>NW_026137601.1:5062034-6327543 GCF_009805555.1 Andrographis paniculata | reverse complement strand
TTTAGCGCTTTTGTTTTTTCAATGTTTTTCCTTTATATTATATAGCATGTTATAGGTTAAACTTACTTTGTGTTCTATAGTCTAATTGCAGTGCGTTTCGTAGTTGTTGTAGAGTGTTCGAAATTAGTACATTTAAGGCTTTTTTTTTTCAATTTTTTTCCTTTATATTATATAGCATATTGTAGATTATACTCACTTTGTGCTTTATAGTTTCTAATTACAGTGCTTTAGTTTCTAATTACAGTGCTTTTCGTATTTGCTGTAGAGTGTTCGAAATTAGTATATTTAGCGCTTTTGTTTTTTCAATGTTTTTCCTTTATATTATATAGCATGTTATAGTTTAAACTTACTTTGTGTTCTATAGTCTAATTATAGTGCTTTTCGTATTTGCTGTACAGTGTTCGAAATTAGTATATTTAGCGCTTTAGTTTTTTCAATGTTTTTCCTTTATATTATATAGCATGTTATAGATTATACTTACTTTGTCTCTCTACTTCTAATTCCAGTGCTTTTCGTATTTGTTGTAGAGTGTTTTCGAAATTAGTATATTTAGCGCTTTTGTTTTTTCATATTTTTTCCTTTATATTATCTAGCATGTTTTAGATTATACTTACTTTGTGCTCTATAGTCTAGTTGCAATGTGTTTCGTACTTGTTGTAGAGTGTTCGAAATTAGTATATTTAGCGCTTTTGTTTTTTCAATGTTTTTCCTTTATATTATATAGCATGTTATTGATTATACTTACTTTGTGCTCTATTGTTCTAATTACAGTGCTTTTCGTATTTGTTGTAGAGTGTACGAAATTAGTATATTTAACACTTTGTTTTTTTAAATATTTTTCCTTTATATTATATAGCATGTTATAGATTATACTTACTTTGTGCTCTATAATTCTAATTACAGTGCTTTTCGTATTTGCTGTAGAGTGTTCGAAATTAGTATATTTAGCGCTTTTTTTTTCAATGTTTTTCCTTTATATTAAATAGCATGTTATAGATTATACTTACTTTGTGCTGTATAGTTCTAATTGCAGTGCTTTTTGTATTTTTGGTATGGTTTTAGAAATTAGTACATTTAGCGCTTTTGCTTTTTCAATGTTTTTCCTTTATATTATATAGCATGTTATATATTATACTTACTTTTTGCTCTATACTTCTAATTGCAGTGCTTCTCGTATTTGTAGTAGAGTGTTCGAAATTAGTATATTTACCGCATTTGTCTTTTCAATGTTTTTCCTTTATATTATATAGCATGTTATAGATTATACATACTTTGTTTTATATAGTTCTAATTGCTGTGCTTTTCGTATTTGTTGTAAGTGTTCGAAATTAGTATACTTAACGCTTTTGTTTTTTCAATGTTTTTCCTTTATATTATATAGCATGTTATAGATTATACTTACTTTGTGCTCAATAGTCTAACTGCAGTGCGTTTCGTATTTGTTGTAGAGTGTTCGAAATTAGTATATTTAGCGCTTTTGTTTTTTCAATGTTTTTCCTTTATATTACATAGCATGTTATAGATTATACTTACATTGTGCTGTATAGTTCTAATTGCAGTGCTTTTTGTATTTTTGGTATGGTTTTAGAAATTAGTACATTTAGCGCCTTTGCTTTTTCAGTGTATTTCCTTTATATTATATAGCATGTTATATATTATACTTACTTTTTGCTCTATACTTCTAATTGCAGTGCTTCTCGTATTTGTAGTAGAGTGTTCGAAATTAGTATATTTACCGCATTTGTCTTTTCAATGTTTTTCCTTTATATTATATAGCATGTTATAGACTATACATACTTTGTTTTATATAGTTCTAATTGCTGTGCTTTTCGTATTTGTTGTAAGTGTTCGAAATTAGTATACTTAGCTCTTTTGTTTTTTCAATGTTTTTCCTTTATATTATATAGCATGTTATAGATTATACTTACTTTGTGCTCAATAGTCTAACTGCAGTGCGTTTCGTATTTGTTGTAGAGTGTTCGAAATTAGTATATTTAGCGCTTTAGTTTTTTCAATGTTTTTCCTTTATATTATATAGCATGTTATAGATTATACTTACTTTGTGCTCTCTACTTCTAATTCCAGTGCTTTTCGTATTTGTTGTAGAGTGTTCGAAATTTGTATATTTAGCGCTTTTGTTTTTTCAATATTTTTCCTTTATATTATCTAGCATGTTTTAGATTATACTTACTTTGTGCTCTATAGTCTAGTTGCAATGTGTTTCGTACTTGTTGTAGAGTGTTCGAAATTAGTATATTTAGCGCTTTTGTTTTTTCAATGTTTTTCCTTTATATTATATTGCATGTTATTGATTATACTTACTTTGTGCTCTATTGTTTTAATTACAGTTCTTTTCGTATTTGTTGTAGAGTGTACTAAATTAGTATATTTAACGCTTTTGTTTTTTAAATGTTTTTCCTTTATATTATATAGCATATTATAGATTATACTTACTTTGTGTTCTATTGTTCTAATTAAAGTGCTTTTCGTATTTGTTGTAGAGTGTTCGAAATTGGTATACTTAGCGCTTTTGTTTTTCCATTGTTTTTCCTTTATATTATATAGCATGTTATAGATTATAATGAAAGGAAAAGGCAGTCAAAAAACAAAAGCAGCAACTGTATTCCCTTAAAAAACTATGTAATACATACGAAAAACACTATAATTAGAACTTTAGAGCACAAAGTATAATCTCTTAAATGCTATATAATATATAGGAAGAAGATTAAAAAAACAGAAGCGCTAAATATATTATTTTTAAGCACTCTATAACAAATACAAAAAATACTATAATTAGAACTATAGAACACAAAAGATCATCCCATAAAGTTCTATATAATAAAAAGAAAAGGTAGTCAAAAAACAAAAGCACTAACTGTATTTCCTCAAAACACTATGTAATACATACGAAAAGCACCGTAATAAGAACTCTAGAGCACAAAGTATAATCTCTAAAATTCTATATAATATAAAGGAAAAACATTGAAAAAATGAAAGAGTTAAATATATTAATTTTAAGAACTCTATAACAAATACGAAAAGCACTGTAATGAAAACTATAGAGCACAAAGAATCATCCCATCGAGTGCTATATAATATAAAGAAAAGGCAGTCAACAAACAAAAACACTAACTGTATTCATTTAAAAAACTATGTAATACATACGAAAAGCACTGTATTTAGAACACTATAGCACAAAGTATAATCTCTTAAATGCTATATAATATAAAGGAAAAACATTGAAAAACAAAAGCGCTAAATATATTAATTTTAAGCACTCTATAACAAATACAAAAACCACTATAATTAGAGCTATAGAGCACAAAGAATCATCCCACAAAGTGCTATATAATGAAAAGAAAAGGCAGTCAAAAAACAAAAGCACCAACTTTATTCTCCTAAAAAACTATGGAATACATACGAAAAGCAGTGTAATTAGAACTGTAGAGCACAAAGTATAATCTCTTAAATGCTATATAATATAAAGGAAAAACATTAAAAAAACAGAAGCGCTAAATACATTAATTTTAAGCACTCTATAACAAATACAGAAACCACTATAATTAGAGCTATAGAGCACAAAGAATCATCCCATAAAGTGCTATATAGTGAAAAGAAAAGGCAGTCAAGAAACAAAAGAACCAACTGTATTCTCTTTAAAAAGTATGTAAAATATACGAAAAACACTGTAATTAGAACTTTAGAGCACAAAGTATAATCTCTAAAATACTATATAATATAAAGGAAAAACATTGAAAAAATAAAAGCGCTAAATATATTTATTTTAAACACTTTATAACAAATATGAAAAACATTGTAATTAGAACTATAGAGCACAAAGTCTAATCCCATAAAGTGCTATATGATACAAAGAAAAGGGAGTCAAGAAAAAAAAGCACTAACTGTATTCCCTTAAAACACTATGTAATACATACGAAAAGTATTGTAATTAGAACTTTGGAGCACAAAGTATAATCTAAAAAATGTTATATAATATAAAGGAAAAATACTGAAAAAACAAAAACGCTAAATATATTAATTTTAAACAATTTATAGCAAATACGAAAAAGACTTTAATTAGAAACTATAGAGCACAAAGTATAATCCAATAATGTGCTATATAATGAAAAGAAAAGGCAGTCAAGAAACATATGCACTAACTGTATTCCCTTAAAACACTATGCAATACTTACGAAAAGCACTGTAAATAGAATTCTAGAGCACAAAGTATAATTTCTAAAATGCTATATAATATAAAGGAAAACATTGAAAAATCAAAAACGCTAAATATATATATTTTAAGCACTCTATAACAAATACAAAAAATGCTATAATTAGAAATATTAAACACAGAATCATCCCATAAAGTTCTATATAATATTAAGAAAAGGCAGTCAAGAAACGAAAGCACTAACTGTATTCCCTTAACACACTATGTAATACATACGAAAAGCACTGTAATTAGAAGTCTGGAGCACAAAGTATAATCTCTTAAATTCTATGTAATATAAAGGAAAAACATTGAAAAAACAAAAGCGGTAAATATATTAATTTTAAGCACTCTATAACAAATACAAAAACCACTATAGTTAGAGCTATATAGCACAAAGAATCATCCAAGAAAGTGCTTTATAATGAAAAGAAAAGGCAGTCAAGAAACAAAAGCACCAACTGTATTCCCTTAAAAAACTATGTAATACATACAAAAAACACTGTAATTAGAACTATAGAACACAAAGTGTAATCCCATAATGTGCTATAGAATATAAAGAAAAGGCAGTCAAGAAACAAAAGCACTAACTGTATTTCCTTAAAATAATATGTAATACATACGAAAAGTACTGTAATAAGAACTATTAGAGCACAAAGTATAATCTCCAAAATTCTATATAATATAAAGGAAAAACATTGAAAAAACAAAAATGCTAAATATATTAATTTTAAGCACTCTATCACAAATACGAAAAGCACTGTAATGAAAACTATAGAGCACAAAGAATCATCCGATAGAGTGCTATATAATATAAAGAAAAGGCAGTCAATAAACAAAATTACTAACTGTATTCATTTAAAACACTATGTAATACATACGAAAAACACTGTAATTAGAACTCTAGAGCACAAAGTAGAATCTCTTAAATGCTATATAATATAAAGAAAAAACATTGAAAAAAGAAAAACGCTAAATATATTAATTTTAAGCACTCTATAACAAATACAAAATCCACTATAATTAGAGCTATAGAGCACAAAGAATCATCCCATAAAGTGCTATATAATGAAAAGAAAAGGCAGTCAAAAAACAAAAGCACCAACTCTATTCCCTTAAAAAACTAGGTAATACATACGAAAAGCACTGTAATAAGAACTCTATAGCACAAAGTATAATCCCTAAAATTCTATATAATATCAGGGTAAAACATTGAAAAAATAAAAACGCTAAATATATTAATTTTAAGCACTCTATAACAAATACGAAAAGCACTGTAATGTAAACTATAGGGCACAAAGAATCATCCAACAGAGTGCTATATATTACAAAGAAAAGGCAGTCAAGAAACAAAAACACTAACGGTATTCATTTAAAACACTATGTAATACATACGAAAAGCCCTGTAATTAGAACTCTAAAGCAAAAAGTATAATCTCTTAAATGCTATATAATATAAAGGAAAAACATTGAAAAAACAAAAGTTCTAAATATATTAATTTTAAGCTCTCTATAAAAAAATACAAAAACCACTATAATTAGAGCTATAGAGCACAAAGAATCATCCCATAAAGTGCTATATAATGAAAAGAAAAGGCAGTCAAAAAATAAAAGCACCAACTATATACCCTTAAAAAACTATGTAATACATACGAAAAACATTGTAATTAGAACTCAAGAGCACAAAGTATGATCTCTTAAATGCTATATAATATAAATGAAAAACATTAAAAAACAGAAGCGCTAAATATATTAATTTTAAGCACTCTATAACAAATACAAAAAGCACTATAATTAGAGCTAGAGAGCACAAATAATCATCCCACAAAGTGCTATTTAGTGAAAAGAAAAGGCAGTCAAGAAACAAAAGCGCTAACTGTATTCCCTTAAAACACTATTTAATACATACGAAAAGCACTGTAATTAGAACTCTAGAGCACAAAGTATAATCTCTAAAATACTATATAACATAAAGGAAAAACATTGAAAAAATAAAAGCGCTAAATATATTAATTTTAAACACTTTATAACAAATACGAAAAACAATGTAATTAGAACTATAGAGCACAATGTGTAATCCCATAAAGTGCTATATGATATAAAGAAAAGGGAGTCAAGAAAAAAAAGCACCAACTGTATTCCCTTAAAAAACTATGTAATACATACGAAAAGCACTGTAATTAGAACTATAGAGAACAAAGTATAATCTCTTAAATGCTATATAATATAAAGGAAAAACATTAAAAAAACAGAAGTGGTAAACATATTAATTTTAAGTACTCTCTAACAAATACAAAAACCACTATAATTAGAGCTATAGAGCACAAAGAATCATCCCATAAAGTGGTATATAGTGAAAAGAAAAGGTAGTCAAAAAACAAAAGCACCAACTGTATTCCCTTAAAAAAGTTTGTAATACATACGAAAAGCACTGTAAGAACCCTAGAGCACAAAGTATAATCTCTAAAATGCTATATAATATAAAGAAAAACATTGAAAAAAAAGCGCTAAATATATTAATTTTAAGCATTCTATAACAACTACAAAAAACGCTGTAATTAGAACTATAGAGCCCAAAGAATCATCCCACAAAGTGCTACATAATAAAAAGAAATGCCAGTTAAGAAACAAAAGCACTAACTGTATTCCCCTAAAACACTATGTAATACATAACAAAAGCACTGTAATTAGAACTCTAGAGCACAAAGTATAATTTCTTAAATGCTATATAATATAAAGGAAAGACCTTGAAAAAACAAAAGCGCTAAATTTATTTATTTTAAACACTTTATAACAAATACGAAAAACACTTTAATTAGAACTATAGAGCACGAAGTATAATCCCATAATGTGCTATATAATGAAAAGAAAATGCAGTCAAGAGAAAAAGGCACTAATTGTATTCCCATAAAAGACTATGTAATACATACGAAAAACACTGTAATTAGAAACTCTAAAGCACAAAGTATAATATCTAAAATGCTATATAATATAAAGGAAAAACCTTGAAAAGATAAAAGCGCTAAATATATTATTTAAGCACTCTATAACAAATACAAAAAACACTGTAATTAGAACTATAGAGCACAAAGAATCATCCCATAAAGTGCAACATAATAAAAAGAAAAGAAAATTAAGAAAAAAAAAACACTAACTGTATTCCCTTAAAACACTATGTAATACATACGAAAAGCACTGTAATTAGAACTCTAGAGCACAAAACATTATCTCTAAAATGCTATATAATATAAAGAAAAAATATTGAAAAAAGAAACGCGCTAAATATATTAATATTAAGCACTCTATAACAACTACAAAACGCACTATAATTAGAACTATAGAGCACGAAGAATCATCCCATAAAGTGTTATATAATAAAAAGAAAAGCCAGTCAAGAAACAAAAACACTAATTGCATTCCCTTAAAACACTATGTAGAACATACAAAAAGAACTGTAATTAGAACTCTAGAGCACAAAGTATAATCTCTAAAATGTTATATAATATAAAGGAAAAACATTGAAAAAAAAAAACCGCTGAATATATTAATTTTAAGCACTCTATAACAACTACGAAAAGCACTATAATCAGAACTATAGAGCACAAAGAATCATCCCATAAAGTCCTATATAATAAAAAGAAAAGGCAGTCAAGAAATAAAAACACTAATTGTATTCCCTTAAAACAGTGTGTAATAAATACGAAAAGCAATGTAATCAGAACTCTAGAGCACAAAGTATAATCTCTAAAATGCTATATAATATAGAGGAAAAACATTGAAAAAACAAAAGAGCTAAATATATTAATTTTAAGCACTCTATAACAACTAGGAAAGGCACTGTAATTAGAAGTATAGAACACAAAGAATCATCCCATAATGTGCTAAATAATAAAGAGAAAAGCCAATTAAGAAACAAATGCACTAACTTTATTCCCTTAAAACACTATGTAATACATACGAAAAACACTGTAATTAGAACTCTAGAGCACACAGAATAATATCTAAAATGCTATATAATAGAAAGGAAAAAAATTGAAAAAACAAAACCGCTAAATATATTAATTTTAAGCACTCTATAACAAATACGAAAAGCACTATAATTAGAACTATAGAGCACAAAGAATCAACCCATAAAGTGCTACATAATAAAGGGAAAAGCGAGTTAAGAAACAAAAGCGCTAACTATATTCCCGTAAAACACTATGTAAGACATACGAATAGCATTGTAATTAGAACTCTAGAGCACAACGTATAATATCTAAAATGCTATATAATATAAAGGAAAATCATTGAAAAAATAAAACCGCTAAATATATTAATTTTAAGTACTCCATAACAAATACGAAAAGCACTATAATTATAACTATAGAGCACAAAGAATCAACCCATAAAGTGCTACATAATAAAAAGAAAAGGCAGTCAAAAACAAAAACGCTAACTGTATTCCCTTGAAACAATATGTAATACATACGAAAAGCACTGTAATTAGAACTCTAGAGCACACAGAATAATATCTAAAATGCTATATAATATAAAGGAAAAAAATTGAAAAAAAAAACCGCTAAATATATTATTTTAAGCACTCTATAACAAATACGAAAAACACTATAATTAGAACTATAGAGCACAAAGAATCAACCCATAAAGTGCTACATAATAAAGAGAAAAGCAAGTTAAGAAACAAAAGCGCTAACTATATTCCCGTAAAACACTATGTAAGACATACGAATAGCATTGGAATTAGAACTCTAGAGCACAACGTATAATATCTAAAATGCTATATAATATAAAGGAAAAACATTGAAAAAATAAAACCGCTAAATATATTAATTTTAAGTACTCCATAACAAATACGAAAAGCGCTATAATTAGAACTATAGAGCACAAAGAATCATCCCATAAAGTACAATATAATAAAAACAAAAGGCTGTCAAAAAATAAAAACACTAACTGTAAACCCTTAAATCACTATGTAATACATACGAAAAGCACTGTAATTAGAACTCTAGCGCACAAAGTTTAATCTCTAAAATGATATATAATATAAAGGAAAAACATTGAAAAAACAAAAGCTCTAAATATATTAATTTTAACCACTCTATAACAAATACGAAAAGTACTATAATTAGAACTATAAAACCCAAAGAATCATCTCATTAAGTTCTATATAATAAAAAGAAAATGCAGTCAAGAAACAAATGCACTAACTTTATTCCCTTAAAACACTATGTAATACATACGAAAAACACTTTAATAAGAACTCTAGAGCACAAAAGTATAATCTCTAAAATTCTATATAACATAAAGGAAAAACATTCAAAAAACAAAACCGCTAAATATATTAATTTTAAGCACAGTATAAAAAATACAAAAACCACTGTAATTAGAACTATAGAGCACAAATAATCATCCCATATAGTGCTATATATAAAAAAAAGGCAATCAACAAACAAAACAATTAACTGTATTTCTTTAAAAAATTGTCTAATACATACGAAATGCACTGTAATTAGAACTCTAGTGCACAGAGTATAATCTCTAAAATACTATATATTATAAAGGAAAAACATTGAAAAAACAAAAGCGCTAAATATATTAATTTTAAGCACTCTATAACGAATACAAAAAACACTATAATTAGAAATATGGAGCACAAAGAATCATCCAATAAAGTGCTATATAATGAAAAGAAAAGGAAGTCAAGAAACAAAAGCACTAATTGTATTCCCTTAAAACACTATGTAATACATACGAAAAACACTATAATTAGAAACTCTAGAGAACAAAGTATAATATCTAAAACGCTATATAATATAAAGGAAAAACATTGAAACAACAAAAGCGCTAAATATATTAATTTTAAGCACTCTATAACGAATACAAAAAGCACTGTAATTGGAACTATAGAGCACAAGGAATCATCCGATAAAATGCTACATAATAAAAAGAAAAGCCAGTTGAGAAACAAAACCGCTAACTGTATTCCCTTAAAACACTATGTAATACATACGAAAAGCACTATAATTAGAACTCTAGAGCACAAAGTATAATCTCTGAAATGCTATATAATATAAAGGAAAAACATTGAAAAAACATAAGCACTAAATATATTAATTTTATGCACTCTATAACAAATAAGAAAAGCACTATAATTAGAACTATAAAACCCAAAGAATCATCCCATAAAGTTCTGTATAATAAAAAGAAAAGGCAGTCAAGAAACAAATTCACTAACTTTATTCCCTTAAAACACTATGTAATACATAAGAAAAACACTGTAATAAGAACTCTAGAGCACAAAAGTATAATCTCTAAAATTCTATATAATATAAAGGAAAAATATTGAAAAAACAAAAGCATTAAATATATTAATTTTAAACACACTATAAAAAATACAAACAACACTGTAATTAGAACTATAGAGCACAAATAATCATCCCATATAGTGGTATATATAAAAAAAAATAGGCAATCAAGAAACCAAAACATTAATTGTATTTCTGTAAAAAAACTATGTACTACATACGAAAAGCACTGTAATTAGAACTCTAGAGCACACAGAGTATAATCTCTAAAATGCTATATAATATAAAGAAAAAACATTGAAAAAACAAAAGCGCTAAATATTTTAATTTTAAGCACTTTATAACAACTACGAAAAACACTATAATTAGAACTATAGAGCACAAAGAATCATCTCATAAAGTACTATATCATAAAACGAAAAGGCTGTCAAGAAATAAAAACACTAACTGTATACCCTTAAATCACTATGTATTACATACGAAAACCACTGTAATTAGAACTCTAGAGCACAAAGTTTAATCTCTAAAATGGTATATAATATAAAGAAAAAATATTGAAAAAACAAAAGCTCTAAATATATTAATTTTAACCACTCTATAACAAATACAAAAAACACTGTAATTAGCACTATAGAGCACAAATAATCATCCCATATAGTGCTATATATTAAAAAAAAAAAAGGCAATCAAGAAACAAAACAATTAACTGTATTTCTTTAAAAAACTATGTAATACATACGAAATGCACTGTAATTAGAACTCTAGAGCACAGAGTATAATCTCTAAAATGCTATATAATATAAAGGAAAAACATTGAAAAAACAAAAGCGCTAAATATATTGATTTGAAGCACTCTATAACAAATACCAAAAACACTATAATTAGAACTATAGAGCACAAAGAATCATCCAATAAAGTGCTATATAATGAAAAGAAAAGGAAGTCAAGAAACAAAAGCACTAACTGTATTCCCTTAAAACACTATGTAATACACACTATAATTAGAAACTTTAGAGCACAAAGTATAATATCTAAAAAGCTATATAATAATATAAAGGAAAAACATTGAAACAAGAAAAGTGCGAAATATATTAATTTTAAGCACTCTATAACGAATACAAAAAACACTGTAATTGGAACTATAGAGCACAAGGAATCATCCCATAAAATGCTACATAATAAAAAGAAAAGCCAGTTGAGAAACAAAAGCGCTAACTGTATTCCCTTAAAATACTATGTAATACAAACTAAAAGCACTATAATTAGAACTCTAGAGCACAAAGTATATTCTCTAAAATGCTATATAATATAAAATAAAAACATTGAAAAAACAAAAGCGCTAAATATATTAATTTTCAACACTCTATAACAAATACAAAAAAGACTATAATTAGAACTATAAAACCCAAAGAATCATCCCACAAAGTTCTATATAATAAAAAGAAAAGGCAGTCAATAAACAAATGCACTAATTTTATTCCCTTAAAACACTATGTAATACATACGAAAAATACTGTAACTAGAAACTCTAGAGGACAAAGTATAATATCTAAAATTCTATTTAATATAAAGAAAAACATTGAAAAAATAAAAATGCTACATATATGAATTTTAAGCGCCCTATTACAAATACGAAAAGCACTATAATTAGAAATATAGAGCACAAAGAATAATCGCATAATGTGCTACATAATAAAAAGAAAAGCAAATTCAGAAACAAAGGCACTAATTGTATTCTCATAAAACACTATGTAATACATACGAAAAACACTATAATTAGAACTCTACAGCACAAAGTTTAATATCTAAAATACTATAAAATATAAAGGAAAAATATTGAAAAAACAAAAGCGCTAAATATATTAATTTTAAACAATTTATAAAAAAATAAGAAAAACACGTTAATTAGAACTATAGAGCACAAAGATTCATCCCATAAAGTGCTACATACTAAAAACAAAAGCCAGTTAAGAAACAAAAGTACTAATTGTATTACCTTAAAACACTATGTAATATATACGAAAAGCATTGTAATTAGAACTCTAGAGCACAAAGTATAATCTCCAAAATGCAATATAATATAAAGGAAAAACATTGAAAAAACAAAAGTGCTAAATATATTAATTTTAAGCACTCTATAACAAATACAAAAAACACTATAGTTAGAACTATAGAGCACAAAGAATAATTCCATAAAGTGTTATATAATGAAAAGAAAAGGCAGTAAAAAAACAAAAGCACCAACTTTATTCCCTTAAAACATTATGTAATACATACGAAAAGCATTGTAGTTAGAACTACAAAGCACAAAGTATAATCTCTAAAATGCTATATAATATAAACGAAAAACATTGAAAAAACAAAACCGGTAAATATTTTAATTTAAAGCACTCTATAACAAATACGAAAAGCACTGTAATTAGTACTATAGAGCACAGAGAATCATCCCATAAAGTGCTACATAATAAAAAGAAAAGCCAGTTAAGAAACAAAAGCGCTAACCGTATTCCCTAAAAACACTATGTAATACATACGAAAAGCACTGTAATTTGAACTCTAGAGCACAAACTATAATCTCTACAATGCTATATATCATAATGGAAAAACATTGAAAAAACAAAAGCGTTAAATATATTAATTTTAAGCACTCTATAACAATTACAAAAAATAATATAATTAGAACTATAGAGCAAAACGAATCAACCCATAAAGTGCTACATAATAAAAAGAAAAGGCAGTCAAGAAACAAAAGCACTAACTGTATTCCCTTAAAACACTATGTAATACATACGAAAAGCACTGTAATTAGAACTCTAGAGCACAAAGTATAATATCTAAAATGCTATATAATATACAGGAAAAATATTGTAAAAAAAAAAGCGCTAAATATATTAATTTTAAGCACTCTATAACAAATAGGAAAAGCACTATAATTAGAACTACAGAGCACAAAGAATCATCCCATAAAGTGCCATACAATAAAAAGAAAAGGCAGTCAAGAAACAAAAACACTATCTGTATTTCCTTAAAATAATATGTAATACAAACGAAAAACACTGTAATTAGAACTTTAGAGCACAAAGTATAATCTCTAAAATGCAATATAATATTAAGGAAAAACATTGAAAAAACAAAAGCGCTAAATATATTAATTTTAGGCACTTTATAAAAAATAAAAAAAACACTATAATTAGAACTATAGAGCACAAAGAATCATCCCATAAAGTGCTACATATATATAAAAAGAAAAGGCAGTAAAAAAACAAAAGCACCAACTGTATTCCCTTAAAAACATTATGTAATACATACGAAAAGCACTATAGTTAGAACTACAAAGCACAAAGTATAATCTCTAAAATGTTATATAATATAAAGGAAAACATTGAAAAAACAAAAGCGCAAAATATATTAATTTTAAGCACTCTATAACAAATACAAAAAACACTATAATTAGAAGTATAAAAACCAAAGAATCATCCCATAACGTTCTAAATAATAAAAAGAAAAAGGCAGTCAAGAAACAAATGCACTAACTTTATTCCCTTAAAACACTTATGTAATACATACGAAAAACATTGTAGTTAGAAACTCTAGAGCACAAAGTATAATATCTAAAATTCTATATAATATAAAGGAAAAACATTGAAAAAACAAAAACGCTAAATATATAAATTTTAAACGCTTTATAACAAATAGGAAAAACACTTTAATTAGAACTATAGAGCACAAAGTATAATCCTATAATGTGCTATATAATGAAAAGAAAAGGCTGTCAAGAAACAAAAGCACTAACAGTATACCTTTAAAACACTATGTAATACATGTGAAAAACACTGTAATTAGAAACTCTAGAGGACAAAGTATAATATCTAAAATTCTATATAATATAAAGGAAAAACATTGAAAAATAAAAAAGCTACATATTTTAATTTTAAGCACCCTATAACAAATACGAAAAACACTATAATTAGAACTATAGAACACAAAGAATCATCCCATAATGTGCTACATAATAAAAAGAAAAGCCAGTTAAGAGAAAAAAGCACTAATTGTATTCTCACAAAACACTAAGTAATACATACGAAAACAACAGTAAGTAGAACTCTACAGCACAAAGTATAATATCTAAATTGCTATATAATATAAAGGAAAAACATTGAAAAAACAAAAAGCTCTAAATATATTAATTTTAAGCACTCTATAACAAATACGAAAACCACTGTAATTAGAACTATAGAGCACAAAGAATCATCCCATAAAATGCTACATAATAAAAAGAAAAGCCAGTTAAGAAACAAAAGCGCTAAATGTATTCCCTTAAAGCACTATGTAATACGTACGAAAAGCACTGTAATTAGAACTCTAAAGCACAAAGTATAATATGTAAAATGCTATATAATATAAAGGAAATACATTGAAAGAAGAAAAGCGCTAAATATATTAATTTTAAGCACTCTATAAGAAATCCGAAAAGTACTGTAATTAGTACTATAGAGCACAAAGAATCATCCCACAAAGTGCTACATAATAAAAAGAAAAGCCAGTTAAGAAAAAAAAGCGCTAACTGTATTCCCTTAAAAGAATATGTAATACATACAAAAAGCACTGTAAATAGAACTCTAGAGCACAAAGTATAATCTTTTAAATGTTATATAATATAAAGGAAAAACATTGAAAAAACAAAGGCGCTAAATATATTAATTTTAAACACTTTATAACAAATAGTAAAAACACTTTAATTAGAACTATAGAGCACAAAGAATCACCCCATAAAGTGCTACCTAATAAAAAGAAAAGACAGTAATGAAACAAAAGCACTAATTGTATTCCCTTAAAACACTATGTAATATATATGTAATTTGAACTCTAGTGCACAAACTATAATCTCTATAATGCTATATATTATGAAGGAAAAACATTGAAAAAAGAAAAGCGCTAAATATATTAATTTTAAGCAATCTATAACAAATACAAAAAACACTATAATTAGAACTATAGAGCACAAAGAATCAACCCATAAAGTGCTACATAATGAAAAGAAAACGAAGTCAAGAAACAAAAGCACTAACTGTATTCCTTTAAAACACAATGTAACACATACGAAAAGCACTGTAATTAGAACTCTACAACACAAAGTATAATATCTAAAATGCTATACAATATAACGGAAAAAATTAAAAAAACAAAAGCGCTAAATATATTAATTTTAAACAATTTATGAAAAATAGGAAAAACACTTTAATTAGAACTATAGAGCACAAAGAATCATCCCATAAAGTGCTACATACTAAAAAGAAAAGCCAGTTAAGAAACAAAAGTACGAATTGTATTACTTTAAAACACTATGTAATATGTACGAAAAGCACTGTAATTAGAACTCTAAATCACAAAGTATAATCTCCAAAATGCAATATAATATAAAGGAAAAACATTGAAAAAACAAAAGCACTAAATATATTAATTTAAAGCACTCTATAACAAATACAAAAAACACTATAATTAGAACTATAGAGCACAAAGAATCATTCCATAAAGTGTTATATAATGAAAAGAAAAGGCAGTAAAAAAACAAAAGCACCAACTGTATTCCCTTAAAACATTATGTAATACATACGAAAAGCACTGTAGTTAGAACTACAAAGCACAATGTATAATCTCTAAAATGCTATATAATATAAAGGAAAAACATTGATAAAACAAAACCGGTAAATATTTTAATCTAAAGCACTCTATAACAAATATGAAAAGCGTTGTAATTAGAACTATAGAGCACAGAGAATCATCCCATAAAGTGCTACATAATAAAAAGAAAAGCCAGTTAAGAAACAAAAGCGCTAACCGTATTCCCTAAAAACACTATGTAATACATACGAAAAGCACTGTAATTTGAACTCTAGAGCACAAGCTATAATCTCTACAATGCTGTATATTTTAATTGAAAAAGATTGAAAAAACAAAAGCGTTAAGTATATTAATTTTATGCACTCTATAATAACTACGAAAAACAATATAATTAGAACTATAGAGCACAACGAATCAACCCATAAAGTGCTACATAATAAAAAGAAAAGGCAGTCAAAAAACAAAAGCACTAACTGTATTCCCTTAAAACACTATGTAATTCATACGAAAAGCACTGTAATTTGGACTCTAGAGCATAAACTATAATCTCGACAATGCTATATATTATATTGTACAAACAATAAGAAAAATATTGTAAAAACAAAAGCGCTAAATATATTAATTTTAAGCACTCTATAACAAATACGAAAAGTACTGTAATTAGTACTATAGAGCACAAAGAATCATCCCATAAAGTGCAACATAATAAAAAGAAAAGCCAGTTAAGAATCAAAAGCGCTAACTGTATTCCCTTAAAACACTATGTAATACATACAGAACGCATTGTAAATAGAACTTTAGAGCACAAAGTATAATCTCTTAAATGCTATATAATATAAAGGAAAACATTGAAAAAATTAAAGTACTAATTATATTAATTTTAAGCACTAAATAACAAATACAAAAAGCACTATAAATAGAACTATAGAGCACAAAGAATCAACCAATAAAGTGCTACATAATAAGAAGAAAAGGCAGTTAAGAAACAAAAGCACTAACTGTATTCCCTTAAAACACTATGTAATACATACGAAAAGCACTGTAATTTGGACTCTAGAGCATAAACTATAATCTCGACAATGCTATATATATATTGTACAAACAATACGAAAAATGTTGTAAAAACAAAAGCGTTAAATATATTAATTTTAAGCACTCTATAACAAATACGAAAAGTACTGTAATTAGAACTATAGAGCTCAAAGAATCATCCCATAAAGTGCAACATAATAAAAAGAAAAGCCAGTTAAGAATCAAAAGCGCTAACTGTATTCCCTTAAAACAGTATGTAATACATACGAAAAGCACTGTAATTAGAACACTAGAGCAAAAAGTATAATCTCTTAAATGCTATATAATATAAAGGAAAAATATTGTAAAAACAAAAGCTCTAAATATATTAATTTTAAACACTTTATAACAAATAGGAAAAACACTTTAATTAGGACTATAGAATACAAAGAATCATCCCATAAAGTGCAACATACTAAACAGAAAAGCTAGTTAAGAAACAAAAGTGCTAACCGTATTCCCTAAAAACACTATGTAATACATACGAAAAGCACTGTAATTAGAACTATAGTGCACAAAGAATCATCCCATAAAGTGCTACATAATAAAAAGAAAAGCCAGTTAAGAAACAAAAGCGCCAACCGTATTCCCTAAAAACACTATGTAATACATACGAAAAGCACTGTAATTTGGACTCTAGAGCATAAACTATAATCTCTACAATGCTATATATTATATTGGAAAAACATTGAAAAAACAAAAGCGCTAAATATATTAATTTTAAACACTTTATATCAAATAGGAAAAACACTTTAATTAGGACTGTAGAGCACAAAGAATCATCCCATAAAGTGCTACATACTAAAATGAAAAGCCAGTTAAGAAACAAAAGTATTAATTGTTTTCCCTTAAAACACTATGTAATACATACGAAAAGCACTGTAATTAGAACTCTAGAGCACAAAGTATAATCTCTAAAATGATATATAATATAAAGGAAAAACATTGCAAAACAAAAGGGCTAAATTTATTAATTTTAAGCACTCTATAACAACTACGAAACGCACTATAATTACAACTACAAATCACAAAGAATCATCCCATAAAGTGTTATATAATAAAAAGAAAAGGCAGTCAAGAAACAAAAACACAAACTGTATTTCCTTAAAACAATATGTAATACAAACGAAAAGCACTGTAATTAGAACTCTAGAGCACAAAGTATAATCTTTAAAATGCAATATAATATTAAGTAAAAACATTGAAAAAACAAAAGCACTAAATATATTAATTTTAGGCACTCTATAACAAATAAAAAAAACACTATAATTAGGACTATAGAGCACAAAGAATCATCCTATAAAGTGTTATATATATGAAAAGAAAAGGCAGTAAAAAAACAAAAGCACCAATTGTATTCCCTTAAAAACATTATGTAATACATACGAAAAGTACTGTAGTTAGAACTACAAAGCACAAAGTATAATATCTAAAATGCTATATAATATAAAGGAAAAACATTGAAAAAACAAAAGCGCTAAATATATTAATTTTAAGCACTCTATAACAAATACAAAAAACACTATAATTAGAACTATAAAACCCAAAGAATCATCGCATAACGTTCTATTGAATAAAAAGAAACGGCAGTCAAGAAACAAATGCACTAACTTTATTTCCTTAAAACACTTATGTCATACATACGAAAAACATTGTAGTTAGAAACTCTAGAGCATAAAGTATAATATCTAAAAATTCTATATAATATAAAGGAAAAACATTGAAAAAACAAAAGCGCTAAATATATTAATTTTAAACACTTTATAACAAATAGGAAAAACACTTTAATTAGAACTATAGAGCACAAAGTATAATCCCATAACGTGCTATATAATGAAAAGAAAAGACAGTCAAGAAACAAAAGCACTAACTGTATTCCCTTAAAACACTATGTAATACATATGAAAAACACTTTAATTAGAAACTCTAGAGGGCAAAGTATAATATCTAAAATTCTATATAATATAAAGGAAAAACATTGAAAAATAAAAACGCTACATATTTTAATTTTAAGCACCCTATAACAAATAAAAAAAACACTATAATTAGAACTATAGAGCACAAAGAATCATCCCATAATGTGCTACATAATAAAAAGAAAAGCCAGTTAAGAAACAAAAGCACTAATTGTATCCTCATAAAACACTATGTAATTCATATGAAAAGAACAGTAAGTAGAATTCTTCCTCACAAAGTATAACATCAAAAATACTATATAATATAAAGAAAAACATTGAAAAACAAAAGCTCTAAATATATTAATTTTAAGCACTCTATAAGAAATACGAAAAGCACTGTAATTAGGACTATAGAGCACAAAGAATCATCCCATAAAGTCCTACATAATAAAAAGAAAAGCCAGATAAGAAACAAAAGCGCTAATTGTATTCTCTTAAAGCACTATGTAATACATACGAAAAGCACTGTAATTAGAGCTCTAGAGGACAAAGTATAATATGTAAAATGCTATATAATATAAAGGAAATACATTGAAAAAACAAAAGCATTAAATATATTAATTTTAAGCACTCTATAACAAATGAGAAAAATACTGTAATTAGAACTATAGAGCACAAAGAATCATCCCATAAAGTGCTACATAATAAAAAGAAAAGCCAATTAAGAAACTAAAGCGCTAACTGTATTCCCTTAAAACACTATGTAATACATACAGAACGCATTGTAAATAGAACTTTAGAGCACAAAGTATAATCTCTTAAATGCTATATAATATAAAGGAAAACATTGAAAAAATAAAAGTACTAATTATATTAATTTTAAGCACTAAATAACAAATACGAAAAGCACTATAAATAGAACTATAGAGCACAAAGAATCAACCAATAAAGTGCTACATAATAAGAAGAAAAGGCAGTTAAGAAACAAAAGCACTAACTGTATTCCCTTAAAACACTATGTAATACATACAAAAAGCATTGTAATTAGAACTCAAGAGCACAAAGTATAATCTCTTAAATGCTATACAATATAAAGGAAAAACATTGAAAAAACAAAGCGCTAAATATATTAATTTTAAACACATTATAACAAATAGGAAAAACACTTTAATTAAAACTATAGAGCACAAAGAATCACCCTATAAAGTGCTACATAATAAAAAGAAAAGACTATTAGAATTATAAAGCACAAAGAATCAAACCATAAAGTGCTACATAATAAAAAGAAAAGGCAGTCAAGAAACAAAAGCACTAACTGTATAACCTTAAAACACTATGTACTACATACGAAAAACACTGTAATTAGAATTCTAGAGTACAAAGTATAATCTCTAAAATGCTATATAATATAAAGGATAAATATTGAAAAAACAAAAATGCTAAATATATTAATTTTATGCACTCTATAACAAATACAAAAAACACTATAATTAGAACTATAGAGCACAAAGAATCATCCCATAAAGTGCTATATAATGAAAAGAAAAGGTAGTCAAAAAATAAAAACACCAACTGTATTCCCTTAAAACACTATGTAATATACATACGAAAAGCACTGTAAATTGAACTACAAAGCAAAAAGTATAATCTCTAAAATTCTATATAATATAGAGGAAAAACATTGAAAAAACAACACTAAATATACTAATTTCAAGCACTCTATAAAAAATACAAAAAACACTATAATTAGAACACAAAGAATCATCCCATAAAGTGCTATATAATAAAAAGAAAAGACATTCAAGAAACAAAAGCACGAACTGTATTACCTTAAAACACTATGTAAGACATTCGAAAACACTGTAATTAGAACTCTAGAGCACAAAGTATATCTCTTAAATGCTATATAATACAAAGGAAAAACAATGAAAAAACAAAAGGGCTAAATCTATTAATTTTAAGCACTCTATAACAAATACGAAAAACACTATAATTAGAACTATAGAGCACAAAAAATCATCCCATAAAGTGCTATATAATAAAAAGAATAGACAGTCAAGAAACAAAAGCACTAACTTTATTCCCTTAAAACACTATGTAATACATACGAAAAACACTATAATTAGAACTCAAGAGCACAAAGTATAATCTCTTAAGTATATATAATATACAGGAAAAACATTGAAAAAACAAAAGCGCTAAATATATTAATTTTGAACACTTTATAACAAATAAGAAAAACACTGTAATTAGAACTATAGATCATAAAAGATAATCCCATAAGGTGCTATATAATGAAAAGAAAAGGTAGTCAAGAAACAAATGCACTAGCTTTATTCCTTTAAAACACTATATAATACATACAAAAATCACTGTAATTAGAACTCTAGAGCACAAAGTATAATCTAAAAAATGCTATATAATATAAAGGAAAATTATTGAAAAAACAAAAGCGGTAAATATATTAATTTTAAACACTTTATAACAAATACGAAAAACACTATTATTAGAACTATAGAGCACAAAGTATAATCCCATAAGGTGCTATATAATGAAAAGAAAAGGCAGTCAAGAAACAAAAGCACTAACTTTATTCCCTAAAAACAAAATGTAATACATACGAAAAGCTCTTTAATTAGAACTCTAGAGCACAAAGTATAATCTCTAAAATGCTATATAATATAAAGGAAAGACCTTGAAAAAGCAAAAACGCTAAATAGATTAATTTTAAGCACTCTATATAAAATACGAAAAGCACTATAATTAAAACTATAGAGCAGAAAGTATAATCCCATAAGGTGCTATATAATGAAAAGAAAAGGCAGTCAAGAAACAAAAGCACTCACTTTATTCCTTAAAACACTATGTAATACATACGGAAAGCACTGTATTTAGAACTACAAAGCACAATGTATAATCTCTAAAATGTTATATAATATAAAGGAAAAACATTGAGAAAACAAAAGCGTTAAATATATTAATTTTATGCACTCTATATCAAATTCAAAAAGCACTATAATTAGAACTATAGAGCACAAAGAATCGTCCCATAAATTGCTACATAATAAAAAGAGAAGCCAGTTAAGAAACAAAAGCGCTAACTGTATTCCCTTAAAACACTATGTAATACATACAAAACGCACTGTAAATAGAACTTTAGAATACAAAGTATAATCTCTTAAATGCTATATAATATAAAGGAAAACATTGAAAAAACAAAAGCACTAAATATATTAATTTTAAGCACTGAATAACAAATACGAAAAGCACTATAAATAGAACTATAGAGCACAAAGAATCAACCCATAAAGTACTACATAATAAGAAGAAAAGGTTGTCAAGAAACAAAAGCACTAACTGTATTCCCTTAAAACACTATATAATACATACAAAAAGCATTGTAATTAGAACTCAAGAGCACAAAGTATAATCTCTTAAATGCTATATAATATAAAGGAAAAACATTGAAAAAACAAAAGCGCTAAATATATTAATTTTAAACACTTTATAACAAATAGGAAAAACACTTTAATTAGAACTACAGAGCACAAAGAATCACCCCATAAAGTGCTACATAATAAAAAGAAAAGACTATAATAAGAATTATAGAGCACAAAGAATCAAACCATAAAGTTCTACATAATAAAAAGAAAAGGCAGTCAAAAAACAAAAGCAATAACTGTATTCCCTTAAAACAGTATGTACTACATACGAAAAACACTGTAATTAGAATTCTAGAGTGCAAAGTATAATCTCTAAAATGCTATATAATATAAAGGATAAACATTGAAAAAACAAAAACACTAAATATATTAATTTTAAGCACTCTATAACAAATACAAAAAACACTATAATTAGAACTATAGAGCACAAAGAATCATCCCATAAAGTGCTATATAATGAAAAGAAAAGGTAGTCAAGAAACAAAAACACCAACTTATTCCCTTAAAACACTATGTAATACATACGAAAAGCACTGTAATTAGAACTACAAAGCAAAAAGTATAATCTCTAAAATTCCATATAATATAGAGGAAATACATTGAAAAAAAAAAACTAAATATACTAATTTTAAACACTCTATAACAAATACAAAAAACACTATAATTAGAACTGTAGAGCACAAAGAATCATCCAATAAAGTGCTATATAATAAAAAGAAAAGGCATTCAAGAAACAAAAGCACGAACTGTATTATCTTAAAACACTATGTAATACATACGAAAACACTGTAATTAGAACTCTAGAGCACAAAGTATATCTCTTAAATGCTATATAATACAAAGGAAAAATATTGAAAAAACAAAAGGGCTAAATCTATTAATTTTAAGCACTCTGTAACAAATACGAAAAATACTATAATTAGAACTATAAAGCACAAAGAATCATCCCATGGAGTGCTATATAATAAAAAGAATAGACAGTCAAGAAACAAAAGCACTAACTTTATTCCCTTAAAACACTATATAATATATACGAAAATCACGGTAATTAGAACTCTAGAGCACAAAGTATAATCTAAAAAATGCTATATAATACAAAGGAAAAATATTGAAAAAACAAAAGCGGTAAATATATTAATTTGAAAGACTTTACAACAAATACGAAAAACACTATTATTTGAACTATATAGCACAAAGTATAATCCCATAAGGAGTTATATAATGAAAAGAAAAGGTAGTCAAGAAACAAAAGCACTAACTTTATTCCCTAAAAACAATATGTAATACATACAAAAAGGACTGTAATTAGAACTCTAGAGCACAAAGTATAATCTCTAAAATGCTATATAATATAGAGGAAAGACCTTGAAAAAGCAAAAACGCTAAATAGATTAATTTTAAGCAATCTATAAAAAATAAAAAAATCTCTATAATTAGAACTATAGAGCAGAAAGTATAATCCCACAAGGCGCTATATAATGAAAAGAAAAGGCAGTCAAGAAACAAAAGCACTAACTTTATTCCTTAAAACACTATGTAATACATATGAAAAGCACGTGTTTAGAAGTACAAAGCACAATGTATAATCTCTAAAATGCTATAAAATACAAAGCAAAAACATTGAGAAAACAAAAGCGTTAAATATATTAATTTTATGCACGCTATATCAAATTCAAAAAGCACTATAATTAGAACTATAGAGCACAAAGAATCATCCCATAAAGTGCTATATAATAAAAAGAAAAGCCAGTCAAGAAACCAAAGCACTAACCGTATTCCCTTAAAAAAATATGTAATACATACGAAACGCACTGTAACTAGAACTACAAAGCACAAAGTATAAACTCTAAAATGCTATATAATATAAAGCAAAAGTGCTAAATATATTAATTTTAAACACTCTATAACAAATACGAAAACACTGTAATTAGAACGATAAAGCACAAAGTATAATCCCATAAAGTGCTATATAATAAAAAGGAAAGGCAATCAAGAAACAAAAGCACTAACTGTATTCCGTTAAAACAATATATAATACAAACGAAAAGTACTATAAGTAGAAGTTTAGATCCCAAAGTATAATCTCAAAAATATTATATAATATAAAGAAAAAATATTGAAAAAACGAAAGCGCTAAATATATTAATTTTAAACACGCTATAACAAATACAAAAAAAATCTTTAATTAGAACTATAGAACACAAAGTATAATCCCATAAGGTGATATATAATGAAAAGAAAAGGCAGTCAAGAAACAAATACACTAACTTTATTCCCTTAAAACACTATGTAATACATACGAAAAGAACTATAATTAGAAGTACAAAGCAAAAACTATAATCTCTAAAATGCTATATAATATAAAGGAAAAACATTGAAAAACAAAATCGCTAAATATATTAATTTTAAGCACTCTATAACAAATACGAAAAACACTATAATTAGAATTATAAAGCACAAAGAATCAAACCATAAAATGCTACATAATAAAAAGAAAAGACAGTCAAGAAACAAAAGCACTAATTGTATTCCGTTAAAACACTATGTAATACATAGAAAAAGTATTGTAATTTGAACTTTAGAGCACAAAGTATAGTCTCAAAAATGCTATATAATATAAAGGAAAAATATTGAAAAAACAAAAAGGCTAAATATATTAATTTTAAACAGTTTATAACAAATATGGAAAATACTTTAATTAGAACAATAGAGCAGAAAGTATTATTCTATAAGAGTGCTATATAATGAAAAGAAAAGAAAGTCAAGAAACAAACGCAATAGCTGTATTCCCTTAAAACACTATGTAATACATACAAAAGTCACTGTAATTAGAACTCTAGAGAACAAAGTATAATATCAAAAATGGTATATAATATGAAGGAAAAATATTGAAAAAACAAAAGCCCTAAATATATTAATTTTAAACACTATATAACAAATACAAAAAACACTATTATTAGAACTATAGAGCACAAAGTATAGTCCCATAAGGTGCTATATAATGAAAAGAAAAGGCAGTCAAGAAACAAAAGCACTAACTTTATTCCCTTAAAACAATATGTAATACATACGGAAAGCACTGTAATTAGAAATCTAGTGCACAAAGTATAATCTCTAAAATGCTATAAAATATAAAGGAAAAACATTGAAAAAGCAAAAGCGCTAAAAATATTAATTTTAAGCACTCTATAACAAATACAAAAAACATTATAATTAGAACTATAGAGCACAAAGAAGCATCCCTTAAAGTGCTATATAATGAAAAGAAGAGGCAGTCAAGAAACAATAACACCAACTGTATTCCCTTAAAACACTATGTAATACATACGAAAAGCACTGTAATTAGAACTACAAAGCACAAAGTATAATCTCAAAAATTCTATATTATATAAAGGAAACATATTGAAAAAAAAAAACGCTAAATATATTATTTTTAAAAAGTTTATAGCAAATACTAAAAAAAATTTAATTAGAAATATAGAGCACAAAGTATAATCCCATAAGCTGTTACATAATGAAAAGAAAAGGCAGTCAAGAAACAGAAGCAATAGTTGTATTCCCTTAAAACAATATGTAATACATACGAAAATCACTGTACTTAGAACTCTAGAGCAGAAATTATAATCTCAATATTGCTATATAATATAAAGGAAAAATATTGAAAAAAAAAGTGCTGAATATATTAATTTTAAACACTTTATAAAAAATACGAGAAACACTATTATTAGAACTATAGAGCACAAAGTATAATCCCATAAGGTGCTATATAATGAAAAGAAAAGGCAGTCAAGAAACAAATGCTGTAACTTTATTCCCTTAAAACACTATGTAAATACATACGAAAAGAACTATAATTAGAACTACAAAGCAAAAAGTATAATCTCTAAAATGCTATATAATATAAAGGAAAAACATTGAAAAAACAAAATCGCTAAATATGTTAATTTTAAGCACTCTATAACAAATACAAAAAGCACTATAATTAGAATTATAAAGTACAAAGAATCAAACCATAAAATGCTACATAATAAAAAGAAAAGACAGTCAAGAAACAAAAGCACTAATTGTATTCCCTTAAAACACTATGTAATACATAGGAAAAGTACTGTAATTCGAACTTTAGAGCACAAAGTATAATCTCAAAATGCTATATAATATAAAGGAAAAATATTGAAAAAACAAAAGCGCTAAATATATTAATTTTAAAGATTTTATAACAAATACGAAAAATACTTTAATTAGAACAATAGAGCACAAAGTATAATTCTGTAAGGTGCTATATAATGAAAAGAAAAGACAGTCAAGAAACAAACGCAATAGTTGTATTCCCTTAAAACACTATGTAATACATACAAAAGTCACTGTAATTAGAACGCTAGAGCACAAAGTATAATCTCAAAAATGGTATATAATATGAAGGAAAAATATTGAAAAAACAAAAGCCCTAAATATATTAATTTTAAACACTATATAACAAATACGAAAAACACTATTATTAGAACTATAGAGCACAAAGTATAGTCCCATAAGGTGCTATATAATGAAAAGAAAAGGCAGTGAAGAAACAAAAGCACTAACTTTATTCCCTTAAAACAATATGTAATACATACGGAAAGCACTGTAATTAGAAATCTAGAGCACAAAGTATAATCTCTAAAATGCTATATAATATAAAGGAAAAACATTGAAAAAGCAAAAGCACTAAAAATATTAATTTTAAGCACTCTATAACAAATACAAAAAACATTATAATTAGAACTATAGAGCACAAAGAAGCATCCCTTAAAGTGCTATATAATGAAAAGAAGAGGCAGTCAAGAAACAATAACACCAACTGTATTCCCTTAAAACACTATGTAATACATACGAAAAGCAATGTAATTAGAACTACAAAGCACAAAGTATAATCTCAAAAATGCTATATTATATAAAGGAAACATATTGAAAAAACAAAAACGCTAAATATATTAATTTTAAACACTTTATAGCAAATACTAAAAACAATTTAATTAGAACTATAGAGCACAAAGTATAATCCCATAAGCTGTTACATAAAGAAAAGAAAAGGCAGTCAAGAAACAAAAGCAATAGCTGTATTCCCTTATAGCAATATGTAATACATACGAAAATCACTGTACTTAGAACTCTAGAGTAGAAATTATAATCTCAATATTGCTATATAATATAAAGGAAAAATATGGGAAAAACAAAAGTGCTAAATATAATAATTTTAAACACTTTATAAAAAATACGAGAAACACTATTATTAGAACTATAGAGCACAAAGTATAATCCCATAAGGTGCTATATAATGAAAAGAAAAGGCAGTCAAGAAACAAATGCTGTAACTTTATTCCCTTAAAACACTATGTAAATACATACGAAAAGAACTATAATTAGAACTACAAAGCAAAAAGTATAATCTCTAAAATGCTATATAATATAAAGGAAAAACATTGAAAAAACAAAATCGCTAAATATGTTAATTTTAAGCACTCTATAACAAATACAAAAAGCACTATAATTAGAATTATAAAGCACAAAGAATCAAACCATAAAATGCTACATAATAAAAAGAAAAGACAGTCAAGAAACAAAAGCACTAATTGTATTCCCTTAAAACACTATGTAATACATAGGAAAAGTACTGTAATTCGAACTTTAGAGCACAAAGTATAATCTCAAAATGCTATATAATATAAAGGAAAAATATTGAAAAAACAAAAGCGCTAAATATATTAATTTTAAAGATTTTATAACAAATACGAAAAATACTTTAATTAGAACAATAGAGCACAAAGTATAATTCTGTAAGGTGCTATATAATGAAAAGAAAAGACAGTCAAGAAACAAACGCAATAGTTGTATTCCCTTAAAACACTATGTAATACATACAAAAGTCACTGTAATTAGAACGCTAGAGCACAAAGTATAATCTCAAAAATGGTATATAATATGAAGGAAAAATATTGAAAAAACAAAAGCCCTAAATATATTAATTTTAAACACTATATAACAAATACGAAAAACACTATTATTAGAACTATAGAGCACAAAGTATAGTCCCATAAGGTGCTATATAATGAAAAGAAAAGGCAGTGAAGAAACAAAAGCACTAACTTTATTCCCTTAAAACAATATGTAATACATACGGAAAGCACTGTAATTAGAAATCTAGAGCACAAAGTATAATCTCTAAAATGCTATATAATATAAAGGAAAAACATTGAAAAAGCAAAAGCACTAAAAATATTAATTTTAAGCACTCTATAACAAATACAAAAAACATTATAATTAGAACTATAGAGCACAAAGAAGCATCCCTTAAAGTGCTATATAATGAAAAGAAGAGGCAGTCAAGAAACAATAACACCAACTGTATTCCCTTAAAACACTATGTAATACATACGAAAAGCAATGTAATTAGAACTACAAAGCACAAAGTATAATCTCAAAAATGCTATATTATATAAAGGAAACATATTGAAAAAACAAAAACGCTAAATATATTAATTTTAAACACTTTATAGCAAATACTAAAAACAATTTAATTAGAACTATAGAGCACAAAGTATAATCCCATAAGCTGTTACATAAAGAAAAGAAAAGGCAGTCAAGAAACAAAAGCAATAGCTGTATTCCCTTATAGCAATATGTAATACATACGAAAATCACTGTACTTAGAACTCTAGAGTAGAAATTATAATCTCAATATTGCTATATAATATAAAGGAAAAATATGGGAAAAACAAAAGTGCTAAATATAATAATTTTAAACACTTTATAAAAAATACGAGAAACACTATTATTAGAACTATAGAGCACAAAGTATAATCCCATAAGGTGCTATATAATGAAAAGAAAAGGCAGTCAAGAAACAAATGCTGTAACTTTATTCCCTTAAAACACTATGTAAATACATACGAAAAGAACTATAATTAGAACTACAAAGCAAAAAGTATAATCTCTAAAATGCTATATAATATAAAGGAAAAACATTGAAAAAAAAAAATCGCTAAATATATTAATTTTAAGCACTCTATAACAAATACAAAAAGCACTATAATTAGAATTATAAAGTACAAAGAATCAAACCATAAAATGCTACAAAATAAAAAGAAAAGACAGTCAAGAAACAAAAACACTAATTGTATTTCCTTAAAACACGATGTAATACATAGGAAAAGTACTGTAATTCGAACTTTAGAGCACAAAGTATAATCTCAAAATGCTATATAATATAAAGGAAAAATATTGAAAAAACAAAAGCGCTAAATATATTAATTTTAAACAGTTTATAACAAATACGGAAAATACTTTAATTAGAACAATAGAGCATAAAGTATAATTCTATAAGGTGCTATATAATGAAAAGAAAGGAAAGTCAAGAAACAAACGCAATAGCTGTATTCCCTTAAAACACTATGTAATACATACAAAAGTCACTGTAACTAGAACTCTAGAGCACAAAGTATAATCTCAAAAATGGTATATAATATGAAGGAAAAATATTGAAAAAACAAAAGCCCTAAATATATTAATTTTAAACACTATATAACAAATACGAAAAACGCTATTATTAGAACTATAGAGCACAAAGTATAGTCCCATAAGGTGCTATATAATGAAAGGAAAAGGCAGTCAAGAAACAAATGCTGTAACTTTATTCCCTTAAAACACTATGTAAATACATACGAAAAGAACTATAATTAGAACTACAAAGCAAAAAGTATAATCTCTAAAATGCTATATAATATAAAGGAAAAACATTGAAAAAACAAAATCGCTAAATATATTAATTTTAAGCACTCTATAACAAATACAAAAAGCACTATAATTAGAATTATAAAGTACAAAGAATCAAACCATAAAATGCTACATAATAAAAAGAAAAGACAGTCAAGAAACAAAAGCACTAATTGTATTCCCTTAAAACACTATGTAATACATAGGAAAAGTACTGTAATTCGAACTTTAGAGCACAAAGTATAATCTCAAAATGCTATATAATATAAAGGAAAAATATTGAAAAAACAAAAGCGCTAAATATATTAATTTTAAAGATTTTATAACAAATACGAAAAATACTTTAATTAGAACAATAGAGCACAAAGTATAATTCTGTAAGGTGCTATATAATGAAAAGAAAGGAAAGTCAAGAAACAAACGCAATAGCTGTATTCCCTTAAAACACTATGTAATACATACAAAAGTCACTGTAACTAGAACTCTAGAGCACAAAGTATAATCTGAAAAATGGTATATAATATGAAGGAAAAATATTGAAAAAACAAAAGCGCTAAATATATTAATTTTAAACACTATTAAACAAATACGAAAAACGCTATTATTAGAACTATAGAGCACAAAGTATAGTCCCATAAGGTGCTATATAATGAAAGGAAAAGGCAGTCAAGAAACAAATGCTGTAACTTTATTCCCTTAAAACACTATGTAAATACATACGAAAAGAACTATAATTAGAACTACAAAGCAAAAAGTATAATCTCTAAAATGCTATATAATATAAAGGAAAAACATTGAAAAAACAAAATCGCTAAATATATTAATTTTAAGCACTCTATAACAAATACAAAAAGCACTATAATTAGAATTATAAAGTACAAAGAATCAAACCATAAAATGCTACATAATAAAAAGAAAAGACAGTCAAGAAACAAAAGCACTAATTGTATTTCCTTAAAACACGATGTAATACATAGGAAAAGTACTGTAATTCGAACTTTAGAGCACAAAGTATAATCTCAAAATGCTATATAATATAAAGGAAAAATATTGAAAAAACAAAAGCGCTAAATATATTAATTTTAAACAGTTTATAACAAATACGGAAAATACTTTAATTAGAACAATAGAGCAGAAAGTATAATTCTATAAGGTGCTATATAATGAAAAGAAAGGAAAGTCATGAAACAAACGCAATAGCTGTATTCCCTTAAAACACTATGTAATACATACAAAAGTCACTGTAACTAGAACTCTAGAGCACAAAGTATAATCTCAAAAATGGTATATAATATGAAGGAAAAATATTGAAAAAACAAAAGCCCTAAATATATTAATTTTAAACACTATATAACAAATACGAAAAACGCTATTATTAGAACTATAGAGCACAAAGTATAGTCCCATAAGGTGCTATATAATGAAAGGAAAAGGCAGTCAAGAAACAAAAGCACTAACTTTATTCCCTAAAAACAATATGTAATACATACGGAAAACAATGTAATTAGAAATCTAGAGCACAAAGTATAATCTCTAAAATGCTATATAATATAAAGGAAAAACATTGAAAAAGCAAAAGCGCTAAAAATATTAATTTTAAGCACTCTATAACAAATACAAAAAACATTATATTTAGAACTATAGAGCACAAAGAATCATCCCTTAAAGTGCTATATAATAAAAAGAAAAGGCAGTCAAGAAACAATAACACCAACTGTATTTCCTTAAAACACTATGTAATACATACGAAAAGCACTGTAAATAGAACTACAAAGCACAAAGTATAATCTGAAAAATGCTATATTATATAAAGGAAACATATTGAAAAAACAAAAGCGCTAAATATATTAATTTTAAACACTTTATAGAAAATACTAAAAACAATTTAATTAGAACTATAGAGCACAAAGTATAATCCCATAAGCTGTTACATAATGAAAAGAAAAGGCAGTCAAGAAACAAAAGTAATAGTTGTATTCCCTTAAAACAATATGTAATACATACGAATTCACTGTAATTAGAACTCTAGAGCACAAAGTATAATCTCAATAATGCTATATAGTATAAAGGAAAAATATTGAAAAAACAAAAGTGCTAAATATATTAATTTTAAACACTTTATAAAAAATACGAGTAACATTATTATTAGAACTATAGAGCACAAAGTATAATCACATAAGGTGCTATATAATGAAAAGAAAAGTCAGTCAAGAAACAAATGCAGTAACTTTATTCCTTTAAAACACTATGTAATACATACAAAAAGCACTGTAATTAGAACTACAAAGCACAAAGTATAATCTCTAAAATGTTATATAATATAAAGGAAAAATATTGAAAAAAACAAAATTGCTAAATATATTAAGATTATGCGCTCTATAAAAAAAACAAAAATCACTATAATCAGAACTATAGAGTACAAAGAATCATCCCATAAAGTGCTATATAATGAAAAGAAAAGGCAGTCAAGAAAAAAAAACTCTAACTGTATTCTCTTAAAACACAATGTAGTACATACGAAAAGCACTGTAATTTGAACTCTAGAGCACAAAGTATAATCTCTAAAATGCTATATAATATAAAGAAAAGGCATTGAAAAGGCAAAAACGCTTAATATATTAATTTTAAGCACTCTATAACAAATACGAAAAACATTATAATTAGAACTATAGAGCACAAAGTATAATCCCACAAGGTATATAATGAAAAGAAAAGGCAGTCAAGAAACAAATTCACTAACTTTATTCCCTTAAAACACTATATAATACATACGAAAATCACTGTAATTAGAACTCTAGAGCACAAAGTATAATCTCAAAAATGCTATATTATATAAAGGAAAAATATTGAAAAATAAAAAGCGCTAAATATATTAATTTTAAGCACTTTATAAGAAATACGAAAAACACTATTATCAGAACTATAGAGCACAAAGTATAATCCCAAAAGTTGCTATATAATGAAAAGAAAAGCCAGTCAAGAAACAAAAGCAATAACTCTATTTCTTTAAAACAATATGTAATACATACGAAAAGCACTGTAATTAGAACTCCAGAGCACATGTAATCTCTAAAATGCTATATAATATAAAGGAAAGACATTGAAAAAGCAAAAACGCTAAATATATTAATTTTAAGCACTCTATAACAAATACGAAAAACATTATAATTAGAACTATAGAGCACAAAGTATAATCCCATAAGGTGCTATATAATGAAAAGAAAAGGCAGTTAAGAAACAAATTCACTAGCTTTATTCCCTTAAAACATTATGTAATACATACGAAAATAACTGTAATTAGAACTTTAGAGCATAAAGTATAATCTCAAAACTGCTATATTATATAAAGGAAAAATATTGAAAAAACAAAAGCGCTAAATATATTAATTTTAAGCACTCTATAACAAATACAAAAAACACTATAATTAGAATTATAAAGCACAGAGAATCTAACCATAAAATGCTACATAATAAAAAGAAAAGACAGTCAATAAACAAAAGCACTAATTGTATTCCCTTAAAACGCTTTGTAATACATAGGAAAAGTACTGTAATTCGAACTTTAAAGCACAAAGTATAATCTCAAAATGCTATATAATATAAAGGAAAAATATTGAAAAAACAAAAGCGCTAAATATATTAATTTTAAAGAGTTTATAACAAATACGAAAAATACTTTAATTAGAACAATAGAGCACAAAGTATAATTCTGTAAGGTGCTATATAATGAAAAGAAAAGACAGTCAAGAAACAAACGCAATAGCTGTATTCCCTTAAAACAATATGTAATTTATACGAAAAGCACTGTAATTAGAACTCTAGAGCACAAAGTATAATCTCTAAAGTGCTATATAATATAAAGAAAAGACATTGAAAAAGTTAAAGCGCAAAATATATTAATTTTAAGCACTCTATAACAAATACGAAAAACCCTGTAATTAGAACTATAGAGCACAAACTATAATCCAATAAGGTGCTATATAATGAAAAGAAACCGCAGTCAAGAAACAAATGCACTAATTTTATTCCCTTAAAACACTATGTAATACATACGAAAAACATAATAATTAGAACTACAAAGCAAAAAGTATAATCTCTAAAATGCTATATAATATAAAGGAAAACATTGAAAAAACGAAATCGCTAAATATATTAATTTTATGCACTCTATAGCAAATAGAAAAAGCACTATAATTAGAAGTATAGAGTACAAAGAATCATCCCATAAAGTGCTATATAATAAAATTAAAAGACTGTCAAGAAACAAAAGCACTAACTGTATTCCCTTAAAACACTATGTAATATATACGAAAAGCACTTTAATTAGAACTACAAAGCACAAAGTATAATCTGAAAAATGTTATATAATATAAAGGAAAAATATTGAAAAAAAAAGCACTAAATATATTAAACACTTGATAACAAATACGAGAAACACTTTAAGAAGAACTATAGAGCACAAAGAATAATCCCAAAAGCTGCTACATAATGAAAAGAAAAGGCTGTCAAGAAACAAAAGCAATAGCTGTATTCCCTTAAAACACAATGTAATACTTACGAAAATCACTGTAATTAGAACTCTAGAGCACAAAGTATAATCTCAAAAATGCTATATAATATAAAGGAAAAATATTGAAAAAAAAAACGCTAAATATATTAATTTTAAACACTTTATAACAAATACGAAAAACACTATTATTAGAACTATAGAGCACAAAGTATAATCCCATAGGGTGCTATATTATGAAAAGAAAAGGCAGTCAAGAAACAAAAGCACTAACTTTATTCCGTTAAAACAATATGTAATACATACGAAAAACACTGTAATTAGAACTCTAGAGCACAAAGTATAATCTCTAAAATGTTATATAATATAAAGGAAAGACCTTGAAAAAGCAAAAGCACTAAATATATTAATTTTAAGCACTCTATAAAAAAATACGAAAAGCACTATAATTAGAACTATAGAGCACAAAGTATAATTCCATAAGGTGCTATATAATGAAAAGAAAAGGCAGTCAAGAAACAAAAGTACTAACTTTATTCCTTAAAACACTATGTAATACATACGGAAAGCACTGTAATTTGAACTACATGGCACAATGTATAATCTCTAAAATGCTATATAATATAAAGGAAAAACATTGAAAAAACAAAAGCGTTAAATATATTAATATTATGCACTCTACATCAAATTCAAAAAGCACTATAATTTGAACTATAGAGCACAAAGAATCCTCCCATAAAGTGCTATATAATAAAAGGAAAAGCCAGTCAAGAAACAAAAGCACTAACCGTATTCCCATAAAACAATATGTAATACATACAAAAAACACTGTACCTAGAACTACAAAGCACAAAGTATAATCTCTAAAATGCTATATAATATAAAACAGAAGCGCTAAATATATTAATTTTAAACACTCCATAACAAATACGAAAACACTGTAATTAGAACTATAAAGCACAAAGTATAATCTCATAAAGTGCTATATAATAAAAAGAAAAGGCAGTCAAGAAACAAAAGCACTAACTGTATTCCCTTAAAATAATATATAATACAAACGAAAAGTACTATAAGTAGAACTTTGAAGCCCAAAGTAGAATCTCAAAAATATTATATAATATAAAGAAAACATATTTAAAAAACAAAAGCGCTAAATATATTAATTTTAAACATGTTATAACAAATATGAAAAATACTTTAATTAGAACTATAGAGCACAATGTATAATCCGATAAGGTACTATATAATGAAAGGAAAAGGCAGTCAAGAAACAAAAGCACTAACTTTATTCCCTTAAAACAATATGTAATACATATGAAAAGCACTGTAATTAAAACTCTAGAGCACAAAGTATAATCTCTAAAATGCTATATAATATAAATGAAAGACATTGAAAAAGCAAAAGCGCTAAATATATTAATTTTAAGCACTCTGTAACAAATAGGAAAAGCACTATAATTAGAACTATAGAGCACAAAGTATAACCCCATAAGGTGCTATATAATGAAAAGAAAAGGCAGTCAAGAAACAAAAGCAGTAGTTGTATTCCCTTAAAATACTATGTAATACATACAAAAGTCACTGTAATTAGAACTCTAGAGCACAAAGTATAATCTAAAAAATGCTATATAATATAAAGGAAAAATATTGAAAAAACAAAAGCGCTAAATATATTAATTTTAAACACTATATAACAAATACGAAAAATACTATTATTAGAACTATAGAGCACAAAGTATAATCCCATAAGGTGCTATATAATGAAAAGAAAAGGCAGTCAAGAAACAAAAGCAATAGCTGTATTCCCTTAAAACACTATGTAATACATACAAAAGTCACTGTAATTAGAACTCTAGAGCACAAAGTATAATCTCAAAAATGCTATATAATATAAAGGAAAAATATTGAAAAAACAAAAGCGCTAAATATATTAATTTTAAACACTATATAACAAATACGAAAAATACTATTATTAGAACTATAGAGCACAAAGTATAATTCCATAAGGTGCTATATAATGAAAAGAAAAAAAAAAGGCAGTCAAGAAACAAAAACAATAGCTGTATTCTCTTAAAACACTATGTAATGCATACAAAAGTCACTGTAATTAGAACTCTAGAGCACAAAGTATAATCTCAAAAATGCTATATAATATAAAGGAAAAATATTGAAAAAACAGAAGCGCAAAATATATTAATTTTAAGCACTCTATAACAAATACGAAAAATGCTTTAATTAGACTATAGAGCACAAAGTATAATCCCATAAGGTGCTATATAATGAAAAGAAAAGGCAGTCAAGAAACAAATGCACTAACTTTATTCCCTTAAAACACTATGCAATACATACGAAAAACACTGTAATTAGAATTGTAGAGTACAAAGTATAATCTCTAAAATGCTATATAATATAAAGGAAAAACATTGAAAAAGCATAAGCGCTAAAAATATTAATTTTAAGCACTCTATAACAAATACAAAAACCATTATAATTAGAACTATAGAGCACAAAAAATCATTCCTTAAGGTGCTATATAATGAAAAGAAAAGGCAGTCAAGAAATAATAACACATACTGTATTCACTTAAAATACTATGTAATACATACGAAAAATACTGTAATTAGAACTAGAAAACACAACTTATAATCTTAAAAATGCTATCATATATATAATATTATAGGAGCTCATTGTTGGTCCCATCTTCCAAAAAGCATGAATTTCTAGCTATTTTGAATTTTTTTTCTTCTTTTTTGATTGGTTGAAGTGTTTGATTGGTTGCTAGATATATGTGTGACCAACATATTTTTGCATTTGTTTGTTTTTTCAAAAAGCAAAAATTTTTAACATTTTTGTACTTTTTTCTTTAATTTTTATTGGTCTTAATATTTGATTGGCTACTGCATAAATATGGATTAATACATAATATCTATAATTATTTATTTCTTAAATATTAAATAATATTTATAATTTGTGTATATCTTATTTTATCTTATATTATTTTATATAATTAAAAATATATATAAAATATTTTTCATAAATTCAGAAATATTAGTAAATTATAAATATGATATTTTAATTTTAAATTATTTTATAATAAAATAAACAATGAAAACATATTTAGTCTATAAAAAATCTATAAATAACATTGAAAATAAAAATATTAATTAAGTGTTAAATAATAATTGTAAGGTAAAAATGAAGAGGTTTTAAAATTTCAATATTGCAGTTAATGATTACAGTTTAATAATGATAGTGTAGTAACCGAAAAGTTTTTTTATATATTTCTTTTATTCTTTCTAACATCTCTATATAGTATATATATAAGATAAACACAACTAAGACATTCGTATTTGTTCCAACGAGGTTGTAGTTCAAGTTCAACTTATTTGTCTTACATTATGTACATTAATGTTGATGCTTTCTTTATTTTTAATTTTTTTTTTCAATTCTTTTATCATGTCAACTAATGTTGATGTTTTTTTTTTCTTTTTCTTTCAGGGAAAATATTTATGATGTGCCGAAAAAAAATTTGTCAAAAAAAGGTGGTGCAGATGATGACAGATTTGAAGATGGAGAAGAAAAGCACACAAAATGGCATGTTTGGTCCACAAAATTGATATTTTTTTTTTGTATGGGCAAGTTTGAAATGTTATTTTATTCATTTATTTTTGTACCGTTTAACATACATATAAATACAATTTACTTTTTAGTAAAAAATTAAGTATATGTTGGTCTTATTTCCATCTGATCGAAAGCCTTTTATTTGATTATTTTGATTGTGTGGGAGACAGAACCTTTTGAAAAAGGTGAAGAAGAAGAAGGAATTGAATCATGAGGAATATAACCGAAGAGAAGACAAACAGGAAAGAAAGATGAACAGAAAAAATAAAAATAAAAATTGTGTAATGCGTGTTTATAACTTACTTACAATATAACTTACTTACAATAAAACTTGCTTACAATAAAAATATTATACAATATAAAAGTAATAGTAAAAAAAAAAGTAATTTGTTATGAATTATATATAGGTAAAAATACAAATGTACAAATTATTTGTGTATATATTTGTTTTATAATTTATTTTTATATAATCTGTTTCATTATCATGTAAAATATTTGAACCATCTCATAAATTAATACATTTTCTTCTATGATTATTTTGGCAAATAATTATTATTTAAACACAACTAATTAAAATTTTATAGATTTGAAATAAACAAAAAGTAACTTAATTTTTCTTCTTATATCATTATTTTAAATATAACAAATATTTAAAGAATTAAAAGTAATTTATTTTTTTGTATATATATAATTCTTATATATAATATATAGTTATATTAAAATTTTCAATTCCAAGCACATTACTTTTGTCCAAATTTTTTTTGTTCTTATTCTTGTTTCCGCTGGTGAACCAAAGGGAATTAAAAAGAAAGACATCAAATTAATATAAATGAACCCACATTTTGCCCTCCATCCCCACCCCCGGTAGTTTGGAGGTTAGTTCCACCACTAGTGTCAATAAGATAATGTTGCATTGTTTCTTGTCGATATTTTATTTATTATTTATTTTACGTCATAAATTTGTGTCCTGATTCGTTTGACATTACAGCAGTCGCATTTTATCATATAAGCAATTCGTAAAGTAATGCGATTTTGATGTAAATCAACACATGTCAATAACATAACTCGCATTTTATCGTTAGTCAAAATTAATATAGTAACGCTATATTCATATTACATAAAAGTTGCACATGTCAATAACATAATGTCGCATTTTTTTCCCTTGATATTTTATTTATTATCTATCATTAGGTCATAAATTTGTGTCATAACGAATTTGATATTACATCAAAGTCACATTTTATCATAGGTTGTAATTAGTATATGTAGGTATTAAAAATTAAATGTCTAAATTAAATTAAATATCATGTATTTTGGAAGAAAATAAAATTTCAATGATATAAATATATGATATTTAATTATGCACATGTGTTAATATTTGTACAATAAATATCAACCATTAATGCAAAAATCTGCTTAAAATGGAAGATATCGTACAAATATTACGTGCATAAATAGAGCCATAAAAAATTTGACAGCAAAATAAATTAATCTTGTCAATAAATGAAGTATATAAATTAATATCTTCCAAAAAAGCCAATGATATAAAGATTTTGGCGAGAAAGGAAAGTGCACAATCAAATCCGTCAAGAATGGAAAACGACATCTGATGGAAAATGAAATATTATAAAATCTTTCTATTGGCCAATCAGGACGCGCCACATGGCACCATCCGAAAAGGAAGCCAATGTCACCCTTCCCTATAAGTAGGAGTCTTGGCCAATTCATTACACATCGAAGTTCATTTGAAGAGTAGCGCAATGGTAAGTCTCTCTAGACTCTCTACATGTTCTTCATTGTTCTTCGTGTCCTTCGAAGCATTCTTCGTCGAAAAGTCACCGATTTGGACAAATGATCCAATATTGGTTGACGAATCGATAGAGTTAACGTTATTCGTCGTATGTCTGAGCAGGAGGAAGAATCAAAGCTCCCAAAGCCATCAAGGAATCCATCAAAGCCAAGGAAGAGCCTCCAAAGTCGCTCCCAAAGCTTCAAGATGTTTATCGCGTTCTTCATCAAAGGCGCAAACTCGGCCCTCTTTGATCCAAAAGTCAAAGGGACATGCCGCCAAACGCGTTATAGAGCACCAAATCTACCTCTTACAAGATCAAATTCCGTCGGATCATCCAAAGGAGGCATCAATCCAAAATCGACGATCAAAATCGCCAACACGGATATCAAAGCCCTCCAAAAGCCGGAAAAGCCAAACCGAAGACCAAAATCCCTTCAGATCAAAGAAGCCACCCAAATCCAAGTTGGAAAAATGGATTTCGAAATTATGAGTGAAGGTAATAGAATCGATTTTCGAAAAATGGATTGAGTTAATAACATAGAACCTCTTATTACTTGCGCAAATGGAATCCTATCCCAGTACTCTGCTATATCTATTTGAGCTTTTTCCTTTTTTTTCTTAGTCTCCTTTTGTTCTTTTATTTTTGTTTGCTTTTCATATCTTCTATACTTTAAAATTTTGAATGCTTTCTCTTTCCCCACCCAATTTCGAAAAATCAGTTTAATCCACTCGGAGATATCAAAAGAAAAAAGAGGGAATTTTTGGATTTTGTTGAAAAAAAGAGGGGAATGCACATTTGCTTGAAACAATTCTCCAATTTCTTTACGTCGTTGAGCCCGTATAGAACCTTTGATTATGCCTCGTCGAAAGTCGGGTTGGTGTGAATAGCGTATCAAAGCCACTTCGTTTGTTTGATCTGTCGTATTAGGATCTGTAGTATTAGGATCAGTATCCTCCTTGTTAGTAGTAAAAATTACTACACGTTTAGCTTTTCTTGAACGAATTTCATGATCTACTGCTATGTCTTCTTCATGTTCTCCCGATTCTTGTTCTAACTCCGTGATTAAGTTGTCTGCCCATCGAGGGACTTTTTTATTGATTTCTTTTATTCCCGAAATATCCCCATTCATAGGTCCGAGATCCACATCTATGAATTGAAAGGTCCGAATGATCAACTCTGCAATCAGTTGTTAGAATCAATAGGTCTTCAAATTGTTCATTTGAAAAAATGGAAACCCTTCTTATTGGAAGATCATGATACTCCCCGAAAATCGAAATTCTTGATCAATGGGGGAACACCCTTTTTGTTCAATAAGATACCAAAGTGGATGATTGACTCATTCCATACTAGAAAGAATCGCAGTAAATCCTTTGATAACGCGGATTCCTATTTCTCAATGATATTCCACAATCAAGACAATTGGCTGAATCCCGTGAAACCATTTTATAGAAGTTCATTGATATCTTCTTTTTCTAAAGCAAATCGACTTCGATTCTTGAATCAACAATTCTTCAGAAATCAATTTACAATAATGAAAGAAAACAAAGAACACTTAAAAAAAAAAATAAAAATACAATTCCCTTTTTTTCGATTCTAAAAAAGCCAATTGATAATATTAGTAAAAGAAATTCACCTATTCTTTATGACTTATCCTACGTGTCACAAGCATATGTACTTTACATACTCTCAGAACTACGGGTCAATGACTTGTATAAATTAAGATCTGTTCTTCACTCTCAAGGACTGCCCTTTTTTCTTTTTCTTAAGCCTGGAATAAAGGATTCTTTTGAAATACAAGGAGTAGTTGGTTCGAAATTGAAGAATAAGCAACTTGCGAGTTATGAAATAAATCAATGGAAAAACTGGTTAAATTATGGATCGACCCGGGAAGAGAATCAAATGATCCAAATAGAGAATAGGACCCGCATATATTTAAATTAAATATAATTTGTACGATTTTGTGTTTATAAAAATATAACCCAATTTTTTTGTCTACAGATTTTTGGCACACTCAGTGGGACAACTCTACCTTTCATCTCTCTTCCCGTCAAATTCTCAACGACCAATGGCTTCCTACAAGACAGGACTTCAAACGTTGTGTCGAAAGATGCTGCTCTAGCGGCCGCCGAAGGAGTCGCTGCTACTACATCAAGAACCTCAAGTGCTTCAACGAATGCTGGAGTGATGACATGAAGCATGGCTAAAAGAGCACTGTCATTTTCCGAGGACGTACATCTGAAAATCACATAACAAAACCCACTCTATGAGGAGGACGAAAGCTTCAAGAGTACCTCCGCACCGGTTACCCTTCAAGAAGTTGCAACTCGTTCGACTGCATCAAGTTATGCCCCGATGATGACCACGAACGCTTCAAACATAGAAGACCAACTTGTTGCACTGGCCAAAGTCGTTGAAGGGATGTCTTAATACATGCAGCAACAAGACAATATCATTGCAAAGCTGCTTGCAAAACTAGACAAGCCATAACCAACCAGCCATAATGCTCCAGAGGCCCAAGACGAAGCGGAAGCATCCGTGGATCAACGCCATGGTAAAGAAAAAATGGCGGGACCAATGCCGTTTCAAACATCATCCAACTCCTTCATCCATCTATCCCAACTTGACGAGTATATCAAAGGAGCTCTCAAAAGGGAGTTTGAAGGAAGTTCGAGGTCAACAAATATTTATTCCAAGCCTTACACTTCAAGTATCGACACCCTCAAGATGCCATCGGGATATCAACCGCCGAAGTTCCAACAATTTGATGGCAAAGGCAACCCAAAGCAGCATGTGGCACACTTCATGGAAACATGCAACAACGCTAGGACATACATCGATCTCTTTGTGAAGCAGTTCGTACGGCCATTAAAAGGCAATGCCTTCGACTCGTATATCGACCTGGAGGCTGGTTCCATCGACAATTGGGAGCAGTTGGAGTACGACTTCTTGAACTGGTTCTATAGCACGAAAAGAACCATCAGTATGATAGAACTCACCAGTACTCGTTAATGGAAAGATGAACCAACAATGGACTACATCAACCGCTGGAAGAGTCTGAGCTTGAACTGCAAAGACCGGTTGTCCGAGGCCTCCGGTATAGAGATGTGCATCCAAGGAATGCACTAGGGGTTGAAATACATCCTACAAGGGATCCGACCCCACACTTTCGAAGAACTTGCTACCCGCGCTCATGACATGGAGTTAAGTATAGCTTCAAGCGGGATGCACGGACCACCAGTTCAAGAATCTTCAAAAGCAAAATGATACGAAATATATGATGTCGCAAAGAAGGGGAACAACGCCCCTATCAAGTCTTTCGGAAAAGAAGCATTGGCCATAAAAGCGACAACCAAAGCACCAGTGAAGATCCTAAGTAAAGAAAAGGAAGTTGTAAGGAAAAGACAGTCAACTCAGATAGAGACACCTCCAAGGCCAACCCTTAAAGAGTTGCAATCCAAAACTTATCCTTTCCTGGATTCTGACGTCTCGGGCATCTTTGACGATCTACTCATATAAAACCTCATTGAACTTCTGAATTCAAAAAGACCGTAGGAAGTTGGAAAGGTTGATGACCCAAGATACTGCAAATACCATCGTGTCGTAGGATATCCCATCCATAACGGTTTCATCTTTAAAGACAAAGTCATGGAGTTGGTTCGTGAAGGAAAAATCACCCTTGAAGACGATTATGTTGCTGTTAATGTCACTTCAATCATGTTTGGGTCTCTCGAAATTGACATAAAAGACGAAGAATCATATTGCCTCACTACCAAGAAAGATGGCAAGGCGATCAGAGACAAATCGAGTGAAGAATGTGCCACGATAACTTTCACTGACGAAGATTTAATGTTAGGATCCAAACCCCATAATCACCCATTACTGGTCGTGGGTTATATCCATGAGCAAAGGATTAGCCGGATATTCTTAGACAGAGGAGCTGCAGTCAACGTCCTTCCTCTATACACATTGCAAAAATTGGGAATACCAGTAGATTAATTATTCGAGAGTCGTATGACAATACATGGATACAATAAAGAAGGGCAAAAAGCACTTGGCACCATAAGATTGAGACTGCTAATCGATGAAATGGAAACTAACCCTTTGTTCTACATCATAGATGGAAAGACATCTTTCAACGTTCTTTTGGGAAGACCATGGATACATGAGAATGGTGTAGTTCCATCGACGTGGCACCAATCCTTTAAATACACTCAAAATGGAGTGACAAAGATAGTTCTCAGAGACACAAAGCCATATACAGAAGCCAAGTCACACTTTGCGGACGGCAAATATTTCTCTACAGAAGCAAAAGAATCCAAACTACATGAAGATGTCAAAGCACCACAACCAAACTTGGGGGCAAAGTCGAGAGATAAAGAAAAAAACACCCGTCTTAGGTTATGCAAACTCATTAATTGAGCCTCTGAAAGATTTGACTCTTCCGATGACCCCACTAAATCCAATCTCTCCCTCACAACCAAGGAATGGAAAAGAAGGAAAAATAGAGACTATGCAGTTGCAAAAGGATAAAAGCTTTGGCCCAAAAGCCTACAAACTTCTCACAAAAGCTGGATATAATCCAAATGAGGAGTCACGGCTGGGAAAATTACCGCCACAGACAACCCAAGGTTCGAGGGCTGGTCTTGGATACATACCACAAGCTCCCGTACGCATCGCTATCAAAAGGGCCACAAACCATCATATCACCGAAAGCGAGAGCTTGTCTTCCTATTCACCTCAAAAGGGTAAGAATACAAGAGTATCGGTCTTCAAGAGGCTAAGACCTTATGTCTTCACAAGGTTAGGACCAAAGATCAATAAAGAGAAAAACAAGACGAATTCCACATCAAGAAAATATGTGGAGGTGGATGGAGAAATCAAAAGCCGTTTTTCATCCCGCATGACGTGTCAAACAAAAATGACGATACATTGCGGTAAAGTTTTAAAGGCTAAGTGACAAACCATTGTCTTCACCAAACCCAAAGAAGATAATGACGAAAGTGTTGCATCATCCTGCTGCATCACTTAAAGGGGTGAAGAGACAATGATTGAAGAAGATGTAGAAAATGCACCCGCCGCACTTGAAGAAAGGGTCAAAGCGGCAGTGGACGAGTTAGAAGAAATCAACTTGGGAATTGAAGATCACCCAAGACCCGTCTATGTCAAAAAAGAGCTAGTTGAGGATGATATGAATGCCTACACCCGACTTCTAAACGAGTTTCAAGATGTCTTCGCTTGGTCATATAAAGAAATGCTCGCTTTAGACCCGAAAGTTGCGGTCCACCATCTAGGTGTGAGGAAGGGAGCTCGCTCTGTAAAGCAAGCGCAACGAAGATTCCATCCTGAACTTATCCCTCAAATTGAAAATGAAGTCAACAAACTCACTGAAGTGGGATTCATCCGTGAAGTCAAATACCCCCAATGGATTTCCAACATCGTGCCTGTAAAGAAGAAGAATAGAAAAATCCGAGTTTGTGTGGATTTTCGGGACTTAAATGAAGCATGCCCAAAAGATGATTTTTCTTTACCCATAACTGAATTGATGATTGACGCGACGACAGAACATGAAGCGCTTTCTTTCATGGATGGATCATCTGGACATAACCAAATTCGCATGGCACCTGAAGACGAAGAGTTAACCGCCTTTCGTACACCGAAAGGTATCTACTACTACAAAGTTATGCCTTTCGGATTGAAAAATGCGGGGGCAACGTACTAAAGAGCAATACAAAAGATCTTTGATGACATGCTACACAAAAATGTGGAGTGCTATGTTGATGACTTGATTGTCAAATCCAAGAGAGAAAAGGATCACCTGCAAGACTTAATAAAGGTTTTTGAAAGATTGAGGCGCTACCAATTAAAAATCAATCCTCTCAAGTGCGCTTTTGGAGTCACCTCCGGAAAATTCCTCGGATTCATTGTCCATAGTCGTGGAATTAAGATTGAACAGGCAAAGATAGATGCCATCACAAAAATGCCTGAGCCTCGCAACATCCACGAGCTAAAAAGCTTACAAGGGAAATTAGCATATATAAGAAGATTCATCTCTAACCTCGTTGGACGATGTCAACCTTTCATCCGAATCATGAAGAAAGGAATGCCTTTCCATTGGGATGAAGCATGCAAGAAGGCATTCCAAAGTATCAAAGACTACTTGACGAAACCACTAGTGCTGACACCGCCAATTCCTGGACATCCGTTGACACTTTATATTGCTGCACAAGAACGTTCAGTTGGAGCCTTGTTAGCACATAAAGCCAATAAAGGGAAAGAAAATGCCCTCTACTACCTCAGTAGAATGATGACACCAGATGAACTAAATTATTCACCGGTGGAAAAGATATGCTTGGCGCTCAACTTTGCCATAAAAAAGTTGAAGCATTACTTTCAAGCGCACACTATCCGGCTGGTGTCCAAAGCAAATCCCTTAAAATATTTCATGTCAAAACCTGTCCTTTCCGATCGACTCGCAAGATGGCACCTGCAGTTGCAACAATTTGAAATCATTTATGTACCACAGAACGCTGTAAAGGGACAAATATTGGATGACTTTCTTACTGATCATCTCATCCCTGCTCAGTGGGGAGTTGTCTGACGACTTCCTTAATGAAGACGCATTTTTTGTCGAAATCACCCCACCATGGAAAATGTATTTTGACGGCTCATCACACAAAAATGGAGCTGGAGCCAGAGTAATATTTGTCACATCACAGGAGAAGTCCTTCCATACTCTTTTGCCTTAAAAGAAAAATGTTCATATAATGTGGCTGAGTATCAAGCCTCATCCTCGGCCTAAAAATGGCGGTAGACATCAAGCAACGCCAACTTCAAGTATAAGGGGACTCCAAGCTGGTTGTAAATCAAATCATTGAAGAGTTTGAAGTGAAGAAACCAGAACTGATGCCTTACTTAAAGTATGCTAAGGCATTCATTGAGTTGCTCGGGGATGTCTCTATTGAATATGTCCCGAGGAAAGGGAACGGGCAAGCTGACGCTCTAGCTAAACTGGCATCGACTCTATCCATCCCGGATCAACAGGTGTATATTCAAATACGCAAAGTTTAGGTGGATTCCTGCAATTATGAAGAAGAAGAATGTGTTGATAAAGAAGTAAATCACTTCATCGAGGTGTTTGAAATTGAAGAATAAGAAAAAGATTGGCGGCAACCAATATTAGATTTCTTAAACCATGACAAGCTCCCGAGTGACTCCCGCAGATGAGCAGATATCCGAAGAAGAGCTGCACGCTATGCCTACTTCAATGGCATACTCTATCGTCGGTCGTTCGACAACATGTTCCTTCGATGCCTTGGCAATCATCAAGCCAAGCAAGCTATGGAGGAAACTCATGTTAGAATCTGTGGAGCTCATCAAGCTGGCCCAAAGTTACACTTCCGAATAAAAAAGATGGGGTATTATTGGCCAACCATGGTTAAAGACTGTATAGAGTTTGCACGGAGATGCCAACCGTGTCAAATTCATGCTAACTTTATCAATCAACCACCGGAACCATTGCACCCAACTATTGCTTCATGGCCATTCGATACCTGGGGCATGGACGTCGTAGGACCACTCACAAAGTCGTCCGTTGACATCTCTATATCTTGGCCGCAACAGACTACTTCTCAAAATGGGCAGAAGCAGTTCCTTTGAAAGAAGTCAAAAAGGAGACGGTAGCTGACTTCATACGAGTCAACATCATTTACCGTTATGGGGTTCCTCGGTGTATCATCACTGATAATGGAAGATCTTTTGCCAATACTCACATCGACGAACTTTGCGAAAAGTTTGGCTTCCAACAAAAGAAGTCCTCGATGTATTATGCACCGGCACATGGACTCGCAGAGGCATTCAATAAAACACTTTGTAACTTGCTGAAAAATGTTGTCTCCAAATCAAAAAAAGATTGGCATGACCTCATTGGTGATGCTTTGTGGGCCTATCGTACTACATTCCGCACTCCAACACAAGTGACACCATACTCACTTGTATATGGGGTCGAAGTTGTCCTCCCATTGGAAAGACAAATTCCTTCACTAAGGATTGCTCTTCAAGAAGAATTGACGACCGAAGAAAATGTCCGATTAGGACTCGAAGAGCTAGAGGCTCTCGATGAGAAAAGACTACAAGCTCAACAAAGACTTGAGTGTTATCAAGCATGATTGTCTCGAGCTTACAATAAAAAAATTCAAATCACGAGCCTTTCAAATCGGGGACTTGGTTCTTGTTGTGAGAAGGTCCATTGTGATCAACTTTCATTCCGGAAATAAATTTTTATCCAAGTGGGAAGGACCCTATGTCGTCACTCAGGTCTACACAAATGGTGCATACAAGACGGACTCCGGATAGGGCCAATCAACGGGAGGTTCCTCAAAAAATATTATGCGTGAGACCTTCAAATCAAATCAAGACTCCTTAGCATGAGAATAAATTGCAAAATAATAATAAAAGCAAATTCAAGTTGCTTTGAACTACGTTATGACTTGATCTATTTACCGGGTACGTAGGCAGCTTGAGATATACCTTCAAGTTCAATCAAATAAATAAAATAATAATAATAATAATAATAATAATAATAATAAAGGATTTGGGTAAAAAAATAATGCCCGAAAGAAAAAAAAAAGAGAATTTAAATTTATTGATTGGCAATCAAAATGAAAAGTACAAATTGATCTTAAACATTAAGATTATACAACTCTTCTTTGCTAATATCCAATAACTTTTCTAAGCTTTTTAAGTATACTTCGTCTTGCGCGGGGACATTCTCTACGGCGGCGAGTTCATCCTTGACTTCAGCAATTGGAATGATGATATTCTCATTAACTCCTTGACGTCGCTTAATAAGGGAAACATTCTCTCTTTTTTGCTCTTGTAAAGAGCGAAGCTTCACCTCAATATTCTCCACACACTCCTCTAACTCCTTGATAGCTTTGCACTCCTCAATATGCCTCGTCTAAAGGTGCGACAAGCGATCTTTGATCTCGGAAATCTTTTGGTTACGGGCCGCCAAGGATACGGCGTCAATCGAGTCAGAACATGCCTCGTCAAAAGATGCAGCGTCATAAAAAATGGCCTTGACTTGGTCTTCAATATAAGAAATGTCGGAGTACTTAAAGCTTTTCATTGATTGGAGCACTACATCAACCTCGTCCTTAATCGAGGAAAGCAAATGAGCTGGTGTCCTTAAAAGCTTGCCCCGAAGATCCGACCATACTTTTCCTATATATTCGCACTGGATCGCCTTCACAAAATCCGTGCCACAGAATTTTGAAACTGCAGGCACAACGGACTGAACAACTATGGCTTTGGTTGGAGCATCCTTTACTTGCTCATTGCAAACACCTCTGTTTTCTCCAATCACCTCAATAATGGAATCTCGGCTCGCCATCTTTTCATCCATACTCGGGATTTGTTGCTCCAACTGAAAAGGGGATAAAAAAATGATGTAGAAAAAAGGAAAAAAAGAAAGAGAAGTTACCTCTCTCGCGAAATCGCTCGAAGAATGGTGTCGGCTCGAACGAGGACTTGACAGGTTGATGATATAGGGATCTCGACGAGCTCGCTTCCAATGAACATCACGCTCACTACTGCTTCGTTCGGAGACAGAAGGTACCGCCCGCTTTGAAGAAACGACATTGGGAGTACTGAATTTTCATTGTTCCTCTCAGGAACACCCGGAATAAGTAGCGGCATCTTTTGAGCATTATCCAATGGCTTGGTCTGATTGGTGGCCTTTTGTACCGGCAGGATATACTCATCCAAGAAAGATCCGCAAACTTGAGTTCACCACTTCTTGTAGACGTCGGAAGAAAATCCCCTCAGAATTGCAGGAATGCGTGGAAGAATAACTTCGGCTGAAGATTTCAAGTAACTGCTTTGGTGCCAATGTTGATAGCGTTCCTAAAAAATGCAGCAACGGACCTCTTTCAAAAGAACTCCGGGAATCTTTTGGAAAAAACCGAATTGACGGCTAGAACGGTGGGGACTATATGGCTCCAAGAAGCATCGAAATCCATCCTACAAAGTCAGAAAACAAGAGCGAATGGAGATGAAGTATTCTTGCTCGTAGTCTTCACGCTTCCCGTCATCAACAAACCGTACATTGAAGTCTTTCGTGATCATGGTGCAAGCCCAACGAAAGTAGTCACCGCGCAAGATTTTTCAACATGCAACATCTGCTCTATACGCACGAGCAGGGACGGAACTACATTAGGGCTTGGGGGGTCAATTGACCCCCCAAGCCAATTTTTTTATAATTTTTTTAGCATTAAAAATATTAATTTTTATGTATTTATATACAATTTGCCCCCTCCCCCCCCAAAAAAAAATTATCTAAATTCATATATAATTCTGTCATTATTATTTATTAAAATTTATTAGCTAAATATTAAATAAGTTATAATATATTGCCCCCCCCCCCGGGATTTAGATGCTAATTTTGTCACTGCGTACGAGCACTAATAGCCCCGGAGTGCTTCACCATCCCCGGACCATAGATTCCCTTCCATACGCCGTAGTGGGACTGAAAATACTCAGTGATCCATCCGGTCAAAAAGTGGAGAGGAATTGTCGACCGAACTTTCCCATGACAGGATGAATTCGCGATCTGGTTCAGCCCTCTATAAATACTGGTCAAGACTGGAATGGCCAAGCTTACTGGAAATCCCGACGCTAGGACACCTGCCATCTTGAAAGTTGAAGGACGTATCAAACCAACATCGTCGAGCAGAAGCACAAAAAATGCAAAGCCAACAAAAAAGGAATGCTACGAGAAAAGTCTCCTCGAGGTGCTCATGTCCAACTTTGAGTTTGACAAAAGATGACTCTTGCTCCTTCAACCATGGCTCGTGGGCACCAATCTCTCCGGAAGGATTGTAAGTCGCATCAAGCCGAGAAGAACGAGTAGACTCCTTGCCGCAACGGATTTGAGGACGCTCGTATTTGACAGTCTTCTTGCACCAAAAGAAAATCTAATCGGTTGCACTGACGCCACGTCGACCTTTGTCACGACTGCGGAGAAGGTGGTAGGCCTGCAACAGGTACCGGCACGAACGGGGAACCAGCTTCCTATCCTCTTTACTGCCATATAGCTCTTTTGCGCTTGGTACCACCTCATCGTAAAAGGAGCCAAGTATGGGGAGGCCCGCCAAGGACGCCAAGTCACGGAGAGAGATCGACACTTCACCGGCGGCAGTCAAAAGGGTGTTGGTTCTGGGACACCACGCCTCGCAAACGGCCTTGACGATCTCCGAAGAATAGTCGTAGGACAACAAGGAAGCATAGACCGCATCGTAAATACATCCTCTCTTTAGTGGAATCTCGCATCGATCCAGCACATCCTCCGCCCATTCCCAATAGCCGGCCACGTACGAAAAGTTGCCATCAAAGGAAGGAAGACCATTCCAAACGCACGCTCCCTCCATGATCCGCCACCCCAAGGTTGGAAGTGGAAGAACATCGTTTGGCATGTGTTGATGGAGTGAGGATTGCAAGGTATGCTTTCCGCCAGCGACATTCCGAAACCACGTCTTTGGAAATTTGGGACCTTCAAGCGAGGGCGAGCAGCTCCGCGTCCTACGAGTGGTGGATGCACCAATAGACGAGTCGCTTTGTCCAATGGTTGACCTTCAAACTCGCAAATCACCGACTCGGCATTTCCAGAGGGGTAGGAGACATCCTTGAAGTAAGCCATCTCGCCTAAAGAAAAAACACAAGCAAAGATCAAAAGAATAAAAAAAGGAAAAAGAAAAAGAACAACACAAGAGAAAGAAGCCTACGCTAGAATGAGAGAAATCAAAGTTATGAGAAGTTGAGAATGACAAAGTTCTCTCATGGTGAGGGATTTGTATAGTGTCTAAAAATTGAGATATGGAAAGACATGCATAAGGGAAGGAAGAAGATAAAGAAATAAAGAGAAAAAGAAATAAATAAAAAGAAAGAAAGATAAATTTAAAAATAAAGAATAAGGAAACAATATATATACATATATATGATATGTGTATATAAAAAAAAAATTGCAAAAACACCATTTTTTAAAATTAAAAAAAAAAAAGAAAGAATTTTGCAAAAAAAAAAAATGATTGCAAAAAAAATGGCAAAAAAAAATGCCATTTTTGAAAAAAAAAATGAAAAAAAAAACCAAAAATGGCAAAAAAATGCCATTAAAAAAAATAAAAAAAACGCCTTGAAAAGAAAAAAAAAAGGAAAAATAAATTCTTTTTTTATGTTTCGAGACTCATTCACCCTTAAACACTTTGCGTCAGCTTAAACAAGTCTCGAGGGGGCATTTTGTAGGCATTATAAATTAAATATCTAAATTAAATTAAATATCATGTATTTTGGAAGAAAATAAAATTCCAATGATATAAATATATGGTATTTAATTATGCACATATGTTATTTTTATACAATAAATATCAACCATTAATGCAAAAATCTGCTTAAAATGGAAGATATTGTAGAAATATTACGTGCATAAATTGAGTCATAATAAATTTGGCAGCAAAATAAATTAATCTTGTCAATTAATGAAGTATATTAATTAATATCTTCCAAATTAGTCAATGATATAAAGATCTTGTCAATAAAGGAAGTATATAAATTAATATCTTCCAAAAAAAGCAATGATATAAAGATTTTGGCGAGAAATGAAGGTGCAATAAGTATACGACAGAAGTGATACGAAAGAATTATTGTGATACAAAAGAATTATTGTGTGACAGCTAGAGAAAGATAAGTATATGGCGGAGCATCGTCGTCAAAATAGATAATCAATGTAGTTCATTTATGTAGCTACATACTAAAATACAAGCTTAGCGATTTATGGCAAGTGCAATGATCTACACCTTCACGACGCGCGGCATAATATTACATGATAAACAAATGCTTATAATGCAACAAATCATATATACAAAATTAAATAAAAACACTTAAAACTCATGCAATCTTTGAGTTGGTATATGAGAAATTATCAGTATGTTGAAATATATAACCCCTCCTTCATTGACTGTGAGGATACTCATTTTGAAGTTTTCCGAATTGGAAGAACCTGCAAGCATAGTTTGTGAGAGTAGTGTTTAAGGTTGGAAAAAATTCTTATACTTAGATCACAATTTTAAAATTTCGAAGAGAAAAAAAATATATAATACCCCGTAAAAATAATCACCGAAAGTTCGACGGAACTTGCCAGAGTCCAAGCCGGGGTCGGAAAAATTTTTATTTTGGACCTATTTTATTTTGGGCTTATGTGATATCTTTGCTTTAGGAGTTAAAGGACTTAATTTAAGTGTTGTAATGAAACGGTTTTGATTTGACCCATTTTGGGTCCAAGCATTTAAAAAGGCCCAAGTCTATTGTGTTTAATAAAGAAAAAAAATAGAGAAGGCAGCAGCGTGTTTCTCCTCCCTCCAGCCAGCCGCCGCCCAACCATCTTCCTCTTCTTTCTTGGAGGTTTTCTTCTCCAAAACTTTCTGTTTCGGTCTTTTCTCTTAAGGTAAGTGAGATTAATATTAGATAATTGATATATTTTAGTTTCTAAACCTATTTGTTGATTTTTGGTGGATTCGTTGAAATAAAACTTTTAAATGGGTTTGCTCTAAAACTTTGGATTTTTCCATCTTCCCTTTAGGAAGTTTATTAGGATGATATTTAGAGTTTATAGAAAAATCTTTACCATAATTTAAGTATAAAAGTAGATGATTTGTAAAACGGGTTTGAAACCCTAAGTTTGTCCTAACCTAGTTTACGAATTTTGGGGAAATAATGTGATTATCTTAAATACTATGATTTTTGACTATGCCTATTTGGATAGACAAATTGTCTAAATATTTATTTGGCGAAATAAAGTGAGATTTTATTAAACAAGTTAGATTTTTAATACTCTACTTCTTTTTTGGTTATTAAATGACAATGTTGTTGGATGAAAATAACGTTTTATGAGCAAATTTGAAAACCTTTGCTTAACTTTTTCTTATGTTGAAAACTTGTTTATTTGACCAATACTTTTATTGATTGGTTGGTTAAATATTGACAATTGAAATGTTTTGAGTTGATAGCTCTTGTTAAAATTTGCCTATAGCATGTTGAGTATTGGCTCAAATTAGTAATTGAAATTACCCGTCGAGTCCGATCAACTCGTCAGTTGTTTGAATGGCATAGCCTTCCACCTCTGTGTCTTGCAAACACATGAGGGTATACCGGTATTTTAGGATAACTAGCTAACCTCGAACTAGAACCCGAATGGGCTAGGCCGAGGGATCAAGATGACGGGTTCCCTTTTTGGGTGATTCCGTGGTGCCCGTCATTCACGATGAAAAGGTCTGTAGACCGTCATCCGTGATAGAGGGATGGATTGCATACAATCCCCTCTTGTTATGTTATATTTAAGACTAGAGGGTTGTGGGCCGTTTGGCGCCCCTCGCAAACTAATAAACTAATTGACTTACGTGTACATTTGGACTTCGAACCCTTATGTACATATTGTGGAGCTTTTCTAATGGGTTGCGACCCTATGTTTCTTATATGTAATTATGTGACATGTCATATAAAGTAATAAGGTTGGAAAACTGGGTCAAGCAAGGCCTAGTGGAGTTTTTTTCGTGATGTGTTAATCACCATTATTTGAGAATAAAAATGAGATATAAGGGAGGCGCTAAAAGACTTGTGTGTATGAGTTATCTTTATGTGATATGCGACATTTCATTCAAATTATCTTTTTCAAATGATTTTGAGGCATTCACACGTTAATCATGACTTATACCATATTAATATATCTTTGGTTAATTACGCTTACTCAACCGTCGTATTGACCCTCTTTCTACAAAATTTTGGTAGGTAATGGTGCTTCCGTTATACGTAAATGATGCATCCACGTTGTATGATCCATCGGGGGAATTAGAACTACTTTATCTCCTAGAATGCTTTTGAAATTCAGTATTAATGTTTAAGAACTATTGCCTTTTGAGCTATTTCTAACTTATGGTTTTGACTCGAACTTTATTTATTTAAATGATAAACCAGTGTGCATTAATTTCAAAGCTCTAATTAGTTGCTTGTAATGGTTATTTAAGCCTTAGCGCCACAACATATGTCTCGTTGGTTGATGAATGAGCCTTTCAGTGTGGAGTGGCGGTGACACTCCGGTATGAGCCGACCGGTGTGTTACAGCTGGTATCAGAGCCTAGGTTAAAGGCTCATGGTTCTTCGTTAATAAAACTTGAAGATTTCGGAATTGATAAAATCAATTAAATCATGGGTTTCGTTCGGTTTGGGTGCATTCATTGAATGCATTGCATTTTAGGTTTATTCCTTGTGTTTATATGCATTGGTTATGCTATTTGATTAGTTAGAGCTTATAAGGTCTAGTCTTAATTAGCAGATGCCCCATAGGCGTGCTCGTCAGCCTCCTGTGGCACCTCAGTCCGATGAAGAGGTTGAGGTAAGCAATCCCGAAACCCCGAGCCTCAAGTTTAGAATCCCGTTCGACCTTCAGACCCGGCATTGGAGATCTTTGATCAGTTTATGGGACAGTTCGCTCAGCAGCCCCAGAGTGCTATGGATGCAATGTTACGTCATAGTTTTCTGACTTTCACTGGTCAGTCATACCCGACTATTTTGAGAAAATAGTTGGATCATTTGGAGACGATATTTGAGGTGGTGAGATGCCCAAAATGAGAGAAGACTATGATAATTGCGTCTTACTTGGAAGGATTGGCCAAGAAGTGGTGGAATAATGAGAAGGCTTCCGGGAGCAACTTGGTTGGATTACTGTGGGAGGCCTTTAAGGGGATGCCGTACACCTTTAGAGAGTAAAGGAGGATGAGTTTAGTGCCATGGTGAAAGGTAATATAGCGGTGGAGGAGTACTTCACGCATTTTAACGAGTTGGTTGCCAATGCTCCGGATTTGGTAGCGAATGATCGATACAAGTTGACAAGGTTTGTTGGTGGGCTAAACTGAGACCTTCAACGGTTCTTGGCCGTCTTCAGTGTGACGAATCTTCAGGACGCATACGAGAAGGCGGCTAACATCTATTGGGAAAATCGGATATCGTATGATGAGCGGAGAGATAGAATCCGCAGGGCAGATAAAGGAAAAGGGAAGGTGAAGAAGGGGTTAAAGAAGCATCAACGAAAGGATCAATCAGAGAGGTTCCCGGGTTTGTCTTATGCATCTCGCCCTAAATTTACTCATGCGAATTCTAGTGGCAATCATGGTGGTCTAACTATTTGTAGCCGATGTGAGAGGTCTCATCCAGAAATTCTTGTCATGGTCAGTCCGTCACTTGCTATTACTGGCATGAGCCGGCACATGTCAAAAGGTTTTGTCCCAAGTTAGTTGGAGATCGGAATGAAATTGAGAGGGCTACGGTCCATAACAACAAGGTCGTATGCCGCCAGTGGCACCTCATCATTCGAGAGGAGGAGGAATAAGTGGCCAGAAAAGTCACATCAATGTGATAACGAGAGGGAAAGCTGTGGAGAACTAAGGAGACGTCCTGACTGGTACGTTCTTGGTGAATTCTTAACTTGTGGTTATTCTCTTTGATTTCAGCGCATCCCTTTCTTTCAAATTGAGTAAATATGTTAAAAAACTAAAATTAGATTCTCGAGTAGAGGTTTTCATAGAGATTAGGCTACCTTCAGGAGAGCTAGTGCCTTGTAATTGTCTTTTCGTAGGAGTGTCTGTAATGATTGGAGACATAGAATTCCCTACTAATCTTTTGAAGCTTAAATTGGCGGTGTTTGATATTATTTTGGGTACGGATTGGTTGGCTACCTATCAAGCCTGAATAAATTGTGGTGGGAGAAAGATCTTTCTTTGGAGCCCTTGCGGTGGAGATATCGTGTATGAGGAGATTCCTTATCGCCAATCGATTAAGATAGTGTTTGCTGTCTCTCTACATGAGTTAACTCGTAAGGGTCACCCGTTGTTCCTATGTGAAGTGCATGATGTCTTGGGAGATGAGAGTCGGCTTTTGAACATGCCGGTGGTAAAGGAGTTTGCGGATGTATTTCTTAATGAGATACCGGGTATGCTGTCTCACCATGGGATAGATTTCACGATTGATATAGTTCCAAGAGCAGAATCGGTGTCTAAGGCTCCCTACCGTATGGCACCTAAGGAGTTGGCCGAATTGAACGAGTAGCTCCAAGAGTTGTTGGATAAAGGGTATATCCGGCCGAGTAATTCTCCTTGGGGAGCGCCCGTTTTGTTTGTTAAGAGAAGGATGGTAGTCTTCGGTTGTGCATTGATTATCAAGGATTGAATCAAGTTACCGTTAAGATAAGTATCCTCTCCCAAGGATTGACGACATCTTTGATCAACTGAAGGGATAAAGCGTATTCTCGAAGATAGATTTGAGGTCGGGATATCATCAGCTTTGGATTTCAGATGGAGATATTTCAAAGACATTATTTCGAACTCGTTATGGGCACTATGAGTTTACAATGATGTCATTTGGGTTGACAAATGCTCCGGCTGCCTTCACGGACTTGATGAATAGAGTCTTCATACCATATTTGGATAAGTTCATTGTGGTCTTCATTGATGATATATTGTTGTATTCATCAAGCGAGGAGAATCATGTGAATCACCTCAGGTTAGTGCTACAAGTATTGAGGAAGCATCACTTGTATGCTAAACTGTCTAAGTGTGAATTTTTGTTGAACGAAGTAGCATTTTTGGGGCATGTTATTTTGAGTGATGGTGTTTCGGCCGATCCATCAAAAGTGAGCGCTATTGAAAATTGGCCCCGACCAAAGACGCAGACAGAGATTAGGATCTTTTGGGGGTTGTCCAGGTACTATCGGAGGTTTGTGCAAGACTTTGCACGATTGGCAAGGCCATTAACATCGTTGTTGAAGAAAAATGTCAAAGTAGTGTGGAATGAATCATGTGAACAAGCTTTTCAAGAGTTGAAACGAAGGTTGACGGTTGCACCGGTGTTGGCATTGCCGATAGATGGCTGGGAGTTCGATGTGTATTGTGATGCGTCAAGATGAGGATTGGGCTATCTGTTGATGCAAGATGGAAGGGTGATAGCATATGCTTCGAGGCAACTCAAATCGCATGAAGAGAACTATCCGACTCACGACGTGCAAATGGCGGCTGTCGTGTTTGCTCTCAAGATATCGCGACATTACCTTTACGAAGTTCATTGCAAGATTTACACCGATCATAAGAGTTTGAAATACATATTCACTCAAAGAGAGTTGAATCTGAGACAACGGAGGTGGTTGGAATTAGTAAAGGACTATGACTTGGATATTTTATATCAGGAAGGCAAGGCGAATGTGGTTGTTGATGCTTTGAGTCGGAAGTCAAGTCATGACGTATGTTCGATGACATTATCCGTAGAGTTGTGTCGTGAGTTTGAGAATCTACAAATTGAGGTAGCGGGTCCTAAGGTGATTGAAGGATATATGGGTGCCTTGTCGGTTGAGCCAGAGATTTTAAGGGAGATTCGGAAAGCTCAGGTTGATGACGATGATTTACTCAACACAGCGATAAAAGTGCAACAAGGTGAAATAAGAAAATTCCATGTTGGTCGGGATGGAAGTCTAACATTTTGAGACAGATGGTGTGTACCAAAGGATCGGTTAAATATTAAGGAAATGATACTCAAAGAAGCTCATGGTTTTCCATATTCAGTGCATCCCGGTTGCGATAAGATGTATAAAGATTTGAAAGGACATTTTTGGTGGCGCGGTATGAAAAGAGACATTGAAGAGTATGTCACCAAGTGTTTGAATTGCCAAAAGGTTAAGGCGGAGCAGAAGAGAACTATGGGTTTGTTGAGACCGTTGGAAGTTCCGGAATCACTAAAAAAAATGGCTAATGACCATTTTTTGTTATAGAAAGCTATTTGTAACGATTTTGTACCGGATTTTGACCGGTGCATATACTGGAGATACAAAAATTCTCTGTACCAGATTTTTTCGTTACAAAACATGGACGGTAAACGCACTTCTTAATCACTTATTGTAACGGTTTTTGTAACGCGAACTTTGAATTTTCAATGAATTTGTAACAGATATTTCTCGTACTAAAAGAACCGTTACATTAAATTTTCATCTATTTATAATGGCACTAATTACAACATAATTTTTGTTACAATAGCTTATTGTCAGAAAACTATTTAAAACAACATCAAAGTTTTTTTAACGGTATTTGTAATGACCATAATTTCGTAACAAAAAAATATTCTTATTCTTTCAATAAAAACCTGTACGATACGAAAAACACTCCCAAACGACATTACAAAATATAAGAATATTACATAAAATATCAATTGCACTAAGTACGCACTATCTAGGAACATAACTACTTCGCAATTTGGCGTAACATATACGACAAAGCATAAAAACAAACATACAAAAGAAAGTAGAAAATGCAAGTTCAACCAACGGAAAGGAAGTCAGCATCAATCCACAAACAAAAGTAAATCATCATAAAATCACGTGCCACACTGTCACGCCCCATGCAGCGTCAAATTGAACGTACACGGCAGTTGCGGGCGACGAACAAGCTGCAAGCATAGTGCAAAAGTATATAAGAATTTAGTCGAGATGGATTCTATCTTGATGACAAAAATGTAAAAACAACAAGATATAGAACAACATAAATAGAATTATAGCATGGACCCTATCTTGATGACACCCGGACCAACATCCATACAACGACACAATTATAGAACAAGCAGCAGTATCATGTAAAATCTGTTTGTTTAAACAACCAACTTAAACATGTATCGATTCAACAAAAATAATTAATTGAGTGCAAATGTATCCAAATACCAAACACTTTGAATTATAACAAAAAGCAAAGTGGTTTGGGGATAAAATCAATTCACCCGCCAGCATCTACAATAATCGTTAATTATAAACATATATGCTCCCCAAAAGGACCATACGGAACAAACAGTTTCCGGTTGAGTGAACATTTTCCATCTACCATTTCAATCCAACCTCGAGGTTTCACCCGATAATAGCCAACCAATCATCTTTGTCATTTCTCAAACTGGGGAATGAGATATACCTGACTTGGGTAGCTTGCATCCTAAGTATGAAAGGTTCATAACTGCGTAACAGTACTCATGTCGCACTTATGTTTTGGAGAAAATACAGATTTTTAGAAAGAATTTCAAAAATATTGATAAGCAAGAATGCTTATTAAAGAAAATAAATACACCAAGATAATTGGATATCTTTCATAAGCATGCAATACATATTTTGATCAAATATAATTTAGTAAAACAACAATTATTCTCAACATATTCAAAAACTAATTTCAATACATACAACCATTGTAAGTAGAAGCTGAAACAAATTTAAATCAAACATTTAGCAGTGGATGTGTAGACAAGTAATGTCCAAGATAATCTCAACTATAAATTATGAGGGAAATTAATACATAGACAAAGAAAAAAAAACATATGTAGTGAACATGAAATGATAAGAACAAGAGTAGACATAACTAGGGATGAGAAGGTAATGAGAATCTTAAACAGGAATACAATAGTTCATCAGTCATGTTATTTTTCTCAATGCCCGATTCCAATCCAAGATCCTGCTACAATGTAATCTACAAACAGCCCACACACAAACATATATGCATAATAAATAAATAAATGACTATTAGATTAGACTATTATTATGCACGGCACCAAATACACAACTATTCAAGTCAAGAATAGTTTTAATTGTGAAGCAAAAAAAAAAAAAAAACAAAAATGATTTATTTGTGCAGCAAACAATGTATTCAAAATATGTATTATAAAAAAAATGGATTATGAATTGAAACAGGGGGTTTCTTTAGAATTATTTGATAAAAATTTATATTATATGGATATGATGTTAATAAAAATCGGAATGAGTAATTTTTCCATTACAATTAAAGCTGGGAAATTGAACAGCTCCACCATTCACTGGACATACTTACCGAATTCCATCCATGGAAACCTGAGAAAACAACCAAAAACTACTACTCATAACATGATTGATCCACACATGTCTTGATTCGAACCATAAAGTTACTCACAACTAAAACAAAAGCTTTTAATTGTATTATTTCATAAAGAAATATTTTAATTGGAATGTATTTTGCTCCAACATTCATAACAAGGAGATAAAGAGTGCCAACACCATAATTGGAAACCTTCGAGGAATGCCAAAAAATACAGCATCTTGTGAGAGATTTCAGGAACTGGAAAAGGTATGCAATTTGTATCATTGAGCTAACCACCACGCAAAAAATAAACTCATAAATTAACAGCAACACAAACAAACAATAAAGTAAATCAAAAAAACAGCTTGCATCATGAAAAAATCAACACGAACATGCCAAATTAAACAGATTCAAAGTTGGAAGGCTTAACCAAATCTCATTTCTTCAAAATACGCAAGTTGCGATTCTCACCCAACATTTAGCAAAATAACAAAAAAAAAAAGAGCAGCGGCGCAAAAGAAACTACTACTAAAATCGCCTCAATACAATAAACTAAAACAATAGAATGAAGAAACCATAAAAAGTGGCTTACTGTCGGCGGGCAGGGGCAGCTCGCGGTCGACGAGTCAAGAAAGGCGGCAGCGAAGCTCAGTCGATGGTCGACAGTCGAGGAAGGGGGAGGTGGCGTGGTTCAGGGGTGCCGTACGGATAACTTAAAAAGAAGGAAAATGAGAAAGTACGGGAAGAAGACGAAAAGTGAAAAAGAAAGAAGATGAAAGAACGAAGAAGACGAACAAAGAACGAACAGAGGAGAGGAAGAAACGGATGTCGGATGGGGCGTGCCTAGGGTTTCTTTAGAAGTCCCAATTTTAATTTTACTTTTTAATTGTCTATAATAATTTTAATATTAAATAAACAGTTATTTTAATTTCAGTTAGTATATATTAATATGTAAATATTATATATGTATATATATAATATACTATTTAAGATTATTTTAAAGTTAGTTTGAAATTTGGAATTAAAATTATTATAGTTGTAACAAAAAATATACTGCAACAAAATTAAAAAAGGTTGACCAAATCAAAAATACTATTTGTTACAAAAATATCCGAAACAAAAAATCGTTTTTGTAACGAAAAAATTGTTGCGGATGAGATTCCGCTACAAATGAGCATTTTTTTGGTAGTGAATGGAAGTGAGACTCGATTGCTATGGATTTTGTGACCGGATTACCAAAGTCGAGATCGGGCGCGGATACCCTTTGGGTAGTTGTTGATCGATTGACCAAGGCAGCAGTTTTTATCCCGATAAGCATGACTTGAAGCATGCAGAAGTTGGAAAGGCTGTATATCCAACACGTGGTGAAGAGGTATGGAGTTCCGGATGTGATTGTCTCGGACCGCGACCCCCGGTCCCAGTCGCATTTTTGGAAAAAGCTTCAGAAAGAGTTCGGTACTCGGTTAAGGATGAGTACGGGCCTTTCATCCGATGACCGATGGGAAGACTGAGCGCACCATTCAGATTTTGGAAAATATTTTGCGAGCTTGTGCATTGGATTCTCAAAGTCAATAGGAGGATCAGTTGGCTCTAGTGGAGTTCTTCTACAATAATAGCCATCAAGCGACCATTGGGATGGCACCCTTTAAGGCTTTGTATGGGAGGAAGTGTAGAACGCCATTGTGTTGGAGTGACCTAAGCAAAAGGGTTGTATTGAGGCCCGAAATGATTGAGGAGATGATGAATCAGATTCGTAACATCAAGGCTAAGATGAAAGCGGCCCAAGACCGCCAGAAGAGCTATGCCGACCTTTCTCGGAGAGATGGGCATTTTAAGGTGGGTGATCATGTATTACTTAAGGTCTCACCGACGAAGGGTGTGAGGAGATTCGGTATTAAGGGAAAGTTGAGCCCGAGGTATGTAGGGCCGTACGAGATCATCAAAAGGATTGGAGAGGTGGCCTACAGGTTGGCCTTGCCGGAGACATTGAAAAGGGTTCATGATGTTTTTCATGTCTCTCAATTGAGGAGATATGTGGCTGACCCATCTCATATACTTCAACCGGAAGTCTTGGATCTTCCGGAGGATTTGGTGTACTCGGAGCAACCTATTCAAATTGTGGCCTTCAAAGTTAGATCGACGCGGAACTGTGAGATAAGGATGGTGAAAGTAGTGTGGTCACAACATGGGATTGAAGAAGCGGCATGGGAAACCGAGCAAAAAATGCGAGGAAAGTATCCAGAGTAGTTTGAGGTAGCTCCGGGTGTGCAGATTGATTTTGAGGATGAAATGTCCAAAGGGGGAAGGATGTAATACCCCGTAAAATAATCGCCGGAAACTTGCCGGAGTAGGACAAATTTTATTTTGGGCCTAATTTATTTTGGGCTTTTAGTGTAAGAGATTTAAAAGTTGGGTTTAAATTAAGAGTAAAAATTGAATTTGGGCCCAAGTAGGGTAAAATAATTAATAAAGGCCTAAGTATTTTATGTTTAATAAAAAAAAAAAAGAAAACAACACGCACGCCACCGCCAGCCCTCTTCTTCTTCCTTGGAATTCTTCTTCTCCAAAACTCTTCATTTTGGTCTCTTCTCTTAAGGTAAAGTGATATTAATCTTAGATAGATGATATATCTAATCCCTAGACCCCTTCTATTGATAATTTTCAAAATTATTCTCAAATGGGTTTGCCCTAAAAGTGTTAGGTTTTGCCAATTTCTTCTAGAAAGTTGATTATAATGTCATCTAAGGCTTATGTGAAGATTATTATTGGATTTTAAATTGAAAATCATAGAATTTATGGATGGGTTTAAAACTCTAGTTTTGCCCTAACCTAGTTATGGTTTTAGGAAAAAGATTTACAATTATATTTAAATATTATAATTTTTGGAGTTAGACCATGCCTATTGTGATTGACATATTTTTTGAATGTTTATTTGGCGAAATAAAGTGAGATTTTAATGAACTTGTTGGGTCTAGTATCCTACTTTTGCACGGTTAAATGTTGACAATTGGAATATTTTAGTTTAAAACACTCCTTTTGAAATTTGCCTAAGAGCATGTTGAGTATTTGGTCAAATTGGTAATTAAAACTACCCGTCGAGTCTGATCAACTCGTTGATTGTTTGGATGATAAGGCATAGCCTTCCACCTCTGTGCCTTGCAAACACATGAGGGTATACCGGTATTTTAGGATAACTAGCTAACCTTGAACTAGATTTCGAATGGTCTAGGTCGAGGGATCAAGATGGCGGGTTCTCTTTTTGGATGATTCCGAGGTGCCCGTCATTCACGATGAAAAGGTCTTTAGACCGTCATCCGTGATGGAGGGATGGATTGCGTACAATCCCCTCTTGGTATGTTATATTGGAGACTAGAGGGTTGTGGGCCATATGGCGCCCCTCGCAAACTAATAATAAATTGATTTACATGTACTTTGAATTTTGAACCCTTATGTACAGATTGTGAAGTTTTCCTTTAGGGTTGTGGCCGTATGGTTGTTATGTGAAACTATGTGAAATGTCATACGAAGTAATAAAGTTGGAAAACTGGGTCGAGCCGACCCTGATTAAGGCCTAGTGGAGTTTTCTTCGTGATGTGCTCATCACTATTATTTTGTAATGAAAATGAGATATAAGGGAGGCGCTAAACGACTCGTGTGTGTGAATTCCCCTTATGTGATATGTGTCATCTTATTCAATTATCTTCTTACAAATGATTTTGTGGCATTATACCGTATTAATTTATCTTCGATTAATTGCGCTTACTCAACCGTTGTGTTGACCCTCTTGTTACGATCTTTTTGTAGGTGATCATGCTTCCATTATACCTAAATGATGCATGTACTTCATATGATCCATCGGGGGAATTAGAACTATTTTACCTTCTAAAATGCTTTGAAATTCATTAATCATGTTTAAAGACTAATGCCTTTTGAACTATTTCCAATTTATACTTTTGAATTGAACTTTACTTATTTAATCGATAAGTCGGTGTGTTTTAATTCCAAGTCTCTATTAGTTGTTTGTATATATTATTTTAGCCTTAGCGCCACAGTGTAGGACTCGTTGGTTGATGAACAAGCCTTACGGTGTGGCGTGGCGGTGACGCTCCGGTTTGAGCCGGTCGGGGTGTTACAGAGGTATTAATAACTCTCCTTCCCTTAATGTTTTAAGTTCATTACTTGTACAGGATAACATAATAAATTAAGCACCGAGCTAGGAAATTTGCCCAATGAGCCACAAGTGATGCAAGCCGCTTAGGTGCCAACTCGGAAAAAGAAGAAGCCAACCCAAGCGACAGCCCTTTCCAACTTGGTTTAGAAAGAAGGGCAATTGTAAGGAGTTTGAAAAGTTTGTACACACTTTTGTTAGTATTAAAGTTTTTATTCTGTTTTATGATGTTTTGTTGTAGATGCCACAATACGCTAAGTTTATAAAAGATATAATCAGTAAGAAGCAAAAAATGCCTGAAGTGGATGCAGTGGTGCAACTGGAAGGTGTGTGTAGCTTCATATTTTCATAAGAGCTACCAAAGAAGCTCAGCGATCCTAGGAGTTTTATTATTATTTGTACTATAGGGAACCTGAATCGATTAGGGCATCAATCTTATGTCTTTTTCAATTTTCAGTAAATTAGGGCTTTATGAACTTGAGCCATATAGAACTGTAATTCAACTTGCAGATAAACCAATAAGACTTCCGAAAGGGATTATTCATAATGTACTGGTGCAAGTAAATAAATTTATCTTCCCTGCAGATTTTATACTAATGGAAATGAGCGATCAAGAAATTCTAATAATTTTGGGAAGATCTTTCATTGCCACCGCTCAAGCTAATATCAATGTAACTTAAGGTGAAATTACATTGAGCATCGGTGGAAATAAAGTCACATTATCGATGAACAACGCATTACGCCAATCTCGGGAAGAATATTGAGATTTTATCGATGAATTAAATGAATTAACTTCTTTTCATAACAATTTAACCTTAGAATTTTTGAGGAAATTTCATAAAAGGATTCGTTCACGTTGGAGCAGCTAGATGACTCAAATGAGCGGAGCGACATCTCATATGTACCCACTGAGTCCATAGAGCAAGCGAAACAGGAGCCAGAAAGCAAATCCACAGTAAGGGAGAAGTTGAAAAAACCACCACAACATCTAAAGTACATATTCCTTGGCCTGGAGGAGACTTACCCCCTAATAATCTCCGTCTCTCTTGTGTCGGACCAAGAGGCTCAACTCCTATCTCTTCTCAAGAGAAGGAAGGCGGCATTTGCATGGAAGATTTCAAATATTAAAGAAATAAGCCTAGTAGTGTGTATACACTATATCAACCTGGATGCTAAAGGGAAACCATGTAGACAGCCTCAGCGACACCTTAATGAAAATATGCAAGAAGACGTGAAGAAGGTGGTAATAAAACTATTTGATGCAGGTATCATATACCCTATCAGTGACAGATAGTGGGTCAGCCCAAACTAGATGGTCCTCAAGAAATGAGGCTTTGTCGAACAGAAGAGAAGCGATTATGGGTCTTCATGACAAAACCAATCACATGATGGAGAGTCTGTATCGACTACAGATGGCTTAATACAGCGACGAAGAAAGATAATTTTTTGCTACCGTTTCTTGGTCAATGCCTTGAGAAGCTTGCAGGTCACAAATACTACTATTTCCTGGATGGCTACTCAGGCTATCATCAAATTTCCATCAAGCTAGAGGACTGTGAGAAAACTACATTTACCTATCCATATAGTACATTTGTTTATAAGAGGATGTCTTTTGGGCTCTGCAACGCCCCAACAACCATCCAGTAGTGTATGTATTATATTTCCAGTGATCTCCTAGAATCCTGCATTCAAGTTTTTATGGATGACTTCTCCGTATATGGCAAGATTTGTTTCCAGATGCCTGAGCAATTTGGATAGAGTGTTGCTCCGCTGCATTCAGATTGATCTCGTGCTGAACTGGGAGAAGTGAAACTTGATGGTAAATGAAGAAATTGTTCTTGGCCATAAGATCTCGCTCTATGGAATAGAGGTAGACAGATCAAAAGTTAGTATAATCAAGCGAGGAGAAGTTATAATCAAGAAATTGACAGTGTTCTCGAATGAGAAAGGAGTTAGAAGTTTCCTTGATCATGCCGGTTTCCAGCGTCAGTATATCAAGCACTTCAGCAAAATCAATTAACCGCTCACCGTGTTGGTGTGCAAGGATGCTAAATTTGAGTGGTCGAGCGAGTATGAGGAGGCCTTCCTAATTCTAAAGGAGAAACTCACTACCGCTCCCATCATTTCGGCACCAGTGTGGAGCGAGCCATTCGAGCTGATGACGGATGCAACGATTATGCCGGTGGCGCTATACTAGGACAGAAGATGAAGTCCAAGTTGAACGTCATCTATTATGCCAATAGGACATTGGACTTCGCTCAAAGAAATTATACTACGACTGAGAATGAGCTACTAGCCATTGTCTTTTCTTTCGAGATGTTCAGACAGTATCTAATCGGGAGCAAGACAATAGTTCACACTAACCATGCAACGATAAAATATTTGATAGAGAAGAAGGAGACCAAGGCCTGCTTAATTCGTTGGGTTTTGTTGCTCCAGAAATGTGACATAGAGATCAAGGACAGAAAAAGGAAAGAAAACTTTGTTGCTGATCATCTCAGCAGACTTCGACAACCGGAAGATACATCCCCAGGTATAAATGATTCTTTCATGATGAGAAATTGTTCTTTGTGCAAGGTAAGGAGCCATGGTTTGCAGACCTGGAAAATTTCTAGGCCACGGGAAAATTTTCCGCCCATACAATTTTAAGGGAAAAAAATGTCTTCTCAGCTTGCAAATGACTATTTTTAGAATGAACCTTATTTATTCAACATCGGCTCTGATGGGATTATAAGTTGTTGTGTAGTGGAATTAGAGGTCGCGCTGATCTTAAATGAATTTCATGGCTCCCATGTAGGAGGGCATTTTGCAAGCCAGCACACAGCGGCCAATGTTTTGCAGTCTGGTTTCTTTTGACCAACCCTAATGAAAGATGTTGATGCCTTTTCCAAGGCTTGCGACAACTTTCAGAGATTAGGCTCTATTTCAAAGAGATGAGATGCCTCATATTGGACTTTGTTTATGGAATTATTTGATGTATGGGGAATAGACTTTCTGGGACCGTTTCCGAATTCGAATGGAAAACTTTATATCGTAGTGGCGGCGGATTATGTGAGAAAGTGGGTTGAAGCGCAAGTGATCCCTACTAATGATTCTCGGCCGGTAATCCGCTTCCTACAGTACACCATTTCTCAAAGATTCGGGGTTCCGAGGACTATCATCAGTGATGAAGGCACCCATTTTGTAAACAAGGCGTTGCAATCATGCCTTCAATAGTAAGGGGTTCGCCAGCATCTAACTACTCCCTATCATCCACAAGCAAGCGGTCAGATGGAAGTTTCTACAAAGAAATCAAACACATCATCCAGACCACAGTCAACAAGAATCGCAAGAATTGGGCTGAAAAATTAGATGATGTGCAGTGGGCCTATAGAATAGCCTTCAAGACGCCAATAGGGATGTCACCTTATCGGTTGGTTTTTGGAAAAGCTTGCCACCTCCCACTGAAAATCGAACATCGCGCATACTAGATCATTAAGTATTAAAACTTTACCAACCCAGCAGAAGCGTACGGAGTGATTACTAGATCTAACCGAGTTTCGATATATTGCATATGAAAGCGCAAAAATTAAGGAAATGATGAAGTTCTATCATGACTGAAAGTTGAAGAAGAAAGAATTCGTTGAGGGAGCGAAGGTCTTATTGTATGGTTCTAGGCTTCACTTGTTCCCAGGAAAGTTGAAATCTAGGTGGAGTGGGTTGTATGTTGTCAGACAAGTTCTGTCAAGCGGAGCCATTAGAATCAGTGACATGGATAACCCGAGGGAAAGTGATTCCTTCCTAGTCAAAAGAGCGAGACTGAAATCATATATCAAAGAGCTTGTATTGCAGTAGGCCAAAGCAGAGATTGATTTGATAGAAGTTCAGAAAGTCGCTCTATGATCAGAACATAAATAAAATCCAGAATTGCCTAATCTTATTTCGGCCAAAAGTTTTACTTACTTTCTTTAATCGCTTTCCTAGTTAGAATTTTAATCGCTTCCCTAGTAACAGTGACACAGCCATCCAAGCTAAAAAATATATATTTTATTGAAGATTGACTTGCTAGACATTACAATTCTTTTGTATCTGACTCAAAGGTCACCCAGCCAAGTCATCCCAAGACCAGGATCACAAGAACCGGGACTTCAAGACTAAGACAACAAATATTTATGGAAGAATCTCAAAGATACCTTATTAAATATTACCTTTTATTATAAGTTTCCATACAATATAATTTCATATCTAGAACTTTCTTTATTATTTGATTCCTTATAGTTAGATATACCTTTTGGTTTGTTTCCTTTATTATTTGTTGTCTTTTATTTTCTTCAAGGACCTCTATATAAGGTCCTTGCCCATCATTGTAATAGAGTAGAGTGAATCTTGAATAAAATTTCTTTATTGTTCCCTTTCAATAATTATCTAGTGCTAGGATGTGATTTTCTCCAATTAGATATGTCAATCGGGTCTTTGGATTGATTCCATCGGTTCGTAATTTCCAATCCTTTGCAGTGGGATTTAGCTTATTGTTTGTGTTCTAATCTATGGTTTGATTTCAGGGCCGAGACTTATTCTCTTGGTTGGTTATCATCCATATTAATTCACATTCTTTGCACTATCCTTTCTTCTTTATCCTCCCTTATTTCAAATCGGGTCTTTGGAGTGATTCCATCAGTTCGTGATTTTCAATCCTTTTTAGTGGGATTTAGCCTATAGTTTGTGTTTTAGCCTATGGTGGTTTCAGGTCCAAGACTTTCTCAATGTTCCATACTAATTGACATTCTCTGCACTAACTTTCCTTCTTCATTTTATTTCTTTTAAACATATTCCTAATCTATTGGTTCTATTGAACTTTATGGCTAAGGAAATTATTCTAGTCATAATTATACACGGCCAGGCCATGTCAAGCAATTTATCGCTTTTGTAGTTAGATTTTATCGCTTTGGTAGGGTATTAAATTCTTGATTTCTTAGTTAGTTTATCGCTTTCAAATAGGAATAGATTTATCACTTTCTAGATAGTTTATCGCTTTCAGTAAAATAAAATTTTAATTGCTTTATTATCGCTTTTCTAGAGTAACTTAGATTTTTAACTTCTAACTTGAGTTTGACCCAACCAACCTTCGCTTTGCTTGTTTCACCTTGATACATACTGGGGGAGTGTTATCGCTCACCCAGTACCGTTTGCCCAATTGTTTATTTGTCATAATTAGGATAATTACAAGTATTGCTTTAACTGTTCACCCGCTCAGTAACCCAGCCTTAAGCCTTTATATTAATATAATAATATTGGATTGTCAAGAAGCTAAACCGTCCGCCGCTTACGTCACATAGTAAGTGAGCGATGAACCCTCTCCTATAAATACCCCCTCACTCAGTCATTTCCACTTTTACCCTAAAGTAACTTCTTCATTACACTAAAAAAACCGCCATTACTTTGTGTTCCCAAATATGAAAATTCTTGATCTTTCAACTGATTTTAACAAAATCTGAGGTACGATCTAGGTTTGCATTGGTCTAATTATTTGATTTCATGGTTTACTCTCTTTGATTTTGCACTCCATAACTCATAATGAAAAATTATTTTGCGAAAACTCATTGTTTTTCGAACTTTTGGAAATTTTCTATAACTTGATTTTTTGTGAATCTAAGTCCTTTATATGTTGGATTTAGATATTTAATATATGATATTCTTACTTTCTATGGATCGGTTTCCCATTTTTCAATGGATTTTCTTGAGTTTGAGATTTTCTTCCTTCTTCACAACGAAACCCTCTCTGGAGTGTTTTGTTTCATTATGGGAGGAGAAAATAGGGTTCAAATCAGCAAGTTTCAGGATATTAGTACCTCTTTAGTTGAATTTTTATCCATTTTTTGACTAATATTGTAGGTTTGAAAGTATTATGGCAGTGCTTTATTTTTCTCTAAAAAAACCCTAGGCTATCTGAAAGGTATCAAAATAGGTCCAAGCGAGAGAGAGCTAAGTGTGAAGGACAAGTTTGATAAAGTTGAAGCGTAGATTTGGAGGAGAGTTCAAATGATACTGTCCACTAAGGGAGAAGAGTAGTAGAAAGAAGCTCCGATGAATTGGTTGAACCAGCACTGCCAGAAGCTTACTACAAGTGAATAAGAGTTCTTGAACTGAATGAGGACTGTAGCGAGTTTAGGAAGCTGAAATCAGTATACTTCAGAAAATTCATCATAGAGTTCCTAGAGGATTACCTGAGACTCGAATACACAAACAAGACTGATCAGAGTTATTCAGTGAGCGACTGGTGGTTGAGCTATAGAAGACTAAAGGATTTCAACAGAAAAGGAAATCGAGGCAAAAGTACACTCGTGAAACTGCTCTTGAGAAAATGAAGGCCTTCCGAGCGGAAAAGATATGCAGGAAAGACTCCATCAATGAAGCGAAGGCAGTGCTTGCTGCCAAGCAGTATGATACAGTTTAGTTTGTAAACTTGGAGGCGGTGGCGGCCTATGAAGTAACAAAGCCATAGGAATCCTCTACGAGAGAGGATTCACCATTGAGAACATCTCGGGCCCGCTCGTTGACTGGATAAAGGAGTGTGGCCTGACTTGGTTAATCCAAAATCCCAGGGATCCAGTGGATGTATCGCTAGTGAAGGAATTTTATGCGAACATGAACCAAGCCGAGAGACCCAAGAGCATCTACATTCGAGCAAAATGGGTGGACTACTAGGTGAGGCAAATCAACTGAGTCCTGGGATAGCCGTTCCGGTACTCATCCTAGAAGATGGAGAACATATTGAATGCAATGGAGAGCTGTAGCTCGTTGGTGTTACAGTCACTCTACAGGACCTTCTCCACCACCCCTGAATACGAAAAAAGATATTTAAAATTTGGTTTGGTGACGGTGAACGACGACAAAAAAGAATGGGTGAAGTGGTCGCTGAGCAGGAGTATGATAACCTTACACATGACTGACATCAGGCCCAAATATCTAGTCGTGTTGCGTTCAATTTTTTAGGAAAAGGCTGACATTGATATGGGTGCCGTCATCTACATAGAAATCTATTCATGCAAGAATTGACAGGACTCTGGGTCACAAGACCCTAATTACAGAACTATGCAGATGAGATGGAGTTGATTTTCCCACTTCAGCCCCTGAGCTTCAAATGAAATTGTTGCTGCCAGCAGTGTTTCATAAGAATTAGCTGGAGCCGAAGGACTTTAGCCTGATCCCAAGGACAAGAAGAGGAAGAAAAAAGCAACATCTCCCCCCCTTCACCAAAGAAGAAGATGAAAGTTGTAGGGGAGGAAATTGTCGGCTTGCCGAATGAGGGTGGGGGAGATGAGGAGCTGGTGTCAAGGGCTGAAGAAGAAAGGGCCGCCGCAGAACACAATCTCGAGAGGATAGTCTCCAAGGAAGCCGTTGAAGCTGAGGAACATGAGATCGATTCTCTCTTTGCTCAGGAGGCTGAGGAGCGAAGAAAAATGTTCGGCGAGGAGGAGGCCCGGAATGATAAGGGTGGAAAAGACCCAAAGAAGGCTGTTGGCGAGAAAAGATCATAGAAGAAAGAAGACCCTGCTCTTCAGGCAGCTGTGAAGAAACCGAGGGTGAAGATGGCACTGAAGATATCGAAAAGCCCCTCTAAGAAGCTGTTGAGGAAGGAGAAAGGGAAAGGGAAGGCGATGGAGGAGAAAGACAAATCGGATGAGATTTCTCTCTCGTTTGAGAAAGGGGATCACAATTACGGGGCCCACCGACTAACCCAAATGACCTTCGCCAGTGGGCCAACTGCGCAAAGCGACGCCACTCCAACAAATTAGTCCAACTGGCGATGAACCTATTCCTTTCGACCAGCAGGGAGTAGGTGAGCCAACTGGTGGTGGAACACCTGGCGATGAACCCAATTCCATTAACCAACAGGGGGTGTATGAGCCAACTGCTGCTGGAGCAGAGGAGTAGCAGGAGACCGTGATCACCGAAGAAACCATCAGTGGCATCGACATAACTGTGGAGTCCTACAAAGATCAAGCCACCGGGATCCCAACTGCCACAACCACTGAAACTGCTGATGAAACTGACAGAGTTGAGATAGTAATAATGTTGCTGCTTATTTTTCAGGTGTCTCCCAAAATAGCAGAGCCAACAACTCTGGGGGTAGCAGAAGATGAACCTATGCCAAACAGCCTCCAGACACCGATAAAGACATCAACACAAGCAATAGCTCTGACTATGTCATCAGCTAAATTTGAAAAATTATCTTTGATGATGAGAGGGAAGAGAAGGAAAGGAAATTTAAAGAGCAACGGGCTTGGCTGCTCGCCGAAATGTGAAAGTTGGAACAAGAGCGGCAATGCGAGCGAAACAAGAAAAGTAAGATAAAGCTGGTCAAACTACTTAAGTGGTGGAAGCCACTGATCCAATTCCACCGGCAATTTAGAAAATACTTCGAAGTGAAAAAAGCAGCGCAGCGGGAGTACAAGGCAGTGAAGCAGTTGGTATATTTGAGGGATATCACCCCTGAGCCAGCACCCAATTCCGTGAATGAGAAGCCAGAGCCGGTGGACATCAGTTCCGCCTCCGAGCGATAGTCACCTGCACCCTCTGAGATTAGCACGTCTGCCCCTCGCGCGGTGTTTGCATCGATCGAGAGATTATTGGATGAGCTCGATGCGGTGCTCCTTAGCCATTATGTTCTGCTGCAATCATTGATCGACAATCATGGAGCAACAACTTGATTCAGCCCGGAGCCAGCAGTGACTGAAGGAACTAGTGTTGCAGCTAATCCAAAAATCTTCCTCAGATGGACGTGGATCCTCGGAGCCGAATGACGAATGAATTAGGACATTTCCCCTGTCTTGTACATAATTTTTGGAAAAGAATGGCAAGGCATGTAAAGAAATGTTTTATAATCAATGACACGACAGACTTTTGGTAACAAGTTGAACTTTTCTGTGTGCCTATCATAAATGCAAGCATGTGCTATTACGTGAAATTCTTTTAATACATCATTGTGTTAGACTTATGATATGTTTTAGAGTAGGTTTAGACAACTTACAAGCGCTCAACTTGGTAATTTTTCCTTTACCTTATTCAATAATGTGAATGTTGAGTTAAACCAAGTACCCGCTGATATGACTTAAAAAGGTTAGTGCCCCCTTCGTTTTAATTTTCCCATACTCAGTAGGGCAAGCGAACTTCTTACTATCGACTTTTCTCAAATGAAATGACACTGAAAAGATAAGTTCTTAAATATGGTTTCAGAAATGATGTAAGCGGAGCGGGGAAGACCTATTACTAATGGGACTGAAAAGGCCTAGGTGCGATGACAATCAAATAAGTTCACGAGCAGACACAATGTTTGTTTGGAACTCGGTGACCCATCGTGAAATATAATGAGCAATGAAAAAAACTATCCGCACCTTTCGGGTGAAGGTTCCTTTATTAAAAATAATAGCCCCCACTGAGCGAACAAAGTTGATTATACGTGGATGACTCCGCTCATGTTAAATCAGTTTGACAATTTTTGAATGCTTAAGGATCAATTGTTTATATTTGAGGTTCACTCTATTCACAACCATGGCACTGATCTTATGCAATACATGACTACCTTGAACGGGTTAAGTCTTTATTCATGCGATTGATTTTGTTCAAGGATGAACAAAATTTTAGTGAGAGGAGGTTTTATAATTTCAAGTAACAACATATTTTTCGCTTGACAAAACTGTGTATTACTTGAATTTTTTGTGAAAACCATCGCAATATCTAATTTATGGGCATACTTTATTGATTTGTTTCACTTAGTATGATCCGGAGCTCGTCTGTTGAGATTATTAACATTTTTTGCCTATTTAAGTGATGTTTCCGGTTCTGAAAGCTATATATTGAAAGTCAAGGGACGGCGCTTTTGCTTGGCAAGCGACGCTCTTACCACTTGCGCCAGCGCCAACAACCAGACGTGAGGGTGAACTACTCCAGAAATTCACTAAGTGTTCATCTCTCAGTGGTCCAGCAATTCCACTATCAGCCAGTGACGACAACATCGCTTCAGCTACGTTGATGCCCTGCAACCATCCAGGCAAGCGAGGAAGGTCTGCCCCCTTACATCCCGAAGCGAGCGAACCAGAACCCAGGGAGTTATGGCCGGTGCAACATCTTCAACAGATTAACCGCCTAACTACCCAATCAATTTAATTGCCGATCAACTGCTCTGCAATCACCGATTCCATATATCCATGAATAGGGACATATGTTATTTGTTAAAATATCACGATGTGACACATGACATACACTACTTTTCTGCAGATTTTTGTGCTTTCTGAGAGCTCCAACCCTTTAAGGGAGTTCTTTAGATAGAAATGGCTAGGGGAGTTGAGATTTTCTCTTCCTCTGGCCACTAACTTTACTACTTTCTAGAATAGTTTACTGTTTTGATTATTGTTTTCGTAATGTAGATCGTTACTGTTTTCTTTAGTAAGTAATGAAATATCAACATTTCTTCATTTTTCACTTCCATCCATGCTTCACATTTGCGTCAAAATGTTAGGATTATAATTATATTTTTATGTGGAATAACAGAGAAGAAAATCGACTATGTTAGCCTAGTTTTGCATTGTATTTATTAATAGATTCTAGGTAGTTCAATGTAGCTAAGTGCATGGGAGCCTTGCGACCTACTTAGTTATTGTTTTCAATTCGATTTTGATTAAAGAGGGGTAACAGAAGGGTAAAACCACTAATGAGACAGAGATTATGATAATTAATGGGGCATAGGCGCTGGTCTATTGGGTTACAAAAATCTCTAGTGACGGTAGAATTTCTTGCTTATTATGTTCTAATTTTGGGCGTCATTGAAGTCTTGTTGTAAATCCTTTAAGGTCAAGTACCAATGAAGTTAGTTTCTGTGTTAATTCTTTTGCGCAATTACATTCACTTCTCTTGTCATTACGTGTTATGAATATATGTTTCGCCTACTCACTTTCATTATTCACTCATTGCATCCATAAGAACCTAGCCATCTAATAGCATACAAATCAAACACAACATTATCTGACCTTCCTCACCGCTCACCTATTGCCAACAATATACATATAATCCGCTTCACATCACCTACTCGCCTCCACTCTCCAACTCTATCGCTGCACCCATTGCTCGCATACTGCTTCCACTGAAACATTCCATGAACCGCTTACCTTTACTAGCTTTCCTTTAAGTTCAATCGTAGTTTAACTCTCTGGCTCGCTCTCAAGCGGGCCAGCCTTATTGTTTTTTTTGCGCTTCACTAGTATCGAATTCTTGATTTAAATTTTGAGACTTAAAATCCCTGTGTTCAACCTGAAAACTCACCAGTAAAAAGAGTATAAATAATTGTGATAATGCGATTCAGGGTCTGCAACTTCATTTTCATTATCTATATTTGAACATGTCCAATAATTCAAATTTCAATCATCAAAACTCATAATAAATTCCCTGCTTTAGTTTCAAACACAAATTTTCTCTTATCAGTAGTTTGGAACGATTTATGCAAGCAAGTTTTTCAAGAGTTGAAACGGAAGTTGATGGTTACACCGTCGTTGGTGTTGCCGATAGATGGACGAGAGTTTGATGTGTATTATGATGCATCAAGACGAGGATTGGGGTGTGTGGAGATGCAAGATGGAAGGGTGATAGCATATGCTTCGAGGCAGCTCAAACCGCGTGAAGAGAACTATCCAACTCACAACTTGGAAATGGCGGATGTAGTGTTTGCTCTCAAGATATGGTGACATTATCTTTTCGGAGTTCATTGCAAGATTTACAACGATCATAAGAGTTTGAAATACATATTCACTCAAAGGGAGTTGAATCTGAGGCAACGGAGATGGTTGAAGTTGGTGAAGGACTATGACCCGGAGAGTTTATATCAGGAAGGTAAGGCGAATGTGGTTGCTGATTCTTTAAGCTGGAAGTCAAGTAATGATGTATGTGCGATGACATTACCCATAGAGTTGTGTCATGAGTTCGAGAAGCTACAAATTGAGGTAGTGGGTCCTAAGGTGATTGAAGGATATATGGGTGCCTTGTCGGTTGAGCCCGAGATTTTAAGGGATATTCGGGAAGCTCAAGTTGATGATGATGATTTACTCAACTTAGCGATGAGGGTGCAACAACTAGAAATAAGCAAATTCCATATTGGTCAAGATGGAAGTCTAAGATTTTGAGACAAATGGTGTGTGCCAAGTTGGATATTAAGGAGAAGATACTTAAAGAAGCTTATAGCTCTCCGTATTCAATGCATCCAGGTTGTGATAAGATGTATAAAGATTTTAAAGGACATCTTTAGTGGTGCGGTATGAAAAGAGACATTGCGGAGTATGTCACCAAGCGTTTGAATTGTCAAAAGGTCAACGCAAAGCATAAGAGACCTATGGATTTGTTGAGACCTTTGAAGGTTCCAAAATGGAAGTGGGACTCGATTGCTATGGATTTTGTGACCGGATTACCAAAGTCGAGATAGGCGTGGACGCCATTTGGGTGGTTGTTGATCGATTGACGAAGACATCAGTTTTTATCCCGATAAGCATGACTTGGAGCATCCAAAAGTTGGCAAGGTTGTATATTCAGGATATGGTGAAGAGGTATGGAGCTCCGGAGGTCATTGTCTCAGTCCGTGATCCTCGTTTTCAGTCGTATTTTTAACAGAAGCTTCAAAAAGAGTTCGGTACTCAATTAAGGATAAGTACAGCCATTCATTCAATGACGGATGAGCAAAATGGGTGCATTATTCAGATTTTGGAATGTATTTTGTGAGCTTGTGCGTTGAATTTTTATAGGTCGATGGGAGGATCAGTTGGCTTTGGTGGAAATCTCCTATAATAATAGCCATCAAGTGAACATTGGGAAGGCACCCTTTGAGGCTTTGTATGGGATGAGGTGTAGAATGCCGTTGTGTTGGAATGACCTAAGCAAAAGGGTTGTATTGTGGCCCGAGATGATTGAGAAGATGACGAATCAGATTTGTAGCATCAAGGCTAAGATGAAAACCACCCAAGATCGTCAGAAGAGCTACTCCGACCTTGCTTGCAGAGATGGACATTTTAAGGTGGGTGATCATGTATTACCTTAAGGTCTCACTGACAAAAGGTGTGAGAAGAGTTGGTATTAAGGGAAAGTTAAGCCCGAGGTATACGGGGCCTTACGAGATCATCGAAAGAATTGGAGACGTGGCCTACAGGTTGGCTTTTCCGGAGACATTGAATAGGGTTCATGATGTTTTTCATGTCTGTCGATTGAGGAGATATGTGGCTGATCCATTAGCCTGAAGTTTTGGATCTTCAGGAGGATTTGGTGTTCGCAGAGCGACCTATTCAGATTGTGGCCTTCAAAGTTAGATCAACGTGGAACAGTAAGATAAGGATGGTAAAAGGAGTGTGGTTGCGGCATGGAATTGAAGAAGCGACATGGGAAACTGAGCTAGAAATGCAAAAAAAGTATCCAGAGTTTTTTGAGGTAGCTTCGGGCATGCAGATCGATTTCAAGGACAAAATGCCCTAAGGGGGAGGATGTAATACCCCATAAAAATAATTGCCAAAAATTCGCCGGAACATGCCGGAGTCCGAGCTGGGATCGGACCAATTTTATTTTAGGCCTAATCTATTTTGGGCTTATGCGATATCTTTATTTTAGGATTTGAAAGATTTAATTTAAGTGTTGTTGTGAAACGGTTTTGATTTGGCCCATTTTAGGCCCAAGGATTTAAAAAGACTTAAGTCTATTATGTTTAATAAAAAAAAATATATATATAGAGAAAGTAGGAGCGTTTTTCTCCTCCCTCCAGCCACCCACCACCGCCCAACTATCTTCCTCTTCTTCCTTGGAGGTTTTCTTCTCCAAAACTATCCATTTCGGTCTTTTCTCTTAAGGTAAGCGGGATTAATCTTAGATAATTGATATGTTATAATTTCTAAACCTTTTTTGTTGAGTCTTGGTGGATTCGTTGAAATTACTTTTAAATGAGTTTGCTCTAAAACCTTTGATTTTCTCATGTTCCATTTAGGAGGTTTATTACGATGATATTTAGGGTTTATAGAAAAATCTTTACGGTAATTTAAGTAAGAAAGTGAATGATTTGTGAGAAGGGTTAGAAACCATAATTTTATCCTAACCTAGTTTACGAATATTAGGGAAATAATGTGTGATTATCTTAACTATTAGTATAATTTTGGAGTTAAATTATTCCTATTCGGATGGACATATTGCCTAAATGTTTATTTGACAAAATAAAGTGATATTTTATTAAAAAATTTATATTTTTAATACTCTACTTCTTTCTTGGTTATTAAACGAGAATGTTGTTAGGTGAAAATAACATTTTATGAGCAAATTTGAAAGCCTTTGTTTAACTTTTGCTTAAGTTGAAAACCTTGTTTATTTGACCGACACTTATATTTATTGGTTGGTTAAATGTTGTACGTTGAAATGTTTTGATTTGAAAGCTCTTGTTAAACTTTTCCTAATAGCATATTGAGTATTTGGTTAAAATGGTAATTGAAACTACCCGTCGAGTCCGATCAACTCGTCGGTTGTTTGGATGATAAGGCATACTCTTCCACCTCTGTGCCTTGCAAACACATGAGGGTATGCCGGTATTGTAGGATAACTAAATAACCTCGAACTAGAAACCGAATGGGCTAGGCCGAGGGATCAAGATGGCGAGTTCCCTTTTTGGGTGATTCCAAGGTGCCCGTCATTCACGAAGAAAAGATCTTTAGACCATCATCCGTGATGGAGGGATGGATTGCGTACAATCCCCTCTTGGTATGTTATATTTGAGACTGGAGGGTTTTGGGACATTTGGCGCCCCTCGCAAACTAATAAACAAATTGACTTACATGTATATTTGGACTTCGAACCCTTGTGTACATATTGTCGAGCTTTTCTTGTGGGTTGTGACCCTATGTTTTGTTATGTGTAATAATGTGACGTGTCATACGAACTAATAGGTTCGAAAACCGGGTAAAGCCGGCCCTAATTAAGGCCTAGTGGAGTTTTCTTCGTGATGTGTTCATCACCACTATTTGACAATAAAAAAGAGATATAAGGGAGGCACTAAAAGACTTGTGTGCGTGAGTTATCTTTATATGATATGTGAAATTTCGTTCGAATTATCTTTTTTGAATGATTTTGTGGCATTTACACGGGAATCATGACTTATACCATATTACTATATCTTTGGTTAATTGTTCTTACTCAACCGTCGTGTTGACCGTCTTTCTACAAACTTTTTGTAGGTGATAGTGCTTCCGTTATACCTAAATTATGCATCCACGTCGTATGATCCATCAGGGGGAATTAGAACTACTTTATCTCCAAGAATGCTTTTGAAATTCATTATTAATGTTTAAGAACTAATGTCTTTTAAACTATTTCAAACTTATGCTTTTGACTCGAACTTTATTTATTTCAATAATAAGTTGGTGCTTTAATTTTAAATCTCTAATTACTTACTTTTAATGGTTATTTAGCCTTAGCACCACAATGTAGAGCTCGTTGATTGACGAATGAGTCTTCCGATGTGGTGTGGCGGTGACACTCTGGTTTGAGCAGACCAAGATGTTACAAAAAATGTCTGAAAGATTAGATCTTATGCTTTTCATTGAATAATTTTAATTACCAGATGAGTTGGGTCTGGCTGGGTGGGAGGTCGACCTACCCACAACCGCTGGGGTGGAGGATGCACCCATAGCCTTGACATTAGTAGCCTTTGGAAATGGAATGGGGTTCTCTTTATGCGCGGCATAAATTTGAAAAGTTATCTGCGTAAAAATATACAAAGATTGAGGAAGAAAGCCATACACATCTACAAATTTACAATACCCCAAATTGCTAAAGAACTCATCCAACACAAAGACCTAGGATATAAATATATATATGTATATTTCCATCTAATAGACCAGGCTCATAAGGTAATTATTACAAACAACTTTGGCCTATATTTAATCAAATTTTGGATTGGGCCACCCTATTTATATTACTAATATATCAGTATACTCAACCAATAGATTTGATATTCATGTTCAGAAATTGCAATTTTTTTTAGTAGAAAAATGCAAATTATGATATTTACTCGTTAAAATACCTAAAATTTTATGTAACACGCATGTACAATCCACACCGTCTTCATCAAATCTCTAACCGCCAATATAGACGACAAAAATCCATACATCAAATGCAAGTATTAAAATGGCAATCAAGGTTAGTTACGTTGGATTATGGACATGGCACCACTAACCTATCATATCGCGTGGGCGGCACAGGGCCCACTATGTTGACAAATTGGCAATATGGTCACTTAACCAATTATAAATTTCCAATATTTATATACAATATAAAATACTAATCTAAGATAACTGAACTTTTCATAAGTTGAAAATTGACTATAAAGTTGTCCTATAAGGGATGGCCTGATGATGTGGGAGTGAACTTGTGACCATGATGAGTTCAAACCCTGATACCTCCAGGTCCACCTGCCACACATTGTTTGCCTAGTGTGATTTGCCTTATCGGTCCTAGTTTGCAGGGTATTAGGTTCGGCCAGAGATTTACCCAATGCACACTTTTGGATAGCGGCTTCGGGTACCAAGATGTTAACTTAAAGTTTCAAAAGACGATTATTAATATCTAGGAAACACTGTTAAGTTCTCAAAATCAAGAATTTTGATATAAAATCAAAAAAATAAATTTGGATGATAAGAGAGATAAACATACAAAAAAAATCTTACATATAAATAAATCTTACTGACCAACGACCGCAATAATGGCGGGTGGAGAAATAGAGGCAAATAGGACAAGAAAACAAAACAAAAAAAAAAAACAGCAACGACCTGGGGGTTTTTGTCTGGTTATAAATTCAACCAGGGTCATGTACTGAGTCAAACAATTCAAATTGGGTGATGCCAGGATGCCGGCCTTGCCAAACGATGAGGTAAGTTGTTGTTCGATCTACTTCTTTCATGACTCATTATCGCCTAAGAGTGAGCAACCAAGTATGATCTACATTGGAGGAAAGAGAATGTGATAAAAGATATATTTCTAGGATGAGCATATTACATGTATTTATTTCATCTTATGATTTCAAAAATACAGAATATAGAGATCACAACTACACGTGAGAAAAGAAAAAAAAAAAAAGGGACACAACATAATCACATACGGTGATAAACAAATTCCCGTCATATTTAATGAAACACTTAATGAATAAGAACTGTCTTCAATCAAATATTATTTGACACAGTAATGGCTAAAACAAATCGAAGCAGGCTATTCTAATGTACCAAATTATTAGATGTATAGATATTAGTTGCATAGAAACTTCAGTTGTTAAATTCGAAATGGACATCTTTTTCTATACTTAGGGATTTTAATGTTGCTACACTAATTCCTGAAGTTATTATTTTTATCATAAATTTGGTTATGCCAATCTAAAACCTTCTTTTAAGAAAGGAACCAACTGCATAAGAGATTAGTGATCATAGGTCCTTCTACTATACCACCAAATTGACTTCCATCGGGACAAAGGTTGTCATCATTCTTCCCATATTGGCTCCTTGAATCCCATCTTTGAATGGAAACAAGGAACCAACCATTGGTATAATGTGAAACAGACCCTACAGAATACACACACTAGAAAAAAATAAAAGTGACTATTAATAAAAATAGATGATCAACTAGCGAAACATGTTCCAAATCAAAACGTAACAATAATTATTACCTTTGTTTTTACCCACACATGCACAAACTCACGCACTCCACGGGGACTGAAATTTACAACATGTAAAAGAGTGCTTAACCACTTCAACTACAACTAAAAAAAAAAAAAAACACGAAATTCACAATATATAACAAGGAATTGGCCATATAACTGTTAATGTTGGCCTGGGAAATTGCATAAAGTAATTCAATGATTTCACAGGTGATGAACAACATAAAAGAGAAAGAACCAGAACTTATATGTTTTATTATAATTCAATGTAATTAAAAATAATAATAATGCCACATGTTGGGATTGTACCTCAAATTCTCTTCAAGGAAAATTTTTTTAGAAGTTTCCGACGATCTTAGTCATGGACATGACTAAGCGGACTTTCTTGTTCAGGAATTGATTTTGTATGTCTTGCCAAATCAGAAGATTTTAGAGGCTTTCATCACGGGCATGATCAAGGACAACTTTGACTTGGAGAGATAACCATAGATTTTGCAAATTGCATCCTCAAATCGCTTGAAGATTTAGGGGTGGCGGTGGCAGCACTTCTACTTGCTCCCCAGGCTGCTCGGGAGCTGCCTGAGTGGGCGGCAGATTGCAGGCTGCCGGCTGCGGAAGACCTGATGAGTAGGTTCCCGTTGAGGGAAACGAACTTTAGGGACTTCCACAGCTTCTCTGACAGTTGGGGTCTGTTATACTGGAGGGTTCCTAGGGGCTGCTTGGGCAGAAAACTCGAAATTCTGTTGTGTCCCAGAACCAGCAGCAAGCTGACCTTCCGTAGCAGCTATCTGCTCCCCAGTGTACTAGAATGTCATCGGAACAGTTCCTCCTGGTCCCCACATCGCCACATAAGGTGTTGGAGCAAATGAGGGTGCTGGAATCGTTGTTGGCATTGCACCCAAGTATTGGCGGTCCCTTGCTCGGCCTTCGGGTGTCCCTGGAGGCCTGAACCGAGAGGTGGGGCGTTGAGGGCAGCTCCGGTTAATGACGAGTTCGGGTGCCAGTACGGAGCTGATGGTACTGATCCGAAGGTCATGCCAAATCCACCTGTCGGAGGAGGCCCAAAGGAGGCCTGCCCAGCCATCGCGATAGATTCTCCGAGCTTCCGGATATTGAACGGAGGTTCTCCCGATCAGTTCTTGCCAATAATCATAACGTGACCATAATTGAGCGCCTGGGTCGAACCCGCCCCGAAACTGGCCGTGAAGGCGGTGGGTGGCCAGGTTTCCGGCGGATTAGAGTCGGCCATCAGGGCCTTGCCTTTTCGAGATTCCTCTTCCCGAAGCAAAGCAAATTTAGTTCGAATAGTGGGCTTCAACACGTTGCTGATGTACTTGGACAGTTCCATGGCAGATTCGTGGAAGGACGACTGAATCTCTCCTCGGATTTATTCCCGGAGCACGCTGGCTGGAAGGCTAATGATGGGATCCGACGTTCCAGCCTCTGCAGAGGCTTTGTCGCATGGGGCACCCTGCCGCGCAGGGTGCAATGACGAGTCGCCGACAGCTTCTTTGTTTTTTGACTCCTCTATGGTTGTCGGCAATGTCAGTTTTCTCTTTCGAAGTTGCATACAAACCTCGCGAGAAGTCGGTGTCCCACTGGGCGTGTCAATTATGTTCTCGTAAAAAATTGCCACCAACGGCTTAATTGACAAAGCATGTCGGAATTGATTTCTTCAAAGGGTTCCCTAGCCTCCTCAAGAAAGGATTTGGGGTATCTCGTGATGGTCATGAAATTAATGCAAAAACTAAGGCTGATAAACGACAAAGAAAGCTGAAAATTAAATTGGAATTAAATGGAAAAAATAGAATAATTTTGAAAAAGATTACAAGAATGGAAAAATTGCAGAGATAAATTAAAAAAAGAAGAAGATGAATTATCTCTCTATGGCATGTCTCATCTCCCTTTTTTTATTCCCTAATCTTGTTCTATTTTTTGAATTTGTTTGGATAAAGATCTTATTCCTAAATTTTCTCAATTGCTTCAACCCTTATTCCAACTATGTTTGATCGGGCTTCCTAGTTTCCATTGGGCTATTTCTACAGATGGGCCAACTTGATCATTGGGTTGATCGGGTCCGTAGGCCTGCTCGCTGATTTTGGACCTTCTGCTAGGTCGAAACCTCCCAAGGCTTGGGTTGCACTTATACTGGGCCCGACTCAATCAATTTTGGGTGTGTACACATATTTTTATAGATGAGCTTAAAAAAAAAACTACCAAAAGAACAAAACCAAACTAATTTGAAGATTCAAAAACCTTCTTTATATCAATTAAAGTTGTTATCTTTGTTCCATTATATTGGAATTAGTGTGTGAGCGAGGGTTACCCTTGCATACGCGTATCATTCTCAAATCGGATCCTTGGGTTGATTCCTTGGGTTCGTGGCTTCTGAAACCGATCGGAGTTTCTAGCCAAATTGTTCGAGTCTCCATTGGTTTAGAGGTGTTGGGTCTAGGCAACGCTTGGGTTCATATCCGATCGATTGACGAATCGGACACCGGTAATATCTTCCCCTTTCTTACTTAGTTTTTTTATTTGAATTTAGTTTTAAGCTTCGGTTAGTATAGTTTAGTTACTTGGGCTGTGTCATCAATTTGGTATCAGAGTCCGTTTTTATCGGAATTCTTATTCCGGTAGTATTAGTAGTCTTTATGTCATATTGTTAAATTATGTTAAAATCTTATAAATTTTTGTAGTAGCATTATCATTGTTGGGCAAAATATATATATATATACTGAAAAAAAAAACTCCAGAAAATTAAAACAAAACAAAACTGCAGAAATTAAAAAAAAAATACTGCAGAAAATAAAAAAAAAAAAAAAATACTGCAGAATTTTTTTTTTAAAAAAAATACTGCAGAAAAAAATATTAAAAAAAAAAAAGAAAGAAAAGCCCTTTTTGAAATATATTGTGCTTTTGAGTATTGTATCCATTTGTTTATTTGTGGATATCGGTTTTCTTGCAGTTGTGCTTTCATTGTTGGTTCGTTACTATTGTTGAGTTAGGCCTCTTGGGGTACACTCGCCAATTTATATTGGTTATATTCCGTGAAGTTTAGTTGGCTATAACTCGAGGGGCTTACCAAGGACCGTAAAATTTGAGCGCGTGTGTAAGACGGAGAGGTACATTACGTGGGTATACACGAGAGGGTAAGGAAATCATTTATCTAACCATCTATATATATATATATTTCCACTATAATTTTCTGTGGCGGTGAGAAAAGTGACGAGGAACATGATATGGCATCCGCATCAAGTTTTGACCCAAAAATGTTCGTGAAGGATATGATGGTGGAAGTACAAAGGGTACTTCAACATGAGGTTGAGGGACTCCCTGCCCAAATAAATAAATTGGAAACATCGAGAGTAGAAGGGAATGCAGCCCCTCCACGTCCCCACATTGGCATTCTACCTCTAGGACGACGACATCCCGGGAATGCTCCAAGGCATGAACGAGTTCGTGATCTTCTCGAAGATGATCATGACATGACTGAGTATGATGGAGAAGTAGAGAGCAATGTTCCTCTTCGAGGACGACGAGGGGCACATAGGAGAGATGACAATGATCCAATTCGTTCTATGAAATTCCAAATCCCACCTTTCTACGGGAAATATGATTCAGAAGCATATCTTGATTGGGAGCGGAAGATTGAGTTGATCTTTGATTGTCAAGATTTGGATGATCCACAAAAAGTTCAAGTTGCGGTCTCCGAGTTCAAAGATTATGCCATTCATTGGTGGGACAATATTTGCCTCAATTGAAGGCGAGGTGGAGCACCGATGATTCAAACATGCGAGGAGTTGACACGTGTCATGCGAGCTGAATTTGTGACGAGTTCGTATACGCAAGAATTGCATGTTCGACTGCAATCGATGAAGCAAGGAAATAGGATAGTCGATGAGTTCTACAAGGATTTGGAGGTGACTTTAATGCGGGCTGATGTTCGAGAGAGTCAACAAGCCACGGTAGCGAGGATCTTGACGGGGCTGAATCGAGACATTACTGATAAAGTGGGATTGTATCGTTTTGATGATATTGATGAATTGGTGGAACGTGTTATTACTATTGAGAAGCAATTGAAGCGTAAGGGCAAACAGAAAACATTTGGTACGAAGCCCTTCATACCAAATTATACCAAGAAGGATGACAAAACCCAAGTGGCCCAAGGGTTCGATAAAGGAAAAGGTATTATCAAGGATGACACGCCACGGAACAAGCATGTTGGAGCTGATCCGGAAAGCTGAGAAATCGAGATATCATTTGCTTTAAATGTCAAGGTCGAGGCCACATTGCAAGTCAATGCCCAAACAAAAAAACGATGATCCTCAATAAGTTTGGGGAATACGAAACAGAATCTGAAAATGAGGAGGGGGTTAATCAAGGAGTAAATGAGGAAAATAACACGGATGATGACTCTGATTCTGGTGTTGGTTTGAGTTTGGTTACCTTAGGAGCCTTAAGCACTATGTCAAGGACCTTTGATGAGGAACAAAGAGAAAATCTCTTTCAAACTCGTTGCATAATTGGAGGCAAAGTGTGTAGCCTCATTATTGATAGGGGGAGTTGCACAAATATTGTAAGTGAAGTTGCTGTTCGAAAATTGAATTTGCTAACAACACCCCACCCCAAACCATTCAAATTGCAGTGGGTTAGCAATTGCGGAGAGTTGAATGTGAACAAGCAGGTGATGGTTCCTATCAAGATAAAAAATTATGAGGATGAAGTCGTATGTGATGTGCTACCGATGCAAGCTTGTCACGTATTACTTGGGAGACCATGGCAGTTTGATAGAAAGGCTTATCATGATGGATATTTGAATAGATACTCATTTGAGTTTGGGAGTAGAAAGATATGTTTGAAGCCGTTGTCTCCAATGGATGTCCATGAGGACCAACTCTACATGCATCATCAATTTTTGGAAGAAGCAAAAGAAAAGAAAGAAAGAAAAATTAGTGAAAAAAGTGAGCATGAGAGTGAGAAAAGTGAGAGCGAAAAAAATAAGAGTGACAAAAGAGGGCAAGTGAGTGAACAACGCAAGAGTGAGCTTGAAAGAAAAATACTTGTAAGCTTGAGAGAGGCAAAAAATTTGAAAGTTCACGAGGGAAGTTCTTATTTACTTTTGATTAAACCTGTTTATTTGTCTAAGCAAGAGCTAATGGAACTCCCTCCCAATGTTGCTTCTCTTTTGCAGGAATATCAAGATGTGTTTCCTGATGAAGTAACCGGAGGATTACCACCTATTCGGGGCATTGAGCATCAGATGGATCTCATTCCGGGTGCATCAATCCCAAATCGTCCAGCTTACAAGGCAAGTCCAGAGGAAGTCAAGGAAATACGTAAGCAAGTGGATGAGTTGCTTGACAAAGGCTGGATTCATGAAAGCCCTTCCCTTGTGCTGTACCGGTTCTTTTTGTCCCAAAGAAGGATGGTGGATGGAGGATGTGCATCGATTGTTGAGCCGTAAATGCCATAACGGTAAAGTATCGACACCCTATCCCTCGTTTAGATGATATGCTAGATGAACTGCATGGGTCAAAATACTTTTCTAAAATTGATTTGAAAAGTGGATATCATCAGATTAGAATGAGGGAAGGTGACGAATGGAAAACTGCATTTAAAACTACATTCGGCTTATATGAGTGGTTAGTCATGCCTTTTGGCCTTACGAATGCTCCAAGTACGTTTATACGGTTAATGAATCATGTATTACGTACTTTCAATGGGAAGTTTGTTGTGGTTTACTTTTGATGATATTCTCATTTATAGTAAATCAATGGAAGAACATGTAGAGCATATTCGTAGTGTTTTGGAAGTGTTAAGAGCTGAAAAGCTTTATGCTAACCCGAAGAAGTGTGACTTTTGTGTCGACAAATGTAACTTTCTTGGTTTTGTTGTAGGTGCTGAAGGTATAAGTGTGGATGAAGCTAAAACATAAGCTATTCGGGATTGGCCAACACCTAAAACGATCAAGGAAGTTCGTAGTTTCCTTGGACTTGCAAGCTTTTACCGCCGCTTTGTGCGAGATTTTAGCTCCATTGCAGCACCACTGACTGAGCTTACAAAGAAAGATAAAAACTTTGATTGGGGAGTTTCTGAACAAGCATCTTTTGATTTGCTTAAGAGAAAACTTACTAATGCTCATGTTTTAGCTCTACCGGATTTTACTAAGCCATTTGAATTGGAATCTGATGCCTCAGGAATTGGGATTGGAGCTGTTTTGATGCAAGGAAAGAAGCCGATTGCGTACTTCAGTGAGAAGTTGAGTGGGGCTGCCCTCAACTATTCGACGTATGACCGAGAATTGTACTCGTTGGTTCATGCACTTCAAACATGGCATCACTATTTACGATTACAAGAATTCATTGTTCACACTGACCACGAATCATTAAAGCATTTAAAGAGTCAACAAAAGCTTAGCAAGCGGCATGCAAGATGGGTAGCATTCGTGGACACATTTCCTTACTCGATTCAGTACAAGAAAGGAAAGGAAAATGTTGTAGCTGATGCGCTATCAAGAAGGTACGGGTTGCTAACCTTGTTAGAATCTAAGCTTATGGGATTTGCATTCATAAAAGATATTTATTTGAATGATGTTGATTTTTTTTTGATATCTTTACAAAATGTGCTACGCATGGCTTTGGTGATTATTATTTGCATAATGGGTATTTGTTTCGTGTGAATTGTTTGTATGTACCTAGGTGTTCACTTCGTGATGTGTTAGTGGTTGAGGCACATGAGGGAGGTTTAATGGGTCATTTTGGGCGTGATAAGACATTGATTGCATGAACACTATTATTGGCCTAAAATGAAGCATGATGTGGCGTCTTATGTAAATAAATGTGTTGTTTGTAAGATTGCAAAGTCACATGCACAACCACACGGTCTATACACACCCTTACCTATTCCAGAAGCACCATGGACTGATATTTCAATGGATTTTGTTATGAGATTGCCTAGGTCTATGAGAGGAAATGATTCGATTTTTGTCTTGGTTGATAGATTTTCAAAAATGGCACACTCCATTGCATGTAAGAAAACCAATGATGCATCTCATATTGCAGATTTATTCTTTCATAATATTTTGAAATTGCATGGTGTCCCTAAGACAATTTTGTCGGACAGGGATACAAAGTTTCTTAGTTACTTTTGGAAGACACTTTGGGCTAAATTGGGAACTAAGTTGCTATTTTCTACATCTCATCATCCCCAAACGGATGGTCAAACTGAAACAGTGAATAGAACCTTAGGGAACCTACTTTGTGTCTTGATAAAAAAGAATTGCAAAAGTTGGGAAGAATGTTTGCCTCATGCTGAATTTGCATATAATCGTACGTTGCATTCTTCGACACACATTTCTCCTTTTGAGGTTGTTTATGGCTTTAATACTCTAACACCTTTGGATATGTTACCATTGCCTAGCAATTAGTATTTTAATAGTGATGGCAGGAAACGGGCTGAATTTGTGAAGGAGATGCATTCAAATGTTCGGGATAACATTGCAAAATCAAACGCTCGGTATGCTAAAAGTGCTAACAAAGGTCGAAAGCATGTAGTTTCCATCCAGGCGATTGGGTGTCGTTGCACTTGAGAAAAAGTAGATTTCCCGAGAAATGGAAATCTAAGTTGAGCCCAAGAGGAGATGGGCCATTCCAAGTTGTGGAACACATCAATGACAATGCATATCGTATTGAGCTACCGGGTGACTACCAAGTTCATAGCACATTCAACGTTGCTGACTTAAGTCCTTTCGATGTAGGAGATGAACAGGCTATAAAATGGAGAACTCAATTTTTCAAGAAGGGGGGGATGATGAGGTCGTCAAAAGCGACGATGAACCTACACTACCACCAGGTCCGATTACTCGAAACCATGCCAAGAAGTTTCAAACTAATATTATGGCATTAATTCTATACTTGGAAAAGGAGAACATGCATAAAGTTGAAGCATGGAGGCCAATGGGAAGAACATTATCAACATTGAAGTGCATCCATCCTTGAAAACCACAATTTATAACACCCATGGGAGTTTCTACTCACATCATTACCCATGTTGGATAAGAGGTGTTTTATTTTATTTAATAAAGTGGGTCCCATCAATCTAATTAATTGGACATCTCTTATTTACTCAATTAGTGTGATATAAATAATATATATTTTTGTCTCACATTGGTTGTAGAGTCTTTTTCCAAGCTAGCCTCCCCTATAAATAAGGCACTTGGGTTCACTTGTTAAACACCTTGAAATTTATATCAATAAAAGTTTTTATCTTTTTTTCCATTATATTGGAATTAGTGTGTGAGCAAGGGTTACCCTTGCATACGCGTATCATTCTCAAATCGGGTCCTTAGGTTCGTGGCTTCCGAAACCGACCGGAGTTTCTAGCCAAATCGTTCGAGTCTCCATTGGTTTAGAGGTGTTGGGTCTAGGCAACGGTTGGGTTCACATCCGATCGATTGACGAATCGGACACCGGTAATATCTTCCCCTTTCTTACTTAGTTTTTTTTATTTGAATTTAGTTTTAAGTTTCGGTTAGTATAGTTTAGTTACTTGGGCTGTGTCAGATACCAATGAGTTGTAAAACTAGTTGTTGTTGTCCTTGTATTATTGTGTGTATGTTGCTTTTGTTGTATATAATGAAAAGGATGTATGCATCTTTATTGGATATGATACTGCAGAGAAAATTGGCAATTGTTATATTATAATGAGGATGGTAATAGCTAATTTATAGATTGGTGGCTTCTTTTCGGTGATAATTAAATGTCATTGACTTTCATATAATAATGATGAACTTTCATAAATTTAATTTTTATATTATTAAATTTTGCATTACAAAAGCCCGAGTCACATGCATATCCATTCACCATGGGAGCACAATATAAACTTTACAGAAAGTGCATATGTTACATAGCTAATCGTGTAATTTGTGTGCATTTTCTAAGCCTGCATTACTACTAGCATAATTGTGCATCATTGTACTTCTTTCACAGAAAGAACACTACGTTTTTTGCAAAAGACATGATTACATCTTATACCTCAATTTTTAGTCTTTGCAACAAAAGCATAGTGTAATATGGATTTCCTTGATTAATGAGGTATTTAGGGCCGGCCCTGGCTTTCGAAGGGCCCGGGGCGAAAAAAAAATATGGACCCTTAAATATATATATAAATAAATTTTATTATTTATAATAAAATATAAATAATTAAATAAAATAATTTTCTAATATTTTTAGATGAAAAATAGTATAAACATATATTTCCAAAATTTTGAGAGATATAAAATTGGAACTCAATATCTGAATACCAAAATTTATTTTTGCACCACCAAACTCCTATCCCTTGTAATTACATTTATCAAATGACATTTATATATAAAAATTACAAATATATAACATAAATATATAACGGACCCTTAATTTACCGTGGGCCCTGGGAGGGCGCCCCTCCCGCCCAGGCCCAGGGCCGGCCCTGGAGATATGTAACACAATCAATCATCAAATATTTTGTCACATTCAAATGTCTAGGTAGAGTACCTTGTGTAATTAATGCATTTTTCGTCATGTGTAAGATTTTGTACCTATTGTGTCCTCTGGTCTTTATTATTTTCACCATGCAACCTTACAAACTCAAGAAAACTTTGTTTAGTTTTTCAACACTTACTTCTTCAAATGGCAAGATCAGGGAATTCATTAGTTCATCCACATTGGTGCAATTTTTTGCAATTTGAATGATTTGTATGGCACGAAACCATCCTAGATCGCTAACATTTAAGTCAGGAGAGTTGAGAGGTTCTTAAATTAATATAATGTCAAAACTATCACTTGTGATACCCCGCATCATCATTTTTAGTGTTTGGTCTAACATTATCTTGTTGAATATAGTTTCTCTTTGTCATATTGGCTAATTATTTCCTCTTTATTGTTAATATGATCTATCATAACATTAGAAAGTAGGTTTTGAACATCCAATTTTTCTAACATAGTGAATACAAACATTGAAATAGAATAAGTTTGATAGTACTACTTTGAATAAGTAATACTACAATCAAATGTAATTTATTCTAACATTTTGATGAATTAAACTTTCATATATTTACATTGATGATTATGCAAGACTTTGATCACACCTTTTGTGATTGCTTCAATGAGCTGGGTGATTGGTGTGTCTCTTGTACTATTTTTACTACTCATTTTAACAATGTCTTGATATGAGAATCGAAAATTTTTTATTCTTTCATAAAATTCAATGATCCATCCAACTTGTAGTGGTCTAGAGGTGCACACATGAACATAATTTTGGTAATAAATATTTTGTTCTAACTTGTTCTATGTGGATTTTCCTCTTCTGGAGTCATATAAAATCTATGTGATCCTCGAGTAATATAAAATCACATTTCATCAATATGCACGATATTATTCATGCATTTAAATTCAATAACTTGATGTATTGATGCAACAACAACAAGCTGACCTAGTGCAAACTCCACCCTGAGGAGCTTACTCGGAGCTGTCAAATCCGGTTTAAGAGCACTTGTGTAGGCTCCTAAGTATCCTATTGAATACCAATATTTAGAGTATTTAATTCATGCAGCAAGACTCTGAAGAAATCTTTTTTTTTTTCTTTCTAGGGAACACGTGCAATAATTTTATAGTTTGGAAGCACTTTCTTATGGCTCTGTTGATGTATTTTTTCAACAATAAAATGTAAAACCCGAAAATAGGAAATTATCTTCGAATTTGATATAATTAGTGCCTTAGGAATCTCTAAACACTGTAGGATACAGAAAATTGCTATCCTTTGAAGATGATTGAAGATGCCCTGTCAATTGCAGATCCTAATCCTTAAATATTCTTCAGAAACGGTACTTGGAACCGTCGCCCGAACGGTTACAACACCTCCTCTCAACCGTCTGCTAACTCTTCTTTTGCTGACACGTGTTCTCAACCGACCAAGCTATTATTCTCACTCGCTCTCCACAACATCCGACCTCCACAACAACCAACAATTCACTTATCCAACTGCTGATCAACCGACTTGCCTATCCGACCGCGAACCAACCGACTTGTCTATCCGAATATAAACCAACCGACTTGTCTATCTGACTACAAACCAACCGACTTATTGGTCCGACCACAGACCTTCAGACTTGTTGGTCCGACAATCGACCTTCCGACTTGCTGGTCCGACTGTAAATCTTCCGACTTGCAGACCATCCAACTTTTTGGTCCGACCGCAGACCTTCCGACTTGTGGACCATCCGACCTGCAGACCATCCAACCTGCGGACTTTCCGACCCACCTATTTCCTCAAAAATGTTCAGTTTACCCGATTGTCTTGAAATACCCCCTTAAAGAATCTAAAAGACCTAATTACAAGCCCACATCTTCTTCCAACTTGGGCTTTTTAACCTAATTATAAATTTCATACATAACAACATGCCCGCCACCATCGGACTTTCAAACGCCAATCTTCAATCGCTGTTTGAAAGTTCATAATCTATATATAACAATACCCCTTCTGTGGAACCGCCTCTGCAACTGCGGCCAGTTGCTGCAACACATTGTGTGCCACAAAACTCTCCATCTTCACTACTGGCTTTCGCTGTTCTTAATTTTCTGCAAATCCAAATCATGGCAAATCAATACGTACCTGCACTTTCCTTCAACGTATCAGTTCCTGAAACGGCTTTTGTGGCGACTAAAATGCTCATTCCTACCATTCACCCATACTGTACCACTCCTGAAGACTCCAATCGAATGAGAGAGGTCTTGGAGGCAGGAAATCCACTAGCTGTCAACAATCCCAACTACAACGCTATCCGTCTCCAAGATAGTATCAAAATGCATCTGTCGGATCCCAAAGATCCCTACCGCACCTGGTACAAAAGGGTAGCAGAACGTTTTCACGATCAATGGAAATGCCAACAAATCGACCAGGCCATACTTCTATCTACTCTCCCATGTCATTTACATGAGAAAATCCTTTTAGCAATGTCGGCGTTCTAGAACCCTGAGATGTGCGCCTTCCTCCTTCCTACAGCCCCCATCGGCCCCACCCTCATGGATGTGGCCATGATCGCACATCTTCCAATTATGGGAGAAGACCCTGTAATGGGTGCCCTAGATGGACAAGTGCCCAACGCAGACCATGTGGGCTAGTCTCTGGCCGGCGTTAAGGAATGGGGTTGGACTAAATTTTTAAACGACCAGCAAGAAGCAGACAGGACCCCTGTGACCGACCATGAGCATACTGCTTTCCTGCTTTTTTGGCTCTGTCGGTATGCCATAATTTCCCCTTCGAAATGTGTCCTTCCCTCTCATCTTGACTTGGCCCTATATATAGCCTCAGGTCGTTTCTTTTCTTTGGGTACTCTCTTTCTTGCCAATCCTTTTGAAGGGCTATCTAGGGTTAGCACCCGCCTTACAGATAAAGATGGCAAAAAATTAGATACCGCCGCGTCGGGCCTTTTTTGGTTCTTGGAATTGTGGTTTCGTCTCTATTTCCCAGAAGCGTTCCAACTTGGCCAACCCCCTGTTGCTCCAACACCTGATAAATCTCTGGGAATAGCCCTCAACCGACTCTTCTTAGGTCGTAATAACCTCCAAGCATCCGACCCTATCATAACTGCTATTCTAGCCAACGACCGTAGTAACTCTCGATTTTATATGTACCAAAAGTACGTCAGTTACGCGTCTGGCCTGTTTTGGCCATTCCCTGTATCTTCGCCTTTGTCTGAACCAGACCCACTTCCGCATCCAACTTGCTCATTCTCTTGGGATGCTACTTTTAAACCCAAGTCTTTATTTATTAGTAAGAAAATTGACAAGAAATGCCACAAGGCGTTTTATACCTTCAGCTATCAACCTCAGTTTTTAGCACGCCAATTCGGATGCCAACAAGGCTTACCTGGCCCCGTCGTCTGTCCACATCTAATAATTCAAAGTCTGGATGGGAGAGTTATCCCTAAATTAATCGCTACTTATGTATCCCAGCTTACCAATTATATAACTTCCAATTCCTGCATTCCTTTCCGAACCTCTCCAGCTTCAATTGAATCCTTCCACGAATGGTGGTCGGTCACCTGGGCCTTAATTGCCCCTAACAAGGATCGCCTGCTGGGCATTCTCCTACCCCAGCCTGCGTTGATATTAGGGGCAGCCCCATTGGCCAACAACCGAAGGAAACTAGTCGCCCAGGCACTGGATCGGGTGCTCTACAGAGGAAAAGAAGAGCTTCTCAGACTCAAGCTATTCCCTTCTCTGAAGACAATCCACAGACTTTAAGAGAACGCTCATTAGGTCGGGCGCCTGTAAGGACCCGACCTCGTCCAGGTATGTTCCCATAATTCTAACTTAATCTGATTTTTGTCCTTAACATTTTATTAATCGCCATTCTTATATCCAGGTCCGTCCTCAGCCAGGGCGACCGTCCAGGCTGCTTCAAACCCAAACAAATCACCAGAGTCACCAACCGACCAACTTCACAAACCTGAACCCCCGACCAAACGACGAACCTCAATGAGGCGCCTTCACCAACCGAACTGGTAACAACAGGGATTTCATCCAACAGTGAGGCGACTGCCTCACAGATAGGTAGGTTGCCTTATGTCGCTTCAGACCCATCTCTTCCTAACATGGAGCCAATGGCCACGCCTACATCTGCCTCTGCTGCAGTCGCCTTTGATGCGGCGGTCGCCCCTATTGACAGAGATATCTCTAATGTGGCCGTCCATATTGTTCCCGATAAACCGGCTGCAGCCACCCTAGACGCATCCGACCAAAGAGCAGCCGACCTGAGGGCAGCCGACCTAGGGGCAGCCGACCTGAGGGTAGCAGACCCTCCTCTAGAAGCAGACATACGGGAAGAAGAACCCGCAGCTGCTCAACCGAGGGGTCTTTTACAAGAGTTACAAGAAATCCCCTCATCTGAATCAGAAACCTCTGTTAACCTGGTAGACGCTTGAAACTCCCTTTTCCAAATTACAAGCTAGTATTTACATGATATTGAATACACTATATCTCCATCATTCAGGGACCCAGATCCATACCACAGCGTCCATTTGAAGCAGCTGATGAGTCGGCCATTGAAGTACCAGTCGCTCATCCTTCCAGACCTATAACAATCTTGGCACCTTCTGCGACCACGATCCATCCAGAAGTAAGTACAACTTTCACAACTAATTCTCGATATTTGTATTTCATGTAATCTGAAATAAACATCCATTCCTCTAGGGATGTCCTGATTTAGCCCCTTTGTCTGCTGTTCCAATTCCGACAGACGTCCGAACCATAATTGCACAAGTTGTTGATCAATCTTTTCCCGACCTGGGATCAGACTTGCTTAACAGTCTTCTTCAAGCCATTGGTGGCCTTCTATTTCAAATTTCTCTCGAATCGGCTGCTACCCCAATTCTTCATCGGCTGATGGAGCGACTGTCTGAACTTTGAAATGACATCTTATTCACTCAAATCCTGTTAGTCGAATCACCCTTACCCGACTTGGAGCAAATAATTCTGGAGGCTTCCTTGACTAAGACCAATGAATCAATTCAACAAGTGACTGGAAGACTGGAAGGCCTCTCTAACATCAAAACACAAATAGAAGAATCAATTCAACATAAGGAGGCAGAATTGAGAGCACTTCATCAAGAAAAATCTATCCTGGAAGGCCACACAGTCGACGAGCAACGCCTGATTGAGCGGTACAAGAAAAATGAAGCCGACTTGGACCAAGAAATAAAGATTCACGCCCGATCCCAACTTATAAAGCGATACCATTCGGCTGCTAACCACAGGCGACTCTCCAGGACAGAACATAAATGGTCCCAGATTAAAATTGCTTTAGGGTCTTTTCTGTAAAATTTTGGAAACCTTGACTTAGTAAATAAATTTTTCTCCTATTGTTAAGGATCACTTTCCAAAACTCTGACCCTCTAGGCAATAGATCAAACTCATTTCCTTTATATACATTTGCAGTCCCTTGTGAATCAACAAACAAACGTTTAACCACAAATTGAAATTTGGGCATGCCTGAAATACTTGTTAAAATGCCACACAATCGTCCTCATGTTCCTATAAACAATTGGCAAGGCGCTATTCAACCCTTCTTCGTGGGTAATCATCCAGTTGGAGGCCATGCCGAGGACTTGTTATGTATACTTAAACAATTGGATTTCAAATTCAGATTTTCTCAACGAGGCAGAAAAACCATTCATCGTGTTATTCGTCTGATGGAAAACGTGCTAGAAGGATATGAGACTCTTCGGGATATACAAAATCGCCTTCCTGACATTGATCATCATATGGATTTGATTGAACACCATATGACAGCCATACTCCCAGACCTTGGCTGGGATTATACATTCTCCAATCAATGCGCAGTCTTTTCGAGATTACGCACCATTGTTGATTGTGAGCGTCAAGCCGTGACAGACATGAAAGCTCGCACCGACTATGATCTAGAAAAGATGCAAGATCAATGGGAAAAGTACCGACCCAACTTAGAAGACCTTGTTGATGAAGAACCGGAACTAATCCCTAATAATTGGAATGAAGATTCTGACTCAGAAGAAAGGAATTCTCTGCATGATTCCACATATGATAATGAATGAACCCCTTTTTAGGTCCGAACCCTAAGTGATCAGGTTCTGAATAAAATTATTGTTTCATGCGTTCTTGTTATCTGAAAAGGCAGGAAAATACCTCTTCAGATATTTAGCATTAATACAATCATGTACTCTTTTACCTTCTTGATTTATTATAATAAAGACACCATTTCCGATCTTCTTTTTAACTATAAATGGTCCTTCCCAATTCAGAGACCATTTCCCTAATTGATCAATTTTCTTATATGTAGGAATGATAGTTTTCCAGACCAGGTCTCCTTCTTTGAATGTTCTATAAAAAACTTTCCTTCCATAAGTCTTAGCCCTGATTTCACTTTGTTTCACAATTTGATCAATTGCATGAAGTCGATTGACATCCAAACTTTCCAATTGCTGCAACATATTTTGTTGATATTCCTCAGTAAACTCATCTGTAGTAAGGCTTGTACGTGCAGATGACACTTGAATTTCGGTTGGCAACACAGCATCTTGTCCAAAGGTGAGCTGATATGGTGAAAATCCTGTGGCAGAATTTCTGTTATTCCTATGCGCCCATAAGGCTCGAGATAACAACAAATGCCATTTTCTTGGGTTCCCTTCAATCGTTTTCTTTATCATCCCAATGATAATCTTATTAGCTGCCTCTGCCTGCCCATTAGCTTGGGGATAATAAGGTGAAGAATGGTTCAGATGAATACCAAACTCTGCCAAAAAACTTAGAAATTTCTCCCCAGTAAAGACCAGACCTTGGTCGGTTGTTATTGAATGAGGAATACCATACTTATAGATGATCTGATTCAGCACAAAATTTATCACTTCTTTCTGATCCATACTTTTCAAAGCAACCGCCTCGACCCATTTGGTAAAATAATCTGTTGCAACCAAAATAAAGCAATGATTTTTAGATGACGGAGGATGAATTTTACCAATGACATCCATAGCCCAAGATTTAGAGGGCCATGGTTTTACCATAGCCTGCAATTCAGTGACTGGTAAATGATTCAACTGCCCATATTTCTGACACTCTTGGCAACCTTTAGCAAATTGTATACAATCTTCGAAAATCTTTGGCCAAAAGAAACCCAAACGATGAATAACCCATCTCATATTTAAACCTGCCCGATGGGCTCCACAAATTCCTCCGTGTACTTCTGTCATCACCTCCAAAGCCTGTTCGGACCCCAAGCATTTCAAAAGTAATCTTTCGAGAATGTCCTTTTGTACAATACTCCTTCTACCAAATGGAATCGCAAAGCTTTCAGCTGTATTCCAATCGGTACATTCGCTCCTGGACCTTGTAGATACATGATGATTTCTATTCTCCAGTCAGTTCCAGCCTCTGCTTCAGAGCTGACCTCTACGCATATATCTTTGGGATTCCCTTACAAGCTTTTTGAGCTAACTCATCTGCAAATTAATTTTCCTTCATAAGGATGAACTCAATCATTACTTCGGAGATTTTTTATAGCAACCGACCTACAATATCCCTGTATTTGCGCAGATGAGGATAATTGCAAACATATTGTTTGTTTACTTGATTGATTATTAACTGAGAATCCCCTCTTATGATCACGGACTGAACATTCCTGGCTATCAAGGCTTCCAACCCCAAGATTAACGCTTCATATTCTGCCGAATTATGGGTCATGGCGTCTAATTGCAACTGCAATTTGATCCTTTGACCATCCGGTCCTTCCAACAAAACACCAACACCCGATCTGTCTCCTGAAGTAGAACCATCAAAAAACATTAACCAATTTCAGGTACTTATATAAGACACACATCCGGTCGGTTCCTGCTCATAACCTGCAAAGTCTGCCCAAAAATCTGCTAATGCTTGGCCTTTCACCGCCCTCAAAGGAGAATGACATAAATCGAAAGGAGCCAATTTAATGGTCCACTTCATAAGCCTGCCCTGCATGGTAGGTCTTTGTAAAATTAATTTGATGAGATCAATCCTTGAAATAACCTCAATTCTCTAGGCAACATGTAATGCTCAAGTTTGGTACATGCAAACACCAACGAATAACACATTTTTTCTGGCATAGTATAATTTAATTCTGGCCCTGTAAGAGTCTTACTCAAGTAATAAATTGTCCTTTCCTTTCCATCATCTCCATCTTGCGCTAACAGGCAACTGACCATTTCATATGTATTTGCCAAATAAATTTTGAGGAGCCGACCTTCTTTGGGGGGCATCAACACAGGCGGTTGAGCCAATGCTTGCTTTATAGCTTCTAAAGCTGTCTGTTGATCTGGTCCCCACTCGAAAGCATTTCCTCCAGCCTTCAATAATTTAGTAATTGGTCTGACCTTGCCAGCAACATTGGAAATGAATCGTCTGAGATAATTTACCTTCCCCAAAAGACTTTGTATTTCCTTAACCGTCTTGGGTGGTCGGCTGGCAATGATTGCTTTGGCCTTATTGGTATCAATTTCTATTCCCCTCTCATGTACCAAAAATCCCAAGAAACTCCCAGCTGATATATCAAAAGCACATTTAGTCGGATTCATCTTCAATGTGTACCTCTTCATCCGCTTGAAAGCCTCTTTAAGATCTCTCAAGTGATCCTCAAAGTTGGAAGATTTGACGATAACGTCATCAATATATACCACCATAGATTTACCAATAAGATCATGAAAAATTGAGTTCATGGCCCTCTGATAAGTTGCTCCTGCATTCTTCAAACCAAAAAGCATGACCGTCCACTCGTAAATACCTAAAGCTCCTAGACATCTGAATGTTGTCTTATGAATGTCTTCTTCTGCCAAAAAGATTTGGTTATATCCTGCATAACCATCCATCAAACTGAGAATTTTGTGTCTTGCCGCTGAGTCAATCAGCATGTCAGCCATAGGCATCACATATTCATCTTTAGGAGTGGTCATATTAAGATCTCTGAAATCAATGCATATCCTGATCTTACCATTCTTTTTAACCACTAGTACAATATTCGCCAACCAATCTGCATAACGGCAAGGCCGGATGAAACCTACTTTGAGAAGTTTCTGAATTTCCTTCTTGATCTGAAGTATTAAATCAGGACTCATACGCCTTGGAGGTTGCTTCTAGGGCTTAAAATCCTTTTAATAGACAATCGATGCTCTATCAGACTTTGCTCTACACCAGACATTTCTGAATAATCTCAAGCTAAATAATCAATATTGTTTTTTATAACCTCGAACATCAATATTTGTTGCTCTTCAGACAAATAACCACTCATCCTGATTATTTTTGGAACCAAGTCGGTTCCTAAGTTAAATTCCAATAAAGGATCTTGTGCTGAAAAAGTTGGTTCTATTTTCTCTAATAAATCAGGCCAACGAAATTGTTCATCTTCTTGGAAATGAACATCATGAATCTTTTTTATTTTTTCTACTTTTTTCAAAAGCTGCTCTAAATAAAACTGATTAATAAGTACACTACAATCTTGTAAATCTGCACCTTCCATAAAAAATGTATTATAAAGTAGGTTTGGCTTCCTCATGAGCCATACAGTAACATTGTTCTTTTAAATGAACATTGAATTCTGGCTGATGAATTTAAAACCCTTTTTTGGGTATTCATTAGCCATAAAAAACTGAGACATTGGAGGTACATGACCGGAATAAAAAATTGATTCTTCAACTTGTTCTGATGCTCCGTAAGGGTTGTCATTTTCTTCCATTTTGAAGACCTGATTGCCTTCCCAGAATATTAATTGTTGATGCAGTGTCGATGGTACACATTTAGATGCATAAATCCAGTCTCGTCCAAGTAGGATTGAGTATGTAGTATCCGCATCCACCACAAAGAAAATAGAAGAAATCTTTTTAGGACTGACTTCAATTGTAGCGACCATCATACCTTCTGGTCTGGTCGGCTGCCCCACAAAGCTGGTCATCTCAAAATCTACTTGAGACAAATTGTGAATTTCCTTCCCTAACTTCTTGAGAGTTTTTAATGGCATCACATTGAAGACGGCTCCATTGTCTATAAAAACCTTCGTGATTGGTTTCCCGCAAATATGAGCATTAACGTACAGAGGCTTTAAATGAGATGTTGTGCCTTCTGGAATGGGAGGAAAGACTATCAGAGGAACCTCTGACTGAAAATCAGGATCTGAAATCTTTGGCCATTATGGCTCTTCTATAAAATCATCCACCAGACTTGCCCACAGGGGTTCTTCTTCAATCCAATTAATTCCTGTCATTCGGTAAGGAACTCGTTGCCCTAGTCGAGACTTGACAAACCTTGAATCTGCTTCCAGAATTTCGTCTCTGGTATCAGTTTCAGGTTGAGTTGTCAGGGACTCCAAACGAAATTCTTCCAGAGATGGATTGATTTTAATCCGCTCACAATACTGACATCTGAAACCTTTAATTCTTTCATCTGATATTTCTTAACCCCTCTTTTGTATGGACCGACCTCCTTCATTCCAATAAAAAATGCTCTACACACATTTAGGCTGCCTTGAGGAGGAGACCATTATGGACCGACCTCACTCTGGATATCTAGCAGCACCTCGGATGTCGTTCGGCTGCTTTGGTGAGGTGACCCGTATAGACCGACCTCCCTCCGGATAAGCGGTAGCCACTGGTACATCATTCGGCTGCTCAAATGAGACGACCCTTATGGACCGACCTTCTTATAGACAGCGCCTCGGATGTCGTTCGGCTGCTTTGATGAGGCGACCCGTATGGACCGACCTCCTTCCGGAGAGTCAACAGCACCTTGCATATCATTCGGCTACTCTGATGAAGAGACTTTATCCCTATACCTCGCAGCATACCTGCGCTTGGCATTCCGAATCTGAGTGCGATTCTTGCCTGGAAAACAAGGATCTACATCAATTGATAAAGATTTTTTTATTTCGAGCCCATTTGCTTCCGACCAAGCCAATCCTTCTAGTCGGGTGGTCCCAAACCAAAACTTACTCCTTTAACTCCACATTAAAAGAACCATCTTGGTTATCCCATTTTTCAGCCACTGCTTTTTCACAAACCTTGAGTTTTTTTTATGATCGGCCACTGTTTGATAAGTTTCCTTTTCCCGATCTAGGACTTGCTTGTATATTAACCATTGTTGTGGTTACTTTTGGAAAAGGTTGTTGCTCTACACCCAAAGTAATATATTTGAGCCTACCTGCCTTAATGGTCTTTTGGATCTCATTTCGAAAATGAGTGCATTGACTTGTATTGTGTGTGAAAGAGTTATGCCACTTACAATATGGTCTTCCTTTGATCTCTTCCTTAGTAGCCAACCTTTGTCCTTTTGGAATCCGAATCTGGCCGTCAGTTAGCAAAATATCAAAAATTTCATCAGCCTTTGAATTGTCAAATGTAGGTTGCTCTATTCCTTCAGTTCCTGGCACTGGCTTCAATTTAGAGCACACATAAGGTTTTCCTGAAATAATTTCGGCTGCCATTTCTTCTGTCTGATGAAAATCAAAGTCGTATGCTTTTGTTTCCATACTCGCCATATGTTGAACTTTATTACGCCTGAAATTCTGATCCTTTTCTCTAAAAAGAGACTCTGAACGTCCAGTCTTGGCAGCGAGACTTGCCAAATCTTCCACATCATGAGCAGTGAGTGCCTCTCTTAGGCGGCCATGCATATTTTCTATAGTAGGATAACGTCCTTTCATCAATCGTAGCCTTTCAATAAACTGTGAGGCTGACTCTTCTGGATATTGCTTCAATTCCAACAAATCGGTTAGAGAAACAGTTGGTAAGGGATTGAAAAATCTAGCATGGAATGCCATTTCCAAACCTTCCCAATTTTGTATTTGCCCAGGTGGCAGATTTACAAACCATGAAAAAGTTGTTCTGGTAAGAGATAATCCAACTAATTGCAGTTTATAAAAATGATTATTTCCAACTTCCCCAATTGTGCTGTAAAGCGACCCACATGTTCTATGGTGGAGGATCCGTCTTCCCCTGAAAAAGCATGGAAATCAGGTGGTTGATAATTCCTTGGAAGTGGATAGTCGTTAATGATCCTTTCGGGGAAAGGTCTTTGATAAGCAGGGTGATTAGCCATCTGAGGATTCAAACCAAAATGCACCCTCAGCACTTGCGCAATCTCTTTAAGATAAAGATAGGATCCTGAATATGTGCTCCCTGCCTCTCTTCCCTGACAACGTTTGTCTGCTGATTGTTAACTCTTGGTCCCAAAGGAACATTATTAGGGAAAGTTAGAGGAGTCTTTCCCCTATCTGTTCGGTTGAACGTTGTGGTGCTTGGCAATGTACTGTCAACGTATGATGGCCCTGCGAAATTTGCTTGCATTCTTGATGGTGATATTGCCGGTGGTGTCTGAGTGGGTTGAAGAGTAACCCTTGATAAAGCTTGATCTAACATATTCTGCATGAGATTCTGTTGCTCGCGCAACATGATGTTCTGTTGCTCGCGTAACATATTTTGCATAGCCAAAGTTTGCTGATTGTTCAATTGTTGAACATAAGACAACCAATCGGTAGGTGGTTGGGGAATCTCCCCTGGATTTGGAATGACAGGTGGTGAAATATTTTTTCCCACCGGTACTGATGATGATTGAGGTTGTGAGCCTCCCATAGTGATCTTTCTGATGATTCGGCTGGACCTCAGTCATATAAAATTCTCTATTGATGTAGGATCAGCAATCTTGCCTTTCTTCCACTGTGATCGCCAATTTGTTGATGTATTTTTTCAACAATAAAAAGTAAAACCCGAAAATAGGAAATTATCTTCGAATTTGATATAATTAGTGTCTGATATTAGGAATCTCTAAACACTGTAGGATACAGAAAATAAACTAGAAAATAAAAGACTGAAAATTTAAATGATGATCCGTGAATCAATAATTTTGCTGTCGTTTGAAGAGGATTGAAGATGCCCTGTCAGTTGCAGATCCCAACCCTTAAATATTCTTCAGAAATGGTACTTGAAACCGTCGCCCGAATGGTTACAACGCCTCCTCTCAACCGTCTGCTAACTCCTCTTTTGCTGACACGTGTTCTCAACCGACCAAGCTATTATTCTCACTCACTCTCCACAGCATCCGACCTCCACAACAACCAACAATTCGCTTATCCAACTACTGATCAACCGACTTGCCTATCCGACCGCGAACCAACCGACTTGTCTATCCGACTACAAACCAACCGACTTGTCTATCCGACTACAAACCAACCGACTTATTGGTCCGACCACAGACCTTCCGACTTGTTGGTCCGACCACCTACCTTCCGACTTGCTGGTCCGACCGCAAACCTTCCAACTTGCAGACCATCCGACTTTTTGGTCCGACCGCAGACCTTCCGACTTGTGGACCATCCGACATGTAGACCATCCGACCTGCGGACTTTCCGACCCACCTATTTCCTCAAAAACGTTCAGTTTACCGATTGTCTTGAAATACCCCCTTAAAGAATCTAAAAGACCCAATTACAAGCCCACATCTTCTTCCAACTTGGGCTTTTTAACCTAATTATAAATTTCATACGTAACAGCCTCATAACAATTGTTATTATTATTATAGTTTAATTGCACAAGTTCACAATTTTCTAATTATGTTTTGGCTTTCCTCCAATACCGACTAATATTACTTCTAGAACATGAAAATATCTTTTGTGCTTACAACGTTTTACTGAAAGCATATTTTCTATTTTTTAGGTTACAAATAAAAACTGCATTATGCCATTATAGCAATATGTTCTTTATGACTAAATTCTTTTCATCTTGTCATTGTGGGTTTGAAGTAAAGGAAAAAATTGTGTTATATAAATATCGGGGAAGATACAATGGCTTGATGAATTCCCTTTTTCCGATCTGGAACTCGCTTGTATATTAACCATTGCTGTGGTTAGTTTTGGAAACGGTTGTTGCTCTACTCCCAAAGTGATATACTTGAGCCGACCTGCCTTAATAGCCTTTTGGATCTCATTTCGAAAATGAGTGCATTGACTTGTATTATGTGTGAAAGAGTTATGCCACTTACAGTACGGCCTCCCTTTGATTTCTTCCTTAGTAGCCAACCTTTGCCCCTTTGGAATTCGGTTTTGACCATCCGATAGCAAAATATCAAAAATCCTATCGGCTTTTGAATTATCAAAGGTTGGTTGCTCTTTTCCTTCAGTTCCTGGTATTGGCTTTAACTTAGAACACACATAAGGCTTCCCTGACAGTATTTCGGCCGCCATCTCTTCCGTTTGATCATAATCAAAGTCGTATGCCTCTGTTTCCATACTTGCCATATGCTGGACTTTATTACGCCTGAAATTTTGATCATTTCCTCTAAAAAGAGACTCCAAACGTCCAGCCTTAAAAGCAAGGCTTGCCAAATCTTCTACATCATGGGCAGTGAGCGCCTCTCTCAGGCGACCATGCATGTTCCTGACCACTAAGTTGGTCATTTCTTTTTCATTGATTACAGTAGGACAACGTCCTTTCATCAAACGTACTCTTTTAATAAACTGTGAAGTCTGGATATTGTTTCAATTCCAATAAATCAGTAAGAGAGACGGTCGGTAAAGAATTGAAGAACCTAGCATGAAACGCCATCTCCAACCCTTCCCAAGTTTGTATTTGCCCAGGTGGCAGGCTTACAAACCATGAGAACGCTGTTCTAGTGAGAGATAACCCAAATAACTGCAGTTTATAACAAGGATTATTTCCAACTTCCCCTAACTGCGCTGTAAAGCGACCCACATGCTTAATGGTGGAAGATCCATCTTCCTCTGAAAAAGCATGGAAATCAGGTGGTCGATAATTCCTTGGCAGTGGATAATCGTTGATGATCCTTTCGGGGAAAGGCCTTTGATATGCAGGGCAGTTGGCCATCTGAGGATTCAGGCCGAAATGGACTCTCAAAACCTGCGCAATCTCTTCGGGGTCCACACGAGGGTGCTGTTGATCAGGGATGAAGATGGGATCTTGCACATGTGCTCCTTGCCTCTCCTCCCTGACAACGTTTGGCTGCATATTGTCAACTCTCGGACCCAAAGGCACATTATTAGGGAAAGTTAAAGGAGTCTTTCCCCTATCCGTTCGGTTGAACGTCGTGGCCCTTGGAAGTGTGCTGTCGACGTATGATGGCCCTGCGAAATTTGCTTGCATTCTTGATGGTGATATCCCTGGTGGCGTCTGAGTGGGTTGAAGAGTAACATTTGATAAAGCTTGGTCTAACATGTTCTGCATCAGATTTTGTTGCTCGCGCAACATATTTTGCATCGCCGAAGTTTGCTGATTGTTCAATTGTTGAACATAAGCCAACCAATCGGTAGGTGGTTGGGGAATCTCCCCTGGATTTGGCATGACGGGTGGTGAAACATTTTCTCCCGCCGGTGCTGATGATAATTGAGGTTGTGAGCCTGCCATACTGATTTTTCTGATGATTCAACCAGACCTAAGTCGTATGAAATTCTCTGTTGATGTAGGATCAGCAATCTTGCCTTTCTCCCACTGTGGTCGCTAATTTATTAATGTATTTTTTCAACAAACAAAAAGTAAAATCCAAAAATAGGAAATTATTTTCAAACTTGATATATTTAGCATCTGAGATTAGAAATCTCTAAACATTGTACGGTACAGAAAATTAACTGGAAATTAAAATGCTGAAAATTTAAATGATGATCCCCGAATCACTGACTTTGTCGTCGTTTGAAGTTGATTGAAGATACCTTGTCAGTTGCAAATTCTAATCCTTAAATACTCTTTAGAAACGGTACTGGAAACCGTCGCCCGAACGGTTATGACACTTCTTTTTCAACTGTCTACTAACCCCTCTCCTGCTGACACGTGCCCTCAGCCGACCGAATTATCACTCTTACTCACTTTCAACAGTGTCCGATCTGCCTATCCAACCACGAATCGGCCGACTCTTTGGACCGACCACAGACCTTCCGCCTTTTTGGCCCGAACGCAGCTCTTCCGCCCTGTTGGTCCGACCGCAAACCTTCTGACTTACAAATCACCCGACTTATTGGTCCAGCCGCAAACTTCCCGACTTACAGACCACCCGACTTGTTGGTCCAGCCGCAAACCTCCCGACTTATAGACCATTCGACTTGTTGGTCCAGCCGCAAAACTCCCAACTTGCAGACCACCCGACTAGCGGTCCTTCCGACCTATGGACCTTCCGACTGGCGGTCCTTCCGACCTGCGGACCTTCCGACTTGCGGACCTTCCGACCTGCTGACTTTCCGACCTGCGGACCTTCCGTCTTGCAATTTCCTTAGAAACACGTCTATTTCACCTGATTTTCTCACAATGCCCCTCCATCAGTCCAACCAACCCAATCGTTGGCCCATGTTTTCCTTTTAACTTGGGCTTTTTAACCTAATTATAAATTTCATACGTAACAAATATACAAATAAAAAATAGGTGTTTGATTTGATGTGTTTGAGGGGAAAAAATTGAATGAATGAATAGTTAAAAAAAGTCCAATCCTCCAAACAAGCACATAGTTTTATGCTTCTGTTGCTTTGACTCTATTATTTTGGCATTATTTGTACTGATCTTTTTATAATAAGAATGTATGGAATGAAGTTGGCTTATGGTCTCCCTCAAATGCATTTAATAATACTTCAATCATTTGGGAGGAAATATAGGAGGAAAATGAATTTTTGTTTTTTTTTTTTTTTTTTTTTTTTGTAATTATTTGGATATTGAATGCATTGTTAGTGCTACTGAAAATATTAGTTGAGAAATGAAAATGTTGCACTGATATTATAAGCATTATTGATTATTTTATTTTTTTTAATATTAAAATTATTAATTGATGTTGTTTGGATATTAATGTATTTATTGTTGGTAGTGATGAATATTAGAAGTATTATTAAACGCATTTAAAACATGAATTTTTTGCAATTGTTTTTTTTTTCTTTTTTTTTTTTCGGTGTGTATTTGATTTTTTTTGCATTAATATAATTGTTTCAAAATGATTTTTACGAGTTCTTATATGTTTTTATAAAGCTGTTTGTTTTCTTTCAATAAAAATAATTATAATAGTAAAATGGTGTTAGTTAATTGTTGTTGTGTTAATAATTAAAATTTAATTAAATGAATTTTTATAACATAACATAATTTTTAAATGTTTAAATAAAATAAATAAGTTTTCTGTCAATTTACAATTAAAATATATTGATTTTAACTATTTTAATTTAATGTATTAAAGAAAAAATAAATTTATTTTTATTATAAAATTATATAATATTTTAAAACTATCATCAATACTATTGCCATAAAATAATAATAATAATAGTAATAATAACAAACTAGTATCATAATTTAATATCATTAACTCTTTAAACCCAAATACCGTAATTATTATATTCAAACCAAAAGCGTCAAAGTTTGGTTTGGAGTATCTAAATTAATATTATTATTAATTTAATAAATTTAATTAAAATTAAAAAATATTTTAATTATTATATTATTGATCATTACATTTATTAATTGCTAAATTAATAAACATCAAAACCTCCCATCCAAACAAAATTTACTATAACCCATAGAAAAATAATTTTTCGAAAACTATAATAAAATTCAAATATAAATCAAACTTAAACCAAATCACAAAATTATCTTCAAATTCAAATATAAACAAAGTTTAAACCAAATTTTTTCAAAGAAACACATCCAATATAATAGAAAGTTTTAATATAATAAAAATTTATATAGGAAACAATGTTCATATATTTTATTCTTTTTTTTCACTATTACTCAAATATCCAATAAATATGAAAAAAAAAAAAGAAAAAAGAAAAAAAAACGCTGAGAAAGCAACATTTGGAAGCAGATTTACGTGACCACCAAATCGATCGTATGTATGTTGCTATCATCATTACATTTCAGCAATTTTCCCACCACCATATAACAGCAAGCATATCATATGATCATTAGTATTATTACCCAACATCCTACAAAAACAAAAAAAACCCAAAATCTAAGTGAAAGACAACAAGAGAGAAATGCAGCTTAGCTTGCAATAACGCAACCATTTCAAAACTCAACCACTTCCTTCCTGTTAAAAAACAATCCGGTCGAGCCGTCGTCCTCCGGCAGCAGTGCCAGCCTCACGGGGCTCTCGGCTCCTTCTTCCACTGTCAGGAACCCGCTGTGGTGGTTCATGTCCGTCTTTGTGTATCCGGGGCAAATCGCATTGATCTTACACTCGGGGTTCTTCTTTGCCAAAAGCCTCGTGTATGTAGTCACAACAGCCTTAGAGACAATATACGAACCTGAATTCGACGGCCAGCCTCTCTCTTTGACGGCCCCGTCTTTAACGGCTTTAAGGTACGCATTCACAACCTCCTCCAGCTTCTCTTCTGTCAGATTCTCCATGTTGCTGAGGATCCCTTTCGCCCATTCATGACACACATTCTGCAAATATACCCAAATTACTAAGTTCAAAGATTATTAAATTTTTAGGTAAAATGTGTTAAACAAATTTATTAGCGAAATTTGAGATACTGTGAAATCGGAATAATGCATATAAGATAATTTTGAAATCGAATATATGATGCAATATCAAATTCGAGCCTCGCGATTTTATTCAAGCGAATTCGGTCATCCACCGATAATAGTTCGAATTATAAACTGAATAACAAATTCCGTAAACCAAACTAAAAAGCTTTTGGAAGAAAATATGTAGAGAATTTTCTCTAAGGATTTAAAAGAGATGAAACTTTAATAAAACTGTTGATTTCTGCACGTTGCATTAAGTTATAACAAACTACTTTATCTTATTATTTATTTTTTTTAATTAAATATCCAACAATGATTATTGAATAAGTACCTTAAGTTGGCCCATGATGGAGGACATGTTAACTATCCGTGGCGAGGCAGAAAGCTTGAGCAGGGGAAGCAGAGCCTCGGTCATCTTCTTGACGCCGTAATAGTTTATTTGGAAAGCCGCTTCGGCTGTCGCATACGTCTCGACTACAATGGCATCCCAGTTAACTTTCGATTTGTCCTGCAGCATATTACGTACATTTAAATCCAAACCAAATTATCAAATTCATTCATTCATTCGAGCATAAATACAAGTATATACATACATACCTCGGCCTTAGCTGCAGCTCTTATACCCTCAGCATCGACATTGGCTCCCGCGACGCCCGCATTGTTCACCTGCATATATATGATTCAGACGATCAATCATCGATATTTAAAGATACAGAGATCAATTAATAGGTCCTTACACAAGAACATCATCATATATGTAATAAGATTCCTGAACTGAACAAGGGACAATTTTGCAATAATTATACCAAGATATCGAGCTTCCCGAATTTGGATTTGATGAAATCAGTCAAGGCAGCGACACTGGCTGAATCTGTGACATCCAACTGGTGGAAAATTACATGGTCGCCATGCCCAAATTCTTTCAATTTCTCCACAGCTTCGAGGCCCCTTTGGGAATCCCTAGCAGTCAACACCACTGTAATGTTCCCCTGAGACTGAGAGGCCAATTGCTTGCAAATCTCAAACCCTAATCCCTTGTTTGCCCCAGTCACCACAGCAAACCTGCACAACCATTATTGAACAAAAAATTAATCCAACCACAAGGCTGGAAGTGAGAAATTCAATTTAGGGATCGAACTAAGACATACTTTTTTGTTGCTTCGGCAGCCATTGTTGCAGCTCGAGATTTTTTAAGGTTGGATAGATTCTTGTTTGTGAAGCTCCTTCTTCGATTTGGATTCAGTTTTAAAGGCCAATTCGGGGAGAGATCCGAGAATAAAATATACCCTTCTAGTTCTAGATGGGAAGCTTCATTGTTAATCTAAAATCTGAGGTTGACTTCTTGAAACTCAAAGTTATTACACCTTGGAGCGGAGGTCCCGAAGCAATCTCCACCGTTCACTGCAGTTTCGATGGCTTTGTACTCCCGGCTCCCGGGAGTAGAATTAATTGTTCTAGAAGTTCCCTTTACAGGAAATAACTCTTAAGCATAATTGGGTATTGAAAAAAATGAAAAATAAACTTAATTGGGTATTTTTTTATAGTTATTAAATAAAATAGTAATGGGAGTATTAATTAACACGTGGAGAGTGTTAACAGTTGACTTTTGGGTTCGTAGATCACAGGATGGAAGCTTCTTGTAGGGAAGAATTTCCAAATTTCGGTGTTGTGGGAGTTGTCGGTTTGAGTTGTGCTTACCTCTACTTACAATATATATATTTTTTTTCATACGTTTTATTTTTGGCTAGTAATTTATTTCAAATTGTACCATGGTAGCATTTCATAAACCTACTACATATCTAACGTATAATTTAATAAGATCATTTTTGTTATTTTAACTATAATACTAATATTAAAAAATTTATATGTAAAAAACAAATGGTACTAATTTTATTGGACGCACGTTACTTTTTATAATTTTCTAAATTTATAAATAATATCAAATATTTTATTGTTTTATATATTTAATTTAAAAAATATTTTAAATATTATATCTTGAAATTAAATTTATAATATTTTTTTATATAATTATAAAAAAAATATTGAAAATATTTTAGATCAAATAAATTAAAATTTAATATTATTAATAGAATTTATGCAAAATATAAATAAAATATATAATATGATTTGATTAAATATAATAAATACATAAAAATGAATATTAATCATAAAATTAAAAAATAAATATACAAAAATAATTTAATTTATAAATAATAAAATAAATAAGTAAAACTGTAATTTTTAAATAATTTTTAATTTAAAATAAAATAAAATAAATAAATAAAGCCACTCTCTCCAATGAGATAATGTCATCTCGTATGACAGGAATTGTGCCACATCCTCTCATGTGAGAGGGTGATAACTCAAATAATATAGATGTGAATTGAAGGTGGTCTAATACTCTTATTGAAAATTTCGGTTTGTCCAACGTTTTTACATGGAATAATGTTTATTGTGTTAAAAATATAAAATATTGTATTATTTTGACATTGAATATTTGACTTTCGATAATAAATATTTAATTTTTTTTTAACTTTTTTATTTTTATAAAAAAAATTTATATTTTTATTATTATTTTTGGGAATCGCAATTCAACAATAGTGCCAAAAAAACATAGCCTTATTTATGATGTAATATACTCCGTTAGTCCCAAATCAAAGCGTCTTTTGGAGTTTCGTAGTAAATTAAAAAATAACAGTACTTTTTATTATTTTGGGGGTGTATTCATTATTGATTTTGTAGGATTATATTGGACTTTTAAAATCCGGATGTAGTTGATCCAATTTTTAAAAGTCTTTTAAAATTTGAAAGTATTCAACTTTTAAAAGTTTTTTAAAATCTGAAAGTATTCAATAATCCATAAACTTTTAAAGTTTATGTATTTTATTTAATTTTAAAGGAAAATTATGAAAAAATTGTATAGTATAAAATCTCTCCTGATAGGGAGAGATTTTGATGGATCTTAAAAATATGTTATTATTATTATTATTAGAATTGAAAAATATTATGATAGTATTTATGTAATATTTTAATAAAATAATAATAATTTTAAAATATACTAATGAAAAATGATAATAATAATAAAATATATAATATAATAGCAAATTATACCAAATTTTTTGAAAATATACGTTTTTAATTAAAAATTTTAATTTATTAATTCTTATTATGCTGCATAAAAAAATATGTAAATAAATTTTTATAAAAAAATGTATGAAGATGATTTGAACTCAAATAACTTGGTATTGAAATATTTACATTAAATTTGTTACATCAATAATATATATACACATATAAGAAAATTATGTTAAAATTCTAACAAATTAAAACAAAATAATATAATAAATGATAATATAATTAAAATTATAAAATTTAAAATATTAATATATAAAGTTATTATTATTCTATAATTATTATACGTTATTAATAATATATAATATATATTTATATATATTTTACTTTATATGAATATAATACTGCGTATTACTATATTATATATATAACTTATAAAATTTGTTTACAAACCAAATAAAGCCGTTGCTGCCTGTCATTTTACATAATCAGTCGTTCTTGTTGTTATTGCTTTTGTGCACCTTTTTGTTTCTGCTCCTTGTATCGATTGCACTAATTTCTTTTGGCTTCGATTGTTGCATCGATTTTTTCCCATTCTTTACATTCCTCTATTGTTTCGGTAAGATTTAGATATTTTTATTTTTTAAATAAATAAATAAATATTAAACAACATATTTCAATTCGAATCGACAATTTACGATTCGAGAATATAAGAACTGAAATTGAACTGTGTAAAATTCAATTTCAGTTTAGTATTTGAAATCGAAAAACTGACGTAGGTTTGAAACTGAAGGGCAAATTTATTTACGATTCAATAAATATTGAAACCAAAATCAAACATGAAAAAATTGATTTTGGTTTCATGCTGTTGATCGGTTTCATTTGTATTTACGGTATATGTTAAGCTGTTTTGATATTTTATAATTTGTTAATTATATATTTTATGTTTGTAAAATATCTTATGCTGTATTCAATTAAATATTATTACACTATTTACTATATTTTGTATGTGGTCTATTCTGTAGAAATTATAAGAAGAAGATATCTATTTTTATTTAATTACTTACTTATTTATATGCAAGGTGTCTAGTTATATGTTTTATGAAAAAATAAATTAAAGTATTAAATTATTTATGTATATATCTAAATAAGCTATTTTGTATCGTTAATATAGTATATTATTATGGAGGATTAGCAACAAGATTCAAAAAGAAAAACACCCTACGAACAGTGGACTAAGGAACAAAGCGATTATTGTTAGAACTCATAGTTGATGCTGCGACTCGAAAATGACGTGATAATAATGGTGTTTTTTCTAAAGCAACAGTGGAAGAAAGAATACTTCCTATTCTTAATGAAAGACTCAGTGTAATAAAACATAAGCAATTACCCAAGTCGTCTCAAATGATTTAAAAACCGTTGGATATCCTATTCAAATCTTATGAAGTTTAGCTCTGGTTTTGGGTATGACAAAACTACTAAAAAATTTACAGTTTTAGATGAAGTATGAAATGCGTACTTAGAGGTAAACTTTTTAAACATCATATTATAATAATATTATAGCATTAATTTATTGTGATAATATAGTGAGTAAATATATATATATATATTGTTTATGCTAGGCTCACTCAAAAAATACATGCTTGCGCTATAGGAAATGTTTTGATTATAAAGACTTAGCTATTGTGGTAGGAAATGGTGTTGCTGTTGGAAAATTTTTTATTGGATTGGGTAGTGCTACTGATGCAAGGGCATTAGATGATGATGAAAATAAAAATATATGCATAGAAGATTTGAATTATGATGCTGAAAATGAGATGTTTGTATGACTATTTAAAAATGATCCATCATATAATTCTATACCATGTTCAGAGTTATCTGAAGTGCCTGAAGTTTCAAGTCAAAGAAGAGGTCAACCTAAAAGAAGTAGAGTATGAAGCAAATTCTAATTCTACTAAAAATATTCTTCAGAAAGAGCTCATGAGAGAAATTAAAAAGCTAACAAGTACTTTTGAAGGAGTTCATAATTTCTTAGAGAAAAAGAGATACTATGCTAGAGAAAAGATAAATAGAAAGAACATATACAACTTGGAATGCTATCAAAGAGATTCCAAATTTGGACGAAGACATTTGTCTGAAGGCATTTCACTTGCTTGACACCAAGTAAAAAACATATGAATTTTTGAAGATGATTATCGAAGAAAGAGCTAATTGGATAGCTTATAAGATTAGAGAGTAGTGATTATTTAAATAATATACTATATAATATGCTATATTTTGTTGGGATTTTGTTAAGAATATATATATATATATTGTTACGTATGAAATTTAGAATTAGGTTAAAAAGTCCAAGGCAAAAAGAAGAATGGGCCTAGCAATCGAGTTGATCGAACTGGCCGAGGGGCACCATGGGAAACTCAGGTAAAAAGATATATTTCTAAGGAAATAGCAGGACGGAAAGTCCTCAGGTCGGAAAACTCTTAGGTCGCAAAGTCCTTAGGTCGGGAGGTCCTCAAGACGGAAAGTCGCCAGGACGGAAAGTCCTCAGGTCGGGAGGACCTTAGGTCGGGAAACCCTTAGGTCGGGAAGTCCTTAGGTCGGGAGGTCCTCAAGACGGAAAGTCATCAGGATGGAAAGTCCTCAGGTCGGGAGGGCCTCAGGTCGGGAAACCCTTAGGTCGGGAAGTCCTTAGGTCGGGAGGTCCTCAAGATGGAAAGTCATCAGGACGGAAAGTCCTCAGGTCGGGAAGTCCTCAGGTCGGGAAGTCCGCAAGTCGGATGGTTTTTAAGTCGGGACGTTTGCGGCTAGACCAAAAGGTCGGATGGTCTTTAAGTCGGGACGTTTGCGGCTGGACCAAACAAGTCGAATGGTTTGCAAGTCTGGAGGATTGGCAGTCGGGCCAAAAGGGCGAAATGTCTGTGGTCTGCTCAAAGAGTGAAATAGAGTGATAATTTTGGTCAGCTGAGGACACGTGTCAGCAGGAGAAGGGTTGGCAGACGGTTGAAAAGGAGACGTTGTAATCGTTCGGGCGACGGTTTCCAGTACAGTTTCTCAGGGAGTATTTAAGGATTTGGATTTTTCTGGAGAAGCTATCTTCAATCAACTTCAACAAAGCAAAGTCAGATTCGGGGATCACTACTTTAATTTTCCAGTTAATTTTCTTATGTACCGTACAGTGTTTAGAGATTCCTAATCTCAGGCACTAATTAATCAAATTTAAAGATATTTTCCATATCTTTGAATTTTACTTTTTGTTTGTTGAAAAAATACATCAACAAATTGGCGACCATAGTGGGAGAAAGGCAAGATTGATGATCCTACATTACCAGAGAATTTCATACGACTGAGGTCGGGCCGAATCGTCAGAAGGATCAACAGGGCAGGCACACAACCTCAATCATCATTAGCACCGCTGGGAGAAAATGTTTCACCATCAGTTATGCCAAATCCAGGGGAGATTCCCCAACCACCTACCGATTGGTTGTCTTATGTTCAGCAAATGAACAATCAGCAGAATGTGTTTATGCAGAACATGTTGCGGGAGCAACAAAATCTTATGCAAAACATGTTAGATCAAGCTTTGTCAAGGGTTACTCTTCAACCCACTCAGACGCCACCAGGGGTGTCACCATCAAGAATGCAAGCAAATTTCGCAGGGCCATCATATATGGACAGCACACTTTCAAGCGCCACAAACTTCAACCGAACAGATAGGGGAAAGACTTCTTTGACTTTCCCAAATAATATTCCTTTAGGACCAAAGGTTGAAAATGTGCAATCGAACATTACAAGAGAGGAAAGGCCAGGGGGACATGTGCAGGATCCCATTCATATTCCTGTGCAAAATCCCATTGATGTTTCTGATCATCAACAGTTTCGTTTGGGTGATGAAATTGCTCACGTATTGAGGGTTCAGTTTGGTCTAAATCCTCAGATGGCCAACCGACCTGCTTATCAGAGACCATTCTAGAAAGGATTATTAATGAATATCCTCTCCCAAGGAATTACAGGCCACCAGATTTTCATGCTTTTTCTGGAGAGGATGGGTCCTCCACTATAGAGCATGTAGGGCGTTTTACAGCGCATTTAGGGGAAATTGGTAAAAATCCTTTTTACAAGTTACAACTGTTTGGATTGTCTCTTACAAGGACAACTTTTTCATGGTTTGTAAGCCTGCCACCTGGGCAAATACAAACTTGGGAAGGTTTAGAAATGGCGTTTCATGCCAGATTTTTAAACCCCCTGCCAACGGTTTCTCTGACTAATTTATTGGAGATGAAACAATATCCAGAGGAATCAGCTTCACAATTTATTGAGAGGGTGCGATTAATGAAGGGACGATGTCCTACTATAATCAATGAGAAGGAGATGACCAACTTAGTGGTCCGAAATATGCATGGTCGCCTAAGAGATGCGCTCACTGCACATGATGTCGAAGATTTGGCAAGCCTCGCATCCAAGGCTGGACGTTTAGAATCTCTTTTCAGAGAAAAGGATCAGAATTTCAGGCGTAATAAAGGCCAACATATGGCTAGTATGGAATCAGAGGCATACGATTTTGATTATAATCAAACAGAAGAGATGGCGGTCGAAATAATTTCAGGGAAACCTTATGTTTGCTCTAAGTTAAAACCAGCACCAGGAGCAGAAACTAAAGGGCAACCGACCTTTGACAGTTTAAAGGCCGATGAGATATTTGACATCCTGTTAACTGATGGTCAGATTCGAATTCCTAAAGGGCAGAGGTTGGCTACTAAGGAAGAGATTAAAGGGAGGCCATACTGTAAGTGGCATAACTCCTTCACACATAATACAAGTCAATGCACTCATTTTCAAAATAAGATCCAAAAGGCCATTAAGGCAGGTCGGCTCAAGTATATTACTTTGGGAGTGGAGCAGCAACCATTTCCAAAAGTAACCACAACAATGGTTAATATACAAACAACTTCCAGAAAAGAAAAAGGGAGTTCCTCAAACAGTGGCCGACCGGAGGAGAAACTCAAGGTCTGTGAAAAACAGTGGCTGAAAAATGGGACAACCAAGATGGTTCCTTTAATGTGGAATTAAAGGACCAGGCTATAGTTCGGGACCACCCGACCAGGAAGACGGGTGCGGTCGGAAGCAAGTGGACTCAAAATAAGAAACCTTTACTAATTGATGTGGATCCTCGCTTCCCAGGCATGAATCATACTCAGATTCGAAATGCCAAGCGTAGATACCCTGTGAGATATAGAGACAAGGTCGCCTCATCAAAGAAACTGAACGACAACCGAGACACTGCAAAATATACTGAGCAAGGTCGGTCCATCAGGGTCGTTCCGTTTGAACAACCGAATGAGCCAGAGGGAGGTCGGTTTATTGGGGCTGCCTCATCAAAGCAGCCGACCAGCATTCGGGACAATGAGGGAGGTCGGACCATGCAAAAGAAGGGTAAAGGCCTATCTAATGAAAGAGTTAAGGGTTTCAGATGTCAATATTGTGAGAAGGTTAACATTAACCCATCACTAGAGGAATTTCGCTCGGAATCTTTGACCGTTCAACACAAAATGGAAGTCGGAGACCAAATTCCAGAGAAGGATTCAAGGTCTGTCAAATCTCGACTAGGGCCACGTATTCCTTGCCAAATGACAGAAATTCATTGGGTTGAGGAAGAGCCTTTGTGGGCAAGTATGGTGGATGAGTCTGTAGAAGAACCAGAATGGGCAAAAATTGCAGATCCTGACTTTCAATCAGAGGTACCTCCAATAGTCTTCCCTCCCATTCCAGAAGGTGTGGCGTCTCATTTGAAGCCCTTGTACGTTAATGCTCATATTTGTGGGAAACCAATTACAAAGGTTTTCATAGATAACAGGGCCGTTTTCAATGTAATGCCATTAAAGACTCTCAAGAAGTTGGGGAAGGGGATTCATGATCTATCTCATGTGGACTTTAAGATGACTAGCTTTACAGGGCAGCCGACCAGACCAGAAGGCATGCTGGTCGCCTCCATTGAAGTCGGTCCAAAGAAGATTTCTTCTGTCTTCTTCGTGGTGGATGCAGACACCACATATTCAATCTTGCTTGGACGAGATTGGATTCATGCATCTAAATGTGTGCCATCAACACTGCATCAGCAATTGATGTTCTGGGAAGGCAATCAGGTTTTTAAAATGGAGGCAAATGACAATCCTTTTGGAGCATCAGAACAAGTAGAAGAATCAATTTTCTATTCTGGTCATGTACCTCTAATATATCAGTTTTTTATGGCTAATGACTACCCAAAGAAGGGTTTTAAGTTCATTGGCCATAATTCAATGTTCTTTTAAAGAACAGTTGTACCATATGTCTCTTTAGTAAGCCAAACCTACTCTATATAATACTTTTCTTATGGAAGAAGTAGAATTGCAAGATTGTAGTTTACTTATTAATAAGTATTATTTATATCAGCTTTTTAAAAAAGTAGAAAAAGTCAAAAATATACATGATGTTCATTTACAAGAAGATGAGCAATTTCGCTGGCCTGATCTATTAGAGAAAACAGAGCCAACTTTTTCGGCACAAGACCCTTTGCAGGAATTTAACTTAGGAACCGACCTGGTTCCGAAAGTAATCAGGTTGAGTGGTTACTTGTCTAAAGAGCAACAGAAATTGATTCTCGAAGTTATAAGAAACAATATTGATTGTTTAGCCTGGGATTATTCAGAAATGCTTGGTCTGGAGCGAAGTCTGATAGAACATCGATTGCCCATTAAGAAGTATTTCAAGCCTTGCAAGCAATCTCCAAGACGTATGAGTCCTGACTTGATGCCTCAGATCAAAGAAGAGATTCAGAAGCTTCTCAAAGTGGGTTTCATCCGACCTTACTGTTATGCAGATTGGTTGGCCAATATTGTACCAGTGGTTAAGAAAAATGGTAAGATCAGGATATGCATCGATTTTAGAGATCTTAATATGGTCACCCCTAAAGATGAGTATGTGATGCCTATGGCCGACATGCTAATTGACTCGGCAGTAGGGCACCGAATTCTCAGTTTGATGGATGGTTATGCAGGATATAACCAAATCCTTTTGGCAAAGGAAGACATCCACAAGACAGCATTTAGATGTCCAGGGGCATTAGGCATTTATGAGTGGACAATTATGCCTTTTGGTTTGAAGAATGCTGGGGCGACCTACCAGAGAGCCATGAACTCAATTTTTCATGATCTCATTGGTAAGTCTATGGAAGTCTACATTGATGATGTTATTGTCAAGTCTTCCAGTTTTGAGGAACATTTGAGGGATCTCAAGGATGCTTTCAATCGGATGAAGAAATACAAATTGAAGATGAACTCGACTAAGTGTGCTTTCGGCATATCAGCTGGGAGTTTCTTAGGGTTCTTGGTTCATGAAAGGGGCATTGAAATTGATGCTAACAAGGCCAAGGCAATCCTTACTAGCCGACCACTTCAAACGGTTAAAGAAATTCAAAGTCTGTTGGGAAAAGTAAATTATCTCAAACGGTTCATTTCTAATGCTGCTGGTAAGGTTAGGCCAATCACTAAATTATTGAAGGCAGGAGGAAGTAACTTTGATTGGGGACCAGACCAACAGATGGCTTTGGAGGCTATAAAGCAGGCATTAACTCAACCTCCTGTGTTGATGCCTCCCAAGGAAGGTCGGCTCCTCAAACTTTATTTGGCAAATACTCATGAAGTGGTCAGTTGCTTATTGGCTCAAGATGGAGATGATGGAAAGGAAAGGGCAATTTACTATTTGAGTAGGACTCTCACAGGGCCATAATTAAATTACACGATGCCAGAGAAGATGTGTTATTCACTGGTGTTTGCATGCAACAAACTTGAACATTACATGCTGCCAAGAAGAGTCGAGGTTATTTCAAAGGTTGATCTCATCAAGTTGATTTTGCAAAGACCTACGATGCAGGGGAGACTTATGAAGTGGGCAATTAAGTTAGCCCCTTTTGATTTGTATCATTCTCCTTTGAGGGCGGTCAAGGGCCAAGCAGTAGAAGACCTTTTGGCAGACTTCACAGGTCGTGAAGAGCAACCGACTGGGTGTATGTCTTATGCAAGCACCCGAAATTGGTTAATGTTTTTTTTGATGGTTTTGCCTCAGGAAACAAATCCGGTGCAGGCGTCCTGTTGGAAGGACTAGACGGTCAAAGGGTCAATTTGCAGCTGCAATTGGAAGATAGGACCCATAATTTAGCAGAATATGAAGCTTTGATCTTGGGATTGGAGGCTTTGATAGCCAGGAAAGTTCAGTCGGTTGTTATAAAAGGAGACTCTCAATTGGTGATTAACCAGGTAAATAAAAAATATGTTTACAATTATCCCCACCTACGGAGGTACAGGGATTTGGTAGGTCGGTTGCTATAAAAAATCTCCGAAGTGATAATAGAGTCCATCCCTAGAGAGGAGAATCAATTTGCAGATGATTTAGCTCAGAAAGCTTGCAAGGGAATTCTAAAAGATATGTGCGCAGAGGTCGGTCTTGAGATTGAAAAAGGAACCGACCGGGAGACTGAAACAACAACTGACTAGAAGACAGAAGCAGGAACCGACTGGATGACAGAGTTTGTCATGTATTTGCAAGATCCATGAGCAAATGTACCAATTGGAATTCGCTTGAAAGCTTTACGATTCCAATTGGTAGAAGGAGTGTTATATAAAAGGACATTCGAATGATTGCTTTTGAAATGTTTGGGTCCTGAGCAGGCTTTAGAGGTGATGACAGAAGTGCACAGTGGAATATGTGGAGCTCATCGAGCAGGTCTGAATATGAGATGGGCTATTCATCGCTTAGGTTTCTTTTGGCCAAAGATCTACGAGGATTGCATACAATTCGCCAAGGGCTGTCAAGAATGTCAAAGGCATAGACAACTAATCCATTTACCAGTAACAGAATTGCAAGCGATGGTGAAACCATGGCCTTTCAAATCTTGGGCTATGGATATCATTGGTAAAATTCATCCTCCCTCATCCAAGAATCATTGTTTTATTTTGGTTGTAACAGATTATTTCACCAAATGGGTGGAGGCGGTTGCTTTGAAAAATGTAGATCAGAAGGAGGTGATTGATTTTGTGCTGAATCAAATCATATATAGATATGCTATACCTCATTCAGTGACAACCGACCAGGGTTTGGTCTTTACTGGGGAGAAGTTTTTAAGTTTCTTGGCAGAATTTGGCATTCGTTTGAATCATTCTTCGCCTTATTATCCCCAAGCTAATGGGCAAGCAGAAGCAGCTAACAAGATTATCATTGGGATTATCAAGAAAATAATTGAGGGGAACCCAAGGAAATGGCATTTGTTGTTATCTCAAGCCTTATGGGCACATAGGAATAACATAAGTTCTGCCACAGGGTTCTCACCATATCAACTCACTTTTGGACAAGATGCTGTGTTACCAGCCGAAGTGCAGGTCTCATCTGGACGCACAAGCTTTACCAATGATGAATTTACTGAAGAGTATCAACAAATGATGTTGCAGCAGTTGGAAAGTTTGGATGTCAACCGACTCCATGCAATTGATCAGATTGTGAATCAAAATGAGATAAGGGCCAAGACTTATGGAAAGAAGATTTTTTACAGAAAATTCAAAGAAGGAGACCTGGTCTGGAAGACTGTTCTTCCAACTTATAAGAAGGTTGATCAATTAGGAAAGTGGTCCCTAAATTTGAAGGGGCCATTCATAATTCAAAAGAAAATTGGAAATGGTGCCTTTATCATCATAAATCAAGAAGGTAAAAGGGTACATGACTGTATTAATGCTAGATATCTGAAGAGGTATTTTTCTGCCTTTTCATATTACAAGAAAGCATGAAACTGTAAATTTCAGAACCTATTTGCCAAGGGTTCGAACCTAAAAAGGGTTCATTCATTGTCAGATGTTGATTCGTACATAGGATTATCTTCTTCTGAGTCAGAGGCTTCATTCCAACGGTTAGGGATTAGTTCTGGCTCTTCATCAATAAGGTCTTCCAAGCTGGGTCGGTACCTTTCCCACTGATCTTGCATCTTCTCGAGATCATAATCAGTTCGGGCTTTCATATCTGTTAACACTTGGTGTTCACGATCAACAAGAGTGCGTAATCTTGAAAAGACTACACGTTGGTTAGAGAAGGTGTGACCCCAGCTAAGGTCTGGAAGTATAGCTGTCACATGGTGTTCAATTAAATCTATGTGCTGATCAATGTCGGGAAGGCGACTTTGAATATCTCGAAGGGTCTCATATCCTTCTAGCACGTTTTCCATCAGGCGAATGACACGGTGGATGGTCTTTCGGCCTCATTGGGAAAACCTGAATTTGTAATCCAATTGTTGGAGGATGTATAGTAGGTCTTCGGCGTGACCTCCAACTGGATGATTACCCACGAAGAAGGGTTGAATGACGCCTTGCCAATTGTTTGCAAGAACATGGGGATAGTGAGATGGCATTTTAATGCTTGTGAACAGGCGTGTTCAAAGTTGAGTAAATGGTTATCTGATGATTTACAAGAGCTGCTAGTATTTATAGTGTGATGAATTGGTTGGTTCCCCGGAGGGTTGGAGTCTTGGAAGGTGATCCTTAATAAAAGGAGAGAAATTTTATTTTCCAAGTAAAAAATTTACAAAAAGGACTCTAAAACAAGTTTTATTTGGGACCATTTATCCTCTGTCCTGGAAAGTCGCCTGTTATTAGCAACCGACTGATACTGCTTTATGAGTTGGGATCGGGCGTGGATCTTCAACTCTTGGTCCAGGTCGGCTGCATTGCTTTGGTACCGATCAATCAAGCGTTGCTCGTCGTTGATATGTCCTTCTAGGACAGACCTTTCTTGATGGAGCACCCTCAGTTCTGCCTCTTTTTGCTGGATTGACCCCTCTAGTTGTGCCATGGCATTTTTCAGGCCTTCTAGTCGGCCAACTGCCTGTTGAATGGATTCCTTGGTTTTGGTCAAGGAGGCCTCCAGACTTATTCGTTCCAGGTCGGGGGGGGGAGTCTCAGCTGTCAAAAGTTGGGCGAACAGAACTTCATTTCTGAGTTTGGACAGTCGCTCCATCAGTTGGTGAAGAATGGGGGTAGCAGCCGACTCTGAAGATATGTGGAGCAAGAGACCACCAACAGCTTGAAGAAGACTGTCAAGCAAGTCTGACCCCAGGGTCGGGGAAAGAATGGTCAACAGCCTGTGCAATTACAGTTCGGACGTCCGTCCGAATGGGGACCGCCGACAAGAGGGCTAGATCAGGACATCCCTGAAATAAAAGATGTTTATCTCAGGCTAAATGGAGAAATAAATGTTAAGAATTAATTGTGCAAGGTTGCACGTACCTCTTGACGGATGGTGGTCGCTGAAGGTGCCAAAATAACCCTTAGTCTGGAGGGTTGGGCGGCTGGTATTTCGATAGCTGATTCGTCGGCTGCTTTGAGTGGATGCTGAGGTACGGATCTAGGTCCCTGAATGGTGGAAATATAGTGTGTCAAAGGTCATCCTAGCTTGTATTTTGGTACTTTGGAGAAAGGGATTGCAAGTGTTTACCAGATTGACAGAGGTCTCTGAGTCAGAAGAGGGAATCTCTTGTAACCCCTGTAAGAGTCCCCTTGGTTGAACATGTACAGGTTCTTCATCCTGTCTACCCGCTGCTGGAGGAGGGTCGGCTGCCCCTGGGTCGGCAATCTCCAAGTCGGCTGCCCCTGGGTCGGCAACCTCCAAGTCGGCTGCCCCTGGGTCCGCAATTTCCAGGTCGGCTGCCCCTTAGTCGGCAATCTCCAAGTCGGCTGCCCCTGGGTTGGCAATCTTCAAGTCGGCTGCCCCTGGGTCGGCAACCTCCAAGTTGGCTGTCCTTGGGTTGGCAACCTCCAGGTCGGGTGCTTTTTCATTTGATGCGTCTGGAGCGTTTGTATCTGAGGCAGCAGGGGCAGATGTAGGTACGGCGACCGGTGCCATAATACGTATGAGATGGGTCTGAAGCAACATGAGGTAGCCTGCCCATCTCTGAAGTAGTCGCCTTACTGGAAGATGAGACCCTTGTTGTTATCTTCTCGGTGGATGAAGGTATTTTATTCGAAGCCCGGCGCTTGGTCGGGGGCTCTGGGTCTGGTAGTTGGTCGGTTGGCGGTTTTGTGGTTTTAGTTGGTCTGGAAGCAGGTTGGACAGTCGCCCGAGCCGAAGCCACACCTGAGTATAAAAATGAGAATTAATACCATGGTAAGTAAATGATCAAGTTAAATTGAAAGTATGAGATTACACCTGGACGGGGTCGGGACCTCATAGGGGGCCGACCTGAGGGGCGCTTTGTTGGGGACGGTTGATTGTCCCCAGAAGAGGGACTAGTTTGAGTTTGAGAGGCTTTTCTTTTCCTCTGTGGAGCACCCGACTCAGTGCCTTGAGTAATCAAGTTCCTTCGGGGGTTGGTCAGAGGGGTTGCCCCTAATGTTATTGCAGGTGGGGGAAAAAGTATGCCCAGTAAACGATCCTTGTCAGGAGAAATCAAGGCCCAAGTAACCGACCACCATTCCCGAAAAGACTTAACTGAAGTTGGAGAAGATTTATAAGGAATGTAAGAGTTGGAAGTGATATAATTTGTGAGTTGGGATATGTATGGGGCGATTGCATCGGGAATGGCTTTCCCATCCGGACTTTGAATTATTAAATGCGGATGAGCAATGGGACCAGGCAAGCCTTGTTGGCAGCCGAATTGGCGTGCCACAAATTGAGGCTGATAGTTGAAGGTATAAAATATTTTGAGGCCCATTTTATCGATTTTCTTACTGGCAAATAATGACCTGGGTTTAAGAGCAACATCCCAGGAGAAGGGGTAAGTTGGATGTGGAAGTGGATTTGGTTGGGACAAAGGCGAAGGAACAGGGAATGGCCAAAACAGACCGGACGCATAACCAATATACTTTTTGAGTATGTAAAAATGGTTGTCATTTCGATTATCAGTAAGAATGGTTGTTATGATTGGATCAGAAGCTTGGAGGTTATTACGGCCTAAACGAAGTCGGTTCAGGGCTACTCCTAGAGACTTCTCAAGTGTGGGGGCAACGGGAGGATGACCAAGTTGGAAGGCGTCGGGAAAATAGAGACGGAACCATAGTTCCAAGAACCAAAGGACCCGACGCAGCAGTGTCTAATTTCTTACCATCTTTATCAGTAAGGCGGACACTGACATTGGATAGCCCTTCAAAGAGATTGGCAAGGAAAAGGGTGCCCAACGAAAAGAACCGACCCGAGGCTATGTGTATAGTAAGATCAAGATGAGAAGACAGGACACATTTCGAAGGAGAGACTACAACATACTTACAGAACCAAAAGAGCAGAAAAGCTGTGTGCTCTCGGTCGGTTACAGGGGTCCCGTCGGCTCCTTCTTGGTCATTTAGAAATTTAGTCCAGCCCTATTCTCTCACATCTGTCAGAGACTAGCCCAAGTGGTCTGCGTTGGGCTCTTGCCCATCTAGGGCACCCATTACAGGGTCTTCCCCAACGATTGGTAGATGAGCGATCATGGCTACATTCATGAGGGTGGGGCTGATGGGGGCTGTTGGAATAAGGAAGGTGCAAACCTCAGAGTGCCAAAACGCCGCCATGGCCAGGAGGACTTTCTCATGCAAATGACATGGGAGAGTTGACAGATGTATTGCTTGATCGATTTGTTGAGTTTGCCATTGACCTTGGTAATGTTCTGCTACCCTTTGGTACCAGGTGTGATATGAATCTTTGGGGTTTGTCAAGTGTGTTTTGATGTTGTCATGGAGGCGGGTTGCGTTGTAGTTGGGGTTGTTGATCGCCAGCAGATTTCTTGCTTCCAAGACTTCTCTCATACGGCTGGAGTCTTCGGCAGTTGTGCAATACGGACGAACAGTTGGAGTGCGTATCTTCGTCGATACAAGAGTAGTTTCAGGGAATGATCCGTCGACAGGGAGTGCAGGGATATATCGATTCGCCATGGTTAGAGTTGTAGAGATTACGATTCACAAAGGCTCGTGTTGAAAAATGGGAAATTTTGTGGAATCAGGACTGTTGCAGTAACTGATGCAGTTGCAGAAGCGATTTCTTAGCAGGGTTGTGATTTATGAACTTCCAAACGACGATTGATAAATGGCATTTGAAAGTCCCTTGGCGGCGGGCAAGTTGTTACGTATGAAATTTAGAATTAGGTTAAAAAGTCCAAGGCAAAAAGAAGAATGGGCCTAGCAATCGAGTTGATCGAACTGGCCGAGGGGCACCATGAGAAACTCAGGTAAAAAGATATATTTCTAGGGAAATAGCAGGACGGAAAGTCCTCAGGTCGGGAGGACCTCAGGTCGGGAAACCCTTAGGTCAGGAAGTCCTTAGGTCGGGAGGTCCTCAAGACGGAAAGTCGTCAGGACGGAAAGTCCTCAGGTCGGGAGGACCTCAGGTCGGAAAACCCTTAGGTCGGGGAGTCCTTAGGTTGGGAGGTCCTCAAGACGGAAAGTCATCAGGACGGAAAGTCCTCAGGTCGGGAGGACCTCAGGTCGGGAAACCCTTAGGTCAGGAAGTCCTTAGGTCGGGAGGTCCTCAAGACGGAAAGTCATCAGGACGGAAAGTCCTCAGGTCAGGAAGTCTCAGGTCGGGAAGTCCGCAAGTCGGATGGTTTTTAAGTCAGGACGTTTGCGGGTAGACCAAAAGGTCGGATGGTCTTTAAGTCGGGACGTTTGCGGCTGGACCAAATAAGTCGGATGGTTTGCAAGTCGGGAGGATTGGCAGTCGGGCCAAAAGGGCGGAAGGTCTGTGGTTGGCTCAAAGAGTGAAATAGAGTGATAATTTTGGTCTGCTGAGGACACGTGCCAGCAGGAGAAGGGTTGGCAGACGGTTGAAAAGGAGACGTTGTAATCGTTCGGGCGACGGTTTCCAGTACAGTTTCTCAGGGAGTATTTAAGGATTTGGATTTTTCTGGAGAAGCTATCTTCAATCAACATCAACAAAGCAAAGTCAGATTCGGGATCACTACTTTAATTTTTCAACATTTTATTTTCCAGTTAATTTTCTTATGTACCGTACAGTGTTTAGAGATTCCTAATCTCAGGCACTAATTAATCAAGTTTAAAGATATTTTTCATATCTTTGAATTTTACTTTTTGTTTGTTGAAAAAATGCATCAACATATATATTTTATCACTATTATGTTGAGATTCCTTTTAAGACTTTTCTTTTGTGCACACATTTGAAATTAATAAACTTCGTATTGTTGTTATTATTTAAGTCATATATTTCTTTAAATCGTATGCACTTGAATGTAAGAATTTCTAAATTTGCGTTAAGAAGATATATTTGTTTAATTTACAATATGTGGTTTAGTTAATTTTATTTACTATCTATTTTTATATAAAGCATGGAAATTTGTGAAATACTAGAATAAGAAATTGAAGCAGAAGAGATTGAAGGAGAAATTGAAGCGGATTTGGAGATGGAGCTTTACGAAAATGTAAGGCTCCTAATGTTGGCAATTAAAGTGGTGATTATTTTATTGGGAAAAATTACTATGACACCTCAGCATATTGGAGCTCATTTAAAGCGGAGACCAATTACAAAAAAATGGATACTATTTTTTATGGATATGATTGAAGGAGATCCACAAATTTTTCGACAGTTGTATAGGATATATCCAAATGCATTTTTAAAGTTATGCACTATCAATAGAAAACTTATTTGGAAGATACCAGATACATATTTGTAGAAGAAATGGTGGCAACATTCTTGAACATTGCAGGACATAAAGATCGATATGGTAATGTTCGGAAAAGACTTGGTTGTTCGTATTTTTCTACTAGTCGAAACTTCAACAAAACCTTAAAGACGTTGAACACTATAGCACCAGAAATGACGATTAAGCCATCTACAGGGGTGCCTGCTAAAATTTAAGAAAATACAAGATTTAACTATTTGTTTAAGCTATGAATCTTTTTAATAATATTATATATAACCTAAATTTAATATTGTAGTGTTTTTTTTTTTAAAAAAAATAATATAAGTGTGTATTTATTTTAGGATTGCATCGGAGCTATTGATGGAACTTTTAAGTGGGTGAGAAGGGTCAACACATGACTCAAAACTTTTAACTGATACAATATCAAGAAGAAATGGACTTCTAAGTGCCTCAAGGTAACATTTTTATTATTATTATTATATATATATTAAATAGTGACAAGCCAATTATTTTTTAATATTAATATTTAGGTAAATATTTTCTTGTTGATTGTGGATTTGCTAACCAACGTCAATTTTTAGCTCAATTACGTGGTGTTCGATATAATTTAAAAGATTTTGGTGGTCAAGGTTGTCATCCTAGAAATGCAAGTGAGCTATTCAATCTTCATCATGCATCATTCAGAAATGTGATTGAGAGAATTTTTGGTATTTTTAAATCGCGATTTACAATTTTTAAAACTGTCCCCCCATTCCCATCTCAAACACAAGCAGAGTTAGTTTTGGCTTGTGTTGGATTACATAATTTTCTTCGGAAAGAATTTCCGGTCGAATATGAAGATGAAGATTCTCCGCATCTTGACGTGGAAGATGAAATTTTAGAATTTCTTTCTCAAAGTGAACTACAACAAAGAACGGAAGCTGATGAATGGAGAATGAGTATTGCTAATACTATGTGGGAAATGAGGCTGGGGTATAATGGTGATGAAAATAAAGATGACGAGAATGAAGATAAAAATAATGAATAATTTAATGTATTTTTTTACTATTATATTTTTTGTATTTTTATTTCATTATTCGATTTTTTTTATTTATTTACAAATGTGTTTCTTTTTTATAAATTTATACACATTATATACATCAATTAAAATAGTTATTCCACAATCCTATAAAATCCATATAAATTCATAAACAATCCAATCAAATTTATAAAAATCCATTTAAATCAATAAATAAAATCCATCTAAATCCACAAAAATCCATAGATTTTCAATAGAAGTGTGTTATAGTGTTTGACATTTTTGTCCTTTCACTTTATGTATAAATTAATTATATGTTTGTAAGTTAAGTAAAAATTAAGAGTATTTTAGTATTAGTGTATGATTACTTTTTTCTATAATAGAAAATGTCTAATTTGAAGTGAGGCAAACGAAAATACTAAAGATAATACTTTGAATTAGGACGGAGGGAGTATATAACTTAAATAAAAAAAATTTAAATATATTTAACCATTTTAAAATTTATAATTTACTAAAGTATATTTAATATAAATATTATTATAAAAATATTTAAAATTTATAATTATATTTTAAATAAATAAATATTATTTATACATAATTAACATAAATTAATTTTATAAAAAAGTGAATATATTAATTATATTTTTTTATTTAAAATATATCAAACTTTAAAATTATAATAGTCTTAACTAATGAAATATTTGCGGGAAAAAAAAAAGAAATAAATTGTATAAGCTAGAGATAAAAGGTTAACCAAACAGACTTTTCACGTTTGTAATATTTTTAGGAAATTTTCATTTTAAGAATAATTTTTAAATAGTAAAAATTTGAATCAAAATAAATATTGAAGCTAACGTAAATATTTTAAAGAGATTTTTTGTCCTCCACGTGAAGTTTATTATCATTTTCAAATACTAATTTTTGTCGTTCTGAAAATAGGATTATAAGTGGATAAAATTTGCTATTTCTATCATCCAGCGCTGGAGTCTTGGACGTGAGTTGCACGTGCGATGATGTGTCCTCCCCGACGCTGAGCTATCCCAAACCTGAGGTGACATGTGCACCCCGTGGCACTATTCCGGTGATGACTGGGTATTTCCGAAATAAAAAATAAAATTTTGAATTTGGTCCAATTGGACAAAATTGCAATTTTGTCCAATTGGACCAAATTACAAAATTCAACAAATTAAATTAGAGCACACCCATACGTCGAGCCCTAGTTCTTTCTCTCTCGTCGATCGCGAATCCTCCTCTAGCCCATGAACCTTCCTCCCGCCCACGGATTGCCGGCCGTTGTCGTTTGGCTAGCTTCGCCAGAGAAATCGGACCACCGCATGACCCTACGATCCCATGCCGGCGTCTAGTTCGAAATGACCGAAAAGTCTGTTTGTGAGTTTTTTGTATATTCGTGGATGTTTGTATGTGTGGATGTCTCCGTTGAGGTTTGCTCCTAAATTGTGGAGTTTTGTCATTATTTATTATTTTTTTGGTTGGATGTCTTCAAAGTAACTAGTTTTTGCTTGTAATGTCAAAGGCGGGATGTCTTCAACTGAAGGCACTGTCGACTGCTACTGTGGAATAAGAGCGGTTGTTTGTACTTCATGGACGGATGAAAATCCGGGGAGGAGGTTCAGTTGCTGTCGTAAGTCGAAGGTAGTCATTCTATCATTTTTTATGTATATTTTACAATGGAATTGGTGTTCAAGTATTTTGTAGCGAGAGACCCGAGCTGGTTGGGGGTTTCTTCGACCCTCCGATGTGTCATCGAGCGAAATGTATCATCCCCGGATTGTTAAAGAAGCTGAACAATCACAATGCACAAATCAATATGTTGAAGGAACGAGTGAGAAAGCAGCGGAAAATGTTTGCCCTATGGCTCTCTGTGGTTGCTATCATCTTTGCGTGGACGTGTAAACACTGATCATGTTAAGCCATATTGCGTTTTGGGTGGTTGCCTACCCAGTTATGGTATTAGTGTGTCATGTAAGTATTGATCTAATTTTTTGTTTTTCGAGGCGATAGCGAACTCAAAATTTTGGATGTTCAGATGTAAGTAGGAATTGTGTATTAAATTATGGTGCACGTGATCGCTCTAATTGTAGTATAATTTGTGTAACGTATTGGTTAGAAACTATAGTACTTGCTGACATTTTGTTTTTGGACATATGGTTGTTGTACTCCTAATTAGTAATGAAAGAAATGACGAAATTCGTCCCGTAGTCGATATATACTAATATTGCAAAATAAATACATATTGACTAACAAACACAAGTACCGAGTATCGTCAAAAGGTTGGATAAAACTCCACACCGAAAACCATAGGGATAGTTATTTAACACGAAATAATCAAAATATTGATCAATCCTTCTCGTAAGCATCCATCAAGACCATGCATGCTAATTTTTCTTATTTCTAGGGGGTTGGATGCTATCTTGCCTATCGAATTTTTCCCCTTGCTCGAAAACTTTCGACAACTCCCTTTGACGCACGTATGCTGATAGCTCGTTCTATGGAGTATTCTACACGGGCGTAGAAGGTGCGCTTAGGTTATGTGGTGCACGAGACAGCTGAAATTGTTCGAATAGGTAGGTGGTGGTGGAGGTTGGACGTCCATCGAATCCGTCACCTGAAAGAATTAACTTTTAGAATGACTAAAAAACATAATTTTTTTTTATGTTACCTAGATGAAACAAACAATCTTCTTACCGTTTGGGACTGGGCATCCGCACTCTGTATCGAAGCTGATGGTTGAGACATTGATAAATGTCTCAACTGTGCAAGGTGTATTCATTTAAGTGTTCTACTTGGTCAATTGATCAAATGACAATGTTCATATATGCATAATTGAAGATATAAGGTATTCACTCACACTTCTCCATGGTGGCATCGACAAAAGATTTTTTTTTAATTGGCATAATCAGATGATCTTCAACTTGGGCCTACGCAAAATGTTCATTGAAAGGTTGGTCCTCCCTCAACATTCTTGCTTAAAAATGCAAGAGTTCAGACTAAATGTGTATTAAATTCACAAAATAAATAAAAGATCACTTACGCTACGTCTGGGTTGAACCTGCCGACTATCCTTGCGTTCTACAGGTCGTTTGCCCTTACATTTTGTCTTTCAAGTGTAATAAGTTGGTACGCAAGAGTATTCATATAATAGAAGTGATTGATAAATGAATAAATATGTAATTGAATACAATTGTACCAAACGAGGATCGCCACGTGTAATGGACTCTTGTGTGACGACTTCCACCGGTGCTTGGCTTGGGTTTGATTTGTCAAGCGGTGGCTGCATTTAATAACACTTCTCCGTGCTTATTTTAAAGAATATAACACGGTCCGATTTCGCCGGCGGGAAGCTAGCCAAACGACGACAGCCGGTGATCTGTGGGCGGGAGGAAGGTTCGTGGACGAGAGCTGGATTCGCGATTGATGAGGGAGAAAAGAAATAGGGATCGACAATGTGGGTGAGTTCTAATTTAATTTGTTAAATTTTGTAATTTGGTCTAATTGGATTAAATTGTAATTTTAAAATTGCAATTTAGTCCAATTGGACCAAAGTAAAAAATTTATTTATTTTATTTATTTATTTTTATTTCGGAAATACCCAGTCATCACCGGAATAGTGCCATGGGGTGCACATGTCACCTCTGCTTTGGGACAGCTTAGCGTCGGGGAGACACATCATCGCACATGCAGGTCACGTGCAAGATTCCGGAGCCAGAGGATAGAAAGAACAACTTTTATGCAATTATAGTCCTATTTTCAGAACGGAAAAAATTAGTGTTTGGAAATGATAATAGACATCACTTAGAAGACCTAAATTACAATTTTCTCTATTTTAAATTATTATATATTACCTGCTCTAAAGATCTCATTTACTTTTTGCATGTTGATATTTGAATATTAATTATTATATCAAAAGGTAGCATAAATTAAGAAAAAATTGCAAAAATATTTGTATTAGTGTCTTATAATATTAATAAAATGTCATTTATACAAAAGAATTATACAAATATAATAAAATTTTTAATGTTAAGTATAATGATGCAAAAGGTAAATGTAACCCTTAGAGGCAGACGGAAGGAGTATATATTTAAAATCTTAATTTTAGCTTGGATTTTTAGGGAATTTTCTTTCTAAGAAAAGTATTTTTTTTTTAAAAAAAAAAAGTTAGAAAGATAGGTAAACAAAGCCAATTTTATGTAAATATATTGTTAATTATTCCAGCCTCCTGATTAAAATGGTTTGAGTATGTTAATTAAAATATTTAAACCCAAACTACAATTTCGAAATAGACAATGATATTTAGTCACACACACTCACACGCACCTTAAGGGACGAATACCTTACCGCTTGATCTACAAGAGTTTGACAAAGATGACTTGAGCTTGCAACGTACAAGAATAGGCGTTGCCATCTTGCCTTGACGCAAACATCAATCCGCTATATATAATGAGGGAATTATCTAATAAGTGAACAAAATGGACTTCCAGTTCAAGGGAGAGTTGGTAGTTCAACAAGAGTACCAAAAGGAACTTTGTTCATTGGCCACGCAGATTTGAAATCCGCTTCATAGGGAGGGTTATTGCTGCTGTAATGCCCCGATTTCGGAATGTATAAAATAATATTATTATAGCAAATAAATATTTGACAATAGTAATGGAATCAAGAAATTAATATTTTGGGATAAATTATATTCCAATTTTGTATATTAGTTATAATTAAATAGACTGTTAAATGGATAAATATCGATAAAATTATAAATAAATATAAATATAAATATAATATATAATATATAATATAATAAATATATAATAATAATATAATAATAAAAGTAATGATGATGAAGATAATATTTATAATAATAATAATAATAATAATAACGCTAATAATAATAATATAATATAATATAATATAATATAATGTATATAATATATATATATAATAATAATATAATTATATATATAAAACCAGCAAACTTACCTGCGAAGCGAAGGAAGGCAGAGGAAGAAACGTGAAGGAGAAGAAAGGAGCAAAAGAAAAGAAGAAAGAAAAAGATTTAGCCGTCCGATTCCAATTCCGACTTGGGTATGGTATTCCTTGCTATTCGTAGAGTCCGATTATAAATTTTAATACGAATTTTGATATTGGAGTATTAAATTAGAAATTCTTCAAAAATTCAAAATTGGCTATTTAGCTATTTAATCGATGAATTTCTTTAGCTAATAGCCTATTCGTAGCGCCGACATTATATTTTGAGAATTTCGTACCAATCCAAGTCGAATAAAAAACGGCAGTATATCGCACCTGCCTGCTTGTTCATACCTTTGCGTATTTTTATTTAATAATCGGGCAATATAAATATTATGAGGTAGAAGGATTTTATAGCTAGAATATCATATTCTACTAAATATAAAAGTTTGGAGCCCGACGAGTTAATTATAGAAATTAGCTTTTGAATAAGCAGGTAGCTCCTGAGAATAAGCATAAAGCTCATCTGATTTGAGTAAATAATGGGACAGGTGTACGTTGGAGGAGATTTGGATGAAGTTATAAAATCCAGAAAGTATCGGTAGGAGGTAAGCAGTAGGGAATTAAATCTAATTTTAAGAAATTAGGTATTTATGTTGCATGTGATTCTGATTCTGATATTGATATGATATTATGTGGAATCATTTGGTCAGTGCATCTATATATGTATATATGTGTGTGTATATGCATGTGTGAAACTTCGTTTTACGATATTTGATATACGTATTTGATCGTGTTGGTGAATTTATAAAAAGGAGGATAGGTGGGCCGTCTCACCAGCCCTTTTCATTAAATTCACTTATTGACATGCTGCACACATTGCACGATTTATCGGATATGTTTTATGGATCTATCGTTTAGTCGCCGTGTGCGGTAGTGCTAGGCGAGGGCATCATCTGGGGTTAGGATATTCGACCCCGATGTACCGTAACACTTTGGCGATAGTGGACGATAGTAGTCGGACAACTGGGTGACTTAGTCGCACGGTCATTCAGGGATTAGACCCATTGCAGTTGAGACGTATTTGGTCTAATCATTCGGGTTCGGTGTTGTTCCACTCATTGGAGTAGCTACTAGTGAGGTCTACCGGTAGTTTAGGATCAGATGCCAAACTCCAAACGCGATCCCGTTAGGGCGTGCGAGGAGGAGTAGAGTTTCCGGGTTTCCTTCGGGTGATTCCAGGTTGCACGGATTCTACTACGTTACACGGGGTAGGGCTAGACAGGAGGGTCCTATCTTCGCTATCACAGACTATGGGGTGTCTTGTGGTTAATGGCGACAACGTTCGACTATCCATGTATTGATTGCGGGAGTCGTATGGTGGGTATATGGGAGTGACCGGGTGACCGTTATATTATTATGGGTTTACCATGTCCTTCCTTGAGCCGAGGATTTTCCGGCTATTTATTGATGATAGTCTAGTGAGCTGTTATTATGGAGCCGAGGTTATTCCGGCTGCTCACTTTGACATATGTATATGGGTATATGTGCATGAGTTGTCGATTTTGACATTATTGTTACATTATTTCAGTATGGGCATGGCATGGCATTTATTTTGCAAATGACGGAAATTAAACTCTATTTTCGAGCATGACATGGCATATTTTATGTTAGTTCTTAAAATGGATTTAATTCTAGACTGCTTTTAAGAAAAATATTTGATTCAGGTACGCATGGCACCTCCGGGACAGGGGACGTCTCGGGAGATAGAAAGACGGGCTGAATGAGTGAACTGCATCTGATGTATTATATGTAAATTCTAACTAGAAAAACCTCCCGTTTTGGGAGTATGTTTTTGTAAATATTTATAAACTATTTTTTTTTGGGAATAATAAAATGCTTATATAATTAATTTTAGCCTTAACACTGTGTTGTGGGGCCCGAAGTAGGAGGTGACGACCTCATGATGCAGTGTGGCGGTAGCATTTCCAGTATGAGCCAACTGGGGGTGTTACAGCTGCCTTCTGAATTGAATACCTCTCTCTAGTTATAAGAGATGTGTGGGTGCTTCATTCGAGCTTGTTGGTAATCCAACATAAGTACCAAAAAGAACTTTGCCTACGCCGCCTCTCGCTTTAGGACGAATGGTTTTAGACTTGCTCAATTAATAAAGTATGACATAATTTAGATAATATGATGATTTTTACATAAACATATTTTGTAAGTAAAAAAATGCTCAAATTTAGGGTTATCAACTAACATATTGGATAAGCGATTAATTATTTAATCGATAAAATTTCAGAATTTTCAGATCCAATTAATCCATTAGTAAAAATACTACGGGCCAAAAAACAAAACTAATTGGATTAATTTGAATCTTAAAAAACTATTATATATAAAAATATATATTAGGTATGAAGCTTGGTTCATACTTATCTAATTTTGTATGTCTGGAGACAAACCAAATTGTGAACTCTTTAGTTAAACCTAGATATACGACCCAAGTTGCAGAACTATTTGGTGGATATATTTATAATAATATCAAACAGAAGATTGAAGTTACATAAATTACTTCAAATCTCAAAGGGAAGATTTGAGGTTAACATAAATTACACTCATCTCAACAATGGAAATTTTTAAATTAATATTGTTACACAATAATGATAATAATAATAATAATAATAATAATAATAATAATGGTAGCAGGATCTTAAAGGAAGTTAGGATACGAAGTCGAGCGAAAAAGGAGAAAATATGCGCTCGGGTCGGTTGGTCAGGTCGGTTGATCCACGGTCGGTTGGTCCGGTCGGTTGGTTCACAGGTCGAAAAGTCCGCAGGTCGGAAGGTCCGCAGGTCGAAAGGTCCGCAGGTCGGATAGTCTGCAAGTCGGACGGTCTACAGGTCGGAAGGTCCGCAGGTCGGAAGGTCCGCAGGTCGGATAGTCTACGAGTCGGACGGTCTATAGGTCAGACGATCCGCAGGTCGGAAGGTCCGCAGGTCGGATGGTCAGCAGGTCGGATCAATAAGTCGGATGGTCTGCAAGTCGGGAGGTTTGCGGTCGGACCAGTAAGTCGGAAGGTCTGTGGTCAGACCAACAAGTTGGATGGTTTGCAAGTCGGGAGGTTTGCGGCTGGACCAACAAGTCGGAAGATCTGCGGTTAGGCCAGCAAGTCGGTTGGTTTGTGGTCGGATAGACAAGTCGGTTGATCCACAGTTGGATGAGCGAATTGTTGGTTGTTGTGGAGGTCGGGTGCTGCGGAGAGCGAGTGAGAATAATAGCTTGGTCGGTTAAAGACACGTGTCAATAAAGGAGAAATTAGTGGGCGGTTGCTGTAACCAACCAGGCGACGGTTTTGAAACGTTTTCTTGAAGGAATATTTAAGGATGCGGATTTTTTTATCTTCAGTCATCTTCAATCGACATCAAATTCAAGAGAATTGCTTTTGGGGATCACCACTTTATTTTTCAGTCTGTAGTTTTTATTTTTCTATTTTATTTATGTATCCTGCGTGTTTAGAGATTTCTAATCTCAGGCACTAATCATATCAAATTCTAAGATAATTCCTTATTTTCGGATTTTACTTTTTTTATTGTTGAAAAAATACATCAACAATTTGGCGACCACAGTGGGCGAAAGGCAAGATTGCTGATCCTACATCAACAGAGAATTTCATACGACTAAGGTCTGGCCAAATCATCAGAAAAATCAGTATGGCAGGCTCACAACCTGAACCATCATCAGCACCGGTGGGAGAAAATATTTCACCACCTGTCATGCCAAATCCAGGGGAGATTCCCCAACCACCTACCGATTGGCTGTCTTATGTTCAACAATTGAACAATCAACAAACTTTGGTTATGCAGAACATGTTGCGTGAACAACAAAATCTAATACAGAACATGTTGGATCAGACGTTCTCCAGATTCACCCTGCATTCAAACATGCCTCAAGCTATGTCACCCTATCGTTTTCAGGCGACTTTTCCAGGATCAACATTTGCAGGGCCAACATACGTTGATAGTACATTTTCAAGCGTCACAACTTTCAACCGAACAGATATGGGGAAGACTCCTCTAATTTTCCCAGATAATGTTCCTTTGGGACCGAAAGTTGATAATACGCAGCCGCATATCGTGATGGAAGAGAGATTAGGGGGACAAACTCATAATCCCATCCCAGCCGAGCAAACCGTCCCTAGAGAAGAGAGGTTGGGGGGACAGGCTCATAATCCCATTCCTGTATTCGACCCTGTTCCACCCAGAGTAGATCCGGAAGACATCGCTCAAGTTCTGCGGGTGCATTTCTGAATGAATCCGAAAACGGTGAATAGACCGGCATATCAAAGACCTTTTCCAGAAAGGATCATTAATGATTTTCCTCTCCCAAGAAAATTATCGACCGCCAGACTTTCATGCTTTCTCTGGAGAAGACGGATCCTCCACCATAGAGCATGTGGGCCGGTTCACAGCATAGTTAGGAGAAGTCGGTAATAATCCTTTTTATAAACTGCAACTATTTGGTTTATCTCTTACCAGAACAGTTTTTTCATGGTTTTTAAATCTGCCACCTGGGCAAATACAAACCTAGGAAGGTTTAGAGATGGCGTTCCATGCTAGATTCTTCAACCCTTTACCAGCCGTCTCTCTTTCCGATTTGTTGGAACTTAACCAATATCCAGAAGAGACAACCTCACAGTTCATCGAAAGGACACATCTAATGAAGGGGCGTTGCCCGCAGTCATTGAGGAGAGCGAAATGACAAACTTGGTGGTCAGGAATATGCATACACGACTGCGGGAGGCTTTAACGGCCCACGACGTTCGAGATCTGGCCAGTTTAGCATCCAAGGCAGGGAGGTTAGAATCATTTTTTAGAGAAAACGATCACGACTTCTGTCAGGGAGAAGGTGCTGAAGAAATGGTAGTGCAAGATCGACCAACGTACAGGCCAACACCAGTCCGCGATAAATAGAGGTCGGGTCCAATGTAGCCTCGAAAGTTGGAGGTCGGATCTGAGGCTGATGTGGACTCGGATGACGGCCTCCTAACTCCTAAACATCATAAAAAATGATGCTTAGGAGTCTTGAGGAGGAGGCAAGTTGTTACGCACAAATAATAATAATAATAATAATAGTAGCAGGATCTTAAAAGAAGTTAGGACATGAAGTCGGGCGGAAATGGAGAAAATATGCGCTCGGGTCGGTTGGTCAGGTCGGTTGGTCCACGGTCGGTTGGTCCGGTCGGTCGGTTCACAGGTCGGAAAGTCCGCAAGTCGGAAGGTCCGCAGGTCGGATAGTCTGCGAGTCGGACGGTCTACATGTCAGACGGTCCGCAGGTCGGAAGGTCTGCGGTCAGGTCGGAAGGTCCGCAGGTCGGATAGTCTGCGAGTCGGATGGTCTACAGGTCGGACGGTCCGCAGGTCGGAAGGTCGGAAGGTCCGCAGGTCGGATGGTCAGCATGTCGGATCAATAAGTCGGATGGTCTGCAAGTCGGGAGTTTTGCGGTCGGACCAATAAGTTGGAAGGTCTGTGGTCAGACCAACAAGTCAGATGGTCTGCACGTCGGGAGGTTTGCGGCTGGACCAACAAGTCGGAAGGTCTGCGATTGCACCAGCAAGTCGGTTGATTTGTGGTCGGATAGGCAAGTCGGTTGATCCACAGTTGGATGAGCGAATTGTTGGTTGTTTTGGAGGTCGGGTGCTGCGAAGTGCGAGTGAGAATAATAGCTTGGTCAGTTAAAGACACGTGTCAATAAAGGAGGAATTAGTGGGCGGTTGCTGTAACCAACCAGGCGACGGTTTTGAAACGTTTTCTTGAAGGAATATTTAAGGATGCGGATTTTTTTATCTTCAATCATCTTCAATCGACATCAAATTCAAGAGAATTGCTTTTGAGGATCACCACTTTATTTTCCAGTCTGTAGTTTTTATTTTTCTATTTTATTTATGTATCCTGCAGTGTTTAGAGATTTCTAATCTCAGGCACTAATTATATCAAATTCGAAGATAATTTCCTATTTTCGGATTTTATTTTTTTATTGTTGAAAAAATACATCAACAAATATAATTACGGTTATCTCAAATGGAAGAGTTGAAATTTACAAAAATTACAACACTAATTACATCAGTAATTAAAAGTGTAATTATGACCACTAATTAATTTTCTGCCATTTTAATCGAGTGGAGATACCTATATAAAGCGCTCCCCACCCTCAAACCAAAATATACCAAAAGCAATCATTCTTTTCTCCTTCTTTTTTATCTCTTATTCGTCTGGCAGTGTTCTCTTTTTCCGACGACTTTTCCTGTAGCATTCTGGAAACTTTCCCTCAATTTCTAACCACTCAGCATAGCTCAAGCTCCGACTTATTGTTGTGCCGTATAAGTTATAAACAAAAACAGTTTTATCTTTAGGAACATACCGTTATTCTCGAAAGAACTACCAACTAGATGTAATTTGTTTTGAAGGAAGAGGGTATCATTGACTCGGTAATATTCCATTCTCTACATAGCACATACACAGTGACAAACTAGCATCTAAATTCGGTAGACAGTTTGGGAGGGAGGGGGGAAATTGTATATAAATACATAAAAATTAATATTTTTAATACTAAAAAAATCATAAAAGATTTGACTTCGGGGGTCAATTGACCCCAAAATCCTAGTGTAGTCCATCCGTGAGCTGAGCACATATCATTCATTCCGGAAAAGCATTATTTTATTTTTTTATTGATAGTAGAAATATAGATGATATATTTTTTCTAAAATAATTTAAGATATAAAATTAAGTAGATATCAATATATTGATGAATATTCTATTCTTTTAAATATACTAATAAATAATTTTAAGAGTAAGAAAACATATTTATAATCTAATAAATCAATACAAAATTTAAGATGCAAGATTATGTGCATTAAAAATATGTACTTTTTCATTTTTTTTTATATAAAATACACCCTCCGTCCCACGTACAATGTTTACGTTGCCGTTTCTGTCCGTTCCACATACCATGTCACTTTGCTTTTTTTGGAAAATAATTACACACTTTAATCTCATTTTAAGCTTTTTAATTTTTTTTAAATTTAAATTAAACTAATTAGTTATGTTAATCTTAATTTATAATTATTTATATTATAGGATAATTATTTTCACTAATGCATTCTTAATTATCTACTAATTACACCCCTCCTAAAATACCTTGTCTACAGTGTAGCACGGTATGTGGGACGGAGGTAGTATTATATTTAATTACTTGCTCCGTCTCATTTTTTATGTGTAGTTTCGTATAAATACGAGAATTTAGCTAAAATATAATTATAAATATTAAAAAAGTATATTAATAAACATAATTAATATATACTATAAATAATTATAAGTTAATAAAGATAAAGATAACTAATTAATATAGTTTTGATTAAAAATATTACTATTAATTATGAAATTTAAAATATGATTAATGTTTATAATTATTATTCCATAAAAAGATTGGGCAAATAAGGTGGAAATGACAAACATAAAAAAAGACAAATAATATGGGTCAGAGCGAGAGCGAATACTATTTAGATAAAAATTAAAATAAATCTTTTAATAAAAAAGGTAATTCGTTAAACTACTTTACAAAATAAATAAATTTTGAATATGTTTAATAGTTTATTTTGTATTTAGTATTTAGTCGGATATTTTGAAAAAAGTACTTCTCACCCTTAACAAATTATTTATTTATTTTATCAAAACAAAGTATCTATTTTGTTCATTTTTTTTAATAATTGTACTGTGTACCTCGTATTAAAAGTATGATTACAATTTACAATATATTTTACAAATCCTATTACATTTACATTATACAATAGTTATTTTTATTATTTTATCTTAATTTGTATTTTATATCAATATTATACTAATATTAAAAAATTCACTTATAAAAGCAACTGGATTAGGGTATGTTTTTTTTACAAAATTTTCCCAGATTTTACTATTTGGACTCTGCGTTTCAAAAAAAATATATATTTTTTTCTCTTACAAAACATGTTATCAAATATTATTTTCATATCAAACCCAAATCAAATTTTTTCCAAACTTATCAAAAAGAAACACTCCTATCTAAGCGACAATAGAGGTAATATATTTATAAAAATTGTAAGATGGCTAAATAAAAAAAAAAAAAAAAAAAAAGAGTAATTGAAACTTAAAATTAAATATAATTTTATGTTTAAGAAAAAAATTGATTAAATAATAGAGATAGAATTTTAAAAATATATCTAAATCTAATTGAAATGGTACATATAATATCTCTCTACACATGTCCCCATTTTATTGGAGAGTTAGAATAACAGATACAGATTTTGATACAAAAGATTTCATGCCGTGTTGTGTGGCGCGTGGAGGAGATATCCGTTGTTGGATGATGGGAGTCACGGAAGATGGGATGTGCATGCATTATGCATATACCAGTCCACCAGGAGCAGGAAGGAAGGATGGATATATTTCTTCAATCTTCATTTGGGTAATACTAATAAATAAGCAGCACTTGCACTTGTGTATATTGAGCAGTCCACAGTGACGTGAAACTTTATTGTATTGGTTGAAAAATTTATAACTATCTGATGATAATTTGGCTTGCAAAAATATATAAAGTGGTAATTGAGAAACAAAGGTAAAGTCCATCCTATCTACAATAAGAAAGTCTGCAAGTTAAACAAATGAGTGCATGAGCTCTGCCACAGTAACAAGGAGAAGGTTACTTCGGTCTTCCCCGCATCTATCTTGCAGTGTTGGAACTCCGAGGATACCGTAAAGAAGTCAAAAACAGCCAAAGCAAACCGATGGGACTGAAATTCCAACACCGACACGGAGTCCACACATAGTGGATCCCGGTCGTGAGTACTGCAACACCAATGTAAACCGTATAAGGGTATGCCTCATATGGTATATAATATAGATTTTCTATATCATTATTAAGTAATCTTACTATAACTTTTATTTTTTATTTTTTTATACTTTTTTGCTTTCAAGAGGGTATGATTGCGATATACGAAGGAATATCATAGTTCGGTGATACCAAATATAATTGTAATGAGACACTTCTTTCCTTGGTCATCGGGATACGAAGAAAGTAAATTTCAGGCTTCGTTCACTTGCAACAACAATGCTAGCGGAGCAGGTTTCTGATTCTAATGACAAACGTATCCCAAGTGGTCCAAATTACGCCCCGCGCTGGGTGAATCTCGAAAAGAATCAGATGACCTTCATTGAGTAGCTCAAGATGATCAACACTCGCTTGGACAGGCGCGATGATGTTGGGGACTCAGTGTGCCACCGGTTTATTGACATTTATGTTTTCCAAAAAGTTAAAGTTTAGTATTGATGATGTTATGACCAGATTTTATGTTTCGAACAGCGTGCTATGTTAGCCAGAAATCACATGCATTAGATATTCATATTATTTTGCAATATTTGGTTGGTTTTGATTAGATTTTACAGAATTTGTTTACATATTGTTTATTTATGATTTGCAGTAGAAGAATAATAAAATTGGTAGAATTTGAAAAAAAAGAGAACAAAAAGACCCAATGACTAAAGAATTAATTAAAAGGCCCAAAAATCCAATTGTTATAAAATTAGGGCAAAAATTAAAAGAAAAATGGAGGCTAGGCGCCCCTTATGCTGCCAGAGGAGAGAATACAGTGCAGAACAGTCCCAGAGAGAAATCGCATAAGGGTAAGAAGGAGAAAGATTCTTCCAATGAGATTTCGAGTTCTTCCCTCTCAATCCGATCAAACTCAAGTGATGTTTATTTTTGTTATATTTGTTTTTCTTTCTATGATTAACAAGTAATTTACTTTTTTAGTTTAAAAGTGAAATAAACAACTTAGTATGGATTTTTGAGATAGAACTGTGTTTTGATTTATATTATTTCTTGGTTCCTAAGTATTTCTGTGATATCTGATTTTAATGTTTAATAATCTTTGATTTGGTTGGAAATTGTGGCCAGGTATTTCAATAAGATTAAAAATCTGGCCAACAAAACTGTTCAACACCTGATGTTATAGCACTTGCGTACTGCAACCTTTTCTTAAGTAGCCTTAAGTAATATTGATTAATTATCATAGTACATTCGCTTAGACTGGTACTTTCCATAATAAACTTAGTCAAATAAGAAATGCTTTGGCTACCAAAGAACCAAAACACTTGAAAGAACATTGATTGGTGAGCCTACAACTGTGCAATGGGTACTCGCTAACCAAAGCAGTTTGCGAGATTGGTGGAATATGCCCGGTATAAAACACAGATTCCTTCACGGTTTGTGAAACACCAAAGGGCTTGTCACTAGATTCAATTTTGAAAACTTGATTACCCTCCCAATGAAAAGATGACGGCACAAATTGGGACTCATGAATCCAATTCTTTCGTAGCAGCACTGAATATATGGTATCTGCATCTACCACAAAGAAGACAGTGGATATTATTTTTGGTCTCACTTCTATTGGGGCCACCATCATACCTTCTGGCTTGGTCAGTTGACCTATGAAACTCGTCATTTCAATATCTACCAGTGACAAATCAGTGATTTGTTTGCCCAACCTTTTAAGTGTCTTTAAAGGCATAACATTATATGCATGTCTTTTACTTGCAGATATTTCTCCGAGTCAACATTGTGTTTTTCTGGCACCATCATTCCAGGAAATTGATAGTCGACATTCGACCAACTTAGGTTAGATAAGTTGGTATTTTCAATCCCTAATTGTTTATTACCAAGAACTTTTGGTGCTCCACCAGAAGTATTAGATTCGGCAGCCATTAGAAGGGACTGTTTTTGAGCTAGCATAGCAAGTTGTTGTTGCTTTGCTGTATGGCGAGACAATATTGGATTGCAACAATTTGCAAACAATAAGAAGATTGATAGACACTTTCCTGTTTGGTACTTGAATAGAAATGAATTGTAAAATCTACATTCGTAACTCCAGTTTGTATGGAATTTGTACACTTTTCACTGTGGATACAATAAGTTGTGCAGTTATTGCCACTCGATAACACTGTATTAAGTATATTTATCCATTAAAAATAGCCGTCATTTTCCATCAGTTTATAGAGTCATTTGATGGAAAAGAGGGTCATGAATTGCATTACCTTTTCTAAAATTGATATATATAATATCATCTTTGATATCTTTTTTTCAATTTCTCTATAGTCGAAATAGGTGCGCTTGATGTTGAATCCTTGAATATATCTTTGATTCCTGAAGTAGAGTGAGCCCCATTCTTATCAAGTTTTGCAGGCGCACGAAGGAAAGGAAGACTGAGAGCATCCCTCATGACGGTGTTGGGAAGGCGGAATTAGAGGGTGGCGATGGAGGATGAAGGAACGATTCACTACGCTGCTTCAATCGGGCGTTTGGACTGAAGGGTTTTAGGGAGAGAAGAGAATAAGAGTAACTGGAGGCAGCGACTTTGAATAAGGGGTGGAAGATGAGGGCAAAATGGTAAGATCAGGTAGGCATCCGTACCGATCTTTATTTATATGTATTAGATATTATAGGTACGCTTGTGTTCAAACAAATGTCATATTCAAACACAGCTGTGTTTATATCTTAACATTTTGTCATTACCACTGTAACAAACCTTCTGCTGCTCTCACTTCACACCTTTTTATGTCATTTGGCCGTCGTTGTTGCTTCCTCTGATGATCGCCGTTGCGAGAATTTCCTCCGATGTTTGAACACGTTCACCAGACAAGCCCAACTCAAAATATAATATAATTACTAGAAAAAAAAACAAATAAAATCTAAACCCCTGAACAGCAGGCCTAAGCCCATCCCCGTCGTCATCCCGCTTTGAATCGAACTTGTCCCCAAGGTCGAAGTATGAGAACTGGAATGAGCTTTGATCTTCCTTTGTTTTCCTCCCTCACAGACTAGATCCCACGTCTCTTGGGTTAGGCTTTGGTCACTTGTCAGCACTACTTGAATGCCCTTTCATTCGAAGGACATAGTAAGTGCTTCCCAATTTGTTTGAACATCGCCCAACATGGCTAACCAAGCTATACCAAAAATATCAACACCCACGAAGGGAAACACAAAACAATTGGTAGGTACCTCACAATCGTGTAATGAGACCATAACATCCTGACATAATCCTTCGGATTCCCATATTCGTCCATCACCTAACCGAACTCCAAATCTTTCTATAGAGTAGATACTAAGAAAGAAGATATAAGATTGTGACTAGCACCACTATCAATCAATATTGTTACCTTCTTTCCTTGCGAAATTCCATGCACCCACATAGTTTGTTGGCTCGGAAAGCTCTCTACAAAGAAAAATATTAAGGTCCCCTTTTCTATTGATTAATCTCCTCGCTCTCCTATCCAATCTTCATCCCACGTTGGTACATAATATTCAAACTGTTGAAGATCTAAGACCTCTTTGTCTTCTTCAGCTATCACGACTCGCAATTGTTTGAGGGGACATTCATGTTTTGGGGTGTATCATTTCTTGCAGTATAAACATAGTCCTTTGGCTCATAATTCAGCAAATTCTTGGGTGAGAGACGGGTAAATTGATTCAAGGCTGATGACTAACTAGTTACCTCCAATTGGGCCACGGAAGGATGACCGCAAGGTTTGCTAATAGACTTTGCGTGCGCAAACTGTTCAAATTTTGATATGGGTGACTGTTAACTTGCACTTGAAGATTATTCTCAATGTCTTTAGAAAAATCCATGGTCATGTCTAAGTCTCTAGGCCGAAGAAAGCGGAGGTAACTTGAATCGAGTCCTTTAGACCTTTCATAAAGTATCCTAGATAGTTTGTATTTTGTCAAACCAGGAACTTGGCTAGACAATTGAACAAATAAAGTTAAGTAGTCATCCACTAATTCCTCTTGTTTAATGACTGCCAATCTTTTGACAGACTGTCCTTGAAATGCGTATCAAATCTTGCCACTAGCGCTTGCAAAAATTCTTCCCACGTCAACCTCGGTTTGCGAGGCACAATCAGGTTGACCAGTACAATGCAGCTTCTTCCATGGGCACCACGGCTGCAGACACCTTCATTTCAGAACTGGTGTTATGAATTTTAAACTGTTGATTGGTGCAGGCCAACCATCCTATCATATCTGAACCATTAAAGGATGGAAGTTGCATTGGGCCCCATCTGTGATCAGAAGTTAATCACCGGCTGCAGTGGCACAACGGCTGGGGGCGGCAGTGTTGGTTAGTGTGGCGCGGCTGCAGATGGCGGCGGTCTGCCACCCTCCGCCGTTGTGTTATCCTCGACATAGTGGTCGATTTCCGATTGTTTCGATCTACAGGGTTTCAAAATTACTTTTGAGAATTCAGCAAGAGTCGCCATGATCTCTGCAAGTTGGATGTTAGTAGCCTTCATGTTCTCATTCATCTTGACTTGAACAACCTCAAGTTTGTCCAGTCGCTCTGTTGTTGATCGTGTTGTTGCCATGACGATCGGAATCGGAATCAGGCAGGTCTGACCATTTGATAAAAACAAAATAAATGATAAGAACAATCAAACGATATTAATCATTTGGCTAAGAACAAGCAAACTGTACCAACCGTTTGCCCAAAATCTGACGACTACTTTACTTCCAAAGTTCAAGAATGATTGTCCCAAACCCTAGTTTCTCTTTAAATACTATTACTTAAACCCTACTTACTAAATATAAAATAAGACAACCCAATAACTAAAGACAAGTCCAACTCAAAATATAATATACTACCACCCCCATCGTCAATACACAAGTATTTTCCAAGTCTCAGTTTTCTCTTTAATCTTAACTTGATTTTGCTTTCTATCATACAATGTTGGTTACGGATTATGTAGAATTAGATGATAATAACAAAAGTTTGAACGATGTTGGTTGTGATTATTTTGAGAAGAATATCGTCATAGTCCATAGGTTGGGATTAATCGGAAACACTACAAAATGCAATCTTCATGATTCTACATGAGACATGCTTTGATGAAGAAAAATATATAAATTCTTTGTCCCAAGATCAAAACAAAAATAGAGTAGAAGCGCCTTCATGTCCCACATAAGCATTGTCCACTTTTGGGTTTATAAAATTCCCATTGTCCCTAAACCCTAAACCCATAGTTGCACAGCCCCCGTCCTTATAGGCTACGTCGATCATGCATTCTTTTTATCACCACACTTGTAGGACGAAAAGATGACATAATCCCACAACATCAAGCCCTTTTCCTTCGCAAATCCATCCTAGCCTCAAGTGAGCTCTAGCTGCTTTTCCAACAGCAGTACAGGAACTTCCAGGACCTCATGGAACAGTAGAAGAATAGAATCAGCAATCAATCAGCAAACCTTGCAGTGTAAGACCCATCTCTGACCATGGAAAGGAGAGATTGGGTGCTGAACTGGCTCTGAAAGTTTGGCTCTTTGAGAGTGGTGTTGGTCCACGAGAAGTTCCAGTCGATTTTTCCACTGCAGAGTCGGATGGTGGCGCTATCATATGCTATATAGTGGATTCAGTTTCGGATTTCAAGGTTCCTAGCCGGATGCGCTGATGGTCAGCATATATCTGTGCACCCCAGTGCCCATTGACTTTGCATACCACACCTTTTAATTTGGAAGCTGAGGCCACTGCAGGATGGGACCTGCTGCCGGAGTCAGATATGTCACCGTTAGACGAGTTTTTTGCTGAGGTGTTGGAAAAGAGGCTCTCAAAGTCAATGACTAGTATTGGAATTCTTGCGCATTTAAATGTTGTTACACTAACTACAGATCAGTAAATACTCTAATCGCAACTTTAGTTATACCAATTGAAAACATTCTTTCGATAAAAGTAATTAACATGTATTGAAGCAGCAGCTATCATGGGACCTTCTACAATACCACCGAATGGAGTTTCTAATTAATAGAATGTGAAACAGACTCTACACACATACAAAAATAAATAAATAAATAAGAATTAAGGATAGAGGACTAACTAACGAAACATGTTCCTAATAAAAGGTACCAATAATTATTACTTGAAACTTAAATATTTTTTTATACTTAAACCAAAGTAAAATTTATAGCATCGCATGGAATTGACATTATTCCATAATTAAATATAACTGCAACAATAAAAATAAGTAATATCAAGAGCAAGTAATTATTACAATGTCAGTTGAAATGTAACATTTTCTTAAAAAGCACATATGGATGAAAAAAAGTACAGAAGCACACACAAATATTAAAATAAATATATAAAATCCGAGAAAATACAAGTAAACTAACAAAAGGTAACCTTCTACCAAAAAAGAAAAAACAAAATTAATATAGATGTAAGTTAATTAAGAAATCTCATATATTGTGGGTTCGCCATTTGCGCAGGTAAGGTCCCACTGGTTGTTATCACAAAAACAAACCCATGTTTTGCTGTCATAACATCCACTATTTTTTTTAATACATCATGAAAAATATGCCAATAAATTCATTTATGTAGCTTAACCGTTATGGAAAGATAAATATGTTAAGAACGATTATTGTCAAAGAAAACAATCAATGTAGTTTATTTATGTAGCTACATACTAAACGAACAACACGGTTTATGGCAAGTGCAATAATTTACAGCTTCACGACGCGTGGCATAACATTATCCGATGCATATATAAATTCTTATAATGCAATAAAATCATACAAAAGTAAATAAAAACACTTAAAACACATGTAATCTAAAAAGTTGGAATAGGAGAAATTATTAGTATCTTGAAATATATAACCTCTTCTTCGTTGACTGTGAGAATAGTCATTTTGAAGTTTTCGGAACGGGAAGAACCTGCAAACACAAGGTTGGATCAAATTCTTATACTTCGATCACAATTTCAAAAATCTCCATTGTATAATATTAATTACTGGAGGAGTTGAGCATGGTTAGGTTAGAGGTCGATCTACCCACCCTAGAGAAAGAGCATAGAATTGTCATCATTTCACAAACTCCAACCGATCGTTTAAAATAAGAAAAAGAATGATAAAAGAATATACATCCTGCTTACTACATTCAGAGCTAATACCTAATCTGTAACTATACCTTCACCATGTTGAGAATAAATTTAATTAAAGGTTGTGGGGTTAGTGGTTTTGAGGTTACGAGTTGTTTAAAATTCCTATTGACTAGAAATTAAGTTGTATTCATACTTTGTAACTTCTTGTTTTTAATCTCCTATTATTAGGATGCCTTGATGATGGAATGAAAAACTAAGTTTGAAAAAACGCAGAGCATCATCGATAAAGATTTGTTCGATCCAGTGCATTTTTGTGTCTTGTGATAAAACCAGATTTTAACACACCGGGCAGACATTGAAGAAGAGTTTTCTCCGGCACCAAGCAACAAGCGGTCAGATCTGCCGTACATAACAACTGCATGATTGGGTATTTATAACAAGAGTGTCCTAGGGTTTGGTGCCTCTACAACAAGTCAAGGCGGCGCCCAACCAAACTTTAACTGTAAAAAAACCCTAAATTTCTAATTATTTTGTTTTCATTTTTATATTTAAAAGTAAAACAATTAATAAAAATCTAACTGTGCTCTGGTCACGGGATTCTTTCTACACATCAATCCGCTCTGCTCACTTTTACTGTTTTACTTAGACTAATTGTTTTTCGGCTTTTTCTGATTTAAAATCCAACCTAAACATTCGTCAGTATAAAAGAGTATAAATGTGTTATAAAAAAAATTGGGGTATTTATATCCTGTCTTATATATAAATATATGTTGTGTGGGGTGGGATTACATGTTGAAAATTAAGCATCAACATTGTGCTGATTGCATATTAGCCATTGGATTAAAAATTTTAATCCAATGGCTAATATTAAATTAAGGATGTAATTGTAATTTTAATAACCCTAATTTATATAACTACATCAAACCACACCCTCCTTTGTTCTTTCACGCAGCAATCGGTGGGGAGAAACGCCATCCTTCATTTTTCACTCTCCTTCATTCTTCAATGGATGATATCGACGAAGGTGAGCATAATCAATTTTCCATTATTCCAACCATATTCAATCGCTCAGCAAGCAATGAAGACATCGAAGATTTTGCAATTTCAGATGACCTAACACCTTCGCCAATACCAGACGCACCCTTTCGAAAAAACCATCAATCGCGTAAGTTACCCATTGACAATTGACTGGAAATCATGAACATCGTAACCTTCTATGATCGATTTCATTGAAATTACGTGATTCTGTTTAGTGCTTTGGAATTTTGTAAATAATCTTTAGCATTCGCAATTCAATCAGAGCCTTCAAACTACTACTAAAAATAAAATGTAGCACACCGTTCAAGTAACATCAGTATTTCCATATGAAGAGAACAATATATCATTTTAATTACCAGTATGATATGTAATTGTATTTGATACAGATAACAGCATCTTTCCATTTATCTTAAAACATATTGAAATATGGTGGTAAGCATTTTGATTAACAGAATCTAGCATTCTATATGTGCAGAGTTCATAGATTGGCATGCTATGGAGTTTACAAAACCGGATGATGCATACAATTTCTATTGTGAGTATGCACACAATATAGGCTTTTCAGTGAGGATAAAAATGCAGAAAAAATTCAAAAAGGACCCGCAACAGATACAATACATGGAGTATTGTTGCAACAAAACAGGGTTCAAAGAGGGCAGCAATGTAAAATCAAATCATCCTGAGATTCATCCAAACAAAAACATCGAGTCAGAAAGGATAAAGATCATGCATCGTAGTCATGAAACAAGAACAGGCTGTAATTCAAAGATACAGCTTCAGTTTGACAAGGAGAATGCAAAGTACAAAGTGACATATTTTGAAGACAACCACAATCATGATCTACATCCTCCAAAACACAAGACATGTTTGTATCCAATTGTAGGATTGATGAATCACATTTAATCATTGCGAATACAAATCAGGAAGCTGGACTACCAATCAGATCATTGTACGATTTGATGAAAATAGCCGCTGGAGGAAAGGAAAATGTGGGGTTTTTTAAGTTGGACCTAAAGAATCACATGAAGAAAAGAAGGAAAGAAATTTTCAAGGAGGGCGAAGCAAATGCATTACTGCAGTATTTTGGCCAAAGATCGGTGGATAATACCTTATTCTTTTATGAAATTGAAGTTGATTATGAAGATATGATTGCTAATATATTCTGGTCAGATGCAAAAATGAGGGAAGACTACGCATTGTTTGGGGATTCTATTACGTTTGATACCTCATACCAAACAAATAAGAACCACAGACCACTAGGTAAACATAGTTAGCATTTCATCTCAATAACCAGCATTTCATCGTCAATTAGTCAGCATTGTAAATACTGTCTGTCAGCATCTTTATACATCTCACATAGCGTCTTATGTATATATCTGATCCTAACAATATTTCATATTCAGGTGTTTTCGTGGGATTTAATAACCACCGCCAAACATCTATATTTGGGGCAGCATTGTTGTACGAGGAAACACAAGATTCATTCAAGTGGGTTTTCAATACCTTCCTAAAGTGTATGGGTGGACAAGCACCGAAAACTATTTTTACGGATCAAGATTTGGCTATGGCTCCAGCACTAAGAGAGACAATGCCAACGACATACCATGCTCTGTGCACATGGCATATTGTACAAAATGCCAAAAAAAATCTCAGTGCTCTTTACACTACAAGGTATGTTGGAATTCTTATAGCTAAATGATGAATTGAGGGTCGAAGACACCAATTACAACTACTCTACATGCATTTTACACACAGGTTTGCCGAGATGTTTCAACATATTCTCTACGGGGTACAAGATGAAAACCAATTCAGCCTCAAGTGGGAGTATATGTTGCAGGCATGCTTCCCCAAAGGGCCTCATAAGTGGCTATTGAATATTTATTCATTGAGACAACAATGGTCTTCGGCTTGGACAAGACAACACTTTACTGCAGGGATGAGAACAACACAACTGAGCGAATCACTTAACTTCTCACTGAAAAAGTTAGAAAATGCAACCTACAAGCCCCTAAGCTTTAGCAACTGAACATTCTTCTAAACACTGACTGTCTTTCAATGGTTTCTAGAGCAACACCAAAGATCCTTTGAATTCATAACACAATGCTTAGATGAAAAGACAACATATCTTTTATATAATATGGAGAAGACAAGCGATCAACATCTTGTGCGCGCCAATATTCAAGAGTCTTCAATTGAGTGCACGTGCAATATGTGGAAAAATACTGGAATGTTGTGCTGTCATTCAATACGCATGATGGATGTATTGGTAGCAACATGGTGTGCACAGTTCAAAAACATCCCAGACAAATACATATTGAATTGATGGAGAAAAGATGCTAAGAGGATGTTACAACAGCACCTCGCAAGCTTAACATCTAGTCGGGAGGAAATGGATTTTTCAGGAAGATACAAATCATTGTGCCACTTGTTCATGAATTTTGCAAACTTAATAGCATCTCAGCCGAAGAACTACAGTTCATTTTTACATAAATTCAATGAATTGCTTCGCAACACAGTTGCATGCCCAAATCTGTATGGAGAAATGCCGACGGATGAAAACAACAATTACATTTTGTATATATTTTATATTCATTGAAATATATATGATATTAAATTAATCGATTCTTCATGCTACAGGACAAGTGCGTAATACAACCACTGCAGGCCATTTAATATTGAAGCCAAAAGACAATCCAAAAGGAAGAATTAAAAGAAAGGTGTGAATCAGCAACTATGAGAGACAAAAAAAACATTGAAGGATAAATAAGAGAGATAACCACCGGGATAAATGTATGTAAGGAAATTGATTTTTTGCCAGTTCATACATGATTTAGTACGAAAGTATTGTGAATAATTGACACTAAGCACTTACATATACAAGACCATGGATTTTGTCAAATAACAATAAGCATCATCCTGAGTACCAATAAGCATTTTCTACAAATCTGCCAGCATATATATACACGAAGCCAATCATTTTACTATGTACCGGTCAACATCTCCTGATTTAACATCGAGCAACTTGAGTATTAAGCATGAATTTATGCAAAAAATACAATCAACAAATCAATCACCAATTAAACTTCAACCCATCGATGAATGCCAACAATCCATTCAAATTAATACAATTCGACCAATACCAACAATCCCTTCAAATTCAATTAATCAATGTCAACAAATCAGTCATCACACTCAATTTTTGCCTTGCCCACGACCTTGTCCTCGACCACGCCCTCGCCCTCGCCCTCGCCCTCGACCTTGCCCTTGCACACTAACACATTTTCGTGCAGCCATCTTAATACGACCCTTCAACAGTTGTGCATCAGCTTTTTCATCTTCAGCGCGTGCAATCTTAGCACCAGAAGCAAGCAATGACCTCTCTTTCACATCCCTAATATTACGATTCTTCTCCTGCAATAAGATTTGTACACAATACCTTTTTCGCAATCTATCCAAAAATTCACGCCTGGCAATTTGCTCACGAACCTGCCCAGTCAAGTCAATGGGCCAGTTTTCCATGTAGAACAACACAGTGAAAACACCACAACTGTGGATATCCGGCTGCATAACATGGGGTGGCAACTCAACTGTATAATGGGCATCCCACCGTAGGTCGGGAAATAATATCCTTGCAGCCCGTCGGAAATACCCAAAAAGTTGTTCAAAAACCACTGAGTCCGAATTCCATCCATCAACAGCATTTAAGCTATTGAAATAAAAAATTTTCTTACGAAGAATGGACATGGAAAACAACATCCAGTTGTTCGAACGACAGAATGGGAAAAAGAATTGCAATAATATACACAAAACCAACTTAGCATATCACAAAGCATCATATCATCATCTCAGCTTTTTAAACTCAGCATTCCATATATACATAAAGAAACACTCATATTTTCAGCCTTTAAGCATTCAATCCGATCGTTGCCAAGGTATTTCATGTCCAACTGTCGTTCCCATTCCTTCATCAGTTCTTTGTCAGTTTTCCGGGGAAAATTATTCTCGATCTCAACGCGCACCATATACTAGATGCATAGAAAAATATAGCATCAGTTAAGGTTTGCCATAAGCATCAAATGCTCAACAAGTTTTAGCATTATATATGATCAATAATTATCGTCGATACAAATTTTATGCACATGTAAATATATACTCACAGCCACGTTGGATGATACACAAAACTTGGGCATTGGAACACCGTTGTGCTTGCTTTCTCTTAAAGCTGATCTATTCAGAAAGATACCAAATGTATCAACCACGTTGCTTGCAACGTCGGATGATGGACGTAAACTCTGGATATAATGCTTGAATATCACAGTGACTCCATCCGAAAAAATAATATCTCCCAAGTCAGCCGCTGATGTGCGTTGTAAATAAAATGCCCACTTGACAGTCCTCTCTTCCTCCTCACTCAACTTGAACATATCAAAAATACTGGAGGAAGTTTCATAGGGAGAATAGAAAACTTTCGATGGCAATCGATCGCGATGAACCTTAATTTCTTTTGTCTGGAGCTGGGGAAGGGAGGACATTGGAGGTGGATTTTTTCTCGTTCAGTTGACTCATATAAAACAATTTCCTGCCAAATAAATTCATTAGTCTTAAAAAAGGTTTCATATATGCAATTATAAACAAAGCTAAAAGGCAATATATAATTAGTTATACCTTGCAAGTACTCAGCGTAATTTTGGTTGGCGAATCTTCCTTCATAGGTCTGATAGCATTATCAAAATCCTGTGTTAACCCAAGTGAAAAAAGACTCATTGGGTTAACATCAATTTCTGCATCGCATTGTTTCTTTGTGGGAGGTTCACAATCCGCTCCCTCAGTTTGCACTTGCTGCTATAACAATGATCAAGAATATATTCTTAATTAATTGAAAATATAGAGGATATAATGGTTATCTAGCAATGATCAATTACAAATACCTGTTCAGCAGTTTTTTCATCATGGGCAAGTTCCTCCTCCAGAGGCAAATCGCACCCAACAAATTCCTGTGATAATAATCAGGATTAAAGTTTGTATACATTGTAATTGTACAAGAAAAGGAATTGATATTATATAACATAACAAGATGAAAACTACAAACTTATACAACTTAAATCACCTTCTCTACATTCTATCCATGAAGACCTTCATCTTCATTGACAGCTTTCTCCGGCCGGGGCAAATCACACTAAAAAAATTCCTATACAATATTCAGGATTAAGGCTTATTTACATTGCAATTGTATAAGAAAAACAATGGATATACTACAGATCAGCTCATAACATTGAAATCACTAACATTTTTTTCAGAAAATTTGCTGCCATCAGAAGTGTCATCTTCATGGCCCTCACACTTCTTCTTGTATTCTTTCTTTAAATTGCGGAGTTTTTTGGACACCCGCATAATCTCATTCTTGTACCACTGTATCAAGGAATCAAGACAACAATCCAAAATCACTACTTTAGCACTTCAACAAGTATTACTTAGCATACCATATTGGAACAATCAACAGAAACAAACAAACAATATGTAATCATCCTACCCTGTATTAGTTAATGCATCAAATCCAGCATCTCAGAGATATTAATCCAGTATATCAACAACTGTTGATTAACATATCACAGTGGACCACTCAACATGAAAAAACAAACATGTATACTATCCTGCTCTGTATCAGCTAATACATCAAAATCCAGCACTTCGGAGATATTAATCCAGCATATCAACAAAGATTGCTTAGCATATCAATAAGTATTGCTTATACCACAGTGGAGAAAGCAGCGGGAAAAAACAAACAATATGTATACCATCCTCCCCTGTACCAGTTAATGCATTAAATCTAGCATTTCAGAGATGTTAACCCATCATATCAACAAGTATTGCTTTACATATCACAGTGGAACAATCAGCAGGCCAAATAAACCATGAACTCGGTGTATTCAAAGTACATATTTCAAACTGGATGACAAAATCTAACCTTTGCAGATCGAACTTTTTGAGGGCCGAAGAGCTTGGCAACATCTTCCAATGTTATTTTTCGCTTGAGATGACATGAAAAAAAGCGTACACCGCATTTCTCGTTGTGGAACTTATCAAAAAACATATGCTGAAAATAAAAAAAAATAGCATATTACACAATGAGAACAATAAAACAGAAAAGAAAACAAATTGATCACGATATTTTAATTTACCATTAAACAATGCATGTCCCCGGATGGCCTTCCACTGAACAAAGCTTTTTTATTGAGTTTTTTAGACATTGTATCCAGACCCTCCACAATCTTATCCCGAACAAAACCAGCCCAATTAAACTCATTTGCCAACTCCTTCGACTCAAGGAACTGGAATATGCGATGATTAATCTTCCCATTTGATATGAGCGTAAGCAAGACACACATGCAATACATTACATATATCCGCCAAAAAAACATCACTCCTTAGTCTACTACTATCTAGTAACTCCTTTAACAAAGACTCAACTATATGTTATTTATCCGTTCCTATGAGTTTCATATCTAAACTAAATCTATCAGCAAAATTGTAAAAAGAATCAGACTCTTACAGTGAAATAGGTTCCTTATTTTTGCTATATGGCAGCCTATAGACAACACCAACATCCCGATCGGTAATATACCACTTATTTTCATTAGATAAATGAAAGCACTCGCTATCAGGGTCCCAATAACTCAATAATTTCATGATAGGAGCCACGGGAATAGCCATTGGCTTCACATGTAACAATCATTTGAAAGGGCTAGTTTGAATATACCTCCGAATCGAATCTCGACAAGGTTTCTGTAAAGATTCATTGAGGTGGGCGACCTTTCTCGGAACGCAAGGCAGTTGAATGATAAGATCCTTTGACATTGTTGATTTCTTTCAAAGATTTGCGATTAATGGGACTAGGGCTTCGCGAATTCAAACTAGGGCTTTTCCAAAACTACAACAACAAGAACAACGATTTCACTTGGGTAACATGGAAGGGGAGAAACATTTAACCAACGATTAAACTTTCAATACTTACCGAATCTTGGGAGCAACCGGTGATGATGAAATCAAGAACCCCGAGCGCGTTTGTGTCGTCGATTAGGAACAAGGCAGCGGGTTGAAGAAGTTGAAGACGAAGAATTGAAGTTGCAAACAGATTGATGACAATGTAGGATCGAGAGAACGAGTTTGATGAAGAATGCGAGTTTGATGAAGAATGTGTATCGATGAAGAATGCAGGAGATAAATTGGTTTGAATCGCTATGAAGGATTTGTACGAATAGAAGAAGCATAAACCCTTATACCCTTATTTTGAAATTACTATCTAGCCCCTGTTTAATCTCAACCATTAAAATCTAATCTATTATGGTGTGTGGCTCATATTTTATCAGCATGGTGCTGATGGTACACCCATCAGCACCGGATCCGTACCCATGTTGTATGGATTACATAATGTCCTTCAATCACCATATATTCTGTTATATAAAATTATATAATATGTTATGTTACATATTGTATTAATATTTATTTTATGCATTATACATTGTATTGTATAAGTTGTTTATTATGCTATTGTGCCGAAATTAGAATATGTTATGTTATATATAATTATATAATATTACATCAAAATATGTACCGATTGGATTAAATTAGCATCATATTTATTTGACACCATAAGCACGGTAACCAAAGCTTAATAAAAGTTATACAATAGGTTGGTGAATTGGTTGGTAGGTAAATTGCTATATATTAGCAAGTTTATGGAATATGTCATTAATTAACATATTAGAATTAGATGAATTAAATATTTAGGTACTTGGTAGCCAATTAATATATGGCGATTTGGTAGGGTGGTGAATTGGTTGGTAGGTAAGTGAATTAATGTATGTTTGATAGGTGAGTTTTGAATATTTTTTGTTGCCTACCAATACAGAGGTGCATTGTTGATGTAATACGAACATTTGTGAATAGTCTACGGTGGAGAAAAGAAGTGAATAAAAAGAAAATTTAGATAGAGTATTTTGGAATTTTTTATACTATTTAGCTTTTTTTTTTTTCTCAAATATCACATTAAATACTTTTGACAGCCATTGAACGTAGTTTTCAAGCAAGATGGTAGTGTTTTCTACTATGTTGTAAGTCACACGTATTATTATTATTATTATTGTGGTATTGTTTTCGTTGTTGTCGTTGTCTACGTCAATAGTTATTTTAATATTGCATAATCCAATATTTATACGGTAAATAAAACAGACCAACAGCAACTCGTGGAGCCCAAAAGTTACCGGGAATAACTCATAGATGCTACCACACATCATTCACTCACATACATGGACGAAACCAAGAAAGGGCTTGGAGGGGCACTTGACCCCAAGCCCCCCCCCCCCCCCCCCAAAAAAAAAGAAAATATAAATTTTTTAAAATTTTAAATTTAATATATGAATTTTGCTTGATCTTTCTCTTCTCAATTCATGTTTAATATTTTATTTTACTTTATATTTTATCACTACAAGAAAGTTGAGATTTAGCTACAAAAAAATTTTGTAGCAAGAGGTAATAATTCATAGCAAACATATTTTTGCGGTAAAACTCATTTCGTCACTTATACCGTGTTAGTAAAGGGCTTTGGCGACAACTATAACTTTCGTAACAAAAAATAAGTTTTTTTGCAATGAAAATTAAGAATATTCATATAGCTACGAAATCATAATTTCGTAGCTAAAACTCTTTTGCTATAAAATTAAAACTTATAACTAAAGAGTTTTAGCAACAAAATATGTATGATTTTTGTAGACAAATGATATTATCTTTGAAAACTAATTTTGTAGTTTAAACTTTTTTGCTATGAAGATAGAATTTTCTAGTAAAAAAATTTTAGCGACAAAATCAATTTTGTAATACATAATTTATTTTTAGCGATGAAATTAATATTTATTGCTAAATGATACGTTTTAACTACAAAAATATTTCGTAGTTAAAAAATATTATAGCTAATTAGATACTTTTTTGTAGTGTATTATTTTAAATTTATAATAATCTATAATATTTTTAATTATAAATATATTATATGAGAATACATGTTTTGTTCACTTAAATAATATTTTTATTGATAAAATTTTAAAGGTATATGATATATAAATTATTTTTTCTCATAAAAATTAATATTCAAAACTAACTATTATTTCTTATAATATAATTCTCCATAATTCATATAAAAAATACTTCAAATTCAAATACTAACAAACTAAATCTTTTCATTTATTATTATTTTTTTTTGTCAGTTTTTTTTTCACCCCACTATATTGTCAAATAGTATCAAAGATGTTAAGATGACATCGAATCGGTGGAAGTGAATTGTCGAACAAGTTCTTACAATTTTTTCCAAACAAATTTTTTTTTGGTTCAAATAAGAAACGACCGTTCATTTCACTATTAGTAATATGATGAATCAAACTGTAAAAAAATGCGCTAACAAGACAACTTTGCCCCTCGAAGTTTTGAACATGGTTCCGTCACTGCTGACATACACGGGGTCACCAAACTCTCGAAAGCAAAAGCCTCTGACAAATAGTTTGCCAAAAATAACCATTAGGTCGCTAGAAAAAACTCAGAGGTTACCACACTATCTTTCACTCACATACATGGCCTCCCCAAGGTTTCAAAAGCAAAAACCTCTTATAAATCGTTCTCCAGAAACATCTACAAGATCACCGGTAAACATAAAGACAAAGATGATAAAAAGAGAGGTGAGATCAAAGAGAGATAGAGAACCCTAGAGAGAAAGGAGAAGATTGACAACGAGTTTACAACCATCCCAAGCTACTTATATATAAAAATGATGGACGGTATAGATCAAACCTCTAAATCAAACCAAAGATATTAAAAGTTGCAAGGTAAATAGGCTCCATGGGTTGGGATACGTATAATTAAGCCGATTATTGGGCCAAAATCATAGCGTTTCTCCATATCGATTGCTCAACATTTGCACAGAAGGTGTATGCGAGAATCAAAACATTGGTACTTCTCTCATTACAATAAATACTACATAGAGGTAATATATACTAATCAAATGTATAGTGATTTAGTATCATATACAATGCATTAATTTTCTTATTCTCTATGATACCATACCTTTACTTTAGTGAAAATGTACATCAATAATATTCAACAAATAAGGTTAGAGTATTTGAAAATAATCACAAACAATATTCACAACAACGAAATATTCAAAAATATATATAAAAAAAATCACAGATCTTTCAATATCATCTACAAATTATAATGAAAAAGGGACTAAATATCTTCAAAAATAAAATGGGTCACAAAAGAAATATCAGATCAAAATACCAAATTTAACGGATCCGGACCCGAAGGGTTATGGATCTAGGGTTTTCAATGTATTTTGGCTAAGGAATAATCCTATGGATGTAATACAACTATTAGCTTATGGATCAAAGACAAAAGACAAAATTACAAAAGAAAATACACAAGAAATGTCATCAAATACTGCACATAATTGATTATCTTAAAAGGGAAACACAAATTTGTTGGTTATTTTGTTATTGGATTTAATCGAAGATAAGGAATGTAGTATCGAGTTATTCTCGGGAAAGGTCGCGTGGGGTGCGCGCTTGAGAATGCCTATACAATATTGAACGAAATGTTTAATAATTACATGAATTTGTATATGGATGAATGGTTTATTCATGACCATAACTAAAAGAGGGTTTATATACTGAAGTATGAAAAATCACGTATTTTTTAAATACTGTGAGATATTTTTGAAATTATTATTTTCAAAAGTAGGAATTAAATTAAATTAATTCCTGAATAAAATTCTCATGATTCAGATTAAATTAAGTATTTGAATTGAAGAGATTTAATCTCTTAGATTTGAAATTAAAAGTTGCAAATTTTCAATCGGCAATATTTGGGATTTAAATTTGAAAGGTGCATCTTTTATTTGAATAGACACTTTAATATTTATTAAATAAAATTTATCTTCTCAAATTCGGATAGAACAAAAATTATGCAGATTCTTGTCTGCAGAATTAATCTGGGTGTGCAAATAATTTCTCAATATTTTACTTGCTCAATTTTTCGCCTAAAATTTGAGTGTTGCTTTGTTTTATCCTCGTACGAATTTCATGTTGATCCCTCATCCAACTTTGAAAAAATATGAGGTAAGATCTAGGCTCGATTTGGTCTAAAAAATCGATTTCACGGTTTACTTTCTCCGATTTCACGCACATTAACACAGAATCCAAAATTATTTTCGCAAAAATTGTTTGTTCTTCAACCTTTGCAAAAATTTGTATAACTTCAGTTTATGTGATTCTCAGTCTATTACCTGCTTAGATTTAGATATAATAACTTATATTCTTGCTTTGTATGATTCAATTTTACAATAATTTGTGAGTTTGCGCGTTAGATTATTTTCACCCTTTCTTTCACAATGAAACCCTCCTTGGAGTGTTCTGTTTTGTTGTGAGAAGGAGAGTTAGGGTTCAAATCAACAAGGTTTAGGAGATTTTTGCCTGATTACTTGAGTGTGGTTTCCATTTTGAAACTAATAATGCAGGTTTAAAGTGTTCCGAAACAAGTTGTGGCAATTTATGAGAAACCTTAGGATAGCCACAAACCAGAAAAATAGATACAAGCAATAGAGAAGTGTTAATAAAAGAGTATGGGAAAATAGAAGAAAGGATTGAGAAAATGATTCAGAGAATTAAATCAACAGACAGACAAAATGTAGTAACTAAATGCTCGGGGGCTGAATTTGTGGAACCAGCGCCGCCGGAGGCCTACTACAAGAAGAAGAGGTTATTGTAGCTGACTGAAGATTGGGGCAAGCTTAGAGAGTTGAAGTACATTCCTTTCACAAAATTCATCCCAGAGTTCCCGGTAGACTACCTCAGATTCGAATATACTGAAGAAACTGACTAGAGGTACCCGGTGAGCGATTGGTGGCTCGACTACGAAGAATTGAAGGAATTTCATCAGACAGAGCTTGAGAACGAATTTGCTTGTCAAGCGATAGATGAAAGGATGAGGGCCTTCCGCGCCGAAAAGATCACGCGCAAGGACGCTACAGATGTTGCAAAGAGTGTGTTAGCTGCTAAACAATATGACTCTGTTCATTTTGTTAACATAGAAGCAGTAGCAGCGTAGGAAAAGGCGAAGGCAATGGGGATCCTCTATGAGAGAGGATTCGACCCCGAGAAGATCACAGGCCCGCTCGCCGATTGGATAAAGGAGTGGGGCCTGTCCTGGTTGATCCAGAACCACAATGACCCAGTGGATGTATCACTGGTGAGGGAATTCTATGCTAATGTGGGCCAAGCCGACAGTCCAAGGAACATATATGTCTGGGGGAAATAGGTGGACTGTTCGGCGAGGCATATCAACCAGGTCCTGGGTTGGTCAGTCCACTACCCAACCGAGGAAATGGAGGACAAATTAGGCGCAATGGAGCAATGCAGCTCACTTGAGCTGCAGTCGTTCTATAGGATGTTTGCCACCACCCCCAAGTATGAGAAAAGAATTTTGAAGTTTGGGTCGGCGGACGAGGATAAAAAAGAATAGGTTAAGTGGTCACAGAGTCGAATTATGATAACCACTCACAGCACTGACATCCGACCTAACTACCTACTCGTGCTGTGCTGAATCCTTGAAGAAAAGGCTGATATTGATTTGGGCGCGATAATTTGCATTGACATATGGGCCAGAAGAAAGGTAGACCGAACACTGGTTCATGGGACCCTGATTACAGAGTTGTGCAGAAGCGTGGGCATTGATTTGCCTACTCCAGCCTCAGAGTTGCAAATGAAGCCATTGCTCCCAGTGGCCTTTCACAAAAGTTGGCTGGAGTCCAAGGGGTTCGGCCTTATGCCTAAGCAAAGAAAAAGGAAGCCCAAGACGACGCTCCCCCCCCCCCACCAAAAAGGAGAATGAAAGTTGTTGGGGAGGAGATTGTCCGAGAGGAAGTGGCACCCGAAGCCGATCTGAAAGAGGCCGCTTCTGAACCATACTCGGAATGCACTGTCTCCGATGAAACTCCCGCTGAAGAAACGGAGAAAGCTCTTCGCGCTCGGGAGATAAAAGAGAGCTTATTCCGGGAAGAGTAGGTCCGGAGCGAAAAGGGGGGAATGGTTCCGGTGACAACCGCTGGTGAGAAGAGGATGAAAGTGAAGGAAAACGCTGCTCTGAAGCCAACTGTCAAGAAGTAGAGGGTGAAAATGACTATTAGAAAAAGCACAAAATCCCCTCGGTGAGCGACAAAGCAAGAGAAGGGGAAGGGCAAAGCGGTAGAGGAAGAAGCAACAAAAGATACAATCCCGCTCTCCTATCTGAGAAAGGGGATTACGATTAGAGAGCCTACCGCTCAGCCCGAGAGACCCTCACCAGCAGGACTCCCAAGCGAAGATGTGCCACTTCTTGAAGTTAGTCCAACTGGCGATGAACCTACTCTCTTCGACCAGTAGTGGGCAGGTGAGCCAACTGCTGTTGGAACTCCAGACGATGAACCCGCACCCGTTAACCAGCCGGGAGCAGAGGAGCCTACTCCTGCTGGACAAGAGGAGGAGCGGGAGACCATCATCACAGAAGAAACCATAAGCGGAATAGATGCTACAGTAGAAGCTTTGAAAGAGCAAACCGCCAAGGTCCCCGCTACAACAACCGCTGAAACTGCCGATGAAACTGACTTGGTTGAGGCAGTCTTAACTACTCTCTCAATCCTGCAGGTGTCTCCACGAGCGACAGAGACAACTGTGGGGGTGGCAGAAGGAGAACCCATGCCTTATAGCCCCTACACACCAATAGAAACTGGGGCTCCTGCAGAAGTGCTGACTCTGGCCTCGGAAAAATCCGACAAAACAATCATTGACGAGGAGGAAGATGAAGACGTAAAGAAATTCAAGGAGGAACAAGCTCAGCTACTTACGGCAATGCAACAACTTGAACTAAAGCGACAGTGTGAGCGAGAGAAGAAGAGGAAAATGAAGATGCTGGTCAAGCTGCTGAAGTACTGGAAGCCGCTGATCCAACTCCAGCCGCAATATAGAAGATATTTCGAGAAAATAAGAGCGCAGTAGAGGGAGTATGAGGCAGTGAGGTAGCTTGTCTTTCTGAGGGATATCACTCCCGAACCAGTACCGGATTCCGACAAGGAAGACGAACCAGTAGACCTCAGTTCAGCTGAGTTAGAGCAACAGTCACCAACACCCGCGGAGGCAAGCACTTCAGCCTCCTGTGCGGTATTTGAAACTTTGGGAAAATGACTGGATGAACTCAACCAAGCGATGCTCAGGCAATACCTGCTGCTTCAAACACTGATAGATTCTCAAATTGGAAAATTGGCTGAGGTACTTACTACTGGCAGAAAGGCGAGTGCCGTACTAGAATTGTGCGTTGGCGCGCTGGAGACTCAAGCTGCAAGCCCGGGTGTGACTCAGACTGAGATTCTCAAGGCACTTGCAACCATCACCTAGTAGAACACGATCATTATGGAACAAGAGCTTGATATAGCAAAGATTCTCCAGAATATCGAGGAGCTAGTGCGGCAACAAAGGAAGAAATCACCTCCGGGAAATGGACCCATGGGCGCAAAAGGAAAATTACTTAGGGTTCTTTCCCCTTGTACATAATTTTTGGAATTGGCAAGGCCTGTGCAAAATTTTTTATGATCAATGACACGACAAATTCTTGGTAACGAGTTGAATTTATCATTACTGTGTGCCTATCATAATCTCAAGCATGTGTTTTTACTTTAAAACTTTTAATACCTCGTTGCGTCAATCTTGTAATATGTTTTAGAGTAAGGTTAGAAAACTTGCAAGCGCCGAACTTAGTAATCGTTCCTTTACCTTATTCAATAATGTAAATGTTGAGTTAAACCAAGTAACCGTTGATATGACTTGTAAAGGTTGGTGCCCCCTTCATTTCAATTTTCCATACTTAGTAGGGCAAGCAAACTTCTGTCTATCGACTTCGCTCAAATGAGATGACTTGAAAAGAGATATCCTTAAATAGGTTTAAGACACAATGTAAGTGAAGCGGGGAGGGCCTATTATTACTAAAGGGGACTGAAAAGGCCCAAGTGCGTGAAAATCAAATAAGATCAGGCAGAAACAATGTTTTTTTGAAACTCATGACTCATCATGAAATTTAATGAGCGATGCAAAAAAAAAATTGAAAAATGATTGTCCACACCTTTGCGCCGAAGGTTCCCTTATTCAAAAAAATAATCCCCGCTGAGCGAGCAGAGTAAACTATACCTGGATAACTTCACTCATGTTAAATATGCTATCAAGTTTTGAATGCTTAAGGATCAATTGTTTCTACTTGAGATTCAATTTATCCACAATCATGGCACTGATCTTAGGCAATACTTGACCGCATTGAATGAAATAACTCTTAGTTCACGTGATTGAGTTTTTTCGAGGATGAACAAAGGTTTAGTGTGAGGAGGTTTGATAACTCCAAATATTAGCATATTCTTTGCTTAAGAAAACTATGTATTACTTGAATTTCAGTGTGAAAACCATCAAAATATCTTATATATGGTATACTTTATTGATCTACTCTGTTTGGCATGATCCAGAATTGGTTTGTTGAGATTATTAATATTTTTAGCCTTTTTAAGCGGTGCTTCTGGTCCAGAAAAGATAAGTCATAAGAAATAAGCGACGGCCCTGTCCGCTCAACGAGCGATGCCTTCCTCGCTCAAGCCAACGACTAGACACCTACCATAGCGAAGCTATGACAAATCACTTCAGAAAATGCCTAAGTGTCCAACCCGCAGCGGCATAGCCATTCCACTACCAGCCAGAAATGATAGCTCCGCTTAGCTATGCTTATGCCATCCAGCCATCTGTGCAAGCGACGAAGATCTGCGCCCCTACAAGCCAAAGCAAGAAAAGAGAGCACATTGGGAGTTATGTCCAGCGCAACTGCTTGAACAGAATAACCGCCACCAACTGCCTAACTGCTCAGCGATTGAAACCACTTCTCAACTGCTTGAACTACCATTTTGACCAGCTATAAATAGGGTCATAGATCTATTGTAAAATATACTTCGACAGAAGTATACACTTGTATTGTTTTCTGCATTCTTTGTAGCTGCCTTCCTGCCTCCCGAGAGCTTCAACCCTATAAGGGAGCTCTCAGCAGGAATGGACAGAGGATTTTTCTCCTCCTCTGGCTGCTACTTTACTGCTATTTAGCTTTAGTTTACAGCTTTGATTTACAACTTTTATAGTAATAGAACTTTACTGTTTTCTGTAGTAAGTAATGAAATATCAATCTTTCATCATCATCAATTTTTCCCTATTTTCACATTTGTATAAACCTGAGTCATAAAGAATTTTGAATCGCTGAGAAAGAAATAGAAGAATCGACTATCTAAGCTCTATTTCGCATCAAAAATAGATTCATGGTAGTTCAATGCAGTTAAGTACGTGGGAGCCTTTCTGACCTGCTTAATTACTGATCTGAATTCGATTTTGATTAAAAAGAGGTAACAGAAGGGTAAAGCCACTAATGAGACAAAAATTGAAATAATTAAAGGGGCATAGGCGTTTTTCTATTGGGCCACAGAGATTTCTAGTGACAGTAGAGTTTTTTGCTTATAATGTTCTAATTTTTGGCATCATTGAAATCTTGTTGTAAATCCCTTAAGGTCAAGTATCAGCGATTTGAGTTCTATATAACTCTGTTTATATGATTACATTCACACTCCTGTCACTCTCGTAATATATATGTATTCTCCGCTTAAGCACCTTCACCATTCGCTTATTTCATCCATGACAATCTAGTCATTAAGGAACGCACCTATCATACACATCACCTCGTGATCACCCTCCACCACTCCATATATATCTATATTTCGCACTTATCACTCTCGCTCACTTTTGCTCACGAACCACTTGCATTGCATTCATCAACCACCAATTTCGCTTTGCTCACCTCCGCCAATCTTTTATCGCTTTCCTTATATTATGTTTCTGTCTGGGCTCGCTCATAAGCGAGCCTCCTTATTGTTTTTCCCTCCGCTTTTCACTAGATTAATTCTTGATTAAATTTTATGACTTAAAATCCCTGTGTTCGATCTGAAAACTCACAAGTTAAAGAGTATAAATAATTATTAAATGATTCAGGGTCTACAACTACATCTTTAATCTATATATGACCACTTATAATAGTCCATTACATTTTGATTTCGACCAAAATTCCCTGCAATTGAATTTACAAAAATTGTCTTGTCAGTGTTCAACCAGTCTCACATATTCTTCTCGCACATAGAGATGTTTGTTCAAAGAACTAACTAGAGTTCGGATCATGGCCAACCAAGGAAATTCCGCTTCCCCTTCCACTATTGTCCCAGCTTTCTAGACTACCTTTGGGACTTCCTTTAATTATTCTAAATCCGCATCGTCGCATGAGGTACCGCTCCAAATTCCCATTGTAGCCCAACCACTTGTTACTCCCCACGTCCTAATAGCTACCGAGGAACACCTTTTTAGGACCTTGACTATGATTCAACAGGGAATGGCTGGAATTCAAGGGCACCTCGCTTGGGTTGAGTAGGCTCAAGCAGTCCAGGACACGTTCATCGCTTCCCAAGTGACTCAGGCCACTCACACCATAGCGACTCCCCCTGCCATTGCTCCCCCTCCACCTACTGATGAGCCTAACCAGAGGCAACAGGGACAAAGGGCTGGTGATCGCCCGCTGGCTGAAGTTCCGATGGATGTTCACTATCAGTCCCTTCTGGATAGCACTCTAATCACCAATTTTGTGCCAAGAGGCTCTGGGAACTATGAGGTGAAGCCTGCGCTGGTAAGCCTGGCAAGCCAGAGTCAGTTCCACAGGCTGCTCAATGAAAGCCCCTACGAGCACCTGCAGAACTTCAACAAGATCACTGCCACCTCAAAATCACATGACATTACTGCCACCTCCACCCCATTCATGCCACTTTCAAGGAAGCAACATAGGCCTTCATGAACAAATATCATCTTGTTGAAATACTGAGTTTCAAGATGGCTGGTGATGAGACCCTGCCCAAATCTTGGAGCCGCTACAAGCAGCTGCTCCGCAATTGCCCCCATCATGAGATTCCTGACTTTATGGAGCTCTAGATCTTCTATTCAGGGATCACTCTAGAGTTGAAGATGTCTCTGGACGCAGCAGCGGGTAGCTCGCTTGTGGGACGCTGCGCTTAAAAAACGAGGGCACTTATTTAGAAGATGGTGGCCAACCAAACCAATTGGCCAGAGACCAACAGGCCAGAGCCAGCTAGGGGTCTTTACCAGGTTCCTGTAGTTTCACAAGATGATAGGATCGACAAGCATGATCATTATGGTAATAAAGGAAAACATGTAGTAAGTGAGGCCGTCACAACAGAGGAGTGCGCCTTTATCGACCAATGTAGCCCTCAAGTTGTTAAGAGCTCCGCTGATAAGACTCAGAACCCAACGGAGGTCTTCTATATGGCGAACATAAACGCTCATCAGTTTTAGCAGTTTCAGAAGGGGCAACCTCAAAGGCCTGTAGGACCACGTCCTCAACAACAATTTGAACAGCCACCACTGTTCGCTGCACAGAAATACTATCAAGAGGGATTTTATCCAAAACAATAATATTTTCAGACCCCCTATTTTCTGCAGCAGGCACCTATTTTCGCTCAGCCACCCACAGCCGCACAACAACCACTAAGTCTGGAGGAGCTCTGGAGAAATTCCGAGCGGGCGAACTAGGAGTTCCAACGCAACACATCTGCCTCGATCAAGATATTGGAGATATAGGTCAGACAGATAGCTGAAGCTATGAAGCTGAAGCAGAAAGGAACGTTGCCTGAGACAATTGAGACTGTGCCGAACCAAGCGAAGGCAGTTGAGACAAGGGGTGGAAAGAGGACGCAATCGGCATCACTGCCAGACAGAGGTACTAATCTCTTTTCTACCCTTATTGTTGTTCATTTACCTGTGCAGGATGAGAACAACCAAGTACCAATTGGGGAACAAATTCCATCCCAGCCACGAGCAATACCAGCTGTTTGGGTACCTGAACAGACTGAGAAAGCGTCAACCCAAGCAATAGCTAGGGCCTCTTTCCCAGCCAAGCTTCGGAAGAAGGACAATTCCAAGGAGTTTGAGAAGTTTGTGCACACTTTCTGTAATCTTAAAGTCATTATACCGTTTGCTGATTTTTTGTTGCAGATGCCACATTACGCTAAGTTCATAAAAGATATTATCAATAGAAAGCAGGCATTACCTGAAGTGGTAGCAGCGGTGCAGTTGGAAAGCGTGTGCAACGCTATATTTAAGGAGGACCTCCCAAAGAAATGGAGCGATCCTGGGAGTTTTATTATTATTTGTAGTATTGGAAATATAAATCGATTAGGGCACAATGCGACCTAGGAGCTAGTATCAATCTTATGTCTTTTTTTCTTTTTAGTAAATTAGAGGCTTTATGAGCTTGAACCATGCAGAACTGTGATAAAACTTGCCGATAAATCAATAAGACTCCTGAAAGGGATTATTCATGATGTACTAGTGCATGTAAACAAATTTATTCCCTGCATATTTCATGATAATGGAAATAAATGAAGATTACGAAATTCCTATAATACTAGGGAGACCTTTCCTTGCCACCGCTCAAGCAAACATCAATGTCGCTCAAGGAGAAATATGCTCTTGAGAACTGTTTAACAATTGAACTTCTGGAAGAAATTTTAGAAAAGGATTCGCTCGATTTGGAGTATTTTGTGGACTCTGGTGAGTGAAGCGACAACCTATCAACTTCCACCGAGCCCATTGAACGAGCGATAGCTATTAAAAATATCCAAGATTAAGGACGAGTTAAAGAAATTACCTGAGCACCTCAAGTACATATACCTTGGCCCGGAGGAGACTTTCCCTCTGATAGTTTCCGCCTCACTGTTGTCAGACCAAGAGGCTCAACTCGTCTCCCTTCTCAGAAGAAGAAAGACGACTTTTTCATGGTAGATCTCATACATCAAAGGAATCAGCCCAGCGGCGTGCATGCACCATATAAGGATAAATGCTCAAGCGAAGGCATGCAGACAGCCTCAGCGACGCCTAAACGAAAATATGCAAGAGGTGGTAAAAAATAAGGTAATAAATCTTTTCAATGTAGGTATCACCTATCCAATAAGTGACAGCCAGTGGATCAGCCTAACCCAAGTGGTCCCCAAGAAAGGATGCTTTATCGAGCAGACAAGCGACGAAGGGGAGGTCTTAATGACAAGACCTGTCACTGGATTAAGGGTATGCATCGACTACAGAAGGTTAAATGCAGCGGCCAAGAATGATCACTTCCCATTGTTGTTCCTTGATCGATGCCTCGAGAAACTTGAAGGAGACGAATACTACTGTTTCCTCGATGACTACTCAGGCTACCATGAGATTTCCATTAGACCGAAGGACTGTGAGAAGACAACATTTACATGTCCATATGGTACTTTCACTTATAGGAGGATGCCATTCGGGCTCTGCAATGTCCCTGCCACCTTCCAGTGGTGCATGTATCATATTTTCAGCGATCTCTTGAACTACTTCATCGAGGTTTTTATGGATGATTTCTCGGTTTATGGCAAGACATTTTCCCGATGCCTGAATAACTTAGAAAAAGTACTACTCCGCTACATTGAGACTGATATCATGCTGAATTGGGAGAAGTTTCATATAATGGTAAATGAGGGAATTGTTTTAGGCCACAAGATCTGGCTCACTGGTATAGAGGTGGTCAGATCGAAACTTAGTGTAATAAAAAAGATGTTAGCACCCTCGAATGAGAAAAGAGTTAGAAGTTTCCTTGGACATGTCCGGTTCTACCGTCACTTCATCAAGGACTTCAGCAAAATCACCCAACCGCTCACAGTACTGTTGTGCAAGGATGCTCATTTTGAGTGGTCAAATGAGTGTGACGAGGCTTTCCAGATTCTGAAGGAGAAGCTCACCACCGCTCCCATCATTTCAGCACCAGTGTGGAGCGAGCCCTTTGAGTTAATGACATATGCAAGCGACTATGCCGTCAGTGCTGTATTGGGATAGAAATTGGAATCTAAATTAAACATCATTTACTACGCAAGTAGGATGTTGGATTCCACTTACAAGAATTACACTACTACCGAAAAAGAGTTGCTACCTACCATCTTTGCTTTCGAGAAGTTCAGAAAATATCTTATCGGAAGCAAGACCATTGTTCATACAGATCATGCAGCGATTAAATTTTTGATGGAGAAAAAGGAAATGGAGGCCCACTTAATCAGATGTGTTCTTCTACTTTAGGAATTTGATATAGAAATCAAGGACCGAAAAGGGAAGGAAAATTATGTCGCTGATCACCTAAGTAGATTAAGACAACCGGAGGACACATCCCCATGTATAAATGAGTTTTTTCCTAACGAGAAGTTGTTCTTAGTGCAGGGGAAGGAGCCATGGTTTGCGGACCTGGAAAATTTCTTGACTACAGGGCAATTTCTCGCTCATACTATACAGAGGGAAAATAAAAGACTGCTCAGTTTGGCAAAGGACTACTTATTGGATGAACCTTATTTGTTCAACATCGGCTCTGATGGGATTATCCGTTGCTGTGTAGCAGAATCAAAGGTCCCGCTGATCTTGGATGAATGTCATGGTTTCCGTGTAGGAGGACATTTCACTGGTCGGCGCATAACGGCCAAAGTTTTGTAGTCAGGCTTCATCTGGCCTACCCCACAGAAAGATGTTGATGCCTTTGTAAAGGCTTGCGACAAGTGTCAAAGATTAAGCTCTATCTCAAAGCGAGACGAGATGCCTCAAATTAGAGTCTTTTTTGTGGATATTTTCGATGTGTGGGGAATAGACTTTATGGGACCATTTCCGAACTCTAATGAAAAACTATATATTCTGGTGGCAGTAGATTATGTGGGCAAGTGGGTTGAAGCGCAAGCGCTCCCTACGAATGACTCTCGCTCTGTAATCCGCTTCCTAAAATACACTATATTTCCAAGGTTCGGGCTTCCTAGGACTATCATAAGCGATGAAGAGACCCATTTTGTGAATAAGGCGCTGCAATCTTGTCTTTAGCAGTATGGTGTTCACTAGCATCCAACTACTCCCTATCACCCACAAGCAAGCGGTCAGGTGGAGGTTTCTAATAAAGAAATTAAACACATCCTCTATACCACAGTTAACAAGAGCAGCAAGATTTGGGCAGATAAATTGGATGATGCACTGTGGGCATACAGAACAGCCTTCAAAACTCCAATTAGGATGTCCCCATACAGATTGGTTTATAAGAAAGACTGTCATCTACCTCTGGAACTCGAGCATCTCGCGTATTGGGCTATCAAGTTTCCAAACTTTGATCTTCTTCATGCTCAGGAGAACCGCTGAGCGATTGCTTGATTGAACCAAGTTCCGTTACCTAGCATATGAGAGCACAAAAATTTATAAGGAAAGAATGAAGTTTTATCATGACAAGAAGTTGAAAAAGAAAGAGTTTCACTGAGGGATCCCGAGGTTTTATTGCATGATACTAGGCTCCACTTATTCTCAGGAAAATTGAGATCAAGTTGGATTGGGCCATATATAGTCAGACAAGTTCTGTCAAGTGGAGCCATAAGAATCAGTAGTGTGGATAACCCCAAAGAAAGGAATTCCTTCCTGGTCAACGGAGCGAGACTGAAACCATATATCGAAGAGCCTATATTGTAACGGGCCGATGCAGAGATAAATCTTGTTGAGGTGCAGAAACTCGCTCAGTGATTAAAACTCAGAATTGATATCCAGAGATGCCTAATTTTTTTACCTCAAAGAGATTTACTGCTTTTGTTATCGCTTTCATAGTTAGAATTTACCGTTTTTTTTATCACTTTCGTAGCTAGAATTTATCGTTTTTGTTATTGCTTTCATAAAATAGCAATTACTGTTTTCATAATTAAGATTATCGCTTTAGTAGAAGATAGTTTAAATGCTTTGATTATTGCTTTCTTATATTAGAATAGATAGAATTTTAACTTCTAACCTAAGCATGACCCAAGCCAACAATCGTTTCGCTTGTTTCACTATGATTCATGCTTGAGGAGCGTCATCGCTCACCCAGTACCATTTCCACTATCGTTTGTACATCATACTTAGGTAATTAGAAGTATTGCTTTAATCGCTCACCCTCTCAGTAACCCTTCCTTATACCTTTATACTAGTATAACAATGAACTAACTCGAACACCGGTTCGCTCACCTTTCTCAAATAAGCAAACGCCATCCCCTATAAATACCCTTTTCCTCGGTCATTTAAACTTTTATCCTACAGTAACTTCCTCAAAAAGCTAGAGAAACTGTCAGTTCTCCTCGTACACAAATTCAAAAATCTTAATCCTTTAACAAATTTTAGCTAAATCTGAGGTAAGATCTACGTTCACCCTAGTCTAAATACTCGATTTCATGGTTTACTTTATCCGATTTCACACACATTAACACAGAATAAAAAAATAATTTTTGCGAAAACCGTCTCAACCTTTGCGAAAATCTGTACAATTTCAATTTCTGTGATTTTAAGTCTGATATCTGTTAAATTTAGATATAATAACTGATATTCTTGCTATGTATGGATCAATTTTACAATTCTCAGTGAGAATTATGGTTGTGTGATTTTTATCCATTTTTCACAATGAAACCCTCCTTGGAGTGTTCTGTTCATTGTGAAGAAAAGGAAATAGGATTCAAATTAGCAACATTTAGGAAATTTTTTCATGTTACTTGATTGTTGTTTTCATTTTAAAACTAATGATGTAGATTTGAAGTGTCCTGAATTAAGCTCTGTTCGCCAAAGTACTGTAAAACCCTAGGTTATCTTCAGCCATCACAATAGATCCAAGCAAGAAAGAAGCCTTAAGAAATGAGTCTGAAAAATTTAAAGCAGGGATTCGGAAAAGGATCCAGAGAATCTAATCAACAAACGGACGGAATGTAATAACAACAAGCTCTGGGCTGAATTAGTGGAACCAGCGCCACCAAAAGCTTACTATAAAAAGAGAAGGCTATTAAAACTTACCGAAGATTGGAGCAAGCTTAGGGAGTTGTAGTTCCCATTCAGGAAATTTATCTCAGAGTTCCCAGTAGACTACCTCAGATTCGAGTACATTGACAAAACTGACCAGAGGTATCCGGTGAGCAATTGGTGGTTGGATTACGAGGAACTGAAGGACTTCTAACAGAAGGAGGTTGACAAGGAATTTGCTCGCCGAGTGACGGAAGAAAAGATGAGGGCCTTCCGCATTGAGAAGATTACCAAGAAGGACGCTGTTGAGGCTGCTAAGGATGTGTTGGCTTCCAAGCAAAATGACTCTGTTCATTTTGCAAAAATAAAAGCAACAGCGGCCTACAAAAAGGCGAAAGCAATGGGGATCCTCTATAAGAGAGGATTTAACACTGAAAAGATCACAGGCCCATTCGCCGACTGGATAAAGGAGCGGGGCCTGTCCTGGTTGATTCAGAACCCCAAGGACCCAGTGGATGTATCACCGGTGAGGGAATTTTATGCTAACATGAGCCAAGCTGACAGTCCCAAGAACATATATGTCAGAGGGAAATGGGTGGACTGCTCAGCAATGCACATCAATCGGGTCCTGCGTTGGCCATTTCACTACCCAATGCAGGAGATGGAGAAAAAATTGAGCGCAACGGAGCAATACAGATCGCTCAAATTGCAATATCTCTATAGGACATTCGCCGCCGCCCCTGAATATGAGAAGCAAAACCTAAAATTTGGGTCGGTGAACGAAGATAAGAAATAGTGGGTTAAATGGTCACTAAGTAGGATTATGATTACCACTCACACCACTAAGTAGACATTCGCGCTACGCTCAATTTTGGAAGAAAATGATGATGTTGATTCTGCTTAGATATCTGGGCGAGACGAAAAGTAGACCGAATGCTGGGACATGAAACCCTGATTACCGAACTATGCAGACGCGTGGGCATCGATTTGCCCACTTCAGCCTCAGAAGTACAGATGAAGTCGCTGCTCCCAGCGGCCTTTCACAAACATTGGCTGGAGTCCAAGGGGCTTAGCCTTATCCCCAAGGAAAGAAAAATGGAAGCGAAGGCGACAGCTCCTCCCCCTCGCCAAAAAGAAGAATGAAAGTTGTTGGGGAGGAGATCGTCCGTGAAAAAGTGGCGTCAGAAGCTGAACTGGAGGAGGCCGTTGCTGAACCAGACTCATAATGCACTATCTCCAATGAAAGTCCCGCTGATGAGGTGAAGGAAGCTAACCGCTTTGTTCGGGAGATAGATGAGTGCCTCTTTGGAAAGGAGCAGACCTGGAGTGATAAGGGTGGGAAGATCCCAGAGGCAACCATTGGTGAGACAAGATCCAAGAGAAAAAAAAAAAGATCATGCTCCTGAGCCGCTTATAAAGAAATTAAGGGTGAAGGCAACTGTGAGAAAGGACACAACACTCCCTCACAGAGCGACGAGGAAGGAGAAGGGAAATGGCAAAGCGGTAGAGGATGAAGCGATAGAGGATATGATTCCACTCTCCCATCTGAGGAAAGAGATCACGATCAAAGAGCCTACCGCCAAGCCCGAGCGACCCTCACCAGCGGGACACGCAAGGGAAGAGGCGCCACCTTGAGAAGTCAACCCACCTGGCGATGAACCTGTTCCCTTAGACCAGGAGGGGGCAGGTGAGCCAACTATTGCTGGAACTCCAGGCAATGAGCCCGCACCCATTAACCAGCTAGGAGCAGTGGAGCCTACTACTGCTGGACAAGATGAGGAGCAAGAAACTATTATTACCGAAGAAACCATCGGCGGATTAAATGTAACAATAGAATCTTTCAAAGATCAAGTAGCCGAGGTCCCCGCTGCCACAACTGCTGAACCTGCCAATGAAACCAATGAGGTTGAGGCAATCATAACCACTCTCCCGATTTTGCAGGTGTGTCTGCAAGCGACAGAGACAACGATGGGGGCGACAGAAGGCGAACCCATGCCTTATAGCCCCCAAAAAGGTTTTAAGGAATAACTGTGCGGATATTTTTTTCTAAAAGAGACTAATAAAAAATACATATTTACCCACGACCACCATAAAAAAATTATACTATACTAAAAACACAACCACCAAATTTATTCATCGTCAACTAGCCTTACCTCCCCCTCCCCCACTACCTCAAACGACAGAGGAATCAAGAGCGGAGGTGGAAAACATATTTGATGGCGGCTAGCGCGGCCAGAGATGTCATCATCGGTGGTCGTCAACTGCGAATGTGTAAATAGAATGGAAATCGAGGTCGGAGACGGGTAGCGTGTTTGATGGTGTCAGGCGCAGCCAGAGATGTCGGCAGAGGCTGTTATCAACTTCAGAGGTGTAAATATAAAGGGAAACAATGGCGGAGGCGGCTAGCATGATTGACGGCGATGAGCATGGCTAGGGATGTTGTCGTCAATGGTCGCATAATACGTGGTCGACGGAGGCAGGGCGATGGGAGGAGTAACAGAGTCTCTGTGTGGTAAAATTATGATTGCTAAATAAATTGAAAATTAATTGTTATTTTATTTATAGTAAATAATATATGGAATAAAAATATATATCATAATGTCTTTACGAAAATATCATTCCAGTAAATTATTATAGAGTGTATTTCGTGATAAAATATCATAATAGAGGATATCATCTGTGATAACTACATACATAATTATATTTTGATTGTGTACTGTTATGTGGCTTTGTCCCACATTAGAATAGTTTAATGATAGAAGAAAAACATTGTCTCACATTGCTTATGGTGACAAATTTGCCATAAAATTTTCCTTCTAAATTGGTAACCTTGGGTTGGTTTTTGAGACACACAAAATTGATAAGTAGTATTTCGATATTTAGTTGGGCTTACTTGTTTTGCCTTAAGGGTGTTTTGGGAGATTGGGAGTTGTGGTCTCTAAAATTGCTATTCGAGCCTATTTTGTATTCTTTTCTGATGGTGAAAGTTTGCTCCGTCTTTGCCCGTGGATGTAGGTCATATTGACTGAACCACGTATATCCTTGTGTCTTTAAATTTCTTGTTCTTATTATATTACTGTTAAGGTTTTTCAAATATTTTTTGGGCCGTAATCCTTACAAATTGGTATCAAAGCCCTTGTTTACATTTGTGAGAATCTTTTGTTACCACACAATGACAATTACAATGATAATAGTGGAGAAGTTAGACAAAAATGTCAACTTTGGGATGTGGCAGCTCAAGATGGAGTCAATTTTGGTCTAAGGTGAGATTGATTTGGCTATCCAGGGTATTGAAAAAATGCCCAAGGAAATGGAGAGATCCAAATTTTTGGAGCTGGATAAGAAGGCCCGTTCGAGCATTATCTTAAATCTCTCTGATGAGATTTTGCAGGAGGTTGCTATAGAGACTTCGGCTAAGGCGATGTGGGATAAGCTTAAGGCTTTCTACATGAAAAGCCTTTATATGCTTAGCCTTTATATGCTTCGAATGGCGGAAGGTACATCATTACTCTTCCATCTTGATAATTTTGATTCGATTATTATCGATTTGGAAAATATTAATGTTAAAATAGATGATGATAAGACATTGCTACTTTTGTGCTCATTACCCCAATCTTTTAAGAATTTTCATGATACTATGATTTATAGCAAAGAATTTATCTATTATCAAGAAATCAATCTAATGAGCAAATAGATAGAGATATCACTAGAGAAAATATTAGGGTTAATGTTGAGAGCCTAGTTGCTAGAGGGAGATTGGATAAGAGAAACTATGACAATAGTAAATCTAGATCAAAGTCTACACATCAAAATATAAAGTGTAACTATTGTCATAAGACAGGGCACATTAATGTTGATTGCTTTAAATTGAAACATAAACAAAAGAGAAAATCGGTTGAAAAGAAAGATAACACTGCTGAAGCTAGCGTTGCTGCTGATGATAATAAGGGTAGTTTTTTCTTGTCACTCATGATAGGGTACCATCTACAGATTAGTGGATTTTAGATATAAGATGCTCTTATCACAAGTGTCCCAATAGGGATTTGTTTGCTACTTATGATTCAGGCAACAGAGGAACTGTCCCAATGAGCAACAACATTGTTTGCAATGTTGTGGGTAAGGGCATTGTTCGTATCAAGATGCATGATGGCATTCTGAGGGAACTTACTAATGTTAGGCATGTCCCTGATTTGAAAAAGAATCTAATCTCTTTGAGGACACTTGAGGCACTTGGTTGCAAGTATATGAGTCAAAATGGTGTTTTGAAGTTTTTCAAAGGTGCTCTCATGATTATGGCAGCTTGTATACTTGCAAGGGATGACTATTACAGGGCTTGTAGATGTTTCATCATCCTCTTTGGCTGAATTTGACATCACGAAGTTATGGCATATGCGTTTGGGGCATATGAATAAAAAAGACTTGGGAATCTTAATAAGGAGAGGATTTCTATATGGACAAAGTACTGGATCGTTGGAGTTCTATGAGCATTGCGTATTCGGAAAGCAGAAAAAAGTGAGTTTAAAGTCACTAGCAACTCAAAGATGAAAGGTACACTTGACTATATCCACTATGATCTTTGAGGTCTATCTCGTATTTCATCTAAAGGTGGTGCCAGGTATATAATGACTTTTATTGATGACTACTCAAGAAATATTTGGATATATTCTTTGAAGAATAAGAATGATATTTTTCTAACTTTCAAACAGTGAAAATTTTTTATTAAAAACCAAACAGGAAAACAAATAAAGTGGTTGAGAACCGATAATGGCTTATAATTTTGAGGAGTGGAGTTCATTGAGTTTTCCAAGAAAGAAGGAATCGTTTGGCATTGCACAGTTAGGATGACACCTCAACAGAATAGCGTGGCTGAACGTATGAACATAACGCTCTTCGAAAGGGCAAGATGTATGATCTTCAATGCAGGATTTTGAATAAGAATTTTTGCGGTGAAAAAGTCAACATGGTTGCGTACATTGTCAATCACTCTCCAAATTTTGCTCTCAATTTCAAAACTCCTTAAGAAGTTAAGTCACGTACTCCTGCTGATTATTCTAATTTAATGATTTTTGGGTGTTAAGCATATATTCATGTAAATGAAGGAAAATTGGAGCCTAGGGCTAAGAAATGCATTTTCCTTGGTTATGCTTCTGGAGTGAAAGGATATAGATTACGGTGTCCTGATCCCGAATCTCCAAAGTTTGCAATTAGTAGAGTTGTTACATATGATGAAATGATTATGTTGTCTAAAAAAGAGTCTTTCAGTTCAAGTGGAATACACATAACTAGGTGGAGTTCGAAATTGGTAGTTCTAGCAACCCTTAGTTAAACTCTTCTATTCAGTAGACATCAGTTAATATTGAAAGTTCAGAAGAAGAGCCATATTCCATAGCCACTGGAAGACAACACAGAGACACTCGACCTGCACAGCAGTATACAGACTTTGTCGCATATGCATTGTGTGTTGCAGAAGAAATAGGTGGAGATAATGAAAAATCTGCATATGTAGACGCAATTCAGCATTATGATTCTGTTAAGTGGATAATGGCAAATAAATGAAGAAATTAAATCTCTCCACAAGAATAATACTTGGGTTCTTGTGAAATCACCGCTAGATAAGAAAATTATTCGAAACAAATGGGTCTTCAAGAAAAAGAAGGTCATTCCAGGGGGTGATAAAGTAAGATATAAAGCGCGGTTGGTTGCAAAGGGCTATAGTCAGGTGCAAGATATTGATTTTAATGATGTTTTCTTACCTGTTGTCAATCATAACTCTATTTGTGTTTTGCTTGCTTTGGTTGTCATTGAGGATTTGAAGTTAGAATAAATGGATGTTAAGACAGTCTTTTTCCATGGAGAACTAGAAGAGAATATTTACATAAAGCAACCCCAAGATTTTGAAATCAAAGGAAAGGAAGACCATGTCTGTTTGTTGAAAATCCTTTTGTGGATTGAAGAAGTCTCTGAGGCACTGGTATAAGTGGTTTGACTCTTTTATCCTGAGTAATGGATATTTGAGGAACACTTATGATAGTTGTGTTTATTTTCAAAAGTTAGGCAACGGTACTTGTATCTATTGATTATTGTATATTGATGATATGCTTATTGTTGCCAAGAATATGTCTGAAATTCCATCTCTGAAGTTGTAGCTTAGTAGTGAATTTGAAATAAAGGATTTGAAAGCAACAAAGAAAATTCTTGGCATGGATATCCAACGTGATCATGGAAAACTGGTCTTAACTCAAAAAAACTACGTTAAGAAGGTCTTGGAGCATTTTGGCATGAATAATGCCAAACCAGTGAGTGTCCATTTTGCTAATCACTTTCAATTATCAACTGCTCAATCACCACAATCAGTTGAAGAGGAAAAAGAAATGGCATGGGTTCTATATTCAAATGCAGTTGGCAGTCTTATGTATGCAATGGTATGCACCCGTCCAGATATTTCGCAAGCAGTTAGTGTTGTTAGCAGATATATGCCTTGTCCTGGAAAACCACATTGGTAAACTGTGAAGTGGATTCTGAGATAGTTACAAGGTACTTCGAATGCCTGTTTGGAGTTTGGAAAACATCCTTACAACCAGTTGTGGGCTTTAGAATTTTTATTCGAGCCTATTTTGTTTTCTCTCTTGATAGTGAAAGTTTGCTCCGTTTTTGCCCGTGGATGTAGGTCATCTTGACCGAACCACGTATATCCTTGTATTCTTTAAAGTTCTCATTTTTTTTTGTCATTGTTAAAGTTCTGAAAATATTTTTTTGGGTCATATTTGTCTACTACAGAGGCAGAATATATGGCAATGACAAAAGCAATTAAAGAAGCTTTATGGTTGAAATGTATTTTGGGTGAGCTTAGTCTACATCAGAGTGCTATTGTTATTCATTGTGATAGTCAAAGTGTGATAAACTTGACTAAAGACCAAAGGCATCACGACAGAACAAAACACATCGATGTGAAGTATCCCTTCATCCAAGATATCATTGGTGAAGAGAAGGTTTGCGTTCTAAAAATTAATACAAAGGAGAATCCTGCTGATATGTTTACAAAATCTCTTCCACTCCTCAAGTTCAAACAATGTTTAAGTTGGATTGGAGTTCAGTGTTCGTTATTTAGCCCGATGGGGCTTTTGTAGAGAAGGTGGAGGAAGCTCACTATCTTGTCAATGTTGGACACGCCAAGGTGGAGATTTCTTATGTGGCTTTGTCCCACATTGGAATGTTTTAATGATTGAAGAAAAATATTGTCCCACTTTACTTGTGCTGACAAATTTTCCATATACTCTTCCCTATAATTGGTAGCCTTGGGTTGATTTTTTAGACACACAAAAATTGACAAGTAGTATTTCGATATTTAGTTGGGCTTACTTGTTTTTCCTTGATAGTGTTTTGGGAGATTGAGAGTTGTGGGCTCTAAAATTGCTATTCGAGCCTATTTTGTATTCTTTCTTGATGGTGAAAGTTTGCTCTATCTTTGCCCATGGATGTAGGTCATCTTGACCGAACCACATATATCCTTGTGTCTTTAAATTTATCGTTCTTATTTTTGTTATTGTTAAGGTTTTGCAAATATTTATTTGGGCCATATTCCTAATATGTACAATTTAGGAAAGTAAATATTTGTAAAAGTTTCTATTTTTAATTAGGATTGTTTCAATTTTTAATTAGGATTTGACTTTCCGAATATATAGGATGTAGTTAAAATAAATGATTTTTTTTATCAAAGATCATTATATTATTTTTTAAAATACATAAAGAAAACATTGATTCAAATAAATTGTTTGATTGACAATTAAATTAATCGAATGGTTGAAATTAATTCAGGATCCTCCTGAATCTTATATAACATCAAGAGGAGACTTAGTATTCGTTCTTATTGGATTGCACCTTGGATAGCTGGTCGCTGATGATGGGTACTAAATGTATTTTATCTATGTGATTTGTGTTGGCTTTTGTTTTTTAATAGATATATTCCACATGTAATACTGAGAGCATTAACTATTTTTTTTTTTTGTATATATTTTATTTTGAAAATAGCTTTTAACATAAATGATATATGCTTCTTACTCGTGAAGTTGAATGTGGCCATTTTCTTCCTAGTTCATAAATAGTAAGAATGACATCAACGGCTTCACAAAACACCGCGTCTTCACTTTCTCTGTACTTGAACATTTTGAGAAATATAGCATGTTAAGTAATTATTATAAAAGATCTGGTAAAGATGAGATAAAAGGGTGAAATTTTGAATTTTTTTAGATATGCTTTTTACTGAAACTATTTAAGCTGAAGAAAACAATATTAAGCTTATTGAACTCAAACTAATTCTACATAAATCTAATTTTTAAATCCTTGTAATGGCACAAAAATTTTGAAGCAGCTTGTAAGTTGGTTACGAGAAATATAGTATAAGATTAAAGGAAGTGTTGTTCAAATAATTTAAAGATATATATTTTTAAATTACTTGAATTTAAAACTTAAGATCTAGTTTTTCCATAGATTTTTATTATGTCTTTGCATTTTTAAAATTGTGAGCTAAGTATAGGAATTTGATCGAACTTTGTTCTCTCTTTACAAATTGTGTTGCAGGTTCTACCAATTCCCAAAAATTACAGCATATTCTCATTGTCAACAAAGGAGAGGTCAAATATTTCAACATACTGATAATTTATCTTGTTCTTTTGCTATATAAGAAAGTGTTCCGTTTCTTTATTGACATTGTATTTGTCTACTTGCCTGCACTGGTATTCAAGTCGAGGAGGTCAGTGCGTTGGTGACGTATCTAACTCCAGCAGCAGTTCCCATCCTGCAGTGGCATCAACCACTTGCCTTCCCCAAAAAATATGCAGAGAAGTACTTCTCGGGTGTTTCCATTGCCACTAGTAAAACTAAGAGAGGTAGAGTTCATTTGGGGCTTCTAATCTTTGACTGTTCCATTAGGTCCTGGAAGTTCCGGTACTTCGTCCTTATGGAAGTCAATTCAATAGTATACCAGAGTTAATTTGGGGTTTTTATTCTTCGATTGTTTCTTTGATTGAATGCAATTTTCATTCATCAAGTGTGGCATTGATTGTGGTCGGAATTATTTTTATCACTGTAGTTATATTGTTGTGTCTCTTTCACCTTTCTCTGTCTTTGTAAAATACTGCTCTGAAATGATGGTTGTTGCAGCTTATGCATCCTTGGTTTCTCTTACTAACATCCTCGAAAATCTCCATTATCATGCCCAGTTTAATCTCCTTCGTGCAGATGAAACAAGCCGAAAAGCTCCATGAAAATTTCCGATTCTTGTAGGAATTTGTTAAGCTTCATTTTTTCCAAGAGTGATTCCTGAGTTGCAAAGTTTATGGTGGCAAATGGCTAAGGCTGCCTTTGAAGCAGAAGATATAAGCGTAAATGAGAAAGTCTAGATGAGTTGGGAAATAAATTCTACCAAAAGTTTTGGTAGAAAAATTAATCAAACCACATGCAAACTTCTCATCACCCTGTATTGAAAATCTCGGCGGTGCTTCTAGTTCTGGTCACGGATACTTAAGAGTTTCACCGTAGCCAAATTCAATTGGGCACCACATCTGCTGTGAAGAAGTCGACGCATCGGCGGAATTCTAAACCCATAACTTTGCAGTTATAAGTTCATACACCGCAACAATTCTGCCACCCCTTATGGAGCAACGAGTATTGTGCTCTTGCTGTGATTGCTATTATGACGCTACTCTTGTGCTGAACTAAATCAAATTTCCTCTTAATCTTTTGGATATTGGGACAAGAATTTTAGACTTGTGGATGCTCAATAGTTTTGGCAAGAATGTGCTAGCCGAAGCCATCGCTAAAAGATACTCAAAAGCGATGCAAAAAGTGTTGGGATTAGATTGAATATTAATTGGTACTGAAGCCCGATATTGTTTCTATGATGAAATAAACACACAAAGTCTTTCAAGTTATACGAAGCTAGAGATCAAAACAACTCCTACACGACGGAGAATTATACTGCATTTTGACAAGTAACTCCTGTCATTGCCAATGGCACAAAAGAAATATTTCTTGAAGAAAACGCAGTCTCATCAAATTTATTTTTTTAAGAAAAATGCAGAAATTCTACCTAATTGTCAACATGCATGCTAGGCATGATCAATATCTGTTCTCGTTCTTTGACACCGTGTGTAATAACACATATCCTAAAAACCATCAAGGAGATGTAAAGCCTCCTCGAATACATTATTTTCATTTGAAGATGAGGACTTACTTTGGTTGATTGACATAATCTATATCCTTCTATAATATTGTGTTCAACCTCATCTCATATATTTGTGTATAGATCTATCCTGACCACAAAAAATGAAATTGTAGATAAAAACTAACAATAGTATTCTCACTACAAAAAAAAATAATATATTTGTAACGAAATTTTGTCCCTAAAGTTCACGTAGCTAACGTAATTCCATTCCTAATTCCGTCTCTAATGTCATTAGTAACGAAAAAATTAGATTTAGAGACAAAAAAAATTTTGTTGCAAAAATGATTTTTTCTTGTAGTGTCTACATCAAATGCCCGGTGAACCCATTATATTTGTTGGTTGTGATATTACTAAAGATCCAAATCAACAAGGGCATTATGAAAAATATCTTGCTACAATTACACCCAATGGAATGCCTCCTCTACGCACTTTAACTTTGAAACAAGGTGCAGCAATTATGTTGCTTTCTAACTTAGATCCATCAAATAATTTGTCTAATGGAATAAGGTTGTTTTACAAAAAATTTGAAGGGAATCTCATTCAGGCCGAAATAATAATTGGTCCTTGTTCTGGTAGAATAAGCTTTATACCTCAAATACCATTACAACCGAAAAAATCAAACATTTCTCAATAGATTTTACACTAACACAATTTTCGGTTAAACTCTATTTTGCAATGACCATAAACAAATCACAAGGCCAAACTATAGATCATATTAGTTTGTACATTAGAGAACCGATTTTCATGCATGGCCAGCTTTATGTTGCTATGTCTCGTGCTGAATCAGTGAATTTATTGCATATTATTGTACGACCTCCATCGATTGGCATGAACTGGTTGAATGGACCAAGAAAATTGTGTATCAAGAACTTCTTGTATTAATAGGGATTATTTTGTAAACGCTTTTTTATCTCTATCTTCTATATGTTGATGTGTGTTTATTTGTACAACTTTTCACTTGATTTTACTATTTCAATTTTTGTTTTTCTCCAAAAATATTAAATCAAACATCCATTTTTTATATATTATATGTAGAAAATTAGAGTAGATAAATAGAGAGAAAATATTATTCCATTCCATTAAAAAAGAGAAGGGAAGAATATATATATATAGTGGTGTTTAAACATTATATTTAAAAGACTAAATCATAGATATGATATGATATGATATGATGGATATGGATATGAATATAGATATAGATATGGATATATATATATAGATATGGATATGAATCTACCAAATCTAACACTCCCCCTCAAGTTGGAGCGTACAAGTCAAACGATCCAAGCTTGTTGTAGATGGACTCGAATCTAGGACCTCTAAGAGCTTTTGAAAATATGTCTGCAAGTTGATCATTTGAGGACACATATTTCGTATCTATAGATCTAGATAACACTTTCTTTCTGATGAAGTGACATATGTTCGATATGCTTTGTTCGTTCATGAAATACTGGATTTGATGTAATGTGTAGTGTTGTTTGGTTATCAAACCATAACTTCATCTTCTTCACATTACAGAACTTGAGTTCACAAATCAATTGTTTAATCCAGACAAGCTCACATGTAGCTAAAGCCATAGCACAATATTAAGTCTCAGCACTACAGCGCATAACAACATCTTGTTTCTTACATTTCTAAGATATCAAATTGCCTCCGATAAATACGCAGTAACCGGAGGTAGAATGCCTATCAATTGGTGATTCCGCCCAATCAGCATCTGAATATCCAACGATTTCAGAATGACCACGATTTGTATACAGTAATCATTTTCCGGGAGACCCTCTAATACACCGCAAAATACGCATAAGTTCCTTCCAATGTGAGTCACATGGAGAATGCATAAATTGGCTCACTACACTTACTGCAAATGATATATCTGGTCGGGTGATAGTGAGATAATTAAGCTTTCCAACCAGCCTTTTATATCGTCCAACATCAATATCAATCAATGGCTCCCCCTGTCCTGGAAGAAATTTTGTATTTGGATCCATAGGTGAATCCACAACCTTACATTCATTCATACATGTTTCTTCCAACATATAATGAATATACTTTCTCTGAGATAGGATAACACCATTCTTCGATTGGGCAAACTCAATTCTTAAGAAGTACCGTAGTGGTCCCAAGTCTTTGGTTTGGAAATGATTGTGTAAATTGCTCCTTAAACTTTGTAATACCATCTATATCATCTCCAGTGATGACAATTTCATCAACATAGACAATTAAGTAAACGCATCGCCCTTCCCTTCTAAATTATGCTTGAAGAATACGGTATGATCAGACGAACATTGTGTTATACCAAATTCTTTAATAGCAAGATTGAAACGTCCAAACCACACCCGTTGAGACTGTTTCAAGCCATAGAGTGAATGACGAAGGTGACATACAAGACCAAACTCCACCTGAGCAACAAAACCGGAAGGTTGCTCCATATATACCTCTTGTTGAAGCACACCATGCAAAAAGACATTTTTAATGTCAAGTTGATGAAGGAGCCAACCACGCAGTGCTGCCATCGAAAGAAAAAAGATAAACAGAAGACATTTTAGCAATGAGAGAGAAGATTTCTGTATAATCCTCTTCATACACTTGAGTAAAGCCCTTTGCAACAAGTCAAGCATTAAATCGATCAATGCGACCATCAAGTCCAACTTTGACTGCAGAAACCCATCAGCAAGCTACCAGTGTCTTTCCTAAAGGTAACAAAACCAAATCCCAAGCATTGTTAGCATGCAAAGTAGACATTTCCTCCATCATAGTATGACACCACCCTGAATGACCCAAAGCCTCACGCCAAGAACGAGGAACAATGGCCGAGTCTAGAATAGTCACAACACTACACATGGAATGAGATAAACGGTGATAACTAAGAAAATAATAAATAGGATTTGGATTACGAGTGGACCGAGTACCTTGACGTGGGATGATAGGTGGCTGAGGAGTCATAGCTGGGGAAGGGGATAGAACTTGAGATAAGTCATCAATAGGCATAGGTGATTGTGAAGTAGGTATGTTCTGACACTGCCATGTATGGTGACTATAGACCTGAAGTGCAAGCTTGGGAATGAGGACAACTGGAAGAGGAATCACAGGTATTGAGGATGGAGATGATGGAACTGTAAAGTATGGTGATGATTCAAAGAACATGACATTTGCACTAAGGTAATATCGATGAGTAGGAGAAGAATAACAACTATATCATTTTTGAACTCGAGAGTACCCAAGGAAAACACATTTGATGTATCGAGGACGTAATTTGTCCAAACCAGGAGAATGGTCATGAACAAAACACGTGCAACCAAACACCTTGAGAGGTAAAGGGTATAATGACACATTACACTTAAGACATGTGATAGGAATCTTATGAACTAGTGTAGTTAAAGGAAGACGATTAATAAGAAAACATGTTGTAAGGATAACATCAGCCCAAAATTGAAACAGGACATTATAATGTAAAAGAAGGGTACGAGTTGTTTCTACTAAATGATGACTCTTGCGCTCAGTCACCCCATTTTGTTGTGGGGTAGAAGGGCAAGAAGCCTGGTGAAGAATCCCCTGAGAATACACAAATTCATTGAATGAGTGGAAAAAATATTCTCTACCATTATCACTTCTTAAGACCTTAATAGAGGTGTAGTATTGGGTACGAATTTCAGCACAATTTTTTTTAAAAAAAATAGTAAGTAACTCAGACCTATTTTTGAATAGATAAACCCAAGTACACCGACTGAAATCATCAATAAAAGTAACAAAATATTGAAAACCTAGGCTTGACTTAGAACGAAAAGGACCCCAAATATCTGAGTGAACTAATGCAAAAGGTTCAGATGCTCTATTATTGACGCCTTTGGTTAAGTAGTACGAGACTGTTTTCCAAGCTTGCATGACTCACATGGTAACAAAGACAATGATGAAAAATTAGGAAAAATACGTTTTAATTTTGATAAATTGGGATGACCTAATCGTTGATTAGGAGACTCAACAGGTGCAGTTTCGAGAGTAGAATATTGACAAGAAGACTTATCTAGGTAATATAGCCTATGAGACTCACGTCTGGTACCAATCGTCCGTCCTTTGCTATGATCCTGAATAACGAATGTCAATAAAATAGAACAATTTAAATCTTTAGTAAGTCGACTAACAGGTATGAGGTTAAATGGACTTTGTGGTATATAAAGGACAGACTCAAGACATAAATTAGGTGACAGGCAAACTCTACCGATAGCTTGAGGATATGTTTTATCACCATTAGCTCGAGTGATATGTGTTAGTGAGGTTAACGGATAAAAAGTAGAAAACAAATAAGGATTACCAGACATGTGATCGGTTGCACCAGAATATAGAACCATGAGCCTAGTGTAGATTGAGAAATATCAACAAATGAGGTCTTCGCATTAAGAGAGGTGTGAGAACTAGTAGAGGATGACTGCTTAGATGCCTGAAACTGAAGGGACATATCATAATCGGCATGGCTTATAGTAATAGAGTTACGGGATGAACATCCATTGAAATTGGCAACAATTGCATTTTTCGTACGAGATGAGCCTCCATGTAGACTATAGCAACATCCTTTAGTATGACCATTCTTATGACAATAGGTACACCTACGTCTAGTACCAATTGACTTAAAAGAGTCGGCCATAAAAAGTAAAAGAAGAGAGGAATAAGAGAGCTTAGCAGAAAATTTGGCGTTGGCAACGGCGGCGACACTTGGCGGCTGGAAAATATGGAGGCCTATCTAAACTCTAATTGGCTCCGATACCATGTAGAACATTAGTATAGAGAAATAAATGGAAAATATTATTTTATTCCATCAAAAAAAAAAGAAGGAAAGTTTACATATATATATATATAGAGGTATTTAGAAATTATCTTAACAAACTAAGTCATAGATATGATATGATATGATATGATGGATATGGATATGGATATAGATCTGGATATATATATGGATATAAATCTATCAAATCTAACAATTATATTACACTAAAATTTAATTTTACATTCAAAATATCACATCAATACATGTTTATATTACATCAAACTATTTCAATTCAAAATTTTACTATTCAAAGCTAAAAAAAAATAAAAATCTTACAAGTAAACGTAATCTTTATTATTATTAAGATATTTTATTGCTAAGATAAAGAACTCAAAAAATATCTTTTCTTTCTCCTGACGAATCTGCAATGGGGCTGCTTTTTTTACTTAAAGTATTTGTTTAGACAAGTGGTACGTATTGGAATTACAATGCAAATGTAACCGACCCCACCAAAAATAGCCACCGTAGATGTCATGGCCTTAGAAAATCGGACATTCGGAGGGCTACTACTAATTGAAATCGGGCATTACCTAAAGCACTACAAAAAAATTTTCCTTTTGTAGCAGTCAACAATTCATAACAAAAGCCCAATTTTTGTGCAAAAAGATCTTTCATGTCGACTTTGTAACGGATTTTGACCACTTCGAAAAGGTGCGGTACAAAAAGTCGTTCTTGCAGCACAACCCGTACCAAATAGGCGGTGGTCAACGCCTTAAATAAGCAAATGTTATCCAAGAAAAATTCATACATTACCACAAATATCAACCGTTCCTTCAGGATTTATTTAGTTCAGCCATGCTTAGCTTTAAAATAAAACAATATAATGTTCCCATCATTCGGCCTCTTAAGTCTATCGCATTTACCTGATATTTTCAACCTTGCCATTTGTTATGAGGTGAATTAAACTTGTGTTCGGACGAAGAAGATATTGGTATGTGAAAGAGAAGAAGAGTAAAAATTGGTCTTGTCCCACATGGGAAGAATAAACAAACCACCACCTCCTTATATGTAAGTCTCATTTATTGTTCAATTGGGATTAGATTGGATAAGATATTGGCATGGGCTTTGACTTGGGCTTGAGATTGGGCATAAATATATAGACAAGATTGGACCTTGGGCCTTGTGGCCGTGGAGGCTCGTGGGCCTGGCCCAATCGCAGAAAAAATCAAATTAATTTAAATTTTTACTTTATCTGATTAATTTATTTTGACAATTTCAAATTTAATCGGATAAAGCAAAATTGTTGCAATAAATGTTGCAACGTGTGGAGGTGGTTACGGTTTTAGTGGCCACGTGATTTTTTAATCTTCTTCTTCTTAAATTAAAGAACTTAGCCAAAAATCTAAATAACGTGAATCAATTCCTAAAATACTCTCTACGCCATTACTCTATAGTTTTTTTTTTCTTCTTTTCTTTTCAATTTCCTCCAAATATTTTTGAAGATTTTCTTGGTTCGGTTCATGCTGGGATCATCAATCCCTAGTTGATTTGTTTTATCCTGGGAAGCAACCGGTGGCAGGCCGAATTTGCTTCAAGGAGATCGCATGCAATGCAAAACTCAAATATGTTCTTAATCAGATATGTTATTTGATTTTGAATGAGCCTCTCGATTTTCAATATTATTTTCGACTAATAATCTTGTAGCAAATTTCCGTGTGAAAATCTGAGATGGCTGACGAAAAAACTGTTACAAAATAGCGTGATGTGTTTTAGCTGATTCTGCATGAGATACTGACGGAGGGGATGAAGCTAAGTGAAACTTTCCAAGTGTAATATTATAAAAAATGAAGAATCTCATAGATGAATTGAAGGTGTTAGAACCTCCTCTGAGATTTAATTGTGAGGTTAAGCATCAATATGATAAAAGGGACAACGGGCACCACATCATTAAATTTGTGAATGGTCTTAATGACATGTTTGATAGCATAAACAATTAACTATTAATCATGGAACCATTGCCGAATCTATCTACGTCATATTCCATGGTCATATAGATTGAAAAACTAAGAGAAGTGACTATGAAGAAAGGATTATGAGTGTTTAATGTTGTGGATGACAAGAAGAATATTGGGTTTAAGAAATTTGGTGACAAGTTTTGGGATAAAAGAAAAAAAAATGACTCATAAAAAGAATTGGACATGTGAATACTATAAAAGAAGAGAACATGGAAATTATACATGCTTCAAGTTAAATGGGATTTATGATTGGTATAAACAATTGAGTGAGAAAAGAAGTAACAACAATGTTAACTCAACATCTAGTTATGAAAATAATGTGCAGGCACTTGCAACAACTGTGGAGAAATTGCAAAAAATGGTGATGAGCAAGATTCCCAATTCTCCCATTGAGTTCTCTAATGCCTTGTGTGACTTCCTGGAACAACTTCTGATTCGTTTGATTTGTAAGTAAGAGATATATCCTAGACAGTAGATAGCGGTGCTTCTAGCCACATTTGCTCCAACAAATCCTTGTACAACCACATTAACACCACCACCGACTGTCTAGAAATTCTACTTACAAATGGTTCTTTCTGCATACCTTAAATGACTGGATTAGTTCCCAAAAACACAAGCTCAATCTTTCACAATGTTTATTACATACCATCTTTCAAGTTTAACTTCATATCTACACACCAAGCCAAATTTAATGACATGTTCTCATCATATAACTTTGAATTTTTGAACCTGGTTACTAAAAGAATCATTGCAATAGCTCAATAGAAAAGGAATCTTTACATTCTCATATCTCCCCTACCTTTTCATCATGTTAAAATCAATGGACCAGCTTTTCTATGGCACAAAAGGTTGGTACATGCCTCAAAAGATACTCTATCTCATCTATCATATTGCCCTAAAACATTTTCTAAGCTCTGTGACATTTTTCACAAGGCCAAACAACATTGTTCTCCTTTCACTAAAAGTTCTTCTTGTGCTTTGAACAGTTTTGATATTGTTCATGTTGATCTATGGGACCTTATAAACAGTCCACCATAAATAAAAAACATTATTTCTTAATTTTTGTTGATGATTTATGCACTTAATTTTTGTTGATGATTTTTGTAGATATTTTTAGGTATACTTTATTGTTAATAAGTTGAGCATCCATCAGATTCTTTTGAGTTAGAGACACTATTGGAACAAGATTGAAGAATCCGGCTTGCAAAGTCGTCTCCAATCCTTCCCATGTGTGTATTTTCCCAGGTGGCAAATTAACAAACCAAGAAAAAACCATCCTGGTCAGAGACATTCCTGGAGGTGTGAGAGGAGTTTTTGCTCTCTCCATCTTAATAGGTGCTGTATCACTTGGAATGGTGCTATCCACAAATGACAGCCCTACGAAGTTTGCCTGAAGATGCGACAGAGACATTCCTGGAGGTGAAGACTTAGACTAAAGCGAAACTCTCGACAAGGCTTGATCAAGCATATCTGTATCAAGTTTTGTTGCTCGTGCAACATTATTTGTAGGGTTTCCGTTTACTGATTGTTCATTCATTGAACATGATTTAACCATTCAGATGGTATTTGGGAGACGATCCCTGTAGTGGGGATTGATGGTGGTGTTGCCGTTGTGACCCCAATGGTTGTGCTGAAGCATTGAGATTGAGAACCTACCATGAAGTTCCTTGCAACAACTCGATCAGATCAGAGTTGTATGAAACTTTCGTTAGACGTAGGATCAACAACTTTGTCTTTCTCCCACTTATGGTCGCCAATTTGTTGATGGTAAAATTTCAGCAAATAAAAAGTAAAATTCGAAAATATATTTCGAACTTGAACAATAAAGCTTGGAACTATAAATTCTCAAGCGATAAACAAAGAGTTGAAGAAAAAGTAAAGTGGTGATCCCCAATGAGATTCTCTTGGAATTTTTTCTGATTGAAGATGTTATCTGTATCACTGGGGTTGCTTATATACGTATCAAATCAAACCGTCCATAACCACTTCCATAGCGGTTACCCTTGAACCGCCCAAAACACCGCTTCTACGTCGGTAATCGTAAAAAGCTACTTCCACGTCAATTACAAACCGTCCAAAACCACTTCCTCGTTGGTTACCGATTTGAACCGTCCAAAACTGCTTCTTAATCGGTAACCTTTGTGATCAATGAACCAGCCATCCCACCAAAATTGTTTCCACGTCGGTAACCTTTGTGACCAACCGTCCAAAGCCTACGCTCAGATGAAAACTGTCCGTATGGCCAACCGTCTTACCAACCTGACCTCAACAACCATCCGACCAAATGACTCTAGCCCATTACTCGATCGCCATTGGGCTCATCCATTCATCCTTCCTGGACTCAAACCCAAATTTTATTTTTTTGTGCTCAACAATATCATTATATATATAATTACTTTTTACAAGTTAGAGGATATAAATATCAAAACCTCTTATACAATTTACTAACTAATAAAATATTATTATTTGTTAATTTAATAGAAAACTCCAAATGACCACTTCAAAAGTATAATTAAATAAATCGAAAATATATCTAGATATCATTAATGTAAATTAATTTGATAAAAGTAAATAAATAAATAAGAATATGAGGTTTGTTTGGTTTCGGTTTTAAAACCAAAATCTCACTATTCATTATGAATTCTTCGGTACTTTTCAAAAAATTATACTATTGTTTTTCATAAAATATTAATTAAGATATTACTTTCTCTGTCCCACATTGGATGTCCATAGTACCGTAGACACAAGAATTTATGATAAGTATATAATTAGTAGATAATTAAGAATGTATTAATGAAAATAATTTTTCTATAATATAAATAATTATAAATTAAAATTAAAATAACTAATTAGTTTAATTAAAATTTAAAAAAAAATAAATTAAGAAATTTAAAATGAGTTTAAGGTTTGTAATATTTTTTTAAAAGGAAAAGTGACTTGAGATGTGAAACAAACAAAAACAGATGATAGGTGAGACGGATGGAGTACTGTTTAAATCAAACTAAACATAAAATTTCAATTTTGATCCAAAACCAAACACACGATGATATGTTTTTTCACAATTGATTTTATTTATATTGTTATTAAAAAATTATTATATGTTTCTAAAATTTATAATAATTACTTTCTTCTTCCATTAAAATTAGTTCATTTGGATCCGACACGACGATTAAAAAAATAAATATTTTATTAAAAATGATAAAAGTAAAAATATTGTTTGGGGTGTTTTTGAAAATGTAATTTGATATTAAAATAAATAAAGAAATAGAATGTAATAAAAGTAATGATATTTATTGTAAATAAGTATTGAATGGGTGTAAAAATTAAATGTTTATTTTTTAATTTTGCCAAAAATTAATACTGACTTAAATTTAGGTGAAGGACTAAAAAAGAAAAATAAAAATAAATTTGGTGGACACTGAGAGAGTATATAACAAAAGAAAAAAAAAATTAAAAATAAAAAAAATAAAAAAAAATTGAGAACAGTCAAAACTCTTTTGGGAATATCCTCTATGCGTTGACCTTTCAAAACCTCCTAAATCCACATATTTGTCGTCCTAACAAATTCTTCTCTATATTTTACAAAATTCTGTCTATTCCTCAAAACCACAACTTCAAGGAGGTAGCAATTCTACTGGTGGCTGTTCCATTTCTAATTTTAAATTATTCTTCAAACACAGAGGTATGTTACATCAAACTTAATTATTTTAATCCCATTAATTAATATTTTCCCTAACAATTAGGAATAAACTTAATTTTCTATCTTTAGGTGTTGCTACAATCCTGAAACTGTTGTAATGATGGATTCTATTTTGAATGTTTGGTTTTATTTGTAGAAATCAGCTTCCAATTGATTAAATTTTGTGTTCTTGAGTAATGAAATCTCCTTGGATGAATTTAAGTACTTTATTTTGTATCTGCGGATATTTCCAAGACATTATTATTATTATTATTATTATTATTATTATTATTATTATTTAATTTCAATTTCCAGCAAAACATTGAATCAGAGTTTGACAAATTAAAGTAACTTCAAAATTTAGTTGTAGGATTTGGACAAAAAAAGGGATATTAATTTGAGGTGAAGACTCGATCACACCATAATTGATCACTCTAAAGCTTCCATCCATGGCTGAAGAAGCTCAGAAGTAAGCCTGCAGCCTATCTCTCTCCATGTACTTGCTTAATAACTTCAATTTTAATTTCATCCAATGCGTATTTCTTTTTAGCCTGGATTGAATTTGGATGGTTAATTTTTTTATTAAATAATATATAATATGATGTTTCGTCAAAATAGTAAAAAATTATGTAGAAACTTAAAAGAAACAGGCCCTTACGGTTTTTGACATAATTATACACGTACCTGAAGGTATGCAGTTGTCACCGGCGCAAACAAGGGGATCGGGTTGGAGACATGTCGGCAGCTGGCATCTCGGGGCATCACAGTTGTGCTGACAGCTCGAGATGAAAACAAAGGTCGTGAAGCCGTAGAAAAGCTCGAGGCGTCAGGCCTTGTAGATCGTGTGATCTTCCATCACTTGGATGTTACTGATAATTCAGTTACTGCTCTGGTTGAATTCATCCAGTCCCTATTCGGAAGGCTCGATATCTTGGTACACAACACAAGCCTATGTTTAAAATTTTTTACTATGCACTGGTTAGGACATAACTAAGTTGGGGAGGATTTGGCAGGTGAACAATGCAGGGATTGCCGGTTCCAAGGTGGAGTGGGAGGCTATAGATCTTGTAAGTTCATGTGTTTACCACGATGTCCGCGCACATTGTAATAACCTCATCACTTAAGAATTACTACATCAAATACTAAATTTTTTTTTTATTATTTTCAAAATTTTTCAAAATGCTTTAAATTTTTTCATCTACTTTGTTCTCTCTTAGAAAGTTCAAGCCGAGATAGATTGGAATAAGATCTCGACTGATATCTCCTATGAGTCCACAAAAGACACTATTGAAACGAACTACTATGGTACCAAAAGGATCACCGAAGCGCTTCTTCCCCTTCTCCAACTCTCAAACTCACCGAGGATTGTAAATGTATCTTCTACATTAGGGAACCTTAAGGTACAATTGATTTCTGGCAAACCCGATCCATGAAAATGGTATTGATTGGTAATAAAACTTTGAATCGATGATTTTTTTTTATTTCATAGTATATACCGAGTGAGTGGGCAAGGGGGATACTCAACGACGAAGAAAATTTGACAGAGGAGCGAATAGACGGAGTGGTGAACGAGTTTTTAAAAGACTCCAAGGAAGAGGAAGTTGAAGCCAAAGGGTGGCCTAAATCAATGGGTGGATACATGGTTTCGAAAGCAGCCATGAATGCCTACACAAGGATTCTTGCCAAGCAATACCCCAGCTTTCGGATCAATTGTCTCTGCCCTGGGCTCGTGAAAACGGATATTACTCGCAATGTAGGGGTGTGGACGGCCGAAGAAGGAGCAGAAATCCCGGTTATGCTGGCGACCCTGCCCGATGATGGTCCTACCGGTCGCTACTTTTACCGCAACACTCTGGCTGACTTCTGAGAAATACTTGTATTGTTGTTGCTGAAAGATAGTAAGCATGGATCAATCTCAATCTCATTATAATTGTATAAGTAAACACACTTATGTGCGCAAATGCAGGTGGAGATTTAGGATATTCAACACAATATTGACAACATATCAAATATTAATATCATAAAGTTATTACAGATTGGATCAAGTGCTGAAAATGAATTTTCAGCACAATGCTGAACACTTACATTTTAATTTGTATTATTATATTAATTATATTATTTAATAAACTAAATCATGTCATTAGATTTTCAAGTGCTTCAGCACCTGATCCGTTCTGATGTTATTATATACAAAATTACGGCAACATGTTGTATGCTTGGCGTTGATTTATGAAAAAAATTTATTTTGATTCAATTTTTTAATAGTGAGAATTCTTCCTAAAGTTCACCTCATAAGACACCTTTTAATTATATTTTTTCTGTCATAAAAGAATATATTTATTTTTTTTATTTGTTAACATAAAAAATAGGTCAATTTTTAATAAAAAAATTATAATATTTTTACTATTTTTTAACTTTTTTTTTTTAAAACTTTGTTTACTATAAAAAAATGTACATACTACATTAAAACACATCTCCATACGAAATGAGCTTATTTTTACTTTCAAAAGGGAATATATTATTTAAATTAATTATTACTGTTTTTCTTGTACGTTGCATATCACTACCCGAAAAAGTCATATTTGGTACGGATAGGGTGGATCGAAAATGCCTATTCTATGTGTTCTATTGTACGTGGGAAGTAATCTAAAGTAGGTTTTTTTTTTTTTTTCCTTCTTATGGTGGTGGAGTTTGATAACTATGGATCTTTTGAGTGATGCCACATTTCGAATTTTCACAATTTCCTCTTGTCTTTCTCATCTATGTAACTGAAGCAACTAATAAAGATGAGAAAAACCACCCACATCACAAATTAAACCTTAATCACTCAACATGTGTAATAGGGCAGTCCCCACTCCAAAGTGTATACAATAACCCTAATCCACAAAAAAAGGATTTTCTTTGCCGTTCTTTCTAAACAAACTAAATTTTCAAAAGTAAAAAATAAAACTTCTAAAATACTTGCATTTATTCTTGTTCTAGCACTCACGTATTTAGTCTTATCAGCTAATTCATTTTTATAGTATTATAGAGATTATTCTACAATGTCTGGATATATTTGTTATTCCTTTAATTAGTGAAATCTGAGATATGTCGAAATTCGAAGACGCAAATATGATGATTTTGAAATCAGAGTATAGGATACGAAATCAAATATAAGCCTCGCGATTTCCTTGAAGCGAATTCGGCCGATCGCCCTACCAGAATAGAACGAACTCTTTACGGACTAATTGATTCGGCGAACAAAATAGAAAGCTTTTTGGAGAGAATTTTTAGAAAGAAATTATTTTTTAGGAAATTTTTTAGAGCAAAATAATTTGCAGAGAAGAGAGTAGTTGCAGAGTTTTTTTTTTTTTTTATGTTTTTAAAGAGGAGATCAAGAAGAAAAAAGAAATTAATTGAAATGTTTTTTGGATTTCAAAATTGATTTTTGTTGTTATTGGCTTCAACCCGTGTGGCCCATCTTAAATAAGCTCAAACTCTCAAAAGAGTTATAAAGACACATAAAACTCTTTATGTTAATATGGATAATCTTTTCATATTTCTCTTTCACCTTTTTAAATACTCAATAATATTTAATATCTTTTATTTATATTATAAATTTATTTTAAATTATTCTTCATTTTTTTTATATTATCTAAGGGAGAAAATCTCTTTCAATTTACTATATTTATTTCTTATATATTTATACATACGTTACTTTATGTATTTTGCAATTACTTTATTAATTTTGTCTTGTATATTTATATTTTAATAAATTTTCATATATTCATCTTATATATTTTACTTTAATTTTTTTAATTAATATATTTTATTTGTGTTTGTTTTCTATTTCAAATTAAAAGCCCTACTTAGTCCGCACTTGTTAGATAAATTATTTACTCTCATAAAATATTATATAAAATACTATTTAAATTTAAATAAAAAAAATTCTCAATTTCTATAAATTTATCATAATCACATAAATGAATACTTGCACCTATTTCCTTGCATTCTATCACTTGCACTCAGGCTTTTGCATGGTCAATTAATCGGTTTTTATATTATTAGAGTGAGAGTTCTAGAACATTGGATATACACAATTTGTACTTATTGATAAAGGACTCTATGGCTGTTGACGAAACCAAAACTAATTAGCAAATATCTATTTTGTTATTAGCAGTTAATTGGTTTTGGTTACTGGTTCATTAGTTAGGTTTTGCTTTCAACAACCTATATATATATATATATACAGAAGAATATATAATGTATCTTTCTCTAATCCAAGAAAACAGATTTTCTTTCTTTTCTTTTTAATACTTACTGTGAATTCTCTATAATCAAACTGCTAGTTCCTTTCATGGTATCAGAGCGTCAAGATCTTCCGGGACCAAGCAATTGAAGAAAAACAACAAGCTCATCCATGGATACAGCCGCAGCCGCAGCCGCAACTGGAGTACATCAACCAACCAGCATATCCAAGGCTTTGCTCCTAACCAGTGGCGATCAACCGAACTTGACGTTATCCTCGGTGCCATTGAATGGTAATAACTACTTTACATGGAGTCATCGCGTCCGGAATGCGCTTCTAGCTAAAGGAAAAGTTGGCTTTATCAATGGAAAACAACAGAGGCCAATGGAAGAATCATCTGATTTTGATGCCTGGGTAGAAGTTGATGCCCTAGTACGAGCCTGGATTATCAATTCCATTACACCGGAACTTCAAGGTGCATTCATATATGTTGCTTCGGCAAAAGGGCTATGGGATAGTCTCAAAGAAAAGTTTGGGCAATCGAACGGCTCTCTAATATACCAACTCAAACGATCCTTAAATACTATCAAGCAAGGCGAAGATACCATAACAGCCTATGCTACTAAGTTGCAGGAAATATGGGCAGAATTGCTCATGCTTGATCCTCCAATTGAATGCTCGTGTGGAATGAACCAAAAGATCATGGCCAGAATGGAACGAGACCTGCTGATTCAGTTTCTTACTGGATTAAACGACTCATATGAAACTGCAAAGGGGCAAATTCTATTGATGGAACCTCTCCCATCAATGAGTAAGGCATACTCTCTTATCTTACAAGTTGAAAAACAACGTGAGATACACATGTCGATTGAACATAGTGTGCTCATGGTGTCCAACAATGGAGTTGGAAAGAAACAGTTCGATAAAAGGAATCTGCAAATTGACAAACGAATTGCAATTTTTGAATATTGCAAAAAGAAAGGGCACACTAAGGATACTTGTTTTTCTTTGCATGGTACTCCTGCTTGGTACAAAGAACTAATTGAGAAGAAAGGACCAACTGCATGCGTTATCACAGAAGACAGAGACCACAAAGCATGCCCAGATATTAGTGTCTTGATCAAAAGTGAGGTAAAAAAAATCTTCATGCAGCAGAAACAGCCTGACATACCAACAGAAGTTGTGAATTCTGCCATCGAGTTTGCAGGTACGGTTTCTTTTGTTGGATCTATTCATTTGGATGATAACTCTTGGCTCATTGATAGCGGAGCAACGTGCCATATCTGTTACAACTGAAAATTTTTTGACCACCTCTTCCCAATCTCGAATAATCCCCTTATTATTTTGCCTAATGGATCAAGTGTGACAGCCAACTATGTTGGTTCTGTAACCATTTCCTCTAGCCTTACTCTTCCACACGTTTACTTCTTGCCCGATTTTCATTTTAACATCATCTCTGTTAGCTCATATCTTAAACATTCCAATCATAAACTTATATTCTCTGCCAATACCTGTGAAATGCAGGACCTGAATGGTGATGTTCTAGCCACGGCAACATTAAAAAAGAGTCTCTACATCCTTTCTAGTACCTTTCATCAAATACACAGTTTATCATCATTTCAATCTCCCAATAACTCATTGTTGTGGTACAGACGTCTTGGTCATACTTCCCCAAATACACTTCAACATTTACCTTTTCTTAAAATTTTCGAGTCTATGCCTTGCGATGTATGCCACAAATCTATACAAACTCGTTTACCATTCAATAAAAGTCAGTCTTGTGCTTCCCATTTATTTGAATTGGTTCATATGGATACTTGGGGCCCATACAAATCACCCACTCTCACAAGCTGCCACTACTTCTTAACAATAGTTGACGATTTTTCTCGAGCTACCTGGACATATCTGCTCCAAAATAAGCAAGGAATTCATCAAATCATTGACAACTTCATTAATCTTGTTCGAAATCAATTTAACACCTCTATTAAAAAGATACGAACGGATAATGGAAATGAATTTTTAAACTCACAGTGTCTATTCCTCTATCGAAAGTACGGCATAGAACATCACCACTCATGCCCTTATTCTCCACAACAAAACGGTCGAGCCGAGATAAAACACAAACACTTACTCCAACTCACTCGTGCTCTTCTTTTTCAAGCAAATCTGCCCTCTAAATTCTGGGGTGATGCCCTACTACATGCCACCCATCTCCTCAATAAATTACCTACTGTTGTTCTGTCCTGGAGCACCCCATACTACAGACTCCATCACACTTCCCCAAATTATTCCAATCTCAAAACATTTGGTTGTTTGTGCTATGCATCCATCACTCAACCCCAAAAATCAAAGCTAGAGCCTAGAGCCACAAAATGTATATTCTTGGGTTTCCCACAAGGTCAAAAAGGGTATAAGCTTTACAGTCTTGATCACAAAAAATATCTTGTAGCTCGAGATGTCATCTTCTATGAAGATATCTTTCCTTACTTCACAACCCATACTCCTCCTGCGTGCGATCTATCTGATAGTCTTCCCTTATCTTCTCCAAATCTTGATAGCCCTACCTTATCTTCCATTAACATCAATCATAGAACTTCTACATCTCCAACTACAGTTTCATCACCAAGACCTACAACTACAGCTCCTACAGAATTTCTCTCAAACCCTCTCAATACTAATTCTGCCTCACCAACTCATTTAGATCTTAACCTAAATCTCGATCGCCCAAAACGCACTGTTAAACCCCCTACATGGATGAAAGATTATGTTTCTCCGTGTATATCCAACTATACTACTTTCCCTTCTTCTCATTCATACATATGGCACAGTGTCTCTGCTCTTGATGATCAAGAGCCTAAATCCTATGATCAGGCACAACATGAGCCTGTTTGGCAAGCTGCCATGGTAGAGGAATTAGAAGCTTTGTCAAAAAATATCACATGGGAAGTCACCAAACTCCCTCATGGTGTCAAACCAATTGCATGCAAATGGGTTTTCCGTCTCAAGCGCAATTCAAATGGAAGCATTCAACGATACAAAGCTCGCCTCGTAGCTAAGGGCTATCTTCAAATACCAGGAAAAGAGTACAAGGAATCATTCGCTCCTTTAGCGAAAGTTGTCACTCTCCGTGTTCTTCTTGCCATTGCATCTCTAAATCAATGGTCTGTTCATCAATTGGATATTAACAATGCATTTCTGCATGGTTATCTTGATGAAGATATATATATGGTGCCCCCACAACGCAGTCATATTGCTCCTGGTTTTGTCTGCAAACTTAAGCGCTCATTATACGGCCTTAAACAGGCTCCGCGTCAGTGGTATAAAGAATTCTCCTCCAAAGTCATTAATTTTGGATTTGTCCAATCCTCGAATGATCATTGTCTCTTCACTCTATCCAAAGATGGTCACTTTATAGCTCTTCTTGTATATGTCGATGACATTCTCATCACAGGATCTTCGAGCAACGTTATTACAACTGTCAAGGAGTTTCTTCATCTTAAATTTACTATCAAAGATTTGGGACAGGCTGATTTATTCTTGGGCATACAAATTGAGCATACTTCATCTGGGATTATAGTCTCTCAACAAGGTTTCATTGCAGATATTATCAATGAATTAGGATTTCAGGAGGCCAATTCATGTCCTACGCCGTGTGTAGCAGGCCTAAAATTACAGAATGGAAATGGCAATCTTTTGTCTCAGCCTGAAAAATATCACCGACTGGTAGGTCGTTTACTTTACTTGACCTTGACTCGTCCTGATATCAGTTATGCAGTTCAACAGCTCACACAATTCATGAGCGCTCCCACCTCTACTCACTGGGCAGCTGCTCTACGAGTGGTGAACTATCTTAAAGGAACTCAACATCAACAACTTATCTTTCCCTCAACTGGAAATCTCACCTTAACTGCATTTTCGGATGCTGACTGGGGCTCTTGTTTGGACACTTGCAAATCTTTTACTGGATTTTGTTTATTCCTTGGCCCGTGTCTCGTATCTTGGAAGACAAAGAAACAGTCCACCATCTCCAGATCTTCAGCCGAGGCAAAGTATCGTGCTTTCGTGTCCACTATTTCTGAACTTTTATGGCACACATATCTCTCCTCCTTGATTTTCATACTCCAGTGCATACTCCCATCTCCTTTTACTGCGACAATCAATCCACAATTCATATGATCAAGAATCCGGTTCATCATGAGAAAACGAAACATATAGACATTGATTGTCATTTCATTAGACATCACTATACTTCTGGTGTTTTCGAGCCAATTCATGTTCCGTCTTCTCAACAGCTAGCCGATGTTTTCACCAAGGCGCTACCCACAGACCTCTTCCACGCTGCGTGTGCCAAGCTGAACCTGGGTTATTCAACACATGTCCAGCTTTGGGGGGGGGAATGATAAAGGATTCTATGGCTGTTGACGAAACCAAAACTAATTAGCAAATATCTATTTTGTTATTAGCAGTTAATTGGTTTTGGTTACTGGTTCATTAGTTAGGTTTTGCTTTCAACCAAACAGAATATATAATGTATCTTTCTTTAATCTAAGAAAACAAATTTTCTTTCTTTTCTTTTCAATACTCTCTGTGAATTCTCTATAATCAAACTGCTAGTTCCTTTCACTTATTTATATTTTAAATATATTCAGACTCTTTGTAATTTTTTTTATATTATCCAACCTAGTTAATATCTTACAATTCCTATATTTATTTCCCACATATTTATAAGTATTTTTTTATGTATTTTTTAATTAATATATTAATTTTTTTTGTATATTTTTATAAATATTTGTATATCCCTTTTGTATATAATACTTTAATGTTTTTTTTTAAAAAATTATTATGTTTCATTTTTGTTTCTTTTTTTTTATTTAAAATAAAAACATCACTATTTGGTATGTGATCCGATCAACGTATAATATTCTAATAAAATTATTAAAAACTAGTTCTTTTTTATTTTAATTTTGATTAAAATGATATTTAAAAAATAATGTATTTTTATTGAGAACATGAGGATCCAATACTGAAATTTTTATTTGAAAAAAAAGCAAACAAAGATAAAATAAAATAATTATAAAAAAGTAAACTAATAAATATAATGGATATAAAAAAATATTTTATAAAAAAATTACAAAAAATTTAATAAATTAATTAAAAATAGATAAAGAAGTGTATTTATAAATATATATGAAGTAAATATAATAAATTGTAAGAGATTAAATAATAATATAGAAAAGTTTAGAATAAATTTAAAAAAAAATAAATAAAAATGATACATATAAGATTTTAGCACCATTATTGTTGAAATACTATAAAAATTGGTGAATTGACAAACTCTATTTCCTATTAGGGTTGTACTCTCTCTTGTGGCTAGATATTTTTTTTGTTCAGTGATGAGTGTTTATTTGTTATTGATTTTGATATTTCTCATCTCCAGTTGATTTAGGGGCTGATTTTAATTTGTGTGTTTGTTTTAATTGATTTAGTTGAAGTGATGAAATGAGACAGGCAACATAATAGAGAGAGTGATAGAAATCTATTGAGGATTAGGAATAAATACTTACCAAACAATGGATGCAATAGTGATATGAATGGACAGATAGATGTGTGGTGGGAAGGCATCAATATTGGATGCGATAAACTTCACATCTAGTCCCCGGTACAATAGAACACATACAATAGTTTGGCCTTTGATCCACTAATTCTTATGGAAAAAAATATGGTGTCTATAGAAAGGAAAGACATCAGGATTTTCAAAGATTGGATAAACAACAGGTGAGTGAACACCGGACCAGTGCTTGACATTCTAGCCTTCCTCACATTGGTGATGAACCTTACGCAGCTGCCGGAGCTCCCGACGGCACCCCAGTTGCGTCGAAGCCCCTTGACGTGCCAATAAAATCATAAAATGGTTTCTCTCCCAGGCTTTGGGCTGTTGTTACAGTGGATCCAGTGCTTGGACTAGAGTTTTGACTCATGCAATGTCTCCACAGTTGAGCCTTTTTGCCTCGATGGGGTAAATCCTAACCAAACCTAAACACTAAACAACAAAAAACAAAATTTGTAATACATTTCTTAATATATATAACAACTAAAGGAACTACAGAACAGCTCATTAGATATTGGATAACCTGACCAGAGAACACATTTTATTTTTAAGTTTTGAATTTGGGTTGAGAGATTAGGATTAAGAAAGATTTTGATTAAAATATCTTTTGATATGATATAATAAATAATGGATATATCTGAGACTATGAATTAAAAATATATATATTCTTAATATATTAAACAGAAATTTAAATATTCAGTTTCTTGATAAATTTATTTAGTCGGTTGGTTTTGTATAATCCATTAGCCACTAAATATTATTATGGTTGAAGTGTTTAATGGGGATGAATCAAATACTACTGGAAGGGGGGATCTATAAAAGTACTGATTAATGAATATACAGGTTTGCAATGGAGTGACATATGTGATATATTTATATAATTTTCAACTTAATTTTCTCACAAATGGGCCCAAGGCCCAATCTGACTATATATATATTTATATATATACACCCAATGACTCAATAGGCCATTCATAATTGGGCCCAATCCAACCAATTAATTCATTTACACATAAATGGATCACATTGCATTTATGGAGGGCGGAGTTTCTTTGTTTTTCCAACGTGGGATAAACTCCTCTCAGGGTGTTTGGTTGTACGTGTTTTGTTCATGACCATTCTCCTGGTTTGGACAAATTAAGTCCTCGATCCATCAAATGTGTTTTCCTTGGGTACTCTCGAGTTCAAAAAGGATATAGTTGTTATTCTTCTCCTACTCATCGATATTACCTTAGTGCAAAATGTCATGTTCTATGAATCATCACCATACTTTACAGTGCCATCATCTCCATCCTCAATACCTGTGATTCCTCTTCCAGTTGTCCCCATTCCCAAGCTTGCACTTCAAGTCTATAGTCACCATACATGGCAGTGTCAGAACATACCTACTTCACCATCACCTATGCCTATTGATGACTTATCTCCAGTTCTATCGCCTTCCCCAGCTGCGACTTCTCAGCCACCTATCATCCCACGTCGAGGTACTCGGTCCACTCGTAATCCAAATCCTATTTATTATTTTCTTAGTTATCACCGTTTATCTCTTTCCATGTGTAGTGTTGTGACTGCTCTAGAATCGGCCATTGTTCCTCGTTCTTGGCGTGAGGCTTTGGGTCATTCAGGGTGGTGTCATGCTATGATGGAGGAAATGTCTGCTTTGCATGCTAACAATGCTTGGGATTTGGTTTTGTTACCGCTAGGAAAGACACTGGTAGCTTGCTGATGGGTTTATGCAGTCAAAGTTGGACCTGATGGTCGCATTGATCGACTTAATGCTTGACTTGTTGCAAAGGGCTTTACTCAAGTTTATGAAGAGGATTATACATAAACCTTCTCTCTTCTTTTTTCTTTCGATGGCGGCAGTGCGTGGTTGGCTCCTTCATCAACTTGACATTAAAAATATCTTTTTGCATGGTGAGCTTCAAGAAGAGGTTAAAAATATCTCCTTCTTCTTCTTTTTCTTTCACATTCACACACCAACATATATTACTATATATATTATATAAAGGAAAATAATTGAAGATAACAGGTTTACCTATCCTAATGTCTTTGTTATCCATTCCTGAGGCAGGATTTAAGAACATATCAGGTTTGGGCATTCTCAGGATAACAGTGAGAAGAAATGATCTGCAGGGTGAAGTGTCATTCTCTTCAATGAAGCAATTTCATGTCTAGCTTGATCATATATGTCATCAAGCTTTCTCTTTTGCCTGGCATAGACGAGTAAGTACGTTTATGGTGCGACCATGAATTTTGTAAGAGAGATACTAAGATACTAGAACAAAGAAATGGACCGGCATTTTTCTCTCCATTTCACTGAAGTGTGCCAGACTGCAAAGAGTCACTGAACCAACTTTTATTTTGCTGATTTTGATGATTCATCTCCTCATTATGAACCTGATTTCTTTATATTCATAGTATTTATCCATCTTTATTTAAGTGTACAATTATTTGGAGTAAAAGTTGATGCCTATGTTATGACTATCTTTTGTAAGGTTGAAGGAGAACTTGAAAATTAAAAAATTTACCTTAAGCTATCGAGTTTTTTGAAAGATATTATCTTCTTATATTTTACTCTTAATTCTTTTGGTGGATTCCTAAAATGGTGAGTGGTGAATGTTTTCTTTTGGTACCTCCTACTTCTGTGATCTTTTGGTATCAACTTACTACATAAATAATATAGTTAAGAGTATAAATAAAAAGGTCTAAAAAATATCTATATAATCACAAATTGTCTATGGCTCGGTTATGCATACATTAGATCTACTTATTCAGTAATGTCGTCCTCAACTGACACAATTTGCACATTACACATTGCTATTAAATCTGTTTGGAAAGAGGGTGCTGGCGGATAATTCTATATTTTTTCAATTATCTGGCTTAGTTATCTTGATCTTGATCTTATAAGCCGATGGAATTGATAATTTATTATATATATTGGGCTTCTCTTCCCTACTGCACATAATTTGAATGATAAAAAGTGGGGAGAATGTTTTATTTTGTATGAAATATTTTATTTTGAATTATAATATCATATTTATTGGAACCATTTTATATCAATCAAAATTGCTAAAATAAATACAATACATATCATTATACACAATAGAATATATATATCCTATTCACTTATAAAAAGTAAACAATTCAATTAAAAAAATATATTATTTTTTATTTTATTACATGATTTTTACACCTAGCGTAAAAAAAATACACCCATCCAAAAATATAAAATAAACATACCCTACAACGGTAATTTATTAATATATAAATTTTGAATTTTAATTTTCTTAAAAAAAAATTAATTCAATATTGTAATATTCTCCGTAATGAAAACCAAATTGAATTCGGTAATACCTTTCTTAAAATCATAAAAGTACATAATTGATTAATGTTAGAGCATATACAATTGATTACATAATGATGGCCTTCTCTTGTACCTCAAACATTTTTTCTTTTTTATCAATAGTAGCAAGAAAGAAAACGGCACACTATCCTGGTGTAGTCGAAGCCTACTTCAAGCCCTGAGAGAAGATGTTCATGTCATTTTTCCTAAGCCATTGTGTACTTTTCTTCTTCTGGGATGCTTGAGTTGGAAAATTATATGGAGACGTTAGAGCACGTCCCAAATAGAGACCTTTTCCACCAAAGACCATTGTATATGCTCTTACAAAAACAACAATCAAAGTTTTCATTGACATATCATCAATTTTAGGATATTTATGATTACATGGTCTATAAATATTATTTAGACTCCAAAAACACATGCTTTGAACAAGACGGTAACCCAGAAAAATAAAAATTTTCTTACTAATAGTAACCATATAATAACCCTACACTTGACAAGTTGGCATCGCAGATAAAATTTTTTTATACAAAACTAAACATTTAACATGTATTTTTAACTAAATATTCGCCACTTTCTCATTCATCAGCCATACCGAATTGTCAAAAAATGGTGTCAACCATATCTAACTTTCTATGCTGGAGCCATTTGATATGGACCAAGGTCAGGATGGCGACTGCCTAAACCGCATCTGCATGTATTTTCAATTGCAATAACATTAAAGGACAAACATACTAATCCCCTAGTTCAGAAATTGAGACCGAATTTGTCATCCTTGAGAATCTTAGACTAGTGCACCCAATCGAAATATCCAAAGAGATAAAATATATATTTCTTTCTGCCAATGAGAAAAGCACAATCTCCAATCACGATGGTAATAAAAGCCTAGCCTTACGATTAAATTATTATCCCTGCACAAGAACGGCAGAGCTGTCAAATTCTACGGTGACAACTAATATAACAGGGATCCCTTATTATATGTATTTGGCTTCCCTTCACTACTTTGCCCGCAAAAATTTAAGATAGGGATAAACATTTGAACGCAGCCTACTAGACACGTATATTTCATTAGATTCTATGCATAGACTACTGCCGCAAACAAAACCAAAGGCTTGCAACAAATGCAAAAGCTTAACATATATATATATATATATATATTTCAAGCAGCAAATGCAAAGGCTGATTTTCAACTGTACCTATTGCTATATATGCTGATATAAGAGGGAACCTTTGACACCCGTCCGCTCCTTGTCTCTTGCCCAATTGTCTCCAGAATATTCCCAGTAAGAATTTTCACAAGCTGCTGCTAGTATCCACATAGATTACTCATACAGGACTTGCTTACCATTGAGGAAAGCTTCGTAAAGTCAATCGATTTTTGACAAGCTACAAGGAAGAAGGAGAAAAACTGATGCATATAGTTATTCTCTCAATCCAAAAGTTCAACAATAAAACAAAAGATAGGAATATTAAAAATGATTACATCAAATCAACCCAAATATGGAAAATAATAATCTGTTATGGAATTGGGTAAAGTCAAATATTAGAAGAGGGAGAAGCTCGTATTTACTGTTTAATTGTTGATTATGAGTCTTGGGCTTGGCCCATAAGTCCGCCTATATATAGGGCGCATCTAGGTCATGTTAGGTTAGGCAGTCATTATTTTGTATTTTAGTTACAGAGCTAATTGGTTTTCCTCTGTGGTACTCTATTTCCATTGATTCAAATAAATTCTCTCTTCGATAAACCTGAGTCATAACAATTGGTCCGACCTGCCGGATCCTCTGCTGATGGAATCATGCCCATCTCCAATCAACAACGATTCGAGCTATTGGAAGCAACCTTTGGAGAAATACAGGAGGAGGTAAACCAGATCCGCCAGGATCTTTCCGCCAAGCTCGAGTTTCGCTGCGACAGGAGTTGCTCGCAGCGATCAAGACAGCGCCTGGCGGCGCAGAGCCGCCGCTGATGCCACTGCATCAGTGGGTCAGCCACCGACTCAATTCCCGGTGCCCTCAGCGTCGCCGCCCATGGTGCAACATCCACTCGTGATGGATTCTCAACCGTTAGGGAGGTTCCACGGTAGCTTCGCCTCCACGCTCCTCTCAGAAGTCAGACTACCACCATTTGACGGGACGGAGCCTATTTTTTGGGTTGCTCGTGCTGAGCAACATTTTGAACAACACCAGGTTCGCAGAAAACTCAAGGTAGCATTAGCGCCGATCGCCATGGAGGGTACAGCGTTGCACTGGTCTCGATGGCAACACTTTCGCCTCCCAACCGCCACTTGTGCGGAGTTTTCCCGAGCCCTAGTACTTCGTTTTGATGATTGTTACGTAGGGAACCCCTACGAGCTCCTTGCCACATTTTGGCAAAAATGGGGAGTTAATTAGTATATCAACGAGTTCATCCGGCTGGTGACATAGGTGCCAGGCTTAACGGATGAGCGTTACCTCGGATACTTCATGGGGGATTGCAGCAGAACATCCGCAATCATCTGAGGACACTAAACCCCAAAGATTTGGACTCAGCTATTCAGATCAGCCATAGCATTGAGTGGGAATTCAATGCTAGTTCTGACACAATATATCAACAACCTGGACAGCCACTTGTTCAATTTGGGAGTTCAGCATATTTCGAATATCAAATTCCCCCGTCAGAGGTTCCAACTATGTATCGAAGCACTCTTTTTTGCCGCTCCCAGATGTTGCACAGTAGGATTATGCATGTACCTAGATAGAAAACTCACAAGATACATGATATCAAGACCAGTATGTGTAAGATAATTTAGTCCACTTATTAGCCTTCAAAAATAGCTTGGATCAGTTGCTTTGGTTTCATCTTCATTAGTATTCGTCGGTGCGGTTGGTGATTTGCAATTGTGCATGCCAAACTTGAGGAAAAGATCATTAACATATTTATTATGTGAGAGACATATGCCATCTTTAGCTTGCTTTACTTCAAGTCCGAGAAAATAACTAAGTATCCCCAAGTCCGATATTTCGAACTCCTTCATCATACACATCTTGAAATCAACAACTAAGATTTCACTTGATCCAAAATATATGATGTCATCCATATAAATGCAAACAAGTATTAACTCACATTTGTCATTTTTCTTTGCATACAATGTTGGCTCACTTTCACTCCTCATAAATCCATTCTTTAGAAGGCATGAGTCAATTCTCTTATCCGGGCCCGTGGTGCTTGTTTAAGCCCTTATAATGCCTTTTTTTTTTAATTTAAAAACTTTGTGTTCTTTGCCTTGAACCACAAAGCCTTCAGGTCACGAGAGTAATATAGTCAGATACACTTTCAGACTCCTTCATCTTCATCCTTTCCAACTCGCCACGAAGTGTTTGAAGGCGCACTTGCTTGACACTATCGGCTCCTTTGAATGTTCTTTCTAAAATGTCTGAAGCTTCTTTTGAAATTGTTGTACCGAAAATCTTCTCAAAGCTTGACTCATCAACAACTTGGAACAACAAGTACAATGCAGCCTTATCCTTTGACCATGTCTCTTTCAACGCCTTCTATTGAGCCGCCGTATATCCGCCGTACTCGCGGGTTCTTCGAAACCTTTATGAACTATCTCCCATGCATCTTGAGATCCAAGAAGTGCTTGCATTTGAATACTCCAATTCTCGTAATTTGCCTTCGTCAAACATGGTGACGACATTTGACCCATCACATTTGCCATCGGCTCTGATAGCAATTTGTATAATATCAAATGTGGAGACACAAACACACAAATGCAAACACAAGACTATGGAAGTAAAACACACAAAGACAAAGTAAAAACACTAAGGCATGAAGACAAAATAATTGTTTGGTTATAATAATTCTCACTTTTTTACTCCTCTCTCAAATACACCAACGGACAATCATCATTTTAAAGCACAAAAATACATAGGATACTTCACAAATTAAAAACACAATTAATCCTAGCAAAAATTGTATTATTCTAGTGTAATATATATCCTTTTAACGCCCACTATTCTAGTAAAACTTCCATGCATTATATGTATTTTAATACCCATTAACCACACAATTTAACACCCAATTCCACAATAGATTCTTGTTATCAAACAAATAGAAGCTTGGATCTGCCCTGAAACATAAATTATTGATCATTTAATGTAAAACATAAATCTGTTTATGATCATCGTCCATTCCTCTTTAACATAAAGATCATTGACCTGAGTGTTGAGATCCTCCTCCTCTTCGTCGAAAGCTAGTTCCTACAATGACAATATACATCAATGATGATGATGATTATGAAGCGAAAAAGAAACATCCAAGGAGGCATTCGTTATGTCTATTGATTGGAAATTGTTGCCTCTTCGTCGTATTTATCAATGTCTGGATATAAAACAGCAGTCAGTGCATCAAAATTTGGATCATCTTTTAGAGAACGGTAGCTGGCACAGTGCGTGCGACAAGCAGGACCATCGTTGTTCCTTGGCAGGGATCAGCAATCAGCACGAGTAGCAGAACATAAATAACCGAGAAGTTGAAGATGATGATAAACACTCTATATATACAAATACATAAACAGGTTAAAAAGATCAAGTTGAATATATTATGAAAGATCAGAGCTCTTCATCGCAGAGCATTGGTTATCTGTTTAAACTAAAAGACACAGACAAAATAATTCTGGAGCATAAATAAAATAATGGGTTATGGATTATACAATCGTCGAGCGATTGCTTTCATGCAACCTCAACGATATTGCAACCATAAATTACCTGAATAGATGAATTTATTGGAAAACAAAATATCTTATATTTCATTTAATAAATTAAAAAATTATATTTTTATTCCAAATATCATATCAAAAGTTATTTCCGAGGTTGTTGAAAAGATACGTTCAATATTAGCTGGTGGTCCTGGCCAACGAGCCGAACGAGTTTTTGATTTACGGCTTTTCTTACTGGAATATATCGAATCTCCTGCTGCTGCCAAATGTTCTGATATTCAAGAGTTAGTACAGAAAATGATGCACTCTTCTGCTGAGATAGGAGCAGAACATGATGAAGTTAACCGTCAGACTCGCTGCCAGTAAGGACGAGTTGGAAAAATGAAGTCCGGTGGAGTGTAGAAAGTCTGCAATGGTTACCGAGCATGCAGATGCAGCTGGAAAGGATGCAGAGATTCAAGCAGCTCAACAGAAACTACTGAAGCATCCGTCAGAACTTAGAAACTGACAATTGAGGCAGAACAGGATATTTCCATGATTGAACCTGAATTGGAGAAGCTGGAATCAGAAGCTAGAGAAACAGCTGCTCAAAAAATATCGATGGAAGCAGAAAATAAAGAAATCAAGACTCAGGCGAAAGTCTCTTCTTTAAAAAGGGCAAGTGATGAAGATCACCTCGAGTCCAGTAAGAAGAAGTTAGCTGGATTGGAGTCTTCCTTGGAGTGGTTGAAAAGCTCGTGGGAACATATGACTTCTTCTCCGGCAATATTCTTAAAATTCATACCCTGAGTCCTGATTCTAGATAAGTCAGAAAATCTGGAAACAATTCTCTGAAATGAACAGATCTGTAGACAAGATGTAGCTGTAGTAGTAACTGAATTAAGTTTGTGTGTATCCATTCTTTGCAAATCCTGATGCCTTTCCTTTCTACCTACAGAAACTTATTCTCACCTGCGGAAAGGTTAGATACATAAATCAGTTGGTAAGAATCAGTGGGTCTGAAAGGCAAAATTATTGTATGTGTTCGATTGTACTGGGGAAGTAGAGCTGAAGTTTATCGCGTCCAATTACCATACCTTCTCACCATGCATCCACACTTGGTCCTACTTCAAGCCTTGCCTCGGAAGAATCCCTATAGTTGGTGTAGGTTTCCTTGCTGATGGTGGAGTTTGATAAGCACGGATCATTTAGTGTTGCCACGATCTCATGTTACCTATCTCATCTATCTATCCAACTAAGCCTCCAACAAGGATAGAAAAGCCCCAATAAAAAATTAAACTCTAATCACTCGACAACTGCATCCACAAAATAGAGTTTTCTCTTCAAAACAAAACAAATTTTCAAAAGTAAAAAATAAGAAATTCGAAAATACTTACACCTTTACCTGGTGTTGATATATATATAGTATATATATATTTTATATATTGATATATATATTCTACCTAATATATCTCTTATATAAATATAATATTGTACCCTAATTGTGTTAAATGAAAATAGAGTTTATTCCATAAATCGTAACATGGTATCAGAGCCATGCTTTTTCCCGACTAAATCGAAACAACCCACGAATTCCAGATAGCATATTTCCGATCACTTCCGACCGTCACCGCCACCACCATCGCCTTCGCCGTCACGAGACCGGCCGGACGCCGGAACAGTTCGGCGAACGGCGGCGCGTGAGAGTCACACGCGCCCGACGTGTTTTTCCGGCCGGACGCCTCGCCGGCGCGTGGGGGCGCGTGCGGCGGCCGTTGGCGGCGATCTTTGCACCGTCGTGTTCGGAATTTGATTTCCTCCGCGATGGTATCTTCACTTCCTCGGTTTGAGCAGTTTTTTGTATCCGGTTGACTTTTTGTGTTTTGGGTTTTGATTCGGTTTCTTTCGTTTCGGCTTTCGGCTTGAGGTTTGAGATTCTGTTTTCTCTTGAGTTTCTATGGAAAAGATGGATGTACATATTCCGATCAATGTTGTTTTGTCTGGAGATAATTACAGTTTGTGGGCACAATCGATGAAAAGTTTTTTGATAGGTCGGAAATTGTGGCGAATTGTTACGGGAGATATAGTTGCCCCCATTGCTCCAGTCTCTATAGGAGAAGTTACGCCTACCGCCACAGTTGTTGAATCTTATATTGAAAAATTGGAAGATTGGGATAGTAAAAACCATCAAATTCTCACTTGGTTGCGCAATACTTCCACTCCGGCGATCCATGTTCAGCTTGCCCAATTTGACACTGCCAAGGCAGCGTGGGATTTCTTGGCAGTCCGCTTCCGTGCTACTGGTTTGGCACATTATTATCAGTTATGGAGCACTCTCCACGATCTAAAACAGGAACCAGGACAATCTATCAACGACTTCCTTGCCCAAGTGCAACCCCTTTGGCATCGGTTGGATCAAGCAGAGATCAGTCCTGATCATCTTCGCCTCATTCAGGTCTTAATGGCTTTGCGTCCAGAGTATGAGGCAGTTCGTGCCTCTTTGTTACATCGGCATCCACTTCCTACCTTGGATGCAGCTATTCAGGAGATTCTGTTTGAGGAAACTCGTCTCCACCTAGCTAAGGCTCCTCAGCTTGACTCTGCTCTTGCGGTCACTGCCCGAACTCCTACTCAGAATCGTTCTCATCGTTGCAAAAGATGTCAGTCCTCTGATCATGACTTCGGTCATTGCCCAAAGGTGGAGTGTCACTACTGTCATGTTTTAGGCCATACTATACAGTATTGCCCCACTAGACCACCTCGCTCTGGAAGTAGTAACTACAAGCCTCGGAATTCTCGTGGACCTCAGTCTGGTACCTCCTCTGTCACAGCCTCTGCTGCGCCTGCGCCTGCGCCTCCTACGATTCAGGACCTGGAAGCTCTTCTTAAACAGGTTCTATCTTCCAATACCGCCATGTCTACCACATCAGGTAACTCTCCTTGGTATTTTGATTATGCTTGCAGTAATCATATGACCTCTGATATACGCCTTATGACCTCCACATCCACCGCACCATCCTTACCCCCTATCCTTACTGCCGATGGTACCCATATGCGCATCACCCATACCGGACATACATCCACCTCATCCTTATCCCTCCCTGACACATATTGTATCCCTCAATTAACCTTAAATCTGATTTCCGTTGGTCAATTGGTTGATCAAGGTCTCACCGTGTTATTTTCTTCTACTGGTGTGCAGGTTCAGGACGCGCAAACCGGGCGGATTCTTGGGAAGGGCCGGAAGACGGGCCGCTTATTTGAACTTACGTCACTCCAGGTCCCTCGTCCCTCTATCTCAGCTGCCACCACCTCTACACCATCCTGCCTTCAGTGGCATCGTCGTCTCAGTCATGCGTCTTCCAATAAAGTCAGGTCCTTGATTAGTCAGGGTAGTTTGGGTTCTGTTAAGTTTGAGTCTTTTAATTGTGTAGATTGTTCGTTGGGAAAACAACCTGCTCTGTCGTTTCCTCATAGTACTTCCATTGCGGATACTCCATTTTCTTTAGTTCACTCGGATATTTGGGGACCTTCGCCCACTGTGTCTATGAATGGTTCTCGTTATTTTGTGATTTTTATTGATGACTATTCTCGTTTTACATGGATTTACTTTCTGCGGCATCGCTCTGAACTTCCATCTATTTATATGACCTTTGCTAAAATGATACATACCCAATTTTCCTCTACTATAAAAACTCTCCGCACAGATAATGCTCTTGAGTATACTGATACATCATTCCTTAGTTTCTTATCTGATCAAGGTACTGTTGTCCAACGCTCCTGCCCATACACCTCTCCACAAAATGGTCGCGCCGAACGCAAACACCGACATATCCTCGATACAGTCCGCACCCTTCTCTTATCAGCCTCTTGTCCAGATCGTTTTTGGGGAGAAGCCGCACTCACCGCTGTCCACACTATAAATCGTGTCCCTTCCTCTGTCCTAGGTAATGTCAGTCCTTTTGAAAGACTATTTAATCGTACCCCTGATTATAGTCTTCTCCGCCCTTTCGGTTGTGTCAGTTTTGTCCTCCTCCCTCCTCATGAGCGCACTAAGTTAGAACCTCGCGCTCGTCTGTGTTGCTTCCTGGGCTATGGGTTAGAACATAAGGGTTATCGTTGTTGGGATCCTATTTCCAATAGGCTACGTATTTCTCGTCATGTCACATTTTGGGAGGATACCAAATTCTCTTCCTTGTCTCACTTCCGAGTCCCCTTTGATCGTTCGTCTCCGTTCTTTACCTTGTCCTCTCCACCCCTATTCCCTTCCAGTGACACGGCTCCGTCTCCATCTCCCTCTCCTGACGCCGTCTCGGTTGCGCCTCCTGAACCGCAGCTGATCCCCGAGCCTACTCTTGCTCTCGACTCCGATACATCATCACCACCAGAGCCTGACACGACTTCGATCTCAGCCCCTGATCCTGGCCCTCGTCGCTCCACTCGGGTTAGTCACCTTCCTACTCACTTACTTGATTATCACTGCTTCTCTGCCACCTTGTCCCATCATGAGCCCAGGACCTTTCGTGAGGCGTATGCGGATCCTTTGTGGCGGCAGGCTATGTCTGAGGAGTTGCAGGCTTTGGAGAAAACACATACGTGGGATATGGTTGATCTTCCCCCTGGCAAGAAACCTATTGGCTGCAAGTGGGTATTCAGAATCAAAACTAACTCTGATGGATCTATCGAGCGCTACAAGGCACGTTTGGTAGCCAAAGGCTACACCCAGCAGTATGGTATCGACTATGAGGAGACATTTGCCCCGGTTGCTCGTCTCACCTCTGTCCGCTGTCTTATCGCCATCGCTGCCGCTCGTCGGTGGCCCCTACATCAGCTTGATGTCAAGAATGCGTTCTTGCATGGTGATTTATCTGAGGATATCTACATGTCTCCTCCTCCTGGTTTTCCTACCTCTTCCAAGGTATGCAAACTTCGCCGTGCCCTATATGGTTTGAAACAGGCACCTCGAGCTTGGTTTTCGAAATTTAGCTCTGCTCTACTCCAGCTTGGCTTTACTTCTAGTGATCATGATTCGGCTCTCTTCCTTCGACGTGGGTCAGCTGGAATTACTATTTTATTGCTTTATGTGGATGACATGATTATTACGGGAGATGATGCATCAGGTATCTCCGAGTTGCAAGCTCATCTAAACCGCCACTTCGAGATGAAGAGTTTAGGGCCTCTTCGGTACTTCTTGGGACTTGAGATCTCCGACACCTCCGACGGATATTATCTCTCTCAAGCCAAGTATGCCTCCGACCTCCTATCTATTGCCGGTCTCACTGACTCCAAGACTGCTCCTACACCTCTTGATTCTGACTGTCGTCTTACTCCGATGGACGGCGTTCCCCTTGATGATCCGACTTTGTATCGTCAGCTAGTGGGAAGTCTCATCTACCTGACTGTCACTCGACCGGATATTGCTTATGCCGTCCATATCGTCAGTCAGTTTATGTCTGCTCCTCGGACGACTCATCATTCTGCTGTCCTACGGATTCTCCGGTACGTCAAAGGTACCCTGCTTCATGGACTTCATTATTCCGCTCGATCCTCCTTAGTTTTGACCGGGTATTCTGACGCTGATTGGGCGGGAGATCCCTCTGATCGCCGCTCGACCACCGGGTTTTGCTTCTTCCTTGGCGACTCGCTTATTTCATGGCGCAGCAAGAAACAGACGGTTGTCTCCCGGTCCAGTGCAGAGTCTGAATATAGAGCCCTTGCCGATACCGCTGCTGAGCTTCTATGGCTTCGCTGGCTTTTGGCTGATCTTGGAGTGCCTCAGCCCTCTGCCACTATTATCCATTGCGACAGTCAGAGCGCCATGAAGATTTCGACAAATGATGTCTTCCACGAGCGTACGAAGCATATTGAGATCGACTGTCACCTTGTACGTCATCACGTTGCTCATGGAAGCATCTCCTTGTCTCCTATTTCCTCTGCTGATCAGACGGCCGACGGATTCACCAAACCTCACCTTCCCGGCCGTTTTCAGTCATTTTTGAACAAACTCAAGTTGGGCTCCACCGTTCCACCTTGAGTTTGAGGGGGGATGTTGATATATATATAGTATATATATATTTTATATATTGATATATATATTCTACCTAATATATCTCTTATATAAATATAATATTGTACCCTAATTGTGTTAAATGAAAATAGAGTTTATTCCATAAATCGTAACACCTGGCATGCACATTTTTATTTTTGTCAGCTAACCTATTTTTAGGCTAGTAGAGAGATGCTTCTCAAATGTTAACATATATATATATATAATTTTTATTTATTTATATTTTAAGTTTTATTGATATTTTTGGCCCAACCCATTACCGAGCTCAACCTGCAATCCAAAACCCTTTAACCCGACCCGGTTCTAAAGACCCGACCCGACCGGCACCTTATAACTCCCCCTTCCCTTCTCATTCAGTATAATGTGTATCACGTGATTTATGGTTTTCTCTCTGGTTAACGTTCTTCGCCGTTCTTCTCGGTAAGTTTGGGGTTTCCTTCTTCGCCAAAATTGCAATTGTTCTAGTTTGATTCCTTCCGGTAAGTTGTTTCTCTGGGTGTTCTTGGTGCGGTTCTTTAGGAAATCGGTCGATTAGAGTTAGGGTTCTAAAATCGAGTCCGTAGGTTTGGGGTTTTGTTTGGAGGCGGTTGGGTTAGTCCCTAAGTTTGAGTCATTAGGTTGTAGATTGAGCCTTCAAAATAGTTTCCCCGATCGTCCTTTTTTGAGTAGCTTGGGAATCGCCGAAGAATAGGGAGCAGCCTCGGACTGCCGGAGTAAGTCGCTGGTGAAGAGTTCGTCGGCATCAGAATCGGATTCAGATTTGTTAATCTCAGCTGAATCAATTGCGAAACAGGAAGTTTATGTTATTCAAACTCAATTGCCTTAAATTGTCTTTAGGCATGTTTGTTTGGTTTCTGATTTTAATTTCCAGAAAGTGATATTGCCTTTTGCTTTTAATTTTATTGGACACATTCTAGTTGATGATTTGGTTGTTTGAGAGCCAAATATGTCAAACCATCACGTTCTGGTAGAATCTTCGGGTAAATCGATCGTTGGTAATAGATTGATTTTTGTAAAAGGCTAAACCTTCTCTTTTTAATTCTTCGTGAATCTACTGATTGCATATTAGATTAGGATGTTGGTGAATCTGCTGATTGCTGAGATTGATTGTGTAATCTTGAAAATCTTGTTTTCTTTGTTGGTCTATATTGTTGTTGTAAATCTTGTGCTTCATTGCTAGTGTAGTTAATTACTTGGATTGTGTTTTTTGATTGATTTGTTTTGTGGGCAAATATATTTTTTTTAAATGACTGCTTCTATGGGTAATTTTTTTAATATGCAGCCGTTGGATGGGAAAATAGATTTTACTATTTGGAAACAAAGAATAAAACGTGTTTTAATTACTCAAAAACTTTCTCGAGCAATAGATGGTACATTTGATGAGATACACCTATGGAAAAACGTGTTGAAATGGATGAATGTGCATGTGTGTGTATTGTGTTGCATTTAAGTGACAATGTGCTTAGGAAAGTAGGTAAGTTTTTTAGTAAAAAACAATTGTTAGAGAGGTTATATGCATTGTACACGGAAGTAACTTTGTCAAATAAGTTGTTTTTGCTTGAAATTTGTTTTCAATTCAAACTAGACACTAAGAAGAGTGTTGATGAGAATATAAATGTCTTTACCAAACTAATTCAAGATATAAAGTTGAGTGGAGATTAACATATTGATGAATATTCTCCAATTGTGCTTTTGAATGTCATTCCTGATTCTTACAGTGATGTTAAATCCACAATTAAATATGGAAGAGATAACATTACTTTAGATATAGTCATAAATGGTTTAAAAAGTAAAGAACTAGATTTAGTAGTAATAAATCAATTGGAAACTCAAGTGGCGAAGTTTTGCATGTAAAAGGTAGAGCTTTCAATAGGTAACCAAAACAGCTACAATAGAGATAATCAATCATCGAATAACAATAAAAAGAAAAATAAAGAAAAGAATTATAAATCATTGCCTATAAAATATTATGGTTGTGGTGGAGTAGTCAATTATATATTAGAGTGTCCTAGTGTTGCTAATAAAGGTCAAGTAAATAACACAAATCAAGTAATTGAATCCAATGATCAATCAAATATGACTTTGTGTAGTCAACCTTTAGGTGATGTATATTGATTGAGTTTTGATTTTTCTTTTCTTTCCTTTAGCATGTGAATATTCGTGAAAGGATAATTCTTTGAAAGATTGGCATTTCTGCTTCTTTTCTTGTGAAAACAGGTGCTGAAATATTTTTTTTGTTGCTGAGAATTCTGTTATGAGTAAAATTCTGTGCAGATTTTTTTTTAAAAAAATAAACCTGTGCAGATTTTTTAAAAATTAAAATCGGTGTTACTGTTTTTCTTCTTTGTGTGAAAAGAAATAAAAAATGGAGTTTTGCATCCTTGGTTATTTGCTGTTCCATGTTTGATTGCTTGCTGTTTTTTTGTTTCATTCTTTGTGTTTTCTAGATTAAGTGAATAATTTAGGTTGTTAGTTTCCCGAGAATATTTGAATATTTGTCTAACTGCATGTTAGTTTGCTAAGCTTTGTGATAGTGTTTGCTTAGGCTTTGTGATAGTGTTTGCTTAGGCTTTGTGATAATGTGTGCAAACCTATATTCTCAGTTTCTTTGCAATCCACGTCGAATTTCTTGGTGTGATATATGCTTGTCTTTGTGTTTCTATGTGTTCAAGCATGTGATAGGATCCTTTAGTATAAGCATTCTCTATGTCTTTCTTTGTGGTGTCATGACATGTATATACTTTGTGATTAGTTCTTAGATGGAGTTCGCATGTTGTCTTTTTTGTGTTAAGTTGTCCCTTTTTTGAATGAGCTATTAGTTTCTGCAAGACTAATGTTTGCTTGTGAGTACAGGGTTTACTCAACGTTTTTTGTGAGTGTAGGTTTATTGTGTATAGGTGAATCTTCTCGGGCGATTCCCATGCGACTTGATTAGGCGAAAAAGGTCACGAGGCTGTGATGCATAACCTACGGGAGCAACCATCGGTAAATGACTTGCCCAAAAAAAGGTAGAGAATGTTGATATTTTTGGCCCAACCTATTACCAAGTCCAACCCGCAACCCAAAACCCTTTAACCTCCCTAGGTTCTAAGGACCCGACCCACTCGCACCTTATAACTCCCCCTTCCCTTCTCATTCAGTATAATGTGTATCACGGTTGATTTCTGGTTTTTTCTCTGGTTCATCTTCTTTGCCGTTCTTCTCGGTAAGTTTGGGGGTTTCCTTCTTCGCCGAAATTGCAATCGTTCTAGTTCGATTCCTTCCGGTAAGTTGTTTCTCTGGGTGTTCTTCGTGAGGTTCTTGGGGAAATCAGTCGATTAGAGTTAAGGTTCTGAAATTGAGTCCGTAGGTTTGTGATTTTGTTTTGAGGCCGTTGGGTTAGTCCATAAGTGTGAGTCATTAGGTTGTAAAGTGAGCCTTCAAAATAGTTTCCCTGATCTTCCTTTTTCGAGTAGCTTGGGAATCGCCGGAGAATGGAGAGCAGCCTCGGACTGCCGGAGTAAGTCGCTGGTGACGAGTTCATCGGCGTCGGCATCGGAATCGGATTCGGATTTGTCAATTGCGAAACAAGACTTGTTATTCCAACTCAATTGCCTTAAATTGTCTTTAGGTGTTTTTTTTTTTTTTTTCTAATATTAATTTCCAGAAAGTGATATTGCCTTTTACTTTCAATTTGGTTGGACACATTCTAGTTCATGATTTTGTTGTTTGACATATTAGTATAAAAACACAAGTTTATTCTAGATTCTTCTTAATCTTTTAAATATTACTTAAGGTACTAAATATCTCGAGGGTGTTTGGTAAGCTTTTAGCTATTTGACCTTAATTTATGGATTCGGTAAATTAGATTTTTGAATAGCTTATTGACCATAAAAAAGTTAATTTCTGAAACAATTTATAGCATTAGCGTTTCCAAATTATTGTTTCTTTTTTTAAAAAAAATTATTCTTTATTTGCCGTTAAATATAAGTAATTTCTTCTATAAGTATTAATATATTTTTCATTGTAGTATTTATTAATTATTTTAATATATTTTTTAATAGCTTATTAATTTACTTTTATAAATTTAAAATACTTATTAATTTATGTATATATACTATATATTTGTCACATAATTTTCTTTTTAAATAATCAGTATACTAGAAATAATTTATTTAAAATTATAAATTTAATAAAAAGTTTAACTTAATAGAAAATTATATACATTATTTTTACACTATTTCTAATGGAAAAAAAGTTCATATTTTTTTTTAATAAAAGAAAAAAATTCTTACAAAATATTTAAAAAAAATAACAGAAACAGATATTTTAATAAAATTTTCATAATTTTCAATAAGTAATAATAATAATTTTAAAAAACCCTACATACCAAAAAAAAAATGCAACTAAATAATTTTGAAATAAAATACAATGTCTTTAAAGTCTAATATCAAACCGCTACTTTACCAAATACTTTCGCACAAATAGCTAACTGAATCGCTAGTTAAATAAACTAACAGTTAAATCAACTAACAGCTAACACCTCTTTATATTTTACCATATTTATTTCTTATATATATTCATAAATATATTTTTTAATGTATTTTTAAGTCCTAAAGTTAGGATGTACTTATGCCTTAAAATGGTAAATATACTTTCAGCCATTTCCAGAATAGATCATCCAAGATGATTCAAGATGTCCCAAATGTAAACCCTTTGTAGAAAAAAGAAATTGTATATTTCATCGTATCGAGATTGGATACATACAGTCCTATTTTATAGAAAAATATAAAGTATAATGAATAAATAAATAGCTACAATCTCTCCTAATATCAAGCGTAATCAATACTTTCCATAACCGAATATGGAAATACAATAGTTACCAATATACATTCCAACACCCTTCAATTATTTTTGCATTAATTGCTGATAAATTGTTCGTCTTAAACCCTTCCCCAGCAACCGAAATCTAAGGCGTGGAACAAAAACTTGTCGTATTGAGGATCAAAGGCAGAGGACGCCCCCAACAAACACTCATTGGACGATGAACGCCACCGCCACACAACAAAATACAAAAGAAGGCACAAAGCTGATGCAAGTAGCGCAAAAAGGGGTCTCGAACAATGGGTGTGCTGGCCTGACTACAGGAAGCGTTGCTGGATCTTCAACCAGAAAGAGCTTTGCAATCGGCTGCGCCATGCGTGAAATGGGCCTCAAGTTTTCATTACTATTCACTGCAATGCTGAAATTATTAGGAAAATATATATTTCCATATTTAAATATGGACAAATAATAATCTACAATTATATTAGTTATTCTGATTATTTGATTGACTTAAATTACATAATTTAATTATCGAAATAATCAACAATTTATTTGATTGACTTAGATTTTGATATTTAATTATAAAAACAATAAATCATTTATTTGATTGACTTAAATTACGTGATCTAATTATGAAACAAGTCAATTACTGCCGTATTGATATGGGATAAATTGAGCAGATACAAATTAGGTGATTATTGGTGGTCTATTGACCACTATATAAAGGACATTCGGTTATTGTTCCTAACGCACTAAATCAATCATTGTTCTCTATTTTCCACATCGGAATAGATTACGAAGGACCAATTAGGCGATTTAGTTGAGGAAGGCCGTAATACCAATTATTAGAGTTCTCAGTTCCGCATTAAGAAACTCGATGGATCCAGGTATGTTATAATGTTTTTTTTTTTTTTCTTTCATATAAATCGCTATAGGACACATGGATTGGAGATATGCAGAGTGCATTATCAATGAAACTTTTCCATCAAGTGGTATCAGAGCCACCTATATGCGATTATATGAATTTATAATTTATATAAATATATTTGAAAATTAATTTTGTCGCACGTTATCGTTGGATGATTTAATCCTTGTGCGCGTAAAAGAAGATGAATTTTATTGTGGAATATTTTTCTACAATGGATGGATTTATTCTAAATTGGAGGTGATACTTTAGTGTGATAATATTTTTTTATTTAATTGGTCTATTAATTTATCAATTTTGTCAATCGAACCATCAAGTTGCCTCCGCAACCTTTGGGTGTGAAGATTGATTTTATTGATATTACATAAATATAGTGTGAATTATTTATGCGTTTTGTGATCAGCCCTCCGGTAGACGCAATTTGGCTGAATAATAACGCACATGTGATGATAAGTATATGATAATTATTTATATTGTTCAAGTGCACATTTTTCGGTCCTTCGATAGACTTATGTTTGACAGAACTTATTACCAATACTTGATTGTTGCACCAAGATTACCTTTGTAGTTAATTTCCTATCATCCGACGAGATTAATGTTACACCGGGTGTCTTGGAATGAGTCCCCAATTTATTATACTTATATTTTGTTCATGCATGATTTATTTATGACATTAATGTTTAGTGAGTAATTGTATTGTTCTCTTTACAGTGACCATTGCTACTTCGCCCAATATTTCTGCTCAAGTTAATAACATTCCAATGCTTAATGAAACAAACTTTAAGATCCGGAAGGAAACCATAGAAATTGTCCCCGGTCGAACTAAATGTGCATGATGATCATGAAGTGCTCCATTCCGGAGGCATTTCGTGGTTCTTTTGCTGAGAGCAAAACGGCTAAATCGTTTCTTGAAGCCGTTGAGCAATACTTTGCCAAAAATGAAAAAGTAGAGGCGAGTAGTCTTTTGGCTACACTTGTCTCCATGTGGTATAAATCTATTATTTCCAAAAGTCTATTATAATAAATTGATAATCTGATATGTTTGATCTTGTAATTTCCAATAATTTTGTACTACAAACTTAATCCAGAGGTATAAAGAGAAATTTTTAAAGGATTCTTCCATTGTATGGCACATTCGCTTCGTCATATTTCAAAGCAGATAATGCTAAGGCTTATGTGTGATGACATCCTTAATCCCTTACATGATGCAGACTTTCCAGTTTGTGTTGAGTTCATCAAAGGGAAGCAAACAAACATAAAGAAATTAGGGGCTGATAGTTCTAAAGAAGTCTTAGAATGCATTCGCACTGATATCTGTGGTCCATTTCCTACGGCATCTTGGAATGGCCAATGATATATTATTATGTTCATAGACGATTACTCTTGTTTTGGATACCTATATTTGATTGATGAAAAATCTGAATTATTGGATGTTTTCAAATCTTTCACAGTTGAAGTGGAACTTCAACTTGGAAAAACAATTAAGGCCATTAGATCGAATCGTGTAGGTGAATACTATGGCCGATTTGATGGATCGGGAGAACAACATCCTCGACCCTTCGGAATTTTCCTCAAAGAATGTGGTATTGTTCTGCAATAAATAATACAGGGGTCCTCTAGTATGAATGGTGTTGCTGAACGGAGAAACCGGACTCTTAAGGATATGGTAAGGAGTATGATTAGTTATTCTCCCTTGCCAGAGTCACTTTGGGGAGAAGCTTTGAAAACTGCAGTTCATATTTTCAACCGAGTACTGAGCAAAACAGTTTCTAAAACCCCTTATGAGTGTTGGGTGGCCAAGAAGCCTAACCTTAGACATTTTCAAATTTGGGGTTGTCCGGAAGAAGTGCGACCTTATAGGGCGCACGAAGCACGAACGGTTAGCTATTGTTTTGTCGGTTACCCGGAACACTCACGGGCTTACAAATTTTACAATCCCACATCAAGAACATTCTTTGAGATGAGAAATGCTATATTTCTTGAGAAAATTGAGTTTGAGAGGGAAGAAGTTATTAGGAACATTGCATTTGAGGAAGACTTTGTGGTAGACAATGATTTGGTCATTGCCTATCATTGTTCAGGATTCAACCCCAGTGTTAGAAAACAATGTTGAGATTCCAGTCGAAAATATTGTTCCAAATTAGGACAACACTGAAATTCTTCTTCCTCCTACAACTGAAGTACAAACTCAATAAACTCAAGAAGTGCCACTAAGAAGATCCACTAGAGAAAAGAGAAGTGTTATTTCAGATGATTATATATTATTTCTCTAGGAGCATGAGGATGGTATTTGTTTGACCGAGCTTGATCCTACCACAATTGGACAAGCCATGCTTAGCTATAATTCTCAAAGATGGATTAATGCCATGAAAGATGAGATGAAATCTATGAGTGACAATGACGTTTGGGTCTTATTAATTTGCCAGAAGGTGCAAAACCCATTGGTTATAAATTGATATTTAAAACCAAAAGTGTTTCCAAAGGCAATATTGAAAGATATTAGGCTCGTCTAGTTGCTAAAGGCTTCACTCAAATGGTAGGCATTGACTACATAGAGACTTTTTCTCTTATTTCTTCGAAAAACTTTTTCCGAACTATTATGGCACTGGTAGCTCATTTTGACTTAGAGTTACATCAAATGGATGTAAAGACTGCTTTTCTTAATGGAGATATTAAGAAAACAATTTATATGGTACAACCTGAAAACTTTGTGTCTGGAGATGCAAAGTCTAAGGTATGCAAGTTAAAGAAAACCATATATGGTCTAAAGGAGGCATCCCGTCAATGGTACTACAAATTCCATCAAGTTATCACCTCATTTGGTTTTGAGGTAAATCTCATTGATAATTTTGTGTACTGTAAGTTCAGTATGATTAAATATTTATTTTTGGTTTTGTATGTCGATGACATTCTTTCCGCTAGCAACAATATGAGTCTTTTGCATGAAACTAAGAGATTTCTCATAAAGAAATTCGAAATGAAATATCTTGGTGACGCTTCTTTTGTATTAGGGATCCAAATACTTAGAGATCATTCTCGAGGTATTCTTGGACTATCACAAAAGAATTACATCGATATGATTTTGGGAAAATTCGGCATGAAAGGCAGCAAACAACTCGATACCCTATTGCTAAAGGAGAAAAATTTAGTCTCAAACAGTGTCCCAACATTGATCATGAGAAAAATAAGATGCATAGAATTCCTTGTGCATCGGCCGTAGGAAGTCTTATGTATGCTCAATTATGCACTCGTCCCGATATAGCATTTATAGTGGGAGTTTTAGGCAGATATTTGAGCAATCCGGGAGAACAACATTGGAAAGCAGCCAAACGCGTAATGTGTTATTTGAAGAGAACTATGGATTATATGCTCACTTATTGGAGATCAGAAAGCTTGGAGATTGCGGGATATTAAAAGAAATTAGCATGATATTGATCACATTTCATGAAATTTCCATGATGCTCACCATATTTGATCCATATCACTGAGTACATTAATATGGTGATTTTCGGGGTTTAACCACGATTTATAATGTGGTGACTGCCTTGGTGATTCCATTGTTAGTACATGTGGTGGATAAGATTGTTAAAGGTAGTCAAAAAAAAAAATAGCATACAATTGTGCAACTACGGATTCGATAATATAATTTCTCAGGAAATAATATTTGTTCGAGTGGGAGATTGTTAGGAAAATATATATTTCCATATCTAAATATGGGCAAATAATAATGTATAATTATATTAGTTATTCTGATTTATTTGATTGACTTAAATTACGTAATCTAAGTATAGAAATAATCAATAATTTATTTGATTGACTTAGATTACAATATTTAATTCAAGTTAATTCAAGTTGCTTAGGAGTTGCGCCAAAGGTGCATGCCTTACACTTAATTCAAGTTGCTTAGGAGTTGTTCTCCGACAAGGTGAAAAGGCTTGCGAATGGGTTGAAAATGGGCATTGTAAAAGTTCACGGCGAATAAATTTAACTACATTATCCTAAGCTTATCGTGATTTATGGCAATGTTTTAAGCATTTATACTATTATGTACATTTCTACATTGAATCGAGATTATATCATCGATAATGTTTTTTCTGAAAAATAATTGCGCGCAAAGAAAGAAATTTAAAATAATTCAAGAAAATAATATATTTTCTTATCCGAAAATAAATCTGGAGATTTACACCTAAATAGAAACTAAATACAAGAGAAACCATCACAAGGTAATCAGGACCAGATGAACCACGGGATGAATTTTGGTCTTAAGATCCTTCAATATATTTTCTTCCACGTGAGAGGCTATGCATTGAATAAGTTCCTCAATGAACATCATTCTCCTTCTGGGCTAAGTCTTTCCAGTGGAGGAGGTGCTTCATTCGGATCACCAAAATGACATCTCATAGCATACTTAACCTGGATCTATATTTGAAATAAAAAATTACAGCACCTCTCTAATCGATCTAATATCATACTAAAGATTAGATGTATAAGCCGTTAACGTACTCGTGAAATCATAAAATATTTTTCCTCCATGCACTGCGATTGACTTGAACTTGTACAATGCTCCTTTTCAAGTAATAGTTAAACCTCCGCCTTGTCAAAGATGAACTCCCAAGCAACTTGAATCAACTGAAAGACGTCTTTCGTGTTGGGAGTATTTTGATTTATTTGGTTGATTATATAATTAGTTATATATTATAATTTTTTATTATTTATTCCATTATTTTTCTAGTAGTTATGTCTATTTAGAATTCAAATTTAAAACAGAGTCTGTTAGGTCGTGCCTATTAGAATTATAAGATTGTGTTCATTGGTCTTGTAGGATGTATTGTATGCACATGGTTGTATAATTATCAGACAAGTGTAGCAGTTTGTTTTTTTTTTTTTTTTAATCACAAAAATCATTCAGATTTATTTTTGCATATTCCCGATCTTTGTGAATTCAATTTCTAACACTTGGTATCAGAGCCAAGTCAATATACAAGTATCTGAAAACTGAAAAATATGTCGATGGAGGCAGAAGGAGGAAAGAGCGGTTCAATCCCGTCTCAATGTCCCATGTTAACTCCGAATAATTATACGACATGGGTAATAAAGATGGAAGCCATAATGGATGCTCAGGGGACAGTGAAGGAAATCTGGGAGGCATTGATGACAAGATATCTTGAAGCCGATCGGGTGCAAGGGCAAGACTACATATGCTGAAGAGTGATTTCGAAAGGCTTCGAATGAAAGACGGTGAGATGATAGATGAATTTCCTGGAAACTTGTGCGCCATGGTATCAAAATTTAATAATCTTGGTTCAACAATTGAAGACAATACACTTGTTCGGAAACTTCTTGATTCAGTTCCAGACACGTATTTACAATTGGTTGCTTCAATTGAACAATGTTGCGACTTAGATACCATGCCATTCGAAGAAGCTTGAAATTTGCCTAAGAGCATGTTGAGTATTTGGTCAAATTGGTAATTGAAACTACCCGTCGAGTTCGATCAACTCATCGATTGTTTGGATGATAAGGCATAGCCTTCCACCTCTGTGCCTTGCAAACACGTGAGGGTATATCGGTATTTTAGGATAACTAACTAACCTTAAACTAGATCCCGAATGGGCTGGGTCGAGGGATCGAGATGGCGGGTTCCCTTTTTGGGTGATTCCGAGGTGCCAGTCATTCAAGATGAAAAATTTCTTTTAACCGTCATCCGTGATAGAGGGTTGGAATGCGTACAATCCCCTCTTGGTATGTTATATTGGAGATTAGAGGGTTGTGGGCCGTATGGCGCCCCTCGCAAACTAATAATGAATTGATTTACGTGTACTTTGGATTTTGAACCCTTATGTACACATTGTGGAGTTTTCAGGGTTGTGATCCTATGGTTGTTATGTGAAACTATGTGACGTGTCATACGAAGTAATAAGGTTGGAAAACCGGGTCGAGCAGGCCCTGATTAAGGTCTAGTGGAGATTTCTTAGTGATGTGCTCATCACTATTATTTGAGAATGAAAAGGAGATATAAGAGAGGCGCTAAAAGACTCGTGTGTGTGAGTTCCCCTTATGTGATACGTGTCATCTTATTCAATTATCTTCTTCAAATAATTTTATGGCATTATATTGTATTAATTTATCTTCGATTAATTGCGCTTACTCAACCGTTGTGTTGACCCTCTTCTTACAATCTTTTTGAATGTGATCATGCTTCCGTTATACCTAAATGATGCATTCATGTCATATGATCCATCGGGGGAATTAGAATTACTTTAAATTCTAAAATGCTTTTGAAATTCATTAATCATGTTTAAAGACTAATTCCTTTTAAACTATTTTCAATTTATGCTTTTGAATTGAACTTTACATATTTAACTGATAAGCCGGTGCGCTTTAATTGTAAGTCTCTATTAGTTGTTTTATTTATTATTTTAGCCTTAGCGCCACAACGTAGGACTCGTTGGTTGACGAACAAGCCTTACGGTGTGGCGTGGCGGTGACTCTTCGGTTTGAGCCTGCCGGGGTGTTACAGTTGGTATCAGAGCCTAGGTTAAAGACTCATGCTTCTTGGTTAATAAAACTTGAAGATTTCAAAATTTCTAAAATCAATTAGATCATGGGCTTAGTCGGGTTTGGGTGCATTCATGGCATGCATTTCATTTTATATTTATTCTATGTGTTTATGTGCATTGGACATGGTATCGGACTGAGTGGAGCTTATTAGGTCTCGTCTCAATTAGCCTAATGCCCCCTAGGCATGCTCGTCAGCCACCTGTGGCACCTGATTCCGATGAAGAGGTTGAGAGTAGGCAATCCCAAAACCCTGAGCCTCCAGTTCAGAGTCCCGTTCGACCGTCAGACCCGACATTGGAGATCTTTCGTCAGTTTATGGGACAGTTCACTCAGCAGCCCCGGAGTGCTATGGATGCAGTGTTATGTCATAGTCCTCCGACTTTCACTGGTCAATCGGACCCGACTATTTTGGAAGAATGGTGGGATCATTTGGAGACTATATTTGAGGTGGTGATATTCCCAGAAAGAGAGAAGATGATGATAGCTGCGTATTATTTGGAAGGATTAGCCAAGAAGTGGTGGAATAATCAGAAGGCTTCCGGGAGCAATTTGGTTCGATTACCGTGAGAGGCCTTCAAGATGATGATCAGGGTGCACTTTTATTCTCCGCACATTTAGAGAGCAAACGAGGATGATTTTAGTGCCTTGGTGCAGGGTAATATGACGGTGGAAGAATACTTCATGCGTTTTAATGAATTGGCTGCCTACGCTTAGGATTTGGCAGCGAATGATCGGTGCAAATTGACGAGATTTGTTGGTGGGCTGAATAGAGACCTTCAGCGGTTCTTAGCCGGCTTCAGTTTGTCGACCCTTCATGAGGCATACGAGAAAGCAACTAACATCGATCGGGCAAATCGAATAGCGTATGATGAGTGGAGGGATGGAGTCCACAGGGCAGATAGAGGAAAAGGGAATGTGAGCGATGGTTTGAAGAACCAAAAGCGAAAGGATCAATCGGAGAGATTTTTGGGTACGCCCTATGCATCTCGCCCTAAATTCACTCCTGGGAATTCGAGTGACAATCGTAGAGGTCCAATTGTTTGTAGCCGATGTGAAAAATGTCATCCGGGAGTCGTTGTGATGGCCAGCCCATCACTTACTATTAGTGCCATGAGCCGGGACATGTCAAGAGGTTTTGTCCCAAGTTAGTTGGAGCTCCGAATGCGTTTGAGAGGACCCCAGTTCCACAGCAGCAAGGTCGTACGCCGCCATTGGCACCTCAACGTGCGAGAGGAGGGGGAAAGAGTGGCCAGAAAGGTCACATCAATGTCATGACGAGAGGACAAGCTGTGGAGAACATGGGAGATATCCTGACCGGTGCGTTCTTGGTGAATTCTTTACCTATGGTTATTTTATTTGATTCCGGTGCATCCCTTTCTTTTATACCGAGTAGATATGCTAAGAGGTTAGAATTATATTTTCGAGTAGGGGTTTTGGTAGAGATTAAGCTAACTTTATAAGAGCTAGTGCCTTGTAATTATCTTTACGTAGGAGTTTCTGTAATGATCGGAGACATAGAATTCCCTACTAATCTTTTGAAGCTTAAATTGGTGGAGTTCGATATCATTTTAGGTATGGATTGGTTGGCTACCTATCAGACCCGAATAGATTATGGTGGGAGAAAGATCTTTCTTTAGAGCCCTTGTGGTGGAGAAGTTGTGTGTGAGGAGATTCCTTATTGCCCATCGATTAAGATAGTGTATGTTGTCCCTCTGCATGAGTTAACTCGTAAGGGTCACCCATTGTTCCTATGTGAAGTGCATGATGTCTTGGGACATGAGAGTCGTCTTTTGAACATGCCGGTGGTAAAAGAGTTTGTGGATGTATTTCCTGATGAGATACTTGGTATGCCACCTCACCGTGAGATAGATTTCACGATTGATATAATTCTAGGAGCAGAACCGGTGTCTAAGCCTCCCTACCGCATGACACCTAAGGAGTTGGCCGAATTGAACAAGCAACTTCAAGAGTTGTTGGATAAAGGGTATATCCGGCCGAGTAATTCTCCTTGGGGAGCGCCCGTTCTATTTGTTAAGAAGAAGGATGGTAGTCTTTGGTTGTGCATTGATTATCGATGATTAAACCAAGTTACCGTTAAGAATAAATATCCTCTCCCAAGGATTGACGACCTCTTTGATCAACTAAAGGGATCAAGCGTATTCTTGAAGATAGATTTGAGGTCGGGATATCATCAGCATTGGATTTCAGACAGAGACATTTCGAACTCGTTATGGGCACTATGAGTTTACGGTGATGTCATTTGGGTTGACAAACGCTCTGGCTGCCTTCATGGACTTGATGAATAGAGTCTTCAGACTATATTTGGATAAGTTCGTTGTGGTCTTCATTGATGATATATTGGTGTATTCATCGAGCGAGGAGAATCATGCGAATCACCTCAGATTAGTTCTACAAGTATTGAGGGAGCATCACTTTTATGCTAAATTGTCTAAGTGTGAATTTTGGTTGAACGAAGTAGCATTTTTGGGGCATGTTATTTCGAGGGATGGTGTTTCGGTCGACCCATCAAAAGTGAGCGCTATTGAAAATTGGCCCCGACCAAAGACGCAGACAGAGATTATGAGCTTTTTGGGGTTGGCCGGGTATTATCGGAGGTTTGTGCAAGACTTTACACAATTGGCAAGGCCATTAACATCGTTGTTGAAGAAAAATGTCAAGTAGTGTGGAACGAATCATGTGAACAAGCTTTTCGAGAGTTGAAATAAAGGTTGATGGTTGCACTGGTGTTGGAATTGCCGATAGATGGCCGGGAGTTCGATGTGTATTGTGACGCATCAAGACGAGGATTGGGGTGTATGTTGATGCAAGATGGAAGGGTGATAGCATATGCTTCGAGGCAACTCAAATTGCATGAAGAGAACTATCCGACTCATGACTTGGAAATGGCGGCTGTCGTGTTTGGTCTCAAGATATGGCGACATTACCTTTACGGAGTTCATTGCAAGATTTATACCGACCATAAGAGTTTGAAATACATATTCACTCAAAGAGAGAGACAACGGAGGTGGTTGGAATTAGTAAAGGACTATGACTTTGATATTTTATATCAGGAAGGCAAGGCGAATGTGGTTGCTGATGCTTTGAGTCGGAAGTCAAGTCATGACGTATGTTCAATGACATTACCCGTAGAGTTGTGTCATGAGTTTGAGAATCTACAAATTGAGGTCGTGGGTCCTAAGGTGATTGAAGGATATATGGGTGCCTTGTCGATTATGCCCGAGATTTTGAGGGAGATTCGGGAAGCTCAGGTTGATGACGATGATTTACTAACTTAGTGATAAAGGTGCAACAAGGTGAAATAAGCGAATTCCATGTTGGTCGGGATGGAAGTCTAAGATTTCGAGACAGATGATGTGTACCAAAGGATCAGTTGGATATTAAGGAAAGAATACTTAAAGAAGCTCATAGTTCTCCATATTCAGTGCATCCCGGTTTCGATAAGACGTATAAAGATTTGAAAGGACATTTTTTGTGGTGCGGTATGAAAAGAGACATTGTAGAGTATATCGCCAAGTGTTTGAATTGCCAAAAGGTCAAGGCGGAGCATAAGAGACCTATGGGTTTGTTGAGACTGTTGGATGTTCCGGAATGGAAGTGGGACTCGATTACTATGGATTTTGTGATCGGATTACCAAAGTCGAGATTGGGCGCGGATGCCATTTGGGTAGTTGTTGATCGATTGACTAAGGCAGCAGTTTTTATCCCGATAAGCATGACTTGGAGCATGCAGAAGTTGGCAAGGTTGTATATCCAAAATTTGGTGAAGAGGTATGGAGTTCCGGAGGTGATTGTCTCGGACTGCGACCCCCGTTTCCAGTCGTATTTTTGGCAAAAGCTTCAGAAAGAGTTCGGTACTCGGTTAAGGATGAATACGGCCTTTCATCCGATGACCGATGGGCAGATTGAGCGCGCAATTCAGGTTCTGGAAGATACGTTGCGAGCTTGTGCATTAGATTCTCATGGTCGATGGGAGGATCAGTTGGCTCTGGTGGAGTTCTCCTACAATAATAGCCATCAAGCGACCATTGGGATGGCACCCTTTGAGGCTTTGTATGGGAGGAAGTGTAGAACACCGTTGTGTTGGAGTGACCTAAGCGAAAGGGTTGTATTGGAGCCCGAAATGATTGAGGAGATGATGAAGCAGATTCGTAACATCAAGGCTAAGATGAAAGCCGCCCAAGACCACCAGAAGAGCTATGCCGACCTTTCTCGGAGAGATGGGCATTATAACGTGGGTGATCATGTATTACTTAAAGTCTCACCGACAAAGGGTGTGAGGAGATTTGGTATTAAGGGAAAGTTGAGCCGGAGGTATGTAGGGCCGTATGAGATCATCGAAAGGATTGGAGAGGTGGCCTACAGGTTGGCCTTGCCGGAGACATTGAAAAGAGTTCATGATGTTTTTCATGTCTCTCAATTGAGGAGATACGTGGCTGACCCATCTCATATATTTCAGCCGGAAGTCTTGGATCTTCAGGAGGATTTGGTGTACTCAGAGCAACCTATTCAGATTGTGCCCTTCAAAGTTAGATCAACGCAGAACCGTGAGATAAGGATGGTGGTAGGGTGGTCGCGGCATGAGATTGAAGAAGCGACATGGGAAACCGAACAAGAAATGCGAGGAAAGTATCCAGAGTTGTTTAAGGTAGCTCCGGGCGTGCAGACTGATTTCGAGGATGAAATGTCCTAAGGGGGAAGGATGTAATACCCCGTAAAATAATCGCCGGAAGTTTGCCGGAGTCGGACAAATTTTATTTTGGGCCTAATTTATTTTGGGCTTTTAGTGTAAGAAATTAAAGAATTGGATTTAAATTAGGAGTAAAAGTTGAGTTTGGGCCCAAGTAGGGTAAAACAATTAATAAAGGCCTAAGTATTTTATGTCAAATAAAATAAAAGAAAAAAATAGAAAAAGGAACAGCAGAACGCACACCAGCCAGCGCCGCCGCCTGCTCCATTCTTCTTCCTTTGAATTTTTCTTCTTCAAAACTCTTCATTTTGGTGTCTTTTCTTGAGGTAAGTGGAATTAATCTTAGATAGATGATATGTTCTAGTCCCTAGACCCCTTCTATTGATATTTTTCAAAATTATTTTCAAATGGGTTTGCCCTAAAAGTGTTAGGTTTTGCCAATTTCTTCTAGAAAGTTGGTCATAATATCATCTAACGCTTATGTGAAGATTATTATTGTATTCTAAATTGAAAATCGTAGAATTTGTGGGATGAGTTTGAAACCCTAGTTTTGCCCTAACCTAGTTATGGTTTTTGGAAAAAGATTTATGATTATATTTAAATATTATGATTTTCGGAGTTAGACCATGTCTATTGTGATTGACATATTTTTCGAATGTCTATTTGGCGAGATAAAGTGAGATCATAACGAACTTGTTGGGTCTAATATCCTATTTTTGCATGATTAAATGTTGACAATTGGAATATTTTGAGTTTAAAACACTCTTTTTGAAATTTTTCTAAGAGCATGTTGAGTATTTGGTCAAATTGGTAAATAAAACTACCCGTCGAGTCCGATCAACTCGTCGATTGTTTGGATGATAAGGCATAGCTTTCCACCTCTGTGTCTTGCAAACACGTGAGGGTATACCGGTATTTTAGGATAACTAGCTAACCTTGAACTAGATCCCGAATGGGCTAGGTCGAGGGATCGAGATGGCGGGTTCCCTTTTTTGGTGATTCCGAGGTGCCCGTCATTCACGATGTAAAAGGTCTTTCGACCGTCATCGGTGATGGAGGGTTGGAATGCGTACAATCCCCTCTTGGTATGTTATATTGGAGATTAGAGGGTTGTGGGCCGTATGGAGCCCCTCGCAAACTAATAATGAATTGATTTGCGTGTACTTTGGATTTTGAACCCTTATGTACATATTGTGGAGTTTTCCTTGAGGGTTGTGGCCCTATGGTTGTTATGTGAAACTATGTGACATGTCATACGAAGTAATAAGGTTGGAAAATCGGGTCGGGGCAGCCCTGATTAAGGCCTAGTGGAGTTTTCTTGGTGATGTGCGCATCACTATTATTTGAGAATGAAAATGAGATATAAGGGAGGCACTAAAAGACTCGTGTGTATGAGTTCCCCTTATGTGATACGTGTCATTTTATTCAATTATCTTCTTCAAATGATTTTGTGGCATTATACCGCATTAATTTATCTTCGATTAATTGCGCTTACTCAACCGTTGTGTTGATCCTCTTCTTACAATGTTTTTGTAGGTGATCATGCTTCCGTTATACCTAAATGATGCATTCACATCATATGATCCATTGGAGGAATTAGAACTACTTTACCTTCTAAAATGCTTTTGAAATTCATTAATCATGTTTAAAGACTAATGCCTTTTGAACTATTTCAAATTTATCCTTTTGAATTGAATTTTAGTTATTTAATTGATAAGCCGGTGTGCTTTAATTCTAAGTCTCTATTAATTGTTTGTATTTATTATTTTAGCCTTAGCGCGATAGCGTAGGACTCGTTGGTTGATGAACAAGCCTTACGGTGTAGCGTGGCGCTGACACTCCGGTTTAAGCCGGCCGGGATGTTACAATGTGTCTATGTGTGTGTGAGTGTTTGTGTATGTGTTAGGATCTGTGTCTATATTTGTATATGTGTGTGTGTGTTTGTGTTTGTCTATGTGTGTTTCTATATTTGTATGTGTGTGTGTCTCTGTGTGTGTCTATGTGTTGTGTATTTGTGTTTGTCTATTTTTCTGTCTATGTTTGACTGTGTGTGAAGTTTGTTTGTGTGTGTGTGCGTATGTGAGTGTCTGTGTATGTGTCTATGTGTGTATATGTGTATCTGTGTCTCTATCTTTGTGTTTGTTTGTTTGTGTGTTTTTATTTTAGTGTGTGTATGTATTTGTGTCTGTGTGTGTTTATATTTTAGTATGTCTTTGTGTCTGTCTCTCTGTGTGTGTCTTTGTGTGTATGTGTTTTTGTTTGCGTGTGTGTGTCTCTGTGTGTGTTTATTTGTGTGTGTATGCTTGTGACTCTGTGTGTGTGTATATATATGTATGGGTATGTGTCTGTGTGTATATACAAGTATTTGTGTTTCTGTGTTTGTGTGTGTATTTGTGTTTGTATGTCTGTTTGTATTTAAATATGCATGTGTCTATGTCTGTTTGTGTCTATGTCTGTCTATGTGAGTGTGTTTGTGGCTGTGTTTGTTTGTGGGTGTCTGTGTCTGTGTCTGTGTAGTTCTGTGTTTGTGTAATTGTGTATGTTTGTGTGTGTGTCTGTATGTGTGCCTATGTGTGTTCTTTTGTGTGTGTGTCTCTTTTTGTGTGTATATGTGTGTCCGTGTGTGGATATTTTTGTCTATGTTTGACTGTGTGTGAGAGAGTGTCTGTGTGTGTGGGTCTCTCTGTGTGTGTGTCTGTGTGTGTGTGAGTCTGTCTATCTGTGTTTTTCTTTGTATATGTGTGTGTCTTAGTCTGTCTTTCTGTGTATATGTGTGTCAATGTGTATGCCTATGTATATGTGTGTCTATGTCTGTGTGTGTCTGTGTTTGTCTCATTGTGTATGTATCTCTCTATGTGTGTATGTTGGTTTATGTCTCTTTGTGTCTGTGCGTGTCTGTGTGTATATATGTCTGAGTTTGTGTATGTCTGTGTGTGTCTATGTGTGTGTGAGTGTCTAAGTATGTGTCACTAAATATGTCTCTGTGTTTGTGTGTGTTTGGGGCTATGTTTGTGTGTGTGTTTGTCTCCCTATGCGTGTGTGTGTGAGTGTCTGAGTGTGTCTCTGTCTGTGTCTGGTCTTTGTGTGTGTGTGTCTGTGGTTGTGTTTTTTTGTATGTGTGTGAGAGTGTCTGTGTGTGTGTCTTTGCGTGTGTGTCTGTGTGTGAGTGTCTTCATATGTGTCTCTCCTTGTGTGTTTGTGTCTTTGTATGTGTGTTTTTTTTGTATGCGTGTCTCTGTGTGTGTGTGTTTGTGTATGTGTCTGTGTGTGTGAGTATATGTGCATGTGTGAGTACTCGTATATGTGTGTTCTTGTGTTTGTGTGTCTATTTGTGTATATGTGTGTGTGTGTTTGTGTGTGTGTGTGTTTGTGTCTGTGTATATGTGTTTGTTCATCTACTTTTGTATGTGTCTATTTATCTATGCCTATGTGTGTGTGTGGCTGTGTTTTTGTCTACATGTCTCTCCATGTGCTTGTGAGTCTCTGTGTTTGTGTGTTTATGTGTGTGTTTGTCTGTGTTTGACTATATGTGTGTTTGTCTGTGTGTGTTTGTGTTTAACTATGTGTGTGTCTCTGTGTGTGCGTGTGTTTATGTTTAACTCTGTGTGTATGTGTGCATGTCTCTCTTTGTGTGTTTGACTCTGTGTGTGACTGTTTGTGTGTTTGTCTATGTGTGTGCTTTTGTATGTGTGTGTGCTTTAGTCTATATGTGTTTGACTATGTGCGTATGTGTATCTGTGTTTTTGTTTTTGTGCGTATATGAGTCTGTGTTTGTATGTGCGAGTCTCTCTTTGTAATTACTTGTGTGTTTGTGTTTACGTTTGTCTTTCTACGCATTTGTTTATGTGTGTGTGGGATTGTGTGTGTGTGTGTGTCCATCTGTGTATATGTGTGTTTCTGTGATTTTTTATGTCTATTTGTTTCGATAAATGTATGTGTGTCCATGTTTGTTTGTTTATATGTCTTTGACTATGTGTGTGTGTTTGAGGTTGTGTTTTTCTTTTTATGTATGTGTATGAGTCTCTGTGTGTGTGTCTGTCTGTGTTTTTGTGTATGTGTGTCTCTATCTGTTTCTATGTGTCTGTCTGTGTTTTTGCGTATGTGTGTCTCTATCTGTTTCTGTTTCTGTGTGTCTGTCTGTGTTTTTGCGTATGTGTGTCTCTATCTGTGCGTGTCAGTTTGTGTTTTTGTGTATGTGTGTGTCTCTATATGTTTGTGTGCGTGTCTTTGTCTATCTGTGTGTGTGTTTATCTGTGTTTGACTTTGTGTGTCTCTGTGGGTGTGTGTGAGCGTGTTTGACTGTGTGTGTGAGTTTGTGCGTGTATGTGTCTATGAATACATGTGTTTCTGTGTGTGAGTGTGTGTATGTGTTTGTGGCTATGGCTGTGCATTTGCCTAAATGTCTCTGTGTGTGTTTGTGTCAGTGCTTGTCTATGTGTATATATGTATGTGTCTCCGTGTTTGTTTGTCTCTCTGTGTTTGTATATATGTGTATATTTGTCTATGTGTGTGTCTCTGTGTGTGTCTGTGTGTTGTGTATTTGTATTTGTCTATCTGTCTGTCTATATTTGACTGTGTGTGAAGTTTGTTTGTGTGTGCGTATGTAAGTGTCTGTGTATGTGTCTATGTTTGTGTATGTGTATCTGTGTCTCTATCTTTGTGTTTGTTTGTTTGTGTGTTTGTATTTTAGTGTGTGTATGTGTCTGTGTGTGTTTATATTTTAGTATGTCTTTGTGTCTATCTCTCTGTGTATGTCTTTGTGTGTATGTGTTGTGTGTGTGAGTCTGTGTGTGTTTATTTGTGTGTGTCCGTCTTTGTGTGTAAGTATTTGTGTGTATGTTTGTGACTCTGTGTGTGTATATATGTACGGGTATGTGTGTGTATATATGTGTATTTGTGTTTCTGTGTTTCTGTGTGTATTTGTGTTTGTATGTTTGTTTGTATTTATGTCTGCCTGTGTCTTTGTGTGCCTGTGTCTAAAAACGCTTAGCTGTTTTTGAAACACAAACCTCTTGGATTTCAAGCCTTGATAAAATGTATGTCTTTTAAGGGGATCGAACTCAATTACAGATGCATTCAAGTTTGCATTATTGAATCATTGTGAGATCTTCAACAAGAAGGAAGTTGTACGGCCATTAAAACCAGCAACCCTGATTTTTACCCTAATAAAACCATGCCAAATCAGGCAAAACTTTACAGATTCATACGCTTTGGCTGTTGTATCACAATCAGATTCCACATTCTGGAACACGGCCCTCATTAAGCAGAGCCGCACCTACCCTCGAGCCCGAACAAATTTAAACCGTCAACACGCACACACTATAAAAGGAAAAGAGAGGGTGAATTGTGCATTCCACTAACCCTAACGCGCTCGCTTTCAGGGTAGTACCGAAGAAGAATCTCTCGCATGTAATTGACCTTGCCATCGTGCGGCTGGGGGGAGAAAGATTTGGCGAAAGATATCTCTCCAAAGATCCAAAGACCAAGGGGCTGAAGTCCAGCTCCAAATTCTCCTTCCGTGAACAAACGCAACAATTCATTCCAAAATTTCCAACCACAGCTGCTGAGATTTTTTATTTTAAATATAATTTATATTAGAGGGCTAACAACAAAGTCTCTATTTTCATTTCAAATAAATTATAATAATTTAATTGTAAAGATGTGATTGTTGGTGCCTTTATTTTGTATTTTAAAATATAATATATATTAGAGGCACAAACTGTTCAATAATATATTTCAAATAATTTAGATAATTAATGATATTAATATTACAAATATATTAACCAATTATCTAAATAATGTATCGTTAATATTATTATCCTTATTTTGATTGATTTGATGTAATCAATTATAATATTCCTATTTTTTGTTTCATGGTTGAACTTTTAGATTGAGAGAATAATAATACACATGAGTTCTTCTCCTTATTCCTTGTAGTATGTGAAAATTCGATTGACTTTACGGAGCTTTCCCCAACAAGTTTGGTATCAGAGTCACATAATTCGTGCTTGGCGAGGGGCGCAGATTGGAGGACACCAGTAGTCCTTTGGAACAGGGGATTCGGTAAAGTGATCGAGAAAGAATCGGTGAATCTCAGTCATGGCCAGCAATTCGAGTTCTCAGGTTTCAATTCCAATGTTCTAAGGGAAAAATTATCATTTTTGGAGTTTAAAAATGAAAACCTTGTTTAAATCTCAAGAACTTTAGGATAGGGTAGAAACAAGGCTCGTCGATGATAGATCTGACCCGCCCACGCAGCAAGTAACGGAAAATCGAAAGAAGGATGCCAAGGCGTTAAATCTTATTCAACAAGCTTTTGATGATAATATTTTCCCCAGTATTAAAGCATCCGATACTTCAAAGCAAGCATAGGAAATCCTCAAGCAGGAGTATTTGGGAGATGAGAAGATTATTACGGTAAAATTGTAAACCCTGCGCCGTCATTTCGAGTTGTTATCAATGAGAGAAAAAAAATTGTGCAGGATTATCTCTCAAGGGTGTCTGTGCTTTTTAATCTTATGGAGTCGTATGGTGAGGAAATAGATAATAATATTGTGGTCAGCAAAGTTTTGAGAAGTTTAACCTCAAAACTTTATCATGTTGTTGTTGTATTAAAGAGACAAAAGACTTATCTACTTACAGTGTCGATGAGCTGATGTGTACCTTATTGAGTCATGAGGACCGGTTGAATAGATTTGCTAAGAAAATCGAAGAAAAGGCGTTCCAAGTAAAGGAGGAGCTTCAATCTAAGGGCAATTAGATTCTACTTCTTGGAAGAGGCTGGATAACACAGCAAGTAGAGGCCGAGGAAAAGGTGCTTATCATGGTCGAGGCTGATGGCGAAATTATTTATCTGGACAGTGCCATTATTGCAAGAAATATGGGCATAAGGGGGATGATTGCTGGTCTAAACAAAAACAAAAAATGAAAGGAGGACCGCGTGCAAACTTCACCACAACACATGAGGAAGAGAGTAATTTATTCATGACTCATTCCACTACAAATGATGTAATCAAGATGTTTGGTTTATTGATAGTGGGTGTTCTAATCATATGTGTGGTGAAAGAGAATTGTTTAAAGATCTAGATGAGACAGAAAAGTCAGAAGTTTGTCTTGGTAATTACAAGCCAATCAAGGTGCACTACAAAAAAAATAGTATATTTGTAACGGAATTCCGTCACTAAAGATCACGTAGCTAACATAATTTCATCATTAATTCCGTCTCTAATATCATTAGTAACGGAAAAAGTGAATTTAATGACGAAAAAATCTTGTTACAAAAATGATATTTTCTTGTAGTGGTGTGGTAGAGGTACGGTTGCGATTAGAACCATAGAAGGCAATACAAAATTGATTCGTAAGGTACAATATGTTTCATCACTTGCTCATAATTTACTAAGTGTTGGACAACTATTGAAGAGTGGTTATTTAGTTCTATTTAATGATGAATCTTGTGACATCACAAAGAACAAGACCAGTAGAAAGCTTTTCAGTGTTAAGATGACATCGAATAGGATGTTCCCTCTTGAAATGAAGCTTTGTTGTGCCTTCGTCACTAATGAAGATGCAGAAGCTGAACTATGGTCACACTACAAAAAAATTAGTATATTTGTAACGGAATTCCGTTCCTAAAGTTCACGTAGCTAACGTAATTCCATCTCTAATTCCGTCTCTAATATCATTAGTAACAGAAAAAATGAATTTAGTAACGAAAAAATTTTGTTACAAAATTGATAATTTCTTGTAGTGGATCACTTGAATATTTAAGAGCTTCAACTGCTTGTGAAGAAATGGATGGTTCTTGGGTTGCCTAAACTTGATCGTCTCAATTTATGTGATTGGTGTGGTGCGTTTATGGAAAACAGAGCAGGCCTTCATTTATGGTGGGAAAAGCATGAAGATAATCATTTTGTCTTGAGCTCATTCATCCAGATTTATGCGGAACTATGTCTGTGGAGTCTCTTGGAGGGAGTCGATACTTTTTGGTATTTGTGGATTACTTCACTCAGATGTGTTGGGTCTATTTCTTGAAAAATAAATCAGAGGCATTCGAAAATCTCAGAAAATTCAAGGCGTTGGTGGAGAAACCTAGTGGGTGCCAAATTAAAACTCTTCGGACTGATCGAGGTGGTGAATTTGTTTCACGTGAGTTCAATTAGTTTTGTGAAGATAATGGAATCCATAGAGTGCTGACTACACCTTACATGCCGCAGAAAAATGGCGTAGTTGAACATAAAAATTGCACCATTGTTGAGATGGGCAAAAGCATGATGGTCGCAAAAGGTGTTTCGAAAAATATCTGCGCTGAAGAAGTAGCTACGGCCATCTACATTTTAAATATCTCTCCGACAAAAGATGTTTATAATCAAATCCCATATGAGGCATGGAATGGTCACAAGCTGAAGGTAAGCAACTTACGAACCTTTGGTTGCACAACATATGCTTTGACCAAATCTCGATCAAAGCTTGATGAAAAGTTGGAAACACGTGTCTTGTTGTTAGTATTCAATCAAAGGCATACAAACTATATAGGCTAATAAGTGGCAAGGTGATTATAAGTCGGGATGTGCAATTCAATGAAAATGAAGGTTGAACTTGGGAACAAAGTGAAGATGTTGGAGCAACAATGCAAGTGGATGGAATGTTTACTCAATATCATGAGACTTCGATACATGATGAAGGTAAAAATTTAGGAGGTTCTGCAGATTGTTTTTCAGATTCCTCATATTCAAGTCGAAGTAGCAACAGAAATCCTCTTCGTTCTATTATGAGCACACTCCGAAAAAATTCAGATCAGTGGTAGAAGTTTATGGAAGTTGCGGCTTTGAACTATACAAATCAGAACCTACATGTTTCGAACATGCTGCTGGAAAGGAAGAATGGCAAGCTGCAATGGTAGAAGAAATGAATGCGATTGAGCGCAATCAGATGTGGGACTTTGTTGAACCTCCTGAAGGAAAAAATCCAATAGATCTCAAGTGGGTATTCAAAGTCAAGTATCCTGCTGACGGTACTGTGAATAAGTACAAAGAGAGGCTGGTTGCAAAAGGTTATGCGCAACACAAAGGTATTGATTTTGACGAGACATTCTCACATGTGGCTCGCTTTGAGACTGTAAGAACTCTTCTTTGTTTTGCTGCACATTTACAGCTTCCGGTTTATCATTCGATATTAAATCTGCATTTTTAAATAAAGATTTAGAAGAAGAGGTATATGTCTCACAACCTGAGGGTTTTGTGGTTTATGCAAAGAACACAAAGTTTTTAAGCCAAAAAAGGCATTATACAAGCTTAAACAAGCACCACGGGCGTGGTATAAAAGAATTGACTCATACTTTCTGAAAAAATGGATTTATAAGGACTGAAAGTGAGCCAACATTGTATGCAAAAATAAATGACAAAGGTGGGTTTCTACTTGTTTGCATTTATGTCGATGACATGATATATTTGAGATAAAGTGAAACCTTAGTTGCTGATTTTAAAACGTGTCTGATGGGGGAGTTTGAAATGTCGGACTTGTAGATGCTTAATTATTTTCTTGGACTTGAAGTAAAGCAAGCTGACGATGGCATATTTCTTTCACAGAATAAATACGCGAATGATCTTTTACTCACGTTTGGCATGCAGAATTGCAAGGCAACCACACCAATGAATACTAATGAGAAGTTGCATCTGGAAGATGGAACCAAAGCAGTTGATCCGAGCTATTTTCGCAGGCTAATAGGTGGACTGAATTATCTTACATATACTCATCCCGATATCATGTATTCTGTGAGTTTGTTATCTAGGTACATCTATAATCCTACTGTGCAACATCTGGAGCAGCAAAAATAGTGCTTCGATACGTAGCTGGAACCTTTAACTCAAGAATTTGGTATTCGAAAGATGCTGAATTTCAGTTGCAGGGATTTAATGACAGTGATTGGGCTGCCTGCGTAGATGACATGAAGAGTGTTTCAGGTCAAACCTTCAACTTAGGTTCCAGGGCTATTTCTTGGAGTTCGAGGAAGCAGGATATTATTACATTGTCCTCATCCGAAGGGGAGTATATTGCTGTGACTGCTGCAGCGTGTCAAGTTGTGTGGTTGAGAAGACTGTTGGCTGATATGCACAAGGACAAAAGAATGCAACAACAATTTATTGTGAAAACAAAGCAACTATTGCAATAACAAAGAATCCAATGTTTCACAAGAGGACAAAGCATATCGATACTCGATTTCATTTCATTTGCAATTTGGTGGCAAATGGTGAGATTGAGTTGGTTTACTATTCTACAAATGATCAAGTTGGAGATATTTTTACTAAAGCACTTTCTTAGGAGAAACTTAATACTTCCTGTTTTCGTCAAAAAATCACCACCAACGGCTTAATCGGAAAAGCCTGTCGGAATTGATTTGTTCGAAGGGTTCCCCGGCCTCCTCAAGAAAGGATCCGGGCTATCTCGCGATATCCGAATAATTAACGAAAAAAAGGAAGGTAAAATTAAGGCTAATAAAATAAGAACAAAGCTGGAAAAAAAAAATTGGAATTACCAAGAACAAACGGTAAAAGTCTGAAAATATGCGGAAATTAAATTGCAAAGAAAAATTAATGCCAAAGAAGATGATTTGATGTCCCTTTATGGCGTCTTCTTTTTTCTTTTTATTCCTTAAACCTTGTTCGGATAAGGTTCTCATTCCTTATTTTTCTCCAACCTCCCCCAAATTCTTCTCACTTTCAAATTGTGCTTTATCCGTTTCTCCTTTGACCAAGTATCTTACCGATTGGGCTTTCTTGTGGGCCGTGTTCTCCCTAGGTTGGGCTCCCAACATGGATTGGGCCTCTGGTCAAATTTTGAAGTGTACAAATGCCCCCCACAAAACTATCTCGGGTAAAAATTAATTTGGTCTCTCCGGATAGTTTTGTAATCTTCTGAATCTTGGTTCCCGCGTATTGTCCTATCTTCTTGGTATCCCCATAAATTTCACTCCTCACTTTCTCTCCCTCTCTTCTTGCTCGCGAAAGAAATCCATGTCCTTCGAGCTCTTCCATTCGTCTTTCACCGGTGAGTTCTTCCTTCGACTTCTCACGGTGATCCTTGGTCCTCCTCTGACGACGCTACCGGAGGGCATTCTCAGTTGTTTCGGTGACCGTCGAGCAGAGGAACGTTAGCAAGGTTTTTCCACCGTCTTTTCGCCACAGGGGGAATTCCGATGTCTAGGTTGAAGCCGGGTGTTCAATCTGGCCGTCGCCCTCCAACACACTCCGAGAGAGCTTCCCTGTCATCCGGCGGTACTCAGTTTGGGCATGCACCCTTCACGAAAGATCGAGACGAGTTGCCGGAGGGTTCTTTCGACGCCCTCGGCGGGGGTAAGCTCTTGCTAGCCCAATCTTTGTTCAATCAAATGCATTCGTGCTCCCTTTCGGGATTGTGGCCCCGACCCTGTTGGATGTGGTTGCAATCTTAGGCCTTCCCTCGAAAGGAGTAGAACCTCCTTTATCTCCATCGTACAGCTCCGATCGACTGTCTATTCCTGTTGCTTATGATAGCAACACCACCGTGAGTCAGTTCATTGCGTCGAACATGCTCTCTGGCCCCGTCGAGTCCCTAGAACACAATGCTTTTCTTATGTTCTGGTTTAGCAAGTATTTCATTTGTTGTGCATCGAAAGGGTTTGTCCGGGAGGTGGAACCGATTGTGCGCGTACTTATGTCTGGGGCGGTGATAGACTTGGCTTTGTTTCTTGGGTCTGTTGTGCCGTGGAGGAAACGAGTTTTTAGAAAAACTCTCTGTCTCTCTTCTTCCCGCGAGGCGGTCGAAGCGGGTCCTCTGTGGTTTCTTCAGTTATGGGCGCGGCTATATTTTCCAAATTTGATCAGCCCGCGTCCTGAACTTCCCTTTTCGCCGTTCATACCTTTAGGTCTTCACTTGGCCTCGTATCCCCCTTTTCCAGGTGATCTCCATTCGTTCACCCACTCCCTTTTACATGAGAATAATCGGCCTCCGGCCGATTTCAGCCCTTTGTCAGGTTTCTTCTCATCCTGTGACACTTCTGTTGTTGACACCGCCGACTTTTCTCACTCCATGAGTTGGAACAAATGTCTTACTGCTCGCATTTTAGTCGGGGGACTATCGGTGGCCTCTCGATATATCCCTTGCTAGGAGAAGTTTATCAACCTCAGTATTGCACGCACAAGTTTGGCCTGGTTCAGGGAATCCCCCTGTTTGGTTTCCTTCTACCACCTCCTTTATCCGCGGGTCAGGCGTTGGGATCGTCCCTCCTTGATGATTGGCATGCTTATATCCGTGATATAGAAGAACTGCCACATTCACCCTATGCTTCTAATCTGAGCACATTGCCTTCCTTGATGGCTGGTGGGCTGAGTTTTTGGTTCACTCGAATGTGGCGGCTCTTCAGTAGTCCCTGATCGGTCCGAATAACCAGCATTCAGGTGGTAAGGATTCTCCCGCCTCAGCTTCTGATGAGGTGGAGGAAGTTTTAGTATCTTCAGCCACAGGTACTTTATTATCTGCTTTCGTATAACTCGAAGGTGAGTAATAACCAATTTTTTCTTTCGACCGCAGGTGCACTTCTCGCGACGGGTGCCTCATCTGTGCCACTTTCGGCCACCCGCCGTTCCGGGAGACTGATATCAAAACCAGCCGCGCCCAAATCACGGCCGAAGCGCCCTGTCAAACGGTCAGCTCCATCGCCATCCCTTCAGGTATTTCGAATGGTGATTTTCCTTTTGACGAGCAGAAGCCTTATAATTCGCTGTTTTTTTTCGCAGATTCCTCCCAAGCAAATTGCTCTCGTGTCTTCTGTTGTTCCCACTGAAGATTCTCCTTCTTGGACATCTCCAGTTCATGTATGCATTACCCTTCCCTTTTCCTGCAAGAATGCATTTTTTATGACTTTTCTTGGCAGGTTCTTCACGCGGGGACAGGCTCTGAGACCGCCGCCAAGTCACCTGAGAGATCTGCCTCTCCTTCACCGTCTTTCCCGGTATGAGTATATCGGCCAATTTTGATCATTTACTAGGCTCGGCTTCTAATTGGATAAACGTACGCAGGTTTCACGAGGGATTACTACTCCGGGAGGATCGTTTTATTTGGCCCGGATTCATTCTCCAGCCTCCACCCGGCCTGAGCCTGTCATGACATCTCTATCTTCATCTACTCTTTTGCCCCTGAAGGTTGTTCCTGCCGACGTGGAAGCGTACATTGCTCAAAACCTTGTCGCCGACGCCTCTACCGCAGTCAGTCTTGAATTTCCGGATCCCTTTAGTGGATATCAATCGGCTCTTCCAGAGGACTCAGCCATTCTAGACACCCTGCAAGCGTCCGTTCTAACGGCGGCCGCTTCCTTGTCGTTGGGCCTGCCGCATCGCCAACAGCTGGAGGAACTTGCCAATCGCCTGGGCAAAATTTCCGGTCACCTAAAGATGCTGCAGAGTGTTCGCGGCTGGAATGATGGTAAACTCAAAGAGTTGGTGACCCTGGAGATAGAGAAAGCAGCTTGCGCTTGGAGTTTTCTGGCCGAAAAACAACATGTTGAGGATGAAACAACATATATAGAAGGTCTCCATGCCGAGGAAAAAGCTTTACGTTTGGAATTAAGCAGGATAGAAGAGTTTCTGAGAGAGATCCCACCAGAAATAGCACGGGTAACCGCGAGTCTTGCTTCCAAGACCACTCGTAGGAGAGAGATGTATGATCGCGCGAGGGCATTGGACGAACCTCTGTCTGGGCTCCGCGGCAAACAACTTATTTTCTAGAAGAACCTTCAGCGGGCGGAACGGGGGTTAGAGGAGTTGTGTCTTCTCTGGCCGAGTGTAACGGCCTCATGGGCTTCTTTGCGCCCTGGGACTTCAGAGTCTGCCGGTCGTTTTCCCCCTATGCTGGTCGCTGTAACTGGGGGTTCGTATGTCACCGGGATGGCGTCTAATCCGCCGGTCTCAAGCGCGTTTGCCGCTAGTATTGGGCTCGTTGATGTTCACGTTACGCATGATGCAAGTTCGAGCGACTCTCCTGCGAGCCAGTAACCTATATCTCGTTTGTGTAACTTCGACTTGAATTTGCCCCTCCCCTTTTGTTTTTGACTCCTTTTGTGATAGTGGTCTACGGATGATGGAGGGATTTGTTTTGTCTATGAATTAACCCCCCTTTTTATCAGGGGCTCACCTCTCATTCTAGATCCCAAACGGACGGATAGAACTGCTTAAGATATTTTCCGTTAATGACCATTTTCGACTATTTCCCTTCGGGCTCCATTAATCTATATGCCCCACCAGTTGTCTTAGTCGATACAATGAATGGTCCTTCCCACGAGGGTGACCATTTTTCAAATTTTGGATCCTCCGGCCCAAACAGAAGAATGGCTTTCCAAAACATATCACCTTCCTGGAAGGTCTGAGATTTAACATGCTTATGGAAAGCCTTTTCTGCTTTCTTTTTTGGACCTCGCGTATGTTCGAGTGCTCGCAATCGCTCTTCGGGCAAAGCGTTGAGCTCATGTAGTAACATTTGGTCATTTTCCTCCATTACGAGCCCGTTCGCCTGCAAAATCCGGAGTGATGGTACCGTAATTTCCAGTGGGAGCATAGCGTCGTGCCCATAAGTCAAGCGGTAGGGGGTACTGCCGGTCACCGAGGATTTGGCGTTCCGGTACCCAAAGTGCTTCGTCTAGCGTGTCATGCCAACTTCTTGGATTATCTTCCAACGCCTTTCTGATAATTGAGATCAATGTCTTGTTCGTCGCCTCAGCCTGCCCGTTAGCTTGAGGGTAGTAGGGGGAAGAATGGAGCAATTGAATTCCATATTGAGCCACAAACGCCTTGACCTTCGTCCCCACGAACGTTGGACTTTGGTCGGTAGCGATAGTCTTGGGGATGCCGAATCTATGGATGATATTCGTCTTGATGAAGCGTATGATGTGGCTCTGCTGTACTTTGACGAGTGGTATGGCCTCCGCCCATTTCATGAAGTAGTCGGTGGCCACAAGAATAAACGAATGCCCTTTAGAGAACGAGGGATGGATCATTCCAATCACGTCCATCGCCCAACCTAGTAAGAGCCAAGGCTTAACGATCGAATAGAGTTCCTCTATGGGTATTTGTCGGAGCGGTCCATGGCGTTGACAGGCCGGACATCCACGTGCATAATCGATGCAATCCTACGATATTCGCGGCCAAAAATAGCCATAGCGAAGTATGGTCCATCTCATCGTAGGTCCAGCTCTATGTGCGCCTCCAATGCCTTCGTGGACTTCTGCCATAGCCTTCTGTGCTTCTTCGTGCCCTAAGCAGCGTGCCAGCGTCCCGTCCGACCTTCGTCGATATAGTTTCCCAGTGATTTGAGTGTATTTCATGAGCTGATATCGTTCGGCTTTTGTCGTGGCCTTCCTGGGGTCGGCTAACCCTTCCAGCAAAGGGGTTCGCCAATCTGGACTTGGCCTACCGACCTGTGAACATTCGACTTCGCGAGGCATGTATCCCTTTCTGAAACCAGACGCTCACTGTGCCAAGTCGTTTGCTTCCGCATTTTCATGTCGGGGTATATCTTCTAACACTACGTCTGTAAGCTGCTGTAGAAGACTATGGACCTCGTGAAGAAGAATCTGAAGTTGCGGATCTCTACACTTGAACTCTTTAAGGGCCTGTCGGACAACTAATTGAGAATCCCCGCGGATGACTACCTTCCTGACTTTTCGGGCCACGAGGAAGCATAAAGCCAACAGTAAAGCTTCATATTCAGCCTGGTTATTAGTAACGCCTTGCGGGAGTTGGTCCGCGAAACGCCACACCTCTCCTTCTGGGTTATGGATTATCACACCTGCTCCGGCTGCCCCCATGGTGCTAGAACCATCGAAAGCTACCGTCCAGGGTTCCACCCCTACATAATCTATCGCTGTAGCCTGAACCATCCCTGGATGTTCGGCTAAAAAATCGGCAATGGCCTGTCCTTTGACGGCCCTGAGGGGTTGATATGTTAATGAGAACGAGGTTAATTTTAATACCCATTTAACCAAACGGCCTCGAAGGACTGGCCTGTTTAGCATATAGCAGAGGAGATCGACTTTACATATAACCATAGTTTCGACAGGCAATAGATAATGTTCTAATTTTGTACAGGAATTATATAGAGATAAACAAAGTTTTTCAATGCCAGAATACTGAGTTTCGGCTTCATTTAGGGTCTTACTAAGAAAATAAACAGCACGTTCCCAACCTTCGTTATCATCCTGGGCTAGAAGACAACCTATCATATCGTCTGTCGCGGATATATATAGTTTTAACCCTTTTCCACGGATCGGCGGCATTAACACCGGCGGAGATGTTAACGCCTGCTTGATCTGGTCCAGGGCTTGCTGCTGGGCATCTCCCCATTTGAATGCATTTTTCCTCCCCCGCAACAACGGAGAGAAGGCTTTCATCCTACCAGCGGCGTTGGCGATGAATCTCCTCAAGAAATTGACCTTTCCCATCAGACTTTGTAATTCCCTTATGTTGCGGGGAGGCCCGAGGTCCCGGACAGCCTTAGCCTTATTTTTATCAACCTCGATACCCCTTTGATGTACCAAGAACCCTAAGAAATTTCCTGCTTGTACTCCAAAAGCACATTTGGCCGGGTTCATCTTGAGGTAATGCTGCCTCATTCGTAGAAAGGCCCTGCGAAGATCCAGTAGGTGATCGGCGAAGACTCGGGACTTCACGACTACGTCGTCTATATATACCTCCATGCTAGCACCGATCAGATCGTGAAAAATGGCGTTCATCGCTCTCTGGTGAGTGGCTCCGGCGTTCTTTAAACCAAAAGGCATGACTATCCATTCAAAGATTCCGATTGCCCCGGGGCAACGGAAAGCCGTTTTATGAGTATCTTCTTTGGCCAAGTATATTTGATTGTACCCTGAGTATCCGTCCATGAATGATAGGATTTCATATCCCGCCGTAGAATCAACGACCATGTCGGTCATTGGCATTACATACTCGTCTTTTGGAGTCGCTAGGTTGAGATTCCGGAAATGAATGCAGATGCGGATCTTCCTATTCTTCTTCGGCACGGGCACGATGTTGGAGATCCATTCTGGATACCTGTATGTTCAAATGAAATTAGCCTTAAGAAGTTTTTCGACCTCCTCTTTTATCTTCGGCAATAGTTCTGGGTTGAAACGCCTAAGGGCCTTCTTATGGGGTCGGCATGAAGTCTTGATGGTTAATCGGTGCTCTACCAGCCTTCTTGACAACCCTAGCATCTCATGGTAGTCCCATGCGAAACAGTCTCTAAATTCACGGATCAGAGCGACCAATTTCTCTTTTACGCTGCCGTCTAGTAGGGTGTTAATCCTTGTCATCCGCGGCGCAACATCGCTCCCTAGGTTAACCTCTTCCAGAGGATCTTGAGCTTCGAAAGAAAGGGTAGCCCTCTGAATTGGCAGTTGAACATTTTCTTTGTTTTGATCATACGCAGGCGGTCCGGGAACCGTTCCTGCCTGCTTGTCAGGTAACTGGGCGGCGAGGTCGCTTTCTTGTATAAATAGACAACCTAATCTGCCTGCCCTTGTCTCCCACTCTCGTACGATTAGGATGTCAGACATGACGACTGTCTGCATTGTCAAGCCGTTCGTCAGCCTCTGTTGTGATTTTGAACCCTTTTATGGTTAAGTTACACTCTTTCCATATCTCTGCATCCTCCAGCATCATCGAAAGTGGGTAGACTTCCGGAGAATAATATACGGCTTCAGCAGAATGTACTTCCATAACAAGATCAGTTTTCAGCTTCTACTGTTTCGACTTGATTCCCATTCCAGAACATGACTTTCTGGTGGAGAGTTGACGGCACACATTGAGTGGTATGAATCCAGTCCCTTCCAAGAATAGCCGAGTAGGTCGGCTTCCCTTCGACGACAAAGAAAGCCATCTGATCCGTCCTAGTTCCAACCGTCACCTTTGCCACTAAAACGCTTGCGGCTGTGTGCGCATTACCAGTGAAGTCGGTCGTTCGCAATGATGTTGGAACTAGATCATTTCGACTTTTTCCTATTTTCCTCAAAGTGGGCAAGGTCAAGATGTTGACTGATGCCCCCCCATCAACCAGGACCTTGCTGACTGTTTTCCCATCAAGGTAAATGGTAAGGAACAACGGTTTAAGGTGCCGTGTATTTTCATCAGACAATTTTTGGAAAACCACTGGGTCCGGGAGTCTTTCCAAAACGTTCTGTTCTTGTTCTGCCCAATACAACGTGCCGATTTCTTCTAGCAAGATATGCCCCTGGAGAAAATCAGGCTGGGATGAAGGTGCTTCAAATTCCCGAGGTAATACGCCCACTGTCCCAATCTCGAGGTCGGTGTTGTGTTGTTCAAGATCTCCGTCGTCGGTGATAAAATCTGCAGTTGCTTCAGAAGCCTCGTCGCAAATGAGGGCGTCGATCTTAGGTTCATCTTCAGGAATCGGGTTTTCCCCGATCGTCACCATGAAATTTGTCTCTTGGGGAAACTCGACCCTTGAGAAAACTCCTTTTGGCCTCCACTCCTTCCGAGTTTGGATGTGATGGCGCAAGTCCTGACGATCTATGTCTGATCTTTCCACGTTCTTCCCTCCAGATTGTTGGTGCAACATGTTGGTCTTTCTTGCATGAAGAGCCACTTGCTGCCTTCCAGCCTGCTGTTCAAGACGAGCGGCTAAGCGCTGTCGTTGGGCCCTCCGTTTTTTAGTTCTGGTGGGGAGTTGGCTCGACCGATCCTTCTGATTTCGTGCCCAACTCCCGTCGTCTGGAGCCTTTCCAGGATGTCGGGTTTGGTGGGGAGTGATCACCACTTGATCTACGGATGTTACTCGCCAAACTTCCCTCCTTTTTCAAAAACTTCGGCGACTGTATTCGTGGGGGCAAGTCTGTCCCATACCGAACTTCTTCTCGGAGGTTTCATTGCCCTTCCGAGTCTTTCAAACACTGGTTTTTTAGTGCCTGTACCCCTGCCATCTGTTCCATACTCTGATTTAGTCTTTCTGGGCCTAGTGGGACGCATTCCGATGATGTTTATCAGCGTGGGGAACGGCTCTGTATCTATCTTCATGTCAGGTTTCTCAGCCAGCTTGAGGCGGCCTTCTTTGATTGCTTTCTGGACCGTGTTTCAGAAAGCGATACAATTACCAATCTGATGACCAAACATCCCATGCCACTTGAAAAACGATTTTCCATTCAGTTCTTCTTCAGACGGCATCTTGTGTCCCTCCTTAAGACGAGCTGGTTATCTTTTAGCAGATGTTCAAAGATCTGTTCCATTTTTGCGATATCGAACGAATATGATACATTCGGGCTAGCGTCTTTCCGTCGAGGCGGCTTAAGGGCTGGACATACGTATGTCTTTTCTTGCGTTATCTCAGCCAGGAAGGTCTCCTCACCTTCTTCTGCTTCTTCGAGTGCCTCCTCTTGTGTGAAAACACAATGATTTATGTTTCGAAACTTCTGACTCCGCGCCGCCTGGGCTTCCCTTACAATGTGTTCCGCTTTTATGGCCTTAGAGAGAGTTTGTCTCGTAATTGGTGCGTCATATTATCAATGGCCATGTTGACTACCTGATCCTCTGGTATGCGGACTTGGCACCGAGTTTCCGACCTTCTAAAGCGTTCCAGGAACTGCTCAACGGATTCATCTCCTCGTTTCGTAAATTTGTCAAGCCTGAGACGGTTACTTCTGGGAGTGGACTGTAAAATTGCTCGTGGAAGGCTCTTTCCATGTCCGCCCAGGTGCGAACGGAATTCGGAGGTAATGAGGTATACCATGAAAAAGCTGGTCCCGTAAGGGATAAAGAGAAAAGTTGAAGTTTGTACCAATCATTATTTCCGTATTCTCCCCCACACTGAGCCGTAAATCGGCTAACGTGTTCGATCGTAGAGCGGGCATCTTCTCTTGAGAATAATGTAAACTCAGGGATTCGATCGTTGCGAGGTAACAAATGATCCAGAGGAATATACCCTGGAAACGGACGTTGATAATGAGGTCTAGCCGGTAAGCGTATAGGGTCTCCATAGATTCTTCGTATAGCATCTTCGATTTCCTGAGGATTCAGGAGTGGTGGTATCACCTCCGCATGCCCCCCAGCCTGTTCTGGAGGCGCTTGGATAGGTGGTGGATTCCGGGCCACCGGCTGCGGAGGAGCCTGGAGGATCGGTTCCCGTGGTAGGGGACGAAATCTTGGGGCTTCTTTATTTTCCCTTACTGCCGGTGCCTGCTACACCGGAAAATTGCCGAGGTTGGCCTGAGCAGTAAATTCAAAACTCTATTGCGGTCCGAAACCAGCAGCAACTGATCCGTCCGTAGTAGTAGCCTGCCCCCCAGCACCTTCTAATCCCCAAGCTACCCCTGAAGAGATTGGGGCAAACGAAAGTACCGGATTTGTGGACGGCCCTACCCCCCAAGGGTTGCCGGTTCTTGGTCCAACCGTGGAATATCCCTGGGGGGTCGGAGCAGAAGGTGGCATGTTCGACACCGCCCCTGCTGTCGAAAAACCTAGATGCCAACTCGGGGCAGGCGGTACTGACCCAAAGGTCATGGCACCCCCTCCTGCTTGGGACTACCCTGTCATGGTCTGCCCTGTTACTGCGCTGGATTCCCAAGCCTGCGGACAGTCGCCGGAGGCTCTTCAGATCCATTCTTACAAAGGATCGAAACATGACCATAACTGAGCGCCTGGGACGTCGCTCCGGGATTACCCGAGAAGACAGGATTAGGCCAGGACTTGGGCGGGTTAGAACCTGTCATGGGGGCCTTGCCTTTTCGAAGTTCTTCCTCCCGGAGTAATGCGAATTATGTTCATATGGCATGTTTGAGCACGTCTGTAATGTATCTGGATATTTCCAAAGCAGATTCGTGGAGGGAAGATTGAATTTCCCCCCGAATTTGCTCGTGGAGCACGCTGGTCAGGAGGCTAACGATTGGATCAAATCCTCCAACCGTGGCAGAGGTCGCGTCCCGTGAGGGTACTTCGTGCGCGGGATGCAACAAAGAGTCGCCGACTGTTTCCTTGTTCTTTGACATCTCTACAACTGTCGGCGGCGTCAGTTTCCTTTTTTGAAGTTGCATGCAAGAATCGCGAGACGTTGGTGTCCCACTGGGTGTGCCAATCTGTTTTTGTAAAAAAATCACCACCGACGGCTTAATCAGAAAAGTCTGTCGGAATTGATTTGTTTGAAGGGTTCCCCGGCCTCCTCAAGAAAGGATCCGGGCTATCTCGCGATATCCGAATAATTAACGAAAAAAAGGAAGGTAAAATTAAGGCTAATAAAACAAGAACGAAGCTGGAAAAAAAAAATTGGAAATAACAAGAACAAACAGTAAAAGTCTAAAAATACTGCGGAAATTAAATTGCAAAGAAAAATTAATGCCAAAGAAGATGATTTGATGTCCCTTTCAGGCGTCTTCTTTTTTTCTTTTTATTCCCTAAACGTTGTTCGGATAAGGTTCTTATTCCTTATTTTTCTCCAACCTCCCCTAAATTCTTCTCACTTTCAAATTTGTGTTTTATCCGTTTATCCTTTGACCAAGTATCTTACCGATTGGGCTTTCTTGTGGGCCGTGTTCTCCCTAGGTTGGGCTCCCAACATGGATTGGGCCTCTGGTCGAATTTTGGAGTGTACACTTCCGAAGGCGACTTGGAGTTTGCAGATTTGAAGCACGGTGGAGTGTTGAATAATATGCTTCGAACATCTTAGATAATTAATGATATTAGTGTCATAAAGATATTAAGTAATTATCTAAATAAAGTATCTAAATAAAAAGTGATTATAATTTTCCTTATTTTGGTTGATTTGATGTAATCAATTATAATATTTATATCTTTTGTTTTATGTTGAACTTTTGGATTAAGAGAATAATAATACACATCAATTCTTCTCATTTTTCTTTGTAGCCTGTGAAAATTCAATTAACTTTACTAAGCTTTTCCCAACACAAACAACCACGCTTTTATTTTTATTTAAAATAATTTATGATTTACAATAATTTAACTATAGAGATGCCACTGTTTGCGCTTTAATTTTTATTTTAAAATAATAGTTTCTATTAGAGGCGCCAACTATTGCGCCTCTATTTTTATTTAAAAATAATTTATAATTCATGGTTTTTAAATTAATTTTATAGTAAAAGGCACGCTTGTTGGCGTCTTTATTTTTTATTTAGAAAAATAATTTATATTAGAAGCGAGGCGTGGCTGTTTGCACCTTTAGTTTTTATTTAAAATAATTTTATAAAATATTAATTATTTTTTATATAAAAAAATAATAAGATTCTGTGCTAAATTCTTTTTTATTATTTTCTTTGTGCGAATTTTGGTTACAATGTGTTCCGCGCCAAGGCGGCACCTCACTGCCATTTGCCTCTTTTACTAGTAGTGAAAGATTTTGATATTTTTGTAAAAAAAAAATTCATTTCTTTTACTTACATGTTTTTTTATCTACATAATTTTCAATACATAATATATATTTTATCATCTCACATAGAAACACTTGCAGTAATGGCAGTAGGTAAAAAAGAAATGTTATGATTTATTTATTCATTTATTAGGTGTCATTTTATTAATATATAAGTTGTATACATTTTATGTAATAATGCCAAGTGGCTAATGTGTGATGAGTAATCACATTTCTTAAAGCCTATTTAAAGGCATTTGTAAATTGAACTAATGAAATATGAATTACTCTACTCTCTCTCTAAAATAAACCTCACGATCTATCTATTCCTCTCTCTAAATAAATACAAACTTTTACATATATACATCTATACATATACATATACTATATATATTACATATCATATATTTTATACACCATACACATATATATATTTTATCTTATATAATTATATATATTTGTTATATTTTGCCGAAGAAGTGCACATAAAAGATAACGTATTTTTTATTGTTGTTTTTGTTGTATTACTCGGAAGGTTGCGGAATTTCTGGTAAGTATTTATTTTCTTTTAACAATGTCTAATATAGCATAGTTTGAATTTTCCTCACTGGCAATTACCGAAAATAATTATATGCAATGGGTAATGGATGTCGAAATGCACCTCGAATCCATGGGGCTTTCGAAAAAAATAATTAGTGAAAATGAATCACTACAAAAAAAATAGTATATTTGTAACAGAATTCCGTTCCTAAAGTTCACGTATCTAACGTAATTCCATCTCAAATTCTGTCTCTAATATCATTAGTAACGGAAAAAGTAGATTTAACAACGAAAAAACTTGTTACAAAATTGATATTTTTTTGTAGTGAATGCACAAATCAAGAACGTGCAAAGGCAATGATTTTCTTGCGTCATCATATTGACGAAGCCCCAAAAATGGAATATTTAATGGTGAAAGATCCATTTGAATTATGGACAAATTTGAAAGATCGGTTTGGATACTTGAAATCTGTTATATTACGGAAAGCGAAACATGCATGGCAACACTTGCGTTTGCAAGATTTTAAAACAGTTGCTTATTATAATTCCATGATGTTCAAAATCACGTCCCAGTTAAGATTTTGTGGAGAAAATATTTCTGATAAGGATATGTTGGAAAAACCATTTACCACGTTTCATGCATCTAATATATTTTTACAGCAACAATATCGAGAAAGGGGTTTTAATAAATATTGTGATCTTATTACTTGTATGCTTGTTGCTGAACAGAATAACGAATTATTGTTAAAAAATCACAAATCTAGGCCAACTGGTGCGAGTCCATTCCCTGAAGTGAATGCGACTCAGTGTTTAAATAATATGCCTAGATTCTACCGCGGACGAGGTCGCGGACAAGGCAGTGGACGTGTATTTAGTCGTGGACGTGGATTTGGTCGTGGACATGGAATGAGTCATAGACGTGGAGCCGACCGTGGACGAGGTCGTGGCAGGTTTGTTTATTACCATCAGGGATATTTTGATGAGCAGGAATCAAATAAGCCTATGAAGCGGCTTCAGAATGAGATTGGTCAGAGTTCAAAGAAAAGTGAGGACAAGTGTTATCGCTGCGGAATGATAGGACATTGGTTCAGAAATTGTCGTTCCAATTCTTATTTCATTGAGCTGTACCAAAATTCCCTAAAACAGAAAGATAAAGTACCCGAAGAAGTTAAAGCACCGGAAAATGTCAATCCCCCAGAAATTAATTTTTCAGAGAATGTTGCCAGTGGAAGTGGGGGTGATAAATGTAATGATAAAACGAAGTTAGATGTATCTGATTTTCTAGTACACCCTGAAGGTGGGTACTATGAAAATCCCGGAAATGCGATATAAGTGCATATAGATATGTGTAGATATTTTTGTAACACATGTAGTTTTTGCTCCCTACATTTTGTAATGATATGACAACTATGTATTTTCTCCAAATTTTTGATATATTTATTCTTATATTTCTCCCAGAAGAAGAAATATGAATGCTGAGCACGTTATAATGAATAATATGGAAGACAGTTCATGTCTCATTGATAGTGCATAAACGCACACCATTTTGAAATATAAGAAATATTTCACCAACCTGAAGTTGGGAAAAATTGAGGTGAATACCATAAGTGGTTGTGCGAAGTTAATTGAGGGCTCTGGAAGAGCGATAATATTTCTCCCCGAATGAGTAAAACTTAATATCCAAAATGCACTATATTCTAGTAAATCTCAAAGAAATTTGTTGAGTTTTAATGATATTTGCAGAAATGGATATCATATTGAGACATCAAGTGAGGCAAATAATGAATTTTTGTTGATTACAAAATTCATTTATGGACATAAATATATATTAGAAAAATTGTCTTCATTGTCTTCCGGATTATATTGCACAAAGATTAATGTGGTTGAAACATATCTGGTAGACAAGAAGTCTACAAATTTTATGATTTGGCATGACCGGTTTGGGCATCCTGGTAATACTATGATGAGACGAATTATTGAAAATACCAATGGCCATCACCTGAAAAATCAAAGGGTATTAAATACAAATGAACTTATATGTGTTGCTTGCTCAAAAGGGAAGTTAATAACTAGACCATCACCGGCAAAAGTGGGAACTGAATCCCCTTCATTTTTAGAACGAATTTAGGGTGATATATGTGGACCTGTAGATCCACCATGCGGACCATTTCGATATTTTATGGTAGTTATCGATGCATCTACTAGATGGTCGCATGTGTGTTTACTATCTACCCGCAATTTGGCATTTGCGAGGTTGCTTGCTCAAATAATTAGATTACGAGCTCAGTTTCCAGATCACCCAATAAAATAAATCTGTCTTGATAATGATGGTGAATTTTCATCTAAGACTTTTGATGATTATTGCATGTCTATTGGAATTGACATTGAACATCATGTACCTCATGTACATACTCAAAATGGTCTAGCTGAATCACTTATAAAAAGGCTGCAATTAATTGCAAGACCTATGCTAATGAAATCCAAACTTCCCGTATCTGCTTCGGGATATGCAATTATGCATGCAGCAACACTAATAAAATTAAGACCGACAAGCTATCATAGCTACTCCCCAGTACAATTAGTGTACAATGAAAAGCCCAATATTTCACATTTGGGAATTTTTGGGTGCGCGGTTTATGTGCCAGTTGCACCGCCCCAACGTAGAAAAATGGGCCCCAACGAAGATTGGGGATATATGTCGGGTACGAATCACCATCTATCATTAAATATCTTGAACCATTAACCGGTGATTCGTTTACGGCTCGTTTTATTGATTGTCATTTTGACGAGTCACATTTCCCGATATTAGGGGGAGAAACTGATCAACTAAAAAAAGAAATTACTTGGAAAATACCATTCAGTTTTCTTGATCCTCGTACAAGTCAAAGTGAATTAGAGGTACAAAGAATTTTACATTTGCAGCGAATAGCAAATCAGTTGCCTGATGCTTTTTGTGACGTCAGCAGGGTCACTAGATCTTATATAGCTGCTGAAAATGTACCTGCTAAAATTGTTATTCCTGGAGACAAAATACAAAATGCTAATGAATCAAATGTACGCCTAAAGCGTGGCAGGCCTGTAGGTTCCAAAGATAAAAATCCTCGAAAGAAAAAAGAAACAAATGAAAAGATTGAAGATTTGAATGTTAATCAAAACCCTCAAGAAACAGGTAGTAACATGGATCAGATTTCTAGAGAAATTGATCCTGATAAACTTAATGAGGATGTTAATCCTAATAGAATTTCTTCTGAAGAGAATGAAATTATTGAAAATTCAATAAATTATGTTATTACTGGAAAGCATTGGAACCGAAGTGATACAATTATGGATTATGCTTTTGCATATAATGTAGCAATTGATATAATGGAAAATGACGAGGATCCAGAACCTATATCAGTTGATGAATGTCGGAAAAGAATAGATTGGCCAAAATGGAAAGATGCGATCCAGTCTGAATTAAATTCACTGGCAAAACGAAAAGTTTTTGGACCCATTGTTCAAACACCTGAAGGTGTTAAGCCTGTTGGCTATAAATGGGTATTTATTAGAAAGCGAAATGAGAATAATGAAATTGCCAGATATAAAGCAAGACTTGTTGCCCAAGGTTTTTCACAAAGACCTGGAGTTGATTTTAATGAAACATATTCTCCAGTAATGGATGGAATAACATTTCAATATCTTGTCAGTTTGGCAGTACATGAAAATTTGGATATACGACTGATGAACGTTGTAACTGCATATTTATATGACTCGTTGGATAGTGATATTTACATGAAAATCTCTGAAGGATTTAGTATGCATGATGCATATAAATCAAATCCAAAAGAATGTTACTCTATTAAATTACAAAAGTCTTTGTATGGGCTCAAACAATCTGGTCGCATGTGGTATAATCGTCTGAGTGAATCATTATTGAAAGAGGGATATGCCAATGATTCTATTTGTCAATGTATTTTTATAAAGAAAAATTGGAGAAATTTTGTAATAATAGCGGTCTATGTGGATGACTTGAATTTAATTGGAACCCCTGAAGAGGTCCAAGAAACTATTGAATATTTGAAAATGGAGTTTGAAATTAAAGATTTCAGGAAAACGAAATTTTGTCTTGGTCTACAAATTGAACATTTGGAAAATGGGATTTTGATACATCAATCTGCATATACCCAAAAGGTATTGAAACGATTTGCAATGGATAAAGCACATTCATTAAGTACTCCAATGGTCGTTAGAACTCTCGATCCTATTAAAGATCCTTTTAGACCAAAAGAGGAGAATGATGAAGCACTTGGTCCTGAAGTACCATATTTAAGTGCTATTGGTGCACTAATGTATCTGGCTAACAATACTAGACCAGATATAACGTTTGCTGTAAATTTATTGGCCAGGTTTAGTGCAATGCCAACACAACGACATTGAAAATGAATCATACATATTTTTCGTTATCTCCAAGGATCTATTGATCTTCGTCTATTATATCCAAAAGGATCTCGACATGAATTGATTGGATATGTAGATGTTGGGTATCTTTCTGATCCGCATAAAGCCAAGTCTCAGACTGGCTATATGTTTACTTGTGGCGGTACAGTGGTATCTTGGAGATCCACAAAACAAACATTAACCGCCACATCTTCAAATCATGCAGAAATAATAGCAATTCATGAAGCCAGTAGAGAGTGTGTTTGGCTAAGATCAATGATTCACCACATTTTACAGAATTGTGGTTTGAAATCTGAAAATGATAATCCTCCTACTATTTTGTACGAAGATAATGCAGCTTGTATAGCGCAACTGAAAGAAGGATATATTAAGGGAGATAGAACGAAACATATTTCACCAAAATTTTTCTTTACTCATGATCTCCAGAAAAATGGTGAGATAAATGTGCAGCAGATTCGATCAGACCAAAATTTAGCAGACTTGTTGACCAAGGCTTTACCGACCGCAATGTTCGAGAAATTAGTAAAGATCATCGGGATGCGTCAGTTGCAAGATTTCAAATGATGTCCATATTAGGGGGAGCAATATTTCAAGTGATGTCCACATCAAGGGAAGTATTTTTAATGCATGAATGACGTACTCTTTTTCCTTAACTAGGACTTTTGTCCCGTTGGGTTTTTTCCTAGTAAGGTTTTAACGAGGCGTATTCATTGCAATAAAATAACACCTAAGGGGGAGTGTTATGATTTATTTATTCATTTATTAGGTGTCATTTTATTAATGTATAAGTTGTATACATTTTATGTAATAATACCAAGTGGCTAATGTGTGATGAGTAATCACATTTTTTAAAACCTATTTAAAGGCATTTGTAAATTGAACTAATGATATATGAATTACTCTACTCTCTCTCTCTAAAATCAACCTCACGATCTATCTATTCCTCTATCTAAATAAATACAAACTTTTACATATATACATCTATACATATACATATACTATATATATTACATATCATGTATTTTATACACCATACACATATATATATTTTATCTTATATAATTATATATATTTGTTATATTTTATAACAAGAAATTATTTTTAAGAAAAATAGAATTTTTGTAAAAATTAAGTATATTTTTTGGTATATATAATTATAAAAAATAAATATTGTTTAATAGAAATGATGATATTAATTTTTTTTAGAAAATAGAAAATTAACTTATTAATTAGATAAAAATAAAATATAAATTAAAAAAAAATTAGAATATCATATAAATATGAAATTAAGAAGAAAAAGAATGTTCGATTTCATCGGTCAGATTCTGGGTGGTTCAAAGGCGACATATACAGTTCGAGAATGTTAAACACATTCCTACAAAATAGACTCGCAAAAGCAAGTCACACTAGACAAACGGCAGGTGGACCTGTAGGTGTCGGACACGACTTAAGTTCTTTTTTCTTAATTGTGGGATGTGATTTATTTGTATAGATAATAATAATCTTAATTTTTCCTCAGAATTTGAACCAATATTGAAACTATTTTGTATAAAATTTATAAAAAATATTCAATTTTCTTCTTTGGGTTTTTTTTATTATTATTTTTTATTTCTTGTTACTCAATTTCCACATTAATAATTTATTTTTAAAAATATAAAATTAAACTATTAATAAAAAAAAGTTCAAACCTAAACAAAAAAAATATATAAAAATTGAATTTAAATTAAATAAACATAAGATAACATGATATTCTTTTAATGAAATATAAATTGAATTTAATCCAGTTTCTTGTATTACCTGTTAAATTAGGAGTGTTGTTTAAGTTTTCTACTTCATTTGGTTGGCCAACTTGATGGAAGCTTATAGTATTTAAAAATACTCTCTCTTAATTGAAAGTTTGTTTTTCAATCATTTTTATTTGACCCATTAAAAAAATATTTACTTTCTATTATAGTAAAATTATTTTTATACTAATATTAGAATACCTACAATTTTTATATAAATTACAAATGTAAGTATTTTGGTTATTGAAGACAAAAAAATTGTGTTATTTTTAATAAACATAAAATTTATATAAATTATATTTAACTTAGATTTAAAGCGCATCATATTCTCTATTTTGTTCCTTTAATTCTCTTACTAAATCGATTTATTTCAATTTAGAATCCAATGGCTTCTTTGAATGATCCAAAGGAATTTGGTCTTCGGTTTGGCTTTTTCAGACTTTGAAAGGTTTTACTCTCCGTGCAGGCGATTTGATCGTCAACTTTAGATTTTAAGACTTCTTTTGATGGATTTGATGTCTTGATCTTGTGGATGTGGATTTGGTACTCCAGTTTTATTTTGGCAGATTTTGGAGGGTTTTGATCTCCATGCGTGCAAATTTGATCATCGGCTTTGATTTTGATATTGTCTTTGACGGATTTGGCGATTTAATCTCTTTGTGAATTAAAATAACTAATAAATTATGTGAAATATGCTTCAATATCCTTCTTTGGTTATTTATTTATTTATTTAATTCTTTTAAAAGAAAATACGCCGAACGAACTCATAGTAAAAGAATGAGTTATCCACAAGATAATAACTAATAAATTATGTCAAATATGCTAATCAAAGTGTGGCCTAAAGGTAACTGAGAGGTGGGCAAAATATTCAAATTGAACTGCAAAATCGCATAATAAAATCAAATTTTCAATTAATTGTTGACATAGTCTATAGAATATCTAAGTTGTTGTAGGAGTGAAATGAAAGTCCAGAATCTTTTCGATTCTGTTGTTGTGTTAGCTAAAGTGTTGTCTATTTTTAGTGCCTTAAATTAGTAATGTCTAGATTTCTCATAATTCTAAGTAGGAGTTGCAATTCAGGGCGACCCGAAACAATCCTATTTTGAATCGTGTTAGGCCAGCATGGCTAACTGGGTCTGAAAAGCTATGCATGATGACAACTCAGTTTGAAATTCGATTGTGCTGGGCCTGTTCTTTTTTTTTTCTTTTTTTAAAATTAAATTAATTTAATAAAAAAAAATAATCAAATGGTGCAAGTGGGAATCAAATTGAAAATCAAATATAGGTAAGATAAGAACTTTACAATTAAGCATATTTTAATTTTTAATATGCTTTTATTAGTTAATATACATATAATATATTAAATTTTAAATATTAATTTTAGTAAATTGAGACAGGCTAAGTCAGGCACAACCCGACATTCATGGGCTCAGACATAATTCAAAAAAATTTGGGCCTAAATTTTAAATATTAATTTTATTTTTTTTTTGTGCCGGATTCATATGGGATTGTTATGCCATTCCTATATCTGTCGGCTCTTATTCCAACCTTCCATGTAACTCATATCATTCCTCTTGCGTGCTTGGACTTTTTGCTCTAGATCTACTTCAATATGACCTTAACACTAATATACTATACTTCGTCTTTCTTTATTCTGACCTATCTCAATTGTTTGTAACGATGGTATATTCTATAATCGAACTAGAACCTTTTATTTTGGATCTCTTCGCTCAAGATTAAATTCCCAATGGTATCAAACTTCAACATTTTCTCTCCACACGATTCACGCACCAACAGTTACTCCCAACTTTCTAATAAAGATGATGGTATATTATCATTAAATTCTTATGCCATCTTCGGCTCGTTAAATAGTTTCTACATTAGATATACATTGCTTGCGGCGAAGAATTATGCGTACATATGTAACAAGATCTTTTAAACTTTTTTTGTCAATTCACGGTTTGTTGTGTAATGTGCAATGCCCCATTTAAGAAAAAGTCAAATTGCACCCAGAGCCTTTTCATCGAGCTTCTTTCATGTAGTTTTGTCTATATCTTCAGGTTTATCTTCTACCTCTGCATCTGTTAGAATTCAAAATTGATTTCGTCGAATTTCTCAATTATATAATTTTCTTAGCTCATTGTGATAGTTCCCTGAAAGGAATATAGTTAAAATATTATATTACAAAAATATAATTATCTAAATAAATTTGATAATCAAATAACTTATTAAAATAAATTCGATAATCACGTTGAGTCTGAGGTAGAACCTTTCTTCGTAAAAACGAATACATCCCGGTAGTGCCTCCGATTCATGGCAGAACATTTCAAAGATAAAACGACGTTCATCTTCGACTTAGTTGACACCCAAATATTTCGGAGCTCCGGCGAACTAAAATGAAGTGAACTCACGTTGTGTCGGAAATATGGAAGACGAAGGAAAGTACCCAGAATATCAATCGGAAACTTGTAGAAAGCTTGCCGGAAGGAAAGTTCGAGAGAGAATTGAAGGATGAATATTTGTTGTTATATTCGAGAGGAACTTTGAGGGGCCTTTTATAGCTAGGCATATTACTACCGGGGGTAATAAATTCATATTGCGAAACCGCTAAGAAACATATGATTGATTGATCAATTATACAAATTCAAGCAATGCATTCATATGCATTTACACCATACATTTGAATTTAAAATATAATAATCCATACACCTGCATGCATAGACTCCATGGTAATATAATTACAATCATGTATTAGTTTCAAATGTATACATGCTGCATGAATTTAAAGCCACGTGCACGTGAATGAACTACATGCAATAATTTTTTTGCAATAAAATAATTATTTTTGGTTTGGGTTCAACGAAATATTTTTGTTATTTCGATTATGCTCTATAGCAAATTAGACTTCGTCAAATCTAATATTCATTAAGCCCAACCCTAAACTTATGACCAATAATGATCTGGGCGTCTGTTGCTCACCGGAATTCATATGCCTCATATAACTCGATCATATGCATTTCGACTAATCGAATAATCGATTTCAGAAATTATAAATTTAATTTAAATTCCATCGATTAAATAAATAATCGATTAACCGATTATCCAAGACACTGTATACTCAAGAAAAAGTGAGAATATATATATATAGTAGCAACTCTAATTCCATAATTTGTCCATGCTAATAACATTCGTGCTCGATCCAACAAGTTTAATCCATAATTCTAAACTTAATTTATTATGAGACCCGGAAGGCGGCTTTTGATATTCAACTTTACTCAAAACTTGAATCTCGAGATCCTTTTCAATTATAGATTTCATATTTTCCTGAACTCTAACAAGCGACTCAACGTATGACAAGGAAACGCCGCACAACCCATAAACATTAATATTTTCCTTTGCTACAAAATCTTCAATGACATGTTCTGCTTCATGAGCAATACTTAGAAGAAAACTGTTGAGGACTCCCGTTTGCAGGATATGTAACTAATGGCTTAGTTTCCCTAACAAGTTTGAGCTTTTAGGTGAGACGGTCATTAGCTTCCGACATGGTATCAGAGCCTAGGCTAGGTCTCGAGTTCGAGTCCTGCCCGTCCCCATTTGTGGCATATGCATGTGCAAGTTTCGCAGACCCACTTGCACCTGAGGGGGCGTGTTGAGGACTCCCGTTTGCGGGATATGTAACTAATGGCTTAGTTTCCCTAACAAGTTCGAGCTTTTAGGTGAGACGGTCATTAGCTTCCTTCCGACAAATACGTTTTCAAACAATCAAGAATTGAGTTGTTTGTACTATTTGGTCTTGTGACGGTGCTTCTTAGTAGTTTCCAGTTACAAGTTGGGGGTTGAACAATGATCCCATAATTAAAAACAAAAATGACAATGACAACAAAAACAATTCTGGCCTTTCACATTCCTTATTAAAGTGAAAAGTTATTATTATTGTTGTTGTTGTTATTTTTTTTTCTAAATTCTATTACCTAATTTTAGTAATTATATATGAAAATATATTATTTGATTGTATTAAGCATTAATTTAACAGTTATTTAAATTTAAAAATTCAAACTAATAAAAAAAAAAAAAAAAAAAAAGGAGAGAGAGAAGCACACAATGTAAGTATAATTCAGTAAATGTATTACTCAAACTCAGGTTTATTGGCAATAGGACATTGAATTACTTTTTTATCATTTTGGGTTGTCCTCTCCCATATGCATCTTATGATTCTTATTCTATTTTCATTTTACATTAAACTCACACAATAAATTATATTTCACCCGTTTCATATCAAAGTATTTTTTTTATCATTTTTGTTTGTCTCAGTCAAAAGTATAACTTTGTAAAATAATAATACACTAATACTAAAATATAATACCCTTAAATTTTACTTAGATTATAAATACACCATTACACATACAATAATTTTATACATAAAGTCAAAGGACAAAAATGTCAAAACATCTTACACACTTTCACTAACTAATAAAATATTATTATTTTTTAATCTACTACGAAACACTAAAGAAGTATGTTTGAATATTGGCGGAAAATATAAATTGTATTTTAACCTAAAAAGAGAGTGCATGTATATAGGCATATATATGTGGGCCCCAAATAACGATATATAAAAAATATGCTAACACCCCCCCTCTCAAACTCAAGGTGGTAAAGTAGAAACCAACTTGAGTTTGCTCAACAATGTAGGAACCGGCCTGGGAAGAGAGACTTAGTGAAGATATCCGCAGTCTGATCCTCGGAAGAGACAGAAGATAGATGAGTAATGCCTGCACGAACATGCTGACGAACAAAGTGACAATCAATCTCAATATGCTTGGTGCGCTCGTGAAAGACATCGTTATGGGAGATTTGAATTGCGCTTGTGCTATCACAATGGAGGGAAGTGGAATAAGGCTGAGGAACCCCGAGATTAGAAAGAAGCCGATGAAGCCAAAGGAGCTCTGAAGTCGAATCCGCAAGAGCATGATACTCAGACTCTGCACTGGAGTGAGAAACGAGAGTTTGTTTCTTGTTGCCACAAAAAACAAGGGAACTCCCAAGAAAAAAAAAATAACCTGTGATAGAGCGACGATCAGTCGGATTACCTGCCCAATCAGCATCAGAGAAATCTGCAAGAACCAATGGAGAGTCAGTAGAAAAATGAAGACCATGTAGAGTGTTCCTTTGACATAACGAAGGATGTGCAACACAGCAACATAGTGAACTGTCTAGGGATTAGTCATGAACTGAGCAACAACATGAACCGCATGAGCTATGTCAGGGCGAGTGACCGTCAACTATATCAGGGATCCCACTAACTGCTGATAGCGGGAGGGATCCTCTAGTGGAGTGCCGTCGAAAGGAGCAAGTCGGCAGTTCCCCTCGAGAGGGGTGGATGCAATCTGGCTATCAGTCAGACCTGAACAAGATATGAGATCAGATGCATATTCCGTCTGAGATAGATATATGCCATCTGGAGCGTCAGAAATCTCAAGTCCGAGAAAATAGCGGAGCTGGCCAAGACTCTTCATGTTAAAGTGTCGATGAAGGTAGGTCTGTAGATCGGATATACCAGAAATATCGTCGCCGGTAATAACTATGTCATCCACATACAACAAGAGAATAATGATCCCAGAAGGAGAACGACGAATAAAGAGAGCAAAGCCATAGGGAGATGCAGAAAATCCATACTGAATGAGCGCAGCACTAAACTTGGCGAACCAAGCTTGGGGCATCTGCTTCAGTCCATAAAGGGCACGACGGAACTAACATACCTTCCCTAAAAAATCTGAGCCAGGTGGAGGGGTCATATAGACTTGCTCAAACAAATCTCCATGAAGAAACGCATTCTTCACGTCCAACTGTAATAATATCCAACGTCGAACAGCGGAAACAGCAAGGAGACAACGAAAAGATGTCAAACGAGCAACTAGTGCAAATGTCTCCTCATAATCAATACCATACTCCTATGAAAAACCTTTTTCTACAAGGCTCGCCTTGTAGCGCTCAACAGAACCATCGGAGTGAGTTTTGATTTTGTACACCCACTTGCAGCTAATAGGGTTCTTGCCATGAGAGAGATCGATGATATCCCACGTGCCGGTCTTCTCAAGAGCCTGCAATTCCTTAGACATACCGTCGCCCCACAAGGGATCACAGTTCGCCTCACGAAAGGTCCTGGGTTCATGGTGAGATAAAATGGCAGAAAAACAATGATAATCAAGTATATGAGATGGAGGATGACTTACACAGGTTGGTCGCCTATCAGTGGCGGCAGGAACTGAAATTTCCGGAGGGTCGGGAACAGGCTCAGGAGGCACATGAGGGTCACATGGTGGGGAAGGATCAACATCAGACAGACCAGTAGGAGCGGACGGGGGTCCGGGACCTGCAGGAGGAGGAGAGGAATCCAAAACAGGAACAGACGGGGGTTCGGGACCTGCAGGAGAAGGAGAGGAATCCAGAACAAAGAATGGGGACTCTGACTCAAAGGGAATGAAAAATTTAGACTCAGAGGAAAAGAATTTAAGCTCCCAAAATGTAACATCCCGAGAAATAAGTAGACGATTGGACACAGGATCCCAACATTGATAACTTTTATGTTCTATCCTATACCCAAGAAAACAACACAAACGGGTGCGTGGTTCTAATTTTTTACGTTCATGGGGAGGAAGATGAACAAAACTGACACAACCAAAATGACGAAGATGAGAGTAATCAGGTACCTAGTGGAAGAGCCTCTCAAAAGGTGTGGTATCCTGAAAGATAGAGGAGGGTAAGCGGTTAATATTATAAACAACAGTAAGAGCAGCCTCGCCCCAGAACCGATCTGGACAACTGGCATATAATAGCATGGCTCGAACTGTGTCTAAAATATGACGATGCTTGCGCTCTGCCCTACCATTTTGTTGAGATGTGTAGGGACAAGAACGCTGGACAAGAGTACCTTGGGTGGACAGGAAACTTAGAAAGGCAAAATCATTATATTCGAGGGCATTGTCAGTGCGAAGAGTCTGAATAGTACATGAGAACTGAGTTTGCACTATTTTAGCGAATGCAGAGTAAATGGAAGCAAGTTTAGACCGCTTACGCATAAAGTAAATCCAAGTAAAGCGAGAGTAATCATCAATAAAAAGTACAAAGTAACGAAACCCAGTAAGAGTAGCAACATGAGAGGGCCCACAGATGTCAGAATGTACAAACGAAAAACGTTTATCAGCAATAGACAAGTTATTCAAAAAAGGTAAAGCTGGTTGGTTTCCAATTTTAAGCAATCAAAAGACTCAAAACGAACTGTGCCTAAAACACCTGTATTTGCAAGAGACTTGAGTTTAGATAGGGAGGCATGACCAAGTCTGAGCTGCTAGTAATAGGAAGAGTAAGAAGAGACTGCAACAGAAATAGATGGTGTTTGGCGAGGGCAAAGATAGTCAAGCTCAAATAGGCGGCCTGTCTTGCGACCCGTCCCAAGTATCTGACCCGTTTGCATGTCCTGAACCTGCACACCAGAAGAAGAAAAAATTACAATAAAATCCTACTCAACCAACTGACCAATAGACGCAAGGTTAGGGCTAATTTGGGAATGACATAAACATCATCGATGTGGGGGGGACGATATATGGCCAGTATGGGTAATGCGCATGGAGGTGCCCTCAGCGGTAAGTATCTGAAGGGATGAGGTGACAGGTTTGGAGGAATGTAAAAGGCGAGGGTCAGGTGTCATGTGGTTACAACAGGCAGAATCAATATACCATGTGTTGTTACCTGATGTCGAGGCTAATGAAGGATGAATTGATAAAACCTGAGTGAGCATGTGATGTAGGTCCTCAAGAGTGGGAGGCGGTTGAGGCGACTGTGATACGCTAGTGGCAGCAACAATGGTAGAGGACTGACCAACCTTAGGATTCTTGGGATAATGCGGACGGATGTGGCCTTTCTGATGACAGTAGTGACACTCAACCTTAGGGCAATAGATATAAAGATGATCAGCATTCGGGCAATTGCGACATTTATCAAACTGCGGTGGTCGGGCATCCTTGCGATTATCTCTGCGATGAGGAGTGGAAGAGGGAACTGCTAAGGCAAAATCAAGAGTAGGAGCCTTGAGCATCTTGAGGCGGGTGTCCTCAAACAAAATCTCCTTCATCCCTGTCTCCAAGGAAGGCAAGGGATGACGATGAAGCAAGGAAGCACGCACAGACTCATATTCTAGACCAAGCTTCATCAAGAGTTGAATCAACCGAAAGTGCTCAATCTGTATGTCGGCCTCATCAATGCGATCCCACATAGACTGTATAGTAGAGATGAACTCATTCATTTCTTGGCACGAGTCATGTGTCAGTGCACTCAATGACCCTAGAAGCTGATAATAATGCATGCCTCTAGTGGCTTGATATCGATGCTGCAAATAATCCCAAGCTTTCTTGGCAGTGTCCATGCGGCGAAGTTGAATTTGAATAGACTTGGAAGAGGTATTCCGAATCCAAGTAAGAATAATGTGGTCTTACTATCCCACTCATCCAAGTCATTCTGATAGTCCGTGAGATCCTTATCGTTGAGGGGCGCCGTAGAAGTGACAACAAGAGCAACCGGTGCAGAAAAGTCGTCAGTAACATAACACTATAATCTTTTACCAATCAAGAAACTCTTTATGAATTCAGCCCATAAATCATAATTATCACCAGAAAGAATAACAGTAATCCCGGAAGCGTCTACACGATCCATATTAAGAGTCATACTATGAAGCGAGAAAATCAAGAATAGTATAGAGCGCACAAAAGAATCGTGCAGAAAATCAAACTGCGGATGCCACGCACTGGCGTTGGCGGATGTCTAGCCCAGAAGAAAAATAGGCTCTGATACCATATTTGAATATTAGCGGAAAATAGAAATTGTATTTTAACCTAAAAAGAGAATGCATATATATAGGCATATATATGTGGGCCCCAAATAACAATATATAAAAAAATATGCTAACAAAGTATATTCCAGTGAACCAGATGAAGTATTTAAATACACAAAATAGATCATAAGTCCTACCAAGAATACACTAAAATTCCAACAATATATATTAGATTTTGCTTTCGGGTGTCATATTTTTTATAATTTTTATCCACCTCAAATTTACAATATTCATGATATTAAATTAAAGATTAATTGGTGTAAAGAACATATATAAATTTTCATGTTAGAAGATCTTATATTTACTATTATCTTCCTCTCACATGTAATGTCATACTTTCAATTTTCATCCGTCTCACATTTTATGTCATTTTCATTTTTTGAAAAATATTACACACTTATATCATATTTCAAATTTGAAATTTTAAATTTTAAAATTTTTAATTATACTAATTAATTACTTTAACCTTAATTTATAATTATTTTTATTATATTATAATAATTTTACAAATACAATTTTAATTATTTACTAATGATATTCGTCTTAAATTCCTGCTGAGATAGAGTATTTTAATAACAATAATGAATTATTATTTGCAGGTTTCGGTTTGAATCGTCCTTTTATAATTATTTATTTTAAATATTTTTTATTTTTTAAAAATTTTAATTTCTTCAAAAACTGTTTATTTCAATTTCGATTTTATTTATATATATATATATATGTGCATTATTTATATAGTGTTAAGATGATATACATTATAATTTGTTAGATTCTTATCGTATAAAAGATAATTAATATAATAAGCTTATTAAGTAATTAACTTAAATATTGAATGAAAATGAATTATGAAAAATATTGATATATTAAAAATTAATATAATTTAAATTAAACTTCTTTATATAACAAAAAACTTATAAAATTTTTAAATATACATATACATAAATAATATTATACTTATTATTTTTTCTATATCATTAATAATTATTTATGTTTTATTATTTTTATATATTTAATTTATAAAAATATTTTAAAAATGCTCCTTCTGTCATGTTAGATTATGCCACTTTCTTTTCGGCATATTTATTAAAAAAGTCTATTATAAAATTAATTGTGTTTGGCTTACTTGATGTGATAGTTGTAATAGAGTAAAATGTATTTACTTATTTATCTAATATTTTATAAATGAAATAAATATTAAATAATCTTGCCATAAATAATACTTTTTGTATTTTGCTATAAAAATATCACATTTATCTTTTGCATCATATTTTATATTTTAACACAATTTTCAGTACCACACACCTAAAATTAATTCATCCAAAAAAAAAAAACGTTGACTAAGCAGAGTCATTATAAATCAATTTCAAAGCAAAAATATCACTTTATTACCTATTCATGTAACTTATAATTATTCAAATTGAAAAATTTTATTATCAATACTCAAATTAAAATCCAACCCCAACAAATACTGTTAAGGTTATTCATTGAATTTTTCTTATAAAAAAAAAATCAAATCAAATTCTATTTTTTATTTTTATATTATATTAAGAATTAATTTCATACTAAAAATATTAAATAAATAGCTATTTAGATAATATAAAAAAATTATTAAATTAAAAAATCTTACTATTCAAATTCAAATCCAAAATCTAAACCTCCGAAGAAATATACCTTTAGATTTTATTCATCGATTTTTTTTCAAAAATATCAAATCAAATTTTTATTTTTTTATATTATATTAAAAATCAATTTTATGTTCAAAATATTATATTAATAAATATATATTTACATTGAAAAAAGAAACTCTATAAATTATTATTTTTTATTATTAACACAAATTCAAAATTCTAAGATCAAATCAAATATATCGTTAAAATAGTAACTCACCCTCTCATTCAACTTAACCAACACTTTTGATAAAATTTGATTAACTCATAGTAGTTGTTTGGTTTTGGATTAATAGGTAGTGTGTGGTGTTAGGTGGTTTCCGTTTTAATTTTGTTTGGATTATTACACTGGGTTGGAATACAAATACTACATATTTGATATTTATTTATTTCGGTTTGATTTCAGTTTTACATTTTTTTTTGTTAACCGAACCGAATGGAGTATATATTATTATATTTTAAATTTTATATTAATAATTATATTATGTTCAGTTTTGATTATGTTTGGTTCAGTTCGATTTGGAATATTGCAAATATTTTTATTTAATTGGAATTTTAGTTATATTTTAATATATTATTTAAAATTTTGGTTCAATTCGAATTATTTCCAAATACTTAAAATATTTTCGATAATCAAAATTTTTGGTTCGAATACGGTTTATGATTTCAAATATTTGTTCAATTCGATTTGAATACCAAATACGTGCATATTTGCAAATGTTCGAATTGTGCACACCTCTGTTATTTTTCAGTAATCCAAAGAGAGAAATGGTGAATTATATGTATTGAAGCTCATTTGTATGAAAAAAGACTTAGAGGAAGACCACTGGATTAGTGCGGATCACTGAAGAAGGAGATTATGGAAGTTACAATAAAATAGGGGAAGTTAAAAAATGTTGTAATAATGTTGAGTGTTACAAGTGATTATTGAAGCACGATTAAGATCATCAAAAGTTAAAGAGATTTAAAAACCAAGGAGAAAGAGGAGAAGACGCGATTAACCAGAATACAAAGTTAATAGTGTGTTTGTTTGAAGGATTTGTGTGAATTTCTACTATTCACACAAATTTTTCTTTCCAAAAATATCAAATCAAATACCTATTTTTTATTTTTTATATTATACTAAAAATCAATTTTACATTCAAAATATCACATCAATACATATTTATATCACATCATACAACTATTCAAATTCAAATTTTTTACTATTCAAATTTCAATATAAAATTCAAACCCCCAAACAAACACACAAGTTTACTTTATCTTTTTTCTTAATTGTATATATACATACATATATATGAATGAGTTCTTCAAGAATGCATTTAAATACGTCATAGTCACCATTAGACGCTCAATTACTTGGGGTAAATTCTCATAACTTTGGTATGAGGAACTTATCATGAATCCACTGATTTCTGCTGCTTCCGTTATTGCTGCTGGATTGGCCGTAAGGCTTGCTTCTATTGGACCTGGAGTTGGTCAAGGGACTGCTGCGGGTCATCAATCAATAAAAATAACAACAATCATGGGTTCAGTTGTCCCGTAAGGGATGGTATGTTGGTGTAGACGCCTTGTTTGTTTGTGGTCTTCGTGCCTGTAATATTGGCGCTTAGGCTCATTCATTTGTAATATTGAAACACTGATGTTAGTAGTTGATCCAGAGTCTAACCACCAAGTGTTTCGAGGTACTGAAGCTAAATTAACCTCAGAACAAACCAAAGTAAGAAACGTACCCAATCGTGAAATTTTGTACAATTCTTCTTCTCATGTCCAGGTTTCTCGCAAAAGAAGCAAGTCTTTCGGGACGAGCCCGAGGAGCTGGAGCTGGAACTTGAGCCTTAGCAGTCTCAACCTTAACGGCCTTATATTTTCTCTTTTTGCCACCTGCATCCTTTGAGGTATCAACCACATGTATCTCTTCAGTCTTTTTACGCTTTATCCTTTGTTCTTCCTCAACACAGTGAGAGATGAGCTCATTAAGAGTCCACTTCTCCTTTTGACAGTTATAACTGACTTTAAACTGATCGTATTGAGTAGGAAGTGAGAGCAAAACCAATAGGACTAATATGTCTTCTGAAAAGTCTAATCTAAGTGCTCTCAACTTAGAAACAGTATTAGACATGTTCAGGATGTATTCACTTATGTTTCATTTGTCGTTATACCTTATGGTAATGAGACTCTTCAGAAGAGTACTCATTTCTGCCTTATCGCTTTTGGTAAAACGTTTCTCAATTTCGACAAGAAAATCATGGGCAATAATGATATCATCAGATATCATGCCCCTAAAGATTTCTGGAATGTTTTCCTTTATGATCATTAGAGTAAGGCAATTAGACCTATCCAACTTCTCAAACAACTGTTTTTCATTTGCAGTGCTTTCTTTCATAGGAGAAGGGGGTTGGTCTATCCTTAATGCCAAGTCTAGATCCATACAACCCAATTGAATCAATATTGATTCTTTCCGGTGCTGATAGTTGTCCCCAGACAATATTGGGACTGAATAGTTAGAAGATACCATAAGATTCGATCCTGAAGATAACAAGGAATAAATATACACATAAGTACTCAAGTAGCATAATGAAACTCAAAATAAAATAATGCAATCCCATCTCAAGCAGTCATATTGTTGCAATAATCATTTACAGATAATAAGTAATGTCAAACAATGAATCACTATTTGGACTGAGTTACTATTCACATAAGTTAAATCTATATAATTGTCCCATACATATTATCGCAAATGTATATTTTATTCTGTCAATTATCGACTGCCTTTGGGCCGAAGAATAATTCTGAAGATGAAAAATATTTGCAATATAAGCAAAATTAATTTCTGAAGATGCATACATCAATTTCATAAATAATATATTCCAAAATATTCATGATAAATTTATAAACAAATAAACATGAATTCGTGACATGTATTTAATACATAAATAGATCAATAAATAAATGAATGAATGAATGTCCACGCGTTTGTGTATTTGATTGTACGTACACTAACAGATAAAAAACACATGTATGTACGGAGACCGAGACATATTCTAAAGATACATTAAAATATATATGCATACATGCATTCAATATATTTTATTCCACAAAATAAAAATAAATAAATAAACGAGCTGTCTAATCAAGATTTCAAAACCTTCAACTCATACACGGATTCCTAATACAACTATTGATTATATAAATGATAATAATATTAATTACGAAACAATATTATCCCAAAAAAGGCATGTATTTATTCTGATTTGCTAGACTGATGTTCCGTGTTCAAACATAAAATATTTTCTGTTAGAAATTTTGAGGGTAAATAATGAGATTGTCTTATTGATCATCAAAATAAGGAGCCTATATATAGGCAATACAAAACAGACTCGATAGACTCAAATCTAAGTAATCTAATCTATGAATAAGATCAAATCTAGATATAAATCTACTAAATCTAAAACTGAATATCTAAAATATCTCAACATCCCTCCTCAAACTCAAGTGGTATAACAGAAACCAACTTGAGTTTGACGAGAAATTTGAATATAAACGCAAAAAGAAAACATAAATAAAATTAGCAGTTGACTCTCCATCCACCGGAGCGAAAAATGAGATGACTCTCCACCGGAGCAAAAAATGAGATGACTCTCCACCGGAGTAAAAAATGACAAGACTCCACCGGAGCAAAAAACGTCAGGACTCCACCGGAGCCGAACAAGCCGAAAATGAGATGACTCCACCGGAGCTAAAAACGACAGGACTCCACCGGAGCCTAAAACGAGATGACTCCACCGGAGCCGAACCGACATAACTCCACCGGAGCCGTAAAAAAACGAGATGACTCCACCGGAGCCGAAAACGAGATGACTCTACTTGAGTCGAAAATCACATGACTCCACCGGAGCCAAAAACCACATAACTCCACCGGAGGCGAAAACGAAATGATTTGAAAAAAGACAACTTGCAAAGGCATGATTTCAAAATCACAAGACCTCCGGGTACAATCCAGGTTGAATGTACCCGGAGAAACACGGGTTGGTAGGCTATATCTACGGCATGACAAAAATAGGCTCTGATCCCATGTTAGAAATTTTGGGGGAAAATAATGAGATTGTTTTATTGATCATCAAAATAAGGAGCCTATATATAGGCAATACAAAACAGACTCGATAGACTCAAATCTAAGTAATCTAATCTATGAATAAGATCAAATCTAGATATAAATCTACTAAATTTAAAACTGAATATCTAAAATATCTCAACACTATCGCTGAAGATTAAAATTTGATTCGGGTGAAAGAAATTTAGATTAATCGACAAAGGATCAAATTGAATTCATAAGATTTTGCAAAGAATTGCAACAACGAAATTTTCAATATATGATCCGATTAAATGCCAATTAATTCAAGAAAACATCTAAAATTCAACATGCTCTTATACCAATTGTTGAATTTAAATATCCAATCCTTAAAGCGGAAGCGGAAGCGTACCTGTAGATGAAACTATATACAAATTTTGGGTGATTAAAGGACTTCCTTTCTCTTCTTGACGGGTGAGGAGCAGATGCTGCAGGGAGAATCAGATCTCTTTTACGGCGCGCTAATCCTGGAGACCTAACCCTAGCCTATTTATAATAGGGCAAACATAATTGTAATTACAATTATGTTCTTAATTAATATTATTAATTTGTCAGGTCACCAAAATAATAATATTAGCGCTTTCATTCCATAACAATCAAACTTATCAGTCAATAATTAATTATATTAATTAGACCACTTAAATAATATGACTGAATAAAATAATGACTTTAACAACATATTCGATACACATATTTGATTCAAATCCAACATGGACGCCTTGTTTGTTTGTGGTCTTCGTGCCTGTAATATTGGCGCTTAGGCTCATTTATTTGTATATTTTTATGAGGTATTGTTCGAATAAAGTATTTCGATTCCGGGAATTAATTCACAACATTTATATATGTATATACTCTAATATTTCTAGAATTAATACAAACAACATTCATTTGGAAGCAAATATTTGCACACGAATCACAACATCAATCACTGCAAACAATAATAATGATAATAAAATTCTGAAATTAGCTTATGATCATAGTGGCTGCTGCTTAATTAATAATTCCTTAAAATTCGGACACTTGTTTTCTATTGAAGAACATTCCAGAAGGGCCGTCATCAGGCAGCAATGCCAGCTTCACAGGGCTCTCCGCGCCTTCTTGTACCGTCAGAAAGCCGCTGTGGTGGTTCATGTCGGTTTTAGTGAATCCAGGGCACACAGCATTGATCTTACAGCTGGGGTGTCTCTTGGCGACAAGCCTTGTGTAGGCAGTCAGGACTGCCTTTGAGATTATATATGAACCCGAACTTGCAGGCCACCCTTTCTCTTTTGCCACCCCATCATTCACATCTTTAAGGTATGCATTAACTACCTCATCCAGTTTCTCTTCTGTCAGCTTCTCCACATTGCTGAGGACCTCTTTAGCCCATTCATGGGATACATTCTGCACAAAAACACATGAATCATTATTTCTTTAATATTCTCAACGTGAAATTAAATTAAACAAATATAATGATTCCTATACTATATCTATATATATATATATATATGATACCTGAAGCATTGCCATGACAGAGGCCATGTTGACAATCCTTGGTGACTGAGAAAGTTTCAGCAGAGGGAGAAGAGCCTCCGTAGTCCTCTTTGCTCCGTAATAATTGATTTGGAAGGCAGCTTCTGCTGTTTCGTAGGTTTCAACTATGATCTCGCTCCAATTGACCTTTGAAGGGTCCTCCGCCATAGACGCAGCTCTCATAGCCTCGCCGTCGACGTTGGCTCCAGAAACTCCGGCGTTGTTCACCAAGATATCGAGCTTCCCAAATTTGGATTTTATGAATTCAGCAAAGGCAGCGACGCTGGCGGAATCGGTGACATCCAGCTGGTGGAAAATGACACGATCGCCGCCATGGCCCAATTCTTTCAATTTCTGGACAGCTTGGAGGCCCCTTTTGTGATCCCTAGCACCCAACACGACAGTAATGTTCCCCTGAGAAGCCAACTGCTTGCAAATCTCGAACCCTATCCCCTTGTTTGCTCCCGTCACAACAGCATACCTGTGCACAAGAACAATCATTGTTGAATATATACAAACAAATTGAAACAGAGCAGATACAAGAGGTGAGGATGAGTTCAAAATGAGAGAGAGAAGATGGTATATTATTACTTGTGAATTGATCCCACCATAATTGCAGATGAAAGTATAATGCAGCAGATCAAGGAAGAAGAAATTAGTAGTCTGAGTTTGTGTATTGTAATTTAGATGGGTTTCAGATTTGGGTATTTATAGAGAGAAGCGGGGAAGGGAGGGTGTGAACAACAGAAAGAGAAGCTTCTTTCTCTTTATTTTTTATTTGAAAGAAACTTCTTCCGTGGGATGAGCAAAGGGAGGGTGTATTTTATTTGTTTATAGTATTTTTGTGCATGTGGATTACAAATTAAAGAAGAAGGCTTTTCTTCGAGAAGAAGTCATTTTCATACACTGGCCAGTTTCAGGCCGCCAATCACAATTGGGAGTTGACTTCCAGAAAGAACCAAAATGTTCATAGCTATCTCTAAAGGGTGTTTTCGTTATTTAAATTTTAAATTTTAAAAATTTATGAATCTGAATAGTTAATTTATTAGATATATATAGTAGTAATTAATATGATATTTAAAAATTAAAATTAAGTTATATTATAATATAAAAGATAAAAATTTAATTTGATATTTCCTTAAAAAAAAAAACAAATATAAAATAGTAAAAACTTTCAAAAACCAAATATGGCATGAGTTTTTTCTTTTTCTTTTTTTTTTCTTTTTTTTTTATTTTGGGATTATACATAGACTTTTGTTTTTCCTAAGAAAAAATATTAGGATGTGTTTGTTTGAGAGTTTGGATTTTGGATTAGGATTTGAATAGTAAAAAATTTGAATTGGAATAGTTTTATGACGTGATATAAATAAGTATTGATGTGATGTTTTGAATATAAGATTAATTTTTAGTATAATATTGTTGATGTATTTTTTCAACAAACAAAAAAGTAAAATTCAAAGATACGGAAATATCCTCAAATTTGATTAATTAGTGCCTGAGATTAGGAATCTCTAAACACTGTACGGTACATAAAAATATTAACTGGAAATTAAAATGCTAGAAATTTAAAGTGGTGATCCCCAAATCTAACTTTGCTTTTGTTAAAGTTGATTGAAGATAAAATGTTAGTTGTAAATTTTGATCCTTAAATACTCTCCAGAAACGCTACTGGAAACCGTCGCTCGAACGGTTACAACGCCTCTTTTTCAACCGTCTGCTAACCCTTCTCCTGCTGACACGTGCCGTCAGCCGACCGAATTGTCATTCTCACTCACTCTCAACAGTATCCGACTCTTTGGACCGAAAGAAGACTTTCCGCCTTTTTGGCCCGAACGCAACTCTTCCGCCCTGTTGGTCCGACTGTAATTCTTCCGCCCTGTTAGTCCGACCGCAAACCTTCCGTCCTTTCTGGACCAACTGCAGTCCTTACGCCTTGTTGGACCGACTATAAACCTTCCGCCCTTGTTGGTCCAGCCGCAAACCTCTTGACTTACAGACCATCCGACTTGTTGGTCCAGCCGCAAACCTTCCGACTTACAGACCATCAGACTTGTTGGTCCAGCCGCAAACCTCCCGACTTACAGACCATCAGACTTACACATCGTCCGATCTAAGGACCTTCCGACCTGCGGACCTTCCGACCTGCGGACTTTCCGATCTGAGGACCTTCTGACCTAAGGACCTTCCGACCTGCGGACTTTCCGACCTGCGGACCTTCCGACCTACGGACTTTTCGACCTGCGGACCTTCCGACCTATGGACCTTCCGACCCGCTATTTCCTTAGAAATATATCTACTTTTCCTGAGTTCCCCGCAGTGCCCCTCGATCAGTTCGATCATCTCACTTGTTAGGCCCATTTTTCTTTTTATCTTGGGCTTTTTAACCTAATTATAATTTTCATATGTAAAACCTTGCCCGCCGCCAACGTACTTTCAAACGCCATTCCTCAATCGCAGTTTGGAAGTGCATAAACCACAACCCTATTGAGGAATCGCCTCTGCAACTGCATCAGTTACCACAACACATTGTGTGCCACAAAACTCTCTATTCTTCACTACTGACCTCTGTTAATTGCAATCTCTGCAACTCCAAACCATGGCAAATCAATACGTTCCAGCACTTCCCTTCGACGGATCAACCCCTGAAACAACTCTGGTGGCGACGAAAATGCTCACTCCAACCATTCGTCCACATTGCACCACTTCTGAAGACTCCAACCGAATGAGAGAAGTCTTAGAAGCCCGAAATCTACTGGCTATCAATAATCCAAACTACAACGCTATCCATCTCCAAGACAACATCAAAACTCATCTAACAGACCCCAAGGATCCATACCGCACCTGGTACCAAAGAGTAGCAGAACATTTCCAGGACCAATGGAAAAATCAACTGATCGATCAGGCCATCCGTCTGTCTACACTCCATGCCATTTACATGAGAAAGTTCTTTTAGCAATGGCAGCGTTCTCGCATCCCGAAATATGCGCCTTCTTTCTTCCAACAACCCCCATCAGCCCTACACTCATGGATGTGGCTATGATCGCCCATCTACCCATTGAGGGAGAGGACTCTGTAATGGGTGCCCTAGACGGGCAAGAACCCAATGCGGACCATTTGGGCTGGTCGCTGTCTGACGTTAAAGAATGGGGCTGGACTAAATTTCTAAACGACTAGCAAGGAGCAGACGGGACCCCTGTAACCGACCGAGAACACACAGCCTTCCTGCTCTTTTGGCTCCGTAAGTATATTGTAGTTTCCCCTTCAAAATGTGTCATCCCTTCTCACCTTGATCTTGCTATACACATAGCTTCGGGTCGTTTTTTTTCATTAGGCACCCTTTTTCTTGCCAATCTTTTTGAAGGACTGTCCAGGGTTAGCACCCGCCTTACATAAAAAGATGGTAAAAAATTAGACACTGATGTATCAGGCCCCTTTTGGTTTTTAGAGTTGTGGTTCTGTTTCTACTTCCCCGATGCTTTCCAACTTGGTCAGCCTCATGTTGCTTCCACACCTGATAAGTCTCTAGGATTAGCCCTTAACCGACTTTGTTTGGGGCACAACAATCTACAGTCATCTGACACTATCATAACTGCCATTTTAGCAGAGATCGTAATAACTCCTGATTCTATATGTACCGAAAGTACATAGGTTATGCGTCTGGTCTATTTTGGCCATTCCCTGTATCCTCACCTTTGTCCGAACCAGACCCACTTCCACATTCAACTTATCCTTTCTCCTAGGATGTTGCCCTTAAGCCCACGTCCTTATTTACTAGTAAGAAAATTGATAAGAAAGGTCCCAAAGTTTTTTATACCTTCATCTACCAGCCTCAATTTTTGGCACGTCAATTCGGATGCTAACAAGGCTTACCTGGTCCATTGCTCATCCATATTTAATAATTCAAAGCCCGGATGGGTGAGCTATTCCTGATTTGATTGCCCCGTACGTATCCGAACTCACTAATTACATAACTTCCAAATCCTACATTCCCTTCCGGACCTCTCCAGCTTCGGCCGAATCGTTTCGTGAATGATGGTCGGTTACTTGGGCCTTAATTGCCCCTGACAAAGATTGCTTGCTGGGCATTCTCCTTCCCCCACCTGCGTTGACATTAGGGTCAACCCTTCTGACCAACACCCGAAGGAAACTAATTACTCAAGGCACTGGGTCGGGCACTCCACAGAGGAAAAGAAAAGCTCCTCAGACTCAAGCTATTCCCTCTTCTAGAAACGATCAACAGCCTTTGAGAGACCGTTCATCAGGTCGGGCACCTGCAAAGACCCGACCTCGTCCAGGTATTTTTCGAATAATCCAGATTCAATACAACTTCTGTACTTAGCATTTTATTAACCATCATTCTGATATACAGGTCTGACTTCGGCCAAAGCATCCGCCCAAACTATTCCAATTCCAAATAAACCCACAAAGCCACCAACCGGCCAACTCCAAGAACCGGAACCCCAGACCAAATGACGGGCCCCAGTGAGAGCGTCTTCACCGGCCGTACCAGCAACAACAAGGGTCTCATCCCCGAGTGAGACGACTGCTTCAGAGATGGGTAGATTACCTTATGTTGCTTAAGACCCATCTCTGCCTTCTATGGCGCTAATGGCCACACCTGCATCCGCCTCCACTGCAGACGCCTCTGATGTGGTCGCTTCAAGAAACAGAAATGTCCCTGATGCGGCCATTCAAATCACTCCCGACGAACCAGCTGCGGCCGCCCCAGAAGCACCCGACCAAGGAGCAGCCGAAGTGAGGGCAGCCGTCCCGGAGGCAGCCGACCCAAGGGTAGCAGACCCTCTTCCAGAAGCGGACGGACAGGCAGACGAACCTATGCCTTTTCAACCGAGGGGACTCTTACAGGAGTTACAAGAGATTCCCTCCTTTGAATCAGAGGCCTCTGTTAATCTGGTAAACCCTCGAGTTTCCTTCTTCCAAACTACAAGCTAGTATTAACATGATCTTTAACACACTATATCTCCATCACTCAGGGGGCCCAGATCCATACCACAACGTCCACTTGAAGCAGCCGACGAATCAGCCATCGCAGTACCAGCCGCCCAGCCTTCCAGACTTATGGCTATTCTGGCACCTTCAGTGACCACCATTCGTCCAGAGGTAAGTACAATTTCCACAATCAATTCTTAATATTCACGCTCCATTCAGTCTAACATGAACATCCTTTCCTCCAGGGATGCTCTGACCTAGCTCTCTTGTTGGCTATCCCCATTCTGACGGACGTCCGAATTGTAATTGCACAGGCTGTTGACCAATCTTTTCCCGACCTGGGATCAGACTTGCTTGACAGCCTTCTTCAAGCCATTGGTGGTCTTTTGTTTCAAATATCTTCAGAGTCGGCTGCTACCCCCATTCTTCATCAACTGATGTAGCGACTATCCGAACTCCGGAATGAAGTTTTATTGGCTCGTGTTCTGACCACTGAAACACTCTTGCCTGATTTGGATCGAACAAGTCTGGAGGCTTCCTTGACCAAAACCAAGAAATCCATTCAGCAGGCAACTGGCCGACTAGAAGCCCTTAATAGTGCCAAAGCACAAATAGAGGGATCAATCCAGCAGAAAGAAGCAGAACTGAGGGTGCTTCATCAAGAAAAGTCTGTCCTGGAAGGCCACATAAATGACGAGCAACGCCTGATTGAACGATACCAAAACAATCCAGCCGACCTGGACCAGGAGTTAAAGATTCACGCCCGATCCCAACTCATAAAGCAGTACCAGTCGGCTGCCAATAACAAACGACTCTCCAGGACAGAGGATAAATGGTCCCAGATTAAACTTGTTTTAGGATCTCTTTTGTAAACTTTTGGAAACTTTGACTTGGTAAATAAAATTTTCATCCTATTGTTAAGGATCACTTTCCAAATTTCCAACTCTTCGGGGAACCAATCAATTCATCTTCTTTATAAACACTTGCAGCCCTTGCTAACCAGCAAACAAACGTTTATCCATAAATCACACTTTGAACACACCTGCTAACAGATGTTAAAATGCCACCCCACTGTCCTCAAGTTCCTGTAAACAATTGGCAAAGTGTCATTCAACCTTTTTTTGTGGGTAATCATCCAGTTGGGGGTCATGCCGAAGACCTGCTATGCATCCTCAAGTAATTAGATTTCAAATTCAGATTTTCCCAACGATGCAGAAAGACCATCCATAGTGTTATTCGCCTGATGGAAACTGTATTAGAAGGATATGAAACTCTTCGGGATATTCAAAATCGTCTTCCCGACATTGATCATCACATGGATTTGATTGAACACCATGTGACAGCCATACTCCCAGACCTTGGCTGGGATCATACCTTCTCCAATCAACGCGTAGTCTTTTCGAGATTACGCACTATTGTTGATCGTGAGCGCCAAACTGTGATAGACATGAAAGCTCGGACCGACTATGATCTTGAGAAGATGTAGGACCAATGGGAGAAGTACCGACCTAGCTTAGAGGACCTTATTGATGAAGAGCCAGAACTAATCCCTAATCACTGGAATGACGATTCTGACTCAGGAGAAAGTGATCCTCTGCATGATTCAACATTTGACAATGAATGAACCCTTGTTAGGTTCGAACCCTTGGTAAATGGGTTCTGAAAACTTACTGTTTCATGCTTTCTTGTAATCTGAAAAGGCAGGAAAATAGCTCTTCAGATATCTAGTATTTATACAGTCGTTTACCTTTTTACCTTCTTGATTTATAATAATAAAGGCACCATTTCCGATCTCCTTTTGAATTATGAATGGTCCCTCTCAATTTGGAGACCACTTTCCTAATTGATCAACCTTCTTATATGTTGGAAGAATAGTCTTCCAGACCAAGTCTCCTTCTTTGAATCTGTTGTAAAAGATTTTCTTTCCATAAGTCTTGGCCCTTATCTCATTCTGCTTTACAATTTGATCAATTGCATGAAGTCGGTTGATATCAAGACTTTTCAATTACTGCAGCATCATTTGTTGATATTCCTCAGTAAATTCATCATTGGCAAAGCTTGTGCGTCCAGATGAGACCTGAACTTTGGCTGGCAACACAACATCTTGTCCAAAGGTGAGTTGATATGGTGAAAACCCTGTGGCAGAACTTCTGTTATTCCTATGTGCCCATAAGGCTCGAGATAATAACAAATGCCATTTCCTTGGGTTCCCTTCAATCATTGTCTTGATAATTCCAATAATAATCTTGTTAGTTGCTTCTGCCTGCCCATTGGCTTGGGGGTAATAAGGCGAAGAATGATTTAGACGAATTCCAAATTCTGCCAAGAAACTTAAAAACTTCTTCCCAGTAAAGACCCGGACCTTGGTCGGTTGTTACTGAATGAGGTATACCATATCTATATATGATCTGATTCAGCACAAAATCGATCACCTCCTTCTGATCCGCATTTTTCAAAGCAACCGCCTCCACCCATTTGGTGAAATAATCTGTTGCAACCAAAATAAAACAATGATTCTTGGATGAGGGAGGATGAATTTTACCAATGATATCCATAGCCCAAGACTTAAAAGGCCATGGTTTTACCATAGCTTGCAATTATGTGACTGGTAAATGAATTGACTGCCCATGCCTCTGACATTCTTGGTACCCCTTGGCAAATTGTATGCAATCTTCAAAAATCTTTGGCCAAAAGAAACCTAAACGATGAATAGCCCATCTCATATTCAGACCTGCTCGATGAGCTCCACATATTCCACTGTGCACTTATGTCATCACCTCCAAAGCCTGCTTGGGCCCCAAACATTTCAAGAGCAATCCTTCGAATGTTCTTTTGTATAGCACTCCTTCTACCAATTGAAATCGCAAAGCTTTTAGTCGAATTCCAATCGGTACATTTGCTCCTGGATCTTGTAAATACATGACAAGTTCTGTCCTCCAGTCGGTTCTTGTTTCTGTCTCAGGGCCGACCTCTGCACATATATCTTTTAGGAGATCTTTGATAACAACCGACCTACCAAATCCCTGTATCTGCGTAGGTGGGGATAATTGCAAACATACTGTTTGTTTACCTGGTTAATCACCAATTGAGAGTCCCATTTTATAATGACCGACTGAACTTTCCTAGCTATCAAAGCCTCCAAACCCAAGATTAAAGCCTCATATTATGTTGAATTATGGGTCATAGCTTCTAATTGCAACTGCACATTAATCCTTTGGCCGTCTGGCCCTTCTAACAAAACTCATGTGCCCGATCTGTTTCCTGAGGTAGAACTATCAAAAAACATTAACCAATTTCGGGTGCTTACATAAGATATACACCCAGTCGGCTGCTCTTCACGACCTGCAAAGTCTGCCAAAAAGTCTGCTACTGCTTGGCCTTTGACCGCCCTCAAAGGGGAATGATACAAATCGAAAGGCGCTAATTTAATGGCCCACTTCATGAGTCTGCCCTGCATCGTAGGCCTTTGCAAAATTAACTTGATGAGATCAATCTTTGAAATAACCTCAACTCTTCTGGGCAACATATAATGTTCAAGTTTGGTGCACGCGAACACCAGTGAATAACACATCTTCTCTGGAATTGTATAATTTAATTCATGTCCTGTGAGAGTCTTGCTCAAATAATAAATTGCCCTTTCCTTTCCATCATCTTCATCTTGAGCTAGTAAGCAACTGACCACTTCATAGGTATTTGCCAAATAAAGTTTGAGGGGCCGACCTTCCTTGGGAGGCATCAACACAGGTGGTTGAGTCAATGCTTGCTTTATAGCCTCTAAAGCTGTCCGTTGGTCTGGTCCCCATTCAAAGGTGCTTCCTCCTACTTTCAATAACTTAGTGATTGGTCTGACCTTGCCAGCGGCATTGGAAATGAAACGCCTAAGATAATTCACTTTACCCAAAAGACTTTGAATTTCTTTAACTGTCCTAGGCAATCGGCTGGTCAAAATTGCCTTGGCTTTATTAGCATCAATCTCTATTCCCCTTTCATGAACCAAGAATCCCAAGAAACTCCCGGCTAATATACCGAAAGTACACTTAGTCGGGTTCATTTTCAATTTGTATTTCTTCATCCGACTGAAATTATCTTTAAGATCTCTCAAATGTTCCTCAAAACTAGAAGATTTGACAATAAAAACATCAATATATACTTCCATGGACTTACCAATGAGATCATGAAAAATTGAGTTCATGGCCCTCTGATAAGTCGCCCCAACATTCTTCAAGCCAAAAGGCATAACTGTCCACTCATAAATACCTAATGCTCCTGGACATCTAAATGCTGTCTTGTGAATGTCTTCCTCTGCTAGAAAGATTTGGTTATATCCTGCATAACCATCCATCAAACTGAGAATTATGTGCCCTGCTGCTGAGTCAATTAACATGTCGGCCATAGGCATCACATACTCATCTTTAGGAGTGGCCATATTAAGATCTCTAAAATCGATGCATATCCTGATCTTACCATTCTTTTTAACTACTGGCACAATATTGGCCAACCAATCCGCATAACGGCAAGGTCGGATGAAACTCACTTTAAGAAGTTTCTGAATCTCTTCTTTGATATGAGGCATCAAGTCAGGACTCATACGTCTTGGGGATTGCTTACAAGGCTTGAAATCCTTTTTAATGGGCAATCGATGTTCTATCAGACTTCACTCTAAACCGGGCATTTCTGAATAATCCCATGCTAAACAATCGATATTGTTTCTTATAACCTCGAGCATCAATTTTTTTTGCTCTTCAGACAAATAACCACTCATCCTGATTATTTTTGGAACCAGGTCGGTTCCTAATTTGAAATCCAGTAAAGGATCTTGTGCTGAGAAAGTTGGCTCTGTTTTCTCTAATAGATCAGGCCAACGAAATTGTTCATCTTCTTGGAAATGAACATCATGTATCTTTTTAATTTTTTCTACTTTTTTCAAAAGATGGTCTAAATAATACTAATTAATAAGTAAACTACAATCTTGTAAATCTGCACCCTCCATAAAAATATATTATAAAAAGTAGGTCTGGCTTACTTAAGAGCCATATAGTACAATTGTTCTTTTAAAAGAACATTGAATTCTGGCTAATGAATTTAAAACCCTTCTTTGGGTACTCATTAGCCATAAAAAAGTGATACATTAGAGGTACATGACCAGAGTAAAAAACTGATTCTTCAACTTGCTCTGATGCTCCAAAAGGATTGTCATTTGCTTTCAATTTGAAGACCTGATTGCCTTCCCAGAACATTAATAGTTGATGCATTGTTGATGGTACACATTTAGATGCATGAATCCAATCTCGTCCAAGTATGAATTAATATGTACTATCTGCATCCACCACGAAGAAAACAGAAGAAATCTTCTTAGGACCGACTTCAATTGAGGCAACCATCATGCCTTCTGGTCTGGTCGGTTGCCCTGTAAAGCTAGTCATCTCAAAATCCACAGGAGATAGATCATGAATTCCTTTTCCTAACTTTTTGAGAGTCTTTAATGGCATAACATTGGTTTCCTACAAATATGAGCATTAACGTACAGAGGCTTCAAATGAGACGTCATGCCTTCTGGAATGGGTGGGAAGACTATTGGAGGGACCTCTGATTGAAAATCAGGATCTGAAATATTTGCCCATTATGGCTCTTCTATAAACTCATCCACCAGACTTGCCCACAAAGGCTCTTCCTCAACCCAATTAATTTCTGTCATTCGGCAGGGGATACGTGGCCGTAGTCGAGATTTGATAGACTTTGAGACATTCTCTGGAATTTCGTCTCTGACTTCAATTTCGGGTTGAACAGTCAGAGATTCCAAACGAAATTCCTCCAGTGATGGGTTAATGTTAATCTTTTCACAATGTTAACACTTGAAACCTTTAACTCTTTCATCTGGTAAGCCTTTACCCTTCTTTTGCATGGACCGACCTCCTTCTGCCTCATTCGGGTGTTCAAACGAGATAACCCTGATGGACCGACCTCTTTCATTATACTTAGCAACACTTCGGGTGTCGTTCGATTGCTTTGATGAGGCGACTCGTAAGTACCGACCTCCTTCTGGAGAATTATCAGCGCCTTGCATACTCGGTTGCTTTGAGGAAGTGACCTTGTCTCTGTATCTCGCCCTGCGCTTGGCATTCCGAATCTGAGTATGATTCATGCCTGGGAAGCGAGGATCTACATCAATTGGTAAAAGTTTCTTATTTCGAGTCCATTTGCTTCCAACCAAACCTGTCCTCCTAGTCGGGTGGTCCCGGACCAACGCTTGCTCCTTTAATTCCACATTAAAAGAACCATCTTGGTTATCCCATTTTTCAGCTACTGTTTTTTCACAGACCTTGAGTTTCTCTTCTGGTCGGCCACTGTTTAATGACTTCCCTTTTTTTGTTCTGGGACTTGCTTGTATATTAACCATTGTTGTGGTTACTTTTGGAAATGGTTGTTGCTCCACTCCCAACGTAATATATTTGAGCCGACATGCCTTAATAGCCTTTTGGATCTCATTTCAAAAATGAGTGGATTGACTTGTATTATGTGTGAAAGAGTTGTGCCACTTACAGTACGGCTTCCCTTTGATTTCTTCCTTAGTAGCCAGCCTTTGCCCTTTTGAAAATCGGATCTGTCCATCAGTCAGTAAAATATCAAATATCTCGTCGTCCTTTGAATTGTCAAAGGTCGGTTGCCCTTTAGCTTCAGTTCCTGGGGCTGGCTTTAACTTAAAGCATACATAAGGCTTCCCTGAAATTATTTCGGCCGAAATCTCTTCTGTTTGATCATAATCAAAGTCATATGCCTCTGTTTCCATACTTGCCATATGCTGAACTTTATTGCGCCTGAAATTTTGATCCCTTTCCTTAAAAATAGACTCTAGACATCCAGCCTTGGATGCAAGACTTACTAAATCCTCTACATCATGTGCAGTGAGCGCATCTCTTAGGCGACCATGCATATTTCGGACTACTAAATTGGTCATCTCTTTTTCATTGATTATTGTAGGACATCGTTCTTTCATCAATCGCACCCTTTCAATAAACTGTTAAGCTAATTCTTCTGGATATTGCTTCATTTCCAATAAATCAGTCAAAGAAACTGTTGGCAGGGGATTGAAAAATCTGGCATGAAATGCCATCTCTAAACCTTCCCAAGTTTGTATTTGCCCAGGTGGCAGACTTATAAACCATGAAAAAGCTGTCCTAGTTAGAGACAATCCAAACAGTTGTAATTTGTAAAAAGGATTGTTACCAATTTCCCCTAACTGTGCTGTGAAACGCCCTACATGCTCTATAGTAGAGGATCTATCCTCTCCAAAAAAAGCATGGAAATCTGGTGGCCTGTAATTCTTTGGGAGAGGATATTCATTAATAATTCTTTCTGGAAAAGGTCTTTGATAAGCAAGTCGGTTGGCCATCTGAGGATTTAAACCGAACTGAACCCTCAATACGTGAGCAATTTCATCACCCAAACGAAAATGTTGATGATCAGGAATATCAATGGGATTTTGCGCAGGAATAAGGATAGGATCCTGAACATGTCTCCCTGGCCTTTCCTCCCTTGTAATGTTCGATTGCACATTCTCAACCCTTGGCCCCAAAGGAATTTTATTTGGAAAAGTCAGAGGAGTCTTTCCTCTATCTGTTCGGTTGAACGTTGTGGCGCTTGGAAGTGTGCTGTCCACGTATGATAGCCCTGCAAAATTTGCTTGCATTCTTGATGGTGACACTCCTGTCGGCGTCTGGGTGGGTTGAAGAGTAACCCTTGATAATGCTTGATCTAACATGTTCTGCATAAGATTTTGTTGCTCACGCAACATGATGTTCTGTTGCTCGCGCAACATATTTTGCATAACCAAAGTTTGCTGATTGTTCAATTGTTGAACATAAGAAAACCAATCGGTAGGTGGTTGGGGAATCTCCCCTGAATTTGGCATGACAGGTGGTGAGATATTTTCTCCCACCGGTGCTGATGATGATTGAGGTTGTGAGCCTGTCATATTGATCTTTCTGATGATTCGGCCAGACCTCAGTCGTATGAAATTCTCTAATAATGTAGGATCAGCAATCTTGTCTTTCTCCCACTGTGGTCGCCAATTTGTTGATGTATTTTTTCAACAAACAAAAAGTAAAATTCAAAGATACGGAAATATCCTCAAATTTGATTAATTAGTTCCTGAGATTAGGAATCTCTAAACACTGTACGGTACATAAAAATATTAACTAGAAATTAAAATGCTAGAAATTTAAAGTGGTGATCCCCAAATCTGACTTTGCTTTTGTTGAAGTTGATTGAAGATAAAATGTCAGTTGTAAATTTTGATCCTTAAATACTCTCCAGAAATGCTACTGGAAACCGTCGCCCGAACAGTTACAACGCCTCTTTTTCAACCGTCTGTTAACCCTTCTCCTGCTGACACATGCCCTCAGCCGACCGAATTGTCATTCTCACTCACTCTCAACAGTATCCGACTCTTTGGACCAACCGAAGACTTTCCGCCTTTTTGGCCCGAACGCAACTTTTCTGCCCTATTGGTCTGACTGCAATTCTTCCGCCATGTTGGTCCGACCGCAAACCTTCCGTCCTTTCTGGACCGACTGCAGTCAACCTTGTTGGACCGACTGTAAACCTTCCGCCCTTGTTGGTCCAGCCGCAAACCTCCTGACTTACAGACCATCCGACTTGTTGGTCCAGCCGCAAACCTTCCGACTTACAGACCATCAGATTTGTTGGTCCAGCTGCAAACCTCCCGACTTACAGACCATCAGACTTACACATCGTCCGACCTAAGGACCTTCCGACCTGCGGACCTTCCGACCTGCGGACTTTCCGACCTGCGGACTTTCCGATCTGAGGACCTTCCGACCTACGGACCTTCTGACCTAAGGACCTTCCGACCTGCGGACCTTCCGACCTGCGGATTTTCCGACCTGCAGACTTTTCGACCTGCGGACCTTCCGACCTGCGGATTTTCCGACCTGCGGACCTTCCGACCTATGGACCTTCCAACCTGCTATTTCCTTAGAAATATATCTACTTTTCCTGAGTTCTCCGCAGTGCCCCTCGATCAGTTCGATCATCTCACTTGTTAGGCTCATTTTTCTTTTTATCTTGGGCTTTTTAACCTAATTATAATTTTCATACGTAACAAATATAAAAAATATGATGTTTTGAGCGAATTTTTTTTTGAATGAATAGTACAAATCCTCTAAAATCTTTCAAACAAACACACCCTAAACTGAAATAATTATTTCATATCTTAAGGTATAAATAATATTATATTGAAACAATCACATTAATATTTATTTATATTATATCAAACTATTATTACAATTTAAAATAAAAAATTTAAACTCAAAATTCAAATCTCGCAAATTAACAAAATCTATATTTGAATGTCCTCGTGACGCAATCGATATACAATAAAGTAATGTTTAGTTTGAAAGTAAACAAGTCCTACTGATTTGTGGTACACAAAAATTTCAGCTAAAAAAGATGAATAATCGGAAGAAGCCAATATCAAAAGAAAGTTGGCTAAGAAGAGAGAGTTAGCCTTTGAGAGACATTGCCAAACAAATCTCATAGAGTAATGTTACTTTATAAAGGAGGAAGTGGACCTCTTCATTATATCTCAAGGAAAGTATCCAAACACTCTGGGGTAAGAGTGCTGAACTATTTTTTTCTTCCTTTCTTCTTTCTTTCTTTTTTTTTTTTTTTTTTTTTTTTTTCATTTCGAATAGAATAGCAACAAATAGTACCTTGAATTCTGTATATTTTTTCCCTTATCTGAGAATCTTTTGCATCTTTATCTAATGAATTCATTAACGATATTCATTTACAAAAGTTAGTTGGGGGTATCCGACTCTCGCCCATATTAGATTAGTTCTATTTCAAACTTTATTTTAATATTTTTATTGAGTTTTGTTTAGTTGTAGTTTGAAACTAATTTAAAATTAATTATATTTGGAACTTTATTTTAATTTTTTTTATTGAGTTTGTTTGATTGTAGTTGGAAATTAATTTAAATTGAAATGTTTTAAGTTTTTGCATAAATAGTATTTCAATGTGAATATTTTTTAGAATAAATAATATATTTATATTAAAAATTATATATATAAGAAAAAACAAACTCCATAATATCTAGGGATATATATATATTTTTTTATAAAATATCATAATAGATAAAAATTAATAGTAGAGAAAAAGAATTAAACATATAATAGAATGAGAACTAATTTTTTTGTTTGATATTTTACGAGAAAAAAAATAAGAGAATGAATTAATCACAAAAATGATTTCAATGAAGTAAAAATTTATAAATAAGTATTTTCGTATATAATTAATACATTTTAATAATAATAATAATAATAATAATAATAATAATAATAGTTTATATATGAATGTTATGTTATGAAATCGGAACAATATGTCTTAAAAAGAAATTATAAAAAGATAAATAGTAAAATAAATAAAGATACATATTAAGGTATACAAATTTAAGGGAAAAAATCAATTTTGGTCTCAATATAATTAAAATTTATTAATTTTGGTCCCAATATAAAAAATCATCAATTTTAGTGATAATATAAATAATTTCAATCAATTTTTGTCCCATTATAAACAATTTTAATCTATTTTGGTCCCATCGTTAAAAAACTAACGAAAATTATTGGCGTTGACATGACGGAGGTGACGTGGCAGTTGATCTGAAAAGTACACGGCCATGTTGTTACATAGCTATGTTGTTACATAGCCAATCTATACATGGTCATGTTGTTACACTGTCATGTACAATTATACACGGCCATGTACATTTCTATTTTAGTTTAAAATTTTATTTTTTTGTTATATTTTTTTTTAAAAAAATTATTTTGAATTTAAAATAGTTTATATAGTTAAAATAGACAAAATCAACAGTAATTATAATATAATTAAAATTTATCAATTTTAATTCAAATATAAAAATTTCTAAAATATATTCTTTTGAAAGTTTTATCTAAAATTTTATTATTCATAAAAAAATTTCCTCTTACAAACATCCAATTACACAACTATTTTTTAATTTTGTATATTATAGTAGTATTAAAAATTAATTTATTATTTCAATACAGTAATTGGATGTTTGTAAGAGAAATTTTTTTTGCTAAATAATAGAATTTTAGACAAAGTCTTCCAAAAGAACATAATCGATAAATATTTATATTTGAACTAAAATTGATATATTTTAATTATATTATGATTATTATTGATTTTTTTTTTTTTCCATTTTAACTATATCAACTATTCTAAATTAAAAAAAAATTAAAAAATATAACCAAAAAAAAAATTTAGACCTAAGCAGAAAGGTACACGGCCGTGTAGAATTATACATGGCCGTGTAACAACATGGTCATGTATAATTATATACTGAAATATACATGGTTATGTAACAACATACCCGTGTATAATTGTACATGGCCGTAGAACAACATGATCATATATAGTTATACACTGAATTATACATGGTCATGTAACAACATGGTCGTGTACTTTCCAGGTCAACTGCCACGTCAACTCCGTCATGTCCACGTTAGAAATTTTCGTCAGTTTTTTAACGGTGGGACCAAAATTGATTGAAATTGTTTATAATAGGACCAAAATTGATTGAAATTGTTTATATTGAGACTAAAATTGATGAGTTTTTTTATATTTGGACCAAAATTGATAAATTTTAATTATATTGGGATCAAAATTGATTTTCTCCTAAAATTTAATTTCTCTTCATTTCTGTGCATATAAGACAGAAATGAAAATAAATAAAAAATATAAATTATTTTTCAATTTTGATTTTCCTGACTTAAACAAACAAGGTCTTTGTTTCTTTGAACCAAACACAATGTAGATTTTTTGGAAATTTAAGTTTTGGATTTGTATTTTGAATAATAAAATTTTTAATTCAAATAATTATATGATATGATATAAATAAATATTTATGTGATTTTTTTAATGTAAAATTAATTTAAGTATAATATAAAAATATATATGATTTAATATTTTAAAAATTGATAAAATAGTAAAAATAAAAAACCTCCAAACAATCAAAACCTTAAAGACATTTGTTTTTGTTTATTTTTAGTTTGAATTTTCATGGCAAGTTTGATAAATTTTTGTCGTTAATATAAAAAATAATATTTTATACATTAAAAATCCGTATAAGTACAAATATTAGAGTGTGTTTCTTTTGGAGGTTTTGGGAAAATTTGAGTTTTGAGTTTGATTTTTATTTGAATTTTGATGTTTCTTTTGGGTTTGAGTTTGGTTGGAGTTTGAAGAGTTTTGATGTGTATTGATTTGATGAGTATGAATATAATAATAATATAAATGTATAATAATTTGTATAATTTAATTATAAATTTATATTATATTTATATATATTTTTAAATTTTTATTTATTTGTATTATAAAAAATTTTATTTTCTATAAAATAACCTATATTATATATATTTTATTAAATTATAATTATTATAATTTTTTTATATTTATAATAATAAAAAAAGGCATGTCCCTCAAACCCCTTTCAGTCAAACTGGGCTGAAGAAATAGACCCTTAATGAGTGAACAAAATTATATTTAAACAAAAACTTAAATCATCATTTCAATTTCGAATAAAAATCACAAGCCCTCAACTGAAATTATATTTTTACATCTAAATTATACTCCCTCGGTGTCATTTAAATGATACATTTGATTTAGAACACGAAATTTAAAGTAATAATATTTAATTAGTTAATAATAGCAAGTATAATATTATTTTATAATTATTATTATTATTATTATTTTTATGCAAGTGGCATTGTTAATAATTTTAAAATAACAATTAATATATATGATTAAAAGAAATTTAGAATATATATTTAAATATTTTAAAATTATATCTCGATAAAATATATGCAATATGAATATTATTTTGTAGATAATAAAATTTTATATAATATAAAATAAAAAAATATATATGTATGATAGCTGTTTAGTAGAATAGAGAATCCATACTGACAAATGTAAAAACAAATACAACAAACTGGATAGATGGATTCAGATGAGATAACATATTAAGAGTGAAAACTAAAAAAAATAAATTCTTTCAGTGGAGTAAAAAATTGTACATAAACATTATTATATTTAATTAGTAATTTAATAATAATAATAATAATAATAGTTTTGATATATTTTATGAAATCGGAACAATATATTTTGAAAAAAGAAAATTATAAAAGATAAATAGTAAAATAAATAGAAATACATATTCAAGTATACAAGTTTTATTTTACTCATTTTTTTTTTTTTTTTTTGTGCAAATGAGAGAAAAATGCAATCAGATAAAGATAAACTATTTATTTCTCATTTTTTATTTTACTAGCTTCATAGAAAAAAAAAATTGAGAAATTTTTTATTTCTCTATACCAAATACACTCTAGAGTTTTTCGGTAGGACTTTAAAAAATAAATGTACACATTGTTGACGGGTATGTCGTGGAGAAATGAAAACAACGAAAGAAAATGATTTATTTCTCAATTTTGATTTATTTGATTTTAAAAAACAAGAGAAGTTCAGACATTATCATTTTTATGTACCAAACACACTTTAGAGTTCTTTAAATGGAGCTCTAGAAAAGAAATTTGTACATTATTGAAAGGTGTGTTAGGATTACTCTAACGAAAAAGAATGTATACATTATTAACTGAGTAATCTATTGAATTCACTTAATCTCTATTCAATATCGGATTACTTAGCACTAACTGGAGTTGACCTAGCACCGACCCAACTCCATTATTTGTGTGTTAAGATTTTACAATTGATTTTATTATTCAAAATTTTCCTCCCAAAAAACATCAAATTAAACACCAAATTTTTATTTATTATATTGAATTAAAATTTAATTTTACATTAAAACACCTTGTCATACATATTTATATCAAATTAAGTAATTATTTCAATTCAAAATTTTACCATTCAAAATCAAAACAAAAAACTAAAATATTACAAGTAAACACACATACAATAAAATTATATATATATACAGAATTTATTATTTTATATCATTATGTTTAAATAAAAATGTATTGATAGTATTTATAATTTTTATTTTTCTTTAATTTAACAAATTTATATGTAAAAAGAAATGTATTGAATTGTTAACGTTTTTTAAGTATATAAAGTATATATTATATATATTGTGTGAAAATGTATATATAATATATTTATTTTAATAATATGACTAAAAATATGTTTAAATTTTGTATTTGGTGAACACGTCCAATTATTTTTTATGCAAGACATTTAAAAAATAATAACAATAATAGTTTGAATTACAATTTTATATCTCTCAATAACTAATAATAAAAATTATCAAACATACTAAATATTAAATACAACCGAATATTCTATAAAGAAAATATGAAAATATTATTTAAGGCTATCTTACGTATAAAAATAATTAGTTTATATAAATAGCTAGCTAATTTGTCAAGTTTACAGCTATACTGAACAACACGATGTAATAATAAACAACACATCGTATTATTTTTGGCAGTATATTTTTTATATTAATATAATACAAATATATCACATAAACTAACAACACATTTCATAGCTAAATACAACACACACAATAGTCACTACAAAAAAAATTGAAATTTTACTACAAAAGAATTTCGTAGCAAAAGGTAGGTGACATATATGACTTTCGTAACAAAAAATTAGTTTTTTGCAACGAAAATATGATTTCGAGCTAAAGCTTTTTTGCTATAAAATGAAAATTCATAACAAATGGGTTTTAACAACAAAATATGTATAATTTTTTTAGCCAAATAATTTTTAGCTATCAAAAATAATTTTGTAGTTAAAATTTTTTTTTGTGAAATATAATTTTCTAGCAAAAATATTTTAGCGACGAAATTAATTTTGTAGTACATAATGTATTTTATTCCATGAAATTATTTTTTGTTACTAAATGACATGTTTTAACTACAAAAATATTTCATTGTTGAAAATATCGTAGCTAATTAGATACTTTTTTTGTAGTAAGTTGATTTCAACCTATGACATACTCTTATACAACACACGTATAATTCTGAACAAATAATACATTGTCTTTACATGTTGTGTGTAATAAAGACATGTGTTGTTTGTCTGTATTATAGGTACTAATTTGGAAAATCAACGTAGAACTAAATTTTCCAAATCAACATCGTAATAATTTTCATTTGGCAAATATCATTTTAATTTAGTGATTTCTATTATACTAAATATTTGGGTAAACTGTTTTCCCCCTTATCATTTTAATCCCGTAAGTGGAGACTGTCACAAACTAGTCCCATAAGTGAAATTTTTTTGTTGTTTTAGTCATCCGGCGCCGGAGACACCCGCGTGGCTCGCCGGAGGCCACGTGTTCGCCAGGTGTCACTGACCTGGCGGATACGTGGATTTTATTTTATTATTTTCATTTTCTTTAATTTTTTAAAAATTTATTTTTAATTTATTTTTTATTTTATTTATTTTTTTAATTTTTTATTTGGTCCAATTAAAGAAAAATTAAAAAAAAATAAAACCCACGTGTCCGCCAGATGTCGTTGACCTGGCGGACATGTGGATTCCGACGAGCCACGCGGGCGTCTCTGGCACCAGAGGACTAAAACAGGGAAAATTTTCCACTTATGAGACTAGTTTGCGATAGACTCCACTTACGGGATTAAAATGATAAAGGGGTCCAGTTACGGGACTAAAAAAAACAGTTTACCCTAAATTTTTATTATTCTACTATTATAATAGTTGGGACATTTCCAAAAATAAATATTTCTTCCATCCACTTTAAAAGCATATATATATAATTTATTTTATACAAAATTTAATAAATATTATATTTTAATAATAGTTATTGGTAATTTTGTATGTAAAGACTATTTTATTCTTATAGTGATTATTTGTAAAGATATTGATGTAAATAAGTATACATGTGAAATGTGTTTGTAATATATTGTGAGATCATAATTACTAAAAATAAATAAATATATACTTTTTATTTGGATAACAAAAATAACAAAATGTAACAAAATGTATGCTTAACAAATGGACGAAAAGAGTAATTTACAACAATAAAAGAATTTTTTTTTTTTTTTAGAAAATCTAAAGATAATTGAGGTGAAATTGACCGGATTTAACAATATATTCAAATATAAACTGCAAATGCAAAGTTAAAGTTAAAATAAATATGTTGGATATTCGGTTATTTCGCAATCGATTATTTGGTGAGTGAAAATGTGATTGGTCGGTGTACCAAATTAATTAAATTAATTTGGAAGAAATAAATAAATATTATTTTGGCCATTTTTTTTATTTGTATATGAGGTTTGGTTAATATTTTGGCCATTTTAGCTGTCTAGAAACAAACCAAATTGTGCATTCCTAAATTAAACCTGGGTATATGGCTTAAGACGCAGTATTATTTGGATAAAATATTATCCGTTTGATAGATTTATTATAATTTCAAACGGAAGGTTTGAAATTAAAATAAATTACAATCGTCACAAACGAAAAATTTGTAATTAAAATCAATTACAACCGCTTCAAAAAGAATATTTGAATTTAGAATAAATTAAATCAGTAATTAAGGTCATAATTATGATCGTAATTGATTCCCTGCCATTTTGGCCGAGTGGAGACGTCTGTATAAAGGGTCTTCCCCCCTTTATTCTATACACACCAACAACTCTCTCCTCATTTTCTCATTTCTTCTAGTTTTCCAGCTACCTCCCCAACTCAGTTCATCTCTCTCGCTTTGTTCTCTAGAGCTCCAACGATTAGATGTGCTACTCTCATTGAAGACGTAAATCGTTTTATCTTTTGGTTAGAACGTCAGTCCCCGGAGGCACTACCGGAGAGTATCTAATTTTCGGAAAGAGGATCCATCATCGACTTGGTAGATGTTACTATCGCAATACCCATTTACACCAACAATAAAAAATTAGATACTACTTTCCGAGAATGTTAACCCTTGCCGAAGTCACCTCCGGAGCCACTGCCAGAGCCGCCGCCGGAACCGTTGCCGGAGCCACCGCTGGAGCCGTAGTCAAGGTAGTCGCTTCTCCACTTGGGCTAGTTCCCTTTATGGGTAGCCCTATATTTTCTGGATTTGCTCCAGTGGGATGTGGGGGCTTTCCTGGGTTTGTGGCCGCACCCTCTTCTTCATTCGCGGCCAAAACTGTTGGTCCTGGACTTGGCCTACGGATGATGCCCCATATACAAGTTCCACAACCATTCACTAGAGTGGACTTTAAGAGGTAACAAGAGAAGATACTATTATACTTGATTGCGATTGGGTTTGCCATGTTCGTGTTGCACGATGGCCCAGTTATCCCAGAGCCCGGTGCGGACCAGTAGACGCATGTGAATTATGCATCGTGGGCACATGGAGACTACATGATAAGAAATACCATATAAGGTAGTCTCTCTAACTCTCTTTATAATGTATATTGTAAAATAAAGTGTGTGAAAGGGTTGTGGGATGCTCTTGAGATGAAATATATGTCCGAGAATGACAAGTCTAAAATGTTTGTTGTGGCCCGGTTATGGACTATAAGATAGTAGATGACAAGTCTGTCGTCGAACAAGTGGAAGAATTTCAACACATTGTTCACTCTGTTATCGACGATGAGATGCCACTACCAGAAAATTTCATGATAACTCCAAATAGGAGCATATTCTTAGCTTGACAAAACTGTGTATTACTCGAATTTCTGTATAAAAACCATCACAATGACTCATTAATGGCATACATTATTGATATATATCGCTTGGCATGATCTAGAATTCGTTGTTAAGATTATTAACAATTTTTGCCTTTTTAAGCGGTAGTCTGGTGCCAGAAAAGCTAAGGTAGACGCCACAAGCGACAACCACCTCCGCTTACAAGCGCCCATAATACGTCTTGAAAAATACTAAGGCATGAGAGGCAAGCGGCAGCCTTCACCACCCGCAAGCGACAGCCTCTCCCGCTTGCAAGCGACAGCCCAGACACCCATCGCTGCAGATTATCACCAGATTCCAACTAAGTGTTCCAACTGCAGCGGTACAGCCATTTCATTTCTAGCCAGCACAAACGAGCCTAGCTGCGCTAATGCCCTTCAGCTCTTCAGCAAGCGAGGAAGATTTGCGCCCTTACAGTTCAGTGCAATCAAAGCAAGCGCCTTGGGAGTTATGGGCCACCAACTGCTTCAACAAAATAACTTCTAGTAACCGTCTAACTGTCCAGCGGTCGGAACCGCCCAACAACTGATTGCAACTGTCCCCTTTCACCGACTATAAATAGGGCCAGATATCTTTATGTAAAAGAGATCGATACTTCAATTGAAAACACTCTTAGCAAGTACTTCTCACGCAAATCGTCTTCCTGTCTTCGAGAGCTCTAACCCTATAAGGGAGTTCTCTACAGGAATGGCCAAGGGAGTAGGAGTTTTCCTTCTCCCTTGGCCAAGTCTTTACAGCTTTCTTAGATTAGATTACTGCTTTCATTTATAGCTACAAGCTTTAGTCTTTTCATGCTTTCGTAATAGATAATGAAATATCATTAAGTTCTTCATCCTCAATTCTTCCACAATTTTTACACATTTATATAAAGTTTGAATTTAGAGAATTCCATTTCACTGGTTTAGAGCTAGAGAAGAATTGATTATTTGAGCCTTGTTATGCACCAAAAGCGGTCTCAAGGTAGTTCAATGTAGTTAAGTACGCGGGAGCCTTGTCGACCTGCTTAACTGCTGTTTTGAATTCAATTTTGATTAAAAAGAGGTAACAGAAGGGTAAAGCCAATAATGAGGCAGATTTTGGGAAAATTAACGGGACATAGGCGGTGGTCTATTAGGTTGCAGAGATTCCTAGTGACAGTAGGGTTTCTTTCTTATAATGTCTTGAATCTGGGTGTCATTGAAGTCTTGTTGTAAATTCCTTAAGGTCAAAAATTCCAGTGTTATGAATTTTTTATATTCGGTTTATATAATTACAATACTTCATTCTCACCGCTTCCGTAAAATACATATATTTTCGTTAACACAATTGCATCGCTCGCTCATTGCCTCTAGGGAAATCTATCCATTTAGTAACGCATAGTTCAGACACAACATCTCTCATTCACTCTCGGTCGCTCATCTATATATATATATACATATGTATACATATAATGTGCCGCTCGCTCATGTGCCGTTCACTCGGTAACCGCCATTCATCCATGTCCCGTTTATCTAGTCCCCACTTCCGCTCATGTCCCAATCATCTGGTTACCGCTGACACTTCATCTTCCGCCCTCGCTTCGCTCACTTCCGCTCACTTTATTTTTTATCGCTTTACTTACCGCTTTTTATAGCCTAACTTTTGGATCTGCTGCAAGCGGATCCCTTCCTGCACATTTCGTCACTTTTTCAAGATTTTTACCGTTGAAATTCATGACTTAAAATCCTTGTGTTCGACTTGGAAACTCACCAGTATAAATAATTGTGATAACTACTCAGGGACTACAACCACAAAATTACTATATCTGATCATTTTCTATAAACTTCCACTCACTGATTTTCAAGTATAAATTCCCTGTGAATTGCGTAAATACACACACGCACATTTTAGTCATCATAATTTGGCGCTGTTGCCGGGGATTTTAAACTCATGAAAAGTATTTTGGTTGAGGATCTTTTGAAGCGTCATAAATTACTTTTAAATTCTTTGTAATAATTTTTGCATTCTTACTAATTTTGCTAACTTTTTCTTTGATGTGGCTATCATTATGTAGGGGTCCGAAGCGTTTTCAGCGTCCCACAAGTCCTACTCCTTCCGCTCGATCACAGAGACGTCTGTTTAGAGAGCAAGTGCGAGAACAACTTATGGCGAACCAAGGAAATGCCACCGCTCCTTCTACTGTCGTCCCAGCTTTCCAGACTGCCGCTGGGACATCTTCCAACTCTGCCACATCTGCATCTTCGCAGGAGGTGCCGCTCCACATCCCCACTGTGGTCCCTACTGTCATTCCCCCTGCGTTCACACCAATTGCGTACCTCGCTCAGGTGGAGAAAGCTCAAGCTGCGCAGAAGGCGTTTATCGCTTCCTAAGTGGCTCAAGCTGCCAACACTGCTGCGATACCCGCTACCATCACTCCCTCACCACCTACTGCTGAGCCTTACCAGAGGGCTGAGGGACACAGGGTTGCTGAACGCCCGCTTGCTGAAGTCCCCATGGACGTTCACTACCAGTCCCTTCTGGATCATACATTAATTACAAGTTCTGTGCCCAGAGGCTCTGGCCATTATGAGGTGAAACCAGTGCTCGTCAGACTAGCGAGCCAGAGCCAATTCCATGGGCTGCTCAACGAAAGCCCTTATGAGCATCTACAGAACTTTAACAGGATTGCTGCCACCTCCAAATCTCACGGCATCACGGAGGATGCTGCAAAACTGATACTGTTTCCATTCTCTTTATCTGGAGAAGCCAGGAAATGGTTCGATAACCTTTATCCAATTCCTGGCTCTTTTAAGGAAGCAACGCAGGCCTTCATAAGTAAATAACATCTTGTATCGAAGACCATTTGCCAAAGGAATGAAATACTCACTTTCAAGATAGCGAGCGATGAGACCCTTCCCAAAGCTTGGAGCCGATTCAAACAATTGTTTCGCAACTGTCCTCATCATGAAATTCCGGACTTCATGGAGCTACAAATTTTCTACTCAGGAATCACTCCTGAACTAAGGATGTCCTTGGATACAGCGGCAGGAAGCTCGCTGATGGGGCGCTGTGCCTCAGAAGCGAGGGCTTTAATCGAGAAAATGACGGCCAATCAGTCAAGTTAGCCAGAGTCCAATAGGCCCGAGCCATCAAGGGGTCTATACCAGGTTCCTGCTTCCATTTCTCACGATGCAAGGATCGACAGTTTGTCGATCCAAGTCAAGGAGATGTCTAAGCTCATGAAGTAGGACCTGCATAATAAAGGAAAACAGGCGCTGCACAAGGCTGGGGAATGTGAGGAAAGAGCTTTCGAAGACCAACAAGGTCCGCAGGTTGCTGAGTGCTCGACTGAAGAGGCTCAGAACCCAGCGGAAGTCTACTATATGGCTGGCAGAAATGCCCCTCAATTCCAACAATTCCAAAAGGGGCAGGCTCAAGGCCCCGCTAGACCGCGTCCTCAGCAACAATTTCAGAGGCCACAACAGTTCGCTGCGCAACAATCTCATCAAGGGGGATATTATCCACATCAACAGCAATACTTTCAAGCTCCCCACTTTCCGCAGCAGGCACCTACATTTGCTCAACCTCCCACAGCGGGCCAAGCACCGCTGAGTCTGGAGGAACTCTGGAGGAACACAGAGCGAGCAAATCAGGAGTTCCAAAGAAATACTTCTGCCTCGATCAAAATGCTGGAAATACAAGTCGGGCAGATAGCTGAAGCTATGAAGCTAAAGCAGAAGGGAACGTTGCCTGGGACAGTCGAGAATATCCCGAACCAAGCAAAGGCCATCGAAACAAGGGGAGGAAAGCGGACACAATCACCACCGCTGCCAGACAGAGGTATTAAGCATTCTCCTAACCCTATTGTTGCTAACGTGCCTGTGCAGGATGAAGTTATACAGATTCCGACTGAGGAGGAAGGCTCATCCCAACCTCGAGCGATACCAGCCGCTTGGGTGCCTGAACCGAAGGAAAAGGGTCCCGCTCAGCCTTTGGCTCGAGCCCCCTTTCCCACACGACTTGGGAAGAAGGACAACTCCAAGGAATTTGATAAGTTTGTGCACACTTTTCGTAGTATTCAAATTACTATACCGTTTGCTGATGCTTTGTCACAGATGTCACATTACGCTAAGTTTATCAAAGATATAATCGACCGGAAACGGGCATTCCCTGACGAAGCGGCAGCGGTGCAGCTGGAGAGTGTGTGCAGCGCCGTATTTAAGGAGGACCTCCCAAAAAAACTAAGCGATCTTGGGAGTTTCATTATTATTTGTACTATAGGAAATTTAGAGCCGATTAGGGCATTATGTGATCTACGTGCAAGTATCAATCTTATGACCTTCTCGCTTTTCTCTAAATTAGGGCTTTATGAATTAGAAGCATGTAGAACTGTAATTCAGCTTGCCGATAAATCAATAAGATTACCTAAAGGAATCATTCGTGATGTACTCGTGCAAGTAAACAAATTTATTTTCCCTGCAAATTTCATTATAATGGAAATGAGCGAGGATCGTGAAATTCCAATAATTCTAGGGAGACCTTTCCTTGCCACCGCTCAAGCCACGATAAATGTCGCCGAAGGCGAAATCTCATTAAGCTTCGGTTGAGATAAAGTCACATTTTCCATGAACTCAGCATTACGTCAACCTCAGGAAGAGAATTTTGATTTTATCAATGAGTTAAATGAAATAACAACTTTTGAGAGCTTTATTACACTTGAAAATCTGGAAGGAATTTCAAATAACGGGTCACTTGAGCTGGAAGCTGCAGAGGATTCAACAGAGGCAAGCGGTGACACGCCAGCGCTCACTGAATCCATTGAACGAGCGACGAGGGAACCAGCCAGCGACACCAACATAAAGGATGAGCTGAAGAAATTACCTGAACACCTCAAATACATATTCCTTGGCCCAGAGGAGAGTTACCCGCTGATAATCTCCGCCTTACTATTGCCGGACCAAAAGGCTTAGCTCGTCTCACTTCTGAAAAGAAGAAAAGCGGCGTTTGCATGGAAGATCACAGATATAAAAGGAATCAGCCCAGCGGTGTGCATGCACCATATAAGGCTGGATGCTGACGCTAAGCCATGAAGACAGCCTCAGCGGCGACTAAATGAAAATATGCAAGAGGTAGTAAAGAAGGAGGTGATCAAGCTGTTCGATGCAGGAATCATATACCCTATTACTGACAGCCAGTGGGTCAGCCCAACCCAGGTAGTTCCCAAGAAAGGAGGCTTTGTCGAATAGACAAGCGATGAGGGGGAGGTCTTCATGACAAGACCTGTCACTGGGTGGAGGGTTTGCATCGAGTACGGAAGATTGAATTCCGCCATGAAGAAGGATCACTTCCCGCTTCCCTTCCTTGATCAATGCCTTCAGAAGCTCGCAGGTAACAAATACTACTGTTTCCTCGATGGCTACTCAGGCTATCATCAACTTCCCATCAAACCGGAGGGCTGTGAGAAAACTACATTTACTTGTCCATATGGGACTTTCGCTTACAGAAAGATGCCGTTCGGGCTTTGCAACACTTCGGCCACCTTCCAGCGATGTATGTACCATATCTTCAGCGATCTCCTGGACTCCTGTATAGAAGTATTCATGGACGACTTCTCGGTATATGGCAAGACATTTTCTAGATGCCTGAACAATCAGGAAAAAGTACTTCTTCACTGCATTGAGACTGATCTCATGTTGAACTGGGAAAAGTGTCATCTCATGGTAAATGAAGGAATTGTCTTAGGCCATAAGATCTCATCTGCCGGTATTGAGGTGGATAGATCAAAAGTTAGTGTAATCGAAAAGATGCCACCACCCTCGAATGAGAAAGGAGTGCGAAGTTTCCTTGGACATACGGGGTTCTACCGTCGTTTCATCAAGGGCTTCAGTCAAATCACGCAACCACTTACATCACTGTTGTGCAAGGATTCTCAGTTTCACTGGTCAAGCGAGTGTGAGGAGGCTTTCCGAGTATTAAAGGAGAAGTTGACCTCCGCTTCTATAATTTCAGCACCAGTATGGAGTGAGCCATTCGAGTTGATGACGGATGCCAGCGACTATGCCGTCGGCGTTGTACTAGGACAAAGGGTAGAATCCAAGTTGAATGTCATCTATTATGCAAGTAAATCACTGGATTCCGCTCAAAAGAATTACACTACAACCGAGAAGGAGCTGCTAGCTATTTTCTTCGCTTTCGAGAAATTTAGACAATATCTTATCTGAAGCAAGACCATTGTTCACACTGACCATGTAGCTATTAAGTATTTGATGGAGAAGAAGGAGACAAAGGCCCGCTTGATCAGATGTGTTCTGTTGCTCTAGGAATTTGACATTGAGATCAGGGATAAGAAGGGGAAAGAGAATCATGTGGCAGATCACCCCAGTAAGTTAAGGCAAGAAGAGGACATATCTCCAGGAATCAATGAACAATTCCCAGATGAGAAGCTGTTCCTAGTGCAAGCGAAGGAGCCATGGTTTGCGGACCTGGCCAATTTCCTAACTACAGGACAGTTCCCAACACATACTATACAAAGGGAAAAGAAGAGATTGCTCAGTTTGGAAAAGGACTATTTTTGAGATGAACCGTTTTTGTTCAACATTGGCGCAGATGGGATAATTCATCGCTGTGTAGCGGAATCTGAGATCCCACTGATCTTGAATGAATGTCATGGGTCCCATGTAGGAGGGCATTTCGCTGGCCTGCGCACAGCGGCCAAAGTTTTGCAGTCGGGCTTCTTCTGGCCTACCCTACAGAAAGATGCTGATGCCTTTGCCAAATCTTGCGACAAGTGTCAAAGATTCGGATCTATCTCGAAGAGAGATGAGATGCCCCAAACTGGAGTCTTGTTTGTGGACATATTTGATGTGTGGGGGATAGACTTTATGGGTCCCTTTCCGCCTTCCAATGAGAAATTATACATTCTGGTGGCGGTGGATTACGTGAGCAAGTGGGTTGAAGCGCAAGCGCTCATCACTAATGATGCTCGATCTGTGATCTGCTTCCTAAAATATACTATATTCCCAAGGTTTGGGGTCCCCAGAACAATAATAAGCGATGAAGGCACCCACTTTGTGAATAAGGCGCTGCAATCTTGCCTTCAAGAATATGGCGTCCGCCAGCATCTAACTACCCTCTATCACCCACAAGCGAGCGGTCAGGTGGAAGTTTCAAATAGAGAAATCAAGCACATCCTCCATACCACAGTAAATAAAAGTCGCAAGAATTGGGCAGAGAAATTGGATGATGCGCTGTGGGCATATAGAACAGCCTTCAAAACTCCAATTGGAATGTCCCCTTATCGGCTTGTATATGGAAAAGCCTGCCACCTACCTCTGGAACTCGAGCATCATGCGTATTGGGCCATCAAGTATCTCAACTTCGATCTTCTCTCAGTACAGGAGAAGCGCGCCAAAAGATTGCTCGATCTGACTGAGTTCCATTATCTTGCGTATGAAAGTGCTAAACTCTACAAGGAAAGGATGAAATTCTACCATGATAAGAAGTTGAAGAAGAAGGAATTCACTGTGGGATCCAAGGTTCTTCTATACGATACTAGGCTCCACTTATTCCCAGGGAAATTGAAGTCACGGTGGACTGGGCCATATATCGTCAGGCAAGTGCTGCCAAGTGGAGCCATAAGGATCAATAATTTGGAAACCCTAGGAGAAAGAAACTCCTTCCTGGTAAATGGAGCTAGACTGAAACCGTATATCGAAGGGCCTGTATTGCAACAGACCAGTGCAAATATTAATCTGATGGAGGTTCAGAAGCTCGTTCAATGATAGAATTTCGGAAAAAAAGGATCCAGAAGCCTAATCTTATGTCCGCCAAGTTTACAACTTTCTTTTATCGCTTTCCTAGTTAGAATTTATCGCTTTCATAGTAAAATTTACAAGTTTTCTTTATCGCTTTCATAGATAGATTTTATAATTCTTACCGTTTTCATAGTATAGGTTTACACTTTTGTTATCGCTTTCATTAGAATAAGATTATCGCTTTGTAGGGGTAGTTTAATGTTAGCATTTTAACTTCTACCCTGAGCCTGACCCAAACCATCTATCACTTCGCTTATCTCACCCTGATATTCATTGGGGGAGCAGTATCACTCACCCAGTACCGCTTCCATCACTGCTTGAATGTCATGCTTAGATAAATACAAGTATTGCTTTACTCGCTCACCCGCCCTGAAAACCCTCCCTTATACCTTTATAAGTAATTACAATGGACTAGGCAGCGGTCCGCTTGCCCTCCAGATGAGCGATAGAAAATTCTATAAATACCCCAGTCCCCAGTCAGTTTCCACTTTTGCTCTACAGTAACTTCCTCCAGACGCTTTAGTAACCGCCACTTTCCAAGCCAAAATTTTTTCAAAATCTCGACATTTCAACCAATAATAGCTTCATTTAATGTAAGATCTAGGTTAAACTTAGTACATAAACTCGATTTTATGGTTGATTTTCCCTGATTTAACGTTCAAAAACACAGAATCCCAAATTATTTTTACGATAACTGTCTGTTCTTCATTTTTGCAAAACTGTTTACATGTTTGATTTATATGAATCTAGGTCTATTATCTGTTAGATTTAGATACAATAACTGATTTCCTTGCTTCCTATGGTTCAATTTTGCAATAATCTTTATGTTTTGTACTGTTATGTGATTTTCTCCCTTTTTCACAACGTAACACTCACAATAGTGTTCTGTTTCGTTGTGAGGGGGAGGATCTAGGGTTAAAATCACTGAAATTGTGAAAATGATTGCCTGTACACGGATGTTAGCATTTTAAAGCAGTAAGGCATGATTCAAAAATTTCATATATTAAACAATAACTCTGGAAATCCTAGGTTCAGGACAGGCTTAACAAAATAGATCCAGTCAAGTGAGAAACATTGAAAAAGGAGTTTGAGAAGGTTGAAGAGAGAATATAAAAGAGAGTCCAAAGGATTAAATCCACGGACGGACGACAGGTGGTGACAACAACCTCAGGGGCAGAATTTGTAGAGCCAGCGCCGCCTGAGGCATACTACAGGAGGAGGAGAGTGTTGGAGCTTACAGAGGACTGGGAGAAGCTCAGGCAGCTGAAGTCACTCCCCTTCAGAAAATTCATTCCAGAGTTTCCGGAGGACTACCTCAAATTCGAATACACTGAAGAAACAGAGCAGAGGTATCCGGTGAGCGACTGGTGGTTGGACTACGAGGAGCTGAAGAAGTACCAGCTGAAAGAGCTGAAGGACAAACTTGCCTGCCAAGAGGCACCGCTGAGGAGGATGAAGGCATTCAGAGGCGAAACCTCCAAAAAGAATGCCGCCGATGCTGCAAGGATGTGTTGAGGTCCAAGCAGTTTGACAAACTTCATTTTTCCAACATTGATGCAGCAACGGCCTATGAGCGGATGAAGGCGATGGGGTTCCTCTACGAGAGAGGATTTGACCCCGAAAAGATCACAGGCCCGCTCTCTGACTAGCTGGAGGAGCGAGGCCTGTCATGGTTGATCAGAAACCCCAGTGAGCCAGTGGATGTATCGCTGGTGAGGGAGTTTTACGCTAATCTGAACCAGGCTGAGAGTCTAAAACATGTCTACATTCGGGGGAGATGGGTAGACTGCTCAGCCAAGAAGATCAACCGACTCTTGGGATGGGAACACCACTACCCCATCCAGGAGATGAGGGATAAGTTGAAGGCAACGGAGGTCTGCAGCTTGATTGAGTTGCAGATGCTTTACAGGACCTTCGCCACCACCCCTGTATACGAGAAGATGAACTTAAAATTCGGGTCGGTGGACGAAGAAAAAAGGAATGGGTGAAGTGGTCGTTGAGTAGAATAATGATCACCGCATATACAATTGACATCCGTCCTGACTACCTCCTTGCCCTTCGCTCAATTCTGGAGGAGAATGCTGATGTGGATTTGGGCGCAATCATAGGCATAGATATCTAGGATCGAAGAAGCGGAGACAGAACACTGGGTCATGGGACCTTGATCACAGAACTATGTCGGCGCACGGGCGTCAACTTGCCCACTCCAGCCCCAGAGCTACAAATGAAGCCGCTGTTTCCGGCGGCCTTCCACAAAACCTGGCTGGAGTCCAAGGGGTTTACTCTTATCCTCAAGCAGAAAAAGAGGAAAGCACAAGCGGCAGCACCCCCTCCACCAAAAAGGAAGATAAAGTTTGTGGGGGGCGGGGGAAATCATCAGAGAGGATGTGACACCTCAGGCCGAGCTCGATTCTGAGAGGACAGTCTCCAATGAAGCTCCTAGCGATGAGGATAGAGGAAGCCCTCCGCTTCACTCGGGAGATAGAGGAGGATCTTTTCGGGGCTGAAGCGATCAGGAGCGATAAAGGAGGAAAGGGACCACGAGCGGCCGTTGGCGAAAAGAGGTCAAAGAAACAAGAAGACCCTGCTCCACCGTCTGTCAAGAAGCCGACGGTCAAAGAAGCGCTGCGAAAAAATCCAACACCCCCTCGGCGAGCGACGAGCCAGGAGAAAGGGAAGGGGAAAGCGGTGGAGGTAGAGGCCAGCGAAGACACGATCCCCCTCTCCAGACTACGGAAGGGGATCGTCATTAGAGAACCCACCGCTCAACCCGAGAGACCTTCGCCAGTAAGGCCTGCGACAGTGGAGGTGTCACCGAGACTGTTGAGTCCGTTCGGCGATGAACCCGCTCCCTTCGACCAGCAGGGGACAGGTGAGCCAATTGCTGTTGGAACAGGCGAGGAAGCCGCACCCGTTAACCAGCTGGGAGCGGTAGAGCCTTGTAATGCCCCGATTTCGGAATGTATAAAATAATATTATTATAGCAAATAAATATTTTTATAATATTTTGGAATCAAGAAATTAATATTGTGGAATAAATTTTATTCCTATTTTATATATTGATTATGATTAAAAAGACTGTTAAACGGATAATATCAATGAGGATAAATATAAAATATAATATATAATTTAATAATATAATATAATAAATAAATAAAGAAGATAAAGATGTTAATGTTAATAATAATATAATATAATATAATATAATATAATAATAATAATATAATATATATGTGTATATATATTATACATATATATATATAAAAACAAACAAACCTTACCTCGAAACGAAGGAACGCAGAAGACGAAACGCGAAGGAGAAGAAGAAAGGAGAAGAAAAAAAAAAAAAAAGGAAGAAAAAGATTTAGCCGTCCGATTCCAATTCCGACTTGGGTATGGTTTTCCTTGCTATTCGTAGAGTCCGATTATAAATTTTAATACGAATTTTGATATTGGAGTATTAAATTAGAAATTCTTTAAAAATTCAAAATTGGCTATTTAGCTATTTAATCGATGAATTTCTTTAGCTAATAGCCTATTCGTAGCGCCGACGTTATATTTTGAGAATTTCGTACCAATCCAAGTCGAATAAAAAAACGGCAGTATATTGCACCTGCCTGCTTGTTCATACCTTTGCGTATTTTTATTTAATAATCGGGCAATATAAATATTATGAGGTAGAAGGATTTTATAGCTAGAATATCATATTCTACTAAATATAAAAGTTTGGAGCCCGACGAGTTAATTATAGAAATTAGCTTTTGAATAAGCAGGTAGCTCCTGAGAATAAGCATAAAGCTCATCTGATTTGAGTAAATAATGGGACAGGTGTACGTTGGAGGAGATTTGGGTGAAGTTATAAAAATCCAGAAAGTATCGGTAGGAGGTAAGCAGTAGGGAATTAAATCTAATTTTAAGAAATTAGGTATTTATGTTGCATGCGATGCTGATTCTGATATTGATATGATATTATGTGGAATCATTTGGTCAGTGCATCTATATATGTATATATGTGTGTGTATATGCATGTGTGAAACTTCGTTTTACGATATTTGATATACGTATTTGATCGTGTTGGTGAATTTATAAAAAGGAGGATAGGTGGGCCGTCTCACCAGCCCTTTTCATTAAATTCACTTATTGACATGCTGCACACATTGCACGATTTATCGGATATGTTTTATGGATCTATCGTTTAGTCGCCGTGTGCGGTAGTGCTAGGCGAGGGCATCATCTGGGGTTAGGATATTCGACCCCGATGTACCGTAACACTTTGGCGATAGTGGACGATAGTAGTCGGACAACTGGGTGACTTAGTCGCACGGTCATTCAGGGATTAGACCCATTGCAGTTGAGACGTATTTGGTCTAATCATTCGGGTTCGGTGTTGTTCCACTCATTGGAGTAGCTACTAGTGAGGTCTACCGGTAGTTTAGGATCAGATGCCAAACTCCAAACGCGATCCCGTTAGGGCGTGCGAGGAGGAGTAGAGTTTCCGGGTTTCCTTCGGGTGATTCCAGGTTGCACGGATTCTACTACGTTACACGGGGTAGGGCTAGACAGGAGGGTCCTATCTTCGCTATCACAGACTATGGGGTGTCTTGTGGTTAATGGCGACAACGTTCGACTATCCATGTATTGATTGCGGGAGTCGTATGGTGGGTATATGGGAGTGACCGGGTGACCGTTATATTATTATGGGTTTACCAGGTCCTTCCTTGAGCCGAGGATTTTCCGGCTATTTATTGATGATAGTCTAGTGAGCTGTTATTATGGAGCCGAGGTTATTCCGGCTGCTCACTTTGACATATGTATATGGGTATATGTGCATGAGTTGTCGATTTTGACATTATTGTTACATTATTTCAGTATGGGCATGGCATGGCATTTATTTTGCAAATGACGGAAATTAAACTCTATTTTCGAGCATGACATGGCATATTTTATGTTAGTTCTTAAAATGGATTTAATTCTAGACTGCTTTTAAGAAAAATATTTGATTCAGGTACGCATGGCACCTCCGGGACAGGGGACGTCTCGGGAGATAGAAAGACGGGCTGAATGAGTGAACTGCATCTGATGTATTATATGTAAATTCTAACTAGAAAAACCTCCCGTTTTGGGAGTATGTTTTTGTAAATATTTATAAACTTGTTTTTTTGGAAATAATAAAATGCTTATATAATTAATTTTAGCCTTAACACTGTGTTGTGGGGCCCGAAGTAGGAGGTGACGACCTCATGATGCAGTGTGGCGGTAGCATTTCCAGTATGAGCCAACTGGGGGTGTTACAAGCCTACTGCTGCTGGAACAGAGGAGGAGTGGGAGACTGTGCTTACCGAAGAAACCATCGGCGGGAATGATGGCATAGTGGAGTCATACAAAGAATACCCCGCTGAGGTCCCCGCTGCCACAACCGCTGAAGCTGCCAACAAAGCCGATGAGGTGGAGGCAGTAATTTCAAACCTTTCTATCCTACAAGTGTCCCCACGCAGCCCAAAAACACCTACCATAATGGGGACACCTGCAAAGACTTTGACTCCTTCCTCAATCAAATCAGAAAAAACACTAATAGAGGAAGAGGAGGATGAGCAGGATAGGAAGTTGCAGGAGAAGCAAGCTCAGCTGCTTCCCGAAGTACAACAGATCGAATGATTGCGGCAGCTCGAGCTATAGAAGAAGAGGAAAATGAAGGTGCTGGCCAAGCTGCTCAAATACTAAAAACCGCTGACTCAACTCCAGCTGCGATTTAGGAGATATATGGAGAGAAAGAAGGTAGAGCAGCTGGAGTACGAGGCAGCGAGGCAGCTAGTATTCCTCAGGGACGTCACCCCTGAACCAGCACCTGATTCCCTTCGGGAGGAAGCGCCAGTGGAGATCAGTTCGGTTGAGTCCGAGTGATAGTCACCAGCAGCGGCGGGGGCTGGACCATCAGCCCCCCGCTCATCTCTGGAAAGCATTGAAAGAAGACTGGAGGAACTCGACTAAGCCATTCTCACCCAATACATGATGACTCAGACAATAATTGACACATACGCTAGGAGTCTGGGTGATGAACTGGCCACTGGAAAGAAAGCAACTGCCGCACTAGAAGCGCGCGTAGAAGCACTGGAGACTCAAGCTGCAAGCATGGGTACGACGCTGCAAGAGATTATGAAAGCACTCGCAGCTCTCACCCAACATAACACCATTCTTATGGAACAACAGCTTGACACAGCCAGAAGTCTCCAACGAATGGAAGACTTAGTGCGGCAGATATCCTGAAACCTTTCTCAGGGGCGAGGACCGCCAAGCAAGAAAAGGAAATGAAGAGAGGTCCTCCTCCGTGTACACATCTTGAGAATGGTAAGGGTTGTACATAACATTGATCAACGACACAACATTTTTGGTAACAAGTGACAAATTTTCTTTATTGTATGCCTGACATAACCTGAAGTATGTGTTCTTATGTGAAATGCCTGTGATATCCTGCTGAGTTAATTCTGTGATATGTTTTAGAGTAGAGTTAGATGACTTAAGCACATCAGACCAAGTAATTGTCCTTCGAACTTCACAATAACTTGAACATTAGCGTTAAACTAAGTAACAACGAATAAGACTTGTGAAGATTAGTGCCCCCTTCGTTTCAGCTTTCCCATACTCAGTAGGGCAAGCAAACCTATGTTTTTCGACTGTGTTCATAAGAAATAACTTGAAAAGAGAAGTCTCTAAATATGGTTTAAGATACAATGCAAGCGAAGCAGGGAGGACCTATCATTACAAAGGAACTGAAAAGGCCTAGGCGTGTGGGAATCAAGTAAGATCTTGAGCAGACACAATGTTTGTTTGAAACTCTCGATCCAAAAAAAAAAAAAAGACTCCGCGCCCTTCGGCTGAAGGTTTCCTAAATAAAAAAAAAACACACTGCTAAGCAGACAAAGTTGACAATACCTGGATAACTCCAATCTTGTTAAATCAAGTGACAAGCTGAATACTTATGGCTTATTTGTTTCTATTTTGAGATTCACTTTATTCCCAATCATGGCACTTGTTGTTAACACTTCTTAATTGCAATGAACAGTATAACATTTTGATTTTTTAATGCAGTTTGTTTGAGGACGAACAAAGGTTTAGTGTGAGGAGGTTTGATAACTCTAAATAAGAGCATATTCTTAGCTTGACAAAACTGTGTATTACTCGAATTTCTGTATAAAAACCATCACAATGACTCATTAATGCCAAACATTATTGATATATATCGCTTGGCATGATCCAAAATTCGTTGTTGAGATTATTAACGATTTTTGCCTTTTTAAGCGGTAGTCTGGTGCTAGAAAAGCTAAGGCAGACGCCACAAGCGACAACCACCTCCGCTCGCAAGCGCCCAGAATACGTCCTGGAAAATACTAAGGCATGAGAGGCAAGCGGCAGCGTTCACCACCCGTAAGCGACAGCCCAGACACCCACCCCTGCAGATTATCACCAGATTCCAACTAAGTGTTCCAACTGCAGCGGTACAACCATTCCATTTTCAGCCAGTACAAGCGAGCCTAGCTGCGCTGATGCCCTCCAGCTCTTCGGCAAGCGAGGAAGATTTGTGCCCTTACAGTTCAGTGCAATCAAAGCAAGCGCCCTGGGAGTTATGGCCAGCAATTGCTTCAACAGACTAACTACCAGTAACCGCCTAACTGCCCAGCGGTTGGAACCGCCCAACAACTGATTGCAACTGTCCCGTTTCACCTGCTATAAATAGGGGTAGATATCTTTATGTAAAAGAGATCGATACTTCGATTTAAAACACTCTTAGCAAGTACTTCTCACGCAAATCGTCTTTCTGTCTTCGAGAGCTCCAACCCTGTAAGGGAGTTCTCTACAGGAATGGCCAAGGGAGTAGGAGTTTTCCTTCTCCCTTGGCCAAGTTTTTACAGCTTTCTTAGATTAGATTACTGCTTTCGTTTATAGCTTTGTAGCTTTAGTCTTTTCATGCTTTCGTAGTAGATAAGGAAATATCATTAAGTTCTTCATCCTCAATTCTTCCACAATATTTACACATTTATATAAAGTTTGAATTTAGAGAATTCCATTTCACTGGATTAGAGCTAGAGAAGAATTGATTATTTGAGCCTTGTTATGCGCCAAAAGCGGTCTCAAGGTAGTTCAATGTAGTTAAGTACGCAGGAGCCTTGTCGACCTGCTTAACTGCTATTCTGAATTCAATTTTGATTAAAAAGAGGTAACAGAAGGGTAAAGCCACTACTGAGGTAGATTTTGGGAAAATTAACGAGACATAGACGGTGGTCTATTAGGTCGCAGAGATTCCTAGTGACAGTAGGGTTTCTTTCTTATAATGTCTTGAATCTGGGTGTCATTCAAGTCTTGTTGTAAATCCCTTAAGGTAAAAAATTTCAGTGTTATGAATTCTTTATATTCAGTTTATATAATTACAATACTTCCTTCTCACCGCTTCCGTAAAATACATATATTTCCGTTAACACAATTGTATCGCTCGCTCATTGCCTCCAGGGAAATCTATCCATTTAGTAATGTACAGTTCAGACACAACATCTCTCCTTCACTCTCGGTCGCTCATCTATATATATATACATATAATGTGCCGCTCGCTCATGTCCCGTTCACTCGGTAACCGCCATTCATCCATGTCCCGTTCATCTGGTCCCCACTTCCGTTCATGTCCCGATCATCTGAATACCGCTGGCACGCTTCGCTCACTTCCGCTTACTTCATTTTTTATCGTTTAACTTACCGCTTTCTATAGCCTAAATTTTGGATCCGCTGCAAGCGGATCCCTTCCTGCATATTTCGTCGCTTTTTCAAGATTTTCACCGTTGAAATTCATGACTTAAAATCCTTGTGTTCAACCTGGAAACTCACCAGTAAATAGAGTATAAATAATTGTGATAACTACTCAGGGTCTACAACCACAAAAATTACTATATCTAATCATTTTCTATAAACTTCCACTCACCGATTTTCAAATATAAATTTCCTGTGAATTGCGTAAATACACACACGCACATTTTTAGTCATCAGTTCATCACGAATTTGATGATCGAGAAATTTCCCCCGAGTTTGAGTAACTTCAAGCACCGGCTGAAGCATGAGCTAAAACAAGTGGGGCTTGAAGATTTGATTGTCTGAATCGGGATAGAGAAAGACAACAGAAAGCATTACAAGGCTAAAAACGGAGATATTGCTAAAGCCAACTTGGTCGAAGATCCCTCTTAAAAACATGCACGCCCAACTCAAACGGATAAGGGCAAAGCCAAACAGTCCAAGTTTACAAGTAACTGTTTTAACTGTAGTAAAATAGGTTACTAGGTTAAGGATTGCAAGGCACCGAAAAAGAAGAAGCCGAGTTCCCAACTGGTCGAGATGAGCCACCGGACTGATCGTGATCTCAATAGTGACGACCCTGTCGCTGTTGTGTACGAAAAAAATAATGTGGAAAGACCGAGAGCTTGATATATTGACACCAGAACAACCTATTGTGTTTGCTCCGACAAAACAAACTTCTCAACCTACAAGGAGACCGAAGGGAGAAAGCTACACATGGGAAATCACGCAACTTCTGAGGTCCAAGGCGTAGGGAACGTGGTGCTCAAAATGACCTTTGGCAAAGAACTAACCCTGAAAGATGTCCTGCATGTGCCAGACATTTGGAATAATCTCCTCTCAAGATCGCTGCTAGTTAGGCATGGTTTTATACTTGTCTTTGTAGGAGATAAATTTATATTATCGAAAAAAAAAGTGTTCCTAGCTAGGGGTTATCTTAAAAATGGGTTGTTCAAATTAAATGTAATGGCCGTGTGCCGAGCACCACCTACTGATAATAAAAATGTTGTTTCTTCTTCGTACTTGATTGAGTGTTCTGATTTATGGCATTGTAGATTAGGCCATGTAAACCTAAATGCTGTAAAAAGATTAGTAAATATGAATTTACTAAATATAAAGAAGTGAACACTAAAAAAAATGTGAAGTTTGTGTGGAGGCCAAACTGACAAAATTACCCTTCATGTTTGTTGAAAGGAAGACTAAGCCATTAGATTGAATTCACACCGATGTATGTGATTTAAAATTTGTGCAAACTAGAGGTGGAAAGAAATATTTCATCATCTTATCGATGACTGCACAAAGTATTGCTATCTTTACCTATTAAGGGAAAAGAGCGAAGCAATCGAGGCCTTCAAGAACTTTAAAACCGAGGCAGAAAATCAACTTGACTGTAAAATCAAGATAGTTCGAAGTGATAGAGGTGGTGAATATGTGGTCCCGTTCGAAGAATTATATAATGAAAGTGGCATAATTCATCCGAAAACGTCTCCAAATTCACCTCAATCGAACGGCGTTGCTGAAAAAAAAAATCGAACTCTTAAGGAAATGATGAATGTCTTGTTGATAAGTTCAGGACTTCCCCAAAACCTGTAGGGGGAGGCGGTACTGACTGCAAATTATATCTTGAATAAGATTCCACTTAAGGGTAAGGATGCCACCCCTTACGAACTATGGAAAGGCAAGAAACCCACATACAAATACTTCAAATTGTGGGTTTGCCTAGCCAAAGTGGAAGTTCCGCTTCCAAAGCAAGTCTCTATAGGCCCAAAAATGGTAGATTGTATATTTATCGGATATGCACTAAAGAATAGTTCTTATCGTTTCATAGTTCACATATCGAAAATCCCTGGGATGGCCGAGAGAACTACGATAGAATCAAAGAATGCCACATTCTTTGAAAATATCTACCCTTGTAAGGAAATGATGCAGTCCAACCCAAAATCCGTAGATGAAGAACTACAGAGCGTAAAAAGACAAATGACCAATAGCCCTGATCAAGAGGCTTTAGAGCCTAGCCGTAGCAAAAGGACAAGGGTCGAGAAAACCTTTGGTCCGGATTTTGTTACGTATATATTAAAAAATGATCTAGCAATGATTAATGAAGCATTATCTATTCCTGATGCTCATTTTTGGAAGGAAACAATAGATAGTGAAATAGACCCAATAATGCATAATAACACTTGGGTGTTATCTGACCTGCTCGAAGGTTGCAAACCACTAGGGTGTAAATGCGTTTTGAAAAATAAAAAAAACTTAATGGGTCTATTGACAAATATAAAGCCCGTCTCGTGGTAGAAGGCTACAGACAACCGAGAGGTTTGACTTCTTCGAAACATATTCTCTAGTAATGAGGATAACATCAATTCGAGTGTTTATTTCGATTGTGTCTTTAAAAAAATCTTGAGATTCACCAAATAGATGTGAAGGCTGCTTTTCTAAATGGTGAATTAGAAAAAGAGGTATATATGGAACAACCGGAAGGATATGTCATTGCTGGCCAAGAGAAAAAAGTGTGCAAACTGATAAAGTCTTTGTACGGGATGAAACAAGCACCTTTACAATGACACTTGAGATTTGATAATGTTACGTTATCAAATGATTTTAAAATAAAAGAGTGTGATAAGTGTGTCTACATCAAATAAACACCTTCCGGTTTTATCATAATATGTCTATATGTAGACGACCTACTGATCATGGCTAAAGAGGTCAGTCTGATCAATGAGGTCATATGTATGTTGAGGCGTAACTTCGACATGAAAGATTTGGGGCTAGCCGACATCATCCTTTGAATGAAGATTCTAAGACAAGACGAATGTATTTTTCTGACTCAGTCCCACTATGCGGAAAAAATACTGAGAAAATTCAATGCCTACGACAACACTCTAGTGAAAACCCCAATGGACCTCAGTGTATACTTGAGCAAGAATAGGGGAGACCCCGTAGCTTAACAAGACAATGTACTTAACAAATTGTACAAGACCTGACCTAGCTTGCTCTGTAAACAAGCTGCGTCGATAACTAGCAACTCGAGTCATGAATACTGGAAAACGCTAGTAAAAGTATTAAGTTATCTTAAATTTACTCTTAATTTTGGCATACACTACACAAAATATCGACATGTCCTCGAAGGGTACTGCGATGCCAATTGGATATCTGATGCAAAAGACTCACTGTCTACAACTAGATATGTATTTACAATTAGAGGAGGAGCTGTTTCGTGAAAATCCATAAAAAAGACGTGCATTGCACAGTCCACAATGGAAGCGGAGTTCATCGCCTTGGACAAAGCTGACGAATAAGCCGAATGGCTGAGGAACTTTATGGATGATATTCCATACTGGACTAAACCAGTACCTCCCGTAACAATTCACTGCGATAGCCAGGCTGCAATATCAAGGGCTAAGAATGGAATTTACAACGGTAAATTCCGACATATCCGACGTACAGATAACACTGTAAGACATTTGATCACCAGTGGGGTTTTGACTATTAAATATGTAAAATCAATAAAAAACCTAGCGGATCCATTAACCAAAGGGTTGCAGAGAGATCAAATGTACAAACTACTAAAGGGAATAGATTTGAAATCCACAAAATAGAGACAATTATAATGGTAACCTAACCAAATTACTTGGAAATCCAAAAACACTGAATTACAATTTCTTGAAAATCAATGAGTGTTATAATGTGCAAAAGTAATGAGGTTGAGTCAATGCCTCTTAATGATCCTAAAGGTGTGAGTTAGATACCTTGAGATAGATTACCTATATAAGTGTGAAGTGTGGGCCGTTTCAAACGAAACACTTATGAATCCAAAGACGAGATCCATGGCCGAAATGGATCAAAACGTAAGAACAGAGTTGAGAGATATAGCGACACGTCAATATCATTGACTAAGTGCACGCAGAGGTGGAACAGTTCAATGCATCACGTTAACTAAGCCACCAGTATACTCTGTAATGTTGACTAAGGAATATTCAATGCCAAAAGTTACTTGTCCTGATGTGTCAATGTCTCACAGGGATTAAGCTGGACTTCTGCCATTTATGAGCATTTTCACTCATGTGGGGAATTGTTGCAAAATCGGTTATTTTGCAACCGATTATTTGGTGAGTGAAAAATACGACGTGCTGATATACCAAATTAATTAGATTAATTTGGAAGGAATATTTATTATTTATTTATTGTATATGGGGTTTGGTTAATATTTTGGCTATTTTTCCTGTCTCGAGACAAATCAAATTGTGCATCCCTAAATTAAACCCGGGTATATGGCCTAAGTCGTAGTATTATTTGGATAAAATATTATCTGTTGGATAGATTTATTATAATCTCATACGGGAAGTTTGAAATCAGTATAAATTACAATCGTTTCAAATGAAAATTTTGAAATTATAATAAATTACGATCGTCACAAATGGAAAGTTTGTAATTAGAATCAATTATGACCGCTTTAAATGGAATATTTGAATTTAGAATAAATTAAATCGGTAATTAAGGTCGTAATTATGATCGTAATTGATCCCCTGCCATTTTGTCCGAGTGGAGACGTTTGTATAAAGGGCCCCCCCTTCACTCTCTACACACCAACAACTCTGTCCTCCTTCTATCCTCTCCTCTAGCTTTCTGGCAACCTCCCCAGCTCAATTCCTCTCTCTCCCTTTGTTCGTCGGAGCTCTAACGATTAGAGGTGCCACTCTCATTAAAGACGAAAATTGTTTTGTCTTTGGGTTAGAATGCCAGCCACCGGAGGCACTATAGAAGCGTATCTAATTTTTGGAAAGAGGATCCATCCTCGACTCGGTTTCACGGTAGACATTACTCTCGCAATACCCATTTAAACTAACAATACACTCCCACACTATTTTAGACAAATATTTTTGAAAGTTTTTAGAGTTTGAAAATTTTTAAAATAATAAAAAATTAGTATTGGGTATAACATTTTGTTAGAAATAATAAGTTTAATTCAATATTTTTTACAAAATAGAATAATATAAAAAACTCAAAATTTGTAGGTGAATTAAAAGAAAAAAGCAAATCAAAATTAATGTTGTAATATTTTTTGACGAACCGACCAATATTTGTTTATTATCAGCTTTGGATTTAATGACATCTTTAGACGATCCACGACTTTGATCTTTGATTTGACTTTTCCGCCTTTTTGAGAGCTTTGGTCTCTGTGTGGGCGACTTGATCATCGGCTTTGAATTTGATGTCTCTTATTGACGATCCACGACTTTGATCTTTGAGGAGATGGATTTGGCGCTCCATAACACTTTTGGTGGCGTGTTCCTTTGACTTTTGGATCGAAGAGGGCCGAGTTGATGCTTTGGTGAAGAACGCGATGAACACCTTGAAGCTTTGGGATGAACTTTGGATGCTCTTCCTTAGCTTTGCTGGATTCTTCAACAGCTTTTGGAGCTTCGATCCTTGAAGATGTGGATTTGGTGCTTCATAACACTTTTGGTGGTGTGTCCCTTTTATTTTTGGATCGAAGAGGGTTGAGTTGATACTTTGGTGAAGAACGCGATGAACACCTTGAAGCTTTGGGATGAACTTTGGATGCTCTTCCTTGGCTTTGATGGATTCTTCAACGGCTTTTCGAGCTTGATCCTTGAAGAGGTGAATTTGGTGCTTCATAACGCTTTTGGTAGCGTGTCCCTTTGACTTTTAGATTGAAGAGGGCCTGGTCGATGCTTTTGACGAAGAACGCAACAAACACCTTGAAGCTTTGGGATGGACTTTGGAGGCTTTTCCTTTGTTTTGACGAATTCCTCAACGGCTTTGGGAGCTTTGATGACTCATTTGGCTCGGTCATACGCTGAAGGACGTTCACTCTATCGATTCGTTAACCAATATTGAATCATTATTCTAAATCAGTGGCTTTCGACGAAAAATGCTTCGAAGGACACGAAAAACATGAAGAACAATACAGAGAGAGTCTAGAGACTTACACCTTTGCTTGAATCCTCGATGTAACTTCGGTGTCTCAAATGAACTGGCCATGACTCCTATTTATAAGGGAGGGGTGGCCTCGGTTTCCTTTTAGAATGATGTCACGTGACGCGTCTTGATTGACTAATAGAAAGATTTTATAATATTTTCTTTTCCATCAGAGGTTGCGCGCCTTCCTTTCTCGCTAAAATCTTTATATCATTGTCTTTTTCGGAAGATAATAATTTTATATTCTTCAATTATTCACAAGATTAATTTATTTTACTGCCAAATTTATTATGGCTCTGTTTATGCACGTAATATTTGTACGATATCTTCCATTTTAAACATACTTTTGCATTAATAGTTGATATTTATTGTACAAAATTAACATATGTATAATTAAATACCATATATTTATTTTGTTGAAATTTTATTTTTTTCAAAATACATAATATTTAATTTAATTTAGACATTTAATTTTTAATGCCTATGCTTAAAAAAATAAAATAAAATAAACAAGAAAGCAATTTAAAATTCAAAGCAAGAAAAGTTAATAATGAAGAAAGGAAACAAACGCAACAAAAGGAAAATAAATTGAATAGGTAGGAAAGCATACCAAGAAATTCAAACAAGTAAACAACAAGATACGAAAAAATAATAATAATAATAATAATAATAAATAAATTGAATATTGGGTGATGGATGATCGTGTGTGCCAGAGGACAAGCCAAATACATATATACATATATTAATCCCTAAATTTAAATTTGTTAAGATTTAATTATATTCCTAAAATTCATCCCTTCCTCGGTTGGACCGTCCCAAGCCTTTGTTTGGGCTTCACATCGGCCGCCCGTTGCCTGCTGCCTGGGCTGTTTCGCACCGTTTCCGAGACCAATGCATTTCATCCCAAGTAATATTTTCAGATAAAAAATTATTTTCCAAAAAAGTGTCCATATGTTAAAATAATCGGATTTTATCATTAAAATTGTTTATCTTATCAATATTTTTGTATGTAGAACTTGGTTAGTTCCCGCACTGATAATTGATACTACTTTCATGAACCGTTCCCGACGTTGTGCGCCCTCCACATGTCGATGCTAATCTCCACGTTTTTTGCCGTCGAGGCTCACCTACCATCATCTTAAGCTTCTCTTGGGGGTTGATTTGCAGCATCGAGTTGACTTCCTTCTTTTTATCTGCGTCAACTTCAATCCTGTGGTGACAAACAAGGAAGTCAAGGAATTGCCCAACTAGGACGCCAAATACACACTTGGCGGGCTTCATCTTTGCTACCTCATACGAATGAAGGACTTCCAGAGGTGCTGCAAATGGTCAAAAAAACTGAGACTAGACAACCACGTGCACGTCGTTGTTATAGACCTCCAAGGATGTACCGATTAGACCATGAAATATAACGCTTGTAGCGCATCGATAGGTCTCTTCCTGCCGTGTCGTCGATATACATATCGGCTATTGGCATTACATACTTATTTTTAGGGGTTGCAAGGCCGAGGTTCTGAAAATCGATGCACATGCACATCTTCCATTTTTCTTCATCATCGGAATGAGGGTTGACATCCATTCCGGATAGCGACAAGCGTGTATGAAATCAGCTCGCAACAATGTCTTAACACAGGCGAACAATAGATTTTGTGGCTGCTAGACGGGCTGGTCCCCACCCCTCGGCGTCTTAGACAATGGCTGCTCCAGTGAATTGCCTAGCCTGCTCAAGGTCGAAGCGGCTGCTCATCGGACGCATCCTTCTTCCGTCAAAGGATCATAACCTGGCGGAAGCATAGCGCCTTAGGGGGTGCTGGTTTGGGCACTGATGTTGGTTGTTCGACCCGTGCAAGGTCAAGTTCGGGGGTGATATCAGGACACTTTCTTTTCCTTTTTTCTTCCTCCCAAACCTGATCCATCTTGTTGCGTATTGTCGAACAAAGTATATCGTAGATGTACTTCGTCAACCAAAGCGCTGGATCTTGGAAAACAAACTGCACTTCCATTCGAATAATATTTTGAATATCTGGCCCTGGAACTAACAGATTATGCTCGCGGGCCTCCGTTGAGACAGGGGCCTCCATGTACGGTGTGCTCTTTAACGCTGCCGGTGGCTGCTCAGTGATGTGCGTGTCATCAAGTTTATGAATATAGAGGAACATGACCTGTCCCAATGGACATGCCAAACTATTATCGGTCGAAATATTTTTTTGACGGCTTATCGAAACGAGAGAGCAAAATTCAGATGGATTATTTGGCTTTCTCAAGAAAAAATCTGAAATTATTTTTTGACTGCTTATCGAAACGAGAGAGCAAAATTCAGGTGGATTATTTGGCTTCCTCAAGAAAGAATTTGAAATTATTTTTTGACGGCCTATCAAAGCGAGAGAGCAAAATTCAGGTGGATTATTTGGCTTCCTAAGAAAGAATCCGAAATTGTGTTTGAAAAATCCATAAACGTATGGAATAAAAGAAAATAAACAAGAAAGCAAGGTAAAATTCAAAACAATAAAAGTAAAAATAATGAAGAAAGTAAACAAATGCAGCCAAGGAAAACAAATTGAATTGGTAAAGCAAAGAAAGAAATTGAAAGATGTAAACAAATGCAACATACGAAAAAATAAATAAATTGAATATTGGGTAATGAATGATCGTGTGTTTGAGATGAAAAACGAAATATATATATATATACTAATTTCTAAATCTAAACTTTTTTATAATCTAATCATATCTCTAAAGTTCATGGCTGCAATATTTTTATCTTTATGACATGGGAATCCGCTGCTACTCGAAAGTGTGCACTGGGTAAACTCCCGGTCGAACCTACGAACTATGTGTGGCAGGTGACTTGTTACAGGACACGTTTTTAGATATTATTAGTGTGGTAAAAAGAAATTCAATTTGGTGATTAATAATGAGAGTATTTGAGACATAATTTTTTACATTTGAATATATAAACATTTTTAGCAGTTTCAGGTTGTGCATTTAGTTTTCGTTTGTCTTATGTGTTGTGATTTCATTCGTAAAAAAAGAGTGTGAATTTCAGAAAACACAAAAACAAAAACAGAGTGTGTTGTTTTGTCCTGTTCTTCTTTCTAGAAATTGCCTCGATTTTTCTGATGTGATTCTTAATTCCAATCTAGTAGATTACCAACACTTGGTATCAGAGCATTGTGTCGTGTTATGCCCAAATATCTACGATTGGAAGATATGGCCTTAGTAGCTCAAGGAAAAGAGAGCGGTGGTGTGCCGTACTAGTGTCCCATGCTAACGTCTTCGAATTACACCACTTGGGCGATCCGGATGGAAGCTATTTTGGACGCACAAGGGTTGTGGGAGTCCATTGAACCACTGGATAACAAGGAGGTCGGTGTGAAGAAAAGTAAATCAACAAGAGCTTTCATCTCTCAAGGGTTACCGGAAGATGTTCTACTACAAGTGGCCAAGAATAAGACGGAAAGAGAAGTGTGGGATTCATTAAAGTTGCGTTACCTTGGGGCTGATCAAGTGCAGAGGGCGCGATGACACACGTTGAAAAGTGAGTTTGAGGCTCTTCGGATGAAGGACGGGGAAACAATTGATGGATTCACTGGAAAATTGAGTGGGATGATGTCCAAATACAATAGCCTTGGGGCGACGCTTGAGGATAGCGTTATGGTGCAAAAACTGCTCGATTCAGTCCCCGACAAGTACCTACAATTGGTAGCTTCGATTGAGCAATATTCAGATATTGACTCCATAATGTTTGATGAGGCTGTCGGTAGATTGAAGGCATATAAAGATAGATTACGACTCTGAAGTGGTAATGAAAGTGCTGAAACCAGCCTGCTGCTTACTAGAATTGAAAACCAAAAAGTTAACAAAGCTGTAGGAGGATCGTCGGGAGGACGAGGACGCGGTTTGAATGATAGACACGAGGTCGTCGAGGCCGTGGTAGAGTTGGTCGAGGCAGACCCAATTGACAAGGAGATGCTGGTAACAACAATCACAAGCCAAGAGATAAGAAACACATTAAGTGTTTCAATTGTGAAAAATGCGATCATTATGCATCCGAATGCAAAGCGCCAAAAGAGAAAGGGGACAAAGCAAATTTGGTTGAAACGCAAGAGGAAGAACCAACTTTGTTGCTTAGCGTATATGGAGAGAAAAAAATACGTTGGTTCTATTGAATGAGAAAAGTGTATTTCCTAGTACAATCGAGTGGATGGTTCGAAATGAATTGGTTCGTGGAGTTCCCATTATACAGCATCCTACGTAAGTTTGTGAGGGATGTATGATTGCAAAACAATCGAGACATCCGTTCCCCAAAGAAGCTCAATGGCGGGCAAGTCAACCTCTTGAATTAGTTTATACGGATCTATGAGGTCCGATATCTCCCTCAACGGTGTCAGGTAACCATTACTTCATGTTAATAGTCATTGATTTCAGTCGCTACATGTGGTTTTATATGCTGAAATCGAAGGATGAAGCCTTTGCCAATTTTGCAAAATTCAAAGTAAAACTTGAGAAAGAGACATCGATGAAGTTGAAAGGATTTCGGAGTGATCGTGGGGGAATTCACCTCTAAAAGATTTAATGAGTTTTGTGAGCAGGAAGGAATTCAAAGTTAATTTACAACCCCTTACGCCCCTCAACAAAATGGTGTGGCGAAGTGTTGTAATAGAAGCATTCTTGAAGTTACGAGGTCATTATTACGAATGATGAATGTGCCGGATTTAATCTGGGGTGAAGCTGTCAGAATGCTGTCTACATACTCAACCATATTCCGACTAAAGGAGTGAAAGGGATGGCACCATATGAAGGTCTAAAAGGATTTAAACCAACACTTGAACACCTAAAGGTGTTTGGGTGCGTTGGGTATGTGAAGAAGCTGGCTGATCAGGTTTCGAAGCTCAGCAATCGAAGCACTTCAATGGTTTATTTGGGAGTTGAATCGGGTTCTAAAGCCTACCGAATGTTTAACCCAATTGAGCTGAAGGTTGTGGTTGCTAGTGACGTCGTTTTCGATGAAAAGAAAAAATGGAGTTGGACCAAATCACACACGGAAGAGGCTGATGTAAGTAAATCGTGGGATAATGATTTTTTTAATCATATCTTGGAAGAAGAAGCACTAGCCGATACCAACAGCGAACATCAGCCCGCTGATGGAAATTCAGCAGCTCCAAATGCAGCTCATTCGAGCAAAAATAGTGCAGCAAATGTGGACCCCTTGACGTATGAACACACTCCTATTAAAGGCTTTTGAAGTCTCACCAAAATCTACAATGAGATGGAGCATGTGGAAGAGAAATCCGATGAATTGATGTTTGTAGGTGATGAACCTACAATATTTACATGGGCTGCTGGTGTTCCTTCGTGGCAGGAAGCAATGAAAGGGGGATTGTGTTCAATTGAAAAGAATCGTACTTGGAGGTTTACAACTCTTCCACCTGGGCACAAACCGATCAGACTAAAACGGGTGTTTAAAGTCAAAGATTGTGATAAAAATGTTGTCAAACACAAAGCTCGATTGGTTGCAAAAGGATACGCTCAACAGAAAGAGAACGATTTTGATGAAGTTTTTTGCATCGGTGGCTCGATTGGAAACTATAAGGCTGCTATTGGCTATAGCTGCGATGAAATGATGGTTGGTCCATCACTTTTATGTGAAGTCAACATTCTTAAATAGAGAATTGCAAGAAGAAGTATACGTGTCTCAACCCGATGGTTTTGTTGCTAAAGGGAAGGAGCATATGGTATACCATCTATACAAGGCCCTCTACGGCTTACGTCAAGCGCCCCAAGCATGGAACATACATCTTGACAAGGTACTCAAAGATTTGGGCTTTACAAGGTGTTCACAAGAGCAAACGGTGTATAAGCTTCATTGTTCCAATACAATTTTGATAGTTGGCGTATATGTGGATGATTCAATTGTCATCGGATCAAATGTAGACCAAGTAATTTGGTTCAAAGGAAACATGCAGCAGGTGTTCGAGATGAGTGACTTGAGGCCGTTGACATACTACTTGGGAATAGAAGTGCGGCAAAGTGAAAAAGGCATCGAGATAAGTCAAGCCAGGTATGCAAAACGGATTCTACAAGCAGCTGGAATGTGGGACTGTAATCAAACAAAGTGGCCAACGGATGCAAAGTTTAGCCTATCGAAGGATGAGGAAGGCACACCTATGAATGCAACAAATTATCGCCAACTCATTGGTCATCTTCGATACTTAACTCATACAAGACCAGACCTTTCTTACTCTGTTGGGGTCGCTAGTCGATATATGAGCAGTCCAAAAGAAAGCCATCTGAAGGTAGTGAAACAAATAATTCGATACTTGAAAGGTACGCTGCATTATGGTTTGGCATACACAAGAAGAGGCGATGGAAAGTTAGTAGCTACAGTGACAACAGCTTTGGAATGGATTTGGATGATCGAAAGGGCACCACCAAGACAGTGTTTTACTTCTCGAATAATCCAATTACATGGTTATCTCAGAAGCAAACAACTGTGGCACTATCTTCTTATGAAGCAGAGTTCATGGCAGCAACAACGGCTGCTTGTCAAGCTGTATGGTTAAGGAATTTTTTGAAGGACTTAACCGGATGGGAAAGCTCAAGAGTGAGGTTGTTTGTTGATAATAAATCAACAATAGCTCTAATGAAAAATCCGGTGTTTCATGGTCGCAGCAAACACATAGATACGAGGTATCATTTTATACGTGACTGTGTTGAAAAAGAGATCATTAACATGGAACATGTTAGTGGAGAAGAGCAACGAGCTGACATATTGATCAAAGCATTACCACGAGTCAAGTATATCAAGATGAAAAGTTTATTGGGGTTGAAGAATCTTGACGAAAAAAATCAGGGGGAAAAATGATGAAATAATTCTGATTTTTGGATATTATTAGTGTGGTCAAAAGAAATTCAATTTTGTGATTGATGGTGGGAGTAATTGAGACATAATTTGTACATTTGAATATTTAACCGTTTCTAGTAGTTTCTGGATTATGCATTTAGTTTTCATTTGCTTTTATCTATTGTAATTTTCCATTCGTAAAATAAGAGAGTGAATTCCAGAAAACACAAAAACAAAACGTGTTGTTCTGTCCTATTCTTCTTTCTAGAATTTGTCTCGATTTTTCTTGTATGATTCTTAATTCCAATCTAGTAGATTACCAACAAATACACATATAAATTTTTATGACGCAAGTAAATCATACAAAACTGATTAAAGCATTTAATACTCATCCAATTGTCAAAAATTTGCATAAGAGAAATTATCAGTATGTTGAAATATTTAACCTCTCCATTGTTGACATTGAGAATATGTTGTTTGAGTCTTTTGAAATTGGTTGAACCTGCAAGCACAATGTGTCAAGAGTGTTTAAAGTTCAATCAAATTCGTATACTTAAATCACAATTTCAAAAAAGCAAAGACATAATAAAAATCTTTGGAAGATTGGATCTTATGTTTTACATTCAATAATATTACCTAAGGGGTCAAGCCTAAGTTTCTTAGCATGCTGGAAGGTCGACCCAACCACAGTTGTTGGGTTGGAGTACGCAGCCGGCGCCATTTCCTCGGAATCCTTTATGAAGATAAAGTTTTATTTCTTTATGCGTGCCATAGTTCAATCTTCAAACTTAAACCTTCCAAGACTGAAAAGTTATTGTCATTACAATATGAACTGAAAATAGATTCTAACAATGAAAACCACAAGAAATTCGAATAAAAAAAAATATAATGTAAGATAGTAATGTAAGTATTATTAAAAATCGAAACCACTTAAAGTTAACAAAGTGTATAGTGGCTCAGCTCCTAGTGCACCCACATACAAACGATTCAAATAATAGATGACAAGAACTAACAACCAAAGATGCGACCAAACAACTCACTAGATTTATTTGACTTCCATCGCCAGAAAAAAAAAAAAAAAAAATAAATTTCTGCGTAAATAAAACAAAATTATCAACAAAGAAATTTTACAAAAATTGCATTTCATGATTAAAACCTACAACTACACATAAAATTAGTAGTACATGTTAACTCGTATATATCACAATATATAGCCTTTGTGAATGTCTCAAATTTAGTAGAAGATAATATCTTTGTTCCATTATTATGAGGATTAAATTGGGAAGGAAGTTTCTTTAAAGTTATTAAATCCTTAGCCACTATATCTTTAATGAAGTGAAAATGTACATCAATCTGTTTAATTCTGTTATGAAATACGAGATTCGTACTCAATCGGTACCAGATCTAGTATCCAAATGGTGCATTTACTTCACGAGATTAGCACATATTATATTATTTAATTCGATCTAATCTCATTTTTACTTTAATGTATTAAAGTCTTGTATAATTAAAGGTCCGTTACAATAATACTAAATTATAGGATTATTAATATAATATAACTTCCTAGTATTATTTAATTCTACTTACTAAATTATCTAAATTATCCTTCACTCTAAACATTTAATTTTTTTTTATATAAATATAATAACAAACTTTTTGTTTAATATATTTTGATTTCATTTGAAATGTAAGTTATGTATTTTTTTTTAAATTTCTAATCAATAATATAAAGTGATAAAAATGTTATAAAATATGTTACTAAAACTTAAATAAATAAATAATCAGAATATATCAAATTTTAAATATACATATTATGTCATGATAATAACTCAATTAAATTTTAACATTGTTATATATTATATTGTTACAATTAGAAGGAAAAAAAAATATCAAAATAAATTATGATATATGTATGGAAATGAAAATAAGTATGATGCATGTTCGAATAGTAACTCTGAAAATCTCATCAAAATTAAAAGTATCTATTTGATTGGTGAGTATCCAGGTCGAACTCAAGGAATATGCCGATATGCTAAGTTCAATTAGAAAATGCGGAAGGAGTTAATGCTATCGAATGGCTGAAAAATAACCTAGTTACTAAAACTGAATTTAATCTAACTAAAAAATATGTATATGTATGTATAACAAGATTGGTTTTGAGTAGAGCCGGTAAAAATAGGCACGGCCCAAAAATCCGATTCGACTATGGCACAAAAAAGTTGTGCTTGGGCCTAAATCAATAAGCCCAAAAATTTTCGGAATGTGCCTGGTAGGGCACACAAATGAACCGCTCCAAACCCAGACCCATGAAAGTCGAATTGTGACTTGGCAAGCCGGATTTATTAAAATTAATATTTAAATTTTAATATCTATATATATAATAACTAATGATATTGTGACAAAAATTAAGATATGGTTTAAGGGTAAAGTTTTTGATTTGTTTTGGTTTTGGGCTTGTGGGTTAAATTCCCAAATACATTGTATGAGTAAAAATTTCATTAATTTAATTTAAAATAAAAAAAATGTAAACACGTTTCACAACAGCCGAATTGCAACCCGTAGTTTTGAGAGGGGTTGGTGGGTTTGTTTAGTAGAAAAATAATTATTTAAAGTCTTATAATACCAACAAATTAATTATAAGTGCTATCTAGTTAATTATATTAATATTTTTATTATTATTTCTGCTAAATATTTCTAAATGATAATAATAATAAATTAAACTTTCATGATTTGTTCAAATAATTTAAAAATACATTCTTTAATCTTATACAATATTTCTCATACTAACTTACAAGCTGTTTCAAATATTTGGTGCCGTTCCGAGGATTTTAGTCTTAAATTAGATTTGTATATATTTAGTTTGAGTTCAATGAGCATAACAATGTTATTTTAGCTCTAAATAATTTGAAGGAAAGGCAAGCATATCCAAAATAAAATGTTCAAAACAGAACCTCTCTATCTCATATTTACCACATCTTTATTAGAAGTAAACATGTTATAATTTTCAAAAAAGTAAAAAGAACATGAACGGCATGGTGTTTCGTTAAGCCGATGATGTCATATCATATCCCAGTATTTATGAACTGGCCGGAAAATGACCACATCCAACTTCTTGAGTAAGAAGAATATATCATTTTTGTTAAAAGCTATTTTCATAATAAAATATATATAGACCATCGTAGAGGGTCTTTCTTAAAAATAAAAAAACACCAATAGAAATAGTTCACCCTTTCAATAATACAACTAGAATTCATCTATAGTAGAGAAACCAAACATATAACATAGATAAAAAGGAAATAGTTAACAATCTCAGCAATACACGTCGAATTTATCTATACAAAAAAAAATATCATGTTGAATCACGCTTACAAAATCATGATCACCATAAAGCTTATCTCTAGTTGAAAACTAACATTCTAGAACATGGGCATGATATACAACAAACAACAATGAACATTTCGAAGGGTGTGTTTGTTTGAGGGTTTGGATTTTGAGTTGGGATTTGAATAGTAAAAATTTTGAATTTGAATAGTTGTATGATGTGATATAAATAGGTGTTGATGTGATGTTTTGAATGTAAAATTGATTTTTAGTATAATATAAAAAATAAAAAATAGGTGTTTGATTTGATGTTTTTGGGGGGAAAAATTGGATGAATAGTAGAAATCCAAACAAATCCCTCAAACAAACACACCCGAAACTATAACGTACTCTCAGTATACAACAATTTGTCAGACTGCCCAAAATTTCCCTCCAGCAATGCTTTACATGTGGTTTGATCTATTTATGTTATCCTCATCCCGGATGAAAAACGAAGTTGGATCTACAATTGTAGGAAATAGAATGTTTAATATGATAAACTTCTAGGATGAGCAGGCTACATGTATTTATTTGAGTGCAGGATTTAAAAATTACAAACAAGAGAGAAAACAATTACACATGAGAAATAAGAAAGAGACACAACATGATTTTATATAACTAGTGTTGAATTGATATTTTAAATGTAAAATTAATTTTTAATATAATATAAAAAAAATATATTTTGAGTTTACTTTTTTAGGGAAAAAAATAGTAAATAGTAGATATCAATTAAAATCTTCCAAGCAAACACAAACTTAATTTTATCACAAATTTCCTTATAAAAATCCAAGACCGTCTTTCAATAAAGCTAACCGTAAAGGAGTCGCCGCAATCACGGGAACTTTTACTCTACCATTGATTATATTTCCATCAGGACAAAAAGAGGTTGCATTCATTGTTCCCATCCTTCCACTTAGAGTTCCATCTTTAAATGGAACAAATGTACCTTCTATAATTTCATGCAAACCCTACGAAAAAAAAAAATATTATAAACAAACCATTAATTAGAGAAATAAATAAAAATCTGATAAAAACACAAGTAAACAAGCTAAAAGGTAACCTTCAATCAAACATGAATGAATAATCAATATACATGTCCCTAAATTAAAAAAACCTCGTATATTGTGTATTCTCCATGCGCAAAATGACAGATTGTGGCGAGTGACATGGTCCCACTGATTGCTTTCACAAAAATAACCCCAGGTTCCGTTGTAGAAGCATTCATTACTTTTCTAAATATATCCTGAAAAATATACCAATAAGTTCAATACATAACAAGTTGGAACTCATAATAGAGCTCTCATCGAGGTAAAGAAAGTATAGTTTAACGGCTATGGAAAGACAACTATATGAAGGAGATTCATCATCTTCAATTTAAATATTCAATGTAGTTCATTAATATATATAGTATAGACAAAATTACGAGGATTGCCATTAATGATAAGTGCAATGATCTACACTTTGGCGACGCTAGGCATATCATTATAGGACACACATGTAAATGTTTATGATGCAAGTAAGTAAAAAAAAAAACAGATTAAAACACTTAATACACATGCAATTGTCAAGAGTTTGCATAAGAGAAATGATCAGTATGTTGAAATATTTACCTCCCCTTTGTTGAGGGTGAGGATATGCTCTTTGATAGATCCTGCAAGCAAAATTTGTCAAGAGTGTTTAAGGTTCCATTAAATTCATATACTTAGATAACAATTTTAGAAATGCAAAGCCAAAATAAAAATCCCTGAAAGATTAGATCTTAAGCTTTACATTCAATAATCTAACCTGAGGGTATGGGCCTGAGGTTCCTGGCTGGCGCCACAGTTCTCTCTCTGGGAGTTGTCTTTGTGCGCGCCATCGTCAACAAAATTAAACCTTCAATTTCGAAATAAAAAAATTTACAATACCCAAAATGGACAATCAAATCATCAAACGAGAAAGAAAACTCAGAAGATCACCAAATTAGACAGAATAAACTCTAGAAAAATGGAGCATTTCCACTTTTCTTACCTCCGATTAAATACCTAGAAGCGCAGGGAAGAAAGAAGACGCCGGCACTTTACAATTAGGGTTTCGATGATTTTAAGACATTGGGATTCTAATATATATATATAATTCAGCGTTGAGAAATTTTTATTTATTTTTGAAAATAAAATATATCTGCCCACAAAACTATATATATATATATATTACAATAATAATAAGTTCGTTGGGATGTGTTTAGGTGTGTTTGTTGATGGGCTTTGAGGTGAGTTTTTTTTAGGCTTGTTCAATGTAAAAATTATTATATAAGACCTTATAATATCAATAAAATAATTATAAGTACTATGTAATTATAAAAAAATAAAATACAAGTCTACTAATATCTTAGATTTGACTGTCTTTTTTTTGTTGTCGTTCTCATTCTGTCATCCTAAAACTCTTCAAGTTTTTTTTTGAGCTACAATCTCTTGCAATTGTCGAATTGAGTTTTTGGAGCTCTTTTGTGTGCTTGAGAGAATGTCTATGACAAGTAGGGTGGGGTATTGAAAAAAAAAAAAACAGATGAAAGAAGCTTTGTAAAAAGACGGACAATGATATAGAGGACGAAACTATTGTAGAAATACAAAACCTTCTTCAAGGTAAAAAAATTATAGTTGAATGTCTATGGAAAGACAAATATATTCAATGTAGTTGATTTTTATAAACATACTATATTACGAGCATAGCGATTAATGATAACTTCAATGATCGACACCTTGACGACGCCTGACATATCATTAGATGATACGCGTATAAATTTTTATGATGCAAGTAAGTCATACAAAACTGATTAAAGCATTTAATACTCATGCAATTGTCAAGAATTTGCATAAGAGAAATTATCAGTATGTTTGAAATATTTAACCTCTCCATCGTTGACATTGAGAATATGCTATGTGAGTCTTTTGAAATTGGTTGAACCTGCAAGCACAATGTGTCAAGAGTATTTAAGGTTCAATCAAATTCGTATACTTAGATCACAATTTAAAAAATGCAAAGACATAATAAAAATATTTGGAAGATTGGATCTTATGGTTTACATTCAATAATATTACCTAAAGGGTCGAGCCTAAGTTTCCTAGCATGCTGGAAGGTCGACCCAACCACAGTTGTTGGGTTGGAGTATACAGCCGGTGCCATTGCCTCGGAATCCTTTCTGAAGATAAGGTTTTATTTTTTTATGCGTGCCATAGTTCAATCTGCAAATTTAAACCTTCAAAGACTGAAAAGTTACTTTAATTACAATATGAACTGAAAATAGATTTTAGCAATGAAAACCACAAGAAATTGAATAAAAAAATGTCATGTAAGATAGTAAAGTAAGTTTTATTAAATATCAAAACCACTTAGAGTTAACAAAGTGTATAGTCGCTCAGCCCGAAGTGCACCCACATATAAACGAGTCAAATAATAGATGACTAGAACCAACAACCAAAGATGCGACCAAACAACCCACTAGCTCCTATCCTTTCGTAACTATCGATCTACTTTTAAAGACAAACCCTAGATTTGTTTGACTTAGCGTTGACAAGAGCACCCCATTCACAAAATCAATCAAACAACGGGATGCAGGAGACATAATCAGTCTCTGCGTCACCAAAAATAAGATCACCGGTTCTGAAACTTCACAAAATACACAGCTAGGAACTAAGAGGATTACCTTCGAGAGAAGGACTAGAGAGAAAGAAAAATGAGAGAATAACCCTTGAGAGAGAATGAAAGATGATATATAAGATATGAATTAGTAATGGCTGCGCATATACAACATATATATATATATATTAGGTCAGAATCAATAGGTTACAAAAAACCCTCCATTGGACGGATGTGGATTAATCTCGGAAGTGGATATGTGGGCCTTAGAAAATTGGCTTGGTTCTTACTTGGCTTTTCGATCAATTTGGGCCTCAAATATCACAATTGGAAATTAACAATCCTCCACCTAGTTTTTGGTCATAAAATTTCATTGGGTGTTTAGGGTCTTCATCGCAAAAAATAAAATAAAATTCCTGCGTAAATAAAACAAAAATGTCAACAAAGAAGTTTTTAAAAAAGTGTGTTTCATGATTAAAACCTACAACTACAGATAAAAATTAGTAGTACGTGTTACTCATATGTATCACAATATATAGCCTTCGTGAATGACTCGAATTTAGTAGAAGATAATACCTTTGTTCCAATATTATGAGGATTAACCAACACCCAAAGAACTCGCTAGCCCATATCCTCTCGCAAACTATTAATCTACTTTGAAGATAAACCAGATTTATTTGACTTATTGTGGAAAAGAGCACACATTCACAAAATCAGTCCAACAAAGTGATGTCGGAGAGATGATCCTTCTCCTCGTCACCAGAAACAAGATCACCAGTTCTCAAATTTCATAAAATATGGAAGCCAAGAACTGAGAGGACTTACGTTAGAGAGAGAATTAGGGGGAAGAGGATGGGAGAATAACCTTGGGAGAGAATGAGATATGATAGAGAAGATTTGAATGAGTACTGGCTGCCCTTATACAACATATATATATATATATATTAGATCGGATCAACAGGTCACAATAAAACCCTCCATCGGACGGATGTAAATCAATCTCGGAAGTAGATCAGCCAAATGAGTTTGGCCTTGGAAAATTGTCTCGGTTCTTACACTTGGCTTTGGATCAATTTGGGCCTCAAATATCATGTGTCAAAATTAACAATCCTCCACTTAGTTTTTGGTTTTATAAGTTCATTGGATATTAAAATACAACAAAATAGTCAATAAAGAATTTTAAAAAACTGCAATACATGATTAAACATACAACTACACATAAACCCATAGTACATGTTGATCATATGTATCACAGTATATAGTCTTTATACATTGCTCAAATTTGGTAGAAGATAACACTTTTGTTCCAATATTTTTAGGATTAAATTGGGAAGGAATTTTCTCTAATTTTATTTAATTCTTTAGCCACTATATCTTTAATGAAATGAAACTGTACATTAATGTGCTTAGTTTGGTCATGAAATACAAGATTCTTACAAAATTAAATACCATATATATCTACTATCCAAAAAATAGTAATGAAATTATGCAAATAACTGTTTTGGAGATTAAGCCTTTGATCGAAAGATTTTGGGAGATTTTATAAATACATCTAAGAGAAAATATAAAAAATGATATATGTATAAAAATTAAAATAAGTATTGTGCGTGTTCGTACAGTAACTTTGAAAATCTCATCGAAATTAAAAGAAAAAATAGTTTGACTAGTGTGTGGCCAGGTCGAACTCAAGGATCATGTGGATATGTTATGTTCAAGTAGAAAAAAATACAATGGGTTAATCCAAGCGAATGACTAAAAAATAAACTAGCTATTAAATTAGAATTTAATGTAACTAAAAAAATAATAAAAAAAATATATGTATAACTTTATACAAATTGGATTAAACAATGGATAGAAGTGATAGTGAAGTGTAAGCGAGTATATTAAAGATGGAAATGAGAGAGCGAGTTGTTTATGTCAGAGTTCTGTTGCCATGAGTGATGGCTATACTATTCTAGAGGAAATGTGTGAGGTGGTGTTGCTGTGTTGGCGGAAATTTATGTATAATTGGTAGTGGTTCAAAGGAATGAATGTTGTCAAACGTGATCAACATCTAGGGGATTTTGAATTCAGTATAAAAGAGTACAATTTATTGAAATTCATCTTCATTAATCTTTCTATAAAAAGATTTCAAATCAAATTTGAATTTAACTAAATATATCATTTTCTAGACAACAAAATATCTACTAATGATAAAACCACGTGGAGAATTCTTTGACAAGATTTGTATTAAATGTGAGAAAATCATTGAAAATAAAATAAGTTTAACATAAAATATAACCGTACTAAACATCACCATCAAATACAAAATTAACTTAAAGTTTAAAAAAAACATATTTATTAATATTAAGAAACACTATTAAGTTCTCAAATCAGCAAAATAAGATAAAATCAACAAAATAAATTTCGATGAAAAGAGAAATAAACTATTGGAACCTAATATTCAGAGGCTCCAGGACTGTTCATCAATTCCATCGTTGTGGGTTCCGAAAGTACTTCAAAGAGCCTGTTCGTCGTTGGATTGGGGGCGGCTCCTTCGGTGGAGCCTGCACTACTTCGAGCTAAAACGACCGTTTCAATTGATTTAAACTAAAATATACTAAAACCAGGATAAATCTACTGGAAAGCGGATAAAAATAGGCTGGAAACATAAATTAGCAAAAAATTAAGATAATCTCCTAAAACCTAGGGATAAACTAATAAAATGATAAAGACTTGTATAGGGTATGCATGTTCTTGTCGTGTGTGTGTTGTGTGTTTTACTATATTTATCTTAATATCAAATAACTATCTCTTCTACTAAAAAAGTAGTTTCACTTATTCCTTCCACTACCTCCAATCGCTTGGTAACCTCCCAAAATCGGCTTTCAACCTGAATTTTCTTTGAATCGCCTCCATTACATCTGAACTGCCTCCCTACTCATTCTGAACCACCTCCACTGCCCTTGAATCGATTCCCACTCATTCTAAACCAATGGAGGTGGTTATCCCATTATCTGTGAAAGTTGTTGTTTTCTGTCTTGTGGATTATCTTCCTCTGCGTTATGGATGCATTGTAGTCCAATGGAGGCAGTTGTTTTTAACCCAATGGAGGCATCAATTTTTGACTTTATGGAAGCATTGTTCCGGGATGGAGGCGCCATAGTCCAAGGAGTTGCTACCTCAAGGTTAATGGAGGTTGCTGCCCCAAGGTTTGTGGAGGCTGCTGCTTTTGGCCTTGTGGAGGCAACAATCATTTGTTTTGTGGAGGCATCAAAGTCCAATGGGGGTTGTTGCTTTCGGCTCTGTGGAGGCAACAATCTTTGGCTCCGTGGCATGAAGCTCCATTGTTATTGGACGGCTCCGTGGCCTGGGAGCTCCGGCTCCAGTTTTTTCTTGAGCGTCCTTCATATTCGCGTGTTTTGGGACCCATGTCCAACAATGCCCTCCTAAAAAGGGTTGGGCGATTGCTTCCGTTGAGCCCATGTCTTTTTGCTCCGAGCCTTTTGCTTGCATCAACTATGATAACTTCTGTTGACAAGGGATCCTTCTCGGCCTTCACTTCTTGGACTTTATTTCCATCTCAAAACATCAACTTTTGATGGAGTGTCGAAGGCACACAGTCGCATGCATGAATCTAATTTCATCCTAAGAGAGCCAAATAAAATGGCCTATTATCGATCATCATGAAAGTTGACGATATTTCTTTTGTCCCCAGTTGCACATCAAAAGTGATCATACCTGCCGATTTGTAAGAATTTCCCATAAAATTGGTAAGCCGTACAAATGTAGAAATCAAATTGTCACTAGTCTTTCCGAACTTCCGTAGGGTCTCAATTGGCAACACATTCACAAAAGCTCCACTGTCCACCAGAACTTGGTTAAGCGGATGGCCATTCATCGAGGTCTGAATGCGCAAAGGCTTGGCATGTTGGTTTTGGCCAGGCTCGAGCCTCTTAAATTCTATCATGGTGGCCACATCATTCCATTCGAAGATAGGATCTTCGTCAACGACAACTTCCTCTAACTATTGAAATTCTTCCGAAGCTTTGAATTCTTGTAGAGGCTCCTCCACTTGCTTCCTTTTGGAAAAAACTCATCCATCTACTTTCCTCTTTGAAAGGGCTCATTCGTTTGCTTTTTTGTTAGAAAAAGCTCCCCCATTTGCTCTCTTTTTGGAAGTGGCTCCACAGCCTACTTCCTTAGCGGCTCCACAACTTGTTTACATTCTGGAAGTGGCTCCACAGCCTACTTTTTTCCTGAAAGCTACTCCGCAGCCTATTTCCTTAGCGGCTCCATAGTCTGCTTTCTTTTTGGAAGTGGCTCCACAACGTGCTTTCTTTTTAAATTCAGCTCCACAACCTGCTTCCTTTCTCAAAGCGGCTCCACAGCGTGTTTCCTTAGCAGTTCCACAACCTGCTTTCTTTCTTGAAGTGGCTCCACAGCCTACTTTCTCTCTGAAAGCAGCTCCATAGCCTGCTTATTTTTTGGAGGTGATTCTGCCATCTGTTTTTCTTTTGGAAACGGCTTATGTGAGCTTTCCTCCTCTATGCGAGCCTGCAATTTCTTATTTGAGCTAGCCTATTTCGAGTCCTGTTGAGTTCTCTTATTGCCCCCTTGGTGGAAGGCTCTGGCTTATTCATAATCCATTTTTCATTCTCTTTCACGATAGGAGGCTTCCATATCGCCTTAGGAATGATGGTGATCTGGTTGGCCTTGGTAACAGTCCAAACTCGTTTCCCTTTCGCATCCTTAACTTCTGCTACAATGGCCACCGGCTTGGGTCATTTGTATACTTTCCTGTTCTTCAATCTTGAGGCTTTCGGATTTGGGATGATGACACCAACATTAGGTTCCCTCTTGACCATCCTTTGTCTTACATTCTCCATGTTCAAACTTGTGACTTTATCAAATGTCACTCTTTTGAAGTCGATTTGTTAGTGGGTGCCTTCAGTCCTAGACAGTCTTGAACTGAATGTTTTGACGGATGAGCGCTAAGCCCATCTTTCATAGGCCCTTTAACCGACATGGTATTTGGATAAGGAATAAACCTTTTGCTCAGCTTTAATGCCGGACACAAATAATCTTTCCATTTGCTAATTTTGTTGCCAAAGCTTCTGTCTCCGCAAAGTCCTTTTCGTCTGAAGTCTCTAGGGCTTCTACCCTTGTAGGCTTCTTTTCGTATGGAGCCTTCATAGCCTCTGGAGTCTCTGCCCCTACAGCCTCCTAATCTTATGGAGCCTCTATGGTCTTTGGAGCTTGTGCCCCTGCAGACTCCTTTTCATATGGAGCCTCTACCTTTGCAACCTCTTTTTTGTTTGGAGTCTCCATGGTCTTTGGAGTCTCTGCCTCCGCAAACTCTGGAGCTTCCATGGCTTCTAGAGCCTCTGTCTCCGCAAACTCCTTTTCGACTGGAGCCTCTACAGCCTTTGGAGTCTCTGCCCCTGCAGCTTTTTTTTTTTTTTGTATGGAGGTGAATTTTTCGCGCTCAAAGTGGCACTAGGCTTCTTTTCAAATCTTCTTTTCGAAAATGCCCTCCGTATGCAATCTGCAATGACATCAACGTCCATCAGAGGCTTGGCCTCTTGTTGATTTGGTGTCAGCGGCTGCAATCCAGATGTCTGCTGATGGAAGGTTGACGGCTGCATCTCTGTGGCCTGCCCTCATTGCTCCTGTGTTTCAACGGTCCTCTTCCATTGGAGATTAGCCACATACGGACCGTGACATCCCCATGACGGTGTTGGCACATTCCACATACGTTGTCCGCTGAATCGCGTTGGCGGGATCATGCCAAATGCTGGAAATTTGCCTGCTCCTCATGGAGGCTCAGCACTACTCTCCAAAACTCCAACGGCCAAGGGGTTCCAGCCCTCCGCAGCCTGTTGGCTCCAGCGCTCCGCAAGCTGTTGGTTGCAGCCCTTCGCAGGCTGTTGGCTCCAGCCTCCTGCAAGCTGTTGGTTCCAGCCCTCCACAGGCTGTTGCGTCCAGCCTCCTGCAAGCTGTTGGCTTCAGCCTCCAGCAACCAGGTGGCTCCAAGCTCCTGCAGTTTGGAGGCTCTAGCCCGATCATGCATGCCCCGGCCCTAAGGCCTGAAGCATTGGATTTTCTGCGACAATGCCGTAGCTTTCTTCAAGTGGTACAATGAACCCCATGTATGCCTCGACATCATTCTTCGAGAAATCTGACGTTGGTCCCACTGGGCGTGCCAATTGTTGGAACCTAAAAGAGGCTTCGAGCCTAAACGACCGATTTTGATGGATTTAAACTAAAATTTACTAAAATTTGGATAAATCTACTAGAAAGTGGATACAAACATGTTAGAAACATAAATTAGCAAGAAATTAAGATAATCTCCTAAAACCTATGGATAAACTAATAAAATGATAAAGACTTGTAGAGGATATGTGTGTTCTTGTCGTGTGTGTTGCGTGTTTTACTATATTTATAATAATATCAAATAACTACCTCTTCTACTAAAAATGTAGTTTCACTTATTCCTTCCACTACCTTCAACCTCCTAGTAACCTCCCTCCATCAATTTTCAACTGCTGGATTTTTTTCGAATCGCCTCCATTACATCTGAACTAGCTCCCACTCATTCTAAACCGCCTCCACTTCCCTTGAATTGATTCCCAATTCATTCTGAACCAATAGAGGTGGTTATCCCATGATCGTGGAAGCTGTTGTTTTCTTTCTTGTGGAGGCAACCTTCCTTTGCTTTGTGGAAGCACCGCAATCCAATAGAGGCAGTTGTTTTCAACCCATTGGAGGCAGCACATTCTGACTTTGTGAAAGAAATGTTCCGGAATAGAGGCGCCATAGCCTAAGGAGTTGCTGCCCCAAGGTTAATAGAGGTTGTTGCCCCAGGGCCCATGGAGGCTGCTGCTTTCGGCCTTGAGGAGGCAGCAATAATTTTCTTTGTGGAGGAATCACAGTCCAATGGAGGTTGTTACGTTGTTTTCGGCTTTGTGGAGCCAACAGTCTTTGGCTCCGTGACATGAAGCTCTATTGTTATTGGACGGCTCCGTGGCCTGGGAGCTCTGGCTCCGCTTTTGTCTTCGAGCCTCCTTCATATTCGGGTGCTTTTTTGGACTCATGCCCAATATAAACATACAAATAAAGCTTACATACAAATAACCTTTACTACTGACAAATGACGGCCAATGACGGTGGGTGGAGAAAGGGTTCCTTTCTTTTTTTTTGGAGGGGGGGGTTTAAATTTAGGCTTGGTCATGTACTGAGTCAAAACGGGTTTGGTGATGCTAAGATGCCAGTCTTGCAAAACGGTGAGGTGAGTTGTCCTGGTGCTGCTGGTGCCCTACCAGGACGCCAAGGTGCTATGAAAACCATGATTATAATGCTCTAAAATAAAAATAAAGTTCAAATAATATATATTGCTGATGATCACCACAAAAAACAAATTAAAATGCTACAAAATGTGCATCATATACAACCAACAACATCTTTTATAGAATAAATATCAAGACATGTGGTTCGCTCTGTTTCTCTCATGACTCACCCTCGTCGCGAGGCGAGATACCAAGAACGCAATTGAAGGAAAGAGAATATGATAAAAGACATATTTCTGGGATGAGCCAACTACATATATTTATTGTGGCATCCGATTTCACAAATACATAGAAGAGAGATCAAAATATCACATGAGAACCAAGAAAGAGAAAGAGACACAACACTATGAATAAAATATCTTTTTAGTCAAATATCAACTTTTCACACTATTGGCTATGTGAATGTATGCATTATATTCTAATTTATTGAATAATTAGATGTATATTTTATTATTTATGTATCAACTTTAGTCATTAAATTAAAATCCACATCTTTTGCTAAGGTAGAGCATTTTAATTCAGCTACAGTAATTTCTATATCAAGTAATTCCTATATCAGTAATTAATTTTATCACATATTTCTTTCAAGAAAGGAACTGACTTGTACAGAATATGCAGCGATCATAGGTCCTGCTACTATACCACTAAATGCAGTTCCATCTGCCCGAGCTATACTCAACCTTCCATCATTGCCACTTTGAAGTCCACCTCTACATGGAACAAAGGAACCAACCATTGATAAATTTGGAAGAGACCCTACACACACAGACAAACACATAAAAAATTATAAATAAGGATAGATGACTAACTCGGGAAACATGCTCCTAATAAAGAAGGTACCAATAATTATTACTTGAAGATTATATATTTGATTATACTTAAAAAAAAGTAGTGTTATACCCAAATTAAATTTAAGAGCAACCATAAAAATGGTTAACATCATGGGCAAGTACTTGAATAAAATATCAATTGAAATGGAACAATTTCTTAAAGAGCACATGGATGAAAAAAATTACAGAAGCATGCAAATAAACACAAAAATAATATATCAAATCCAAGAAAGAACAATTAAACAAATAAAAGATAACCTCCTATCAAACAAGAATGAAAAGTCAATATAGATGTAAGTAATTTAAGAAACCTCATATACTCTGGGTTCGCCATCTTGTGCAGGGAGGCTGATTGTGGCGCGTGATAAGGTCGCAGCGGTTGTTATTATGAAAACAACCCCTGGTTCAGTGGTAGTAACATCCAATATTTTTCTTAATACATCCTGAAAAATATGTCAATAAGTTCATTACATTACATGTAGAAGTGATAGGAAAGAAGTATTGTTTAACGACTATAGAAAGAAAACTATATGATGGAGCAATATAGTCAAAGCAAATAATCAATGTACTTTATTTATTTATGTAGCTACTTACTAAAATACAAGCATAGCCATTTATGGGAAGTGCAATGATCTATACAACGATGCATGACATAAATGCTTATAATGCCAGAAAATCATACAAAATTAGATAAAAGCACCTAAAACACATGCAATCTCAAACCTCTCCACCGTTGACTCTGAGAATTTTTATTTTGAAGTTCTCCGAATTGGAAGAACCTGCAAGCACAGTTTTCATACTTAGTTCACAATTTTAAAAATACAAAGAGATAATAAAAATCTCTGGAGTATTAGATCTTATGCTTTCCATTGAATAATATAATTACCAGAGGATCTGGGCCAGGCAGTAGGGTGGGAGGTTGACCCAACCACAGCGGCTGGGGTGTAGTATGCAGCCGGCGCCATTGCCTCTAGAGCCTTTTCTGAAGACGAGGTTTTATTTTTATATGCGTGCTATAGTTCAATCTGAAAAATTAAACCTTCTAACTCTGAAAAGTTACTCTTACGACAGTACGGACCGAAATATCGATTTTAACAATGAAAACCACATGAAATCAAATGAAAAAATGTAATGTAACTTAGACCCTAATAAACCCACTTACATACGATTTGAACACAGGATGACAAGAATCGAAACCCAAAGATGCGACCAAACAACTTGGTAGCCCCTATCGTCTCACAACTATCGATCTACAGCTATTTCGAAGACAAACCTTAGATTTATTTGACTAAGAGTAGACAAGAACACATTACTCACAAAATCACTCAATGAAACAAAGGAGACACATTCAGTCTGCTCGTCACGGGAAAGAAGATCACCGGTTCTGAAACTTCACAAGAACCGAGTGAACTTACTTTACAGAGAATATTAAAGAGAAAGGGAGATGATATGAATGAGAGAATAACCCTTGATAGAGAAGATATAATAAGTAATGGCTGCGCATGTACAATATATATATATTATATCAGAATCAATGGCTTGGATGGTTCCTCACCTCGAACACCTTCCCGTGGACCTATAACTTTCTCAGGTCTCACACAGAAGCACATAATATGGATAGAAAGAGAAAAAAGAACAAGGTTCACTCAAGTTAGTGAAATGTCTATTTCTCTCAAATAAACTCAAATAGTTTACAAATGAGGATGACTCTTCTATATATATATATATATATAGACCCTATAATGGGTTGGGCTAACACATGTTAAAGTATATCTGAATAAGCTCTATCTATATAAAAATATGGATAAGGATAAAGTACGTCTGTTATCCGGATAAGCTCTATGTATGTAAAATATGGATAAGGATAAGGTATGTCTATCGGATGGACATCAACTTGGTCAAGGGGCAATCCTGGCATTCCTGGAATATTTTGGAATGTTTTGGGAGGTTACTATTAGCCCATTTGTTCTCGATAGCCTTGTGATTCAGTACTTGGCATGATGTTGGTCATGAAAAATACCTCCATCAGAGGATGTGGATTAATATCACAAGTGGATCAGCCAGACAAGTTTGGCCTTAAAAAATTGGCTTGGTTCTTACAATTGGGCTTTGGTTAAATTTGTGCCTCAAATATCAACATGTCGAAATTAATAGCCCCCCCTAGCTTTTTGTCCTAAAATTTCATCGAGTTTTAGGGTCTTCATCGCTATAAACAAAATTACAGTCTTGCCTAAATAAAACAAAATTGTTAGTAAATAAATTTAAAAAATTGACTTACAATTACACAAAAAATAGGTACTATGTTAATCATATGTATTAAAATATATAGTCTTAATGCATGACTAATATTTAGTAGAAGATAATACTTTTTTTTCCAATATTATCATGACTAAATTGAGAAGGAATTTTCTCCAATTTTTATTAATTCTTTACCCACTATATCTCTAATGAAGTGAAAATGTACACTAATATGTTAGGTTTAGTCATGAAATACAAGATTAAATATATTAATTCTTACACAATTGAATACCAGATCTACTATTCAAAAAACAGTAACAAAATTATGCAAATAACTGAATTCTGGATTAAGCACTTGATCAAAAGTTTTTGCGAGATTTTTTAAATGTATTTAAGATAAAATAAAAAATATTTTATGTATAAAAATATAAACAAATATAATGTGTGTTCATGTAGTAACTCTGAAAACATCGTCAAAATTAAAATCTCTTTGACCGGTGCACGTACACGTCGAACTCAGGAAATATAAGAATTTGGTATGTTTAATTAGGAAAAAGTACATTGAGTTAATGCAATTGAATAGCTGAAAAATAAGCTGGCTTCTAATACATATTTTAATCGAACTTAAAAAGCAATAAAATATGTCTAACGGGTATATAAATTGGATGAAACAATGGATAGAAGTGATTGTGAAGTGTAAGCGAGTATTAAGTGATGAAGAGGACGGAGCAAGGTGTTTATGTATGAGATCTGTTGCGATGAGTGATTTTTATATTATCCTATAGCTAGAGAAAATGTACGAGGTGGCGTTACTGTGTTAGTGGATATGTATTTATAATTGCGAGGTGGTTTGTGTAAGATATGACCTCGCGTCATTTATTAATTATGGATGGTTTAAATGAAATAAAATAAATAAATGATAATATTAAGTCGAATTGGTCTAGTCAAATTAATAGTGGTTTAATACCACTTTATCATTATCCTACGTTGATAGAATGTGGGATAATGATTTTAACGCAAATGATTCTGGTCCTGGTCCTCCTTCTGCCTATAAAAGGCCAGAACAAATCTATTTCTATCACACACAAATTTAAAACTTACGCGTTCTGGCATTGAGGCTAAGAGGGAGAAACAAGAGGATCCAACTTATCCTCTAAAGAAGAGAATCCAACTCATCGTCTAAATTAAAGCATCCAATTCATCATCTCAACCAGAGGATCCAACTTGTTGTTCTGCGAGAATGGTTTCCAACCAAGGTCAGTATATATACGCATTTATATGATTTTGTGAGAATCATAAAGTTCAAGATCTGCGAATTCAAATCGATTATATTTTGTTTTAAACTTACATGTGGTATCAGAGCATGATTTTGAACTTGTGAATTCTCCGATCAATGGTTAGAATTATGTAAGGATAGATTTTTTCCGCTGCGATCTAAATATTTGATTTGCGAAAGTTTTATTTATAAAATTCTTATTATAACATAATTTAAATAATGATATGTATTTTTGAAAACTTCGTGTTTTTTAAAAATTAATTTGATATTATCATCATCATCATCATCATTATTATTATTATTATTATTATTATTATTATTATTATTATTATTATTATTATTATTATTATGTGCATATGTGTATATGTTCTGCGTATATTATTGTTAATTTAAATCACCCCATATATGTTTTGCCTATATATGTATGCTTTTAATTAAATCATTATCCTTAATGATATTATTTAATAATAATATATTATGATATTAGTTTATCGACAATTAGTTGAATAATCATCCCACGATTTATGGAATTGTTGATTTATTTGTATAACCGTTATGCATTAAATAAAATAAATATTAATAATATATCCATTAATAGAATTTGCGTTGATTAATATTATTTAACTTTTTTTTTGCTACTGTATATTATTTAAATAATGCATAATTATTGTTGTAGATTATTTTGATTATATTCAAATATATTATATAATTTAATATTTAAATTAGGAATAATCTGTTAATCACCAAAGTGATCAGATTAGAAAGATATTAAATAAATCTAGATATATTTGAATGTATTATATAATTTAATATTTAAATTATGATTAATCTGTTAATTACTAAAGTGATCAGATTAGAAAGATATTTGTGTAGATATTAAATTAAATGCTAAATTTTAATTACTCATTATAATGTGACTTATGACATTATGTTTTAACAATGGGTAAATTAAAGTTCATTAATTATAAAATATTTAAGGATCAACCCAAAGGTAAATCAATTATTTTATAATTGACAATTTTTAAGTACTTTTATTAAATATGCAAGATTATCCAAAGATGACATGCATGTTCAATTAAAGTGCGATTTTATTGTGCGAATTATGTTAGCGTCAATTATATTTCATTAGTACGTTGTTGTTCACCCAAAGGAGAATTACAATGTACATTTATTATTTTTGCCTTGAATCTGATTTGAAAATCTCAATTATATTAATTTACAGTAACTGTGCCTGCTTCGCTTCATTCGCATGCATCATTTGTTCCTATGTTTAATGAGCTCAACTATTCCGAATGGTCTCAGCACATTCAATTTCAACTTGGTGTTTTAGGTCTTGACCTACCACTCCATGTTGAAAAGCCTCCTACTATTACTGATACTAGCAGCGAAAGTGAAAAGTCTTTCTATAATGCTTGGGAGAGACCGAATCGATTAAGTCTGATGCTTATGCGGATGAGTATAGCGAACCACATTAAGTCTACTCTTCCTGAAATCAATGATGCTAAGGAATTTATAAAAGCAGATGGGGAACGTTCTCAAACTGCAGATAAGTCTCTCGCTGGGACACTAATGGCTACGCTAACCACCATAAAGTTTGATGGTTCGCGATCCATTCATGAGCATGTTGTCGAAATGAAGAACCTGGTAGCAAGATTGAAAGCCTTAGGGATGACTGTGGATGATAACTTTCTGGTGCAGTTTATCTTGAATTCACTGCCCCCTGAGTATGGTCCGTTCCAAATGAACTATAATACCATGAAAGATAAATGTTAATGTGAATGACCTTCACAGTATGCTAGTTCAAGAGGAAACACGGCTTAAAAATCAGGGCTCTCATTCAATTCATCTTATTACCAACCAAGGAGCTGGTAGGAGAGTCGGGAATAAGAAAGTGAAGGGCAAGTGCGGACCATTGAAAGTGAATGTGCCGTCTATCCAAGCCCCGAAGAAGGAACTCAATGATGTCAAGTGTCGCTTTTGTGGAAAATCCGGATACTTTCAGAGAGATTGCCTGAAACGAAAGGCTTGGTTCAAAAAGAAAGGTACTAATACTTTTGTATGTTTCGAATCAAATTTGATTGAAGTTCCTCATAATACTTGGTGGCTTGATTCTGGCTGTACCACTCATGTTTCGAAATCCTTGCAGGGATTCCTTACGATCCAAACCACAAAGGCAAATGAAAGATATTTATTTTTATGGGAAATCAAGTCAAAGCTCTTGTTGAAGCCGTAGGAACCTACCGTTTAATTTTAAATTCTGGACACCATTTAGATTTATTTGAGTCTCTTTATGTACCTTCTGTTTCTCGCAATTTGGTTTCTATTTCTAAACTCGATTTTGTTGGATATTCATTTAATTTTGGCAATGGTTGTTTCACTTTGTTCAAAAATAATTATCCAATTGCTTCTGGTGTTCTTGAAAGTGATCTTTACAAATTCAATCTTGACAACCTCTTTGCTGAAATTCTTTTAACCCTGCATTATGATGTTGGAACTAAACGTGGTTTAGTAAATGAAAACTTTTCTTACTTGTGGCATAAACATTTGGGGCATGTTTCCAAAGAAAGAATTACAAGATTAGTGAAGAATGAAATCCTTCCGGATTTAGATTTCACTGATCTTGGTGTTTGTGTGGATTGTATAAAAGGAAAACAAACAAAACACACAAAGAAAGGAGCCACAAGAAGCACACAGCTTCTTAAAATAATACGCACTGATATTTGCGGACCATTTGATGTTTCCTCTTTTGGAAACGAAAAATATCTCATTACCTTCATTGATGACTTTTCACGTTATAGTTACATCTATCTATTACATGAGAAATCTCAGTCAATAGACGCTCTAGAAGTGTTTATTAATGAGGTTGAAAGACAACTAGATAGAAAAGTGAAAATCATCAGATCTGATAGAAGTGGTGAATATTATAGAAAATATAATGAATCGGGTCAATGCCCGGGTCTGTTTGCCAAATTTCTTGAAAAGCGTGGCATATGTGCTCAATACACTATGCCAGGTACACCACAACAAAATGGTGTAGCTGAAAGGCGTAATCGAACACTCTTGGATATGGTTTGGAGTATGCTCAGTAATTCTTCACTGCCCATATCGCTGTGGATGCAAGCGCTTAAAACTGCCATGTACTCATTGAATAGGATTCCTACTAAAGCAGTTCCTAAAACTCCCTTTGAGTTATGGATTGGCAAGAAATCTAGTTTAAGGAACCTACATGTTTGGGGTTGCCCGGCAGAGATAAGAGCTTATAATCCATATGAAAGAAAGTTAGACTCAAGGACAATCAGTGGTTTCTTCATTGGTTATCCCGACAAGTCTAAAAGGTATAAGTTTTATTGTCCTAATCATAGTACAAGAATTATTGAAGCTGGAAATGCAAAGTTCATTGAAAATGGTGAAGTTAGTGGGAGTCAAGAATCTCGAAAGGTTGACATTCAGGAAGTTAGGGTGCACATTACTGTACCACTGACTTCTAATAATGTTGTTGTTCCTTCTATTATTGAACCTCCTAACACTGGACACGAACAACAAATTAATGAACAATTGACCCACAATGAAGATAATGAACTTGCAGTAGATGAACCACGTGAAATAGTATTGCGAAGGTCTGAAAGACAAAGACGTCCTGCTATTTCCAATGATTATGTGGTATACCTACAAGAGTTGGAATGTGATTTAGGACTCAATGACGATCCAACTTCATTTTCATAACCCATGGAAAGTAATAATTCTAATAAGTGGTTAGATGCCATGAATGATGAGTTGAATTCTATGAAGCATAATGATGTTTGGGATCTTGTCGAGTTGCCTGAAGGTTGTAAATGAGTCGGGTGTAGATGGGTCTTCAAGACAAAACGCGACTCAAATGGTAACATCGAAAGATACAAGGCCAGACTACTTGCCAAGGGTTTTACGCAAAAAAATGGTGTTGATTATAAGGAGACATTTTCGCAATTCTCTAAGAAAGATTCGTTTAGAATTATTATGGCTTTGGTGGCTCATTACGATTTAAAGTTACACCAAATGGATGTGAAAATAGCCTTTTTAAATGAAATTTGCATGAGGAAGTTTATATGGAGCAACCTGAAGGCTTCTCCATTACAGGAAAGGAAAATATGGTGTGTAAACTTAGGAAATCAATATACGGGCTTAAACAAGCTTCCCGACAATGGTATATCAAGTTTCATGATACTGTGACTTCTTTTGGATTCAATGAAAACACCATCGATAGATGTGTGTATCTGAAAGTCAGTGGGAGCAAGTTTATTTTCCGATCCTGTATGTTGATGATATCTTGCTTGCAACGAATGATCTTGGTTTATTATATGATACTAAGAAGTTTCTCTCTAAAAACTTTGAAATGAAGGATATGGGTGAGGAATCCTATGTGATCGGAATAGAAATATTACGTGATAGATCACCAGGAATGTTAGGATTGTCTCAAAAGGCTTATATCAATAAAGTTTTGGAGAGATTTAGAATGGAAAAATATTCTTCTAGCATCGTTCCAATTCAGAAAGACGACAAATTCAGTCTCATGCAATGTCCACGAAATGAATTGGAACGTAAGCAAATGAATGGAATTCCTTATGCATCAATTGTGGGAAGTCTGATGTATGCGCAGACTTGTACGAGGCCAGACATCAGCTTTGCTATTAGAATGCTCGGTCGATACCAAAGCAATCCAGGATTAGATCACTGGAAGGCCGCAAAGAAAGTGTTGAGATACCTGCAAGGGACAAGAGAGCACGTGCTTACATACAGGAGGTCTGATTGTCTAGAGGTGGTTGGTTATTCAGATTCGGATTATTCCGGATGTGTTGATACCAGAAAATCCACTTTTGGATATTTGTTCCTACTAGCCGGAGGAGCAATATTATGGAAAAGTGCGAAGCAGTCTGTCATAGCTGCGTCCACTATGGAAGCTGAATTTGTGGCATGCTTCGAGGCCACAGTTCAAGGAAATTGACTACGGAACTTTATTTCGGGGTTTGGAGTAGTCGACAGTATTGCCAAGCCACTGAAAATTTATTGCGATAATTCCGCAGCAGTCTTCTTTTCAAAGAACGACAAGTATTCCAAAGGTGCAAAACATATGGATCTAAAGTACCTTGCCGTTAAAGAAGAGGCTCAGAAACAAAAGATGTCAATTGAATATATTAGCACCAATCTTATGGTTGCGGATCCGTTAACTAACGGATTGCCTCCAAAGACATTTATTACACATGTTGAAAGAATGGGCATTGTGAATGTAATTTGATGAATATTATGTTTATGTATTTGACATCTCGAGCTCCCTTATGCATTGTTTCTGAAATTGAATATTTTCTTGTTCATTCATTTGTGCACATAATTGTTTGAACAAGATGTAGTCTACCTTAGACATTAAAGTGGACCATTATCGATATTTCCAATTATGAATGAATTAAGTAGAAAATTAGTGTTGTACATGGAAGGAACTATGTCGATTCAATGACGTAGAACCGCTATGACTCATATTAGTATATACTTAATAAATGATGTTGGACTTGTACCAATAAAGTTTCTTATTTTATTTAAACCATGAAGACATGTTCTATCACTCGGCCAAGTGGGAGAATGTAAGATATGACCTCGCGTCATTTATTAATTATGGATGGTTTAAATGAAATAAAATAAATAAATGATAATATTAAGTAGAATTGGTCTAGTCAAATTAATAGTGGTTTAATAACACTTTATCATTATCCCACGTTGATAGAACGCAGGATAATGATTTTAACGCAAAGGATTCAGGTCCTCCCTTTGCATATAAAAAGCCAGAACAGATCTATTCTATCACACACAGAATTTAAAACTTACACGTTCTGGCATTGAGGCTAAGAGGGAGAAACAAGAGGATCCAACTCATCCTCTAAAGAAGATGATCCAACTCATCGTCTAAATTAGAGCATCCACTTCATCGTCTCAACTAGAGGATCCAACCTGTCGTTTTGCGAGAATGGTTTCCAACCAAGGTCAGTATATATACGCATTTATATGATTTTGTGAGAATCATAAAGTTCAAATCTGCGAATTCAAATCAATTATATTTTGTTTTAAACTTACAGTTCAAGGAAATGAATGTGATCACACATGTTCATCTAAGTCTGACTCATGACTTGATTGATCTTTGACCTTAGGAATTACAATGAAGCTTCAGATCCATAACCAATAATATTATTTCAAAGCGAAGCCGTTGTCATCGGACCAATAAGCAAGCACATATGTCTTAGTCATCATTATCAAATTGTTTAAATAGTGGTCCTATCCCTTTGATCTTTCTCTTTAATCGAGGTTAAATTCAACTCATAACTAAGAAGGTAAAAAATGCTCTGTCGTACATAATGGCTATGAACCACCTATACCCTGTTAACAATGCAATGTGGGCATAGACATGGATAGTTAACTCTTCTATGTCCGTCTATGATCTTATCAAGAACTTAACATAAACAACTGAAGTATGAACATGGAGATTTATCCCTAACCACGTAAATTGTGTCTTTTTAATTTTCTACATTATTCTTGTATTAAAATTTATTGTATTTTTCCGAAAATTTCAAAACAATTAGCTTAAAATTATGAGAAATTGTAATTTTTTTATGCTAGTTTCGGCTCATTATTAAGGTATATATTTTTACGGCATTAACTCATCCATAATCCTTCTTTCTACTACTGGAATTGAAAAATAGCACGTGAGGAGCATGTGTGATGACGCGGCAACACTAAAGTTGTGGTGGACTTTCCAAAGCAAATGTGGGTGTCCAGGTGCACATGTTCTAGCGTTAGCTAGGAAATTAAAATAAGTAATTAAATTAAAATTTATTATTATTATTATTATTATTAAAAATCAATCTTGAAATTTTCAAATATGAAAAATAGATAATTTTATTTATTTTACTATTCAATTATTCTTCTGTGATCCAAGCGCCATAACCTAAAGTAAAATCTTACTTAGATGACATCCTAACTTCCCATTTCCACTGCCGAAATTCTTTTTCCGAATATTACTATTTTATAGATAGATTAATATAGTTACTATCTTAATTCCATAGAAATAAAATATCATAATTTATCCATGTCATCGGTGATGTCAATTTCATATTGACACTTGGGCTTTTAAGTAAAGTTTGTTGGTTATGTTACAAAAGAATATATATGTGTTAATAATCAACATTTTTTTTTTTAATACTCTAAAACTGATGTTTGGATGATTTGTAGAGAGTGAGCAATAGTACTATTAATGCTATTCTCATCAAACACGTAACAAAAATTCACGTTAGAATAAAGACAAGTGGAAAATGGGATAGATAGCGAGAGGAGTGACTAAGTACAATTATTTACATTGTATAAGTACATCCTCCGGATGCCCTTTGGATCAAGTGCCAACAAAACCGAAAATACTTACTTAAGTATTGGGCCACGTTTATTCTTTCACTCACCTATTTCTTATAAGCATAAATTAATTTAATTCATGTTTTATTGTAATTCAAAAATTGAATCACTTCATAGGTATTGGTTACAATGAGATTTTTTCACGTCTTCTCTATTGTTTACATTACAAATATACAACATCACATTGCTATCATTTATATCCATTAGCTCCATGTAAATGCATTGGTGCTTATGCACATCTTTGTTCGCGAATAACTCACAATTTGTATTCACTTCATTTATTGGTTATAGTGGAACACTGATTATAAATGTAACATGGGTTTGATCCAACACCCAATGTACATTCCGCACAGTCAGCATCAACAATCTAACTGCCAATATAGACGAAGAAAAAGCCATACTTCAAATGCACATATGAAAATTGCAATAAATATTAGTTACTTTGAAGTTCCAAGCACAACACCATTGGATTGTCGTATCGCCTAAGTGACACGGTGCCCACCATGTTGACAAATTGGCAATGTGGCAATTCACTATAAATTTCTAATATTTATTATATTATATAAAATGGTAATCTTAGATCATTGAAAATTTAACAAGTTTAAAATCAAATATAACCGTACTAAAGATCACCATCAAAATAAAAAATTAACTTAAAGTTTCAAAAACATTATTATTAATATTAAGAAACACTATTAAGTTCTCAAATCAAGAAAATAAGATAAAGTCAACAAAATAAATTTCCATGAAAAGAAAATAAACATACAAATAAATCTTACATACAAATAACCTTTAGTGACCAACGACGGCCAATGATGGTGGATGGAGAAAACAGAGGCAAGTAGGACGAGAAGGGAAAGAAGAAATGAAGCGGCAACCTAGGGTTTTTTTGGGGAGGAGGAGGGTGCTTTAAATTTAAAGGGATGTTTGATAATTAGTTGTTAGCTGAGTTAGTTGTTAGCGGATTGAATTAACTGATTTGACTAGTGGATTCAGTTAGTTTTTTGTGCTAAAGTATTTGATATTAACTGTTTATACATAAAATGCCAATCAAAGATATATCGTATTTTATTTTTAAAATATTTAGTTGTGTTTTTTCCGCATGTACGATTTTTTAGAATTTTATTATTACTTATTGAAAATTATGCAATTTTTTTTATTAAAATATCTACTTTTGTTATCTTTTTGAATGCTTTTGTAAGAAATTAATGTATTTTTATTAAAAAAATATGAATTTTTTTTCTTTCATTAGAAATAGTGTATAAAATTTTTAAAAAAATGTATATATTTTTTTATTAAGTTAATTTAATTAATTAATTATATTTATAATTTTAATTAAATGTATTCTAATATATTGATTATTTATAAAAATACTTATGAGACAAAATATATATAGTATATATACATCGAATAAGAATTATTTTAAATTTATAAGCTATTAAAATAATTTAATAAATACTACAATGAAAAATATATATTCAAGGGCAAATAACTTATATTTAAGGGCAAGAAAGGAATATTTTTTTAAAAAAATAAGCAACTATTCTGAAATGTCGGGTTATACAATTTTTCAGAAATTAGTTTTTTGGGGTTAATAAGTTATTTAAAAAGCTAATTTATCAAACAATTAAATTACTTTTTTGACTGATGTTTAATAAACTAAAAACTCTCCAAAACGCTGTTTATCAAACACCTCCTGTGTCTTTTCATGTACTTAGTGAAAATAATCCAATTGGGTTTTGTGATGCCAAGATGGCAGCCTTGTAGAACGGTGAGGCGAGCTGTCCTGGCGCTGCCGGTGCACTGCCAGGATGCCAAGGTGCCATAAAAATCATGATTACAATGCTTTAAAGTAAAACTTAAATTTAAATAATATATATCACTGATGATCACTACAAAATACAAATTAACATGCTACAACATGTGCATAATATACCACCAACAACATCTTCTATAGAATAAATATGTAGACAACATATTCAGTTTACAATAATCATATACACTTTCATTTATGCAGAATCGAACTCTGCATGTGGTTCGCTCTACTTCTCTCATGACTCACCCTCGTCATGGGGCGAGCAACCAAGAACGATCTGCAATTGAAGGAAAGAGAGTGTGATAAAAGACATATTTCTGGGATGAGCCGGCTACATATAATTATTTTGGCGTCCAATTTCACAAATACATAGAAGAGAGATCAGAACAACACATAAGAAACAAGAAAGAGAAAGAGACACAACACTATTACATACATTGGAACACTTGATGAATAAAAATTCTTTCCAATCAAATATTAATTTATTGATTAATTAGATGTATATTTTATTAGTTGCGTAGCAACTTTAGTCATTAAATTGAAATCCACATCTTTTGCTAAGCTCGGGCATTTTAATTCAACTACAGTAATTCCTCTATTAGTAATTAATTTTATCATATATTTAGTGATGCCAATTGCAAACCATCTTTCAAGAAAGGAACTAACCTGTACAGAAGATGCGTTGATAATAAGTCCTACTACGATACCGCCAAATGCAGTTCCATCTGGCCGAAGTAAGGCTGTACTCAACCTTCCATCATTGCCACTTTGAAGTCCACCTCTAGATGGAACAAAGTAACAGACCATTGAAAGAATTTGAAACGAACCCTATACACACAGGCACGAAAAAAAAATTATAAATAAGGATAGATGACCAACTACAGAAACATGGTCCTTATTAGAAGGTACCGATATTTATTACTTGAAGATTAAATATTTAATTGTATTTAAAAAAAAGTGCAATTCATAGCCTCGCAGATAATTAGCCATATAAATGATAAAACATCCAATTCAATGATTAGTGTTATTCCCAAATTGAATATAAGTGGAACCATAAAAATGGTTAACATCAAAGGCAAGTAGTTGAATAAAATGTCATTTAAATGGAACATGCACGCAAATAAACACAAAAATAAATAAATAAACAAAATCTGAGAAAGCACAAGTAAACAAACCAAAGGCACCCTCTTAGCAAACTAGAATGAAAAGTCAATATAGATGTAAGTAATTTAGAAACTTCGTATATTCTGGGTTCGCCATGTTTCGCAGGTAGTCGGATTGTGGCGCGTGATAAGGTCCCAGTGATTGTTATTACGAAAACAACCCCTGGTTCGGTTCGGTGGTAGTAGCATCCACAATTTTCGCTAATAGATCCTGAAATATATACAAATAAGTTCAGTACGTTACAAGTAGAAAGTGGTAGGAATAAAAGAAGATCTCATCATGGTAAATAAAGTATTGTTTAACGGCTATGGAAAGATAAATATGTGCGAAGCATCATTGTCAATGCAAACAATCAATGCAGTTGATTTATGTAGCTACATATTAAATTATAAGTATAGCAATTTATGGCAAGTGCAATGATCTACAGCTTCACGACCACTACAAGAAAAAATCATTTTTGTAAAAAAATTTTTTTGTCTCTAAATCTATTTTTTTTCGTTACTAATGACATCAGAGACGAAATTAGGAATGAAATTACGTTAGCTACGTGAACTTTAGGGATGGAATTCTGTTACAAATATATTATTTTTTTGTAGTGGACGCGTGGCATAAAATTACAAGATACACATATTAATGCTTGTAGTACAAGCAAATCATACAAAGTAAAAAAAAACACATGTAATCTCAAGAGTTTGAACATGAGAAATCGTCAATATGTCAAAATATATAACCTCTCCTTCATTGACTGAGAGAATCTTCATTTTGAAGTTTTCGGAACTTGAAGAATCTGCAAGCACAATTTGTCAGGAGTAGTGATTAAGGTTGATCAAATTCTTATAGTTAGATAACTATTTCAAAAATGCAAAGTGATAATAAAAATATCTAGAAGATTAGATCTTATGCCTACCTGAGGAGTTGTGCCCGGCAGCAGCGTTGGAGGTCGACGCACCCACAGCGGCAGGGGCAGGGTTGGAGGTCGACCCACCCACAGAGGCTGGGGTGGAGGATGCACCCCGCAGCGTTACCATGGGTAATATTCTGAAGACGTATGAGGTTTGCCTTGTGCGCGCCATAGATTGAGGAAGAAAATGGGAAAATTAAACCTTCCTACTTTGTAAAGTATATGTGTAAAAGCATACAAAAATTGAGGAACAAAGCAAGAAGAAAAGGCAAATACACATCCATAGATTTCGAGTATCCCTAATGGCCAAAGAAATCGTCCAACACCAAGTTCAGAAGATCAGAAACTTAGTTCAGAATATCTCTACAAAAATGGACCACAAACTTGCTTTTTACCTCCTATTATGAATGACAAAAGATGAAGGAAGACGCAGGACTTTAGGGTTTAGATCAGAAATTTAGTTAAAAAACCCTCCACAAAAATGGACCACAGACACTTACAGTTTTTTACCTCCTATTAAGAAAGGCAGAAGATGAAGGAAGATGCAGACACTGACAATGACTTTAGGGTTTACAAAACGCTGAAAAGTAGACTAGACCTAGGCCTTATATATATATATATATTCATCCGAATAGACTAATCTTTCAAAACAAATTTGGCCTATTTAACCCAAGTTTGGATTGGCACAAGCCTATTTATATTAAAAATATCAGTATAGCCAACCAGTATATTTGATACCTCATAAATTGCAATTTCTTTTAGCAGAAGAATGCAAACTATGATTCCACTCCTTGTAAAATACCAAAAATTAGATGTAACATGTATTTGATCAAAGACCCATGTACAATCCACACAGTGAGCGTCAACACTCTTACCTCCAATATAAACGAACAAAAGCCATACATCAAATGCAAGTATTAAACTGGCAATCAAAGTTAGTTACATTCGGGTTCTAGGCATGGAACCACTAGACTGTCATATCGCTTGGGCACAGTGCTCACCATGTTGACAAATTGACAATATGGCTACTTATCATGTTAGCATAATAATCGATTCAATGTGGAATAAAACTCAAGAATTGAAACTAAAATGAATCCCAAAAACATACCTCCGGCCATTGGTGTCAAACTTGAATGCAATCTTTCTTGGTTCTTCTAAGCACTTGCACTATCTTTTCTAGATGGTGTAGAAGGCTTTATATAGTGATGCTTAGGGGACGAAAAAGTTTAAAATTCATGTCTCAATTACTTCATTCCATCAAAGAAGTAATTAACATGAAAAGTGGAGTAGTGGGGCTAGTAGTGGAGACCTTTCACTTATGTCACATTAACATTAGTAATGAAGTGGAGTATCGGGGATAGTGGAGTACTGGAGACCTTTCATATAGGCCACTACTTCACATAGACCACATAATTTTAACATTCTCCCACTTGGTCTATAATTTAACCCATGAGAAACAAAATACATGCATCATGGCGGTAGACCCTCTTCAACGAGTATTATCTTCCATGTATTACAATGTAGTTTGATTTCTAAAACCACTCAAACATCTTAATGAATAACCTTATGTTTATTCTAGGTCCACCTTTACGATAATTTTCTCAAGACAAATATGCGCATAAAACCAAATGAGAAAAATATCAATTGAATAAGAGTTTTATTTAATACAAAGATGTACGAACAAATGAAATTACATCACAAAATCAAGTCCCATTCGTACCACAAGATCCTTAAAATTTTTTGGTGGCATGCCTTTAGTTAAAGGATCACCAATCATAAATTCAGTGCCAACGTGTTCAATGACCACTTTATTTTCTTTAAATACGTTCTCTTATGACTAAGTACTTAATATCAATGTTCTTACATCGACTACCACTTTTATTATTCTTAGCCAAAAAACCGCAGCTGAATTGTCACAATATATCTTCAATGGCCTAGCAATAGAATCCATTATTTTAAGCCCAGATATGAAACGCTTCAACCATACACCATGACAAGTAGCTTCGAAACACGAAACAAATTCTGCCTCCATGGAAGAAGTAGTTGTCAATGTTTGTTTTGCACTTCTCCAGGATATGGCTCCATTAGCTAACATGGAAATGTAGCCAGATGTTGATTTCCGAGAATCAACACAACAAGCAAAGTATGAATCAGAGTAACCAATAACATCTAAACTATCGGCTCGTCTGTACATGAGCATGTAATCCTTTGTCCCTTTAAGGTACCTCAATACCTTCTTTGCAGCTCTCCAGTGGTCAGGACCTGGATTACTCTGATATCTTCCTAACACTCCAACAACATATGCTATATCAGGTCTAGTACATACCTGAGCATACATGATGCTTCCAACCACTGAAGCATATGGAATTTTAGTCATATAATCCCGCTCAAAATCATTCTTAGGGCATTGATGTAAACTGAATTTGTCGCCCTTGACAATTAGAGCTACATTTGGTGAGCAATCTTTCATCCGAAATCTCTCCAAAATTTTATTGATATAGGTCTCTTGAGACAAGCCCAAAATGCCTCGAGATCATTTCCTATGGATCTTAATGCCAATGACATAAGATGCCTCTCCCATATCTTTCATGTCAAAATTTGTAGAGAGAAAATATTTCACCTCATATAGCAAATCTTTATCATTAGTAGCAAGCAAAATATCATCTACATATAGCACAAGAAAACAAATCCTACTCCCACTAACCTTCAGGTATATACATTGATCCATAACATTTTCTTCAAAACCAAAATGAAGTAATGACATTATGAAACTTTAAATACCATTGACAAGAGGCTTGTTTTAAACCATATATGGATTTATTTAGCTTGCATACTAAATGCTCACCGTCACTTAAGAAGAATCCTTCAGATTGTTTCATATAAACCTCTTCATCTAGGATGCCATTAAGAAATGCTGTTTCCAGATCCATTTGATGTAACTCAAAATCAAAGTGCGCTACTAATGCCATAATGATTTGAAGAGAATTTTTCTTTGATACAGGAGAAAAAGTCTCCGTGTAGTCAACTCATTCATTTTTAGTGAAACCCTTGGCAACAAGTCGTGCTTTATATATTTTGATGTTACCTTTCGAGTTTTTCTTTGTTTTAAAGACCCACTTACATCCGACAGCTTTTATACCATTAGGTAACTCGACAAGATTCCAAACTTGATTGGATGCCATAGAATCCATCTCTTCTTTCATAGCATGAAACCACAAGTTCGATGTTGATGAACTCATAGCCTGTGAAAACGTTTCATAATCATTTTCGACTCCAATATTGTAGTCGCATTCTTGTAGGTAGGCAACATAATCACCACGGATAGCAGATCTCCTTATTCTAGTAGATCTTCTTAACATTGTATCATCATTCTCTTGAGAAACTTGTTGCTTAGCCGGTTAATCAACAATATCAACTGGTTGTTCAAAAATTTCTTGTTGTTCCTCATGTACAGTGCGATCTACTTGATCAGTATCAGCAGCGTGTGGAATTGCGATAGTTGGTCGTCTAATATTGGTTTGTACTTGAGGGGTATAAACGACAACTAATCTATTACTTGAATTAGAGGGTTGAACTTCATGATGATTCTTTTTAGAAACAACGTTCCGAAGGCGATCACTCCCACTGGTCAAGTCATTTTCAAGAAATTTCGCTTTTCTTGATTCCACAATTTTAGTACTGTGAGATGGACAATAAAATCTATAACTCTTGGACCTTTCAGCATATCCAATGAAATATCCACTTATGGTCCTTGGGTCTAGTTTCTTTTCTTGTGGATTGTAAACTCGCACTTCAGACTGAAAGCCCCAAACACATATATGCCTTAAACTCGGTTTCCAACCTTTGAATAACTCAAAAGGTGTCTTTGAGACAGCCTTAGGTGGAACTCGATTCAATATATACGCTTTCGTCTTTAAAGCTTCAATCGACAAGGACTCAGGGAGTTTTACATTATTCCGCATACTCCTCACCATATCCATTAAGGTCCGGTCTTTCAGCAACACCATTCTAGTCGGGAGAACCAGGCATAGTGTATTGGGCAACAATCCCATGCTCTTGAAGAAACCTTGCAAAAGGACCAGGTGCTTGTCCATTCTCCATATATCAACCATAATATTCACCACCTCTATCTGATCGGAAGATTTTAATCTATTTTTCACATTGTTTCTCTACTTCAGGCTTGAAAACTTTAAAGGCATCTAAAGCTTCATCCTTAGAATGAAGCAAATAGAGGTACATATAACGTGAAAAATCATCAATGGGTGATAAAGTATTTTGGACTACTTGCGTCCATGTTTGGACAACAAATATCTATATGTATAACCTCCAATAGGTTTGTACTCCTCTTTGCACCCTTTTTAGACTTGTTGGTTTGCTTACCTTTAATGCAATCCACACAAGTCACAAAATTAGTAAAATTCAAGGTACCAAATACTCCTTCATTTATCAATCTTTTAATTCTCTCAATGGAGATATGTCCCAATTTCCGGTGCCACAATATAGAGGAATTTTCGTCCATAATACATTGTTTAGTACCGACATTATCTTGAACGTGTAAAGTAGTAAAGAAATCAATATTTTGCATATTAAGTGGAAAAAGACCATCACTCAAAACTCCATTTTCCAATGATATTTGATTTGAAAGATAAACAAAAACCAAGGTTGGTGAAAGTAAAACAGTAGCCACATAAAACAAGTTTTGAAACAGAAATTAAGTTTCTAGCAAAACTAGGAATGTAAAAAGTCTTTTCCAATCACTACTTAAAACTAGATTGCACGTCCCAATAGCTTCCACATGTGATGGCATTTTGTTTTCAGAATAGATGCTCAACTCACTTCCCACTGGTTTCCGCCGGTTTTGCAATCCCGGCATGGAATTTGTAACATGGATTGTAGAACCAGAATCAATCCACCATGTATTATGATTAAGATCAACCATATTTGATTCATAACATACAAATGAAAGTTGAGTACCTTTTTTCTCAAGCCACTTAAGCTATTTAGGACAATTTTTCTTTATATGTCCTTTATTTTTACAAAAAAAACACGTGTTGGCTTTCTTGATGTCATTTTGTGGAGGAATCTTTTCCTTCCCTTTATTTTTGGCATGATATTTTATATTTTTTCCTTCGGTCACAGCCATCATGTTCACTTTCTCTCCCTCTTCCATAGCAATAAGACGTCCCTCTTCTTGAACACACATGGTCATCAATTCATTTATTGACCATTTATCCTTATGTGTATTGTAAGAAATCTTAAAAGGATCGTATTGCAGAGGAAGAGTACACAAAATAAAGTAAACAAGGAAGGAATCAGACATATAAACTTCCAGTCGCTTCAATTGAGCCGCTATATCCCTCATGCGCATGATGTGATCACACACACCTCTTAACCCGGTAAGTTTTAAGGATAAGAATTGCATTATCAATGTACTAGCCAATGCATTATTAGATGTCAGAAATTGATCATCAATAGCTTTCAAAAAGGCACGGACATTAGTACAATGCTCACAGAACCCCTTATTCCAGCAGATATTCGAGTCTTTATGAACATAACGCAGAGACGGTTAGATCTCTCCCATTTTTCATAAAGATCGACCTCATCTGGAGTGCTATTTTCAGTAATAGGAGGCGGTTCATCTTTTTTGATGGCATAATCTATGTCCATCCACCCCAAATGCAGAATAATTCTCTCATTCCAAACTTTATAATTGTCTCCATTAAGATCGAGAATATCGGATTTCATATCAGAGACATTAATAGATTGAATTGCTGCAATAAAAATAAATAAATAAACATGTTTTTACCAATGTAAGACATGAAAAAATATGAATCTATTGACATAAAACATGTCTGTGGGCTAAAGTTTTAATTCAATTAGACTCATTTAATCATATGATAAAACTATCAACTACGTTCCTTTTCTAATTCCTGTGGAAAATTAGAAATATGATTGATATAATATCCTAATTATTCATAAAAATATAACAAAATTCTTGTGGGTAAATTTCATTATATCACGTATGATTAATTAAAATTATGTTATTTATTAAATGTGATTGTAAAAATATAAAATATAATTTCAATTAATCAGAAAAATTGTGGCTATTTCAAGATTAATCATAACTACACTAATCACATAACATTACACGAATATCGATCTTAAAATGATTTTCAACATCAATTTTATAAAAAAAATCTCAAACCAAAAAAAATAAAAAATGTTTAAAATAAATTTTAGAACATCAAGGCAGAGGTAAAAACAAGCTCTGATACCAAATGTTAGCATAATAATCGATTCATTGCGGAATAAAACTCAAGAATCGAAACTAAAATGAATATATAAAACATACCTCCGGCCATTGGTGTCAAGTTTGAATGCAATTTTTCTTGGTTCTTCTAAGCACTTGCACTATCTTTTGTAGATTGTGTAGAAGGCTTTATATAGTGCTACTTAGGGGACCAAAAAGTCTAAAATTCATGTCTCAATTATTTCATTCCATCAAAGAAGTAATTAACATGAAGAGTAGTGTAGTAGGGATAGTAGTGGAGACCTTTCACTTATTTCACATTAACATTAATAATGAAGTGGAGTAGTGGGGATAGTGGAGTAGTGGAGACCTTTCATATAGGCCACTACTTCACATAGACCACATAGTATTAACATATCAATTATATATTTCTAATATTTAATATACAATATAAAACATTACTCTTAAATCACTAAACTTTTAATAAGTTTAAAATAGAATGTCAACTTACCAAAACATCAAGTATTAAACATCACCAACAAAATACCAAATATCAAGATGTCAATTTAAAGTTTCTAAACACGATAAGAAATACTATTAAGTTCTCATAATCAAGAAAATTAGATATAAAATCATCAAAATAAATTGGGATGAAAAGAGAAATAAATATAACAAAAACCTTACATATACTGACCAACAACGCTGGTGGGTAGAGAAAACAGAGGCTAATAGGACGAGAAGGGAAAAAAAATGTAGCAGCAACTTCAGGGTTTTTATTGGGTTTTGTTGATTTTTTTATTATAATGGAATGACTTTTATTATCGAACAAGATGATGCTGAGAATATGGATAATTACAATGAAGGTTTGAGATCTATATATATTACATAAGCTCGTAAGCGACACGTATTAAAGCCTCATAACCATGTTATTAAATTTTTAATTTGAAGTTAAAATTTTTAATCCAAAAATTCAAAACATGGGAGTTTATTTCACAGTTATTCAACACATTAATTCTCAACACTCCCCCTTAATGTGTTGTTCGATTCCCATAGCATCTCGAAGTTGTTGGAATCATTCTTGAGGTAGTGCCTTGGTCAGGATGTCTGAAAGTTGGTCCTCCGATCAACAATGTTCCAACCTTTTTTCTCCGTCTTCAATTACCTCCCAAATGAAGTGATGCTTGAGAGCAATGTGACGGGTACAGTTGTGGTGCGTTGGGTTCTTTGCCATGAAGATAGCTGATTTGTTATCACAATACAGCATGGTTCCTTCTTGTTGCTCGTGTCGGAGATCACCCATGACTCTTCTTAGCCAAATGGCTTGAGACGTGGCTAATGTTGCTGATAAGTACTCCACTTCGGAGGATGATTGTGCAACGCTTTGTTGTTTCTTTGAAATCCATGTGAAAACAGCCGATCCCATCCTAAAGCAATATCCCAACGCGCTTTTTGAATCATCAAGGGATCCTCCAAAATCACTATCACAATAAGCAATGAATTTGACATCAATACTCTTCTTGTAACTTAATCCGAAATCCATGGTACCTTGGATGTAGCACAACACTCTCTTGGCGGCTCCAAAATTGATTTGGCTTGGCTTTTGCATGAGTTGGGTCAAGAGACTTGTGACAAACATGATGTCAGGACGTGTTGCTGTGAGGTAAAGAAGGTTCCCGATCAAGCTTCTGTAGTGAGTTTCATCAACCGGTTTTCCTCCATCATCTTGCTTTAGTTTCTCCCCCATAGTCGAGGGTGTGGAGACTAGATTGCATCCGAGCATCTTGAACTTTAAGATTTTTTCGGCATAATTCCTTTGACAAATAACCACCTTTTCTTCTTCTTGATGAATCTCCATTCCCAAGAAGTGTCGGAGAAAACCCATATCACTCATTTCATACTTGCGAGCCATGTCATGCTTGAATTATTCGATTATTTCCTTGTTTCTACCTGTGAAGATCAAGTCATCGACATAAAGGACTGCAATACGAGCATCATTACTTTTTTTCATGACGTATAATGTCGGCTCACTCTTGCTCCTCTCAAATCCACTTTGAATGAAGTAGTTGTTGATTTCACTGTACCAAGATCGGGGTGCTTGCTTTAATCCGTACAATGCCTTTTTCAATCGGTAGACTTTATCTTCTTTTCCATTGACGGTGAATCCTGGTGGTTGTTCGACATAAACTTCTTTCTTTATAGTGTCATTTAAGAATACGGATTTCACATCAAGTTGAAAGAGTGTCCAATCTTTGCTTGCGGCAAGTACGACGATGGCTCAAATTTTGTCATGATGTGCTACCGGGACAAAGGTTTTGTCGTAATCAATTCCAGCTTGTGGTGAATATCCCTTGGCAACAAGTCGTGCTTTGAATGGAGCCATCAGCATTTTGCTTCACCTTATATATCCATTTCACTTCACTTACATATTTTTTTGATGGCCTATCAACAAGCTCCCATGTGTGATTCTTTTTTATCACATGAATCTCCTCATTCATTGCTTTTCTCCAAGCTTCTTTCTTCATAGCCTCTTCAAAGTTCTCGGGTTCAACTGCACAATAATTGCAAGAAGCAGTCATTCAATGATTTGTACCTCTTTGGACTTGGACTTGCAGTGTATGATGAGTTAGGACTGAACGGATCAGCCTTATCTGTGGTATTTGAGGAGGTGGGACTTGATTGTTCAGCCTCATCTTCTCCTTCATTGTTAACTTCTTCTCTTGCCGTTGGAGTGAAGTCCATTACTATCCCTTTCTTTTCAATTATGCTTTCTTCTCAATTCCATGAGGCATTTTTATTTACTTGGATGTCCCGAGTGATGATGACACGATTTTGCTTTTGGCTGAAGACTCAGTACCCTTTGCTCATCATGCTATATCCGACAAAAATGCATCGCTCACTTGATTCGTCGAATTTTGTTCTCTTCACTTTCGGTACTTGAGCGTAGTGAATGCTCCTGAATACTTTGAGATGGTTAACATAAGGTTTCCGGCCACATCAAGCTTCGATCGGGGTTTTGTGTTGAATTGCTTTTGTTGGACATCGGTTGGAAAGGTACACCGTGGTATAGACGGCTTCGGCCCAAAAAGTTTTGGGACGTCCTTTCTCATGTAGCATCGACTGCACACCATTCCTTCATCCTCAAAAAAGGTCATAAACTCCGTTGATGTGTATTCTTTTCCTCTATCACTCCTTAAGGTTTTGATGGCACATCCACTTAGCTTCTCGACAAGGCTTTTGAATCTTTTGAATATGGTGAAAATCTTCGACTTTTGCCTCATGAAATAAACCCATGTCATACGTGAATTATCATCAACAAAAAGTACAAAGTACCTATTTTCCGCATGTGTTGGAGTGTCCATCATTCCGCAATCATCGGTGTGAACAAGCTCTAACTTTTCTTTGGCTCTCCAAGCTACATCGTTCGGGAAAGGTTGTCGATGTTGCTTTCTTATCATACAAATATCATACACATCGTGTTTCTCCTTGATATCCAGAAGTCCATGCACCATTTTGTGATCCGATAAGGCTTTGAGGCTTCCATAGTTGACATGACCAAAGCCGTCGATGCCATAGTTCTGATTTTTCCATGGTATCAGCTCGATTTGTAGTTATGTGGAAATAATTGATATTGAGAACAAAGCTTTGGTTCACCATTGGAATCTTCATAAACACCCTTGTCTTGTCATGCTTGTCAAAAATTGTGCACTCATTGTTGTCGAAGAGAAGCTTGTATCCATTCTCCAAAATTTGTCCAAGACTAAGTAAATTTTGGTTTAGACTTGGTACATAAAGAACATTGGAAATAAAGCTCTCACCTTCTTTTGTGTTGATCGGAATGGCCCCGAGTCCCTTTGATTCAATGAGTGCGCCGTTTCCAAGTTGGACGGGAGTTGTGACTTTGTCATCAATGGTGCTGAAAATTCCTCTTATTGAGGTCATATGGTTGCTACATCTGCTATCGAGTAGCCATCTCTTGCTTCTTTCGGCACTCACGGTATGGAAAGCATAGAATGTTCCGTGTTGTTCTTGTGTCTCTGTTTGATTTACTTGATGAGCGCCTCGATTCCTGCAATCTTTTCCAAGGTGACCGAAACGGTTGCAAATGTTGCACTTGGGTTTATTCTTGAACAAACAATCTTTGTTGACGTGTCCTGATCGTTTGCAAATGTTGCAAAATGATGCATTTTGAGATCGTCCTCTTCCTCGAATGCCTTGTCTTCGTCCTCGAAAATTTCCACCAGCCCGAGATTGATTGGAGTCGGACTTCGTAATATCTTCTCGGTTGCCCAACTTTAGCTTTGACTGGAAAGCACTTTTGATGGATTTTTCTAACCTCCTTGAACGTCTTTCTTCAAATGTTTTGAGAGACGCCAATACTTCTTGGACGGTGAGTGTTGAGAGATCCTTTGTTTTCTCAATGACAGACACGATCGAGTCGATATCTTCGGGAAGACAAATAACTATCTTCTCCACCATCCTCTTATCAGAAATCTCTTTGCCATGTGGCTTCATTTGATTGACGAGATCAATGAACCTCATGGAAAAATCTTTCACCATTTCGTTTCCTTTCATAGTGATATTCTCAAACTCCGTCCGTAGCGTCTGCAACTTAATTGTTCGGACTTTGACATCTCCTTGAAATTCATCCTTGAGAATTTCCCAAGCGGTCTTAGCGGTGTCGACTCTCCTGATTCTAGGAAAAAGATTTTTAGTGAGGGCTCGTTGAATTATCGAAAGAGCGCTGGTGTCAGCTTGTCTCAGCTGCTCCAATTTCCTCGCAGCATTTTCGTCGAGCTCTTCTTCCTCGGCTGTTTCTGCAAACCCTTTATCTGCAATCTCCCAGAGATTAAGTGACCGGAAATGGTCTTCATTTTGATGTACCACAAGTCGTAGTCTTCTCCATCAATTTTTGGAATGAAGTGGTTGGAGGAAGTTGATGTACTAGCGGGTTTGGATTCAACACATTAACTCTCAACAGGTTTTGAATTCAAACTGAGTCATGTACTGAGTCAAAAAATTTAAGGTGGATTTGGTGATGCCAAGACGCCGGCCATGTTAAATGTTGAGGGGAGCTATCTTGTGATACCGATGCACTGCCAAGAAGCAAGGGGCCATGATAACCTTGATTATGCTATAAAATAGGACTAACATACTAATACTATATATTGGTTATGATCACGGCAAAATATATCTCGAGTCTAAGAGGCATCTAAATTTCATTGGATTTAAAAAAGTCTATTAATTTATATGAATTTAAAAAATTCACCGTGTTTAGGTAGGGTTTGATATATTTTATGTATTGATATAAATGAATTTTTATAGATTTGATTGGATATTTTATAATTTTGATTGTAGAATATTTTTTATTAATTATATAATTTGTATAAATTTATATGAAACACATTTTAAATTTAATAAATATTTAAATAATTAAATAAAAAATCCAAAATATAATAATTAAAATAAAAAATATATATTTTATTAATGATGTATAATAATTGTAGCATAATAATATTTTTATATCTTAATTTTTTTATTTTATATGTCTATATGTATTCTTAATTTAAGGTTTGTGAAATGTTAATGGGTAAAATGGATATGAAGAGCGATAATGTCTCTTTTTTAATTAAATTTATTTGAATATTTTGTTTTTTAATGCTAAAGAAATAAAAATTAATTAATAATTTCAATTAAAATTATATATTTTTTGAAACATTTGCTAATATTTGCTATTATATTTAAAATTAATTTTGAAATTGTTATTATTTTTCGCAAGTATATTTTAGTTTTAAAAATTATTATTATTTAATTAAAAGATTATAATAATATTAATAAATATTATATTTATCATTTCTAATAATAATAATAATAATAATAATAATAATAATGATAATCTAATTTTAATACAAATTTCCTTCACACTATCATTGTCAAGTGATTTGAATTCATATTCTCTTCAAATATTTTCAATTAAATTTATTTGGATATTTATTTTTTAATACAAGAGAAAATAAGAATTAATTAATAATTTCAATTAAAAATATATATTTTTCAAAAAATTGCTAATATTTTTCTGTTGTATTTAAAATTTTGAAATTATTATTATTTATTTAATAGATTATAATAATATTAATAGACATTATCATAATATTTATTCACTTCTAATAATTATAGTCATAATAATATATTTTTAAGAATCCATATGATTTATTCATGATTTTCAACAATAATCCAATAAAATCCATATAATTTTATGGTCGATGATTTTTTAATACCATATAATTTTAAAAGAGTTTGAATGTCTCGGGTTTTTAAAAAGACTTTCTGAATTGAATATGACCACTATGGTGGAATGTCAACTGATGAGATCTTTTTAGGAGGGTCAATCTACTTTTCTCATGACTCATCCTTGTCGTGGGTGAGCAGGTTACATGTATTTATTACAGCTTATGTTTTCACAAGAAGAAGAAAGAGACACAACATGATCAGAACAAACCCCCGCCTCATTTAATGGAACACTTGATGAATAAGATTTGTCTTCCATTAAATATTGATGCATGCTATTCTAATTTACCAAATAATAAAATGCATAGATAATACATATTTTGCTAACCTTGGGAATTTTAATGCTGCTACTGATTCCTAAATCAGAAATTAATTTTATATCATATTTACTGATGTCAATCGAAAACCTTCTTCACGAAAAGATCTAACCTGCACTGGAGATGCAGTGATAAACAAACTCAGGCCACCGTAGATAGCACACTTGATGAATAAAAATTGTTTACAATCAAATATCTGTTAAATGATCATTTGGAATTCCTATTCTCATTAATTGAATCTGCAGTGCTCAAGAAAATTAAATTTAAATTAAATGTCAAGTTTGTTTCTATTTTCTATGTAAATATTGTTTCTACATCTATCTTGTAATATAATATAAATTATTTGTAGTGGAGACAATTAAAATAAGAAAGTGAAATATTTAAAAAATAACTGTGTTGAAAAAGAGCAGCAACTTAGCCGTTCATCCCGTGTCACATCATCCCCTGTTCCAACAATTTTTGTATCAGAGCCAGGTTGAGGAGAACATGGCTTCATCAACAAATTCAAAATTTTCTTACACAAGCACCCAGGTCCCAATCTTCAATGGTGAACACTTTAATTATTGGAGCTCTCAAATGGAATCCTGGAAAAAACATATAGAAAAAATGTGAAGAGAAGCGCAACTGCACTGAGATTAATTCAACAAGGATTGAGCGGATCCATTTATCCCCGAATTTTCGGCATCATGAAGGCAAAATAAGCATGGGAAATTTTGAAAACAGAAATCGTTTCAGAGACGAAAGTTGTGGAGAAAATCTTAAGGAGTTTACCGCAAAATAATAACTCAATTCGAGCTTATGGGATCTTTGGAAGCGCATCAGCAAAGAGTAAGCAATTACAGCAATCAGCCCTTGGAGCAGGCCTTTCAAGTGAAGGCAAACATTTCCAGAAAACCATTCCAGCAAGGAGATCTTCCAATGGTCGATCGCTAGGCAGAAGCCGAGGATGGAACTTCCAGAACAAAGGCAAAAGAATTGGCGAAAAATCTGAAAATTCAGTGGCAGAATGTTTTGTGTGCAAGAAGGAAGGGCAGGAATCAAAAGATTGTTGGTGGAGATGTAAGAGATGCAAAATTCCAAACCACTTCGATAAAGATTGTTGGCATAAGAAAAAAATGGAAAGGGAGAGGAGATAAAGGAGACACACTTCCTAGCCGAAAATGAAACATCAAAGTTGTTTATCTCCAAATCAAGTGGTTCAAAATCAGATGCGACATAGTATTTGGATAGCGGCTGCAGCAACCACTTGTCCGGAAATCAGAATGACTTCTATACAATTGACAGAAGTTACTCCTCAAGCGTTGAACTCGGTGATGGGAAGAAAGTGCAAATCGAAGGAAAATGGATTGTTGCTGTCCACACAAAAGGAGGTAACAGAATCGTTCATCATGTAAATTTCTCGCCAAAGATTTCAGAAAACCTTCTGAGTGTTGGGCAAATGATAAGAAATGGGTAGACTCATTTTTTACAATGGAAGGTGTGAAATTCATGATAAAAATTCTGGAGATTGTCTGACCCACGTGGAGATGACAACAAATAATCTTTTTCCCCTCAAAATTGGAGTCGCATATATATATGCAGCCACAGATGATATTATCTTTGGCATTTGAGATATGGACATCTCAATTTCAAAGGGCTGCAAGCTTTGAAGCATAAAGGCATGGTCACTAGTCTTCCAGAAATAAAAAAATAATAAAAAACTTTGTCAATGATGCATTTATGGAAAAATGCACCGGCTCCCGTTTCCGAAGACAGCAGGAAGAGCAAGAGAACCTCTTGAACTTGTGCATGCAGACATTTACGGTCCAACAAAGACACCATCCTTGGGAAATAAGAGGTATTTTCTACTCTTTGTTGATGACTGTACTCGAATGACTTGGGTTTACATCCTTGAGCATAAATCAGAAGCATTCAATAGATTCATGCACTTTAAAGCATTTGCTGAAAAAAAGCGGCTTAGAAATAAAGTGTTTGAGAACAGATCGAGGAGGAGAATTTATCTTCAACCTATTCATGGAATATTGCAAGAAGGAAGACATAAAGAGACAGCTTACAGTTCGACAGACGCCACAACAAAACAGTATTGCTGAAAGAAAAAATAGGACGATTGAAGAAATGGCACCAAGCATGCTAACACAAAAGAATCTCCCAAACGAATTATGGGCAGAAGCTGTCCACACGGCAGTTCATATTCTGAACTTATCTCCGACAAAAGCAGTTCGAGATAAGACACCATATGAAGCTTGGCACAAGAAGAAACCAGTTGTAAGTCAACTAAAAGTTTTCGGTCGCATTGCTTATGCTCTAATTCCATCTAAAAACAGCGAAAAACTTGATGGAAAGGGATTGGATATAGCGATGAATCGAAAGGATATCGCTTGTTAAATCAGAAAACAAAACAATTGGTGCTCTCAAGAGATGTCATTTTTGACGAAAGCGCAGCATGGAAATGGAAGGATGATGAAAAGGCAGAAATTCCAATTGAGCTTGATTCACTCCTACCACAGCAGCCCTCTCAAGACGTTTCTGGCAGTAACATCCAGCAACAAGACACTGATTCGGAAGATGAGCAGATGAGGTATCGTTCGCTGATTGACATCTATAATTCATCTAATGCTGTATTGTTTGCCAGTGAGCCAGAAACTTTTGAAGATGCTTTAAAAAAGGGAACATGGAGAGATGCAATGGAGGATGAATAAAAAGCATTCCAAAAAATTGAACTTGGGAGTTGATGGATCATCCAGAAGGAAAAGAGGCGATAGGTCTAAAGTGTGTTTTCAAAACCAAATTCAATGAAGATGGATCTGTGCAAAAATACAAGGCCAGACTTGTGGCTAAGGGTTATACTCAACAACCCGGGATAGATTACACGGAAACCTTTGCACCTGTTGCTCGGATGGAAATAGTACGAACTGTTCTAGCTATCGCAGCACAATTAGAATTAAGAGTGTTCCAACTTGATGTCAAAACAGCATTTTTCAATATAGAATTAGATGAAGAGATATACATCAAGCAACCTGAAGGATATGAAATAAAAGGGAAAAAAAAAGGTATACAGATTGCGCAAAGCTCTGTACGGGTTGAAACAATCACCGAGATGCTGGAACAACACCATCGACGCATATTTTTAGAAGAATGGTTTTACGAGAAGTCCATCTGAACCACACTCTACGTAAAGAAAAATAATACAGATTCTCTGATTGTTTGCCTTTATGTAGATGATTTGACATATGCAGGGACAAGTGCTGCCATGGTGAAATGGTTCAAGGAAGCTATGATGAACAAGTTTGAGATGACTGATCTTGGGGCGATAGAAATATTTTTTGGGCATTCAAGTGAAGCAATAAAATGGGAGCATCTTCATCTCGCGAGAAAAGTATGCTGTTGACATTCTTAAACAATTCAAAATGGACGATTGCAATCCTGTCGCAACAACTATGGCGTTGAACGAGAAGCTGAAATTGGATGATGGCGCTGAAAAATTTGATCCCAGTATTATCGAAGTCTTGTTGGATCACTGATTTATCTCACACATACACGACCAAACATTCTGTATGCTGTGAGTTTAATTTCCAGATTTATGAGTGATCCAAGCAAGACACATTTTGCAGCTGCAAAACGGATTCTTCGTTGGTATTAAAAATCTTGGGATCGAATATTCGAAGAAAGAAGACAGTAAATTGATAGGATTCACGTATAGTGATTGGGCTGGAAGTCAGGACGACAGGAAGAGCACATCTGGATATAATTTTTGCTTAGGGACGAAAGGCATTTCTTGGAGTTCTAAGAAACAGAGTTCAGTCGCATTATCATCCACGGAGGTGGAGTATGTTGCTGCAAATGAAGCGGTTCGTGAAGCCATCTGGCTTAGAAGAATTCTGAAAGATTTGATGCAGGAAATTGATGAACCAACTCTAATTTGCTGTGAAAACATGTCTGCAATTTCTTTGACAAAAAATCCAATCTTCCATGGATGAACAAAACACATTGAATTGAGGCATCACTTTATCCGTGATACGGTACATGAGAAGGAAATTTATCTGCAGCATATTGGGACCACAAAGCAGCTTGCCGATGCCCTCACAAAGGCCGTCACTGAGGAAAAACTTCAGCGATTCAAGAAGGAAATTGGAAACACAAAGTAAGAGGGGGTGTTGAATGATAATTTGCGATTCCAATTCTAATTAATTGAAGATACGGGGCTCAAGAAAATTAAGTTTAGATTAAATGTCAAATCCGTTTCTATTTAAGCATTGTCACTTCATCTATCTTGTAGTATGCTATAAGTTATTTGTAGTGGAGATGACACGGCTCCGGATCACCCAAACCCGAACTTAGACGGACTGATTGCAACCCGAACCCGGTCGAAGCTACTTATGTGCTTGGAGGTTGTGATCCTTTGATCTTAATCAAAATGTGTGGTTTAGATTAGCTTGCCACTTAAGATGTGTGGCTTAGATTAATTTGTCATTTAGTATGTATAGCCTTGTTTATTTTCTTGATGGACACACAACTTAGATGAGAACATTTTTTAGAGAGGGTTAACCTAGCTTTGAAGAGATTCCTTAGAGTTGGAGTGATTCCATCCGCCGAGAGGGCAATTCGATTGTTGAGCTTCGGATGCAATTGCCTGAGAGACGGAAGATGCATCGGCAGCCTCGGACAGTCCGTGTGCTTGCTCGAGATGAGTGATTGATTTTGGAATTCTACTTATCCTATTTCTATTTCGATTTTCGATTCAGCATTGTAAGTTCCCGAATACATATTAGATTTTTGTCTTCGAGTTTGATTCATGGAGATGATCCTAATCCATGTCATAAATTGGTATCAGAGCAGTTGTTGATTTGATCATAAGATATCGTAGCAATCTTGTTCACAACATGTTCGATAATATGTCTCTATATCCTGTTTGATCAAATTTGTGTTAGAACATTGGTTTAGTTCATGTTATTTGGAGATAGTTCATAGTTTCTGGAAATAGCCATTTCGTTGTTACAAAAATTCCCTCTCTAGTGGAAATGATAACTAGTTCCAATCCATTGTTAGTTGCCAAACATGAGTTTTGTTGTTGAATTTGCCTCTCAAGAAACACAAGTAGTAGTGATTTTTGGCCGGCGCTAACAAGCTTTGTTCGTAGTTTTCTAAGTGTTCTTAGACCTTGATTGAGTAATATGGTTGGTTTTGAGCCTAAACACATCAAATGATCATGGAATTGAGTGAATTGAGGGCTTAGAAGTGTATTTTTGTGAGTTTTGTCGGTAAATCGTATTTTGGCCGTAACTTTCGCCGTGCTGTGATCTCAAAATCGTCAAAAAACACTTGGAAGACATTTTTTGGTCAGTCTGAAAATCTTGGGCCCGGCATTCTGTTTTCTGTTTTGAGCAATCGAATTGTTTGATTTACTGCTCTCAATTGGCTGGGAATTTTTGAGTGATTCTTTTCTTTCCTGTTAGGTAAATCCTTGAAGTTGATTGTAATTTTTGGATTTGTGAGATTTGGTTTTGAATAGCTCTCTGAAATAGCATTTGAATTTGGTTATAGTGCACTGTGTCCTGTTTTTGAGGAGTGTGGCAAAAGTGCAATAAAAGAGCCAAGCTGGTAATATAAATTAGGAAAAGGCGCACTCTAAACATTAAGTAAAAGCCTAGAGCATTAAAAAAAAAAAACAAATTGAGCAGCACACTTTCTCTTCTTTTTATAGTGCTTTTTCGATCATTTGGATAATCATAGTTGAGAGTCACTAAACCAGTTTTGAGGAATTAGTTCTATCCGTCTGTGGGGGTTCTTTTGAGTTAGGAGAGATTGTCATAATCAAATGATGTGCTAGGGATTTTGATTCTAGCTTGTTGCTTAATTGTGGAATAAGAACTTGTGTCAAACTTTCTTTACATTCTGCGATTATAGTTTGGCGTCGAATCCTCTAGTTTGGTTCCTAGTTGATGCGTCTTATTTTTGTTCGACATTATTTCTCCTCGAGTATTGCATTTGAAGGAATTCCGACGTACTGTTTGAGGTATTTGCAAAACGCTTCTTCTGTTTTGATTGTGGTTGCTTCTGATTTTCCTTTCTGAGAGTTGTGAGAGAGAGTGGGAGCACTTACCTTTCGATATACATATATAGTTTGTCTTTGTATGCAGGATGACAACTTTTGAACAATTGAAGGAGCTGTTGGAATCGAGTATGCAACAATTGGAGGCCAAAATGGAAAAAAATTTATCCATGCAACAAAGAGCAACTTGGGATCAAGTAGAGTACACCGTGAATAAGAAAATGGAGGACCTCAATCACAGGTTGACATCTTTGGAGACGGCACGGACTGAGGTTCCTTCTGGAGTAGCCGATATTCGGGGTAGATATGATGCAGCTGAGGCTTCTCGTCATCGTGATGTGAGTCCTTCAATGAGGTCAGACGCACACAATAGACGTAACTCAGAGCACTCATTCCATGAACGAGACCGAACTTATCATCGACGTGGTGAAGTGGATGATGATCTTTCTACCATTAGGATTACCCTTCCCACCTTTGGAGGATTAAGAGGGGCAGAGGAATTTTTGGATTGGACAATGAAGTGCGATATGGCATTTGACTGCCATAATTACTCGAATGGAAAGAAATTCCAAATGGCAATTTGTGAATTCAGGGATTATGCATTGATTTGGTGGGAGAAGGAGAGACGTTATAGAGAACGGCATCAACGAAATCCGATTGATACTTGGCCCCGGTTGAAGGAAATCATGAGGAGGCGTTTTGTGCCACAAAGCTATGAACGAGATATGAATATCAAGTTGCAGTCCTTGGTGCAAGGTTCGAAATCGGTGGAGGAATATTTTAAGGAATTGGAGATTTTGATGATGCGATTGGATATTGATGAGAGCGAGTCATTGACAGAAGCTCGGTTCATTAAGGGTTTGAGGCGTGAGATAGCTGATACGGTTGAGCTGCACCGTTTTCGTTCTTTTCGGGAAGCTGAGTTTGAATACCACCCCACACCCGAAACCATATAACCTACATTGGATGAGCGATGAAGGAGCTGTCCGTGTCGATAGATGAGCTAGCGTTACCTTTTCGATTTGTGGTTTCAGCGATGATGTCCTTTGTGATGTGTGTCCCATGACTGCATGCCACCTCCTTTTGGGATGACCATGGCAATTTGATAGACGTGTTTTGTACGATGGATATAAGAATCAAATATCGTTCACTAAAGGTCGCAAGAAGCTTAGCATTTCCGCCCTTCCACTCGAGACCGTCCGTCGTGATGCTGAACATTTACATAAGACCGTGCGAGATGTGGTAAAATCAAAAGGGGCTGTTGTTACCGTTTCGGTGAAACCTTCCGAGGGAGACGATAGCAAGTTGATGCTTAGTCTCAAAGAGTTCAACAAAGAAGTTCGCCAAAACAGTAACCAAGATGAGGGAAGTTACTTTTATATTCTCTTACTCAAAGAAGTACTTGTTATTGACGATAATTCTTTTTCTCACTCGTCTTCTCCTTTTGTAGACTTGCTTAAGGAGTTTGAGGATGTTTTTCCGGATGATATACCACCTGGATTACCACCATTGCGAGGCATCGAACATCGTGTTGATTTTGCACCGGGTTCATCAATCCCTAATAGGCCAGCTTATACGTGTAATCCAAAAGAAGGTGAGGAAATTCGAAGACAAGTCCAAGAGCTTCTTGATAAGGGATGGGTTCGAGAATCTTTATCTCCTTGTGCTGTACCTGTTTTACTTGTCCCTAAAAAGGATAACTCATGGCGTATGTGTGTTGATTGCAGGGCCGTCAATGCAATTACTGTGAAATACATAATCCAATCCCTAGATTGGATGATATGCTTGACGAGTTGCATGGAGCACGGTTGTTTACAAAAATTGACTTAAAGAGTGGGTACCATCAAATTCGTATGCAACCCGGAGATGAGTGGAAAATAGCTTTTAAAACTAAGTTTGGGTTGTACGAGTGGCTAGTCATGCCATTCGGGTTGACAAACGCGCCCAACACTTTCATGCGGTTGATGAACCATGTGTTGAGAGAATTTATTGGAAAGTTTTTGGTGGTATACTTTGATGACATACTTGTCTATAGTACTTGTTTGGAGGACCATCTAGGACATGTTAGGCAAGTTTTTCATGCATTAAGAAATGCTAAATTGTATGGTACGTTAAAGAAATGCATTTTCTGCACTAATGAAATTATTTTCCTTGGCTTTGTTGTAGGTGCAGAGGGTCTTAAGGTTGATGAATCTAAGGTTGTTGCAATTCGAAAATGGAAAAAATGTACAAGTGTGGCCGATGTCCGGAGGTTTCTTGGAATGTGTGGATTCTTTAGGCGATTCGTACCACATTTTAGTGTGATAGCAGCCCCATTGACCTCCCTTTTAAAGAAGAATGTTCCATTTAAGTGGGAGGCAAGTCATGAAGCATCATTTGAGAAGCTTCGGGATAGTTTAACACATGCTCTGGTTTTGGCACTACCCGATTTTGAACGAGCTTTTGAAGTCCAATGTGATGCTAGTGGAGTTGGTATAGGTGCAGTACTATTACAAGAAGGACGACCAATTGCTTATTATAGTGAGAAATTCAATGGAGCAGCCCTTAATTACTCGACATACGACAAGGAATTATATGCGGTTGTGCAAGCCCTGAGAGTTTGGCAACATTACTTACTGCCAAAAGAGTTCGTCATTCACACGGATCATGAGACCCTCAAGCATTTGCGTGGGCAGCAGCAACTCAATCAGCGTCATGCTCGGTGAGTAAGCTTTATTGAGCAATTTCCATATGTGATTAAGTATAAACAAGGGAAAGAGAACGTAGTTGCTGATGCACTCTCACGGAGGTATGCTTTACGTAATCATACTCGTACACATTTGGTTGGATTTGCACATATTCGTGAGTTGTATGAGCATGATGTAGATTTTGGTGATATATTTAGGAAGTGTGAGAAGAATGGTTTTGATGATTATTATAAGCATGATGGCTATTTGTTTCATGGTGATAAATTGTGCATTCCTAGATGTAACATTAGAGATGTTTTGATTGAGGAGAGTCATGGTAGTCATATGCTTGGACATTTTGGTAGACATGCTACATTTGATGTTCTTAGCATTCACTTTTACTGGCCTCATATGCGTAAACATGTTGATTCTTTTGTTGATAAGTGTCTTGCATGTAGAGTGGTGAAGAGTACTTTGAAGCCCCATGGTATGTATACTCCTCTTCCCACTCCGTAAGGCCCTTGGTTAGATATTTCTATGAATTTTGTTCTTGGTTTACCTCGAACACCGCGTGCTAAAGACTCAATTTTTGTTGTGGTTGATAGATTTTCCAAGATGGCTCACTTTATACCTTGTGCGAAAATAACAAATGCTAGTCATGTGGCAAAGCTTTTCTTTCGAGAGGTTGTGAAATTGCATGGGGTCCCAAAAACTATTGTATCTGACAGGGATGTAAAGTTCGTATCTTATTTTTGGAAGAGTCTTTGGCATGAAATTGGGACGCGCTTACTTTTCTCTACAACATGTCACCCCAGACTGATGGCCAAACGGAGGCGATCAATCGTACCTTAGGTAATCTTCTACGTGCCATGGTACATGATAGTGGTCGAACATGGGATGAATGCCTACCATATGTTGAATTTGCTTATAATAGGCATGTTAGTACTACTACTAAATTGTCCCCGTTTGAGGCTGTTTATGGTTTTAATCCTTTAACTCCTACCAATATGTTGCCACTACCTAGTAGCGAGCATTTGAATTTTAGTGGTAGGCATCGAGCTACATCAATCAAGAAATTACATGCCAAAGTACGGAAGAACATTGATAAGGCGGCCGCGACATACGCACGCTACGCCAATCGCGGAAGAAAACGCGTGATATTTCAACCCGGAGATTGGGTATGGGTACATTTGCGTAGAGAACGCTTTCCGGAGCTGCGGCGTGGGAAACTTTCTCCACATGGAGCTGGTCCATTTCGTGTGTTGGAGCGCATAAACGATAACGCATACCAGATCTCACTTCCGGAAGACTTGGGCGTGAATGCGACTTTCAACGTTGCCGATTTGAGCCTTTTTGATCATGCTGAAGATGCTACTTGCCTTGAGTACAAGGCAGCCGAAAATGCTACTACTAGCCTTGAGGACAAGGCAGCCAAAGGGGGAGAGGATGACACGGCTCCGGATCACCCGAACCCAAACTTAGACAGACCGATTGCAACCCGAACCCGGTCGAAGCTACTTATGTGTTGGAGGTTGTGATCCTTTTATCTTAATCAAAACGTGTGGTTTAGATTAGCTTGCCACTTAAGATGTGTGGCTTAGACTAATTTGTCATTTAGTATATATAGCCTTGTTTATTTTCTTGATGGACACACAACTTAGATGAGAACATTTTTTAGAGAGGGTTAACCTAGCTTTGGAGAGATTCCTTAGAGTTGGAGTGATTCCATCCGCCGAGAGGGCAATTCGATTGTTGAGCTTCGGATGCAATTGCGTGAGAGACGGAAGATGCATCGGCAGCCTCGGACAGTCCGTGGATTCTCAAAAGTGCTTGCTCGAGAGGAGTGATTGATTTTGAAATTCTACTTATCCTATTTCTATTTCGATTTTCGATTCAGCATTGTAAGTTCCCGAATACATATTAGATTTTTGTCTTCGAGTTTGATTCATGGAAGATGATCCTAATCCATGCCAGGAGACAATTAAAATAAGAGAGTGAAATATTACAAAAATAACTATGTTAAAAAAAACAGCAGCTTAACCGTTCATCCTGTCACATCACCCCATATTGCAACAATATTCCCTTGACACACTAATGGCTATTGGCTACACTAAATGTACTGGACGAAATAATAAAATTCTATTTCTTGATGAAATCCTGCTTTAACGACTATGGAATTAACTTGTACCGGAGCTGCAGCTATCATGCTGACTTTCTACAATACCGCCGAATTGACTCCATCGGGACGAAGTAAGGCTGCAGTAATCCTTCCCTTGCTGCCTCGTGTCCCACACAAGCATTGTCCATTTTTGGGTTTTTAAAACTTCCATTGCTACTCAGACCCATAGCTGCACCACCCTGTTATTATAGGCTACGCCGATAATGCATACTTTCTATCACCAAAGATGTAGGATGAAAAGATGACATAATCCCGCGGCATCAATCCTTTTCCTTCACAAATCTGTCCCTGCCTAGTGTGAAGACAAAGCTCTGGCTGCTTTTCCAATACCAGTTCCGGCTCTGATCATGCCAAGGAGACCTTGGGTGCTGAACTGGCTCTGAAAGTTTGGCTCCTTGGAAGTAGTGTCCATGACCAGATGTTCCAGTGGATTTGTCCACTGTGGAGTCGGATGGCAGCGCTATCATATGCCATGGCTTCAGTTTCGGATTTAAAGGTTCCTAGCCGGATGCGCTGATGGTCTACATATATCTGTGCACCCCAGTGCCCATTGACTTGGAACACCACACCTTTGAATTTGGAACACTGCAGGATGGGAACTGCTGCCGGAGTAAGATATGTCACCGGTAGACGAGCTTTTTGCTGCGGTGTTGGAAAGGAGGTTCTCAAAGTCCATGACCGGTGTTGGAAAACTTGGGCATTTTAATGCTTTTACACAAATTGCTCAAATTACTGAATCAGTAGATAATTTAATCACGAGTTTTGTGATGCCAATCAAAAACCTTCTTCCGCATGGTTGTCATGGCGCCCTTTTGCGGCGCGGCGCTAGGGGACCGCCATACCGTCATGGCGACGTGGCGCCCGCCATGGTGACAAAATGGCAAACGCGGCATACTATGTATAAAATTAAATAGATATATATAATTATAAATATCATATGCCTTCAATCATAAAAAGAAATATAATACAATAAAAAATATAATTTCAATCATCAAACAAAACAAAATACTATCCATGAATCTCTAAACCACCAATTTAATCATCTCAAATTTCAACAATCAAAGAGCTCAAGTTCACCACTACCACTAGGAATATCTTCCAAATCATCATCATCAATGTCAGCATCTAATGATACATCTTCATCGTCTAATTCTTACTCCATCAATGCCGAAGTTGACGCTTTCTTAGGACGTCTAGAGTATAATTGTATTGATGAACCCGATGTATCTCCGATATTTCTCCTTGTAGGAATATTGCGGCGTTCAAGATTGGCCGATGCACCCATAGCTTCATCAACATGACTCCATGTAAGATCCTCTCCCGAATGAACTACATCATTGGTGTCAAAAACCCACTCATTATCCCATTCAAATTCCTCCAACACCAAAGGATTGAAGTTCTTTCCTTCCTCGCGCCTCTTTTGAAATCTATTCGCAATTTTTCGATTGTATTGAACGAAAACTAAATCGTTCATTCTATTATGCTCCAATCTATTTCGTTTTTTCCTGTGAATCTAAAAAGAATAAATTATAATATATTAGTATATGACTACAATAAAAATAATGCTTAATATAATATTTATATAAGTAATTAGATACTTACAAATTCAAATGACCTCCAATTGCGTTCACACCTGGAGGACGAACAACAAAGACTAATTGTACGGAAAGCAAGTGATTGAAGCTCGAAATGAAGTCCTCCAAAAGCATTCCACCAATCAACTAAAATTGTAAAACATTAAAAAAATATATTTAGTTCGATCTATAAAGAGAAATGGAAAAATAAATAAATAAAATAGAAATTATAAAAATTAAGCACTTACGAGGACTTTTTGCCTTTTGTTTCTTAATAGCCAATTGTTTTCCGAAGCTTTCCCGCGTATTATCATAATCATCGACTTGATCACAAATCTTTGTTTGCAATTCATCATCAATGACCATTTTTTCAAGAACATCATTAAACATAGCTTGTGTCTTACGAGCATATGCATTATCACTCACCTTGAGATCCAAGTACTTGGAAGGATTAAGAAATAATGCAGCTCCATACAACTCGACTTCCATTTGATCCTCCCACCGAAAATCGATAATATGCATAACTTCTTTCAACAAATTTGGCTTTTTCTCAAAATCTTCTTTGATTTTCCTTTTAACTTCATTCATCGCTACTACAAGATCCGGCATCGCTGGCTTCTCATCCCCGTCAACGATCCTCAAAACAATTAAAAGTGGATGCGACACTTTTATACAATACTCCACACCAGTCCAAAAAGGAGAAGACAATACCGTGTTTGCTACTAATCTTCCGACATTTGTATTAGCCAATTTCGATGCAGTGCAATCTTCGCTCAAAAATAAGCTCCTCAAAGCATCCTTATGTTTATATAAGCTCTACAAAGTCAACAATGAAGTAGAAAATCGGGTAGGCCTAAGTCTCACAAGATCACTGTTGTCCGTCTTCTCCCGCATCGCATTAAGGAGCCTTACGTGCTTATAGATATAGGTAGTAACTCTTCTTGCATTGTCAATCTTTGCTCGGAAAACAGACAATTTTCCGATATCTTCCAACATAAGATCAAAACAATGAGCTGCACAAGGAGTCCAATATAAAGTGGGTATGCGCTGCTCCAATATATTACCCGCTACCTTGAAATTAGCACCATTGTCCGTTACTACCTGAACCACGTATTCTTTTCCAATTTCTTCAATTTTCTCCTGAAGTAAATCCGCCAATAGTGATACAACTTGAGCTTGACTTGATGCATCAATCGACTCCAAAAATAATGTACTTTATGGGCTATTGACGAGTAAATTAATCAAATGCCGCCCTCTTTTATCCTTCCACCCATCGGCCATAAGTGAACATCCGTATTGCTTCCAAGCAATAACATGTTTTTCCTTCAATGCTTGCGTCTTTTTTACCCCCTTCTCCAAAAGAGGAACTCGTAATTCATGATAACTTGGACCTTTTACACCCGGTCTCATATGTCCCGCTGACTCAATCATTATCTCAAAACTTCAAGACTTTGCCACATTGAATGGTATGCCATTTTCATAAAAAAAATCGGCAATATGTCCATGAAATCTTTCGATCTCCTCCTTGCTCCTTGTACACGCTTCCAATGTTCTTTGACTTCCACTACTCGTTTTGCTATGTCTTTCCTCAATGACTTCCTTTGGGGTTTTTCTAAGCATTGAAGCAACCAACTTGCTTTCTTTTCCACCTTGTGACGGCATCGATGGAAAATTTAGAACAGATTGCGAACGCTTCCTCTTGCTCAAACTACCCGAGCTAGGATAAGAAACTGAGTCGTGCGATACACCTTGCCTTGCTCCTTGAACATTCACATCAACATCGTCGTCAATGTCGTCGTCGTCATCTAATTCAACACGACTACGACTGAGCTGCTTTCCTACTGTCTTTTTCTTTAGGAACTCCTGCATCTCATTCCGGATTTCTTTGGTAGTTTTTTAACACTTCTCTACATCTCCAGAATTTCCAAGCAAGTGTTGTTTCAATCGCTTTATTCCCGATCGTACTTGCTTATGGCAAAGGGAACATTCTACCAAATATCTATTTCCCAAGTCCGGCCAAAAAGCATATTTCCAACCCGGATCATTTGACTTAGCTTTTCTTTCGGGATCTTTGGGTGGATCTATCGTCGACGCTTCACTTTCGGCCATAGCAAATTTAATCCTATAAATATTTATATATCAATATGTCAAAATAATACAAAATAAATAAAAAATTTGTTTTATAAAATGAAAAATTATAAAAAATATGTTGCAAAATAAAAATAAATAACATTATTATATTAACAAATAAAAAATATATAAATAATTAACTAAATATTATTAAAACAATAGCTAATAATATTAATATAATATATATATATTAAAAAACTAATAATAGAATAATAATATAAAAATAAATAAAAAATAAAGCATATCCATTGAGAAATTGAGATTAAGATTCCACTCACCCAAAAGCGGACCGGTGGGCGGCTTCGGTTCGGCGGATTGGAGCGTGGAGGGGAAGATTCCAGAAACGGCGCAACAAATCAGAAAATTTTTGAGAAGATCTTTATATTCAGACCGGTTCAGGTAGGGCTTGATTTCGGGTAGAAACCGGTTAAGGGTAGAATTGAGTTAGGGCTTGATTTTAGGTTTAGGGCCACACGCCGCGACGGAGAGCGCCAAAACGCCGTGGCCGCTATGGCGACACCGTGATAACCATGTTCTTCGGAGAAAGTAATTAACCTGTAATGCAGCGGCAGCTATCATGGGATCTTCTACAATACGACCACATGGAGTTCCACATTGATAGAATGTAAAACAGACCCTTAAAAAAAAAAAAAGGATTATAGTTAAGGATAGATGACCAACTAGGAAATATAGAACACCCAATTAAACAATTAGTGTTATTCCAAGATTGAATATAAGTGCAACCTACACAAGCACACACACAAGAAAAAAGTTAAATAAATAAAATCTGAGAAAATACAAGTAAACAAACCAAAGTAACCTCCTATAAATAAAAAAGAATAAAATTCAATATAAATGTAAGTAAATTAAAATATCTCATATATTTTGGGTTCTCCATGTTGAGCGGGTAGGGAGATCGTGGCACATGGTAAGGTCCCACATATTGTTACGACATCAATTAAGTTTCTTAATGCGCCCTGAAAAATATGCCAATAAATTCACTATATTACAAATGGAAGTCATATGAATGAAGTACACTTTAACCGCTATGAAAAGATAAACATATTATGGACCATCATTGTCAAAGCAAACAATCAATGTAGTTCATTTATGTAGCTAGAGTATTGTGATTTATGGTCAGTGCAACAATCTACAGCTTCACAACGCTTGGCATAACATTGTACGATACATATATAAATGCTTATAATGCAAGAAAATCATACAAAAGTAAATAAAAACACATGCAATCTCAAGAGTTGGAATATCAGAAATTATCAGTATGTTAGAAATATATGACCTCTCCTTCATCGACTGTGAGAATATACAGTTTGAAGTTCTTGGAATTGGAAGAACCTGCAATCACAATTTGTCAGGATTGGTGTTTAAAGGTTCAAACAAATTCTTATAAGTAGATCACAATAAAAAATGCAGAGCGATAATAAAAATCCTTGGATGATTAGATCTATGCTTTCCATTGAATAATATTAATTACCTCAGGAGTTGAGCATCGTAGGGTAGGAGGTCGATCCACCCACTCCAGAGAAAGGGAATATAATTCTCATCATCTCACGAACTCCAACCATCGTTTGAAAAAAGAAAAACAACGATAAAAGAATATAACATCCTCCTTAGTACTTTCAGAGCTAATCCATCTGACACTATAGATCCACTGGGCAGATATTGAAGAAGAGTTTCCTCCGGCATCAAGCAAGTGGCCAGAACCGCCAGACAGAACGACTGTGCGTTTGGGTATTTATAACCAGAGTGAACCCTAGGGTTTGGTGCCACTGCAACAACTCAAGGCGGCGCCCAACAAAACTTTCTCAGCTCACCCGATCCTTTCTACACATCAATCAGCTCCGCTCACTTTCATTGTTTTACTTACTAATAGTTTTACTGCTTTTCATGACTTAAAAAATCGGGCCTTAGGTATAAAAGAGTATCAATGTATCATAATCTAATTTACAGATAAAATCTAATTTAAATCTATATATACTAAGGAGAAGTTTACTTTGAAAATGATTGCATTATAATATTAACAATTATTTCAATAGATTAAATAATAGATAAAATTACACTATGTTTATTTTGTTAAATTATATGACATGATTATTGACTCTTATCCAAAATATCCTTCACAATCATATTAAAAATTATATAATTTGTTTTATACATTTTTTTTCTTCTAAATATAGCAATATAATATATAATAATCCATTAAAATTTTAACGGTGATAGCATTGATATGTATATAATTTGATATAATGTTTTTTTTTTTCTTCATATATATTATATATATTTTATTTTATCTTCAAAATTACAAATTGGGTGTTAGCAATATAGTATATCTCATGCTTATCACTTTATATTTTGTTGATTAAGATAAATAAACAAATATATATAAAATTACTTTTGAAATGAATTCAAAATAAATTTTACATGAATATTAAACAAAAATATTATTACTATATTCTTATAAAATAATTCTAATATTTTTTCACAATGATTTTTATCAAATAAATTATTAAAAGGACTTATTTTTCTAACAAAGTTACTTCAACAAACTCATATTACTAAAGTGTAAGTCGTTGATATTTTCATACATTAAAATATGTTTGATACTTACATATATAGTTGATGAATTAACACAAAAATCTGAATCTACTGTGTGCTCGAAAAAGAAGTGAACTGCGCTAATAACCATAAAAAAATTAAATAAATAAATAAAACTACAGAGTAAAGGAAATTAGGGCGAGAAAAAAAAAAGAATAAGGGTAATTTAGTCATTTTATTAAGTTATATTAAAATAATACTAGGGTGTTGGATTAAATTAATAATCTTTTAAATAGGTATTAGTGTATCGGGCCTGAATACATTAAAGTAAACATGATATTAGGTCAGATAAAATAATATTATCGGACATAATCCTTCGAAGTAAACACCCAGTAAATCTAAAATTGAATAACTAAAATATCTCAACATCCCCCTCAAACTCAAGTGGTATGATAGAAATCAACTTGAGTTTGCAGATAGATAGAAGATGACGCAACCACAATCGTTCATCATGCCAGAATAAATGATATTCATAAATTGCATGCGTTAAATATTTATATTATTTGTGATATTTGGTTGATTTTGATTAAATTCTACCTGATTTGGGTATATATCATTTATTTATTATTTGCAGGGAAAAAATAATAAAATTGATATAATTAGTGTGAAAAAAGAACAAAAAGGCCCAAAGCCCAATCGTTACAAAATTAGGGCAATTATAAAGGAACGAAAGAAGGAGTAGGCGCCAGTTTACGCCACTTGCCGAGGAGAACACCGTGCATAACAGTCCCAGGGAGAAACCGTGGAAAGACAAGAAGAAGAAAGATTCTTCCAAGAAGATTTCGAGTTCTACTTCTACCAACATCATTATCAGGTGATGTTTCTCTTTGCTTCCTTTTCCTTTGTTGTTCCTCCTATGATTAGCGAGTAGTTTACTTTTCTAGTATAGAAATGGAAAACAACTTGGTATGGATTTGGGAGATTAGACTTGTGTTGATTTATGATATTTATTTGGTTCCTAAGTATTTATGTAGTTCCTAATTTCTTTGAGTTATAATCTTTTATTTGATTGGATATTGTGGCCAGGTATTTCAATTGGATTAAAGATTAATTGCTTAACTAAATTAGGCATCCGTAATTGCGTTTTAATTTTGTTTAAGTAGCAACTAGTGGCAGACACCATTAGGAAATCATGGAATCAATTTTAAACAATTTCGCATAGTTAATTGTTAAATTGAATTAGGCTCTTCTAGTTCGAAAGCCGGTTAGGCTAGTAAATTCTTTGTGGCGTCACTGGGGTTCTAGGCTAACTAGGGAAGTAGTTGATGGACGTACCTACACTGTCAAGAAATTAAGGAAGAGTTGGTTATTAGGCGCGTGTCGGTAACTATAACTAATTTATTTAGAAACCAATAAAATTAAATATTTATCAATGATCAAATCCACTACCCAAGTTGTCAATTTCATTCCTAGACTGGAAACTAATTTTTATTGAATTTATCTTTTAGTCATAGAGTTTTTAGTTTGTTATTTTATTTTTATTTCCTACTTCTAAAATCCCCCTTTTTATTATATTTATAAATTAAACAATAAAAATAAAACCTTTTTAATTCCCTGAGGAGAGACGACCCTACTTCATCTATACTACGTTATTTTTATTGCAGAAGTAGGTTAATTTTATTTAAATTTTGCAGCGTGTGACAAACGCCTGTCTAACGTGTTACAATTTCAATAAGAGACTCGGAACAACATAAAGAGCTTGGAAGAACAAGTGAGTCAAATAGCGAATGAGATGCGCCAGATGAAATCAAATGAGAAAGGTAAATTTCCTGCATAGCCTGATGCTAATCCGAAGAACGTGAGATTGATGGTTTTACGAAGCGGAAATGAATTAGAAGGACCTAAAATTGAAGCTTCAAAGGACAAGGATGAAGAGGAGATCGAAATAGAGATAGAGAAAGCTGCTCATGAAGAACCACACAAGGTAAGTTCTAAAACGCCTACTTACCCTAAGACTAACACCGACAATATTTTCTTGCAGGTTAGAGAAACCGAGGAAGAGTGATAAAAACAAGGAGATGATGGAGATGTTTAGAAAAGTGGAATTGAGCATACCTTTGTTAGATGCTATCAAACAATTTCCGAAGTATGCCAAATTCTTGAAGGAACTTTGCACGAATAAAAAGAGATTGCGAGCAGATGAGTGCATTATTGCTGGAGAGAGCGTATCTGCTGTTATACAATATAAACTCCCTTCTAAATGTGGCGATCTTGGTATGTTCTCAGTTCCCTGTAAGATAGGTAATTTGGAGATTAAGCGAGCAATGTTAGATTTAGAACCCGTAATTAATGTGATGCCTAAGTCTATTTATAAATCTCTAAATGTTGGGCCATTAAATGAAACTAGGGTTATTATACAACTAGCCGATAGGACTAATGACCTGAAGGAATGATTGAATATGTCCTAGTGAAGGTTAATGAATTTATTGTTCCAATGGATTTTTATGTGCTTGACATGCGTGATGATAACTCTCCAAATCCTTCACAGATATTGCTTGGTAGACCATTTATGTGCATTGTACAAACTAAAATAGATGTCAAGCAGGGTATACTTTCTATGGAGTTTGATGGTGAAAAAGTACAATTTAATATTTCCGATGCTATGAAATACCCTGGAGAATCTAACGTTTTGTATAGCTTGGATGTCTTTTATGAGAACGTGCAGGAAATTCTTGATTTAAGTGGAAAAGACCCTTTGAAGATTGTTCTGGCATACCATCTTGATGCGCAATTCAGTGCAGAAAAATTGATGAATTCACAGCTAAGAGAAGCAATGCACGCACTGCAATCTTCGGAATTCAAGACGACCAGTTTAGAACAAGCAACGTTACCTGTTATTGAATCTAGACAAAAATTGTTGCCCTTTGTTTTGTAGGCTCCAGATCTAAACATGAAGCCACTCCCTGATAAGCTGAAATATGTTTTCCTAGGAGAGAAACAAACATTGCCTGTTATCATATCAGCTTCCCTTTCTCAAATCCAAGAGGAGTGATTGTTTCAGGTGTTGAGAAAGCACAAAGAAGCTCTTGGTTGGACCATAGCTAACATAAAAGACATCAGGCCCTTCCTTTGTACACATCGCATTATGTTGGAGGAGAATGCAAAAGCAGTAAGGAAACCTCAAAGGTGATTGAATCCTGTAATGATGGAAGTGGTGAAGAAAGAGATTTTGAAACTATTGGATTCCGAGATTATTTATGCTATCGCAGATAGCCCAAAGGTAAGTCCGATTCATGTGGTGCTTAAGAAAGCTGGAGTTACGGTTGAGGCTGACAATGATGATGAATTTTGAGGGTACTTTCATATTGCCATAGCACCGGAGGATCAAGAGAAGACGACACTTACATGCCCCTACGGCACTTTTAGCAAATAGGTGGATGCCATTTGGACTATGTAACGCTCCAATGACTTTTCAATGGTGCATGGTAAGTATTTTTTCAGAATAGATCGGTAAGATCATTGAAGTATTCATAGATGATTTTAGTGTGTATGGTGATAATTTTGATGCATGTTTAGATAACTTGGCCTTAGTCTTGCAAAGATGCATTGAAACGATATTGGTTCTTAATTTGGAAAAATGTCAATAAGGCTAAGATAGACACTATTACTACCTTACCTACCCCATTTCGGTGAGGGAATTGCGCTCTTTTCTTCGTCATGCAGGTTTTTATCGACGATTCATCAAGGATTTCTCTAAGGTGGTGAGCCCATTGTTCTTGCTTTTACAAAAGGATATCTTATTTGAGTTTGATGAGAGCTGCAAGCAAGCTTTTGATGAAACAAGAAGCTCCTTACCACAACACCTATCATTCAACCTCCGAATTGGACACTTCCATTCGAGTTGATGTGCAACGCCAGTGACACAACGTAGGGGCAGTTCTTGGACAGGGAGATGGCAAAATTTCTTATGCAATCTACTATGCATCGAAGGTGCTTAATGGAGCCCAATTGAACTATTCAACAACAGAAAAAGAACTCCTTGTTGTGGGTTTTGCATTAGAAAAATTCAGATCTTATTTATTGGGCACTAAAGTAATTGTTTTCTCTGATCATGTAGCACTAAAGTTTTTAATAGGGGAAAAGGATAGCAAACCAAGACTCATTTGATGAGTGCTGCTGTTACAAGAGTTTGACTTAGAAATACACGATAAAAAGGGCTTCAAAAATTGTGTAGCTGATCACCTGAGCCGATTATCGAATACTCAAGGAGATTTGCACTTGAAGGATTATTTCTCCGATGAACAGTTACTTGCAGCAGTCTCTTCGAGTCGCTGGTACGCTGATTTGGTTAATTATTTGGTTACTAATCAATTTCCTACATGATGGTCAAAGGCAAAAAGAGATAAACTCAAAAGCGATGCCAAATACTACTTTTGGGATGACCCTTACCTATGGAGAAGATGCGCCGACCAAGTCATCTGAAGGTGTGTTAATGAAGGTGAATATAATTCTATTTTAAAGTATTGTCACTCCTTGGAATGTGGAGGTCATTTTGGATCGCAACGAACTGCACGTAAGGTACTTGATACTAGATTTTATTGGCCAACTTTGTTTAAGGATGCACATAAATTTTGAAAATCTTGTGATAGATGTCAACGAGTAGGAAATATATCTTCTAAAAATAAAATGCCTCAAGCACCTATGTTGTTTGTTGAGATCTTTGACGTGATGGGCATTGATTTTATGGGTCCGTTTTCTATTTTGTATGGATTTTTATATATTATATTAGCAGTCGATTATGTCTCGAAATGGGTAGAAGCAAAAGCTACCCAAACTAACGATTCTAAATTGGTTGTAGAGTTTCTCAAATCATCCATCTTTTCTCGATTTGGAATGCCAACAGCCGTCGTCAGTGATTGAGGCACACACTTTTGCAACAAAACTATTTCTTCTTTGTTTCGCAGATATGAGATTTTGCATAAAGTGTCGACGTTGTATCATCCTCAAACGAATGGCCAGGTTGAGGTCTCGAATAGGGAAATCAAAGGAACTTTGGAAAAAATGGTGAGATCGGACTGAAAAGATTGGATTTTGCATTTAGAAGATGCTTTGTGGGCATATCGCACGGTATACAAGACACCGATTGGTATGTCTCCTTTTCGATTGGTTTTCGGTAAGTCATGCCACCTCCCGGTTGAAATCGAGCATCGATTTTATTGGGCAATTAAGATGTGGAACATGAATCTTGATGATACGAGAGCCTATAAAAAGTTGCAATTACAAGAGTTGGAGGAAATTCGTAATGAGGCATACGAGAATGCTGCGATTTACAAGGCAAAAAATAAGGCCCTACATGATCAACACATCATGCGAAAAGAATTTTTGATTGGACAGAAAGTCCTACTATATCACTTGCGCTTGAAGCTTTTTCCAGGTAAGCTTCGTTCTCGATGGATGGGTCCATTTTTTGTGACTAATATAGTTTCTTATGGCACAGTGGAGATTCAAAGTTTAGCCACGGATAAAAAATTCATAGTGATGGACATCGACTCAAGCCTTATTATGACGAATTTTCGAATAAGGAGGTGGAATGCATTACCCTCCTCAACTTGGATGATTGAATGGTTTCACTCGACTACGTCTAGCCAAAGACGTTAAAAAATGGCGCTTCTTGGGAAGCAACCCAAGTTTTCTAGGATTATTTCTTTTATTTTCTTTAGTTTTAGTTTTATATTTTTCAAACATCGCCTATTTGAGTTGGATTCTTTATTTTTTGTAAGGAACTTCTTTGAGAATTTTGGAAAAAAGAAAAGCCGTAGTCTTTCTTCTGCTTCTTCCCTGAGCTATCAATTTTGGTGTTGGCTAAAAGAGACGCACAATCAACTTGAAGAAGTTTGGAATCCAAAGCAAAAACATACAGTCGCACCAATTCTACGGACTCCAGGGAAGTTCCTCTCTTATTTTACTTTTTTTTTACATTGAGGACAATTTTTTCTTTAGGTTTTGGGGAGAGAGCAACGCAATTTTTTTGGGCAAATTTTTCATTTTGTGCTACTTTTGATGCCTGATTTGTTGTCATTTCACATGTTTTTTTGAGATTTTTCTAAAGTGAGTCAAAGGTGGTTTGAGTGATAGGTTAGTCTGACATCATTGATGGGATTAGATTTGAAATATGTTGAGCCAAGTTGACATTTTAACGCTGTGAGAATTCGAGTATATATTCCAAAAAGCTTACATTAGAAAATAAACTATATATTATCAAGTTTTTGGAAATTCTTTCTTGTTTGATTTGTAGTGCTCAATTAGATGACCTAGAACTTGAATGATTATGCATGTTGAACTTGCAACTATCAAGTCTTGCATTTTGAAAATGATAAGGGCATTAGGTAACCCATTGAGTCTTTCTTTATCACCCAGCACAATATATTTCCACTAGTTAGCCCATTTGAGACTTTTTAGCCTATTTTTCTTCTATATTAAACCGTCTTTTAGCCTCATACCCTTCTTTTGATATTAAGCCTTCTCTGATTTGAACCCTATGTTAGAAAAATTACCTTAAGTTCACGTTGTGATGCACCTTATTTGTTCGGCACCGGTTAGAAACGAAGTTTGAGTATAAATAAATAATGCATTCAGAAGTGTTTGCTTTAATGAGATTGGGTAGTGAAAGGCGTATATATATATATTTAAAAAAAATCTTGATAAAGTATTATTGATATAATTATGTTATTAAAGTTTGGGCAGTGAATAAAGTAAGGGTTTCATTGTTTATGCCAAACTGTTTTTCATATGGTAGCATCGTGCTCTTATTGTGTTCTTTTTTAACATATTTTAGCTTTCGCATATCCTTTTTTCTACCCCTAACCATCAGCCCCGTTACAACCTTTATAAAAAAGTCCCTTTGATTCTTGATGTTAGATTTGCGTATCTTAAGCAAGGGAGATTTGATTTTCATTCAAGTCTATGGGATAATCTTTTATCGCACTACTTGAGCGTTAGCTGATTATATACACTTATTTCTTTCAGAGAGCAAGTGCGCATACACTTTATCCTGAGAAGTTGACTTGACTTGATATGTTGAATTTCCGATTTATTTGGTTGAGTTAGATTTTCTTGTCATATTGAGTCGCCTGCGATTTCTTTTGGCATGTTTCAAATTTATGCTTGAGGGCAAGCATGATCTAGGTGTTGGGAGATTTGATTGACATAAATCGCATGCGTTAAATATTTATATTATTTGCGATATTTGATTGATTTTGATTAGATTCTACCTGATTTGGGTATATATTATTTATTTATAATTTGCAGGGGAAAAATAATAAAATTGATATAATTAGTGGGACAAGAGAACAAAAAGGCCCAAAGCCCAATCGTTACAAAATTAGGCAATTATAAAGGAAAGAAAGAAGGATGAGGCGCCATTTTATGCCACTTGCTGAGGAGAACACCGTGCATAATAGTCCCAGGGAGAAATCGTGCAAAGGCAAGACTGAGAAAAATTCTTCCAGTAAGATTTCGAGTTCTACTCCTACCAACATCATTATCAGGTGATGTTTCTCTTTACTTCCTTTTCCTTTGTTGTTCCTCCTATGATTAGCGAATAGTTTACTTTTCTAGTTTAGGAGTGGAAAACAACTTGGTATGGATTTGAGAGATTAGACTTGTTTTGATTTATGATATTTATTTGGTTCTTAAGTATTTCTGTGCTTTCTGATTTCTTTGAGTTATATTATTTTATTTGGTTGGGTATTATGGCCAGGTATTTCAATTGGATTAAAGATTAATTGCTAAACAAAATTAGGCGTCCATAATTGCGTTTTAATTTGGTTTAAGTAGCAACTAGTGGCAAACACCTTTAGGAAATCCCGGAATCAATTTTAAACAATTTCGCATAGTTAATTGTTAAATTAAATTAGGCTCTTCGAGTTCACAAGCTGGTTAGGCTAGTAAATTCTTTGTGCCGTTACTAGGGTTCTAGTCTAACTAGGGAAGCAGTTGACGAACGTACATAGACTGTCAAGAAATTAAGGAAGAGTTGGTTATTAGGCGCGTGTCGGTAGCTATAACTAATTTATTTAGAAACCAATAAAATTAAATATTTATCGATGATCAAATCCACTACCCAAGTTGTCAATTTCATTCCTAGACTGGAAACTTAATTTTATTGAATTTATCTTTAGTCGTAGAGTTTTTTGTTTGTTATTTTATTTTTATTTCCTGCTTCCAAAATACCCCCTTTTTATTATATTTATAAATTAAACAATCAAAATAAAAATTTTTTAATTCCCTGAGGAGACGACCCTACTTCATCTATACTATATTATTTTTATTGCAGAAGTAGGTATATTTTATTTAAATTTTGCAGCATGTGACAAACGTCTGTCAAACGTGTTACAATTTCAACAAGAGACTCGGAACAACATAAAGAGCTTGGAAGAACAAGTGAGTCAAATAGCGAATGAGATGCGCGAGATGAAATCAAATGAGAAAGGTAAATTTCCTGCATAGCCTGATGCTAATCCGAAGAACGTGAGCTCGATGGTTTTACGAAGCGGAAATGAATTAGAAGGACCTAAAATTGAAGCTTCAAAGGACAAGGATGAAGAGGAGATCGAAAGAGAGATAGAGAAAGCTGCTCATGAAGAACCAAACAAGGTAACTTCTGAAACGCCTACTTACCCTAAGACTAGCCCAACACCATTTCCTTGCAGTTTAGAGAAACCGAGGAAGAGTGATAAAAATAAGGAGATGGTGGAGATGTTTAGAAAATTGGGATTGAGCATACCTTTGTTGGATGTTATCAAGCAAGTTCCGAAGTATGCCGAATTCTTGAGGAACTTTGCACGAATAAAAAGAGATTGTAAGGAGATGAGTGCATTATTGCTGCCGAGAGTGTATCTGCTGTTATACAACATAAAATCCCTCCTAACTGTGGCGATCCAAGTACGTTCTTGGCTCCTTGTAAGATAGGTAATTTAGAGATTAAGCGAGCAAAGTTAGATTTAGGACCCGCAATTAATGTGATCCTTAACTCTATTAATAAATCTCTAAATGGTGGGCCATTAAAAGAAACTAGGATTATTATAAAACTAGCTGATAGGACTAATGCTTAACCTGAAGGAATGATTGAAGATGTCCTAGTGCAGGCTAATGAATTAATTGTTCCTGTGGATTTTTATGTGCTTGACATGCGTGATGATAACTCTCCAAATCCTTCACAGATATTGCTTGGTAGACCATTTATGTGCATTGTACAAACTAAAATAGATGTCAAGCAGGGTATACTTTCTATGGAGTTTGATGGTGAAAAAGTACAATTTAATATTTCCGATGCTATGAAATACCCTGGAGAATCTAACGTTTTGTATAGCTTGGATGTTTTTTATGAGATCGTGCAAGAAATTCTTACTGCAAGTGGAAAAGACCCTTTGGAGATTGTTCTGCATACTATCTTGATGCGCAATTCAGTGCAGAAAAATTGATGAATTCACAACTAAGAGAAGTAATACATGCACTGCAATCTTCGGAATTCAAGACGACCAGGTTAGAACAAGCAACGTTACCTTTAACTGAATCTAAACAAAATTTGTTGCCTTTGTTTTGTCGGCTCCAGATCTAGAGATGAAGCCACTCCCTCATAAGCTGAAATATGTTTTCCTAGGAGAGAAACAAACCTTGCCTGTTATCATATCCGCTTCCCTTTCTTAAATCCAAGATGAGCGATTGATTCGGGTGTTGAGAAAGCACAAAGAACCTATTGGTTGGACCATAGTTGAGATAAAAGGCATCAGCCCCTTCCTTTGCACAGATCGCATTATGTTGGAGGAGAATGCAAAAGCAGTAAGAAAACCTCAAAGGCGATTGAATCCTGTGATGATGGAAGTGGTGAAGAAAGAGATTTTGAAACTATTGGATTCCAACATTATTTATGCTATCGTAGATAGTCCATGGGTAAGTCCGATTCATGTGGTGCCTAAGAAAGCAAGATTTACGGTTGAGGCTGACAATGATGATGAATTTTGAGGGTACTTCATATTTCCATAGCACCGGAGGATCAAGAGAAGACGACACTTACATGCCCCTATGGCACTTTTAGCAAATAGGTGGATGCCATTTGGACTATGTAACGCTCCAATGACTTTTCAACGGTGCATGGTAAGTATTTTTTTAGAATATATCGGTAAGATCATTGAAGTATTCATAGATGATTTTAGTGTGTATGGTGATAATTTTGATGCATGTTTAGATAACTTGGCCTTAGTCTTGCAAAGATGCATTGAAACGATATTGATTCTTAATTGGGAAAATTATCGGTTTATGGTTGAAGATGGAATTGTTCTAGGTTACTTGGTCTCTTCAAGAGGAATAGAGGTTGACAAGGCTAAGATAGACACTATTACTACCTTACCCTATCCCATTTCAGTGAGGGAATTGCGCTCTTTTCTTGGTCATGCAGGTTTTTATCGATGATTCATCAAGGATTTCTTTAAGGTGGCGAGCCCATTGTTCTTGCTTTTAGAAAAGGATATCTTATTTAAGTTTGATGAGAGCTGCAAGCAAGCTTTTGATCGAAACAAGAAGCTCCTTACCACGAATCCAACCGTTGCTCAGTAGATCCTCTACTTGCTTTTGTATTTATTATACCTTATCCGGGTTGGCTCGATAGGCTGGCCGATTAGGAATTGATGCTCCCGGGACAAAATCAATTTAGTGCTCAATTCCACGAGTGGGTGGTAAACCATGGGGTACTTCATCAGGAAAAACATCATCATATGCCTGGAATAAGTTAGAAAAACTCGATGGAAGTTTGTTAGAGACATTCATGGAAAAATAAGTAGGTTTAGAAAATAATAGCAAACAATGAACTCCATGTTCTAAGCGTAAAGCTTCCTTCCTACGCATAAAAAGATTAGACCTCTTACTCTCGTGTTTAAGATTCCAGCTGGTTTCACCCTAAATCACTATACTCGTGTTTGATTTTTGAGTAGAAGGGTAGAGTATTTGAGAGTGACTCGAGGCAGATGTATTTATTGGTGAGGATGAAGATTTGAGAGGTTGTGGGGTAGTTAGGCTATATGAAAGAGTAGATGCACTTGTATGCGGAGTACCTTTTGTTGCGGGTGATTCTAAGGAGGACTTCAAATTGGATTCCTCACATTGAGTTGATTCAACGACATAGCCCACCATATTTTTGTCTATCTTTTGGTTCCTTTTCTCTCTTGATTCTAAGTATTTTTGTTTTTTATTTACTTCTCGAGGGCTCAATGGCTTTAGATTTATGGTCCATCCGGCATGTGTGAAAGTATATCGATTACGGCGGCCATCATGTACAACTTCTTTGTCAAATTGCCATGGTCTCCCAAGCAAAATATGACATGCTTGCATTGGAACTACATCGCATTTTACCTCATCCTTGTAACCTTGTAGCTCAATTCCCACCAACATTTGTTTGGTGACGTTGATTTCCCCACAATTATTGAGCCACTGTAGTTTGTAAGGCCTCGGGTACAAATTCATCGTCAAATTAAGTCTTTTCACTACGAGGTCACTAATGACATTAGTACAACTACCACCGTCAATGATAAGACTACATACCTTAGTCGCGATCTTACACATTCCATGGAATAAATTTTCGCGTTGTTTGGTATCTTCAACCTCCATTGGAGGGGTGCTAAGAGCTCGGAGAGTGACTAACGTCAAATTGGACTCTGGTATGGATTCTACAGCTTCATGGTCATAGGAATTTGCCTCATTGACCTCTTCAGTTTCTGATTCGGATTCGTACTCACCAGAGGTCGTAAGAACCATAGTACGCCTGTTTGGACATTGATTCGCAAAATGTCCTCGGCCTTGGCATTTGAAATATAAAAAATCTCGGCTACGGGTGGTGTTCTTTGGGGTATTTTCTGGCGGCTTAGGGCGCGTCGAATCAACTCCCGCTGCTACCTATTTTCCTTTGTTGATATGTTGTGGAAGTGGCGCTTTAGGCAACCCTACGATTGGAGAGAGTTTAAACGGATTACCTTGCATCCGCTTTGATTTTAGTTGTTTCTCCACCTTTATGGCCAAGTGTACCATCTCCTCGAGGTCCACGTATTGGTACATCTTTACCACATCAGCAATATCCCTTTGAAGCCCATTCGAGAATCTAGAGATCATTTGCTCCTGATCTTCATGGATATCGGCTTGTAGAATAAGTATTTCAAGCTCTTTATAGTATTCCTCCACTGACCGCGACCCTTGCTGTATACTCTGCAATCTCCGCAATACTTCACAATGGTAATGAGGGGGAACAAACCTCTTTCGCATGAGTGTACGAAGTTCTGTCCAAGTACGCACTGGAGCCTCCCTATTTCTGCGGCGGTTGATGCTCAATTGGTCTCACCATGCAAGCGCATAATCTGAAAACTCCATTACGGCTACACGGAGTTTTTGGTCGTCAGTTAATTGTTGAACATCAAAGATTAGTTCAACCTTCTTTCCCATTGCAAAAATACTTCAGGGTCGGATTTTCCTTGGAACGGTGGCACTTGGAACTTGATCAAGTTGATAGCCTCATCTCCATCCCGTCGGTGATAGTTATTCTGATGCCTAGGTCATTCCCAATTTCCTTCAAACTCCTCATCATCGCGTTCGTCAATGTTGTGTGGTGGTGGGGGCTGGATGTTGCATCTTGGCCTCAAATCCGGTTGAACATCATTTCGCCTCTGAGCTTCAGGTAACGGTCGGATATTCTCTTGTAACTTTTGTTGATTCTCTTCCAATTGATCCATCATATTATTCATCAACTCCAATCCATAATGGTGAAGAGTTTTGAACTCTTGTAGAATGGTATTGAGAAGACCTTCTGCATCAACTTGTTGAGAATTGGATCCTTCACCTCCTGCCATTAGAAAAAAGAAAAAAGAAAAAATAAAATAAAATAACCTCACTAGAACTCTCGTGTATCACTCCACACGTTATGTACGTCTCCGTCTCGCAAAAAGGACTCAAATCAAATCGATGGAATTCTCCCAATGACGATACCCAAAACATCCAAAACAGTAGTGAAAACAAAAGAAATATAAGTTCATAATGAAGGTAGAAGACAAATAATCTCAATAGATTTTTTTTTTTTTTGATAAAAGAAAAGATGATTCGAGAACTAGAAGTAAATAACAAATATCTTGATATTTGATAATAACTTTTTTTTAAAATTTTTTTTGCCTCTTTTTTTTGTTTGTTTTTTTGCTCTTTTTTTTCGACTTTTTTGTTTTGCTATTTTTTTTTTCAAATAAGAACCGTGATATCAATCAAGAGATTGTATCAACTAGCTCTGATACCAGATGACACGGCCTGACCGTGTATACTTATAACTAATATAATTTTCTTACCGACAAAGTTCAATAGAACAAATGGATTAAGAATAAGAATAAAAGAAAAGAGAAGGAAGAGGAAAAGATAGTGCAGAGAATGTGAATTAGTATGGATGATAACCAACAATGAGAATAAGTCATCTGAAATCAATCCATAGGTAAAACACAAACAATAGGCTAAATCCCGTTGCAAAGGATTGGAAGCCACGAACCGATGGAATCACTCCAAAGACCCGATTTGAGACTCTAAATGCGAGGAAATCACTCCCTAACACTAGAAATCTATAAAAGTGAAATTCTATTCAAGATACAAAAAAAAAAGGTTCCCATTACAATGATGGACAAATACCTTATATAGAGGTCCTTGAGGAAAATAAAAGGCAACAAATAATAAAGGAAACAAACCAAAAGGTAAGTCTAACTATAAGTAAATAATTAGGAAAGTTTTAGATATGGAATTGTATTATATGAAAACTTATAATAACAGAAAATATATATTAAGGTAACTTCTAGAAGCCTCTATAAGTGATGATTCCATTGATAATCTTCCATGATTAGCGATTCTCTCCATAAGTAATGATTTCCTTGATATACTTCCATGATTAGTGATTCTCTCCATAAGTGATGATTCCCTTGATAATCTTCCACGATTAGCGATTCTCTCCATAAGTGATGATTCCTTTGATAATCTTTCATGATTAGCGATTCTCTTAATCTTTCAATTGGGATTCTTGCGGGTCCCATTGAAGGAGTGTCAGGTAAGGACTAAAGGGTCTCCAAGCATCATCCTTAAATTGATTCTCTATAAAAAATCGTCCGATCAATGCAGTGACAAATTTTTGAAACTGATGAGCTTGGCTTCGAGTGATGGGTCCCACGGGTATTTGAATGCTTGAAGATTGGACGTCCTCGTCACGGGCGTACCTAGACTGTCAAGAAATTAAGGAAGAGTTGGTTATTAGGTGTGTGTCGGTAACTATAACTAATTTATTTATAAACCAATAAAATTAAATATTTATCGATGATCAAATCCACTACCCAAGTTGTCAATTTTATTCGTAGATTGGAAACTTATTTTTAATAAATTTATCTTTTAGTCGTAGAGTTTTTAGTTTGTTATTTTATTTTTGTTTCCTACTTCAAAAATTCCCCATTTTATTATATTTATAAATTAAACAATCGAAAATAAAATCTTTTTAATTCCCTGAGGAGACGACCCTACTTCATCTATATTACGTTATTTTTATTGTAGAAGTAGGTTTATTTTATTTAAATTTTGCAGGTTGTGACAAATGCCTATCAATAAAAAACATTGCCCTCAAATGAAGTAGAGTCAGTAACATACTCTTAACTGAGTCAAAAACGATGGGAGTACTCTCCACAAAGTCGGAAATACGGAACCCTCACCGGTGCCGGAAAACATGGAACTCTAAATGGCGACGAAAAAAACAATTAGACTCTCAATGTAATTAGAATTATCGTTTTGTATTGAACTATGAAAAACGATCAAATGTAGAACTCCAATGCAAAATTGAAAAACATACTTGACAGACAATCAATTGCAGATGGATCTAAAAATCTGGAGACATGTGTTGGCACGATAAAACAAAAAAAAATCTCAAATTTGGGAGACCTCCGAGTACATTCCAGGTTGAATGCAAATTTGGGAGAGCTTCGGGTACATTTCAGGTTGAATGTACCCAGAGAAACGTACGTTAGTAAGTTATACTGGAGAAAAAAAATAGGGTCTGAATAGAGGCCTATAAATAGGCATTGACTTTATTATTTATGAATAGCAAAAGTTTCACAATTTCCCTAAATGATAATCATGCAAATGAGCAGGTTGACGACTTACTCGATGTGATCGACGAGCTATGACACCTATTGAGTGCAAGCGGGTTTTGAAAATAAAAACTAATTATAATGGTTCCATTGAGCGCTAAAAGGCTCGTCTAGCGGCAAAGGGTTATTCTCAGGAATATAGAGATGATAACGAGGAGACCTTTGTGCGTGTTGCTCATCTCACTGCTATTTGTCGTCTTCTTGCCATTGTTGTTGTTTGTCACTGGTCCCTTCTTTAGTTAGATGTCAAGAATGCTTTCTTATATGATATTCTTTCTGAAGTAGTTTATATGACCCCCCTTCTAGTTTTTGTCTTTTCGAAAGGCTTGTCGCTTACACTGCACTTTATGTGGGTTAAAGTAGGTCCCTCGGGCCTGGTATGCCACATTAAGCTATGTGCTCTTGGAGTTTGGTTTTACCACATGAGCTTATTGTGATCTACTTATAAGAATTTGATCGACATTGTATACCGTTTGGAAGCTCAATTTGAAAAAGCTGAGGAATTAAATCAACAAGTGCTTGAAATTAATGAAGGACTTCAGAGGGAAGTCAAACAGCTGAAAGTGAAGTGTGATGATCTGAGAGAAGAGAATGATAGGCTCAGGAAAGGAAAAGAAAAACTTAATGAAGTCTTGTTTATTGGGAAACCATTTGGAGATCATCGTGGAATCGGCTACCAAGAATCTATTAGAGGGAAACCAACTACCTTTATGAAAGGTGGATTGCTTATTGATGTGAAGATTCTAGAGAAACTCCCAAAGGTGAAGAACACTGAAGGTCCCAAAGCAAACAGAAAGGATAGATGAAATTGAAATCGCAGAAGGAACAAAAGTGTCAATGTCGTCACAACATAATAGTAAGTACAAGTACTATTTTCGATTTGGTCATGCTGAATCTCACTGTTTAAAGCTGGCTAGGGATTTGATGTTTGGAAAGAAGGTTAATTGGCCTTAAAAGGAGCTGAAACAAAGAGTGAATATCATAATGGAATGGAGACCTAAGAAGAATCATCCTAAGATGATGTGCAATGTTATCCTATCTAGTCAGGAAGCAACTAATTCATCCCGACGGTATTTTGATAGAGGATGTTCATGCCATATGATGAATCAGAAGCATCTATTGAAGAATTATGTAACTGACACGTGGTGAAGTGATATTTGGAGATAGAGCCAAAGGGAAAATTGTCGGCTATGGTTCTCCTGAAGCCAAAGGTATACCGAATTCGTCAAAGGTATATTTTGTTGAAGGCTTGAGTACTAATCTCATTAGTATTAGTCAGTTATGTGATGATAAGCTGCAAGTGAAGTTCACTAAGGATGCGTGTGAAGTGTACAACAACAAGAATGAGTGCGTGATGACTGGAAAAAAGGTCAAGGAACAATTGTTACCTACTTGACGAACCCATGGATATTACATTGATCTCATAGGATGATGAAGCCCTTCTATGGCATACAAGACATGGCCATGTCAACCAACAGAACTTGATGAAGTTGTGCAAGCAAAGAATTATCAGAGGACTTCCAAAGTTTTTGAAGTTACCTAACTTTGTTTCTGGTGATTGTGCTCGAGGAAATCAGAAGCGTGTCTCTGCACATGTGAGCAGAAACACTTGTCTAGATTTGCTGCACATGGATTTGATGGGTCCAGTGGATACACCTAGTTTTGGAGGTAAAAGATACATACTTGTCTGCATTGATGATTACCTAAGATACACATTGGTTGATTTTATGAAGGAGAAATGAGATACATTTGGCATCTTTGAAAAGTTGTGCAATAGATTTATGGAAATGATTTTGAGAATCAGAAGTTTGATGGTTTTTACACTGATGTTGGAATACTTCATGAGTATTCAGCACCGAAGGCCCCACAACAAAATGGAGTCGTGGAAGGGAAGAATCAAACATTTCAAGAAATGGCTCGATCAATGATGCAAGCCAAAGGTGTTGCTAATTACTTATGGGCTAAGGCGATCAATACTGCATGTTATGTGATCAACGGAGTATAATTAAGACCCCCACACTGAGATCACACCGTATGAGCTATGGAAAGGAAGGAAGCTGAATGTGTCACACTTTCACACATTTGGATGTCAATGCTACATTTTGAAGGATATGAGCCATCTTAAAAAAATTGATGCATGATCAGATGAAGGAATATTCATTGGTTATTCTCATAACATTAGAGCTTATCGTGTTTACAACAAGAGGATGAAAAAAGTTATGGAATCAATGTATGTAACTTTTGATGACTCTTGTGTGGATAGGAGATCGATCAATAAAGAGGATGATGAAGACTTGATGCCTCTTCCTACTATTCAGAATCAAATACTTTACCTGAGGTTCAGAACCCTCCACCTCAAATTCTAGAAACAACTCGTGATGAGAGTTCGATGCAGTTCGATTGAAGTGAAACAGATGAATCTATTGAAGTTACAACTACTGTAGAAAAACTTGGAGAATGTCATTCTGATGCTGAAGTAAAGAGATATGGTTCAAGAATTCCCAAGAATCATCCTATTGATGTTGTCATTGGAGATCCACAAGGAAGTCGTCGAACCAAAGAAAAACAAATTGATTTTAGGGAATTTCTGGTATGAATTGCTTTGTGCCTACCATTGAGCCAAAGAATATTGAAGAAGCGTTGAAAGATGAGTACTTGATCAGTGCTATGCAAGATGAGTTAATCGGTTTGAAAGGAACATAGTCTGGATGTTGGTAGAAAGACCAGATGACATAAATGTCATTGGAACAAAGTAGATATTCAAGAACAAATATGATGACAAAGGAAATATTACAAGGAACAAAGCTCGGCTAGTTGCATATGGAATAATTGGTTTCAAAAATTATGAATTTAATTTATAAATTAAATTCCATCGATTAAATAAATAACTGATTAACCGATTATCCAACATGCAATACTTTAAAGCTAAGTGTGTTTGTTTGAAGGATTTTGAAGGATTTCTACTATTCATCCAATTTTTTCCCCTCAAAAACATCACATCAAACACCTATTTTTCATTTTTTATATTATACTAAAAATCAATTTTACATTCAAAACATCACATCAAACCCTATTTATATCACATCATACAACTATTCAAATTCAAAATTTTTACTATTTAAATCCCAATCCAAAATCCAAACCCCCAAACAAACACACCCAATTCATTGCCACAAGATCTCAAATAAAATGTACTCCAATGCCAATGTGCTTTGTGTTTCTATGGTAGGTTGGATTCTTCGACATGGAATTCGTTGCGTTATTGTCACAAAAGATCTCAGTTGCGTTAAGTGTCAATGTTTTGAAGCTCCAAAAGGAAATATGAACTCATTTCTTAATAATGGAAATTTGAATTCAGTTCTTAAAAATTATGATTGTTTTGATTTTGATTTTGATTTGTTATCATTGATTGTAAAAGATATGTGCACTAGAAAACTTGATGTTTTTCCTGTTTGTATATTGTCTGATACATATTTTTGTTGTAACACATAATTACAATGTTTAGTAGCTTTGTTAATAGTTGAATTTGAATATAATCCTGTTGGTGAAGATAGAAAGTTTTGGAAAACTAATGTGTTTGTATCTTGTATGAAAATTATATGCTTTGATACATTTGATTAGCCGGTGCTACTTCTGCGTAGCTTTCGGTTTTATCATGTATCATAATAGGTTTCTATATTGTTTTTAAACCTAACTTGATTTCAAGTTTCTTTTTACAGGAGAGTAATTCAACAATTTGGCTAAAATGAACTAAAATACTAGGTAGCAATGAAAATTCGGACCGTGATGACACCCGAGAAAAACAATCTTCCACGCCCAAAATAAGGTGGAGATTGTTATATATTTTGTCCGGTGATTATTGAGGCCTAAAACGCACACAACTGACCCGCCCAAAATTGATGCCCGGATCCAGCAACCCGCTACCCGACCCGAACCTTTGTGAGACTCGTTGGTTTGCAGGCTGCCTTGTTGGACCTGAACCGTGTCTGCTGATCTATATATATAATGCTGATCCTTGAACCGGTTCACTCAATTCACTCATTCAGAACATTACATATTCAGATTGTGATACTCTCTCGAAAGCCCTAGGCGATTCCAGTGCGATTCCGTCGACTTCGCGCGCCTGCATTCTCCAGTGAATCTGTCCAGCAACTTGGGAAGTTCTCTTTCTTCTTCGATGCGAGCCTTCCCCCTTGGGAGTTTCTACTGTTTGGTTTGCTTGATTTATACCTTATTGTTCTTCGCGGTGTAACTTGTCTGCGATGTTGTTTAGGCTTAAATTTCGGCAGTGTTTACTTAGATTGGGTTTCGGGTTTGCGTGTTTGTTGCGTTTCCGTGGCGTCTCATTTTTGGTCGGGGTCTTGGATGTGTGTTTGGTGTCGATTTTGCTTCATAATAGGGTAAACTGAGTCCGAACTGTTGCTTCCGTAAAAAATCGAAGTTTTCTTTAAGATTTGTTCGATATTGATTTGATTTAGTGAGAATACAGCTTAGTAAATCTTGGATTAGTAAAAACACAAGAGAACATTAAGTTTACCAACAACTAACTATAACACTCTCAATTTAGAACAAGTTATCAAAGTGCCAACTTTTCCCTCCATCAATGCTTTACATGTTGGTTGATTTATTTCTCTCATCCTCAACATGGGACGAGCAACAAAGTTCGATATGGAATTGAAGGAAAGAGAATGTGGAAAAAGATAAACTTCTAGGATAAGTAGGCTACATGTATTTATTTCAGAGTAGTATTTAACAAATACAAATAATAGAGAACAAAATTACACATGTTAAAGAAGAAAAAGACATAACACAATCACATACCAGTGATAAACAAACTCCTACCACAATCGATGGCACACTTGACGAATGAAAATTGTTTTAAGCAAAAATTCCCTTGACACAGTAATGGCTACACACTCTTCTAATTTTTTATAGGTATATAGATATAATTTATATATCAACTTTAGTAACTAAAAGGAAATTTACAACCCTCTTTTTTCTAAACTTGGCCGATTTAGTTTTGTTGAGGTTTGGATTTTGATAGTAAAAAATTGAATTAAAATAGTTGTATGATGTTATATAAATAGGTGTGTATGTGATATCTTGACTATAAAATTGATTTTAAGTATAGTATAAAAAAAAAAAAAGTATTTGATTAACTCTTATTTTCTTGGGTATGCGATTTGTGTGGATTTTTTTAGTATAAACGGATTCGATGAGTATTAGTGAAAAGATTAGCAATTTTATGATAAAGAATATTATGTATTAGTGCATTTAGGCCGCATAAATTGTACATATACGTCGCACATTTAAGAGTTCCATTTCTTTTAGTTAATATTTACGGGGAATTGTGCCAACAAGAAATGCAATGTGAAACAAACCGTGTATATATAATCCACTAATTACATTAAAAAATAAATAATATTACTATTTTTTAACATACAAGGGTGTGTTTCTACGGCCCAAGTTTGCCAAACTTGGGGTGTTTGGTTTTGGGGGGACACGGCTTGGCCGTGTATGTCATTTTTTTTTTTTTTAAGTTTTTAAAGTTTTTTCTAAATTATAAATAAAAAATTATAATAATTATAATTGAATAAAATAATTATAGAGACTGAAATTTTTTATAATACAAACAAATAAAAATTTATAAATATATATGTAGATATAAAATAAATTTATAATCAAATTATACAAATTAATACATATTTATATTATTATATTCATTACCATCAAATCAATACACATCAAAACTTTCCAAACTCAACATATTTATGGGGAATTTTGCCGACGAGAAATGCAATATGAAACAAACCGTGTATATATAATCTACTAACATAAAATTGCATTTAAAAAAATAATATTACTATTTTTTAACATCTAAATTTTATTACAAAAATCTTAATTCAACAATTATTTATTAATAAAAAAATTCAAATAATAAAACACATTGGAAATCTAAGAGTGACAAATATTCTTCAGATAATGACAGACGACGCCGTCGAGGCTATTTTTCCTACAGCATAATGAAATAAATACGCACGAGGTACATGTCTTCTTATATATGTGTGTACTACCATGCCGATACGTTACAGGTTCTAGAACCCTCATCGGCGTCAATCGCTGCAGCAGTATCTGAGTGCCGGCCGTCCGTGTTAGGTTTTTGGAGGAGCCATTGGAATCATGGGTCGAAAGAGGCAGCGGAAAGCGAAATCGGAAAGTGCCAAAATGCTCGTAGGTCATAAGAGTTCCATATTATGATAAAGAATGTCGTGTATTAGTGCATTTACGCAGCATAAATTGTACATTATATCACACATTTAATTATCATATTTATCGTCCGAAATTTGTTACTTCATTTTGTTTCTCAGTTTAATCAATTAATTATTTTCAATATAATGCTTGCAGGATCTCTAGGAAAACAAGCAACGAATCGAGCCTCAAAATTGAGGATTTTCCGAGGAGGCCAAATAAACAGGCCGAAGAGTCGGATGTTCCAGACGTGCTTTTGGAAAAGATACTCTCGCGCCTAAGCCTGTTAAACAACCTCCGGGCTTCTTGCGTCTACGACAGATGGATGGCTGTGGCTAAACCCTAAAGTCCGTCCGCGTATCCAACAAGCACCCTTGGATCATGTACCACTCGTGGATGAATAAAACAAACGAATTAAAATAGGTTCCGAAATTACGAGATTTTTCCGAGACTATTTCTAAACCTAATCAAAATAGCTTCGGAAATTTTGAGACTAATCAAAATACGTGCAGAAATGGTAGTCGGATTGTGGCGCGGGATAATGTCTCCTTGGTCGTTATTACAAAAATAATCCCTGGTTCGGTAGTAGTAGCATCGACAATTTTTGCTAATACACCCGAACCCGCCCCATTAAAACTGGGTCCGGGGCTGGTCGGGGCTAACCCACCCCATTTAACATCCCTAAGAAAAACTCTACAATTTTATATAATATATTATTTTGTATATTATCAATACAATTTTTTTACTTATTTATCTCCGGTTGCAATATTTCAAAATATAAAATAATTAACTAATTTTTATTTTATCCTATCACTCAAATAAAAATAAGAATACACTTTTTTGTTTAATAACATCACCATATTTTCAATTTATTATATTTAATGCTACAAAGTTAAATTTCTGTACCGAAAACTAAATGTTGCATCATATATAAACATGCCGGCGAGTATTAAATAAAAAAAATCTTTAAATAATCAATTAATACTTCCTTAATTGTTTCATATTAAATTTCTAGGCAACAACTTTTTTTACTATTATTTTTACAATTTTATTACCATAATATTATAGTAATATAATTATTATGCATTCTATATTTATTAATTTTGTAATTATATGTATTGTGAAAGGTCCCGTGAAATTAAAGTTGCACGTGTCAAGTGTCAGTGTCAGTGTCAGTGTAGGTACATAAGCCTCTGCTTATACCTGTGTCCGAAAACAACAAATATTTCGCTCTTCTCACCGTCGGTTCCATCGCAGCAGCAACAGCAGCAGCGGCGCTCCATTTCCCCTCTCCCTTTCACAACTACTCGGCTCTATACAGAGCTCCGATCCGGCAATCAATCATGCTGAGCTGATGAAAATTCTGAGATTATTGTTTTGATTTTTCAAATTTTCAGGCGATTTGAATTGGAGTTTCTTCTTGTGCTCTTTTTGTTGTGATTCATTGTTGTTTATGCTTTAGGCGTAGAGGTTGATTATCCTTCGATTTCTTTTTGTATTTTTTCTTGGTTAGGGTTTTGGGTTTCGTTTCTGATGCATCTGCAGGTTGTTTTCGGTTGTTGATTCTAATGCTTGTTGGGTGTGGATGTTAATTTGAGTTTACCATAGAATTCAATTTTTGTGCTGCTTCAGGGAAACTTGATTTTCCACAGTTCTATTCAGCAAAATCATAATCTTTCTTCTATGCAATTAATTATGCTTGAAAGGTTGATTTCAATGTAGATTGAAAATGGCTATGATAGATGATAATTAAGATCACTTTACATGTATGCACTTGTGTTTATCAGATCATATTAATTCTCTACATAGAATGAAAGTGCCAAAATATTCGTATGTTATAAGAGTTCAATTTTATGATAAAGCATGTTGTGTATTAGTGCATTTAGGCCGCATAAATTGTACATGTACGTCGCACATTTAATTTTGATATTTATGGTCAGACATTTGTTAGTTCTTTTTGTTTCTCAGTCTAATCGATTAATTATTTTCAATATAATGCTTGCAGGATCTCTAGGAAAAAAAGTAACCAATCGAGCCTCAGAATCGAGGATTTTCCGAGGAGGCCAAATAAAAAGGCCGAAGAGTCGGATATTCCAGTCGAACTTCTGGAAAACATCCTCACGCGCCTAAGTCTGGTAGACAACCTCCGGGCATCTGGGTCTGCCACAGATGGATGGCTGTGGCAAAGTCCGTGCTTGTATCCAACAAGCACCCTTGGATCATGTACCACTTGTGGATGTATAAAATAACCGAGTTTTCCAACCCGCTTGAGCGCGAGTCGCATTACGTACGGCTGTCCGGGATAAAGTACAGACTCGTCTGTTACTGCAAGGACCGCTGGTTGTTGCTCTACAGCCTGTACACTCAGAAGGCCGTTGAATTGCCGCAAATGGATTTTCCGAGTAAATTAGCCGCCTTTTCAGCCGCGCCAAATACTCTCGGCTGCATTGTGATTGCGCTAATGCAGCTTCAGCCCCATGTGATTGCAATCAGCACATATCGCCCCGGGGATGAAGCATGGACTGTCAACCATTTCAAGAATGCGGAACCGTTCGTCAGCAGCAATCCGAATCAATGGACTTTTTGCAACGGACGCTTCTATTGTCTTAGCCAAAGCGGCCAATTGGGATGTTACGATCCCGATAATAGTGCCTGGTCCGTCCTCCCCTTGGAACGGCCAGAGTGTATAAGGGCAAACCCGCTCGACTAAGGGCATGCCGGGGATATTTATTTGATATACGCTTACCCGTTTCTTAACCCTTTTGTACATAAGCTCGACAGCGCTGCAAACGAGTGGGTGGAGATCGAAGACCTCGGAGGCCTGACCATTTTTGCTAACTATATGACCTCGTTTGTTCACACAGATATGATAGGTATAATGAGAAATAGTATTTATTTCTCGGAGGTAATTGTTTACGGGAAGCGCCCCGTTATACATTCCGTTACGCAGAAGCGATTCTTCCCCCGACAAGAAGGCTATAATCTATGCAACGAGGAGCCGTATGAGAACATATGGATCGATGCCCCGGACGAATAAAACAAACAAATTAAAATATGTTCCAAAATTACGAGATTTTTTTTTAGACTAGAAATCTCGAAATTTCTGAAACTAATCAAAATAGCTTCGAAAATTCCGAGACTAACCAAAATAGGTGCAGAAATTCCGAAACTAATCAATATAATAAATTATATATTTAAAATAGTTTAGAATTTTTAAATATTCTTGGAAATTTTGAAGCAACAAATTTAATTGATTTAATATTTATAATATATATTTTTTGATAGTCTTGAAATTGATTCCAAAGCTATTTACGAGGCAAATAAACGAATTTTTGATAGTGTAAAATTTAAATAATTAATTAGATTAATTAATTTTTTTAAATATATAAATTATAAAAATTTAAAACATGTCATCCTTTTGTGGATAGACAAAAAATGAAAAATGAATCATTATATGTAGAACATATGTAGTAATTAATTTGATAAAACTTCCAATAATTGCATAATAAAACATTGAAACCAAATTAAAAGGATTGGTTTGCTTTTTATTTGAATTTGTCATGCTCTTAGATAAATATATATATATATACAATATTTTTTTAAATATCATATAAAAAATTATTTACAAAAATAAAAAATAAAAATTCTAAGATCAAAACCAAATAACCAAACAAAAGATTACAATGGTTTTTAAAATACTATTACGTGTCCGATTATAACATATGTAATAAAACAATATATGTTTGTAATATTTCCTAAATATAGACTTGATGCTTAGAAAGTTATAAAAACAAATAATGTTATTATATGTATAAAAGGGTTTGTCCGCTTACTTTTTTAGGTAGCATAAGTTTTTATAAATACTATTTAAAAAATATAATAAATAATATTATATAATGTATATATTTAATTTATTTACAAAAGATTTACAATTCTACGTAACATATTATTTTTATGTAACCAACAAAAATAAAAAGATAATTACATAATCCAAAAATACAAAGTGGACAAATCTTTTAATATTGATGCTACTACATATACCATAATTTACAATATTATTAAACAATAGTAGAACTGTTCTTTTTTTTTTTAGATATGTGCCCTCTTTAATGTGCTTACGTGACATGGTATGGTTGTCGTCTTTGGCACATTGCAGGGTCCTAGGTAGTTGTGAAGGAATAACGGTAAAGTTGATAGCCGTTTTATATGACACGGAGAAAATATCACTTTTCATGTATGCAAGCGTGTTTATCCGAATATTTTAATCTCTATATAGAATGAAAGTACCAAAATATTCGTAGGTCATAAGTGTTCCATTTTATGATAGAGAATGTGCGCATTAGTGCATTTAGGCCGCATAAATTGTACATGTACGTCCCACATTTAATTTTCATATTTATCGTCCTGATATTTGTCAATTCATTTTATTTCTCAGTCTAATCAATTAATTATTTTCAATATAATGCTTGCAAGATCTATGGATATTCCAATCGTGCTTGCAAGAGATACAGAGCATGTTGTATGGTCTTTTTCATTTGTGTTTACTATATAGTTATAATGTTTAAATTTTATTTTTTTCAGTAATAAAAATGTGAATTGCAAATAAATTAATTTTTTTGTTCTCCAAGATTACACTTGCTAATATAATTAGATTTTAAGTATATTGTTATGAAATTTAATTCTCCAAAATTTCCAAAAATTCTTGACCTTCTACATAGATTTTGGGTTGGATTTTATTTGTGTTTAGTATTTATTTACTCTTTAAAATATCATTCGAAACTTTTTATCAAACATATATATTAAAATTGATTTAAAAATCACATCAAAAATGTAGATTTATATTATTACAATTATAATTCTAATTATCTGCACCAAAATATACTTAATATTTTTTTAGTATTTTTCTCATAATATACAGATTAGTTTTGTACTAATAAAATAGATAGCGAGTTTAATGAGATAATAGTAAATAATCAAAACAAATTTTTTAAATGTTTTTCTATGAAGTTAACATTGAATCACCAAAATATATTAAATATTTTTTTTAATTAAAATGGAAATTAAATACTTGCTCAGTGTTAAAACTTATTAACATAAACTATTCAAACATTATTGCTTATCTACATTTTTTTTCTATTTTTTAATGATTATTTACTATTTTAAGTTATTACATTTATTTTTATGTCCTATTTAAAATATTATATCTATTAATTACTTTCCTTCAAATATTATTAAATTTAAAATTCACAATTTTATAATAAAAAAAGAATAAAAGTAAAATATGTATGATTTAATTAAAAGAATAATTTGGGGGAGAGTGTAATCATTGAAAGTAAAATTTATACATAAATAAAGTATTTTTTTCAAATTTTTAAATATCATATTTTATATTAATTATACTTTTATATTATATGATCCAAATAAAAGTTATTTATCTCATTTTTTAAAGAAGATAAAGTACAATTATGAATTCAATGTGAAAAAAAAGAAATAAAAATCACGCTTAAACTAATAAATAAAGTAGTAAATAGTATCAATGTAGAAATAAGAGAATACTTATTATTATTATTATTATTATTATTATTATTATTATTATTGTTGTTGTTGTTGTTGTTGTTGTTGTTGTGAATGATTTGTTAATAAACACTACAAAAAAATAATATATTTGTAACGGAATTCCGTGTCTGAAGTTCACGTAGTTAACGTAATTCTATTACCAATTCCGTCTCTAATGTTATTATAACGGAAAAAGTATATTTAGAGATAAAAAAAATTTTTTACAAAAATGATTTTTTCTTGTAGTGAAAGGAGCCTGAAGTAATTTCATTTTTATGATGTAATTATTGTTTTCAATCTATTCAATCAAGGTAACAAAAATACACTATATTTAATCTGTATCCTTATTTAAAATATGTATTAAATAGTTATTTTTGCCTTAAAAATATCAGAATTTATATTATTAAAATAAAACTTATATATTATATCAATACAATACCATAATAAAGTATTAAAAATGATAGTATAATTGTATTTCAACTAAATACATCGCCTAATTATATATGGATTTGTATAATTCATTTAAATAAGAATGTTAATGTAGATATTGTATTTTTATAGAAAATTATAAAAATTATATATATTAAAGAATTAAGAAAAAGAAAACTTAAGAAGACCATTGCCGTAGTATAAAATATTGTTTAATTTTATATATAAAATATCATTGTAAGAATAAAAACGTATTTGTAAACTTTATAATAATTTCAGCATCATTGATATATTATATAATCTACTAACATAACATTATATAAAAAAGATTATTACTATTTTTTAACATATAAATTTTATTACAAATATCTTAATTCAACAGTTATTTATTAATAAAAAATTTAAATAATAAAAAACATTGGAAATCGAAGATTGATAAATATTCTTCGAAAAATTAGAGGCGACATCATAGTGGCTATTCCCACATCATAATAAAATAAAATAAAAAATTATAATAAAACGTTTAATGTGGGCGGAATAATGGGGAGAAAGAGGGGGCGGCGTAATTGTAAGTTTTTCCGTGTTTTCTAGAATTTTATGGATTAGTTAATTTGTAAGCTGCTGATTGCAAGCTGTGTTTAACTTGATTGGAAGTTGTCGAATGTGAATTGGGAGGTAGGGTTAGAACTAATGCGATTGTGTGAAATCTGATGTTAGTGATGGGGTTTTTAGGGTTCGGTAATTCTCTTGTACTTTACTGATTTGAAGATGTTCGATGATTTGTCTGTTTGATTTTGTTTCATCTGAGGTGGACGAGATTTAGGGTTTACTGGTTGTTCTTCGGCTTGTGACTTTTGTAGATGCAAAAGAACATGTTCATTTTAGTCTTCATAGTGTCCATACCCTCGATTGTTGTTGTTGTTGCTTGTTGCTTGCACTGGATCAATTGGAAGTTGAGTTAATGTAAAATTGGGGGATAGTTGGAATTCATAGATTGTTCTTTTTGGATTGAAACTTGGTGTGGTTGTTTGTGTTTCCGATTTTATTTTTCGGGCTAAAAAAATCGAAATAAAGATGGTTTCATTCTCCAAAAAGAAAGAAACCCTATATCGAATACCTATATTTTATGTTAAAGATCCATTCAACACTTAAAAACACACTAGCTTTTCCAAAGTCATTTGATCTCAATCCTGCTAAAAAATGTGAATGAATAATTGTTTTCATACACATAAATGTCGATGCATTTACCCCGTATGTATTTATGTTGACTTGTTGGCACGTGGCTTCTGGTTTCACCAATGATGCTGTTGGATTTTTGTCCAAATTGATCCACCCCATTTTATACACAAAATACACCCATTCTTGCAGCCCAAGTGCACCTGGGCCCAGACTTACGACCCAGGCCCACGATCCACTTACCTTAACCCATAACTGCAGCCCGCGACCCGCTGGTTAACCATGCCTGCGACTCGTGACCCGCTTTTGACCCGTGTCCCTTTTTATTAGACAAGATCTCAACCGTTGGATCTAGGGTTGAGATCGTGGCCATTCATTTCTTTTTAAACTACCTATATAATAGAGAGGGGGAAGGCAACCGTCACTCACTTCACTCTCATAATCTTCTCTCTACATTACTCACCCTCTCTAGCCCTCCTCTCTCCCGATCTCTCTATCCATCCATCCGGCAATGATTTCCGGCGGTTCTTTGACAGTTGCCTTTCTGCTATCTGTGGAGTTCCTTGGCATGGTTATTTCCCCCTGTGTTGTTGATTTGAGCCGCAAGGGGCTCTTAGCATATAGGCTTCTCTTAGCCTTGTATCTTAGTTTGTGAGGGATATATATCTTGTGTCGTAGGTAGTAGGCCGGTGTTCTCGTGTTCGTCGCGTTTTTTAGTGTGTTTTTGCGTAGATTTTGTGTTTCTGAGTTGGTTTGGGGCTGAGCCTTCAAAAATCAAAACTAGTGCAATATTTTTACTCGATTTCGCTAATAAAATTTTAGATCCTTTCATATATTTTACATAACAAGTGGTATCAGAGCATTTTGGTGTATTTTCATTTTTGAAATCGAGTATTCTTTTCTGTTTTAAGGTTTTTCGGTTGTATCTTTAGATCTACAAGGGATCTGGTTGAATCGAACTTTTTCAAGTGTTTTCGATTCTTTTCCTTGTAGATTTGTTGAATACCGGCCTGAATCTCACCCGATCTGTGTTTTCTAGCCTCGGTCGAGTGCGATTTGAGTATTTTTAAACTTAGTCGCTACAAATCTGTGTAGTTTGGTTAAGTTTGAGTCGAGTTTGGTATGTTTGTTACAAAACCATTTCTATTTTTGATAAACGAGTTTTTTTTTTCAAACTTTATTTAAATATAAGGTGTAAATCGGGTTAGTTGCCTCTGTTTTGTAAAGTTTTGTTAAAGATCCTTGCGGATCTATTCTTGGGGAGTAAAAATTTAAAAGATTTTTTTTAATCTTAAAAGTTTGGTAAATATCTTTGAAGATCTTTTTATTTTCAAACTAAATCTCGTTTGAAATCTTTAAATCTTTGAGCCTTGTTTTTTGTTCGTTTGTATCGACTTCTCTATCAATCCATCAGTTTCAAGGATTCTAACATTTTGCTAGAAGAGAAACATTTTGTGTTTTTTTTGTTTTTGATAAACTGTTTGACTAACCCATATTTTCTAGAAAAAGAGAATAGGTTTTGTTTTTGTGTTTTTCCTATTGTTTCGTAGGAATATAAAATTTTTGTTGTTGTGCTACAAGGGTAACCCCTTAACTCACATTGTTTACTGTTTTTGTGTTTTTTGAATTAATTTCTGCATTTAATTATTTTTGCACCCAAAAAAAAAATTGTAAAGGCTATTGTGAAACCAAGGTTACTAAACTCCGGTTCTCACTTTGTGAGTGATTCTCGAGTACTTCGGTTGAATAGTCACGAATGTATGTTGTAATAGTTAGGTGATATATGTTTGATTGCCTAATTGCTTACTGCGATTATCTGTTGTGTGTGATAATCTGTGTTTGTTTGTTTCGTGTGATTTGCTTGCCATATATTATGTTTTTGTGTGAGAATTAAAATAAATAATTTTCTGAAATTAAAAACAAAATTGTTCTTTTGAAATTAAAATATGTTTATATTAAAACAACAAAATGGCTGGTAACTCTATTTTAATATTCTGCCTTTTGATGGAAAAATGAACTTTGCAATTTGGAAACAAAAGTCACTCAAAGAATAATTAGAGCAATTGGGTCATATCATGTAGCGTAAGTTCTCTAGAGAGAAGGGCTGAGTTAGATGAAATGATTTACTCTATTATAATACTTAACGTAGCAGATCATGTAATTAGAAAAATAGGTAAACAAGAATCTGCTTTGCATTATAGAACAAATTGGATAAACTATACACTTAAACTTCACTTCCTAGTACGTTGTATTTGTTAGAAAAAAATTTTAGTTTAAAACTTGATTTGTCAAAATCAATTGATGAAAATTTGGATACTTTTTCAAAACTAATACAAGATATAAAACTTACTGGTGATAAAAATATTGATGATTATAGTGCTATAGTTTTGTTAAATGCGATACCTAACTCATACATGTGCAACGGGTCAGATGGTTCCTCCTCGAACACCTTCCCATCGGCCTAGCGATTCTTCGACTCCCTCAAGAACTCGCTAGTACAGCCTCGCACTCATCTCTAACGCATGCTAAAATAAGAACACTATAAAATGCACCGAGCAAATTAGAGTGTTTTATTAACTCTCAAAACTGATGTGTAGTACAAGTGATGATCCCTCCTCTATATATAGGCACTCTAACATGGATACGCTATATCTTAGCAAGATATGGATACGTCATATCTTATCAAATCCACACTTGGATATGCTATATCTTAACAACCTACAGATAAAGATATCTAGATAAAGAGATATGGATAAAGATATACGGATAATCTAAATCTAGTTGATAATCATCAATTCGGTTGAGGGGCGATCTCGGAACTTCTAGAATATTCCGGAATATTCTGGGAGGTTTCGGAACATCTTAAAGGATCTCTGCTAGCCTTCCTGTGTTGGTGCACCGCCGACTCGGCGTCCGTCTGCATCTTCCTCTCGGAAATACTCGGCCAAAGTTTCGGTCCGTGACATATAGATGTGAAATCTGCTATTAAATATGGGCGTAATTTTGTGACATTACATGTAGTCATTAATGGGTTAAAATCTAAAGAATTAGACTTACAAATTCAAAAATCCAATAAGGGTGAAGTCATGTATACTAGAGGTAAGTCTCCTTTTAGATCAAATAAAAAGGGTAATTCTGGAAATAGTAATAATAGTAATAAAAACCAGAATAATAGTAATAAATATAGATCTAAAAGCAGAGGAAACAATAGATCTAGAATTCCAAATAAAGGGGGTAAAAAATGTTATAATTGTGGTGATCCTAATCATTTTATACGTGAGTGTCCTAAAAAGAAGAAGAATAATAACACTACAAACAGTAATAATAATGGTAGCCAACAACATGTTAATGAGTTAGTCAATATGACATTACTTGATCAAAATTGTGGTGATGTATTTACTGTTACTGTCGACTGTTTGAATGTGAACAATGTATGTATGAATGAATAGCTTATTGATTCTGGATGCACTTACCATATAACTCCATTAAAATCGATTTTTTGTGAATACAAAACTTTAGAAAATTGCATTGTTTCCATGGCTAATAATAATGTCTCTAATGTGCTTGGAATTAGTAGTGTAGATTTTAAATTTAACACTGGTTTTGTGCTAAAATTAAACAATGTGAGACATATTCCTGGTTTATCAAATAATCTGCTATCTTGTGTTGTTTTATCAGATTTAAAATTAGAGGGAAAATGGGAAAATGATTGTATAAAAATTACTAACGGATCTTTAGTTGTATTTAAAGCTGTAAAACGTAATAATTTGTACGTTACTTGTGCTGAAAATTTTAATATGCTTGTAAACACAATAAATTCTGTTAAAGAGAATAATGATTTGTGGTATAAGAGATTAGGACACTTAAGCAATAAAGGATTAGAAATTTTACATAAAAATAGATCCTTAGGAAATGTAAAATTTAATCCAGTGTCCTATTGTGATAATTGTGTGTATGGTAAACACCATATGGTCCAATTTTCCCATCCTATAGTGAAGAACGTGAATTATCTAAATCTGTGTTGGATTATTTACATGCTGATGTGTGGGGCCCAACTAGTGAGCCCACACATGGTGAGTCTAGATATTTTTTATCCATTATTGATGATTTTTCTAGAAAAACATTGGTATTTCTTATGAAGAATAAATCTGATGTGTTTGATATTTTCAAATTTTGGAAAATTAAAATTAAAAATCAAATTGGAAAGAAAATTAAATATCTAAGAACTCATTATGGTTTAGAATTTTGCAACTCCTGGTTTGATGATTTTTGTCAAGAAAATGGTATAAATAGACATAGGACTGTCCCCTACACACCCCAACAGAATGTGGTGGCAGAGAGGATGAACCAGACTCTCTTGGAAAGAGTTTGAGGCCTTTTTGCTTCATCCGGTTTGTCTAAAAAATATTGGGGGGAAACTGTTATGACAACAACTTATACAGTCAATAGATAACCCTCAATTCCCTTGAATGGTGCTTGTCTTGAATTTAAGTGGACCGGTAGGAAAATTGATTTTTCAAATATTCGAGTGTTTGGGTGTTCTGCTTTTATACGTGTTCATAATGACAAATTAGACCCGAGAGCTGAAAAATGTATTTTCTTGGGTTATCCGGAAGGAGTTAAGGGTTATAGATTGTGGTTAAGATCTAGACCTAGCTTTAAAACTGTTATTAGTAGAGATGTTGTTTTCAATGAAAATGAGATGCTCTATTTAAATATTGAAAAAACTGTTTTGGATAAATCTGAAATTAATATTGAAAATCTAGACTTTAGTAATATTCCAAATGAGCTGGAGTATAATGTTGTTAGTATAGGTGAGGCAGAAAATATTGAAAATAATGCTGAAATTCGTGTAGAATCTGATGTGAGAGAGGAAACTGTTATTGAAAATGATAATAGCATTTCTGAAAATCAAAATGAATCGGATTTTGATAATAATAGTAAAAATGAATCTAATTTTGATGGTAGTAATCAAAATGAGTTAGAAAATTTCTAATTGACTTAATATATGGATAGGAGAATCCCTAGGTTGCCTAGTAGGCTTGGTGATTTTGGTTTATCTTCTTTGGTTTTTAGTGTATTTGAAAATTCAGATGGCAATGAACCTAAGACATTTAGGGATGCCATGAATTCTGAAAATCAAAATCAGTGGTTAAAAGCAATGAAAGAAGAAATGGATTCACTATATGATAATAAAACTTGGTCTTTGGTCCCTAAACCTCGTAATTGTTCATTTGTTGATTGTAAATGGATTTATAAAGCTAAACAAGAAGATAATGAAATTAGGTTTAAGGCTAGATTAGTAGCTATAGATTTTTACCCAAAATGAATGAATAGATTATAATGAAATTTTTGCCCATGTTGTCAAATTTACCACTGTTAGAGTCATGTTAGCTCTAGTTGCATTTTATGATTGGGAGCTAAAACAATTATATGTTAAAACAACTTTTTTTACATAGTGAATTTAATGAGAATTTATATGAAACAACCTGAATATTTTGTTGATAAAAACAAAATGAATCATGTTTGTTTGTTGAATAAGTCATTGTATGGTTTAAAACAGTCACCTAGATAATGGAATATCAAATTTGATAATTGTATGAAACATCTTGATTTTAATAAAAGCAAATTGGATTATTGTTTGTATTTTAAGACCGTTAAAAACAAACTTATTTTTCTTCTCATTTATGTTGATGATATGTTGATTATTAGTCCATGTTTAAAGCTAATTGATCAAGTGACTACGTGTTTATGTGATAAGTTTGACATGAATCTGTTGGGTGATGTCAAAGTGATTTTAGGCATGTGTATCACTAGGGATAGAAAGAATTCGAGACTATTTTTTAATCTGTCTCCTTATATTACTAAAATTCTTAAGAAGTGTTCTATGAGTAATGCTAAATTTGTTTCTGTTCCTATGACTTCTAATTTTGTGTTAAGTAGGGATCAATGTCCCAAGTCGGAATCTAATTTTGAATATATGAAACATGTGTCATATTCTAATGCAATAGGTTCCATAATGTACTTAATGGTTAGCACTAGGCCAGATTTAACTTATGCTATTATTTGTTTAAGTAGGTATATGTCAAACTTTGTTTTAGAACATTGGCATGCATTGAAGTGGGTTTTTAGATTCTTAGTTGGTATAATAGATGTTGGTCTTGTGTTTGGTAAACATACTGAAAGTGTTAAATTGTAAGGTTTTGTGGATTCGAATTGTGCAAATAATAGAGATAGTAGTAAAAGTACAACTTCTTATGTTTTTACTTTGTGTGGAACTTGTATTAGTTGGAAATCTCAATTGCAACACATTGTAGCTCTATCCAAAACAGAATCTGAATGTGTTGCAATAACTGAAGCTTTAAAAGAAGCATTATGGTTAAAAGAATTAATCAATGAATTAGGTTATTTACAGCATGTTGTTACTATTTTTTTGGATAGTTAGTCAGGAATCCAATTGTGTAAAAACTCTGTATTCATGATAGAACCAAACGTATTGACGTGCGTTTTCATTTCATACGTGATATTGTATCTAAAGAAATTTTAAAGTTAGAAAAGATTTCTTCGGAGTATAACCAATCTGATATGGGTACTAAAGTTTTGCCTGCAAACAAATTTGTATCTTGTATGAAATACATACATTGTGATACCTTCGATTAGCCTTGTACTACTTAGAGTAGTAGATAGGCTAAGTTAATGTTTTTGACTAAAATTATGTTTTTTTTTTCTTTTGTGCAAGTAAATATATGGGCGATGATGTACCCCATCCACTCGGACAAAAAATCAGGTGGATAATTTGTTGGATTTTCTTCCGAATTGATCCACCCCATTTTATACACAAAATACTCCCATCCTCGCAGCCCAAGTGCACCTGGGCCCAGACTTATGACCCAGGCCCACGATCCACTTACCTTAACCCATAACCGCAGCCCACGACCCGCTGGTTAACCCCTGCGGGCGACCCTTGACCCGCTTTTGACCCGCGTCCCTTTTTATTAGACACGATCTCAACCGTTGGATCTAGGGTTGAGATCGTGGCCGTCCATTTCTTGTTAACGTACCTATTTAATAGAGAGGGGGAAGGCAGCCGTCACTCACTTCACTCTCATAATCTTCTCTCTATATTACTCACCCTCTCTAGCCCTCCTCTTTCTCGATCTCTCTAGCCATCCTTCCGGCGATGGTTGCCTTCCTCCTACCTGTGGAGTTCCTTGGCATGGTTATTTCCCCCTGTGTTGTTGATTTGAGCCGCAAGGGGCTCTCTCAATGTGTAGGCTTCTTCTCTTAGCCTTGTATCTTTGTTTGTGGGGGATATATATCTTGTGTCGTAGGTAGTAGGCCGGTGTTCTTATATTCTTCGCATTTTTGGGTGTATTTTTGTATAGATTTTGTGTTTTCGAGTTGGTTTGGGGCTGAGCCTTCAAAAACCAAAACTAGGTACAATATTTTTACTCGATTTCGTTAACAAAATTTTAGATCCTTGCATATATTTTTCATAGCAGATGCTTTTATATATGGCATGTGGCTTCCGGTTTCTCCAATTATGCGTATACGGCACGTGGATTGTATTTATGTTTCTTATCCACAAGAGATCAAGAAAATCTTATTGGTTGCAAGTCTTACAATATCAGCAATGAATATGAGCGAAAAGTGGCTTAAAATGGTTTTTAGTTACATCTAAACAGTTAAAAAAGCTCTTGATTACATTGAACACGTGCGCGTGTAAGTTTAAAGCTGTTATATGGGAAGTGATAGTTGCTCTGATAAACATATCTCGATTTGCGCTATCATGCTATTTTGTCAAGGTTGTTTTATGATGTTGTTAATGAGCATTTGTATTATTTCTTTTATTTGAAATCAAAAGGGCACACTACATTTAGTGAGGATTGTTGATCTTTATTTGTCATGTCCAAGATATATATGGTTTCCTATGTTAAGATGAACTGATAATTAAAGTATTTAACGAATAGTTGTATTGTTTTTGCCTTACTTGATCTTGATACTAAAAAATTTAGTCTTCACTGTGGATTGTAAAACTGATTCATCTTGTACAATGAATGTCTTGAGTTGCGAAGCTTTGAAATTCAACTGGAAAACTTTTTAATTCTACTTGATAGTTTTATTTTCTTGTGTTCCATTTTCGTGATCTTCTTTATCAAGTAGTATTGTTATGTTTTCATTCTGGTTTATTTGTATAATTCAATTCTTGCAGATCTGCTTTGGCTTACCGGGGAAAAAATATTGTGGCAACTTGAGAAGGCGAGCCAGATGGGGATTGCAAGCTCCCTCATGTACAAAGTGGTTGCTTGCTGCCCAATCTGTCAGGAAAGCGAGCAAGCACCCGTGGCTTATGTTTATCCCAAAATCGCACGATCTCTGCGAATTCCACAACCCTACTGACTGCATATCCTATTACCTCAAAGTGCCGGCAATGAAGAGCAGCGTTGTCTACTATTGCAAAGATGATTGGATTCTCTATTTCAGATACGCCAACTTCGCCTTCTTGCGTCATATTCTCAGTAACACAAGGGTGGGGCAACACCGTCTGTATCAGCATTTGCCGTCCTACAGATAAAGAATGGAAGAACTACAAATTCAATATTCTGTCGCAGGCTGGCCAATTGGGTTTCAAACAGATAGCTTACTATGAAGGTACTTTCTGGTGTCTGAACAAAAGAGGTTATTTGGGATTTTTCGATGTTGAAAAGTCTGCTTGGGGTATCCTTCCTGCCCGCCTTGCTGCTCAGCATCCAAGCATTCTTTTCAAATCGATGTTCATTGCAACATATGAGGGAAATGTGTATATGGTCTGCTCTTTCTACTTTTCGGCAAAACCGGCTATATACAAGCTAAACATTTAAAAATGGCATTGGGATTTCGCTGAAGGTTTAGGTGAGTTATCCTACTTCGCAAACCCTGTGAACTCCCAAATCAGGGGTAAAGTGCTTGGGAGAAGGAGGGAACACTGTATTCACTTCTCCAAAGTCTTGTACTATGGGAAGCAAATTGTTACTTATTCGATGAGCGACAGGAGGTTCTATCCATCGAAGAAATGCTATGATTGGGAGGAGAAAGATGCTTTTCAGAATGTCTGGATTGATGCTCCTGAGGACACTTCAGTCTTCCTTTGAGTTGCTTGCCTTCTGGATCGATGTCTTCTTTGCAGGTAGCGAATTTCTCGTATGTCGCCGCCTCTGCTGTTTCTTTTATGTTATCTATAGTAAGCTCCGTGGACAGATTTGGATTTGAAACTTATTTGTGCAGTGTTTGTTGTTGTTGTAGGTTGCTATATATTGTAATATAGCAATGTTTGTTGTGAGATTTGGGATTGTTTGTTGTGACATTTGGGATTGTTTGTTGTTTTATTAATTTCATTTGATGTTGCTATGTTGTTATGTTTGCATCAGTTTTAGTTTGATCTATGTTGTACTTTAATCCAGCCATTCAGCTAGTCTAATTTTATACATAAAATATCATTATAATAATAAAAAAGTATTTGTAAACCTTACAATAATTTAAGCATCATTGACATATTATATAATCTACCAACATAACATTACATAAAAATGAATATTACTATTTTTACCATCTAAATTTTATTACAAAAATCTTAATACAACAATTAATTATTAATAAAAAATTCAAATAATTAAAAAATATTGGAAATCAAAGAGTGACAAATATTACCATGGAGGCAAATTTTTCCACGGCTTAATAAAATAAATAAATAAAATTAAAATACGACGTCGTATAGAGTGGGTCACGAGGTTCTCCTATATATATATATATGTACTACAATGCCTATATGTTACAGGTTCTAGAACCCCGTGGGCGTCAATAGCACATTTAAGAGTTCCATTTTTTTTTAGTTAATATTTATGGGGAATTGTGCCGACGAAAAATGCAATGTGAAACAAGCCGTGTATATATAATCTACTAATTATATTAAAAAATAAAAAATATTACTATTTTTTAACATACTAGGGTGTGTTTCTATGGCCCAAGTTTGCCAAACTTGGACTGTTTAAAAGTTTTTCTAAATTATAAATAAAAAAATATAATAATTATAATTGAATAAAATAATTATAGAGAATAAATTTTTTTATAATACAAACAAATAAAAATATATAAATATATATATATAGATATAAAATAAATTTATAATCAAATTATACAAATTAATACACATTTATATTATTATATTCATTACCATCAAATCAATAACATCAAAACTTTCCAAATCCAACCCAAATCCAAAATACAAAAGAAACTAGTAAATTCAAATAAAACAAAACCGCTACTCAAATTTCCCCATAATCCTCTAAAGAAACACACCTAAATTTTATTACAAAAATCTTAATTCAACAATTATTTATTAATAAAAAATCAAATAATAAAAAACATTGGAAATCAAAGAGTGACAAATATTCTTCAGAAAATGATAGCGACACCATCGAGGCTAATGTTCCCACAGATTAATAAAATAAATAAATATAATTAAAATACGACGTCGTTTAGAGTGGGCGGAACTCACGAGGTTGTTCTCCTACATATGTGTGTACTACCATGCCTATACGTTACAGGTTCTAGAACCCCCGTGGGCGTCAATCACTGCAGTGTGTCAATGCCGGCCGGCCGTGTTAGGTTTTTGGAGGAGGATCGGAATCATGTGGAGAAAGAGGGGACGGAAAGCGAAATCGTAAGTTTTTCTGAGTTTTTTACAATTTCATGTATGTGCGCATCTTTATTGGGTCATATTAATTCTCTAGATAGAATGAAAGTACCATAATGTTCGTGGGTCATAAGAGTTCTATTTTATGATAAAGAATGTCATGTATTTACATCGCACATTTAAGAATTCCATTTTTTTAGATAATATTTATGGAGAATTTTGCCGACAAGAAATGCAATATTAAACAAACCGTGTATATATAATCTACTAACATAAAATTACAATTAAAAAAATAATATTACTATTTTTTAACATCTAAATTTTATTACAAAAATCTTAATTCAACAATTATTTATTAATAAAAAAATTCAAATAATAAAACACATTGGAAATCGAAGAGTGACAAATATTCTTTAGATAATAACAAGCGACGCCATCGAGGCTATTTTTCCTATGGCATAATGAAATAAATAAATAAAAATTATAATACGACGTCGTTTAGAGTGGGCGGAACGCACGAGATACATGTCTTCTCATCGGCGTCAATCGCTGCAGCAGTATCTGAGTGCCGGCCGTCCGTGTTAGGTTTTTGGAGGAGCCATCGGAATCATGGGTCGAAAGAGGCAGCGGAAAGCGAAATCGGAAAGTGCCAAAATGTTTGTAGGTCATAAGAGTTCCATATTATGATAAAGAATGTCGTATATTAGTGCATTTACGCCACATAAATTCTACATGTACATCACACATTTAATTATCATATTTATCGTCCGAAATTTGTTAGTTCATTTTGTTTCTCAGTTTAATCAATTAATTATTTTCAATATAATGCTTGCAGGATCTCTAGGAAAACAAGCAACGAATCGAGCCTCAAAATTGAGGATTTTCCCAGGAGGCCAAATAAACAAGCCGTAGAGTCGGATGTTCCAGACGTGCTTTTGGAAAAGATACTCTCGCACCTAAGCCTGGTAAACAACCTCCGGGCATCCGGCGTGTACGACAGATGGATGGCTGTGGCTAAACCCTAAAGTCCGTCCGAGTATCCAACAAGCACCCTTGGATCATGTACCACTCGTGGATGAATAAACAAACGAATTAAAATAGGTTCCGAAATTACAAGATTTTTCCGAGACTAGAAGTCTCGGAATTTCTGAAACTAATCAAAATAGCTTTGAAAATTCCGAGACTAATCAAAATACGTGCAGAAATGGTAGTCGGATTGTGGCGCGGGATAATATCCCCGTGGTTGTTATTACGAAAACAATCCCTGGTTAGATGGTAGTAGCATCGACAATTTTTGCTAATAGATCCTGAGAAATATGCCAATAAGTTCAGTACATTACAAGTGGAAAGTGGTATGAATAAAACAAGCTCTCATCAAGGTAAATAAAGTATTGTTTATCGGCTATGAAAAGATAAATGTGTCGAAGCATCATCGTCAAAGCAAACAATCAATGCAGTTGATTTATGTAGCTACATACTAAATTACAATTATAGCAATTTATGGCAAGTGCAATGATCTACATATTCACGACGCGTGGCATAAAATTACAAGATACACATATAAATGCTTGTAGTGGAAGCAAATCATACAAAGTAAACAAAAACACATGTAATCTCAAGAGTTTGAACATGGGAAATCGTCATTATGTCAAAATATATAAGTACCTCTCATTCGGTGACTGAGAGAATCTTCATTTTGAAGTTTTCAGCATTGGAAGAATAATTGTCAGTAGTACGGTTTAGCGTTAGATCAAATTCTTATAGTTACATCACTATTTTATAAACTGCAAAGAGATAATAAAAATCTCTAGAAGATTAGATCTTATGCTTAAAAGATTTATTTCTAATTTTATTCAGAAGTTGGTTACCAGATTTGTAGGAGAAGTTGACGACGGATTATATGCTTTGTATTTTGGTTTTTGTGGTAGTTTTCCAGTATGTATGTTTTATGTTTTCTCGTCAGTGTTGAATGAAAATTCAGATCATTTAGAAGTGTTGATTACTGCATAATTTTTCTATATCGATCCAACATTTGGTATCAGAGCAGGTTCATGCCCAAGTACCTCCGATTAGAAGCCATGTCAGCCGTGACGCAAGGAAAAGAAATCGGTGGCATACCGTTTCAATGTCCGATGTTAACATCTTCGAACTATATGACATGGGCGATAAGGATGGAGGCCATTATTGGGAACCCGTTCAACCAAAGGCCGGTAAGGTCGTGGACGAGAAGAAAAATAAGGCGGCAAGGGCCTTCCTCTTTCAAGCATTGCCACAAGACATCCTTTTGCAAGTAGCCAAGAAGAAAACAGCACAAGAGGTCTGGGAATCTCTAAAGATGCAGTATCTCGGGGCTGACAGAGTGCAAAAGGCAAGACTTCACACATTAAAGTGTGAGTTCGAGGCTCTTGAAATGGGAGATGGGGAGACCATAGACGAGTTCACTGGGAAATTAAGCAGCAAGATATCAAAATACAATAGCATGGGAACATCAATCGAAGACAGTGTGTTGGTAAGAAAATTGCTTGATTCCATCCCTTGAAAGTACCTACAACTAGTAGCGTCCATTGAGCAATGTTCTGATGTGGACTCCATGCCGTTTGAAGAAGCTATTGGGAGATTAAAGGCCTATGAAGATTGTTTGCGAGTGCGCAATAAAAATACAAGCAATGAAGGAAGTTTGTTGCTTACAAAGTCTGCAGGTTCCTATCAAAATATTTCAGGTAGATTCCTCTCACCATCAGGAGGCAGAGGCCGTGGTTCTCCACAAGGTGATAGATGGGGTCAAAATGGTGGTCGTGGAAGAGGCCGTGGTAGAGGTGGTCGAGGAAGTAGTAGTGGACAGCTAGATTTTGCGGACAGCTCTTACAAACCAAGAGACAAGAAGCACATAAAGTGCTTTAATTGTGAAGAGTACGGTCACTACGCATCTGAATGCAAAGCTCCAAAGGGAAAATCCAAGGAAGTAAATTTGACTCAAACTCAAGATGAGGAACCATACCTCCTGTTGGGTTTCTGTCAGGATAAGACAACAATGAAGGTGTTGTTGAATGAAGACAGAGTATCTCCAGGAAGTAACAATGATAAAGCGAGTGAGGATGCTTGATATCTCGATAATGGTGCGAGCAACCATATGACTGGTATTAAGGAAGACCTGGCTGAACTTAATGAGAATGTGACTGGGCAATTGCGCTTCGGAGATGGGTCTACGGTTCAAATAAAAGGAAATGACGTGTATTACATACGTGCTTTACACAGCAACATCTTGAGCCTTCGATGATTGACAGAGATTGGATACAAAGTAGAGATGATGGATGATTATTTAAAGGTCCGTGATGAAAATTGGCGATTGTTTATGAAAGTGCAACCAACCATGAATCGGTTGTACAAGATCACACTCCAAATTGCTCAACCAGTGTGCTTAAATACAAGCATTGACGACAATGGGTAGCTATGGCACGCGAGACTCGGTCACATTAATTCTCGAGTATTAGAATCGGTGGTGAAAAGAGGATTAGTGTGTGGTACTACCAACATCAAGTTCCCCACTCAAGTGTGTGAAGGCTGCATGATTGCTAAGCAAACCCATCAACCATTTCCGAAGATGGCGCAATGGCGAGCAAGCTCACCATTGGAATTAGTCCATGCTGACATATGCGGTCCGATATCGCCACAGACAATAGGAGGTAACCGCTACTTTCTATTATTTGTAGATGATTTTTGTCGATACATGTGGGTTTATGTTATAAGATCAAAGGATGAAACATTCCCTGCATTCAAGAAATTTAAAGCTGAGGTAGGAAATGAAAGCTCCTACAGGGTGAAGGCACTGACAGAGGAGGTGAGTTCACCTCTAATCAGTTCTCTGAATTTTGCAACACGGCAGGGATCAAACGGCAGTTGACTGCCCCCTACACACCCCAGAAAAATGGGGTAGTAGAGCGGAGAAATCGAACTATTCTTGAAGTTTCAATTGACGTTCCCTTTCATCACGCAAGTAGAGCAAGCTGGGCTGTCAAGTACGACCCCTAGTACAACCAGCACATCAAGCACCTCATCTGATGCTAGTCGAGAACTGAGATCTTCTAGTTTCGACCACACACCAGTTTTTGGGTATCGAAGTCTTATAGATACTTATGATGTGTTGCAATCAGTGCAAGCTGAATCGGAAGAACTATTGTTTATCAGTGAGGAACCATCGAGTTTCGAAGAGGCTGTTTCTGATCAAAACTGGTTAAATGCGATGAGGAATGAGCTTGAGTCAATTGAAAGAAACAAAACTTGGAGCCTAACGGATCTGCCCAAAGGACACCAACCCATAGGACTAAAATGGGTGTTTAAATTAAAGAAGGATGCTGAAGGTAATGTAACAAAGCACAAGGCTCGACTGGTTGCGAAAGGATATGTCCAGCGAAAAGGGGTGGATTTCAATGAAGTCTTCGCACCAGTGGCTCGATTGGAAACAATCAGAATGTTGTTAGCACGTGCAGCTAAGGAAGGATGGCAAGTTCATCATCTTGATGTTAAGTCAGGCATTTCTACACGGTTAGTTGCAAGAAGAGGTTTATGTTTCTCAACCTGAGGGCTTTATTGCTTTTGGTAAAGAACACAAGGTTTATCGATTGAACAAGGCACTTTACGGTCTGAGGCAAGCACCAAGGGCGTGGAATATTCGCCTTGAAAAAATGCTTAAAGAATTGGGATTTGCTCGGTGTCCCCAGGAACAAGCAGTTTACGAATCTCAGAAAGCAAACACTATGTTGATTGTTGGGGTGTATGTGGATGATCTGGTCGTAACAGGGTCAAGCAAAGAGCAGATTGAACATTTCAAACAGAAATTGTGCAAGGCATTCGAAATGAGTGATTTGCGTAACTTGTCTTACTATCTTGGAATTGAAGTGCATCAAGACAATTGGGGAATCAAAATCAGTCAAAGGGGTTATGCAAAGAAGATACTTCAGTTAGCTGGAAACTCTTCAAAGTGGCCGATGGAACCATGGATTAATTTAACTAAGGATGATGATGGTGTTTCTGTAGATGCCACTGATTATCGACGCATCATTTGAAGTTTGCGCTACTTGATTCATACCCGACCTGATCTTCCTTTTCCGGTTGGAGTGGCAAGCAGGTATATGCAATCACCGAAGTAAAGTCATCTAAATGTTAGTTTAATTAATCATATTTGAATTTTGATTATCTTTAAATTATCTTATATAATTAAATTAACCTAAAATTGTGGCCTGTCACATTCAAAATATACATACGTGAGAAGTGGTAGAAAAATCGTGATGGACGGTTTCTTTTTTTATTATAAATATTTTCACATACGGGTTACTAAATCTACTCTTAGAAAATCAGAATACACCGTGGCTATTTGAGAGCCAAGGTTTGGCAACATCATCTTAGGGTTCCAGGATCTGGCAACATCTTCACAGGGTTCCAAAGTTTGGTAACATCCTCCCAAGGGTTCTAGAGTTTGGCAACACCATTTTGTTCCAATCTACCGTTTACTTGAAGAAGAGAATATCGAGAACAAATTTAATTTTTAGCAATAGCTGGAAGTTTGTTTCGCTATTCGCTTCCGCTGACATATTTGATTATATGTTTATTTTCTAACGTATCAGAGCAATTTTTGCCTCTGCGTTGCTTAGAATTTTCTTCTCATCAAATTCTTGATCACGATTCGCTTTAAATTCTTATTTGAAAATATTTTGATTTTTTATTTTCAACAATTGCTTTGCGATATTTTCTTAATCAAAATCCGATCCTGCGATTTGAAAAAAATTTTATTTTGAAATTAATTTACGCAAAATTTTAAATTTATAAATTTTTCCTATGTTTCGATGGAGTGTTCAAATTCTTCTGTAATGTCTTTGTGCACTTCATATCTGTGTCAATTTGCATAAGCAATTAATTACTTTGAGGAAACAGTTTCGTGTTGGATTATTGGGATATTTTATTAGATTAATTGATGTTTTATTCGTCTGATTTTGGTGTTGTTTTTCTATGGCTGGAGACTTTAATGTCTCTGCAATGGGTAATTAGTTAATTGATGTTAAACTTTAATGTCAGGTGTTGAATCTGCAATTAATGCTTGACCATACAGCCACGTAAATGTATACTGCATAAATTGGTTCGTGATTTGTATATGTGTATGTATGCAACATTCAGAATCATATACACGATGCTCTAGGCACTTTGGTGATTACATGTGATGTTTGTATTAATTATAGCGTCATATGTAAATTAATTAATTATTTAATTGAATTATATCACTGGTGTCCTAATTGGATTAATTAATTTTATTTTAATTGAAGCATGTTGCTACACTAGTCTGAGTTGGTCATGCATACATTTATTTATGTGAACTTCATATTATATATTCATGATGTTAGTGATTTATTTTAAATTTTATTTAATTGCGGAATAGCCACAGCATCCTCGATTAATTAAAATTTTATTTATGATTTATTTGAAATCACATTAATAGACATTGATTGTAATTGTCATGTACGATGTGATGAGATCTATCGACAGGAGTCTTGTTATATTTGTATGAATAATTAGGATAAAATATCGAGTTGTATTTCTTAATCTACCCACAGGAATTGAGAAAATGAACGCAATTTGATAGTTTTATTGTAAAGTTTTTTATTGAAATCTAATTGAGTAAAACTTTAGCCCACATGCAAGTCTTATGTCTTTAGATTCATGTCTTGACGTGTTTACATTGGTAGAACATGTAATTTATTTGTCTCGTTTATTGATGAACATGTATGTTTAATTTTGCAGCATTTAATCCTATGAATTTCTCTGACATTAAATGTGATATTCCCGAATTGACTGGTGATAATTACAAAATTTGGAAGGAGAGGATTCTCCTTCATTTAGGCTAGATGGACATTGATTATGCTATACGGAAAGACGAGCCACGGGTTATTACTGAAACCAGCGAGCCAGATGATGTGGATCTTTATGAGCGATGGGAGAGATCTAACCGTCTTTCCATGATGCTCATAAAGACTAAGATCTCTGCTGGTATCCGTGCGTCTGTCGATCAGCATGATAATGTCAGAGAGCTTTTGAAAGCTATTGATGAACAATTCGTCAAGTCTGATAAGGCTCTTGCCAGCACATTGATCATTCAGTTCTCCATCATGAGGTTCACGGGTGTGAGAGGTGTGCGTGAGCACATAATGCGCATGTGGGACATTGCGGCGTAGCTGAAAAGCTTAGAGGTGACCATGTCTGAGACCTTTCTTGTCCAATACATTTTGTGCACTTTACCTCATCAGTACGGTCCATTTAAGATATCCTATAACACACATAAAGATAAATGGTAATTGATGACCATGTGTGTTCAAGAGGAGGAGAGACTATTGATGGAGGAAGGTGAGAAAGTGAACCTAACGGTCCATGGCAAGAAGAGAAAGCATGACAGAAAGGGGAAGGGACCTGTGCCAGCTGAGCGGGTTATAAAGAAGGAGTCTATGTGTTTTTTCTGTAAAAAGAAAAGACACATGAAGAAAGACTGCATTAAATTCAAAACCTGGCTCGAAAAGAAAGGGTATGGAAAACCTAAGGAAACCAATGGGAAGTGAACAGTTCATCTATTCCGGTAGTCGGATGCGTTCGCCTGTGGAAGCCATTGGGACGTGCAGTTTAGTGCTGAGTAGTGGTTTTATTTTGAAGTTGGAAAAGACTTTTTATGTTTCTAGTTTTTCCAAAAATTTAATTTCTGTATCGAGACTATCATGTTTGGGTTTTTAGTTTCACTTTATGGATTCTAGTTTTCTTTTGGATTTTGAATCTAGAACCGTTGGTTGTGGTGAAATTAATGATGGTCTTTATTCGATCAAATTGAAAAACGACACTACTTTTGATTCACTGCATGTCACAGCTGGTTTAAAGCGATGTGTCATGAATGAGAACTCATATATGTTATGGCATCGTCGGTTGGGATATATCTCAATTGACAGAATTAAGAGATTAGTGAATAGGGATACTTGGTACCCTGGATTACACTGATTTTGAGACTTGTGTCAGTTGCATTAAAGGCAAGCAAACTAACAAGTCCATAAAGGGTGCACAAAGGAGTTCGAACCTTTTGGAAATTATTCATACAGACATTTGTTGTCCAGACATGGATGCAAGTAGTCCGAAATACTTCATCACCTTTATTGACGATTATTCACGGTATATGTATCTTTACTTACTTCATTCTAAGGATGAAGCTTTAGAAGCCTTTAAAGTTTTCAAGGCTGAAGTAGAGAAACAATGTGGAAAAAAAATCAAAATCGTTAGATCTGATAGAGGTGGTGAGTACTATGGCAGATACATAGAAAATGGACAAGCTACCGGTCCATTTGCTAGGTTTTTTCAAGAGAATGGGATTGTTGCCCAATACACTATGCCTGGTTCTCCGGATCAAAATGGTGTTTCAGAACGAAGAAATCAAACATTAACGGACATGGTGAGGAGTACGAGGAGTAATGTGAAACTTCCTCAGTTCTTGTGGACTGAAGCACTAAAGATGGCTGCGTATGTATTGAACCGGGTACCAACCAAGGCTGTCTCAAGGACACCTTTTGAATTATTTAAGGGTTGGAAGCCGAGTTTGTGACATATACGTGTGTGGGGATGCCCGTCTAAGGTGAGAATTTATAATTCACAAGAAAAGAAGCTATATCCGAGGACTATTAGTGGGTATTTCATTGGATATGCCGAAAAGCCCAAAGGATATAGATTCTATTGTCCATCTCATAGCACTAGAATTGTGGAATCGAGAAATGCGAAATTTCTCGAGAATAACTTAGTTAGTGGGAGTGATCATTTTCCAGATACTCATTCTGAAAGAGATCACTATAAAGATCAACCTACTGAGTCAAGTGATAGATTGATTGTCTTCCACGCTCCTCAAGTTCCAACGCGTGTTAGACGATTAACTAATAAAGTTCCACAAACTGATGAAAATGATCACGTAGATCAAGTTGTTAATGAGGAACATCAAGAAAATGTTGAACAGCATGTTGTTGAATCAGTTGGCCAGCAAGTTCTTCATGATAATGATGAGATAACATTGAGAAGATCTACACGAGTCAGAAAATCAGCTATTTCTAGTGACTTTATAGTGTATCTTCAAGAATCGGATTACGATATAAAAGCCGCGAATGATCCTGAAACGTTTTCACAAGCCATGAATTCTAAAGAATCCGATTGATGGCATGGTGCTATGAAAGACGAGATGGACTCTATGGCATCAAACAAGGTATGGGATCTTGTCGAGTTGCCTGATGGTGTAAAAGCCATCGGATGCAGATAGGTCTTCAAAACCAAAATAGACTCTGATGGCAACATCGAAAGACATAAAGAAAGACTTGTTGCTAAGGGATTCACTCAAAGGGAATGAATCGATTACACCGAGACATTTTCTCCGGTATCTAAGAAAGATTCCCTCCGTGTGATCATGGCATTAGTAGCTCAGTTTGATTTTGAGTTACATCAAATGGATGTCAAAACAGCATTCCTGAATGGTGATCTAGAGGAAAAGGTTTATATGAAACAACCTGAAGGATTTACCTCTAGTGGTGAAGAAAATTTAGTTTGTAAGCTTAATAAATCCATATATGAATTGAAGCAAACCTCCCGTCAGTGGTATTTGAAATTTCATGATGTTATCTCTTCATTCGGCTTTGAAGAAAACGTCATGGATCATTGTATATACCAGAAGGTTAGTGGGAGTCATATTTGCTTCCTTGTATTGTACGTGGATGACATTTTGCTTGCAACTAATGATAAAGGGATGTTATATGAGGTGAAACAATTTCTCTCAAGGAACTTTGATATAAAAGATATGGGAGAGGCATCTTATGTCATTGGCATTAAGATCCATAGAGATAGAAATCGAGGCATTTTGGGTCTGTCTCAAGAAGCCTATATTAAGAAAGTTCTAGAAAGATTTAATATGAAAGATTGTTCACCGAGTGTAGCTCGCATTGTGAAGGGTGACAGGCTCGATTTGAGTCAATGTCCGAAAAATAACTTTGAAAGGGAACACATGAGTAATATCCCTTATGCTTCAGCAGTAGGAAGTCTTATGTATGCTCAGGTTTGCACCAGGCCTGACATAGCATATGCTGTTGGAGTATTAAGGAGATATCAGAGTAATTCAGGTGTTGACCACTGGAAAGCTGCAAAGAAAGTGATGAGGTACCTTCAAGGTACGAAGGATTTTATGCTCACATATAGACAAACTGATGTCTTCGAAGTGATTGGCTACTCCGATTCAGACTACGCTGGCTGCATTGACACTCGGAAATCCACATCGGCTTATGTGTTCATGTTGGCTGGTGGAGCTATCTCTTGCAGAAGTGCGAAGCAGTCTATCACTGCTACTTCCACTATGGAGGCTGAGTTTGTTTTATGTTTCGAGGCTAGCTCGCATGGTGTATGGTTGAAGAGTTTCATATCCGAGCTTAGAGTTGTTGACTCTATTTCCAAACCGATTAAGTTGTATGGTGACAACTCTGTTGCGGTGTTTATGGCTAAAAACAATAAGAGTGAGAGTCGAAGTAAACGCATCGACATCAAATATTTAGCCTTAAGAGAACGTGTCAAGGAAAATAAAGTGGTCATTGAACACGTTAGTACAGAGTTGATGCTTGCTGATCCCTTGACTAAAGGCATGCCATTAAAGAGTTTCAGGGATCACGTAGCAAGTATGAGACTTGATTCTACAATGTAGTTTATTTGCACACATTGTTATTTGAGACTCTTGTTCAGTTTGATGTTTTTTCGCTTTATTGTGCACATATTTGTTTATTATTAAGAAAACTCGTTTATGTTTAACCCGGAATAAATATATGATTTATTCATTAAGATTGTGAGTTTAGTTTGAGATGCTTGACATCGTGATACATGGAAGGTAACATTCGTTTATAGAAGACCTACCGCCATGATTCGTATGTAAGCTTTCTCGTTATGTTGTGATGGTTTGAGTGGGCCAAGTGGGAAAATATTAGTTTAATTAATTAATTAATCATATTTGAATTTTGATTATTTTTTAATTATCTTATATAATTAAACTAACCTAAAATTGTGGCCCACTTTTCTCCCATAAAGTCTATCATATTCTAAATATACGTGAGAAGTGGCAGAAAAATCGTGATGGACAGTTTCTCTTTTTTATTATAAATACTCTCACATACGGGTTACTAAACCTACTATCAGATAATCAGAATACACCATCGCTATTTGAGAGCCAGGGTTTGGCAACATTATCCTAGGGTTCCAGGATTTGGCAACATCTTCACAGGGTTCCAAAGTTTGGCAACATCCTCCCAAGGGTTCTAGAGTTTGGCAACACAATCTTCCAACGGTTCCAATCTACCGTTTGCTTGAAGAAGAGAATATCGAGAACAAATTTAATTTTTAGCAATGGGTGGAGGTTTGTTTCGCTATTCGCTTCCGCTAACATATTTGATTATATGTTTATTTTCTAACACTAAAAGCAGTGAAACAAATTTTGCGATACATAAAAAGGACAGCAAATTACGGTCTGTATTATCGCAAGGGAGGTGATGGATTAATTGGGTATAGTGACAGTAGTCATGGCATCACTACAAAAATAAAGTAATTTAGCTACGGATATTAGCGAGGGATCTGAGATGAATTGTTGCTAGGGAATAATTCCTCGCAAAATATTATCATGTTAGATTTAGAAATGGAATTGGTTAGGTAATTACCAATCATACTATCCTTTACTAATTTAATGATGATTATTGTAAAGAAATATTCGGAGGGAATTAAATCCCTTGCCAACTACTACTTACAAAAGAAAAATAAAAATTAAATTTATTTAACTTATAATTTCATTATTTAAACATATAAAAAATTAATTTATAAATTATAATGCATAGTATTATTTTTATATATTTATATCAATTTTTATTTTTATTCATAATAATATCAATCTGTATTTTTATTCATTAATATATAATATTCTCAATTAAAATTAATTTAGTAGAAAATTTTAAATTCTTTTACCCTACTCAGAGCCGCCTCCATTTGTTTCTCTTTTCCTCCTCCTTCACCGCATCCAGTTTTTCCTCTTTTCCTCCTTCACTGGCGCCACCATAAGTTTTGCTTACCAACGTGTTTGTTGCGGTGAAATTGTTCCGGCAGAGGAGATGTGCTGAAGGTGTTTCACATTTCTACCCGTTGGACACTAAAAAAATAGTATATTTGTAACGAAATTCCGTTCCTAAAGTTCACGTAGTTAACATAATTTTATCCCCAATTCCGTCACTAACAACATTAGTAATGCAAAAATTGGATTTAAGAACGAAAAAATATCGTTACAAAATTGATATTTTCTTGTAGTGGGATTTTGCTTGGTAAGTTTTTTGTCACTCAAAATACTATCCACTGCACGTGTGGTCTTCTTCCTCTTTTCTTCTCCTTGTCAATTGGCTTCTCTGGTACATCTTCTCTTTAATAATGGATTGTACGATGTTGTTCTAATGGTTGATGGAGCTGACTTACCAAACGACACAAATTGGTAGCTCTTTATGTTTTCTCTAATTTTCAGGTAATGTAAAATTTACCTTTCACTTAAGGTTAATGGCCAATATGTATTTGCTTGGAAATATGATTAATTGTGCATCCATTGTGTTAGTTGCATATAGGTAATTTTTTAATAAAGTCTATCAGGAAGATGTTCTTATTGATGTTGATATAGGATCCTTTTCGATTGTGTAATTTTTCCCATATTTTCTTCAATATTATTTTTGTGTGTTGAGTTCAGTTTAATATGATAAATTATTGTGATCTTTGATCACTAATAGCTATTATCATTAGGTTGTTTCTCAATTGCCTGGTGTTTTTGTCTTATGGTGAATGGTCAGATTTAAGAAATCAATGATAAGTTCAGGTCAAGTTCACTAGTTTGTTGTGAGATTATGTTGGTGTAAATGGAGTTATTTTTTAGATAATTTGGTTTGGATCAATGAAGGATCAATTGTGTATGTGCTTTTGTTGTCAAGTGATTGAGGCTCATGAATGAATTTTTTTTTTGAGAGCCCATAATTTACAAACACCATTCATTCATTCGCTTTTTGTTTTGGTTGCTGTTACAATTATCTTACTTTTTTTTTATGGAAGGGTTTGGTTGCTAATGTTCTTATATTTGTGTTGTGATGATGCATATGAATGCAGCCATTTGTAAGTCAGTCGGTCGGTCAGAATATATATGTGTGCGTGAGATTTAGTTGAACTTATGTGTTAAAATTCATTTAGCCAGGTTGTTCTTGTGGATATGGTGATGATAAAAGATGTGTGAGCGAGTGGTTATTTACTCTCTCTTTATAATCAATCGATTTATCTATGTCAAGACAAACCACATAATACATGTTGTCTAGCAGGTTAAATTTGATGCTTTTAAGGTGGTTTGGAAAGAATATGCTGAGCAAATCTATCTTCTGATAATCACTAAGGTTCAACAGGTAGTAAGATCTCGGCTCTTTAGTGTAGATGATTTTACATTGGGAATATAATATTCTAGTTTTGTTGTTATGCTTTACAGAAGTTCTTTTGTTAGTTTTTATTATTTTTTTTGATAAATTTCCTTCTGTGTTTTTTTTTTATTCTAGTGCATCTTGTGAAATCGATATAAATGTTAGTTTTTTTTTTTTTTTGTATGTGATGCAATTATTGATATTATTAATTATAATGCAAATTGAGTGTCATGATCATATCATGACTTGAGTGATAAGTCTTTCTTCCTATAAGTCTTTCTTACTATAATGCATTATCCTATACATAAGGTTGTAATTATACAACAAACTAATGGCATTATATACGCATGTGTGGGTGTATTTGTGTGTAGACCTTCATCTTTCAATGCTTTCATTATAATATTGAGTGTTTGGTGGGATGTTCATAAAAAATCCCATCTAAAAAACTACCTGCATTAGTTTAGTTGATAGTGGAAGGTTGAGAAATGATTAAGAACTCAAGGGGATAATACATATACCTTTGCTTTATATTCGTGTCTTGTTTATGTATATATATATATATATATTATTAGTTATAATGCAAATTGAGTTTCTAATGATGAATAACACATTTCCATTAGTTATGTGTTGTTGTAGGGATTTGCTTTATTACTTGAAGTGTCTAATAATATATATATATATATATAATTCAAACAAAATCACTACAAAGTAAAGGGCGTGAGATACACTTTACACGAGCAGAGGATGTACACTTGTATATTGCCAACTCTCATAAAAACTTTGCTCCATAATATGCTCTTCTTGACTTGCCTACACATATAATGGTATTTTCCTTGTTTCACAACTCAATTCTCTTAACGAGCAAAATAAGAGCTAACACTATTATGGTTGACATTGAGTATGTGCTAACCATACTTGAGTCGCACACTACAAGGGAATCACATGTTTTTTATTGTGTCTTTATAGAGTCGAAGCAAATGTTTTGAATAGGTCTTTAGGACCCATGCATTACTCTGATGCCAATAAGAATCCCACTCCTTTCAAGAATACCTCTGATCGATGCCTATATAAATTGAGGTTAACTACTGAAAGCTATGGTACAGTATGTATGTCTTTGGAGTGGAGTTTTGCGCAGACTTTTTTCCTAGTTTTTACATATCAATGTTCTCATAATTGTATTAATGAATTGATCTAGGGAAGAATATTTCAATTATTATAACATCAACTCCTTATTATTGGTCTCACATGTGTCTTTTTTCACATGTTCTTTTTCTTTCTTGGCCACTCAATATTCATTTGCTTGTTTTAATATCCAATGTAATGGCACGCCTATTATATATTGAATTAACTTCTAATTTCCGGTGAACTTCCAAGAATCTAGCAAGAAAACTGTTGCACGCCTAGTAGTTTCACAGGTATGATTTCCTCTAATCAAAGCCGTCTTGTGATTTATTAATAACCATTAAGAAAAAAGGGTATGCTATCACTACTTTGTGGAAAATTTCATAGATATATGAAAGAAAGTATATACAAGCAATTGTTGTATATACAATAGATTATTCTCTTGAAAGCAAGCTTTATTTGTTGTTTCTCAATGAAGTAATATGCAATTCAGAAGATAGAAAATATGTAAAATAGAGCAATTAAGGTTTTGATGTATATAATTAATTTATGCAGGTCTTATATTAAAATATTGTTACCATGAGTAGTACTGGAAGATCTGGATGTACAACATAATACGTAATAGTATTCTGAATAGGGATTTTATGGAAGATCTTATATTTTATTTTGGGACACATATTAATTACTATTAAGATTCTTTTATTGAAACAATCATTTATTATTTATTTGATTCTTGATGCAAGTGTTCCTCCTATTGCATGATGTATGTATTTGGTATATATGTTTATATTTTATTTTGGCACACACATTAAATACTATTACAATTTGTTTATTGAAACAATCATTGATTACGTTGTTTGATTTGTTATGCAGGTACTCATCATATCTCAGTGATGTATGTATTAAGTATTGATATTCATTTTTTGTTTTGGACATGGATTAAATATTATTGCATTTTGTTTATTGAAAAAATAATCGATTATGTTGTTTGATTCTTGATACAGGTGTTACTCTTATCGGTTATGGATGCATTAGGTATATTGATGATATATTTTTTTTGGGACATTTATTAAAAATTGTTATGTTTCGTTTATTGAAACAATAATTGCTTACATTGTTGGATTTTTCTACTTACGGAACATGATAGACTATTTGATTGTTAATAGTTTAGTTTTTAGAATTAAATATAATTTGTTTGGAATTGTCTGATATTGCTTGAATATAATTTCTTTGGAATTTGTTGAAATAGATTAAATGTAATTTGTTTGGAATCGGTTGAATTTTTTTTTACTATAATTTGTTTGGAATTGGTTGATATTGGTTAAATATAATTTGTTTGCAATTAATTGATATTAGTTGAATGTGATTTGTTTGGAATCAGTTGAAATATCTTGAACATAATTTGATTGAAATTGGTTTAAAAATAATGAATTTAATTTGTTTTGTTTGAAATATGTTGAAATTGACATGTATTGTGATTGAAATTGATTTAATTTAATTTGTTTAGTTTCGAATGAGTTGAAATAGGTTTAATTATAATATATTTAGTATAATTTATTTGGAATTGGTTGACATCGATTTAAAATAATTTATGTTAAACAATTTGCTAAAATGTATTTAATATAATTTATTTAGAATCAATTTATTGTAATTGGTTTTGATCAAAATTAGTGTACTGTAATTTGATTGCAAAATTGAGAAATGAATTAACGAGGGATATGACAAGAGATTTAGTGAGAGAATTAGTGAGGGATTCGGAATTGCGAGATAATTAGTGAGGAATTTAGTGAGGGGATTTGCAAGGAAACTAGTACGGGAATTAGCAAGAGAATTAGCGAAGGATATTAACGAGGGAATTAGCAAGGAATTTAATCCCTGCAACACCTAAAAATATCGTAATCTCGCTAAAATCCCTCGCTATAATTTTGCAACAGAGGAAAAGCATCGCTAAGTGTTGCAACGAAAGGATTTCCAAGGGACTGTTTTGCGTTAAAAATTCCCTCGCATCAAGGGTGTGTTTACTTGTGAGGTTTTAGTTTTGGGTTTTGATTTTGAATAGTAAAATTTTGAATTGAAATAGTTGTTTGATGTGATATAAATATGTATGTGATGTTTTGAATGTAAAATTAGATTTTAGTGTAATAAAATAAATAAAAATTGGGTGTTTGATTTGATATTTTTAAAGGGAAAAAAAAGTTTGAATAGTAAATCAGGTGTAAAACCTGACAAGTAAACACATCCCAAGTTTTTCAAGGGACTTAATCGTTTAGCGAAGGAATAATTCCCTCACTAAACTATAAGTTTTTTGTAGTGCATGGATCTGGATGATAGAAAAGGGACAACTGGGATGGTTTTCTACTTTTCAGGAAACCCAATTACATGGTCCTCCGAAAAACAGGTACAGTGGCATTGTCTTCTCACTACAAGAAAATATCAATTTTGTAACGACATTTTTTTGTTCTTAAATCCAATTTTTTGGTTACTAATGCTATTAGTGATGGAATTGGGGATAGCTATGTGAACTATAAAAACATAATTTCGTTACAAATATACTATTTTTTTTCAGTGTCTTGTGAGGCTGAATTTATGGCCGCTGCCGTGGCAGCATGTCAAGCTATGTGGTTGAGAAGCTTGGTCAAGGAGTTGACAGGTATGGAAGCTCAGAGTGTTAAATTACTCGTGGATAACAAATCAGCAATAGCACTCATGAAAAATCCAGTCTTTCATGGTAGGAGTAAACATATCGACACAAAGTTTCATTTCATACGTGAATGTGTCGAGAAGGGTTTAATCAGTGTGGAGCATGTGAGTGGAGATCAAGAAAAGGCTGACATTTTAACAAAACCACTGCGGGGAGTGAAGTTCATCGAGACGAGGTCTCTGATGGGTGTTGAAGATTTTCAATGTGTAAATTAGAATAACGGGGGAGAATAAAAGATTTATTTCTAATTTTATTCAGAAGTTGGTTACACATTTGTAGGAAAAGTTGACCACGGTTTATATGCTTTGTATTTTGGTTTTTGTGGTAGTTTTCCAGTATGTATGTTTTATGTTTTCTCGTTGGTGTTGAATGAAAATTCAGATCATTTAAAAATGTTGATTACTGCATAATTTTTCTATATCGATCAACAATGCTTACCTGAGGAGTTGTGCCCGGCAGCAGCGTTGGAGGTCAACCCACCCACAGTGGCGGGGGTAGGGTTGGAGGTCGACACACCCACACCAGCTGGGGTGGAGGTCGACCCACCCACAGTGGCGGGGGTAGGGTTGGAGGTCGACACACCCACACCAGCTGGGGTGGAGGTCGGCCCACCCACAGCAGCAGGGGCAGGGTTGGAGGTCGACCCATCCACATCGACTGGGTTGGAGGTCGACCCATCCACATTGGCAGGGGCAGGGTTGAAGGTCGACCCACCCACAGCGGCTTGGGTGGAGGATGCACCCCGCAGCCTTAGCATGGGTAACATTCTGACGACGTATGGGGTTTGCCTTGTGCGTGCCATAGATTGAGGAAGAAAATGGGAAAATTAAACCTTCCTACTTTGTAAAGTATCTGTGTAAAAACACCAAGTTCAGGAGATCAGAAATTAGTTCAGAAAACCTCTACAAAAATGGACTTCATATTCGCAGTTCTTTACCTCCGATTAAGAATGGCAAAAGATGAAGGAAGACGCAGGACTTTAGGGTTTAGATCAGAAATTTAGTTCAAAAACCTTTACATAAATGGACCACAGACTTGCTTTTGACCTACGATTAAGAATGGCGAAAGATGAATGAAACGCAGACTTTAGGGTTTAGATCCGAAATTTAGTTCAAAAAACCTTACACAAATGGACCACAGACTTGCGTTTTACCTCCGATTAAGGATGGCAAGAGATGAAGGAATACGCAAGACTTTAGGGTTTACAAAATACTGAGAAGTAGGCATGACATAGGCCTTTATATATATAAAAATATATGTCTTCATCCCAATAGACTAATCTTTCAAAACAAATTTGGCCTATTTAACCCAAGTTTGGATTGGTCCAAGCCTATTTATATTAGAAATATCAGTATACCCAACATGTGAATAATACACAACTAACAAATTTGAGTTCGCCATCTTGCTTGATAAGATTGTTATTATGAAAACAACCCCTCGTTCAGTGCAAGTAACATTATCCAATATTTTTTTTAATACCTAAAAAATATGCTAATAAGTTCATTACATTACATATGAAGTTATAGGAAATAATTATTCTTTAACGGCTATGGAAAGAAAACTATATAACAGAGCATTATCGTCAAAGCAAATAATCAATGAGTTCATTTATGTAGCTACTTACTATAATATGAGCGTAGCGATTTATGGGAAGTGCAATGATCTACACCACGTAGCTTGGCATAACATTATGTGATACACATAAATGCTTATAATGCAAGCAAATCGTACAAAATCAGATAAAAACATTTAAAACACATACAATCTCAAGATTTGGTATATGAGAAATTATGAGTATGTTGAAATATATAACCTCTCCTCCGTTGACCGTGAGAATTTTCATTTTGAAGTTTTCCGAATTGGAAGAAACTGCAAGTACAGTTTGCATACTTAGATCACAATTTTAAAGATACAAAGAGATAATAAAATAGCTGCGCATGTACAACATATATTAGATATATTAGATCAGAATCAATGGCTTGTATGGTTCCTCACCTTGAACACCTTCCCGCGGGATAATTTCCTTGGCTCTCACACGGAAGCAGAAAATATGGAAGGAAAGAAAAACAAGCACAATGTTCACTCAACTTAGTGAGATGTGTATTTCTCTCAAACTCAGGTAGTTTACAAATGAGGATGATTCTTCTATATATAAATTGTATAATGGGTTGGGCCTAACACATGTTAAAGTATACCATGATAAGCTCTGTCTATAAAAATATGGATAAGGATAAAGTCTATCTATTCGGATAGACATCAACTTGGTCAAGGGGCAATCTGGGCATTCCTGGAATATTCTGGAATGTTCCGGGAGGTTACTATTAGTCCATTCGTTCTCGATAGCCTTCTGATTCAATACTCAGCTTGATGTTGGTCATGAAAAAAACCTCATCAAATGGATGTGGATCAGCCAGATGAGTGGGGTCTTAGAAAATTAGATTGGTTCTTACACTTGGGCTTTGGATAAATTTGGGCCTCAAATATCACATGTCGAAATTAACCGTACTCTCCTTAGCTTTTTGTCTTAAAAATTTCATTGAGTGTTTAAGGTATTCATCGCTAAAAATAAAATTACACTGCTACCTAAATAAAACGAAATAGTCAGTAAATAAATTTCAAAAATTGCAACACATCATTGAAACTTACAACTACAACAAAAATAGGTACTACGTTAATAATATATGTATTACAATATATAATTTTCATGCACGACTCAAATATAGTAGAAGATCATACTTTTCTCCTATTTTTATTAATTCTCTAGCCACTATATCTCTAAGTGAAAATGTTCATTAACATGTTAAGTTCGATCATGAAATTCAAGATTCTTACACAATTGAATACCGGACCTTCTATTCAAAAAATAGTAACAAAATTATGCAGGTAACTGATTTAAGGGATTAAGCCCATGATGAAAAGGTTTTTCTGAGATTTTTAAAATATATTTAAGATAAAGTATAACAAATAATATATGTATAAAAATAAAAATAAATATCATAGGTCTTCCTATAGTAACTCTAAAAACATCCTCAAAATTAAAAAATTTCTTTGACCGGTGCGTGTTCAAGTCGAACTAAGGGAATATGAGAATTTGATATGTTTGATTTAAAAAACTAAAATGAATTAATACAATCGAAGGGCTGAAAAATAATCTAGCTTCTAAAACATAATTTTGTCCAACTTAAAAAACAATAAAATATGTCTAATTGGGTAGAAATTGGATGAAACAATGGATATAAGTGATTGTGAAGTGTAAGTGAGTATTTAAGTGATAGAGAGGACGGAGCAAGGTGTTTATGTATTTCCTATGACTCATGACTTGATTGGTATTTGACCTAAGGGAGTACAACCATACTTTACATCCATAAACAATAATATTATTTCCAAGTGAAGCCGTTGTCACCGTACCAATAAGCAAACACATATGTCTTATTAATCATTATCAATTTTTTTTTTTAATTAGTGGCCCTATCCCTATGATCTTTCTCTTTAATTGAGGTTAAATTCAACTTGTAACTGAGCAGGTAGACAAGGCTCTGTCGTACATAATTGCTACCTATACCTTGTTAACAATGCAATGCGGGCATAGACATAAATAGTTAACTCTTCCATATCGTTCCATAATATTATCAAGAATCTAGTTTAAACAACTCAAGTGTGAACACGGAGATTTATCCCTAATCATTTAAATTGTGTCTTTTTAATTTTCTACGTTACTCTCGAATTAAGAATTTATTGTATTTTTTCTGTCAATTTCAAAACAAATAAATTAAAAATTATGAGAAATTGTGATTTTTTTCCCCATTAGTTGCGGCTCATTATTAAGGTATATAATTTTATGACATTAACTCATCCATAGTCCGTTCTACTACCGGAATTGGAAAATAGCACATGAGGAGCATGTGTGATGATGCGGCAGCACTAAAGCTTTGATGGACTTTCCAGAGCAAACGTGGGTGTTCAGGTGCACTTGTTCTATCCTCGGCTAGGAAATTAAAATAATTTATTAAGTTTAAGTTTTATTATTATTATTTTTCAATTTTGTTGTATTTGATTCCCTCGCCAATTTTCCATAAATGTTGCTTTTATCTTGTGTGTTGACTGAGTTTTGCCGAGCATTTCAAATCTTCACATGAAATTCTGTTCTAATATTTTCAATATGTCATATAATAAGTTGACCATTACACCATCCGTTTTGGTCATTCTTGTAGCATGTTGGAATGGAACAAAACAAGTTCTGCAGCTAAGGACACCATCCTTTATACACATTGCATAAATTCCTCTTTGGTGTCAGTATGACAGCGTGACAACACCCAAACATTTTTGTTTTATGCCAAAAGAAAGAAAAGGAAGTTTATATTAACTAGATAGGATACCAATTGTTGATCATAGTATTGAGTTTGAAATAGATTCCACCATTTGATTTATGATTTCTTGAACAAATAACAATGGGTGTGGTTTGTTCAAAACCTTCGTGGATCTAAAATACCAGCAAAATATATAAGGGATTTGAAGTCAATATGAAAGAGTAGAACTCATTGAAATTCATTTTCATCTTTCTATATAACTTTTCAAGTCCAAGTTAAATTCAACTATTGCATACTTTTTTAGATAATAGAATGTCCACTAATGATAAAACCATGTGGGAAATATTTTGACAAGATTTGTATTAAATGTAAACAAATAATGAGTGATTTAATGGATGGTATGCCAAAACATCTAGAAGTGTTGAGATGTGTAGTCATTTGTAATAAAGTTGACTAAAATTGTTTTTCTAACGAATAAAAAAGACCATTCATGCTAATGACATACCTTTTTAATGATCACCTGGGATTTGGCGACAATCATGATTATGAAAATTTTGTGGAGTCAAATGTTTTTAAGTATTAAGGTTAGGTAATTCTTTGAAAGAAGCTAAAGTAACAAAGTGGGAAAAGAGAGAATTGAGTTTTTCACATTAGTTTGAGAATATTGAGCTTCTCAAGTGTCGGTTAATGGAGAAAATTCATAAAAAGGTAAGAATCTATTGTTGGTAGGAATGACACTGTTTGGGATAAATCATAGATTTGATTGATCAAGTGCTCAATATCAATTACCAGTAGTATATCTGATTTTTAATATAATTTTTTTTAAAAAAAAATCAATCTTGAAAATTTCAAATATAAAAAATAGATTATTTTATTTTATTTTATTTTTACTGTTGAATAATTCTTCTATGGTCAAGCCATAACCTAAAGTAGAATGTTACTTAGATGATGCTCCTAACTTCCCATTTCCACCGCCGGAATTCTTTTTCCAAATATTACTATTTTACAGAATAGTGACTAAGTGCCAACAAAACCAATAATACTTGCTTAAGTAATTCTTTCACTCACCTATTTCTTATAAGCATAAATTCGTTTAATTCATGCTTTATTGTCATTTAAAAGTTGAATCACTTCGTAGGTGTTGGCCACAATGAGAAATTTTCTCACGTCTTCCCCCATTGTTTATATTACAAATATACAACCTCATATTGCTATCACTTATATCCATTAGCTCCATTTAAATACACCGGTGCTTATACAGATCTTGTTCACCTAACAACTCACAATTTGTATTCACTTCGTTCATTGGTCATAGTGGAACACTGATTATAGTTGTAACACAGGTTTGATCCAACAACCAATTAATGTACATTCCACAGAGTCAGCATCAACAATCTAACCGCCAATATAGACGAAGAAAAGCCATATTTCAAATGCACGTATACAAATTGCAATAAAGGTTAGTTACTTCGAAGTTCCAGGAACGGCACCATCGGATTATCATATCGCCTAGGTGACACGGTGCCACCATGTTGACAAATTGGCAATATGGCAATTTACCTATTATAAAAAAATGGTAAACCTTAGATCAATGAACTTTTCATAAGTTTAAAATAATATATAACCGTACTGAAACATCACCATCAAAATACAAAATTAACTTAAAGTGTTGAAAACATAATTATTAAAATAAAGAAACACTATAAAGTTCTCAACTCAAGAAAATAAGATAAAATCAACAAAGTAAGTTTCGACGAAAAGAAAAATAAACATGCAAATAAACCTTACATACAAATAACCTTTACTACTGACCAATGTTGGCCAGTGATGGTGGGTGGAGAAAACAGAGGCAAAAAAGAAATGTAGCGGCAACCTAGGTTTTTTTTTTTTAGGGGTGGGGAAAGGGGGCGGGGGGGTGGACTGAGCCAAAACAATTCGAATTGGGTTTGGTCATGCCAAGACGCCAGGCTTGCAAAACGGTGAGGCGAGCTGCCTGGTGCTAGCAGTGCACTGCCAGGACACCAAGGTGCCATGAAAATCATGATTATAATGCTCTATAGTAAAACTAAAATTTAAGTACTATATGTTGCTGACGATTTCCACAAAATACGAAATAACATGCTACAATATGTGCATAACATAAAACCAACAACATCTTCTATAGAATTAATATCAAGACAACATATTCGGTTTACAAGCACCATATACAGTTTTATTTATGCAGAATCAAACTCTGAAGGTGGTTTCCTCTACTTCTCTCACGACTCACCCTCGTCATGGGGCAAGCAACCAAGAACAATCTGCAATTGAAGGAAAGATAATGTCATAAAAGAAATTTCTGGGATGAGTTGGCTACATATATTTATTTTGGCGTCCGATTTCACAAATACATAGAAGAGAGATCACAACAACACATGAGAAACAAGAAAAAGAAAGAGACACAACACTATTGCATACAGTGGAACACTTGATGAACAAAAAATTCTTTCAATCAAATATTAACTTGTCACATTAATGACTATGTCGAATGTAAGCATTCTATTCTAATTTATTGAATATTAGATGTATATTTTATTAGTTATGTAGCAACTTTAGTCATTAAATTAAAATCAACATCTTTTGCTAAGCTCGGGCATTTTAATTCAGCTACAGTACTTCCTCTATCAGTAATTAATTTATCACAAATTTAGTGGTGCCAATCGAAAACCTTCTTTCAAGAAAGGAACTAACCTGTAGAGAAGATGCAGCGATCATAGGTCCTGCTACTATACCGCCAAATGCTGTTCCATCTGGCTGAAGTAAGGCTGTACTCAGCCTTCCATCATTGTCACTTTGAAGTCCACCTCTAGATGGAACAAAGGAACCGACTATTGAAAGAATTTGAAACGGACCCTATACACACAGGCACATAAAAATAAAAATAAAAAATAAAAAAAATTATAAAATAAGGATAGATGACTAACTAGAGAAACATGCTCCTGATCAAAAGGTACCGATATTTATTACTTGAAGATTAAATTTTTAATTGTACTTAAAAAAATGCAATTCATAGCATAGCATTGAATTGGCCATAAAATTGATAAAACATCCAATTCAATGATTACTGTCATTCCCAAATTGAATATAAGTGCAACCATAAAATCGTTAACATCAAAGGCAAGTAGTTGAATAAAATGTCATTTAAATGAAACATTTTCTTTACGAGTGCAGATGGATGAAAAAATATTATAGAAGCATGCAGATAAACACAAAAATAATTAATTAAACAAAATCCGAGAAAGCACAAGTAAACAGACCAAAGGTACCCTCCTAGCAAACTAAATGAAAAGTCAATATAGATTTAAGTAATTTAGGAAACCTCGTATATTCTGTGTTCGCCATGTTCCGCAGGTAGTCGGATTGTGGCGCGTGATAACGTCCCAGTGATTGTTATTACGAAAACAACCCCTGGTTCGGTGATAGTAGCATCAACAATCTTTGCTAAGAGATCCTGAAAAATATGCCACTAAGTTCAGTACGTTACAAGTGGAAACTGGTAGGAATAAAACAAGATCTCATCAAGGTAAATAAAGTATTGTTTAACGGCTATGGAAAGATAAATATGTGTCGAAGCATCATCGTCAAAGCAAACAATCAATGCAGTTGTTTTATTTAGCTACATACTAAATTACAAGTATAGCAATTTATAGCAAGTGCAATGATCTACACCTTCACGACGCGTGACACAAAATTACATGATACAAATATAATTGCTTCTAGTGCAAGCAAATCATACAAAGTAAACAAAAACACATGTAATCTCAAGAGTTTGAACATGAGGAATCATCATTATGTTGAAATATATAACCTCTCCTTCATTGACTAAGATAATCTTCATTTTGAAGTTTTCCGCATTGGAAGAATCTGCAAGGACAATCGTCAGCCGTAGTGTTTAGGGTTAGATCAAATTCTTATAGTTAGATCACTATTTTATAAAATGCAAAGAGATAATAAATATCACTCCAAGATTAGATCTTATGCTTACCTGAGGAGTGGTGCTCGCCAGCAGGGTTGGGCGTCGAACCACCCACACCAGCTGGGATGGAGGTCGACGCGCCCACGGCGGTAGGGGCAGGGTTGAAGGTCGACCCGCCAACAGCGGCAGGGGCAGGGTTGGAGGTCGACCCGCCAACAGCAGCTGGGGTGGAGGATGCACCCCGCAGCCTTAGCTTGGAGAACATTCTGAAGACGTATGGAGTTTGCCTTGTGCGCGCCATAGATTGAGGAAGAAAATGGGAAAATTAAAACTTCCGACTTTGTGAAGTATCTGTGTAAAAATATACAAAGATTGAGGAACAAAGAGAGAAGAAAAGGCAAATATACATCTATAAATTTACAATACCCCAAATGGCCAAATGAATCGTCTAACACCAAGTTCAGAAGATCAGAAATGAGTTCAACATACTTCTACAAAAATGGACCAGCAGTTTTTTTACCTCGGATTACGGGAGAAGATGAAGGAAGAGGCTGGACTTTAGGGTTTTCACAATGCTGAGAAGTAGGCAAGACCTAGGGATGGCAATGGGTAGGGTCCAGCCACACCCAAGACCCGACCCGACCCAAAAACAGATGGTTGGACCCAAGATCCGATTCGAACAATACCTGACAACACCTGACCGACCCGAATTTTTTTAAAAGTTCTTAATATTTAACTTGAAATTGGTCCCGAATCCGTACCCGGACCCGACATATATTAAAATTTATATATTTTATTCAAAAATATTATAATAAAATAATAATAAAAAAACTAAAAACATTTTTTAAATATAATTTAATTTTTTCATATATATATATAATTAATATATTAATCGGGTCCGGGTCGAAGTAGGATCCACCCTTTGACCCGAGATCTGACCCAAACCCGATAAGGGTACACATTACCCGACCCCAAATAAATAAATTGGCCGGAGACTGTTCATATTAGAAATATCAGTATACCCAACCAGTATATTTGATACCCTAAAAATTGCAAAGTTTTTAGCAAAAAAATGCAAACTATGATTCCACTCTTATAAAATACGGAAAAATTAGATGTAACATGTCTTTGATCCAAAACCCGTGTACAATCCACACACTGAGCATCAACACTCTTACAACCAATATAGACGAACAAAAGACATACGCTAAATGCAACTATAAAATTTGCAATCAAGGTTAGTTATGTTTGGATTCCGGGTATGGCACTAAGGGACTATGATATCGCCTAGTTGACATAGTGCCCGCCATGTTGATGAATTGGCCAAGTTATCAATTATAAATTTCTAATATTTAATATAAAATACAAAATATAAAATACTAACCTTAGATCACTGAATTTTTAATACCTTTAAAACAGAATATCATCTTACTAAAACATGAAAGTATTAAACATCACTAACAAAATACCAAATACCAAGATGTTAACTTAAAAGTTTCAAAACACGATTATTATTATCTATGAAAAACTATTAAGTACTCATGCATAATCAAGAAAATTAGATATAAAATCAACAAAATAAATTGGTATGAAAAGAGAAATAAAGATACAAAAAAACCTTACATATACTGACCAACGACGGTAGTGATGGCGCGTGGAGAAAAGAGAGGCAAATAGGACGAGAAGGGGAAATAAATGTACCAGCAACCTCGGGGTTTTCGGATTTTAAATTCAAGCTGGGTCAAGTACTTGATTCAAACAATTCAAGTTAGGTTTGGTGATGCCTGGCCACCAGCCATGTCAAATAGTGAGACGAGCTGTCTTGTGATACTGGTGCACTGCCAGGAGGCCAAGGGGCCGTGATAACCTTGATTATGCTCTAAAATAATACTAACATACTAATACTATATATTGGTTTTGATCACCAAAAAGAATATCTTGAGTCTAAAGGAGTGTACTCATTTGAGATTTCATTGGATTTAAAAAAAGTCTATTGATTTATATAGATTTAAAAAAATCCACCAAAGTCTATGTGGAGTTTGATGAATTTCATATATTGATTAAAATGAATTTTATAAATTTAATTGGATTGTTTATAGGTTTATATAAATTTCATATTATTGTAGAATAATTGTGCTATTAGTTTATATAATTAATATAAATTTATATGAAACACATTTTTAAATTTTAAAAAATATTTAAATAATTAAATAAAAATACCAAAAAATATAATATTTAAAATAAAAAATATGTATTTTATTAATGATGTATAATAATTGTAGCATAATACTATTTTTATATATTAAAATTTTTAATTTTAAATATGTATATATGCATTATTAATTTAATAAGTTTGTGTTAAATGGTAATGAAATAAAATAAATATGGAGACAATAATGTCCCATTTTCAAAGTAATTTGAGTTTCAAATCCTCACCATATCTTTTTTAATTAAATTTATTTGGATATATATTTTTTTATGTAAAAGAAAATAAGAAATAATTAATAATTTCAATTAAAACCATATATTTTTGATAAATTTGCTAATATTTGCTATTATATTTAAAATTTTGAAATTATTATTATTTTTCCCTAGTATATTTTAGTTTTTGAAATTATTATTATTTTATTAAAAGATTAGAGTAATATTAATAAATATTATCATAATGTGTATTAATTCTAATAATTCTAATAATAATAATAATGATAATAATAATTTTAAAGATTTATCAAAATCTCCTGAAATTGAGAGATTTCACACTATATTATTACCAAGTGATTTAGGTTCAAATAATTCCCTACGTGGACCCTTTATTTTAGTGATCATTTTTTATTTTTATTTTATTTTAAAATATAATAAATAAACAAATTAAAAAAATTACAAATTAAAAAAATAAAATTAAAAAAGAATAAAATTAAAAAATAAAAATTATCCACGTTTCTGCCAAGTCAGCGTCATGTGCCCCATGCATGGATAATTTTTATATTTTATAATAAAATTAAAAAATAAAATATAAAAATATAACTAAAAATATATTATATAAATTATTATAATAAAATTAAAAATAAAATATAAAAATATAATTAAAAATATAATATACAAATTATTAATGGCAGCGTGTTGTTCACCTGGTGAATATGTGGATCATTTTTATTTTTTATTTTTAATTTTTAATTTTTATATTCTTAAATTTTAGATTTTATTTATTTTGTTTTTTATATTTTAAATTTTTTAATTTGTATATTTCAAAAAAAAATTAAACATAAGAATAAATAAAAATTATCCACACGGCGGACATGTGTCCGCCACATGGCGTTGACATGGTTGACAAATGTCCGCTGGAATGTCACACAGCTGCTTCATAGGCATCAAGGATTAATGCGCGAAATTTTTTGATTTCCGTGACTATTTTAAAACCATATCCAGTGACGAGACTAAAATGATAAAGAAGTCCGGTTACGCACTAAAGAATTAGTTTACCATTAAAATTTTGAAATTATTATTATTTTTCGCTAGTATATTTTAGTTTTTGAAATTATTATTATTTATTTAATAGATTCTAATAATATTAATAAATGTTATCAATTTTACCCTGTATCATTTATTCATAATTTTCAACAAGAATTTCACAGAATTCATAGAATTTTAAAGTACATAATTTTTTAATACCTCAGTATTTAAAAAAAAAATTAAAAGTGAATGTCTCGTGATTTTAAAAAGACTTTTAAAATTCTGAATTGAATGCCTTCAAATTTTTTTAACGTGGTTCGATCTATTTCTGTATGTCTCATCCTTGCGGCAGGGTGAGCAAAAAAGTCTGCAATTGAAGGAAAAAGAATGTAATAAATTACATATTTCTACAATGAACAAGTTACATATATTTATTTCAGCTTACAAAAAGAAGAAAGAGACACAGCATGATAAACATACTCCCACCACATTTAATGGAACACTTGATGAATAAGATTTGTGTTCAATTAAATATTACCTTGACACACTAATGGCAAAGAAAATCAATCTATGCTATTCTACTTTACCAAATACTTAGATGCACAGATATTAGTTACATAGAAACTTTAGTCATTAAATTGAAATCGAGATATTTTGCTAAACTAGGGGATTTTAATGCTGCTTCACGAAAGAAACTAACCTGCAAAGGAGATGCAGAGATAAACAAACTCAGGCCACAATCGATGGCACACTTGATAAATGAAAATTGTTTACAATCAAAGATTCCCTTGACACACTAATGGCTAAGCTAAATGTAAGCATGTGCTTCTAATTTTCCGAATAATTACATGTACGGGACGAAATCATACAACTCTATTTTTTACGAAACCCTGCTTTAATGACTATAGAATTAACTTGTACCGGAGCTGCAGCTATCATGGGACCTTCTACCATACCACAGAATTGACTTCCATCAAGACGACATAAGGCTGTACTTATCCTTCCTTTGCTGCCTCGTTGAATCCCATCTTTCCATAGGTGCCTTCATGTCCCACCCAAGCATTGTCCATTTTTGGGCTTTTTAAATTTCCATTGCTACACAGACCCATAGCTGCACAGCCCCCGTTCTTATAGGCGACGTCGATCATGCATACTTTTTATCACTACACTTGTAGGATGAAAAAAATGACATAATCCCGCGGCATCAACCCCATTTCCTTCACAAATCCATCCCTGCCTCGAGTGAAGACAAAGCTCTTATTAATTGAATGATAGGTAAACGAAGGAGGAAGATGATAAGTCGGAATATAATTTCTCATTCATAATCTTACTTACATTATCACCCTTTTATTCTAGGAAGACCTTTCAAGTCATAATAATTAATTGTATCTCTTATAAACCAAGAGTATAAAATATAATGAAAACTATATATTAGACAAAGCACATTAATCATCATAGCACATTAATCAACATACTCCCCCTTAATGTGCTTTCACAATTCCAAGGCGCTCTCTTAATTGATGAAATATCTCTTTCGGAAGAGCTTTGGTAAAGATGTCTGCAACTTGCTCGTTACTCCTACAATAACTGAGCTCCATCTCGCCTCCTTCAATTACATCACGAATAAAATGATGCTTGATCGCGATGTGACGAGTGCGACTGTGATAAACTGGATTTTTGGCCATAGCAATTGCCGATTTATTGTCACAGAACAATATAGTCGCCTCATTTTGGATCTCACCAACATCCTTCAAAATCCTTCGAAGCCAAATGATTTGTGATGTTGCAATAGAAGCTGAAACATACTCTGCTTCAGCTGATGATTGCGCCACAGATTCTTGCTTCTTTGATGACCATGAAATCACACCCGAACCGAGAGAAAATGCATAGCCAGAGGTGCTTTTCATATCATCAACACAACCTCCCCAATCGCTATCGCAATAACCATACAACTTAACAATTGAATTTTTTTCAAACTTGATTCCAAAATTTGAAGTACCTCTAATATACCTCAGAACCCGTTTTGCTGCCCCCAAGTGATTTTGGCTTGGATCATGCATAAACCTCGACAACAAACTTGCAGCAAACATAGTATCCAGCCTCGTAGTTGTAAGATACATCAAGTTTCCAACCAAACTCCTGTAAAGAGAGGCATCCACTTTCTTTGCGCCATCATTTTTCAACAATTTGTCACCAACTACAAGAGGATTTTCGGTAGGATTGCAATCATCCATTCCAAACTTAACCAAAATATCTCAGCATATTTCTTTTGACAAAGAAACACTAATAAATGTAAAAGAACAAGTAAAAATTTGAAACAACAACAATGTAACTAATATACACAAACAATTATGTATTTGAATTGTGTTTCTTGAATCCTTGAAAATACACACATACACACAAAACACCCTCCTCCATACAAACAAGTAAAGACCAGGTGCAGGTTGCATTCATACTCTTAATTAATTCACAAAAAGAAGGTTTTGTCGATTGTTGAATTCCATTGTTTAACCTTTTTTTTTTTTCTAATATACGCTTGTACCCTGCTGTTGCATATTATTATTATTATTATAAATTTTTGTATATCCTATAAACATTAAAACTAAAATTATCAAGAAAAGCCAAACACAAATTTCTGAAATTTGATTAATCAAACAAGCAACAAGCCAAAATCGTCCTCCGACGACTATCAAGCAAAGCCAAACACGGATATCTGAAATTGGATTTTCACTTCTAGGAACTTGAATGGCATGGCTTAGTTATGAATCTCCGCATCAAATTAGTATGCTACCTACTTCCCAATTGAGCATCTCTCAAATCAAAGCCAATAAGTCAACTATTCTTGTACTATATGTCATACTTACCCAAATATAGAATAACCTATGTAAAGAGAAATATTGCATATATTTTCTTCATCCCGTAGTCTATGTCGTCTTCTGTTCTTATATAAGAAAAAATAAAGAAACTGAGAGGAAGAATAATTTTAGTGATAGTCCCAACTAAAGTTTAGATTTAAAAAAAAAAAAAAAATTGCAAATCAAAGGACAGCCCATCGTATAGATTTGAGATATGAAAACTCTTAGTAATTAGAGATTGTTCAAATCGCCCTAAAAAGTTTTGAAATATGAGAGTTTCACAATATATCACGAAGGAATGATGTTTACCCAAGCGAAATTATGAAATCGAGCTCAATAGCTTGCCCTACACAGAAACCGTAACAATGAAGAAACAATTGTACCATACCCAAACTACTCACCAATGCGGATGCTCCCTGAGGAAGAAGTTGAATACTAATAGTGCCCAAATCGATTTCTTCGTTCAGACAAAGAGATGAAAAACCGTGGATTGACACCAAATCCTACTACAGAAAACTTAAAATCCTTACCTGAACGCCGGTGCCAAAGTAGATGCTTGATCCCACCATCGAATCGATTGGGAGAGGGGGGAATGATCTGCCCTAACTTGGAAAGTGTTGGAACTTATAATTGTTATTAAAAATGTAAGTCCTATTTTTTTTTTTTTTTTTTTTGGTGAAAGTATGATAGCTCTTTTACTAGTTTTTTTAATTTGTAATTTTTTTAAAATTTTATTTATTATTTACTTATTCGATTAAATTCAAAAAAAAATTAAATGGAAGTAGTTACGAAAAGTATCGTAACTAATGTTATTTTTATCAAAGTTTACCATCTTTGAAATTGTTACGGAAAAAATGTCGTAATTAGTGAACCTGAAACGTTGAACGGGGGTGAAAATATTTTGTTACGTATTATATCGTAACTAAAACAACCATTTGTTACGTGACTATTTTAAAACCGTCTCCAGTTACAGGACTAAAATGATAAAGAAGTCCGGTTAGGCTTACAGTTAAATTTTAAAATTTTTATTATTTTTCGCTAGTATATTTTAGTTTTTGAAATTATTATCATTTTTGTTAGTATTATTTACATAAAAACTATCGAGATATTTTGCTAAACTTGGGGATTTTAATGCTGCTTCAGGAAAGGAACTAACCTGCAAAGGAGAGGCAGAGATAAACAAACTCAGGCCAAAATCAATCGCACACATGATGAATGAAAATTGTTTACAATCAAAGATTCCCTTGACACACTAATGGCTAAGCTAAATGTAAGCATGCGCTTCTAATTTTCCGAATAATTACATGTACGGGAAGAAATCATACAATTCTATTTTTGACGAAACCCTGCTTTAACGACTATAGAATTAACTTGTACTGGAGCTGCAGCTATAGAATTCGGACCTTCTACCATACCACCGAATTGACTTCCATCAAGACGACATAAGGCTGTACTAATCCTTCCTTTGCTGCCCCGTTGAATCCCATCTTTCCATAGGTGCCTTCATGTCCCACCCAAGCACTGTCCATTTTTGGGCTTTTTAAATTTCCATTGCTACGCAGACGCATAGCTGCACAGCCCCCGTTCTTGTAGGCTACGCCGATCATGCATACTTTTTATCACCACACTTGTAGGATGGAAAGATGACATAATCCCGTGGTATCAACCCCTTTTCCTTACAAATCCGTCCCTGCCTCGAGTGAAGACAAACCTCTGGCTGCTTTTCCAATAGCAGTACCGGCTCTGATCATGCCAAGGAGAGCTTGGGTGCTGAACTGGCTCTGAAAGTTTGGCTCCTTGAGAGTGGTGTCCGTCCACAGGAAGTTCCAGGGCTGCGGAGTCGGTTGGCGGCGCTATCATATGCCATAGCGGCTTCAGTTTCGGATTTAAAGGTTCCTAGCCGGATGCGCTGATGGTCTTCATATATCTGTGCACCCCAGTGCCCATTGATTTGGCACACCACACCTTTGAGTTTGGAAGCTGAGGCTACTGCAGGATGGGAACTGCTGCCAGAGTCAGATATGTCGCCTGTAGACAAGCTTTTTGCAGCAGTGTTGGAAAAGAGGCTCTCAAAGTCCGTGATTGGTGTTGGAAAACTTGGGCATTTTAATTCTGTTACAAAAATTACTGATTCAGAAAATAATTTATTCATGACTTTAGCGATGCCAATCGACAACCTTCTTTCAAGAAAATAATTAACCTGTAATGGAGCTGCAACTATCATGGGACCTTCTACAATACCACCAAATGGAGTTGCACATTGATATAATGTGAAACAGACCCTATACACAAAAAAAAAAAAAAAAAAAAATTATAATTAAGGATACACAACCAACTAGGGAAGTCCAAAGGTACCAATAATTATAACTTGAAGATTAAATATGAAATTATATATTTTTTTAAAAAAGGGTAAAATTTAAAACACCCAATTAAAAAATTAGTTTATTCCAAAATTAAATATAAGCACAACCTAGAGAAGCACACACACAAGAGGAAGTCATAGGAATGAAGTATAGTTTAACTGCTATGGAAAGATAAACATATTATGGACCATCATTGTCAAAACAAACAATCAATGTAGTTCATTTATGTAGCTACATACTAAACGAGCATTGTGATTGATGGTAAGTGCAATGATCTACAGCTTCACGACGTGTGGCATAACATTACACGATACATATATATAAATGCTTATAATGCAAGAAAATCATACAAAATAAAATAGAAACACATGCAATCTCAAGAGTGGGAATATGAGAAGTTACCAGTATGCTGAAATATATAATTTTTTCTTATCGACTGTGAGAATATACTGTTTGAAGTTCTCAAAAGAATCTGCAATCACAATTTTTCAGGATTAGTGTTTAAAGTGTAATCAAATTATTATACTCAGATCACAATTTAAAAAACACAAATCAATAATAAATCAATAATAAAAATCCCTTGGATGATTAGATCTTCTGCTTTCCATTGAATAATATAAATTACCTGAGGAGTTGAGCCTGGCAGTGTGGGTGGTCGATCCAGAGAAAGGGAAGCAAATTCTTATCATCTCACATACTCCAACCAACCGATGAAAATAATATAATATCCTTTATGTGACTATAGGTCCACTGGGCAGATATTTAAGCAGAGTTTCCTCAGGCACCAATCAAGCGGCCAGATCCGCCGTACAGGACGTATGCGCGCTGGGGTATTTATAACTGAGAGAACCCTAGGGTTCGGTGCCCAGCAAAAATTCATGGCGGCGCCAAATCAAACTTAAACCCTAATTTCCTAATTATGTTGTTTGCATTTTTATATTTAAAAAGAGTATAAATGTATTATAAGAAAAATTGGGCCTGAAGTTGATCAGCTTGTGCTTGGCTTGCAGTTAAGCTCATTTATTAAGTCCAAAAGTTGCCCAAATCAAAAATATATTAAGAAAGAAGTTGGATATGTGTAGGAGGAATGTGCAATCCAATATGAGAACAATAAAAATGCACACGAACATGTTTGATCAAACATCTATATACAATCCGCACAATCATCATCAACACTTTAGCTGTCTCCAGTAGAAAGAAAAAAGGTGAACATCATATTGCTTAGGCGACACTAAGCCAACCGTGTCAACAATTTGTCAATTTAGCAACTTACTAATTATAATTCATTAATATTTATTATACAATATAAAATGCTAGCATTAAATCAAACTTTTAATAACTTTAAAATAAATGGCAAAAATAAAATTTTCCTATAAAATTCCTTGTCGAGGATAATTGGTAGATTCCCAGATATGTCAATGCAACATACTAGTGGCGTATCATTAGCAAAAGATAATGCAAGTTGATGTAGAACAACCAGCAAAAATGTGTTGTATTAGATTGAAACATCAAATATAATATTTTTACAAACATTTAAGAGAAAGAGAGAGAAAATGTAAAGCAGAGAAAAGTATAAAATTAACATTTTTGAACATGAGCATCATATACAACAAATAACAACGTCCTCCAGAATAAATATCAAGAGAACATTAAGTTTGCAGCAACACAATTACAACACTCTCAATTTACAACAAGTTATCAAAGTGCTAAATTTTCCCTCCATCATAGTTCATCCTGGGACGAGCAAGAAAGTTTGATCTGCAATTGAAGGAAAGAACAGAACATTCACATGAGACATAAGAAAGGGACACACCATGATCACATACCGTGATAAACAAACTCCCGCCACAATCACCGGCGCACTTGACGAATGATTTTTTCTTTTTTTTTTTAAAATCAGATATTCCCTTGACGCACTAATGGATAAGCACTCTTCTAATTGTATTAGATGTATAGACATTATTTACATAGCAATTTTAGTCACTAAAGAGAAAATCACATCATCTTCTGCAAAACTTGGCCATTTTAGTTCGTTGGGGTTTGAATTTTCGGTTTGAGTTTTGTATAGTAAAAAAAATTGAATTGATATAATTATATATTGTGATATAAATGAGTATTGATACGATATTTTAAAATTTAAAATTAAAATTTTAGTATAATATAAAGAAATAAGTGTTTGATTTAACATTTTATGGAAGAACAAATTTGATAAATAGTATAAGACAACAAAAATATTTCAACCAAACACACAAGTAACTTTATAACAAATTTAGTGATTCAAATGCAAGACCATCTTTCAAGAAAAGAGCTAACCTGTATAGCGCTTGCAGCAATCGTTGGACCTTCTACTCTACCACTGAGTGCTCCCCCTCAGGACAAAGTAACGTGATATTCATCCTACCCTTTTTGCCACTTAGAACCCCATCCTTAAATGGAGCAATTGTACCAACCATTGAAACAAGTTCTAACTGACCCTACAAAAAAAAAATATATAATTATGATTAAAGGAATTAAATAGATGAATAAATAACAAAAAATCTGATAAAAATAAAAGTAAACAAATCTAAGGTTAATTCCAATCAAACAAGAATGAAAAAACAATATAGATGTCAGTAAATTAAGAAACCTCATATGCTGAGTGTTCCCATTCTTGCCCATAATGGCAGATTGTGCCGAGCGACAACATCCCACCGGTTGCATTCACGAAAACAACCCCTGGTTCTATCGTCGCAACTTCCATTACTTTTATGAATATATCCTGAAAAAATATGCCTAGAAGTTTAGTACATTAAAAGAGGAAGGATAGGAGCTCTCATCAAGGTAAAGAAATCATAGTTTAACGGCTACGGAGAGACAAATGTATGATGGAGATTAATCATCGTCAACATAAATAATCAATGTACTTCATGTATGTAACTACATATTTAATTACAAGCATACTGATTAATGATAAGTGCAATGATCTACTCCTTGACGACATGTGGCATACCATTATATGGCACACATATAAATGTTTATGATGCAAGTAAGTCATACAAGACAGATTAACACGGGAGCGGATCCTCAGTCGAACATTTATCCAATCTACTATGTCTAACCTATAAGAATCTAACATAGATTAAATGCTTATTATTATTTTTTTTTCTATTTTTTATTTTAAACCAAAAGCTGCAAATTTTGCAAATCAGTCCTCCCCTATTTCCTTTTCTTCCCCTGTTAACCGACTAACTCTCACACCCAAATTCTCCCCCCCCCCCACTCAAAATCGACCGATCGACCGGGCTGACGCCACCCGACGCAGCCCCCGGTGCAGCCGCCGCAGACCCACCCAAATCCTCCCCCCACCCCCACTCCCACCCCCACCCCTAAATCGACCGACTGCCGCTAACGCCACTGCCGACGCAGCCCCCGCCACAGCCGCTGAAGATCGAAATTCGACCTACCGCCCGGTCCCGCCGCCGAAATTCGTCAAGATCGGGAAATCTTGACTCGAATCTGCAATTGGGGTTGATTAATTTCAACCAACTGAATGATAAAAGATATGATCTTTATATACAAAAAAAGAAAAATTATAGAGCAAGAAAGAAAAATGACGCAGAGACAAACCACTTTTGCGGACTTTGAAATGCTCTGAGAAAACAAACCAGGCCCGTCTTACAGGGAACACCCACTACAAAAAAATAATATATTTGTAACGGAATTCCGTCCCTAATGTCCACGTAGCTAACGTAATTCTATTCCTAATTTCGTCTCTAATGTCATTAGTAATGGAAAAAGTAGATTTAGAGACAAAAAAGTTTTGTTACAAAAATAATTTTTTCTTGTAGTGACCATTTTCCTCAGCCACTCCATAGCCGCCGCCGAGCCAATTCAACGCCATTCTCTCTCTCCTCAAACTCCCTCTTCACCTGTATTTATACACGCATATATATATATATATTATACAGATTTTCCGCCTGATCACAGATTGGAGTCAAGATTTTTCTATGAATTCAAAGAGCTTTTGTTTGTAGACTCACCTGTAAAAATATGGACTTTACGTACTGAATGCAATATTGGGTGAATGTTACATTGTGTTTTATTGTTGGAAGGTTATGTTTGCATGCATGATATAAGATTTTGATTGATTAGTTTGTATTGCTAATACTAATAATAGAATGGTTGATATTGATGATTAGTAGAATGTATAAGCGTCAAGATACATATTTTGTTCCTGGGAATGCATTGGTTTATTTTGTGATTGTCATTGTAATCGACAAAGATCATTTCCGTTTTACTGAAGTTCTATCATATTAATATTAGAAATGGAATACATAAACGTCTTGCTTACTTAAATTAAATTAATGTAATATCACTAGTCTAAAATTCGAGCATTAGCAGAGAACAAGACGAGGGAGATTCCCTATCCAATTTAAATAAATGAAAACAATATTTATTTAATCATAATAATAATTTGATTTAATAACTATAGTAGCCTGTACAGAGCGGTCGGTTGGCGGAGGTAGCGGCTGGGGTGGACGGTCGGTCGAATTTGGGGGAGAGTTTGGAGGAGCTGCGTTGGCAGTCGCATTAGCGGCAGTCGGTCGATTTGGGGGTGGGAGTGGGGGTGGGGGGAGGATTTAGGTGGGTCTGCGGCGGCTGCACCGGGGGCTGCGTCGGGTGGCGTCAGCCCGGTCGATCGGTCGATTTTGGGTGGGGGGGGAGAATTTGGGTGTGAGAGTTAGTCGATTAACAGGGAAAGGAAATAAAATAGGGGATGACTGATTTGCAAAATTTGCAACTTTTGATTTAAAATAAAACAGGAAAAAAAAATAATAATAAGCATTTAACATCTGTCAGATTCTTATAGGTTAGACAGAGTAGATTGGATAAATGTTCGACTGAGGATCCGTTCCCGATTAACACAATTGTCAAGATTTTGCATAAGAGAAATTATTAGTATGTTGAAATATTTACCTTCCCTTTGTTGACCGTAAGGATATGCTTTTCGATAGATCCTGCTAGCAAAATTTGTGAAGAGTGTTTAAGGTTAGATCAAATTCATATACTTAGATAACAATTTTAAAAACGCAAAGCCATAATGAAAATCTCTGGAAGATTAGATCTTAAGCTTTACATTCAATAGTCTAACTTGAGGGTGTGGGCCTGTGGTTCGTGGCTGGCGCCATAGTCCTCTCTATGTGAGTTATCTTTGTGCGCACCATCGTTCAACAAGAAAATTAAACCTTCTACTTCGAAACTAATCTGTGTAAAATAAAAATAAAAAAAAAAAATTGCTACAACCATCTTGCAGGTGTTTGATTGAGTATTTGGAGCTCTTTCCTGTGTTTGAGAGAATGTCTAAGACAAGTACAGTGGGTATTGAAAAAAAAAAAATAGATAAAAGAAGCTTTTTAAAAGCAGGGACAATGAGGCAGAAGAAAAAACTGCTGTAGAAATACAAAATCTGCTTCAACTAGTGGGAGTGAACATTATAGAACTAAATGTTGGTTAGAGGTAATGCTTGTTTTTCTCATCTTTTTTTGGATGTATGATATCATGAGATATCAAATTTTATTGATGGAGAATGTTTGTGTTATTATATATATAGGCACACACTCTCACATTTGATAAGAGAACGATTAAAATTTGTAGAGAGAGTAGAATATATACACGCACTCTAACATTTTCAATAAATGATTGGTGTAGATTTGTATAGAGACAAAATAGAATTGTGAGACATTCAATGTTCATCTTGTACACCTATAAATTTACAATAATCATAATGGACAAACAAATTAGCCAACCAAAAACAAAGCTACGAGAACAAAAATTTAGATAGAAAGAAACTTATAAAAAATAATCATTTGATATCATGTTTTAATGTAAAATTTATTTTTAGTATAATAAAAAAATGTTTAATTTGACTATTTTTTGGGAATTTAGTGAATAATAAAAATCAAGTAAAATCTTTCAACCAAATACACAATTAATTTTATCACAAATTAAGTGATTTCAATCCAAGAGCTTTCAAGAAACGAACTAACCTATCCAGAAGTTGCAGCAATCACAGGATCTTCTACTCTACCACTGAATGGATTTCCATCAGGACAAAGTAATGTTGTATTCATCCTTCCCTTTTTGTCACTTAGAGTTCCATCTTTAAACGGAACAAATGTACAGACTATTGAAACAATTTCAAATAGACCCTACACAAAAAATAAATAAATAAATAATTATAAACAAGGCAATAGATAAATAATACACATGTAGACAAACCAAAAGGTAATCTCCAATCAAACAAGAATGGAAAATCAATATATGTGTCAGTTAATTAAGAAACCTTGTATATTGTGGGTTCACAATATTGCACAGGAAGGCAGATTGTGGCACATGATAAGTTGCAACTGGTTTCTTTCACAGAAAAAACCCCAAGTTCTGTTGTGGTAGCATCTCTAATTTTTCTTAGTATACCCTGAAAAAGTATGCCAATAAGTTCAACACAGTACAAGTGGAAGTGATAAGAGCTATCATTGAGGTAAAAAAAGTATAATTGAATGGCTATGGAAAGAAAAAATATATGATAAGAGATTAATCATCGTCAACATAATATTCAATGTAGTTCATTTTTATAAAGATACTATATTACGAACATAGCGATTAGTGACATGTTCAATGATCTAAACCTTGACTACGTCTGGCATATCATTAGATGGTACACGTATAAATTTTTACGATGCAAGTAAAATAATACAAAACTGATTAAAACATTTCATACTCATGCAATTGTCAAGAGTTTGCATAAGAGAAATTATTAGTATGTTGAAATATTTAACCTCTCCTTTGTTGTCATTGAGAATATGATGTTTAAATTTTCTGAAATCGGTAGAACCTGCAAGCACAATGTATTAAGAGTGTGTAAGGTTCAATCAAATTCGTATACTTTGATCACAATTTCAAAAATGGAAAGACATAATAAAAATCTTTGGAAGATTAGATCTTATGTTTTACATTTAATAATATTTCCTAAGGGGTCGAGCCAAAGTTTTCTAGCATGCTGGCAGGTCGACCCAGCCACAGTTGTTGGGTTGGAGTATGCAGCCGGCGCCATTGCTTCAGAATCCTTTCTGGAGATAAGGTTTTATTTCTTTATGCGTGCCATAGTTCAATCTGCAAAATTAAACCTTCGAAGACTGAAAAGTTATTGTAATGACAATATGAACTGAAAATAGATTTTAACTATGAAAACCACAAGAAATCGAATAAAAAAAAAATGTAATGTAAGATTGTAAAGTAAATTTTCATTAAAAATCAAAACCGCTTAGAGTTAACAAAGTGTATAGTGGTTCAGCCCCTAGTACACCAACGTACAAACAATTCAAACAATAGATGACAAGAACCAACACCCAAAGATGCGACGAAACAACTCACTAGTTCCTATCCTCTCGCAACTATCGATCTACTTTTGAAGACAAACCCTAGATTTATTTGACTTACCATAAACAAGAACACACCACTGAAAAAATCAATCAAACAAAGGGATGAAGAAGATATAATCAGTCTCCGCGTCACCGGTAACAAGATCACCGGTTCTCAAACTTCACAAAATACACAGCTAAGAACTGAGAGGACTTTACCTTAGAGAGATGATTAGAGAGTAAGAAGAATGAAAGAATAACCATTGAGAGAGAATGAAAGATGATAGAGAAGATATGAATGAGTAATGGCTGCGCATATACAACATATATATATAAGATCGGAATCAATAGGTAACAAAAAAACCCTCCTAGAACGGATGTGGATTATCTCGAAAGTGGATCCGTGGGCCTTAGAAAATTCGCTTGGTTCTTAGTTGGCCTTTGGATCAATTTACGGCTCAAATATCACATGTCAAAATTAACAATCCTCCACTTAGTTTTTGTTCATACAAGTGTTTAGGGTCTTCATCGCCAAAAAATTAAATTCCTGTGTAAATAAAACGAAATTGTCAACAAAGAAATTTTAAAAATTGCATTCATGATTTAAACCTACAACTACACATAAAATTAGTAGTACATATAACTCATATGTATAACAATATATAGCCTTCGTGAATGACTCGAATTTATTAGAAGATAATAATCTTGTTCCAATATTATGAGGATTAAATTGGGAAGGGAGTTTCTGTTAGTAAATATGTAATATTGAAAATCGAGATGCTTCTTCTTCTTAAAGCAAATTCGGCCAGGATAAAACGAATCGATTAGGTATTTACAATCCCATAACGAACCGAACCAAGAAACGATAGAAGTTTTTAGAGAAAAAATTAATAGGAAAGGAAAAACAGAAAGTCGAGAGCAGGTTTTTTTATTCACATTCAGGTTTTTGTGGGCTGTGTTCTTTAATTTAAGAAGAAGATTAAATCACGTGGCCACCAATATTTGTTGTAATATTTTTTATTTTTCCGATTAAAATTTGAAACAGTCAAAATTAATTAATCAGATAAAATAAAATCTAAAATAATTGGAACTTTACTTATTGGGCCTAGCCCACGAGTTCCCACGGCCCAAGGCCCAATCTTGACTTTATAGATACATATATATATATACACAATCCCAAACCAAAGTAAAAGCCCAAGCCAAAGCCCAAGTCATTATCTCATCCAATCCATTCCCAATTGAACAATAAATGAGAATAAATGCTTATAAGGAGGTGGTGGTTTTTTTGTTCTTCCCATGTGGGACAAGGCCAATTCTTATTTATTTATTTATTTATTTCTTCTCCTCTTTCACCCACCAACAATCCCCCACGTAAAGGAGGAAATGATGTTTACTCAATGAAAGAAGAGCGAATTCTGCATAGGATAAATAGGTTTCCTTTTGAACTTTATTTGAGCAGCACGTAGGTTTACCAATTGTCCAGTGGACACGTTATCCTTGAACTGTTCAATTTCTTAGTAAATGAACTACATACCGACACAGAATCCACATTCCTAGTTCGGTTCTCATTATTTGGTCCATTTTGGCCATTGAACCCATCCTAGTTCTGTAAGAACTTCTAAAGAACTGAGCCTGGGCAGTTCTCCTTTGAAGTGGCCTCACTTATCTTTTACATAGGTGATCTTTCTAAGTATCCCAGTAATACAATACTCACTTAGTAATCATTAGAGCACTTATTTGCTATCCTCTATACTCTGTCACTGTTCGTTGACAGGAATTGGTTGAGGCTATTAGCCCCCACAGTGACGCACATAAGTTTTATAGGCAGGTTATCCAATTGAACCTAGTTCTTGGGATCTCTATTCTTTTTAGGTTGGTTTTTCCTTTATAAGACTTATATTTTGGCAGGTTTAACCTTCATTCCTCTACTCAATTTGTACATTGCATCACGATTTAACCATTTGGTTAGCGGATCCGCTAGGTTATCTTTTGACGCAACATGGTTTATCATAATAACCTTAGTTGTGATCAGTTGTCTAATGAAATTATGTCGACGGCGAATATGTCGACTCTTTCCATTGTACATTGTACTCTCTGCTCTGCCAATAGCCTATTTACTATCGCAGTAAAGAGTTATGGCAGAGACAGGCTAGTCCCATTACGGAATGTCCTCAAGGAAGTGGCGAATCCATTCTGTCTCTTCTCCAGCTTTGTCCAAAGCAATGAAATAAGATTCAATTGTGGATTTTTGGCAATAATTCTTTGTTTTGAGGATTTCCGAGAGATTGCTGCACCAGCTAGCGTGAACACATACCCACCAGTTGATCTCGAATTAAGTGTGTCAGATATCCAATTGGCGTCTGAGTAGCCTTTTACTACAGCGGGACGTCTGTTGTAGTGCAACGCGTAATCTCGAGTGTACCGTAACTACGTAAGTCCACGAACTACGGCTTTCCAATGCTCACGACTAGGATTACTTGTATACGTACTCAGCTTGCTTATAGCATAAGCTATGTCGGGTCTAGTGCAGCTCATTAGGTACATTAAGCTTCTAATTATCCGAGCATATTCGATTTGGGATGCACCCTCTCCACAATTCTTGGATAAATGGATACTTATGTGAAGCGGTGTTCTCGCTATTCCTGTATCATCCTTACTGAATTTTTCGACGATTTTGTCTACATAATGAGTTTGACTCAAAATTAGACCATTTGCGGTTCTGTTGATCTTAATTCCTAAGATCTTATCAGCGAGACCCATGTCCTTCATGTCAAATCTAGAATTTAGCATGTCTTTGGTAGACTTAACGATATATTCGTTGCTACCAACGATAAGAAGAAGAAGATTAAATCGTGTGGCCACTAAAACCGTAAACACCTCCACACGTTCCAATATTTGTTGTAACATTTTTTTATTTTTCCGATTAAAATTTGAAACGGTCAAAATTAATTAATCAGATAAAATAAAATTTAAAATAATTGGAACTTTTCTTATTGGGCCCACCCACGAGCCCCCACTGCCCCAAGGCCCAAAGCCCAATCTTGACTCTATATATATACCCAATTCCGAGCCCAAGTCAAAGCCCAAGCCATTATCTAATCCAATCCATTCTCAATTGAACAATAAATGGGAATAAATGCTTATACGAAGGTGTGGTTTTTTTGTTCTTCCCATGTGGGACAAGGCCAATTTCTATTTATTTATTTCTTCTCCTCTTTCACACACCAACGAGAATCCCCCACATGAAAGAGGAAAGGACGTTTACTCGATGAAAGAATAGCGAATTATGCATAGGATAAGTAGGTTTCCCTTTGAACTTTCCTTGAGCAGCACGTAGGTTTACCAATTGTCCAGTGGACACGTTATCCTTGAACTGTTCAATTTCTTAGTAAATGAACTACATACCGACACAGAATCCACATTCCTAGTTCGGTTCTCATTATTTGGTCCATTTTGGCCATTGAACCCATCCTAGTTCTGTAAGAGCTTCTAAAGAACTGAGCCTGGGCAGTTCTCCTTTGAAGTGGCCTCACTTATCTTTTACATAGGTGATCTTTCTAAGTATCCCAGTAATACAATACTCACTTAGTAATCATTAGAGGACTTATTTGCTATCCTCTATACTCTGTCACTGTTCGTTGACAGGAATTGGTTGAGGCTATTAGCCCCCACAGTGACGCACATAAGTTTTATAGGCAGGTTATCCAATTGAACCTAGTTCTTGGGATCTCTATTCTTTTTAGGTTGGTTTTTCCTTTATAAGACTTATATTTTGGCAGGTTTAACCTTCATTCCTCTACTCAATTTGTACATTGCATCACGATTTAACCATTTGGTTAGCGGATCCGCTAGGTTATCTTTTGACGCAACATGGTTTATCATAATAACCTTAGTTGTGATCAGTTGTCTAATGAAATTATGTCGACGGCGAATATGTCGACTCTTTCCATTGTACATTGTACGCTCTGCTCTGCCAATAGCCTATTTACTATCGCAGTAAAGAGTTATGGCAAAGACAGGCTTGTCCCATTACGGAATGTCCTCAAGGAAGTGGCGAATCCATTCTGTCTCTTCTCCAGCTTTGTCCAAAGCAATGAAATAAGATTCAATTGTGGATTTTTGGCAATAATTCTTTGTTTTGAGGATTTCCGAGAGATTGCTGCACCAGCTAGCGTGAACACATACCCACCAGTTGATCTCGAATTAAGTGTGTCAGATATCCAATTGGCGTCTGAGTAGCCTTTTACTACAGCGGGACGTCTGTTGTAGTGCAACGCGTAATCTCGAGTGTACCGTAACTACGTAAGTCCACGAACTACGGCTTTCCAATGCTCACGACTAGGATTACTAGTATACGTACTCAGCTTGCTTATAGCATAAGCTATGTCGGGTCTAGTGCAGCTCATTAGGTACATTAAGCTTCTAATTATCCGAGCGTATTCGATTTGGGATGCACCCTCTCCACAATTCTTGGATAAATGGATACTTATGTGAAGCGGTGTTCTCGCTATTCCTGTATCATCCTTACTGAATTTTTCGACGATTTTGTCTACATAATAAGTTTGACTCAAAATTAGACCATTTTCGGTTCTGTTTCCTTCATGTCAAATCTAGAATTTAGCATGTCTTTGGTAGACTTAACGATATATTCGTTGATATATGTATAGAAATAAAAATAAGTATCATGCATGTTTGTATAGTAACTCTGAAAATCTCATCAAAATCAAAAATATCTCTTTGATTGGTGAGTATCAAGGTCGATCTCAACGAATATGCCAATATGCTATGTTCAATTAGAAAACGCGGAATGAGTTAATGATATCGAACGGCTGAAGAATAACCTATTTACTAAAACTGAATTTAATCTAACGGAAATATATATATGTATAACATGATGAATTTTGAGTACCGTCGGTAAAAAATAAAATAAAAATTAAAACACATTTCACAACTGGATCGGGCCGGCCCAAATTGCTACCCATAGTTTTGAGATGGCTGGTGGGTTTGTTTAATAAAAAATAATTATTTAAAGTCTTATAATATCAATAAATTAATTATAAGTGCTATCTATTTAATAATATTATCATTTTTATTATTATTATTTATGCTAAATATTTTTAAATGATAATAATAATAATTTAAATTTTTATGATTTGTTCAGGTATTTTAAAAATATATATTTTTAAATTATTTGGTGCCATTTCTGAGAATTTTATTCTTAAATTAGATTTTTATATAATTAGTTTGAGTTCAATGAGCATAACATTGTTTCTTAGTTTTAAATAATTGTGAGGGAAAGGCTAGCATATGTAAAATGTTCAAAACAAAACCTCTTAATCTCATATTTACCGCATCTTTATTATGAGTAAACAAGTTATAATTTTTAAAATGTCCAATTACAAAGAACATGAACGGCATAATGTTTCGTGAAGCCGATGATGTCATATCATATCCCAACATTTATGAATTGGCCGGGAAAATAGCCACATCCAACCTCATGAGTAAGAAGAAAATATCATTTATGTTAAAAGTTATTTTCAAAATAAAATATATAAAGACCGTCATAGAGTGTCTTTCTTAAAAAAAGAAAAAAGAAAAAAAAGAAAGAAAAAAAAAAGAACAATGTGGGAATAGAGAGAATACATCTTCATCTTTCTATATAACTTTTTAAATCAAAAAAGTTATTTTCAAAATAAAATATATAAAGACCATCATAGAGTGTCTTTCTTAAAAAAAAAAAAAAAAAAAAAAGAACAATGTGAGAATAGAGAGAATACATCTTCATCTTTCTATATAACTTTTTAAATCAAAGTTAAATTCAACTATTACATACTTTTTAGATCATAGAATGTCCACTCATTATAAAATCATGTGGGGAATTCTTTGACAAGATTTGTATAAATGTAAAAAAATAATGAGTGATTGAATGGATGGTATGCCAAAACATCTAGAAGTATTGAGATGTGTAGTCATTGGTGATAAAGTTGACCAAAATTGTTTTTCTAACTAATAAAAAAGACTATTCATGCTAATGGCATACCTTTTCAATGATACCTTGGGATTTGGCGACATAGTCATGATTATGAAAATTTTGTGGAGTCAAATGTTTTTAAGTATGAGGGTTCGGTAATTCTTTGAAACAAGCTAAAGTAACAAAGTGGAAATAGAGAGAATCGAGATTTTTACATTAGTTTGAGAAGATTGAGCTTCTTAAATGTCGGTTTGAGAAAAATTATAAAAAGGTAAAAATCTATTGTTGGTAGGAACGACACTCTTTGGGAAATCATAGTATTTTGGAATTTGACGACTTGATTGATTTCAAGTGCTCCTACAATTACAGGATGAAAGATTTGGTTGTGCAATAAATGATTGAATATGGTTTGGATTTCTCTGAAAGTGGAACTCACTTTTCTTCACCTTACACAAGAAAAATTTCAGAAAATTCTTTTAAGAACGCTAAATTAATAATTCATTTCAATAAAAGATTAATAATATGGGCTTTTTCTTTTTGGGGCTGAGATAGAAAATTTTATGTCAAATTAAGTTGGTATGGATTGAGATTAGAATTAAACGGAATGTTTTGGCGTGGCATTATAGGCTTCAGTTTATGACTCACCGTAACCTTTTAGAATTTTTTTAAGTGGAGAAATAAAGTAACGAATTCAGTGAACTGTTAAAGAGTTAAATATCAATATCAATTACCTGTAGTATATCTAAACTTTTAATATAATTTTTTTTTAAAAAAAAGTCTATCATCATGAAAATTTCAAATATAAAAAATAGATAATTTTATTTTTTTGCTGTCGAATAATTCTTCTATGGTCGAGCCATAACCTAAAGTAGAATCTTGCTGAGATGATGCCCCTAACTTCCCATTTCCACTGCCAGAATTTTTTTTCCGAATATTACTATTTTATAGAGTAGTGACTAAGTGCCAACAAAACCAACAATACTTGCCTAAGTAACTACTGGGACAACATTCATCCTTTCACTCACCTATTTGCTATAAGCATAAATTCGTTTAATTCATGCTTTATCGTCATTCAAAAGTTGAATCACCTCATGAGAAAGTTTCTCACGTCTTCCCCATTGTTTCCATTACAAATATCCAACCTCACATTGCTATCACTTGTATCAATTAGCTCTTTGTAAATACACAGGTGCTTATACACATCTTGTTTGCTTAACAACTCCCAATTTGTATTTGCTTCATTTATTGGTCATAGTGGAACACTGATTATAGATGTAACACAGGTTTGATCTAACAACCATGTACATTCCACAGAGTCAGCATCAACAATCTAAGCGCCAATATAGACGAAGAAAAGCCATATTTCAAATGCACGTATACAAATTGCAATAAAGGTTAGTTACTTTGAAGTTCCAGGAACGGCGCCATCGGATTATCATATCGCCTAGGTGACACGGTGCCACCATGTTGACAAATTGGCAATATGGAAATTTACCTATTATTAATTTCGAATATTTATTACTCCCTCCTTCCCATTTACCGTGTCCACCTTTCCAATTTCGTCCGTCTCACTTATTTTGTCACTTTCCTTTAGTGAAAAAGTTTTATACTCATTTTAAAAATTTTACTGCAACTTTTTTTTTAATTTTAATTATACTCATCAGTTATCTTAATCTTAATTTATTATTTTTTTATTAAATAATAATTATTTATACTAATACATTTTTAATTACTTACTGATTATACTTTTCTTAAATTCCTTTATATACAGTAAATGAGAAATCATATCTGGGACGTTTGGTTATGCCAAGACACCAGCCTCGTAAAATAGTGAGGCGAGCTGCCTGGTGCTGCCAGTGCACTGCCAGGACGCCAAGGTGCCATGAAAATTATGATTATAATGCTCTAAACTAAAACTAAAATTCAAATAATATATGTTGCTGATGATCACCACAAAATACAAAATAACATGCTACAACATGTGCATAACATACAACCAACAACATCTTCTATAGAATTAATATCAAGACATCATATTCAGTCTACAAGCACCATATACAGTTTTATTTATGCAGAATTGAACTCTGCATGTGGTTTCCTCTACTTCTCTCATGACTCACCCTCGTCATGGGGCAAGCAACCAAGAACAATCTGCAATTGAAGGAAAGATAATGTCATAAAAGACACATTTCTGGGATGAGTTGGCTACATATATTTATTTTGGCATCCGACTTCACAAATGCATATAAGAGAGTTAAGAACAATACATGAGAACAAGAAATAGAAAGAGACACAATACTATTGTATACTGTGGAACACTTGATGAATAAAAATTCTTTTCAATCAAATATTGTCACACTAACTGCTATGTCGAATGTAAGCATTCTATTCTAATTTATTGAATAATTAGATGTATATTTTATTAGTTATGTAGCAACTTTAGTCATTAAATTGAATCCACATCTTTGGCTTAGTTAGGGCATTTAAATTCAGCTATAGTAATTCCTCCATTAGTAATTAATTTTATCACATATTTAGTAGTGCCAATCGCAAACCTTCTTTCAAGAAAGGAACTAACCTGTGCATAAGATGCAGCGATAATAGGTCCTGCTACGATACCGCCAGTGGAGGAACTAGAATATTAACAGGGGGGCAAAATTTTTATACCAAACAAAAAATTTTTATTTATAAAACAATACTACTATCGTCCATTTAATAAGTTTATATTTACTTTTTGCATACGAATATTAAATATTAATTATTACATCAAATATAGTCCAAATAAAAAAAACAATCTTTTTTATTAGTAAATATTGATATATTATATTTTGAAAAAAAAAAAAAACTAATGCAATTTCTTATTAAAAAAGATGTTTTTATTATGTTTTTATTTATTTTAAATATTTTCTATAGATTATATATATATATATTATTCTTTTAAAAATAAAAAGATTTAATAAAATAGGGTAAAAGTGGGGTTGGGATGGGAAGGGTGGGCTGCCCACCCTTGCCCCTTAATAGGTCCGCCGCCACTGGATACCGCCAAATGAAGTTCCCTTTGGCCGAAGTAAGGCTGTACTCAGCCTTCCATCACTTTGAAGTCCACCTCTAGATGGAATAAAGGAACCGACCATTGAAAGAATTTGAAACGGACCTTATACACACATGAAAAAAAAAAAAAAAAAGAAAAAAATTAAAAGTAAGGATTGATGACCAACTAGAGAAACATGCTCCTAATCAAAAGGTACATATATTTATTACTTGAACATTAAATATTTAATTATACTTAAAAAAAAGTGCAATTCATAGCATCACATTGAATTGGCCATGTAATTGATAAAACATCCAATTCAATGATTAGTGTCATTCCCAAATTGAATAAAATGGTAAACATCTAAGGCAAGTAGTCGAATAAAATGTCATTTAAATGAAATATTTTCTCTGTAAGAGTGCAGATGGATGAAAAAACATTACAGAAGCACGTAGATAAACACAATAATAATTAAATAAACAAAATCCGAGAAAGCACAAGTAAACAAACCAAAGGTACCCTCCTAGCAAACTAGAATGAAAAGTCAATATAGATGGTAGTAATTTAGGAAACCTCGTATATGCTGGGTTTGTCGTATTCCGCAGGTAGTCGGATTGTGGCGCGGGATAATGCCCCAGTGGTTGTTATTACGAAAACAATCCTTGGTTCGGTGGTAGTAGCATCTACAATTTTTGCTAATAGATCCTAAAAATATGCCAATAAGTTCATTACATTACAAGTGGAAAGTGGTATGAATAAAACAAGCTCTTATCAAGGTAAATAAATTATTGTTTAATGGCTTTGAAAAGATATATATATATATATGTCGAAGCATCATCGTCAAAGCAAACAATCAATGCAGTTGATTTATGTAGCTACATACTAAATTACAAGTATAGCAATATATGGCAAGTGCAATGATCTACACCTTCATAACGCGTGGCATAAAATTACACGATACACATATAAATGTTTGTAGTGCAAGCAAATCATACCAAGTAAACAAAAACACATGTAATCTCAAGAGTTTGAACATGGGAAATCATTAGTATGTCGAAATATATAACCTCTCCTTCGTTGACCGAGAGAATCTTCATTTTGAAGTTTTCGGCATTGGAAGAGTCTGCAAGGACAATTTGTCAGGAGTAACGTTTAGGGTTAGATCAAATTCTTATAGTTAGATCACTATTTTATAAAATGCAAAGAGATAATAAAAATCTCTAGAAGATTAGATCTTATGCTTACCTGAGGAGTTGTGCCCGGCAGCAGCGTTGGAGGTCGACCCACCCACAGCAGCGGGGGCAGGGTTGGAGGTCGACCCACCCACAGCGGCAGGGGCAGGGTTGGAGGTCGATCCACCCACAGCGCGGTTTGGGTGGAGGACGCACCCCGCAGCCTCAGTTGTTGGATAAATAAAGTAGCAGCAGAGGTGTAAATGTGTAAAATGTATGAAGAAATTTTGTTATTACCACCACACTGATTATTCATTCGATATCCATTTAAATAGATAATCAATCATCCATTTAAATAGATAATCAATATACATTTAAGATAATAGTTAATTGATTCATTGATTCATAGGTTAAGGTGTCTCTTTAACTCTCTAAAGTGACTTGTAGAATTCCTCTTAATTAACTTCAATGTACCAGTTTAATTTCATGCCATCATTTCCCCCTCTTAAACTTGTGCCTCATCGAGCTTTAACTCCAAGTAAATTCTTCAAATGCTGGAAGACATCACCCTTTAATGCCTTTGTCAAAATATCCGCTACTTGCTCTCTTGAGTTAACATGTATCAATTCGACCTCTCCTTCTTTAATCTTTTCTCGGATAAAGTGAAAGCGAGTGTCAATGTGTTTGGAACGCTCGTGATGAACTGGATTTTTTGCAAGTGCAATCGCCGACTTATTATCCACATAGATCTTTGTCGCATCCTCCAGTTGCAACTTTAATTCTTGAAGCAGTTTCCTCAACCAAACCGCATGACAAACACAAGATGATGCTGCAATATATTCCGCCTCACATGTAGACAAGGCAACAACAAGTTGTTTCTTTGAGGACCAAGTAAACGCGGTATCACCGTAGAAGAACACGAATCCGGTTGTACTTTTACGATCCTCGTTGCTTCCAGCCCAATCGCTATCACTAAATCCAACAAGTTTTTCATCTCCATTACTTGGATATAACAATCCATTATCCATCGTTCCTTTGATGTATTTGAGAATTCGCTTGGCCGCCTTCAAGTGAGATGTCATTGGTTTTTCCATGTATCGGCTTACCAACCCAACTCCATAAAGGATGTCTGGTCGGGTGCATGTTAAGTAACGAAGACACCCTACAAGACTTTTGTACTAAGTCGGATTCACCGGCCTACCTTCTCCCATTTTGGTCAACTTGGCACCACACTCTACTGGAGTATCAACAATCCCACACTCTTCCATTGAGAACTTTTTTAGAATCTCCTTGGCACAATTTTCTTGGAACACAAAAATTTTGGTGGCTTCTTGTTGTATTTGAATTCCCAGAAAGAACTTCAGAAGTCCCAAGTCCGTCATCTCGAACTCCTTCTCCATGGATTGTTTAAATTCTTTAACCATACTCTCATCACTTCCCATGAAGATCAAGTCATCAACATAGAGGCACACCAATAAAATATCTTTTCTTGCATTTACCTTCATGTATAAAGCATGCTCATAGGGACATTTGATGAATCCAACTCGAGAGAAATATTCATCAATTCTCGAGTTCCATGCACGCGGCGCTTGCTTCAAACCGTAAAGAGCTTTCTTCAATTTGAGAACTTTTCCTTCTTGGCCTTTGACAATGAAACCCGGTGGTTGCTCGACATAAACTTCTTCTTCGAGATTTCCATTCAGGAATGCGGACTTTACGTCCATTTGATATATTTTCCACCTTTTCTGGGCTGCAACAAAAATTAGCAATCGTACAGTCTCGAGTCGAGCCACCGGAGCAAAGACTTCTTCATAGTCGATCCCAAACTCTTGCTTGTACCCTTTTGCGACCAATCTTGCTTTATGTTTCTCCACTTCTCCCTTCTCATTTCTTTTTGTTTTGAACACCCATTTCACTCCAATGGCTTGGTGTCCGTGAGGAAGTGATGTAAGCTCCAATGTGTCATTTTTTTTTATGACACAAATTTCCTCCTCCATAGCTTTCTTCCATTTAATTTCCTTGGAGGCTTCTTCAAAAGTTAAAGGATCATGACCTGTAAAGAGACAAAAGTTAAGGAACTCATCTTCAATTACCCGGCTGGAAGCATAAATATCTTGGATCCTTTTGGTTCGAAGGATAGGACTGCTGCTGGAATCATCACTGTTGGGGCTGCTGTTCGAATCATCACTTCCTGGACCATCTCAGATGTGTTCTGAAAATGGAGATCCAATTTCTCCAGCTTCTTCTAGTCTCCCCTTGGTGATTTCAAGCTCATCTTCAAGTGGGACTTGAACGGACTGGTTTGGGAGGTTCCAATCCCATGCATGCTCTTCATCAAACTCCACGTCTCTTGACATCACCACCTTTCGAGTCACCGGATTGTACAACTTGTACCCGCTGCAATTTTCCCATATCCCAAGAAAATACATTTTTGGCTTTTGTCTTCGAGCTTCTTCTTTTCTTCTCTTGCACTTTAGCATATGCAATGCTTCCGAAAATCCGTAGATGATCAATTTTTGGCTTGCACAAACTCCAAGTTTCTTCGGGAGTGATATCACCAATTCTTTTAGTCGGGAACCTGTTCAATAGATAAACAGAACAGGCCACAGCATCACCCCAAAATTCTTTCGGAACATTTTTTTCATTAAGCATACATCAAACCACGTTAAGAATCGTCCGATTCTTTCTCTCCGAAACACCATTTTGTTGTGGTGTTTGTGGCATAGTAAATTGGTGTGAGATCCCATTCTCTTTACAAAACATATCAAACTCCCGCGATGTGTATTCGCCCCCTCGATCGGTTCGCAAGCATTTTATTTGGCATCCACTTTGTTTTTCAAGAAGCCCTTTAAATTCCTTGAATTTTTCAAAAACTTCTTTTTTCTCCTTCATTATGTAAACCTATGTTTTCCCACTATAATCATCAGTGAAGGTTAAGAAGTACCTGTTACCACCAATGGAATGAAGAGAAATTGGTCCGCACACGTCGGAGTGCACTAGTTCAAGTCAGGTGGACGCCCTCTTTGATTTGTACATCGGAAATGACTTCCTTTGTTGCTTTCCCATGACACACACCTCACATACCTTGCTAGGATCCTTCATCTCTGGTAATCCAATCACCATATTATTTTTCTCAAGAATCTTTAACGCCTCAAAGTTCAAGTGCCCGTAACGAAGATGCCAAAGTGTTGGGTTGTCAATGCTGGTTGCTTTGAGAGAGCTCACTTCATTGATGCTGAAATTTAATGGGAACATCATGTTCTTCATCATCTTTACATTGGTAATGAGACGATTATTCTTATCACGAATGCTTAGAGCCAAATCCTCCATTTTCACCACATATTCTTTCTCCGGCAATTGCCTAACGCTCAAAAGATTGCTCTTTATATCCGGAACATAATAAACATCAGAAATGCTTACTTGTCTTCGACCGTGAAGCTGAAAATTTATGTCTCCTTTTCCCTCGATTGGCTTTTTTGAGAGATCGCCAAACGTAATGTTTCCAAGTCTTCTTTCATCAAGCTTGGCGAAAAACTCCTTTCTTCCACACATGTGATTTGAGGCACCAGTATCCAAGAACCACATAAAATCATTTGTTGCATCTCGTTCATTGCTCGCCATTAGCAGCACTATTTCATCCTTCTTCTCTTCTTTGTCAACAAGATTTGCCTTTTCTTCTACGTTGCTAGTGTTATACCAACATTCATTGGCATAATGGCCAAATTTCTTGCAAATATGACACTGAATTTCAGATTTTTCATACCTCTGTCTGAAACTTCTTCCGCGTCCACGACCTCGATATCTTCCTCGGCCTTGATTAAAACCACGACCTCGTACGTCCTGTTTTTCACCATCAAATTTGGTGCCTTGACTCTGGTCATTGTAGGTGGAGTCTCGGCCTCCTCGTCCTCTACGTGGCTGAAATCCACCACGTTGTGATCCTCTTCTAAAATTATTTCTTTGAAATCTGAGGGTGGCTTGAAGAGCTTGCTCCAAAGATCGATCCCCTCCTTGGTTTATGACTCATTGTTCGTAAGCTTGTAACGAACCCATCAACTCCTCCAGCTTCAATGTATCAGGATCTTTGGATTCTTCAATGGCAACGGCTATATAATTGTACTTCGAATCGAAGGATCTCAAGATCTTTTCAATCACTCGAACATCGCTTAACTCCTCACCGTTTTGTCTCATTTCTTGGACGATAGATACAACTCGAGAAAAATACTTAGAGATAGCTCTGAGTTATTTTGGCGCAGTGATTCAAATTGTGCTCCCAAGGCTTGAAGTCGGATCCTCTTTACTTTGTCAACTCCATCGTGGGCTTTCCTTAATATCTTCCATGCTTCATTCGCTGTTTTTGCTGTAGCAATTAACTCGAAGGGGGATTCGGTAACTCCTCGATATATTGTGAACAAGGCCCTGTTTTCCTTTTTCTTCATCTCCTTCTGTTTCTCTGCAGTAATCTCTGCCGATGTCGATGCTACTGTGTGGTCATTTTCCACAAGGTCCCAAATGTCAAGTGAACCTAGCAATGCCTTCATTTGGATACTCCACACACGGTAGTTGTTCTTGTTTAACTTGGGCACTTGCGGTTGAAGGGAATTGGTAGAAGCCATTGTTGTTGTAGCTCTGATACCAATATTGTTAGATAAATAAAGTAGCAGCAGAGGCGTAAATGTGTAAAATGGATGAAGAAATTTTGTTATTACCACCACACTGATTATTGATACGTATATCCATTTAAATAGATAATCAATCATCCATTTAAATAGATAATCAATATACATTTAAGATAATAGTTAATTGATTCATTGATTCATAGGTTAAGGTGTTTCTTTAACTCTCCAAAGTAACTTGTAGAATTCCTCTTAATTAACTTCAATGCACAAGTTTAATTTTATGCCATCATTAGCATGGGTAACATTCTGAAGACGTATGGGGTTTGCCTTGTTCGCGCCATAGATTGAGAAAGAAAAGGGGAAAATTAAACCGTCCTACTTTGTAAAGTATCTGTGTAAAAACACCAAGTTGAGGAGATCAGAAATTAGTTCAGAAAACCTCTACAAAAATGGACATCATATTCGGCAGTTCTTTACCTCCTATTAAGAATGGCAAAATATGAAGGAAGACGCAGGACTTTAGGGTTTAGATCAGAAATTTAGTTCGAAAACCTCTACAAATTGGACCACAGACTTGCTTTTGACCTCCGATTAAGAATGGCGGAAGATGAACAAAACGCAGGACTTTAGGGTTTAGATCAGAAATTTAGTTCAAAAAACCTCTAGAAAAATTGGACCACAGACTTACTTACCTCCGATTACGAATTGCAAGAGATGAAGGAAGACGCAAGACTTTAGGGTTTACAAAATGCTGAGAAGTAGGCAAGACCTAGGCCTTTATATTTATATATATATATATATATTCATCCCAATAGACTAATCTTTCAAAACAAATTTGGCCTATTTAACCCAAGTTTGGATTGGCCCAAGCCTATTTATATTAGAAATATCGGTATACCCAACATGTGAATAATAAACAACTAGCAAATTTGGGTTCGCCATCTTGGGCAGGGAGGCGGATTGCGGCGCTTGATAAGGTCCCAATGGTTGTTATTATGAAAACCACCCCTCGTTCAGTGAGATAAGTTCATTACATTACATATAGAAGTGATAGAAAATAATTATTCTTTAACAGCTACGGAAAGAAAACTATATGACGGAGCATTATCGTCAAAGCAAATAATCAATGAGCTCATTTATGTAGCTACTTACTATAATATGAGCATAGCGATTTATGGGAAGTACAATGATCTACTATAAAAATATGTCTTCGTCCCAATAGACTAATCTTTCAAAACAAATTTGGCCTGTTTAACCCAAGTATGGATTGGCCCAAGCCTATTTATATTAGAAATATCAGTATATCCAACATGTGAATAATACACAACTAACAAATTTGGGTTCGCCATCTTGCGTGATAAGATCCTAGTGGTTGTTATTATGAAAACAACTCCCAGTGCAAGTAACATCCAATATTTTTTTTAATATCTGAAAAATATGCCAATAAGTTCATTACATTACATATAGAAGTGATAGGAAATAATTATTCTTTAACGGCTACGGAAAGAAAACTATATGAAAGAGCATTATTTTCAAAGCAAATAATCAATGAGTTCATTTATGCAGCTACTTACTATAATATGAGCATAGCGATTTATGGAAAGTGCAATGATCTACACCACGTAGCTTGACATAACATTATGTGATACACATAAATGCTTATAATGCAAGCAAATTATACAAAATCAGATAAAAACATATAAAACACATGCAATCTCAAGATTTGGTATATGAGAAATTATCAGTATGTTCAAATATATAACCTCTCCTCCGTTGACCGTGAGAATTTTCATTTTGAAGTTTTCCGAATTAGAAGAACCTGCAAGTACAATTTGCATACTTAGATCACAATTTTAAAGATACAAAGAAATAATAAAATTCTCTGGAAGATTAGATCTTATGATTTCCATTGAATAATATTAATTACCAGAGGAGTAGGGCCCGGCAGCAAGGTGGGAGGTCGACCCACCCACAGCCGCTGGGGTGGAGTATGCAGCCGGTGCCATTGCCTCTAAAACCTCTTCTGGAGACGATGTTCTATTTCTTTTATGTGTGCTATAGTTCAATCTGAAAAATTAAACCTTCCAACATTGAAAAGTTACTCTTATGAAAATATGGACCGATAGATCGTTTTGACAATGAAAACCACACGAAATCAAATGAAACAAATGTAATTTAACTCAGCCCCTAATAAACCCACTTACATACGATTTGAACAAGATGAAAAGAACGACACCCAAATATGCGACCAAACAACTCGGTAGCCCTAACTCTTGCAACTATGGATCTACAGCTATTTCGAAGACAAACCTTCGATTTATTTGACGAAGAGTGGACAAGAACACATCACTCACAAATTTACTCAAAGAACAATCTAACAAAGGGACGTCGGAAACATGCAGAGTCTGCTCGTCACGGGAAACAAGATCACTGGTTCTCAAACTTCACAAGAACCGAGTGACCTTACCTTACAGAGAATATTAAAGAGAAAAAAGAAAGGGAGAAGATATGAATGAGAATAACATAATATAAGAATAAGTAATGGCTGCGCATGTACAACATATATTAGATATATTATATCAGAATCAATGGCTTGTATGGTTCCTCACCTTGAACACCTTCCCGCGGGCCTCTAATTTCCTTGGCTCTCACACGGAAGCACACAATATGGAAAGAAAGAAAAACAAGCACAAGGTTCACTCAACTTACTCTCTAATGGACTGGGCCTAACACATGTTAAAGTATATCCGGCTCTATCTATGTAAAATAAATGGATAAAGATAAAGTCTGTCTATTTGGACAGACATCAACTTGGTCAAGGGGCAATCCGGGCATTCCCGGAATATTCTGGAATGTTCCGGGAGGTTACTATTAGCCCATTTGTTCTCGATAGCCTTCTGATTCGATACTCAGCTTGATGTTGGTCATGAAAAAAACCTCATAAGATGGATGTGGATCAATATCAGACGTGGATCAGCCAGACAAGTGGGGCCTTAGAAAATTAGCTTAGTTCTTACACTTGCGCTTGCGATAAATTTGGGCCTCAAATATCACGTCGAAATTAACCGTACTCCCCCTAGCTTTTTGTCTCATAATTTCATTGAGTGTTTAGGGTATTCATCGCTAAAAATAAAGTTACACTCTTACGTAACTAAAACAAAATAGTCAGTAAATAAAATTCAAAAATTGAAACACATCATTGAAACTTACAACTACAACAAAAATAGGTACTATGTTAATCATATGTATTACAATATATACTTTTCATGCACAACTTAAATATAGTAGAAGATCATACTTTTCTCCAATTTTTATTAATTCTCTAGCCACTATATCTCTAATGAAGTGAAAATGTACATTAACATGTTAAGTTCGATCATGAAATTCAAGATTCTTACACAATTGAATACCGGACGTACTATTCAAAAAATAGTAACAAAATTACGCAGATAATGATTTAAGGGATTAAGCCCTTGATGAAAAGGTTTTGCAAGATTTTTAAAATATATTTAAGATAAAGTATAACAAATAATATATGTATAAAAATAAAATAAATATCGTAGGTCTTCCTATAGTAACTCTAAAAACATCATCAAAATTAAAAAATTTCTTTGACCGGTGCGTGTTCAAGTCGAACTAACGGAATATGAGAATTTGATATGTTTGATTAAAAAAAGTAAAATGAATTAATAGAATCGAAGGGCTGAAAAATAATCTACCTTCTAAAACATAATTAAGTCCAACTTAAAAAAACAATAAAGTATGTCTAACAGGGTAGAAATTGGATGAAACAATGGATAGAAGTGATTGTGAAGTGTAAGTGAGTATTTAAGTGATAGAGAGGACGGAGCAAGGTGTTTATGTATTTCCTATGACTCATGACTTGATTGGTATTTGACCTAAGGGATTACAACCAAACTTTACATCCATAACCAATAATATTATTTCTAAGCGAAGCCGTTGTCACCGGACCAATATGCAAACACATGTCTTATTAATCATTATCAATTTTTTTTTTTTTTTAATTAGTGGCCCTATCCCTCTGATCTTTCTCTTTAATTGAGGTTAAATTCAACTCGTAACTGAGCAGGTATACAAGGCTCTGTCGTACATAATTGCTACCTATACCTTGTTAACAATGCAATGCGGGCATAGACATAAATAGTTAACTCTTCTATATCGTTCCATAATATTATCAAGAATCTAGTTTAAACAACTCAAATGTGAACATGGAGATTTATCCCTAATCACATAAATTGTGTCTTGTTATCACTCTCGGATTAAGAATTTATTGTATTTTTTGTCAGTTTCAAAACAATTAACTTAAAAATTATGAGAAATTGTGATTTTTTTTCCCCACTAGTTGCGGCTCATTATTAAGGTATATAATTTTATGACATTAACTCATCCACAGTGCTTTCTACTACCGGAATTGGAAAATAGCACATGAGGAGCATGTGTGATGATGCGGCAACAGTAAAGCTTTGATGGGCTTTCCAGAGCAAATGTGGGTGTTCAGGTGCACTTGCTCTGGCCTCGGCTAGGAAATTAAAGTAATGTATTAAGTTTAAGTTTTATTATTATTATTTTTCAATTTTGTTGTATTTGATTCTCTCGCCAATTTTCCACAAATGTTGCTTTTATCTTGTGTGTTGACTGAGTTCTGCCGAGCATTTCATATCTTCACATGAAATTCTGTTCTAATATTTTCAACATGTCGTATAATAAGTTGACCATTCCACCATCCATTTTGGTCATTCTTGTAGCATGTTGGAATGGAACAAAACAAGTTCTACAGCTAACGACACCATCCTTTATACACATTGCATAAATTCCTCTTTGGTGTCAGTGTGACAGCGTGACAACACCCAGCTTTTTTGTTTTATGCTAAAAGAAAGAAAAGGAAGTTTATATTAACTAGATAGGATACCAATTGTTGATCATAGTATTGAGCTTGAAATAGATTCCACCATTTGATTTTGAGTTCTTGAACAAATAACAATGGGTGTGGTTTGTTCAAAACCTTCGTGGATCTAAAATACCAGCAAAATATATAAGGGATTTTGAAGTCAATATGAAAGAGTAGAACTCATTGAAATTCATCTTCATCTTTCTATATAACTTTTCAAATCCAAGTTAAATTGCATACTTTTTTAGATAATAGAATGTCCACTAATGATAAAACCATGTGGGGAATTCTTTGACAAGATTTGTATTAAATGTAAAAAAATAATGAGTGAATGAATGGATGGTATGCCAAAACATCTAGAAGTATTGAGATGTGTAGTCATTTGTGATAAAGTTGACTAAAATTGTTTTTCTAACGAATAAAAAAGACCATTCATGCTAATGACATACCTTTTTAATGATACCTTGGGATTTGGCGATACAATCATGATTATGAAATTTTTTTGGAGTCAAATGTTCTTAAGTATTAAGGTTAGGTAATTCTTTGAAAGAAGCTAAAGTAACAAAGTGGGAAAAGAGAATTGAGCTTTTCACATTAGTTTGAGAAGATTGAGCTTCTCAAGTGTCGGTTAATGGAGAAAATTCATAAAATGGTAAGAATCTATTGTTGGTAGGAATGACACTGTTTGGGATAAATCATAGTATTTTGGAATTTGACGACTTGATTGATTTCATATACTTACAAGAATGAAAGATTTGGTTGTGCAATACATGATTGGATATGGTTTGGATTTCTCTTAAAGTGAAACACACTTTAGGAGTCTAACGTTTCCAATATTCTTCACCTTGCACAAGAAAACTTTCAGAAAATTCTTTTACGAACTCTAAATTATTATTTCATTTCAATAAAAGATTAAAAATATGGCCTTTTTCTTTTTTGGGCTGAGATAGAAAATTTGTATGTCAAATTATGTTCGTATGGATTGAGATTAAAATTGAACGTGGCATCGTAGGCTTCAGTTTATGACTCACCATAACCCTTTAGAAATTTTGAAGTGGAGAAATAAAGTAACAAATTCAATGAAATGAACTGTTAAAGTGCTGAATATCAATATCAATTACCAGTAATATATCCAAATTTTTAATATAATTTCTTTTTAAAAAAAATCAATCATCTTGAAAATTTCAAATATAAAAAATAAATTATTTTATTTTATTTTTACTGTTGAATAATTCTTCTATGGTCAAGCCATAAACTAAAGTAGAATCTTGCTTAGATGATGCTCCTAACTTCCCATTTCCACTGCCGGAATTCTTTTTCCGAATATTACTATTTTATAGAATAAGTGACTAAGTGCCAACAAAACCAATAATACTTGCTTAAGTAACTACTGGGACCACATTCATCCTTTCACTCACCTATTTCTTATAAGCATAAATTCGTTTAATTCATGCTTTATTGTCATTCAAAAGTTGAATCACTTCGTAGGTGTTGGCCACAATGAGAAATTTTCTCACGTCTTCCCCCATTGTTTATATTACAAATATACAACCTGATATTGCTATCACTTATATCCATTAGCTCCATGTAAATACACCGGTGCTTATACAGATCTTGTTCGCCTAACAACTCACAATTTGTATTCACTTCATTCATTGGTCATAGTGGAACACTGATTATAGATGTAACACAGGTTTGATCCAACAACCAATTAATGTACATTCCACAAAGTCAGCATCAACAATCTAACCGCCAATATAGACGAAGAAAAGCCATCTTTCAAATGCACGTATACAAATTGCAATAAAGGTTAGTTATTTCGAAGTTCCAGGAACGGCACCATCGGATTATCATATCGCCTAGGTGACACCGTGCCACCATGTTGACAAATTGACAATATGGCAATTTACCTAATATAAAATATGGTAAACCTTAGATCAGTGAACTTTTCATAAGTTTAATAAAAAAATATAACTGTACTCAAACATCACCATCAAAATACAAAATTAACTTAAATGTTGAAAACATAATTATTAATATAAAGAAACACTATCAAGTTCTCAACTCAAGAAAATAAGATAAAATAAAAAAAATAAGTTTCGACGAAAAGAAAAATAAACATGCAAATAAACCTTACATACAAATAACCTTTACTACTGACCAATGATGGGCAGTGATGGTGGGTGGAGAAAACAGAGGCAAAAAAGAAATGTAGCGGCAACCTAGGTTTTTTTTTTTTTAGGAGGGGGGGGGGGGGGGGCGGGGGACGGAGCTAAAACAATTCGAATTGGGTTTGGTGATGCCAAGACGCCAGCCTTGCAAAACGGTGAGGCGAGCTGCCTGGTGCTGCCGGTGCACTCCCAGGACGCCAAGGTGCCATGAAAATCATGATTATAATGCTCTAAAGTAAAACTAAAGTTTAAGTACTATATGTTGCTGATGATCACCACAAAATACGAAATAAAATGCTACAACATTTGCCTAATATACAACCAACAACATCTTCTATAGAATTAATATCAAGCAACATATTCGGTTTACAAGCACCATATACAGTTTTATTTATGCAGAATCAAACTCTGCAGGTGGTTTCCTCTACTTCTCTCACGACTCACCCTCGTCATGGGGCAAGCAACCAAGAACAATCTTCAATTGAAGGAAAGATAATGTCATAAAAGACATATTTCTGGGATGAGTAGGCTACATATATTTATTTTGAAGTCCAATTTCACAAATACATAGAAGAGAGATCACAACAACACATGAGAAACAAGAAAAAGAAAGAGACACAACACTATTGCATACAGTGGAACTCTTGATGAACAAAAAATTCTTTCAATCAAATATTAACTTGTCACACTAATGACTATGTCGAATGTAAGCATTCTATTCTAATTTATTGAATATTAGATGTATATTTTATTAGTTATGTAGCAACTTTAGTCATTAAACTAAAATCAACATCTTTTGCTAATCTCGGGCATTTTAATTCAGCTATAGTAATTCCTCTATCAGTAATTAATTTTATCACAAATGTAGTGGTGCCAATCGAATACCTTCTTTCAAGAAAGGAACTATCCTGTACAAAAGATGCAGCGATCATAGGTCCTGCCACTATACTGCCAAATGCTGTTCCATCTGGCTGAAGTAAGGCTGTACTCAGCCTTCCATCATTGCCACTTTGAAGTCCACCTCTAGATGGAACAAAGGAACCGACCATTGAAATAATTTGAAACGGACCCTAAACACACAGGCACATAAAAAAAAAATATATATATATATATATAAAATAAAGATAGATGACCAACTAGAAAAACATGCTCCTGATCAAAAGGTACCGATATTTATTACTTGAAGATTAAATATTTAATCGTACTTTAAAAAAGTGCAATTCATAGCATAGCATTGAATTGGCCATAAAATTGATAAAACATCCAATTCAATGATTACTGTCATTCCCAAATTGAATATAAGTGCAACCATAAAATGGTTAACATCAAAGGCAAGTAGTTGAATAAAATGTCATTTAAATGGAACATTTTCTGTACGAGTGCAGATGGATGAAAAAACATATAGAAGCACGCAGATAAACACAAAAATAATTAAATAAACAAAATCCAAGAAAGCCCAAGTAAACAAACCAAAGGTACCCTCCTAGCAAACTAGAATGAAAAGTCAATATAGATTTAAGTAATTTAGGAAACCTTGTATATTCTGTGTTCGCCATATTCCGCAGGTAGTCGGATTGTGGCGCCTGATAACGTCCCAGTGGTTGTTATTACGAAAACAACCCCTGGTTCAGTGATAGTAGCATCAACAATCTTTGCTAAGAGATCCTGAAAAATATGGCACTAAGTTCAGTATGTTAAAAGTGGAAACTGGTAGGAATAAGACAAGATCTCATCAAGGTAAATAAAGTATTGTTTAACGGCTATGGAAAGATAAATATGTGTCGAAGCATCATCGTCAAAGCAAACAATTAATGCAGTTTTTTTATATAGCTACATACTAAATTACAAGTATAGCAATTTATGGCAAGTGCAATGATCTACACCTTCACGACGCGTGGCATAATATTACATAATACAGGTATAAATGCTTCTAGTGCAAGCAAATCATACAAAGTAAACAAAAACACATGTAATCTCAAGAGTTTGAACATGAGAAATCATCATTATGTTGAAATATATAACCTCTCCTTCATTGACTGAGATAATCTTCATTTTGAAGTTTTCCGCATTGGAAGAATCTGCAAGGACAATTGTCAACGGTAGTGTTTAGGGTTAGATCAAATTCTTATAGTTAGATCACTATTTTATAAAATGCAAAGACATAATAAATATCTCTCCAACATTAGATCTTATGCTTACCTGAGGGTGGTGCTCGGCAGGAGGGTTGGAGGTCGACCCACCCACACCAGCTGAGAAGTAGGCAAGACCTAGGGATGGCAATGGTAGGGTCCAGCCAAACCCGAGACCCGACCCGACCGAATACAGATAGTTGACCCAAGACCCGACCCGAACAATACCCGACCAACCCGAAATTTTTTTTTTAATTGTTAATATTTAACTTAAAATTGGACCCGGATCCGACATATTTTAATATTTATATATTTTATTCAAAAATATTATAATAAAATAATAAAAAAAACTAAACACATTTTTTTAATATAATTTATATTATTAAAAATTAATTTTTTTCATATATATAATTAATATATTAATAATATATTAATCGGGTCCGGGTCGAAGTAGGATCCACCCGTTGACCCGAGACCCGACCCGGACCCGATAAGGGTAGACATTACCGGACCCCAAATAAATGGATTGGCCGGAGCCTGTTCATATTAGAAATATCAGTGCATCCAACCAGTATATTTGATACCCTAGAAATTGCAAAGGTTTTAGCAAAAAAAAAATGCAAACTATGATTCCACTCTTATAAAATACGGAAAAATTAGATGTAACATGTCTTTGATCAATCCACACAGTGAGCATCAACGCTCTTACAACCAATATAGACGAACAAAAGACATACGCCAAATGTAACTATAAAATTTGCAATCAAGGTTAGTTATGTTTGGATTCTGGGCATGGCACTAAGGGACTATGACATCGCTTGGTTGACATAGTGCCCGCCATGTTGATGAATTGGCCAACTTATCAATTATAAATTTCTAATATTTATTATAAAATACAAAATATAAAATACTAACCGAGATCACTGAACTTTTAATAAGTTTAAAATAGAATATCATATTACTAAAACATGAAAGTATTAAACATCACTAACAAAATACCAAATACAAAGATGTTAACTTAAAAGTTTCAAAACGCGATTATTATTATCCATGAAAAATTATTAAAAGTACTCATGCATAATCAAGAAAATTAGATATAAAATCAACAAAATAAATTGGTATGAAAAGAGAAATAAACATACAAAAAAACCTTACATATACTGACCAACAACCGTAGTGATGGCGCGTGGAAAAAATAGAGGCAAATAGGACGAGAAGAGGAAAAAAATGTACCAGCAACCTCGGGGTTTTAGGGTTTTAAATTCAAGTTGGGTCATGTACTGACTCAAAAAATTCAAGTTAAGTTCGGTGATGCCAGGCCGCCGGCCATGTCAAACAGTGAGACGAGCTGTCTTGTGATACTGGTGCACTGCCAGGAGGCCGAGGGGCCGTGATAACCTTGATTATGCTCTAAAATAATACTAACATACTAATACTATATATTGGTTTTGATTACCAAAAAGAATATCTTGAGTCTAAAGGAGTGTATTCATTTGAGATTTGATTGGATTTTAAAAAAAGTTAATATATTTATATAGATTTAAAAAATCCACCAAGTCTATGTGGAATTTGATGAATTTTATATATTGATTAAAATGAATTTTATAAATTTAATTTGATTGTATATAGATTTATATAAATTTCAGATTATTGTAGAATAATTGTGCTATGACTTTATATAATTAGTATAAATTTATATGAAACATATTTTTAAATTTTATACAATATTTAAATAATTAAATAAAAATACCAAAAAATGTAATAGTTAAAATAAAAAATATATATTTTTATTAATGATGTATAATAATTGTAGCATAATACTATTTTTATATATTAAAATTTTTAATTTTATATATATATATATATGCATTATTAATTTAACAAGTTTGCCTTAAATGGTAATGAAATAAAATAAATATGGAGACAACAATGTCCCATGGTCATGTGATTTGAGTTTCAAATCCTCTCCATATCTTTTTTAACGAAATTTATTTGGATATTTATTTTTCTGATGTAAAAGAAAATAATTAATAATTAATAATTTCAATTAAAACTATATATTTTTGAAAAATTTGCTAATATTTGCTATATTATATTTAAAATTTTGAAATTATTATTATATTTCGCTAGTATATTTTAGTTTTTGAAATTATTATTATTTGATTAAAAGATTATAGTAATGTTAAAAAATATTATAATAATGTTTATTACTTCTAATAATAATACTAATAATAATAATAATAATAATAATAATTTTAAAAATTTATCAAAATATCTTCACACTGTATTATTGCAAAGTGATTTAGGTTAAAATCCTACCCATATAGTAAGTGGACCCTTTATTTTAGTGATCATTTTTAATTTTTATTTTATTTTAAAATATAAAAAATAAACAAAATAAAAAGATTACCTATTAGAAAAAGAATAAAATTAAAAAAAATAATTATCCACATTTCTGCCGGGTCCGGGTCCGTCATGTGCCCCATACATGGATAATTTTTATTTTATAATAAAATAAAAAATAAAATATAAAAATATAATTAAAAAATATTATATAAATTATTATAATAAAATTAAAAATAAAATATAATAATATAATATACAAATTATTAAAGGTCGCGTGTTGTTGACCTTGTGAATACGTGGATAATTTTTATTTTATTTATTTTATTTATTTTTTAATTTTTATATTTTTAATTTTTAAATTTTATTTTATTTTTTTATATTTTAAATTTTTTAATTTATATATTTCAAAAAAATAAAAAATAAGAATAAATATAAATTATCTACATGGTGTCCGCCGGAATGTCACGCAGCTGCTACATAGGCATCGAGGATTAAATGTGCGAAAGTTTTCCATTTACGTGACTATTTTAAAACCGTCTCCAGTTACGGGACTAAAATTATTATTTTTCGCTAGTATATTTTAGTTTTTGAAATTATTATTATTTTTACCCTGTATTATTTATTCATAATTTTCAACAAGAATTTCATAAAATCCATAGAATTTTAAAGTACATAATTTTTTAATACCTCAGTATTTAAAAAAAAACAATTAAAAGTGAACGTCTCATGATTTTAAAAAAACTTTTAAAATTTTGAATTGAATACTTTCAAATTTTTTTTAAAATTACATATCTCTACAATGAACATGTTACATGTATTTATTTCAGCTTATGATTTTACAAAAAGAAGAAAGAAACACAGCATGATAAACAAACTCCCACCACATTTAATGGAACACTTGATGAATAAGATTTGGGTTCAATTAAATATTACCTTGACACACTAATGGCAAAGAAAATCAATGTATGCTATTCTAATTTACCAAATACTTAGATGCACAGATATTAGTTACATAGAAACTTTAGTCATTAAATTGAAATCGAGATATTTTCCTAAACTAGGGGATTTTAATGCTGCTTCAGGAAAGGAACTAACGTGCAAAGGAGATGCAGAGATAAACAAACTCAGGCCACAATTGATCCCACACTTGATGAATGAAAATTGTTTACAATCAAATTATATATATATATATATATTTAAAGGGTAAAATTTAAAACACCTAATTAAACAATTAGTGTTATTCCAAAATTAAATATAAGCGCAACCTAAAAAGCACGCACACAAGAAAAAAGTTAAATAAATAAAACCCAAGTAAATACAAGTAAACAAACCAAAGGTAACCTCCTATCCAAAAAGAATAAAAATCAATATATAGATGTAAGTAAATTAAAAAAACCTTATATAATGAGGGTTCTCCATGTTGCACGGGTAGGGAGATTGTGGCACAAGCTAAGGTCCCACGGGTTGTTATAACAACCATTATTCTTTTTAATATATCTTGAAAAATATGCCAATAAATTCACTACATTACAAGGGGAAGTCATAGCAATGAAGTATAGTTTAACTATTATGGAAAGATAAACATATTATGGTCCATCATTGTCAAAACAAACAACGAATGTAGTTCATTTATGTAGCTGCATACTAAACGAGCATTGTGATTTATGGAAAGTGCAATGATCTATAGCTTCACGACGCGTGGCATAATATTACACGATACATATATATAAATGCTTATAATGCAAGAAAATCATACAAAATAAAATAGAAACACATGCAATCTCAAGAGTGGGAATATGAGTACGTTGAAATATATAACCTTATATAACCTTTTCTTCATCGACTGTGAGAATAGAATATACTGTTTGAAGTTCTCAGAAGAATATGCAATCACAATTTTTCAAGATTAGTGTTTAAAGTTTGATCAAATTATTATACTCAGATCACAATTTAAAAAACAGAAAGCAATAATAAAAACCCTTAGATGATTAGATCTTCTGCTTTCCATTGAATAATATAAATTACCTGAGGAGTTGAGCCTGGTAGTGTGGGTGGTCGATCCAGAGAAACTGGGCAGATATTTAAGCAGAGTTTCCTCAGGCACCAATCAAGCGGCCAGATCCGCCGTACAGGACGTATGCGCGCTGGGTATTTATAACCTGAGAGAACCCTAGGGTTTGGTGCCCAGCAAAAAGTTATTGCGGCGCCAAACCAAACTTAATCCCTAATTTCCTAATTATATTGTTTTCAATTTTATATTTAAAAAGAGTATAAATGTATTATAAGAAAAATTGGGCCTGAAGTTGATCAGCTTGTGCTTGGCTTGGAATTAAGCTCATTTATTAAATCCAAAAGTGGCCCAAATCAAAAATATATTAAGAAAGAAGTTCCATGTGTAGGAGGAATGTGTAGCCATAAGATGGAGTTAAGCCAATAAATTAAGATTGGAAAATCAATTATACCTCCACCTAAGTCACAGAAAGAAATTAATTGGAGTTTGTTATTTTTGTTAATTTTGTTGTGCTATTCCCACCTCAATCGATTGTCGGGGCAGCTTGGTGCGATTATTTGTTTGAGTTTGATAATTGCCTTTATTTGCTCATTTGCTGGGCACTGTACGTGGGACTCTATTTGATAAATGAAAATTTTCCCGCCGCCCGTGGATGAAGATATTTATCCTAAACCACGTAGATTGTTTCTCTTTAATTTTTACATTACTATCAAATTATAGATTTATTGTATTTTTGTTGTCAATTTTACGACAATTAACTTAAAAATTACGGGAAATTGTAAATCTTTTTCCGCTAGTTGGGGCTTAGTATTAAGATATATAATTTTAGATAATAATTTGACCATAGTCGTTATTTCTATCAATTGGCATCAGAAAATGGCATGTGAGGGCACGCGCGATGATGTGGCAACACTAAAGATGAGGTGGACTTTCGATCAAATTAGATCGAAATAAAAAAATGTAAAGATATAATAAAAATCTTTGGAATATTGGATCATATGCTTTCCGCTGAATAATATTAATTACTTGACAGTAGGTTGGGAACTCAACCCACCCCTAGCCGCTCGGGTGGAGGATGCAGCCCAAAGTCTTACCATGGGAGACACAACACGATCACATTCAGTGATAAAAAAAACTCCGGCCACAATCAATGGCATACTTGATGAAATGAAAATTATTTTCAATAAAATATTCCCTTGACAGACTAATGGCTAAGCTAAATGTAAGCATGTGCTTCTAATGCTTCTAATTTACCGAATGATTAGATGTATAAATGTTATTCACATAGCAAGTTTAGTCACAAAATTGAAATCCCCAACATCTTTTGCTAAACTTGGGCATTTTAATGCTTCCTGAATAAGCAATTAATTTTATCACATTTACTGATGCTAATCTAAAACCTTCTTACAAGAAAGCAACAAACCTGTACAGCAGATGCAGTGATGGTGGGTACCTCCACTATACCATTGAATTGACTTCCCTCAGGACTAAGTACACATGTAACATCCAGGACCTCAAGGAACAGTCGAAGAATACAAGCCCCAAATTAACACTACCTCTCTTATTTTTTCTATTTGCAATGGAAACACCAGAGAAGTACTTCTCTGCATATCTTTTGGGGAAGACGACTCAGTTGAACCTCCCCAAGTCGCTTTGTGTCAGCCCATTTTGCAAAAGCTACTTTTTGCAGATCCCAGATAATGATACGGAGCTCGGCGAAGTAGGGTGTCGATTGCTATCTTGAGTCTGCAAAAAATCAGAAAACCTTGCAGCGTAAGACCCGTATCTGATCATGCGAAGGAGAACTTGGGTGCTGAACTGGCTCTAAAAGTTTGTCTCGTTGAGAGTAGTGTCCGACTACGGGAAGTTCCATGCAGAGTCGGATGGCAGCGCTATCATATGCCATGGCGGCTTCTTTTCAGATTTAAAGGTTCCTAGCCGGATGTGCTGATTGTCCGCATATATTTGTGCTCCCCAGTGCCCATTGACTTGGCACACCACAAAAGACCTAATTCAATGGTTATAGTGTTATTACAAGATGTGAATACCAATGCAACCCCTAAAAGGAGTAACATCAATGGCAAGTAGTTGAATACAATGTCAGTAAAAAAATGGAACATTTTCTTAAAGAGAACATATGGAAGAAATAACTATAGAAATACAGACACAAAATTAAAAAAAAAAAAAAAAAGGTAACCTCCTATTAAACAGAAATGAAAAATTAATAAATAAATTAAGAAACCTCGTATATTGTGGGTTAGGCAGGTAGAGCAGGTAGGCGGATTGTGGCCGTGATAATGTCCCACTGGTTGTTATAGTTGTAGTAATATCCATTATTTTTATTAGTATATCTTAAAAAATATGCCAATAAGTTCACTGCATTAAAAGTGGTAAAGACTATGGAAAGACAAATATAGTATGGAGAATCATCGTCAAATCAAATAATTAATGCAGTTCATTTATATATGTAGCAACGTACTAAATACAATGATTTACACCTTAAAACACTTAAAACACGTTGCAATGTGAAGAGTTTGCTTAAGTGAAATTATCTGTATGTTGAAATATTTAACCACTCCTTTTGTTGACAATGAGAATATGTTGTTTGAATCTTATGGTATTGGTAGTATGTTCAAATATTTAACAATTCCTTTTGTTTACAGTGAGAATGTTTTGTTTGAATCTTTTGGTATTGGTAGAACCTGCAACCCAATTTGTCAAGAGACTTTAAGGTCCTATCAAATGAGTATACTTAGATCACAATTTAGAAAATGCAAAAACATAATAAAAATCTCTCGAAGATTTGATCTTGAGATTTCCATTCAATAATATTGCCCAAGGGTTTGAACCTGAGTTTCCCAGTGGGAACCATAGTCATCTTTATGGCATCTATCTTTATGCTCCCCATTGTTCAACTTGCAAAATTAAACCTTTAAATTCAAAGTTATAATATGTGTAAAAAATCAACTAAGAAAAATATACAATTCCCAAAATGTTCAAAGAAACCATCCAAAGAGATACAAAGTTCAGAAGATAACAAATTTAGATCCAAAAAGCTTTACAAAATGGAGCACAAATTTGAACTTTTCATATAGGAATTTGCAAGGATGAAGCACATGACTGTACAATTAGGGTTTATAATTATTTTGATAAGAATGTGAATCTAATAAATATATATATATAATTCAACGTCGAGTAATGTTGAAAAATATTAGATTTTTGATTTAGTCTTTTTATAATGAAATATATCGGCCCACCACTATTATAAGTTTGGTTGGTTGTATTTGTTAATGGATTTTTAGATGGGTTGGTGAGTTTGTTTAATAAAAAAGTAATTATTTCATTAAAGTCTTATGATATCAAGAAAATTATTATAAGTGCTATCCAACTATTATTATTATTATTATTATCGGTAAATATTTTTAAATGATAAAATAATCATTACTATTTAAAATTTTATAGTTTGTTCAAGTAATTTTAAAAATTATTTGAACAACATTTCCTTTAATCTTATACAATATTTTTCATACAAACTTAAAAACTATTTCAAACATTTGGTGTCATTTCTAATAATTTTAACTTTTAATTAGATTTCTCTATAATTAGTTCGATTCACTTTAAATAGTTTGAGTGAAAGGCTCTGCACATCTAAAACATTTAAAACAAGACCGTTTATCTCATATTTACCATATCTTTTATTATAATTATATAACATGTTATAATTTTTAAAATGTTCAAGTATAGAGAACATGAAGAGCGTGGACGCAGTGTGAAGCAGATGATGTCATATCATATATTACTATTTATGATCTAAGGTAAAATTGCCACATCCAACTTCACGAGAAGCAAATATTATTTCTATTAAATAAAAGTTATTTTCAAATTAAAATATATACACTGTTATACACGTCATTTCATATATATATAAAAAATTAAATAGTTAATCCTTTCAGCATTACACGTCGAATTTGTCTGTACAAAAGAAAAAGGCTAACACAAATCACATAGATGAAATACATTACTACACATCTTCAGGTCAACCAGATACCCAATGTGCAATCCACTATGAGAACAATAAAAATACACACGAACATGTTTGATCAAACATCTATATACAATCCACACAATCATCATCAACACTTTAGCTGTCTCCAGTAGAAAGAAAAAAGGTGAACATCATATCCCTTAGGCAACACTCAGCCAACCATGTCAACAATTTGGCAATTTAGCAACTTACTAATTATAATTCATTAATATTTATTATACAATATAAAATGCTAGCATTAAATCAAACTTTTCATAACTTTAAAATAAAATATCTACCTTTAAAAAGTCAAACTACCAAACATCACGTTTGTTGGCAAAAATCAAATTTTCCTATAAAATTCCTTGTCGAGGATGATCGGTAGATTCCCAGGTATGTCAATGCAACATACTAGTGGCGTATCATTAGCAAAAGATAATGCAAGTTGATGTAGAACAACCAGCAAAAATGTGTTGTATTAGATTGAAACATCAAATATAATATTTTTACAAAAATTTAAGACAAAGAGGAAGAAAATGTAAAGCAGAGGAAAGTATAAAATTAACATTTTAGAACATGAGCATCATATACAACAAATAACAACATCCTCCATAATAAATATCAACAGAACATTAAGTTTACAGCAACACAACTACAATACTCTCAATTTACAAGAAGTTATCAAAGTGCTAAATTTTCCCTCCATCATAGTTCATCATGGGACGAGCAAGAAAGATTGATCTGCAATTGAAGGAAAGAACAGAACATTCACATGAGACATAAGAAAGGGACACACCATGATCACATACTGTGATAAACAAACTCCTGCCACAATCACCGGCACACTTGACGAATGATTTTTTTTTTTCAATCAGATATTCCCTAGACACACTAATGGATAAGCACTCTTCTAATTGTATTAGATGTATAGACATTATTTACATAGCAATATTAGTCACTAAAGAGAAAATCACATCATCTTCTGCAAAACTTGGCCATTTTAGTTTGTTGGGGTTTGAATTTTCGGTTTGAGTTTTGTATAGTAAAAAAAATTGAATTGATATAATTATATAATGTGATATAAATAAGTATTGATACGATATTTTTAAATTTAAAATTAAAATTTTAGTATAATATAAAGAAATAAGTGTTTGATTTAACATTTTATGAAAGAACAAATTTGATAAATAGTATAAGACAACAAAAATATTTCAACCAAACACACAAATAACTTTATAACAAATTTAGTGATTCAAATGCAAAACCATCTTTCAAGAAAAGAACTAACATGTACAACGCCTGCATGCAGCAATCGTTGGACCTTCTACTCTACCACTGAGTGCTCCCCATCAGGACAAAGTAACGTGATATTCATCCTACCTTTTTGCCACTTAGAACCCCATCCTTAAATGGAGCAATTGTACCGACCAATGAAACAAGTTCTAACTGACCCTACAAAAAAATTATATAATTATAATAAAAGGAATTAAATAGATGAATAAATAACAAAAAATCTGATAAAAATATAAGTAAACAAATCTAAGGTTAACCTCAATCAAACAAGAATGAAAAAACAATATAGATGTCAGTAAATTAAGAAACCTCATATATTGAGTGTTCCCATTCTTGCCCATAATGGCAGATTGTGGCGAGCAACAAGATCCCACCGGTTGCATTCATGAAAACAACCCCTGGTTCTATCGTCGCAACTTCCATTACTTTTATGAATATATCCTGAAAAAATATGCCTAGAAGTTTAGTACATTAAAAGTGGAAGGATAGGAGCTCTCATCAAGGTAAAGAAAGCATAGTTTAATGGCTCTGGAGAGAAAAATGTATGACGGAGATTAATCATCGACAACATAAATAATCAATGTACTTCATGTATGTAACTACATATTTAATTACAATCATACTGATTAATGATAAGTGCAATGATCTACTCCTTGACGACACGTGGCATACCATTATATGACACACATATAAATGTTTATGATGCAATTAAGTCATACAAGACATATTAAAACACTTAATACACATGCAATTGTCAAGATTTTGCATAAGAGAAATTATTAGTATGTTGAAATATTTACCTCCCCTTTGTTGACAGTAAAGATATGCTTTTCGATCGATCAAATTGGTCAAGAGTGTTTAAGGTTAGATCAAATTCATATACTTAGATAACAATTTTAAAAATGCAAAACCATAATAAAAATCTCTGGAATATTAGATCTTAAGCTTTACATTCAATAGTCCAACCTGAGGGTGTGGGCCTGTGGTTTGTAGCTGGCGCCACAGTCCTCTCTATGTGAGTTGCCTTTGGGCGCGTTATCGTTCAACAAGAAAATTAAACCTTTGACTTCGAAACTAATCTGTGTAAAATAAAAATAAAAAATAAAAAAATTGCTACAACCATCTTGCAGGTGTTTAATTGAGTATTTGGAGCTCTTTCCTTTGTTTGAGAGAATGTCTAAGACAAGTAGAGTGGGTATTGAAAAAAAAAAAACAGATAAAAGAAGCTTTTTATAAACAGGGACAATGACGCAGAAGGAAAAACTGCTGTAGAAATACAAAACTTGCTTCAACTAGTGGGAGTGAACATTATAGAAGTAAATGTTGGTCAGAGGTAATGCTTGTTTTTCTCGTCTTCTTTTGGATGTATGATATCATGAGATATCAAATTTTATTGATGGAGAATGTTTGTGTTATTATTTATAGGCACACACTCTCACATTTGATAACCGAACGATTAAAATTTGTAGATAGAGTAGAAAATATACACGAAGTCTAACATTTTCGATAAATGATTGGTGTAGATTTGTATAGAGACAATATAGAATTGTGAGACATTCAATGTTCATCTTGTACACGTATAAATTTACAATAATCATAATGGATAAACAAATTAGCCAATCAAAAACAAAGCTAGGAGAACAAAAATTTAGATAGAAAGAAACTTATAAAAAATAATCATTTGATGTGACGTTTTAAACTGAACAAATGTACAAACTATTGAAACAATTTCAAATAGACCCTACACAATAAATAAATAAATAAATAATTATAAACAAGGCAATGGATAAATAATACACATGTAGACAAACCAAAAGGTAATCTCCAATCAAACAAGAACGGAAAATCAATATAGATGTCAGCAAATTAAGAAACCTTGTATATTGTGGGTTCGCAATATTGCACAGGAAGACAGATTGTGGCCCATGATAAGGTCCAACTGGTTTCTTTCACAGAGACAACCCCAGGTTCTGTTGTCCTAGCATCTCTAATTTTTCTTAGTATACCTTGAAAGTATGCCAATAAGTTCAGCACATTACAAGTGGAAATGATAGGAGCTATTATTAAGGTAAAAAAATTATAATTGAATGGCTATGGAAAGACAAAATATATGATAGAGATTAATCATTGTCAACATAATATTCGATGTACATTTTTATAAACATACTATATTACGAACATAGCGATTAATGACATGTTCAATGATCCAAACCTTGACGACGCCTGACATATCATTAGATGGCACACGTATAAACATACTATATCACGAATGATTTAAAAAAGTGTATAGTGGTTCAGCCCCTAGTACACCAACATACAAACGATTCAAAAAATAGATGACAAGAACCAATACCCAAAGATGTGATCAAACAACTCACTAGTTCCCATCATCTCGCAACTATCGATTTACTTTTGAAGACAAAACCCTAGATTTATTTGACTTACGGTACACAAAAACACACCACTCACAAAATAAATGATCAAACAAAAGGATGAAGAAGACATAATCAGTCTACGCGTCACCAGAAACAAGATCACCGGTCCTCAAACTTCACAAAATACACAGCTAGGAACTGAGAGAACTTACCTTAGAGATAGGATTAGAGAGTAAGAAAAATGAAAGAATAACCATTGAGAGAGAATGAAAGATGATAGAGAAGATATGAATGAGTAATGGCTGCGCATATACAACATATATATATATATATTAGGTCGGAATCAATAGGTAACAAAAAACCCTCCATCGGACAGATGTGGATTAATCTCGAAAGTGGATCCGTGGGCCTTAGAAAATTGGCTTGGTTCTTACTTGGCCTTTGGATCAATTTGCGGCTCAAATATCACATGTCAAAATTAACAATCCTCCACCTAGCTTTTGTTCATACAAGTGTTTAGGGTCTTCATCGCCAAAAATAAAATAAAATTCCTGTGTAAATAAAACAAAATTGTCAACAAAGAAATTTTAAAAATTGCATTCATGATTTAAACCTACAACTACACATAAAATTAGTTGTACATGTTACTCATATGTATAACAATATATAGCCTTCGTGAATGACTCGAATTTATTAGAAGATAATACTCTTGTTCAAATATTATGAGGATTAATTGGGAAGGAAGTTTCTGTTACTAAATATGTAATATTGAAAATTGAGATGCTTCAATTCAAAATCAAATAACAGATTTGATTAAGAAGATTAGAGTTTTGCGTTGCACGCGATCTCCTTAAAGAAAATTCGGCCTGCCACCGATTGCTTCCTAGGATAAAACGAATCGATTATGGATTTACAATCCCAGAACGAACTGAACCAAGAAACAAGAAGTTTTTAGAGGAGAAATTAATTAGAAAGGAAAAACAGAGAGTCGAGAGCAGATTTTGTATTTATGTTCAAGTTTTTGTTGGCTGTGTTCTTTAATTTAAGAAGAAGAAGATTAAATCACGTGTCCACTAAAACGGTAACCACCTCAACACGTTCCAATATTTATTGTAATATTTTTTTATTTTTCCGATTAAAATTTGAAACAATCAAAATTAATTAATCAGATAAAATTAAATTTAAAAGAATTGGAATTTTTCTTATTGGGCCCAGCCCACGAGCTCCCACGGCCAAGGTCCAATCTTGACATACCCAATTCCAAGCCCAAGTCAAAGCCCAAGCCAAAGCCCAAGACATTATCTCATCTAATCCATTCCCAATTGAACAATAAATGGGAATAAATGCTTATAAGGAGGTGGTGGTTTGTTTGTTCTTCCCATGCGGGACAAGGCCAATTTTTATTTATTTATTTATATCTTTCTTCTCCTCTTTCACACACGAACAATCCCCCACGTGAAAGAGAAAATGACGTTTAGTCGATGAAAGAAGAGCGAGTTCTGCATAGGATAAGTAGGTTTCCCTTTGAACTTTCCTTGAGCAACACATAGGTTTACCAATTGTCCAGTGGATACGTTATCCTTGAACTGTTCAATTTCTTAGTAAATGAACTACAAACCGACACAGAATCCACATTTCTAGTTTGGTTCTCATTATTTGGTCCATTTTGGCTACGGAACCCATCCTGGTTCTGCAAGAGTTTCTAAAGAACTTAGCCTGGGCAGTTCTCTTTTGAAGCGGCCTCACTTCTCTCTTACATAGGTGATATTTCTAAGTATCCAAGTAATACAATACTCACTTAGTAACCATTAAAGCACTTATTTGCTTCCTTCTCTACTCTGTCACTGTTCGTTGATAGGAATTGGTTGAGGCTATTAGCCCCCACAGTGATGAACATAAGTTTTATAGGCAGGTTGTCCCATTGAATCTAGTTCTTGGGATCTCCAATCATTTGAGGTTGGGTTTTCCTTTATAAGACTTATATTTCAGCAGGCTTACTCCCCATTCCGCTAGTCAATTTGTACACTGCATCACGATTTAACCCTTTGGTTAGCGGATCCACTAGGTTATCTTTTGACGCAACATGGTTTATCGTAATAACCTTAGTTGTGATCACTTGTCTTATGGATTTGTGTCAACGGTGAATATGTCGACTCTTTCCATTGTACATTGTACTTTCTGCTCTGCCAATAGAAGATTTACTATCTAATATGTCGACTCTTTCCATTATGGAATGTCCTCAAGGAAGTGGCAAATTCATTTTGTCTCTTCTCCAGCTTTGTCCAAAGCAATGAACTCAGATTCCATTGTGGATTTGGCAATAATTCTTTGTTTTGAGGATTTCCAAGAGATTGCTGCACCAGCTAGTGTGAACACATATCCACTAGTTGATCTCGAATTAAGTGTGTCAGATATCCAATTGGTGTCTGAGTAGACTTCTACTACAGCTGGACGTCTGTTGTAGTGCAGCCCGTAATCTCGAGTGTACCGTAAGTACACTCAGCTTTCCAATGCTCACGACTAGGATTACTTGTATACGTACTCAGCTTGCTTATAGCATAAGCTATGTCGGGTCTAGTGCAGCTCATTAGGTACATTAAGTTTTCAATTATCCGAGCGTATTCGATTTGGGATGCACCATCTTCACGATTTTTGGATAAATGGATACTTTTTTCAAGCGGAGTTCTCGCTATTCCTGCATCATCCTTACTGAATTTTTTGAGGATTGTGTCTACATAATGAGTTTGACTCAAAATTAGACCATTTGCGTTTATGTTGATCTTAATTCCTAAGGTCACATCAGCGAGACCCATATCCTTCATGTCAAATCTAGAATTTAGCACGTCTTTGGTAAACTTAACGATATATTTGTTGCTACCAATGATAAGTATATCGTCTACGTAAAGGCATATTATCACGTAACCTGACTCAGTGGTCTTTACGTATATACATTTGTTACATTCATTGATTTTGAAACCACTATCCATCATGGTATGATCAAATTTTTCACTCTATTTCTTTGGAGCTTGTTTAAGTCCATATAGTGATTTCACAAGTCTACAGAATTTATTTTCCTTTCGTAAAACTGAGAGGCCTTCCGGTTGTTCCATGTAGATCTCTTCATCAAGATCTTCATTTAAGAATGCCGTTTTCACATCCATTTGATGCATCTCGATATTCTGCAAAGCAGCTATCGTAAGGATCATCCTAATGGATGTTATTCTCGTGACAGGAGAATATGTGTCAAAGTAATCTAGCCTTCTAGTTGCCTATAGCCTTTGATCCAAGAGGTTTCGAAGCAGATGGGAGATCCACAAGTTCCCAAGTGTGATTTTGAAAAATAGAATCAATTTCACTTTTTACAGCTTCTTTCCAGAGAGGCGCTTCAGCACACTTCATAGCATCAGTATATGTTTGAGACTCGTTTTTAAGGAGATAGGTGAAATATTCATTTCCAGACAACTTTTCAATTCATGCTCATTTGCTTCTTCTGAGTTCAGGTTCCTGACCTGGTTCAGATTCAGATTCAAATATTTCCATTCAATCTTGGTCTTGGTCCTCAGTTTCGTGTTCTCGATTGACCGAACTAGGTTCAACACCTGCCTTTCCAGGGAAAACATTTTCAAAGAATGATACACTCTTTGATTCCATTATCGTATTTTTTTGGGATATCTGAGAGTTTTGAATCCAATACCAAGAATCGATAGGCAGTATTGTTATGTCCATATCCCGATGAAAATGCAGTCCACTGTCTTGGGACCGATTCTCACACATTTGGGAGGTGGCACCACTACCTTAGCTACACACCTCCACACTCGAAAATGTTTGTAAGATGGTTTTCGACCTTTCCAAAGCTCATAAAGGGTCTTCTCTATCTTTTTCCGAGGTATTAAGTTAAACAGATAATTACTGCTTAAAATTGTCTCCCCCCATAGGTTTTGGGGTAGTCCACAACTTAACAACATCGCATTCATCATTTCTTTTAATGTGCGATTTTTGCGTTCCGCAACGCCGTTTGATTGAGGTGAGTAAGGTGGAGTTACTTCGTGAATTATTCCATTTTGTGCACAAAAATCATCGATCAGAGTTTCATATTCTCCACCTCTGTCACTTCGAATTCCTTTAATTTTTTTGTTAAGTTGGTTTTCCACTTCATTTTTGTACAAAACGAATTTACTTAATGCCTCGTCTTTGCTCTTAAGCAAGTAAACATAACAATATTTTGTACAATCGTCAATAAAAATGTGATAAAGTATTTATTACCACCACACGTTTGTACAATTTTTGGATCACATACATCACTGTGAATCAATTCGAGTGGTTTAGTTTCACGATAAATAGTTTGGAAAGACGATCGAGTTTTGTTTTGCTTCCACACAAATTTCACATTTGTGTTTATTTAATTTGAATTTCGGAATGTGGTTCATGTTAATTAATTGACGAATTGAATCATAATTAACATAACCCAATCGACTATGTCACAAAGTAGAGGACTAAACAATATAAGCAACAAACTTATTATTATTATTATTTTCAATAAATGTCATAATACAACATTTCAAAAGTCCACCCTCTCCATATCCTTTACCCACATACACTCATGATTTACGCAAAGCAAAATTATCACCATTCATATTAATATTAAAGTCGTGTTTCATTAGGAGTGTCCCGAGACTAGGTTCTTTTCATCGCTGGTATGTAGAGGACATTAGCCAGCGTCACGACTCTTCCAGATGTCATCTTCAGTAGCACCTTTCCTCTTCCCTTGACTTCTGCAGGAGCAACATTCCGCATGTACATCGTTTCTCCTTCGACACGCTCGAATAAGGAGAACTGATTCTTGTCCATGCAGATATGGCGAGTTGCTCCCGTGTCTAGCCACCATTGTTTCTTGTTTGATCCCACCAGATCTTCTTCAGAGACAACACATGTCAGGTCGAGTGACTCTTCATCTTTAGTAACGACGTGTGCCTGATTCGTCTCTTTCTTTCTTTTCGGCGCCTTGCAATCTATCAAACGGTGTCCGACCTTTCCGAAATTAAAACATGTGCCTTTGAAGGTACTCTTTTCCTTTCCAACGCCGCCAGATGGCTTCAACTTCTCTTTTCCCTTGTCCGTTAGCTTCCAGTTCTTTCCTGGTTGCTCATTGTTCCTCGGAGCTGTCCAGAAACGAGAGCCTTGGCCTTTGTGCTCGACTACATTGGCCTTGCTGCCGAGTATCAGATGTCCCCTGCTTGCCAGGTTCGATCTATGCTCCTCTTCAGTTTGGAGACGATTAATCAGTCTCGCCATATCTATTTCCTTTCGTTTGTGTTTCAAGTAAATTTTGAAATCACCTCAGCTAGGTGTAATTTTTCAATTATCATCGCCACTTGGAAAGCTTCACTCAACTCCATTCCCTCGGCCTGGATCTTATGCAAAATCAGCTGAAACGCATCAAGCTGTTTCGTAACGCTTTTTCCTTGACCATTTTGAAATCCAGAACCGACCGACGGTAAATATTTTTGCATCAGCATCCTCAGTTATGTACTTTTTCTCCAGCGTCTCCCACAGTTGCTTAGTCGTTAATGCATGCCGGTAGAAACCGCACAAGGAGTCGCTTAGGCCGTTCAGTACATAATTTTTGCACATAAAGTCTGAACAGTTCCGACTTTCAGAATTTGTGTTTTTTGTTTTTCCGAGGATCCTTCAGGCACAACAGGTGCATCCTCCGTCAATCAATCTGCAAGATTTAGCGTGGTCAGATAAAACAACATCTTTTGTTGCCATGTTTTAAAATTCTGCCGGTCGAATTTCTCTGGCGTATCGGCTGCCGCAGGAATAGGCTGCCTGAAAGTTATAGCAACAGGCTGCATTGCATGGTCCGTAACAGCAACGAGCTGTATACCCTCCAAATCGTCTCGTTGTTGTCCGACAGACACAACGAGACTCTGGGCAAGTCCTACAGCCATACGCTGTGGATGAGGCATAACAATAGCAGGCTGTTTCAGTCGGGCATCAACAGGATGCCGTTTCTGCATTCCAGCAACAAGCTGGTTGGAGGTCGCAGCAGCAGGCTGCGCCCCCTCCATCGGGCCTTGAAGGCCTGTTCGTATGCTGTCTTCGCAGCCTTTTCCGCAACAGCCCTCCTGGCCGCCTCGCGCGCTTCACGCCTAGCAGCAGCGATTTCAGCGGCTTCACTTGTTGTGCGGGGTGGTTGAGATAACGGAACAATAGGAGCGGGAGTGTGAGACTCGCTGGGATTCACCTCCTCATTCTTGTCTCCGTCAGCACCATTCTGAACATCATCATTCAGATCATTTAGATTTCTGTCAGGATCATTCATCGTGTCAATCATCGCTTCATCTTCAGGTACAATCTGGGCAGCCGCGATTTGATTGTGGATATGGGAAATTTCGTCACCCATCTTAGATTTCCACATGACGGGAATATGCTTCAAATATTTAGTAAATATGCAATATTGAAAATTGAGATGCTTCAACTTGAAATCAGATAACATATCTGATTAGGAAGATTCGAATTTCGTGTTGCACGCAATCTACTTGAAGCAAATTCGGCCCGCCACCGATTGCTTCCCGGGATAAAATGAATCGGTTAGGGATTTAAAATCCCATAACGAACCGAACCAAGAAACGATAGAAGTTTTTGGAGGAGAAATTAATATGAAAGGAAAAAAAATATAATTGAGAGCAGAATTTTGATTCACGTTCAGGTTTTTGTTGGCTGTGTTCTTTAATTTAAGAAGAAGAAGATTAAATCACGTGGCCACTAAAACCGTAAACACCTCAACACAATCCAATATATATAGTAACATTTTTTTTATTTTTCCGATTAAAATTTGAAACAGTCAAAATTAATTAATCACATAAAATAAAATTTAAAATAATTGGAACTTTTCTTATTGGGCCCAGCCCACGAGCTCCCACGGCCCAAAGGCTCAAGGCCCAATCTTGATTCTTTCTCTCTCTATATATATACCCAATTCCAAGCCCAAGTCAAAGCCTAAGCCCAAGCCCAAGCCATTATCTTATTGAATCTAATCCCAATTGAACAATAAATGGGAATAAATGCTTATAAGAAGGTCGTGGTTTGTTTGTTCTTCCCATGTGGGACAAGGCCAATTACTATTTATTTATTTATATATTTCTTCTCCTCTTTCACACACTAAAAAGAAAAATGTAATATATAGTGGTTCAGCCCCTAGTACACCAACGTACACACGATTCAAACAATAGATGACAAGAACCAACACCCAAAGATGCGACCAAACAGCTCAATAGTCCCTATCCTCTCGCAACTATCAGTCTACTTTTGAAGACAAACCCTAGATTTATTTGACTTACCATAAACAAGAACACACCACTCAAAAAATCAATCAAACAAAGGGATGAATAAGATATAATCAGTCTCAGCGTCACCGGAAACAAGATCACCGGTTCTCAAACTTCATAAAATACACAGCTTGGAACTGAGAGGACTTACCTTAGAGAGAGGATTAGAGAGTAAGAAAAATGAAAGAATAACCATTGAGAGAGAATGAAAGATGATAGAGAAGATATGAATGAGTAATGGCTGCGAATATACAACATATATATATAAGGTCGGAATCAATAGGTAACAAAAAACCCTCCATCGGACGGATGTGGATTATCTCGAAAAGTGGATCCATGGGCCTTAGAAAATTGGCTTGGTTCTTACTTGGCCTTTGGATCAATTTGCGGCTCAAATATCACATGTCAAACTTAACAATCCTCCACTTAGTTTTTGTTCATACATCTATATACAATCTGCACAATCATCATCAACACTTTAGCTGTCTCCAGTAGAACGAAAAAAGGTGAACATCATATTGCTTAGGCGACACTGAGCCAACCGTGTCAACAATTTGGCAATTTAGCAACTTACTAATTATAATTCATTAATATTTATTATACAATATAAAATGCTAGCATTAAATCAAACTTTTAATAACTTTTAAATAAATGGCAAAAATAAAATTTTCCTATAAAATTCCTTGTCGAGGATAATTGGTAGATTCCCAGGTATGTCAATGCAACATACTAGTGGCGTATCATTAGCAAAAGATAATGCAAGTTGATGTAGAACAAACAACAAAAATGTGTTGTATTAGATTGAAAATCAAATACAATATCTTTACAAACATTTAAGACAAAGATCAAGAAATTGTAAAGCAGAGAAAAGTATAAAGTTAACATTTTAGAACATGAGCATCATATACAACAAACAACAATGTCCTCAGAATAAATAACGTCCTCCAGAATAAATATCAAGAGAACATTAAGTTTACATCAACACAACTACAACACTCTCAATTTACAACAAGTTATCAAAGTGCTAAATTTTCCCTCCATTGTAGTTCATCCTGGGACGAGCAAGAAAGTTTGATCTGCAATTGAAGGAAAGAACAGAACATTCACATGAGACATAAGAAAGGGATACACCATGATCACATACCGTGATAAACAAACTCCCGCCACAATAACCGGCACACTTGACGAATGATTTTTTTTTTTTTTTAAATCAGATTATTCCCTTGACACACTAATGGATAAGAACTCTTCTAATTGTATTAGATGTATAGACATTATTTACATAGCAACATTAGTCACTAAAGAGAAAATCACATCATCTTCTGCAAAACTTCGCCATTTTAGTTCGTTGGGGTTTGAGTTTTGTATAGTAAAAAAAATTGAATTGATATAATTATATTATGTGATATAAATAAGTATAGATATGATATTTTTAAATTTGAAATTAAAATTTTAGTATAATATAAAAGAATAAGTGTTTGATTTAACATTTTATGGAAGAACAAATTTCATAAATAGTATAAGACAACAAAGATATTTCAACCAAACACACAAATAATTTTGTAACAAATTTAGTGATTCAAATGCAAGACCATCTTTCAAGAAAAGAGCTAACCTGTACAGCGCTTGCAGCAATCGTTGGACCTTCTACTTTACCACTGAGTGCTCCCCATCAGGACAAAGTGACGTGATATTCATCCTACCCTTTTTGCCACTAAGAACCCCATCCTTAAATGGAGCAATTGTACCAACCATTGAAACAAGTTCTAACTGACCCTACAAAAAAATATATAATCATACTAAAAGGAATTAAATAGATGAATAAATAACAAAAAATCTGATAAAAATATAAGTAAACAAATTTAAGGTTAACCCCAATCAAACAAGAATGAAAAAACAATATAGATGTCAGTAAATTAAGAAACCTCATATATTGAGTGTTCCCATCCTTGCCCATAATGGCAGATTGTGGCGAGTGACAAGATCCCACCGGTTGCATTTACGAAAACAACCCCTGGTTCTATCGTCGCAACTTCCATTACGTTTATGAATATATCCTGAAAAAATATGCCTAGAAGTTTAGTACAGTAAAAGTGGAAGGATAGGAGCTCTCATCAAGGTAAAGAAAGCATAGTTTAACGGCTATGAAGAGACAAATGTATGACGGAGATTAGTCATCGTCAACCTAAATAATCAATGCACTTCATGTATTTAACTACATATTTAATTACAAGCATACTGATTAATGATAAGTGCAATGATCTACTCATTGACGACACGTGGCATACCATTATATAGCACACATATAAATGTTTATGATGCAAGTAAGTCATACAAGACAGATTAAAACAGTTAATACACATGCAATTGTCAAGAGTTTGCATAAGAGAAATTATCAGTATGTTAAAATATTTACCTCCGCTTTGTTGACCGTAAGGATATGCTGTTCGATAGATCCTCCTAGAAAAATTTGTCAAGAGTGTTTAAGGTTAGATCAAATTCATATACTTAGATAACAATGTTAAAAACGCAAAGCCATAATAAAAATCTCTGGAAGATTAGATCTTAAGCTTTACATTCAATAATCTAACCTGGCGCCACAGTCCTCTCTCTGTGAGTTGTCTTTGTGCGTGCCATCGTTCAACAAGAAAATTAAACCTTCGATTTCGAAACTAATCTGTGTAAAATAAAAATAAAAAATAAAAAAATTGCTATACCGAAATGGACAATCAAATCTGACAACGAGTAGAAAGCTCAGATGATCACAAACTTAGATAGAACAACTCTACAAATTTATTTATTTTTTTTTGTCATTGTCATCCTTAAACCCTTCAATGTTTTGTTTTGTTTTTTTTTTTGTGCTACAACCATCTTGCAAGTGTTTAATTGAGTATTTGGAGCTCTTTCCTGTGTTTGAGAGAATGTCTAAGACAAGTAGGGTGGGTATTGAAAAAAAAAAAACAGATAAGAGAAGCTTTGTAAAAACAGGGACAATAACGCAGAGGAAAAAACTGTTGTAGAAATACAAAACCTGTTTCAAGTAGTGAGAGTGAACATTATAGAAGTAAATGTTAGATAGAGGTAATGCTTGTTTTTCTCATCTTCTTTTGGATGCATAATATCATGAGATATTAAATTTTATTGATGGAGAATGTTTGTGTAATTATATATATATAGGCACACACTCTCACATTTGATAAGCGAATGATTAAAATTTGTAGAGAGAGTAGAATATATACACGCACTCTAACATTTTTGATAAATGATTGGTGTAGATTTGTATAAAGACAATATAGATTTGTGAGACATTCAATGTTCATCTTGTACACCTATAAATTTACAATAATGATAATGGATATAGTAACATGTCCAGACTATTGAAACAATTTCAAATAGACCATGCACGATAAATAAATAATTATAAACAAGGCAATAGATAAATAATACACATGTAGACAAACCAAAAGGTAACCTCCAATCAAAAAAGAATGGAAAATCAATATAGATGTCAGTAAATTAAGAAACCTTGTATATTGTGGGTTCGCAATATTGCACATGAAGACAGATTGTGGCCCATGATAAGGTCCAACTGGTTTCTTTCATAGAAACAACCCCAAGTTCTGTTGTCGTAGCATCTCTAATTTTTCTTAGTATACCTTGAAAAGAATGCCAATAAGTTCAGCACATTACAAGTGGAAGTGATAGGAGCTATCACTAAGGTAAAAAAAGTATAATGGAATGGCTATGGAAAGGCAAAATATATGATAGAGATTAATCATCGTCAACATAATATTCAATGTAGTTCATTTTTATAAACATACTATATTACGAACATAGCGATTAATGACATGTTCAATGATCTAAACCTTGACGACGCCCGACATATCATTAGATGGTACACGTATAACTTTTTACGATGCAAGTAAAATCATACAAAACTGACTAAAACATTTAATACTCATGCAATTGTCAAGAGTTTGCATAAGAGAAATTATTAGTATGTTGAAATATTTAACCTCTCCTTTGTTTTAATTGAGAATATGATGTTTGAATCTTCTTATCACAATTTCCAAAATGCAAAGACATAATAAAAATCTTTGGAAGATTAGATCTTATGTTTCACATTTAATAATATTTCCTAAGGGGTCGAGCCAAAGTTTCCTAGCATGCTGGCAGGTCGACCCAGCCACAGTTGTTGGGTTGGAGTATGCAGCCGGCGCCATTGCCTCAGAATCCTTTCTGGAGATAAGATTTTATTTCTTTATGTGCGCCATAGTTCAATCCGAAAAATTAAACCTTTGAAGACTGAAAAGTTATTGTAATGACAATATGAACTGAAAATAGATTTTAACTATGAAAACCACAAGAAATCGAATAAAAAATAATGTAATGTAAAATAGTAAAGTAAGTTTTCATTAAAAATCAAAACCACTTAGAGTTAACAAAGTGTATAGTGGTTCAGCCCCTACTACACCAACATACAAACGATTCAAACAATAGATGACAAGAACCAATACCCAAAGATGCGACCAAACAACTCACTAGTTCCTATCCTCTTGCAACTGTCGATCTACTTTTGAAGACAAACCCTAGATTTATTTGACTTACCGTAAACAAGAACACACCACTCACAAAATCAATCAAACAAAGGGAAGAAGAAGACATAATCAGTCTCTGTGTCACTGGAAACAAGATCACCGGTTCTTAAACTTCACAAAATACACAGCTAGGAACTAAGAGGACTTACCTTAGAGAGAGGATTAGAGAGTAAGAAAAATGAAAGAATAACCATTGAGAGAGAATGAAAGATGATAGGGAAGATATGAATGAGTAATGGCTGCGCATATACAACATATATATATATATTAGGTCGGAATGAATAGGTAACAAAAAAACCCTCCATCGGACAGATGTGGATTAATCTCGAAAGTGGATCCGTGGGCCTTAGAAAATTGGCTTGGTTCTTACTTGGCCTTTGGATCAATTTGCTCCTCAAATATCACATGTCAAAATTAACAATCCTCCACCTAGTTTTTGTTCATACAAGTGTTTAGGGTCTTCATTGCCAAAAATTAAATTAAATTCCTGTGTAAATACAACAAAATTGTCAACAAAGAAATTTTAAAAATTGCATTCATGATTTAAACCTGCAACTACACATAAAATTAGTCGTACATGTTACTCATATGTATAACAATATATAGCCTTCCTGAATGACTCGAATTTATTAGAAGATAATACTCTTGTTCCAATATTATGAGGATTAAATTGGGAAGGAAGTTTCTCCAATTTTATTAATTCCTTAGCCATTATAGCTTTAATGAAGTGAAAATGTACATCAACATGTTTAGTTCTGTCATGAAATACGAGATTCTTACACAATTGATACCAGATCTAGTATCCAAAAAAATAGTAACGAAATTATGCAAATATCTGATTTTGGAGATTAAACCTTTGAACGAAATCTTGTAGGAGATTTTCAAATATATTTAAGGTAGAATATATATATATAAATGATATATGTATAGAAATAAAAATAAGTATCATGCATGTTCGTATAGTAACTCTGAAAATCTCATCAAAATAAAAAATACATCTTTGATTGGTGATTATCAAGGTCGATCTCAACGAATATGCCAATATGCTATGTTCAATTAGAAAACGCGGAATGAGTTAATGCTATCTAACGGCTGAAAAATAACCTAGTTACTAAAACTGAATTTAACCTAACTAAAAATATATATGTGGAGTTATTTTTGGCCGATGACAAGTGAGGCCGGTAATGCACAAACCCGCACAACCCGAAACCCGGATCCAGTAACCCGAACCAAATCCGGTCTTCTGTGAAACAAGCGGTCCACAGCTGAACCGAACCCGGTCCTGTTCTCTGACTTATATATAAAGGGGCAGAGGAGAGGGGGCCCGGTTTGATACATACATACAGACTCTCACTCACACTCTCAGATTTTCTCTCTCCCCGACTCCAGCGATTCTTCTCTCCTAAAAGCCCTAATTGCGACGGCGACTCCAGCGATCTTCCTTGGGTTTCTCCGGTGATCTGTCCGGCGATTTGACTGGTTCGACTGAGCTCTTTGATAAACAGCCTGTGCTGAGGCTGTTCCTCGGTTTGATTTACGATTTCGAGCATTTCTTTACAGTGTATTGAATATATTGTCTGTTAGGGAAGGGTTAGGCTTAAATCATTTGTGTTTTCGTTAGATCGTGGTCTGGTTCGCATGTTTGTTGCGTTTCCGTGGATTTTGGTTGTATTTGGGTTGTTATTGTGCATTACAGTGGGTGTTAGGATCGATTTTAGATTGGGTAACCTGAGTCCGAGCATTTGCTTTCGTTTAATAAAAGATTCTTTAAGTTCTTTGGTTTAATTCGTGTGTTTCTTGTATATATATGGCATATTGATCTTGAATGTGTAACAACAAGTGGTATCAGAGCCTATATGTCATTTTGAGTTTACTGGAAAGTTGAAAAGCGAGATTTATGGTGAACAACTTGTTCTCATTGTAAAAACCAGAAGGTTTTTTGTAAATAGATTCAAGGCTGTGCGAAATCTAGTTAGAGAACATTACTGGATTGAAAACTTGTTTGTGAAGTGGTGTTAAACACCCTTGAAAAGTTTGATTTCTCCTTGAAAAGGCTTTAGTTAGCCTTGTAGGAGATTAAGACTTGAAATCACCCCGATATTGGTTGATTTGTATGGTTTTCTTTTAGCTAAACCATCCAAACTTTACTAATTTGTGTATTAAGTGCGCAGTGAACAAGTTTTGTTAGGTAAAGTGGCCTGGATTACGAAAAGAACGGCAAAGAACTGTTGCGGAGCAAGGAGTGGGTAAAATTGCATTTCAATACAAGCTTTTAATGTGCTATTTGAGTGTTGTGCTGTGCTTGTTTTTAAAATTGGCCGTTTGAGAGTTTAATTGACTATTTTGAGGTTTTAGTTGACTGTTTGAGTGAATTTTTGTTGGCTGTTAGTTGCTTAGTTGTTTGTTAAGTGATTTGTTGTGGTTGTTGAGTGGTTAGTTGCCTAGTCTTGTTGTGAATCAGTTTAATAACTGTTTTTTAGTTAGTAATATTAACTACCCTAAAAGTTGGTTTTCAAAAGAAACTAACTCAAGGATTGGTTGATATTAATAGGTCAAAATTGAGGTTGTTTTGCAAATTCTAGTTTAGCTAAGCAAAAACCAGAAGCTGGTCGTTTTTAAAAAATTCAATTTTGTGTGAAACTGGACTGTTTTTGAAAATACAGTGAAATATTTTCTAAAATCTGTAAAATGGCAGGTCAAACCTATTTTAATATACAACCATTTGATGGAAAAATTGATTTTTTTATTTGAAAACAAAAAATGAGAAGTGTTCTTGTAACCCAAAGATTAATAAAAGCTGTGGAAGTTGATCCAGCAGCCGAAATTCCTACTGCAAAGAGGAATGAGCTTGATGAACTTGCATCATCTTGTATTATCTTGAACTTAGCTGATTCTGTAATAAGAAAACTAGGGTCTTATGAATCAGCCAAGGACTTGTGGGACAAGTTAAATGAAATGTATACTTAAAATTCTCTTCCAAATAGAAAACATCTTTTAGAAAAGTTTTTTAGTTACAAATTAGACCTTTCAAAGTCAATAGATGAAAATTTAGATGTTTTTACCAAATTAATTCAAGATATTAAACTAACAAGGGATAAAAAAATAGATAATTACAACTCTATTGTCTTGTTAAATGCCATTCCTAGTGCATATTCAGATGTAAAATCAGTAATAAAATATGGTAGGGATGAAATTACACTTAATGTGGTTATAAATGGTCTAAAAAGTAAGGAAGTAGACTTGCCACTTAATAAATCTAACAAACAATCACATGGTGAAGTCATGCATGTTAGGGGTAGATTTCCTTTTAGGGATAACAAGAATGGTTCTTATTCAAATACTAATAAGCATGGAAATAGCTCATATAATAGTCAATATAAGAAGAAACCTAGAAGTAAGTCTAGAAATAGGTCTGAAACACCCTCTAAGTTCATTAGGAGGTGTTTTAATTGTGGGGATCCCTCACATTTCATTAGGAACTGCCCTAAGAAAGGTAGAAACAATGCAACTAATAATAACAATGTTAACATAGGAACAGCCCCTATAAATACTACTTTGAATGAGCAAGCAAACTTGATATTACATGATGAAGGATGTATGGGTGATGTTTTGTTGTAACAGCCGATTGTTCAAACATAACAGATTTTAACAAAAATGAGTGGTTATTAGACTCGGCTTGTACCTATCATATGACTCCTTTTAAGGAATTTTTTTGTGATTACAAAACTCTTTCAAATTGTAATGTTACAATGGTTGATAATAGGGTTAGTGGAGTCATGGGAATAGGGACTGTTGTGTTAAGATTTGGTTCAGGAAATGTGTTGAAACTTTCAATGTGAGACATGTTCCAAATTTGTCAAACAACTTGCTTTCATGTGCTGGTTTGTCTTCTCTAGGCTTAGAGGGGAAATGGGGAATGAATTTTATGAAAATTACAAAGGGTTGTTTAGTTATTTTCAAGGTTGTTTTGAAGAATAACCTCTATATGGTGACTGATGTGCCTGAAATTAAATCTGAATTGTGTGTTAATGTTGTAAAAGATAACACTGTGTTGTAGCATAGAAGATTGGGTCATTTAAGTAATAGAGAGTTAAAGATTTTACAGAAATCTGGATATTTTGGTCTTGAAAAACTTTCAGCTTTACCATTTTGTGAAAATTACATTTATGGAAAACACCAAAAAGTTTCATTTCCTCAAAAACCAACTGAAAACAGAATTTTTTCAAGAGATTGCTTGGAATATCTTCACTCGGATGTGTGGGGTCCTTCAAGTGAACCCACACATGGAGGGAGAAGATATTTTTTTTCAATAATTGATGATTTTTCAAGAAAGGTTTGAGTTTTTTTGCTGAAACAGAAATCTGATGTATTTGAGATCTTAAAAAACTGGGAAATTGCAATTGAAAATCAAACGGGAAAGAGGATTAAGTGCTTAAGAACTGATAATGGCTTGGAATTTTGCAATACTTGGTTTGATAATTTTTGCATTGAAAATGGAATAAGAAGACATAAAACAGCCCCTTACAACCCCCAACAAAATGGGGTTGCTGAAATGATGAACCGAACTTTATTAGAAAGAGTTCAAAGCTTATTAGCTTCTTCGGGTTTATCCAAGAGTTTTTGGGGCGAGGCTGTTAAAACAGCCTCCTACCTAATAAATTGATCTCCCTCAGTACTTTTAAAAGGTGCTTGTCCCGAGTCTATTTGGAGTGGTATGCATATAGATTTGTCCAATCTAAGAGTTTTTGGCTGTTTAGCGTTTATACGTGTTTTAAGTGATAAACTTGAGCCTAGGGCTGAGAAATGTATCTTTCTAGGATATCCCGAATGAGTAAAGGGATATAGGTTGTGGTTAAATTCAAAACCTGGTTTTAAAACATTTATTAGTCGAGATGTAGCATTTAATGAAAGTGAAATGCCCTGTTTGAAAGAAAATCAGTCCGTAATTGATGAAAACTCAGCGATTAGTAACTCAAATAATACTCAAAGTGAGGTGGAGCAAACTCATTCTAATTCAGCCGAGGAAGAGGCTGAATTAAGTGAGAATTTGGCTCCAAATGTGACTATTTTTGATACAGCCATCTATACCAGCTGCCGCGCATGAACCGATTTCAGCGCTCCTCTCTAGAGAAGAAGCAGAACGCGCCATCACCTACAGCCCTTTCCTCTGCCGGGGACTTCCAGTGCTGATCTAGATTACAGCACAGAAGATGCTGAATCTGGACCAAGCAGCAGCCCTGGAAACTTAAGTGAAGTTTCTGTTTCTGATTTTGCTGATATTGAACCTTATAATCTTGAGAATTATCAACTAACTAGGGATAGAAGTAGACGGAACATTAGGCTTCCATCTAGATTAAATGACTTTGATGTTACTTCATTTGTTCATAATGTATTTGAGTCATTAGATGGGAATGAACCAAAGTCATACTATGAGGCAATAAATTCAAAACATAGAAATGAATGAGTTAAGGCTATGAATGAAGAGATAAAATCTCTAAATGATAATAATACCTGGAATTTGGTGCAAAGATTGCCTAACTATTTTGTAATTGAATGTAAATAGTTGTATAAAATCAAACAAGATGAAAATGGAGTTAGATTTAAAGCTAGATTAGTTGCTAAGGGATATACTCAAAAGGAAGGTATAGATTACAATGAGATATTTGCGCCGGTTGTTAAATATTCCACTATAAGATGCATGCTTACTTTGGTTGCTTATTTTGATTGGGAATTGATACAATTAGATGTAAAAACAACATTTTTACATGGTGATTTAGTTGAGAAAATATACATGAAACAACCGGAAGGTTACCTTGATAAAAATAAAACAAATCATGTTTGTCTTTTGAAGGAACCACTTTATGGATTAAAACAGTCCCTTAGGCAATGGACTTAAAATTTGATGAATGCATAAGATCTATGGAATTCATTAGAAGTAATTTTGACCATTGCTTCTATTTTAAGATAGCATGTAAACATCCTATATTCTTGCTGTTGTATGTTGATGATATGTTGTTGATGGGTCCTTGTTTGGAGTCAATAAATCATGTGAAAGATTGTTTAAGCAAGAAATTTGATATGAAACATTTAGGGGATGCAAAAGTAATACTTGGCATGAATATAGTGAGGAATAGAATGGATAATATGTTGTTTCTTAACCAATCCACTTATGTTAAGAAAATTCTGAAAAAAATTTCAATGTGTAATGCAAAATGCTCAACAGTCCCTTTAGCATCTAATTTCATTTTAACTAAAGATCAATATCCAAAATCTGAAAGTGATGTGATTTACATGAAAAATATTCCTTACTCTAATGCCATATGCTCAATCATGTACCTAATGGTGTGTACTAGACCCGATTTAGCATATGCCATTAGTTGTTTGAGTCGCTATATGGCTAATCCGGGTGTGGAACATTGGAATGTTTTAAAATGTGTGTTTAGGTATTTGGTTGGTACTATTGATGTTGGTTTAGTTTTTGGTAAACACATAAGTGAGATTATACTAAATGGGTATGTGGATTCCAACTATGCTAATGATAGAGATTCTAGGAAGTCAACTACATCTTATATTTTTACACTATGTGGTTCATGTGTTAGTTGGAAATCTCAACTACAACATATAGTTGCTCTTTCTACTACCGAATCTGAATATGTGGCTATAACGGAAGCATAAAAAGAAACTTTATGGTTGAAAGGTCTGTTAAGTGAAATTGGATATTTGAAATATGATGTAACTGTTTTTTCAGATAGTCAATCGGGGATCCAACTTTGTAAAAACCCTGTTTTTCATGACCGAACTAAACATATAGATGTTAGGTTTCATTTTATACGTGATATTGTGTCAAAAGGGCTTTTGAAACTTGAAAAAATTCCAACCGAATATAACCCTACGTACATGGGGACTAAAGTTTTGTCGTTTTCAAATTTTAACTTGTGTAAGAAAACGGTGTATATTTATACTTTTGATTAAAATTTGTTTTTCAAAACTGTAATTTAATTTTTTTGAAATCTGTTTTTTCCAGCACTATTTTTGTTTTTTTTTTGGTGTTGGAATGAAATTTTTTTTTTTTTGTTGTTTTGAGAATTCTAATTTTGGTAGATAAGTCCGCAGGTTAAAAGATTGAAAGCTGTCGTTGCTCAGACCGTGATGACACCCATGATGTGCCACTTTCTCCATGCCCAAAAAGGTGGAGATTGTGGAGTTATTTTTGGCCGATGACAAGTGAGGCCGGTAATGCACAAACCCGCACAACCTGAAACCCGGATCCAGTAATCCGAACCAGATCCGATCTTCTGTGAAACCGGCGGTCCACAGCTGAACCGAACCCGGTCCGGTTCTGTGACTTATATATAAAGGGGCAGAGGGGAGGGGGCCCGGTTTGATACATACATACAGACTCTCACTCACACTCTCAGATTTTCTCTGTCCCCGACTCCAGCGATTCTTCTCTCCTAAAAGCCCTAATCGCGACGGCGACTCCAGCGATCTTCCTTGGGATTCTCCGGTGATCTGTCCGGCGATTCGACTAGTTCGACTGAGCTCTTTGATAAACAGCCTGTGCTGAAGCTGTTCCTCGTTTCAATTTACGATTTCGAGCATTCCTTTAAAGTGTATTGATCATATTGTTTGTTAGGGAAGGGTTAGGCTTAAATCGTTTGTGTTTGGGTAACCTGAGTCCGAGCATTTGCTTTCGTTTAATAAAAAATTCTTTAACTTCTTTGGTTTAACTCGTGTGTTTCTTGTATATATATGGCATATTGATCTTGAATGTGTAACAACAATATATATGTGTATAACATGATGAATTTTGAGCAGAGTCCGTAAAAAATAGGTACAGTCCGAAAATACGATTCGAATCTGGCACAAAAAAAATTATGCTTGGACCTAAACAAATAAGCCCAAATTTTTTGGGATGTGCCTGGCCGGCACGCAAATAAACCGCGCCGATTCCAGACCATGAAGGTCAAACTGTGCCTGACCCAGCTTGGTTTATTAAAATTAATATATAAATTTTAATATTTTTATATTTATATAATAAATAAATATGTAATGACAAAAATTAAGATATGGTTTAACGGTGTTTTTTTATTTGTTTTGAATTTGGGGTTGCGCGTTCAATTCCCAAATACACTATTTGAGTAAGAAAATCATTACATTAATTTAAAATTGTAAAAAAAAAAAATTAAAACACATTTCACAACTGGATTGGGTGGCCCAAATTGCTACCTATAGTTTTGAGATGGGCCGGTGGATTTGTTTACTAAAAAATAATTATTTAAAGTCTTATAATATCAATAAATTAATTATAAGTGCTATCTATTTAATAATATTATCATTTTTATTATTATTATTATTTATGCTAAATATTTTTAAATGATAATAATAATAATTTAAATTTTTATGATTTGTTCAAGTATTTTAAAAATATATATATTTTTAAAATATTTGGTGCAATTTCTGATAATTTTATTCTTAAATTAGATTTTTACATAATTAGTTTGAGTTCAATGAGCATAACATTGTTTTCTTAGCTTTAAATAATTTTGAGGGAAAGGCTAGCATATGTAAAATGTTCAAAACAGAACCTCATAGTTACCGCATCTTTATTATGAATAAACAAGTTATAATTTTCAAAATGTGCAAGTGCAGAGAACATGAACGGCATGATGTTTTGTGAAGCCGATGATGTCATATCATATACCAGTATTTATGAATTGGCGGGGAAAATAGCCACATCCAACTTCATGAGTAAGAAGAAAATATCATTTTTGTTAAAAGTTATTTTCAAAATAAAATATATACAGACCGTCACAGAGTGTCTTTCTTAAAAGAAAAAAAAAAAAAAGAAAAACCAATAGAAATAGTTCATGTCGAATTTATCTATACAAGAAAAAATCACGTTGAATCTAACTAAGTTGATTCTATCACATAGAATAAAATATTTCATAATCAGGCTAACAAAATCATGATCACCACAAAGCTTATCTCTAGTCTAAAACTAACATTCTAGAAAATGACCATGATATACAACAAACAACAACGAACATTTCAACTATAACACTCTCACTTTACAATAAGTTGTCAGGCTGCCAAAATTTTCCCTCCATCAATGCTTAACTTGTGGTTTGATATATTTATCTCATCCTCATGCCGGACGAGAAAGAAAGTTAGATCTGCAATTGAAGGAATGAGAATGTTAAAAAAGACAAAGAAAAGAGAGAAAAAGCAACTACACATGAGAGACAAGAAAGAGACACAAGATGATGTTATATAAATAAAGTTATGTAATATTTTGAATGTTACATTAAGTTTTAATATAATATAAAAGAATGAAATGAAGATGTTTGATTTGATATTTATCAGGAAAAAAATTTAGTAAATAGTAGAAATCAACCAAAATCTTCCGATCAAACATAGAATTAATTTTATCACAAATTTAGTGATTAGAATCCTAGGCCTTCTTTCAAGAAAACTAACCCGTAGAGGAGTCGCCGCAATCACAGGACCTTCTACTCTACCACTCAATAGATTTCCATTGGGATAAAGTAAGGTTGCATTTATCATTCCTGTTTTTTCGCATAGAGTTCCATCTTTAAATGGAAAAAATGTAACCGGTGTGGAAACAAGCTCAAACAAACCCTACAGAGAAAAAAGAAAGATATTAGAAACAAAGCATTAATTAGATAAATAAATAAAAATCTGATAAAAACACAAGTAAACAAACTAAAGGCAAAACCCTATCAAACAATAATGAAAAACCATATAGATGTAAGTAAATAAAGAAACCTCACTATTGTAGGTTCTCCATGTTGCACAGGTAGGTGGGTTGTTGTGGGTGATAACGTGCACGTGTTGTTATCACAAAATCAACCCCACGTTTAGTTATAGTAACATCCATTACTTTTGTTAATATATTCTGAAAAATATGCCAAATAAGTTGACTACATTACAAGTGGAAAATGATAGTAATAAGACAAGCTCTTATCAAGGTAAATAAGGTATAGCGACGACTATACAAAGACAAATATATTGCCGAGCATCATTATCAAAGCAAACAATCGATGCAGTTTATTTGTGTATCTACATAATAAATTATGAGCGTAGCTATTAATGGCTAGTGCAATGATCTACACCTTCAAGACGCATTGCATACTATTATAAGATACAAGTAAAAAATGAATAAAACGCCTAAAACACATGCAATGTCCAGAGTTTGCCAAATAAAAATTGTCAGTTTGTTGAAAAATTTAACCTCTCCTTTCTTGATAGTGAGAATATGCTGTTTGAATTTTTCGAAATTGGTAGAATCTGCAACCACAATTAGTCAAGAGTGTTTAAGGTTCGATCAAACTCTTATAGTAAGCTCACAATTTAGGAAATGCAAAAACATAATAAAATCTCCGGAAAATAAGATCCTATACTTTATATTAAGTAATATTACCTGAGGACTTGGGCCTTGGTTTCCTAGCACGCTGGAAGGTCGACCCACCCACCCACTGTTGTTCGGGTGTAGTATGCAGCTGGTGCCATTGCCTTTAGAACCTTTTCTGGAGACGAGATTTTATTTATTTAATCGTGCTATAATTCAATCCGAAAAATTAAACCTTCCAAGTTTGAAAAGTTATTGTAATAACAATATGGACCAATAAATCAGTATCACGAAGCCGAAGCTTTATATGTCGAATTGTATAGAGTGGATCAACTCAAATCCATTGGCCAAGAAGTTGACATACAATATATTGTCGGGATGGTTAAAGTCTATTAAATTATCTTAGCGTGAGACATCCAATTTCCTCCTAGTACAATGTTAGGAACTTAATTCAATATGGAAAGCTTACGTTTAGAGAATTGGAACACACTTGATTTATTCATCCCAAAAAGTGTGTTCGGACTTACAAGAAAGTTAGGTTGAGGTTTGGCCTCGTAATAATTCCTTTGAAAAATCGTCGTGCAGGGGCGAGACTAAAAGAATTACCTATACGAACATGATGTTTTGCTGCCTCAAGAAATGCTACAGACCTGGCTTTCGATATGTTTGCAAATGGATTGAAACACATGGCTTGTAAAGTGTCAAGTGTAACTTGTTGGAAAACGAAGCTTTTGTATATATTATCATCATGTATTTAATATGAGTTGATAGGCTCAGTCCTTGGGACACCTAGATTCTCGAATACTTGGAGTGTGTATTGTACTAAGATGGAAATTCAGTCGTGGCGATATTTTCTTACGCATTAGCTTGTTATGTATGTTGAAAAGTTTGAGAATAAATCATGGATAACGACAAAATGGGGATGATTGTTGGTTATTTTGTTGTTATCGAATTTATTCGAAGATAAGAAATGTTGTATCGAGCTATTTTTGGGAAGGGTCACGTGGGGTGCGCGCTCGAGAAAGCCTATACAATATTGAACGAAGTGTAAAATAATAGGATGAATGTGAAAATTATGGTACATATTGTTTGAAAAATTATTGTTTTCAATATAGAAATTAAATTAATTAATTCTAATTAATTTGTGCATTTAACCTTCAAAAATTCAAATTTAATAGATTTTAAATTTGAATTGACAACATAGATTGAATCTTTTTCAATTTAAAATTAAATTTTCATTGCATATGTGTCTGTTGAATTTAAAATTCAATTTCAAATCTTTTCATAGACTTCAAAATTTATTTATATGTTATCTTCACATAATTTTTATAGAGAAGAGAGAGTGGCAAAAAGTCACAAAAACGGTTAATTATGCACAATCTTTTCTCATAAATATATTTTTCAGACGCAAATAATCTTCCAACTTTTTACTTGTTCGATTTTTCGTCTAAAATTCGAGTATTGCATTGTTGTATCATCATACGAATTTCATGTAATCCGGGACGTTAATAGGGTCAAAATATCATACAAGGAAAGCGAATATATACGACTCAAAGTATATCCAAGATTGTGTATACTTTGCAAAATTCGATTTCTTCTTATTTTCATTCAGTCCCGATTTTTCTCCAGCAACAATTTCCTTATATTTTCTTACTTAAACTTTGCCATGCTCTACATATATTCACTTCAAGCTGTTATTAATATTTTAATTTTTTATGTGCTTGATTTAAGCAGCCACATTCGCATGGGGACTAAGTTCAAGTAGACCGAGTAACTCGAATTATTCAAAGGGTTTATGTTTTACTTTTATAGATAGATGAGGACTATGAAATTATTTTGAAGTACTGAAAATTGATGTGTCGGCCTTCATTCTTGGTTATAGTATTGGTACGTTATAGCTCCATATTGTTATGGTGTATGATGAAACTGTTGCACGGCCGCAATTGGTAGTTTCCTCTTGTCGCAATGCTGTGTCTTTATTAGAAGTCATAACAAATTTAACCATGAAAAGTATTACAATTGTTATAAAGTATAGTTTATATTTAATGTTACTAGGAGTTATGCCTTAAAAAATTTATTTTGAAAAAAAAAAATTAGAAAATTTGTGCTATATGTAAGTCAAATTATTATTTTTAGACAATATTTTTCCGATTTTGCAATTTAGAACAATATTTTCCGATTTTGCAATTTAGAACAATATATCCGCATATGGTTTTATTTTTTTCCTCTGATGCCGGAAGAATCAAGTGACAGTCACGTGTACCTATATGGACATGTCGACGTTGAAGTGGACGCAACCGGAGCTAAAGTGGTCGCTGATGTGGGTGGTAGACAATTATGATGACATGGCAAATAACATATTAATTTTAAAAATACACATTTTTGTGTTTATTCCTATTTGTGTTGGTTGGACAAAATTGAAATTAACACATTTGTATCTATTAATACCCAAAATTAATTCAACCCAACCTCAAAATTTAAAATTAATTCATACCCATTTCAATTTGATCCATCAACAAATGCAAAGCCAATGGAAGAGTAAAATTAAATAAATCAATAGAAGTGTCAATTTATATTGTGGATTCGATCAAACCTCATAAACAAAATTACAAATTAATCAGCGAAGTCAGAATTCGAATAAACCCAAATTAAAAAAAAAAAAAATTAAAATTAACAATATTAAATAGAAGCAATATTCTGAAATTTATTACATGAAAACCAAAGGAACAGAACCTTGAATTAAATTAAAGCAAACTAGGTTTTCCTGTTCGTTGAGCTTCTGAAATTGGGGAGAAACCAAATAAATCCATCTATGATTTTAGATCATGCAGAGAGCTTAGACGATTTAGCAGAAAACGAAAATGGTGGTTCGGAAGCGCGCGGTGGCCGGCAGTTTCAAGCGGCGATTGGCAGCACCTCGACGGCGAGAAGCGGCGACTCTTGAAGCATTTCCGGCAGCAGTGCACAATTTCCGGCGGATGGTTTTCTTAGGCGACAGCTCCCAAATAAAGTAATGATGACGATAGTACAAACCAAATTGAAATAACGATAAAATATTTTATTAGTTTTTTAAAACAATAAAATCAATTTTCCATATCACCGTCGCTGATTGACCAGATCACGTGCGACTACATCTACCTCAGCTCTAGGATGTCCACGTAGGTGTACGTGACTGTCAAGTGCTTCTTTCTAGAGCCGGAGAACAAAAATAAGGTTGATGTGTGGACATATTGTCCTAAATAAAAAAAAATAAAAAAATGTATCTAAAAATTATAATTTAGTTTACATATAGGACAAAATTTGCAAATTTTCCTGCAAAAAATTATACATTTATAGTCAATAACAATTTTTTTTTATGCATGACAAGTGGCCCAAAAAAAACCTTTATGTTATGGGTTTTCATCGTAACAAGTAATAGATGAGTGAGTTTACTTCCGATAAAAATTTGTCACAGAAGCTTGTGACTTGCTGCAAACTTAACCCCTTTTCATTACCAAGTACATGTTGTAACTTGACAATTTTTATCGCGAGTGCATCTTATTTTGTAAGGAAATGATTTAATAAATAATTACAAATGGAAAAATTAAAGAAGACTTAAAAAATTGAAGAAGCAGGAGAGACCATAGCCTTTTGTTTTAAATAATTAGATAGCTTTTCTTTAAGTTTAATTTGATTATTTATTTAAAAATTAACAATAAAATTAAATTTTTACTCTTATACTCCCCCGTCTCAAATGAAATGGAGTTTCATAATAGATCAAGAAATATTAATATTTTATTACTTAGTAGAAGCGACTAAAAATTTTGGATATTTTTGCACTTTACGTGTAATTGAATTTGTAGTGGTATATTTATTTTGTAATTTAAATAAAATTAATGATATTTTTAGTATTAATGCATGATTATTTTTTTTAAAATAAAAAAATTGATATTATGAAGTGCGAACAAAAATGGTAAAATAGATTCTTTGAATTGAGAAAGAGAGTATTTATTTTGGTCTTCATGTTAGTTTAATTAATTAATTAATCATATTTAAATTTTGATTATTTTTATATTATGTTATATAATTAAACTAACCTTAAATTTTGGCCCACTTTTTTCAAATTAAGTCCATCACATTCAAAATATACATGAAAAGTGACAGAAAAATCGTCATAGACGGTTTTTCTTTTTAATTATAAATACTCTCACATACGGGTTACTAAACCTACTCTCAGAAAATTAGAATATACCATCGTCATTTGATAGCCAGAGTTTGGCAACGTCATCCTAGTGTTGCAGGATCTGACAATATCTTTTCAGGTTCCAAAGTTTGGCAACATCTTCCCAAGGGTTCCAGGGTTTGGCAACATCTGTTAGTTTAATTAATTAATTAATCATATTTGAATTTTGATTATTTTTGAATTATCTTATATAATTAAACTGACCTTAAATTGTGGCCCACTTTTCTCCCATTAAGTCTATCACATTCAAAATATACGTGAGAAGTGGCAGAAAAATCGTGACGGACGGTTTCTCTTTTTTATTATAAATACTCTCACATACGAGTTACTAAACCTACTCTCAGAAAATTAGAGTATACCATCGCCATTTGATAGCCAGGGTTTGGCAACGTCATCCTAGTGTTGCAGGATCTGACAATATCTTTTCAGGTTCCAAAGTTTGGCAACATCTTTCCAAGGGTTCCAGGGTTTGACAACATCTGTTAGTTTAATTAATTAATTAATCATATTTGAATTTTGATTATTTTTGAATTATCTTATATAATTAAACTGACCTTAAATTGTGGCCCACTTTTCTCCCATTAAGTCTTTCACATTCAAAATATACGTGAGAAGTGGCAGAAAAATCGTGACGGACGGTTTCTCTTTTTTATTATAAATACTCTCACATACGGGTTACTAAACCTACTCTCAGAAAATTAGAGTATACCATTGCCATTTGATAGCCAGGGTTTGGCAACGTCATCCTAGTGTTGCAGGATCTGACAATATCTTTTCAGGTTCCAAAGTTTGGCAACATCTTCCCAAGGGTTCCAGGGTTTGACAACATCTGTTAGTTTAATTAATTAATTAATCATATTTGAATTTTGATTATTTTTGAATTATCTTATATAATTAAACTGACCTTAAATTGTGGCCCACTTTTCTCCCATTAAGTCTATCACATTCAAAATATACGTGAGAAGTGGCAGAAAAATCGTGACGGACGGTTTCTCTTTTCTATTATAAATACTCTCACATACGGGTTACTAAACCTATTCTCAGAAAATCAGAATACACCATCGCTATTTGAGAGCCAGGTTTGGCAACATCATCCTAGGGTTCCAGGATCTGGCAACATTTTCACAAGGTTCCAAAGTTTGGCAACATCCTCCCAAGTGTTCCAGAGTTTGGCACACCATCTTCTCACGGTTCCAATCTACCGTTTGCTTGAAGAAGAGAGTATTGAGAACAAATTTAATTTTTAACAATGGCTGGAGGTTTGTTTAAATTCCGCTTCCGCTAACATATTTGATTATATGTTTATTTTCTAACATTTGGTATCAGAGCAGTTTTTCCCTATACCTTACTTTGAATTTTCTTCTCGTCAAATTCTTGATCAAGATTCGCTTTAATTTCTTATTTGAAAATATTTTGCTTTTTTATTTTCAAAAATTATTTTGCAATATTTTCTTGATCAAGATCCGATCCTGCGATTTGAAAAAATTTCATTTTGCTTTTGAAGAAAATTTTGAATTTTATTTTGAAATTAATTTATGCAAAGTATTAAATTTCATGTGTTTCGATGGAGTGTTCATATTCTTTTTGTGCACTTCATATCTTTGTCAACTCCCATGCACAATTAATTACCTTGACGAAGTGGTTCCGTGTTGAATTATTCGGATATTTTCTTGAATTAATTGATGTTTAATCGGGATCGTATTATATTTTCTTATTCTTGGGAAAATTACGCTGCTGCAGCTATGCATTTGATCGATTAATTTGTTTGGTAATCATCCTTATTGTTAATCTAGATGACATGCATGCGGACTTGATTATTATTATTATTAAATCAGTAGTGCAAAATTCTTGTTTATTTACTGACTTATCTTATTTATTGTGAATCGATGTTGTATATCATCTTCGGACCAATAGATATAGATATTATAGATCACTTGCGCGTCTTTCTTGATCACTGTGCCTGCATATGACTTGATTTCTCATAAGAAATAATGAATTAAATATATACATACATTATGTATCTTGTATGTATCCCATGGTCACATTTATGCATATTTATTATTAATTATACATAATTCATGGAATAAGATTGAAGTGCCAGAGACATATATACACACGTAAGGGCATATTTGTCTACATAATTATTATTTATAATTTTGGTGAAGCTTGCAATTGATATTGGATTTGCCCTATTGTTAAAACCGCACGCTATTTTATTTTATTTTATTTTTTTTGGCAATTCGTAATCGATTTATTTGCTCCAATTTTCATTGTGAGTTAAATGTTGCACTCATCTTAATCGATTTGTTAGTTTGATTAAATTTATGTCAATTAGAATAATACAACTCTTAAATTATCTCAATGTGTGCAGATATGAGATTATTATTGTTGTTTCTAATTGGCTCAATCTCTATCTTTTAAACTTGGACCAGTTATTGAATCAGATATGTCGTGAGCATTCGGCATTATTAATTAATATGTGATTCATTTATGTAATTCAATAGAATACTATAGCCGAGCACTGCAATGATATTTGTTACGCAGCGTCCATTTAGTATTTTTTGGACTATTTGATTATTTTGATGAGTCCGTAAATTAATTGTTGTTGTTATAACTTTCATATGTACTGGACATACATAGTTTATTTTAAGGTGAATTTTATTAGCAATAAAGAGTATAATATATTTTATGAATTTGTTGAAACAGTAATGTTGCCATAGCAGCCTCTGCTGTGTAAATCGGTTTATTTTATATGTTAGAAGGTTGTATATGTAGTTTATAAGGCTGTTGATTGACCCAAAGGCAAGTCAACGATTAAGTAGCTACATGCATGTTTAATGACATTGAATGTGGTGATGATAATTTGGTTATTTGTGTGTGAACAATAGTTTTGTCCAAAGATGGAGTATTGTTCGACACACTACTTTAGTATCAACTTTCAATTGTCAAAACAAATTTATTACTGGCGAGTCAGTAATTTGTCCAAAGACAATTGCTGATGTAGCTCGATGACTTGTAATAAGATTGCTAATTTATTTTATAAATTCACATACGGAGGACTCAATAGCTATAGACATGTGTACTTCAGATGTTTGTGATTTATTTTGAATTTTATTTAATTGGGGAATAGCCACAACATCCTCGATTAATTAAACATTTATTCATGATTTATTTTAAATCACATTAATAAACATCGATTGTAATTATCATATACAATGTGATGAGATCTACCGACAGGAGTCTTGTTATGTTTATATGAGTGATTAGGATAAAATATCGAGTTGTATTTCTTAATCTACCCACAGGAATTAAGAAAAGGAACACAATTTGATAGTTTTATTGTAAAGTTTTGGTTTGAATCTAATTGAGTAAAAACTTTAGCCCATAGGCAAGTCTTATGTCTTTAGGTTCATATATTAATATGTTTACATTGGTAGAACATGTAATTTACTTGTCTCGTTCATTGATGAGCATGTATATTTAATTTTGGAGCGTTTAATCCTATAAAATTCTCTGAATTAGGTGTGATGTCCCCGAATTGACTGGTGATAATTACGAAATATGGAAGGAAAGGATCCTCCTTCATTTAGGCTAGATGGACATTGATTATGCCAGTCATTCAGTTCTCCACCATGAGATTCACGGGTGTGAGGGGTGTGTGCGAGCACATAATGCGGATGCGGGACATTATCCTACAACACACATAAAGATAAATGGTCCATCAATGAGTTGATGATCATGTGTGTTCAAGAGGATGAAAGACTATTAATGGAGGAATGTGAGAAAATTTAGTCTATAAGCTTAATAAATCCATATATGGATTGAAGCAAGCCTCCCGCCAATGGTATTTGAAATTTCATGATGTTATCTCTTCATTTGGCTTTGAGAAAAACGTCATGGATCACTGTATGTACCAGAAGGTTAGTGGGAGTCGTATTTCCTTCCTTGTGTTGTTCGTAGATGATATTTTGCTTGCAACTAATGATAAAGGGATGTTATATGAGCTACCTTCAAGGTATGAAGGATTTCATGCTTATGTATAGACAAACTGATGTCTTGGAAGTGATTGGCTACTCCGATTTGGACTACGCTGGCTGCATTGACACTCGGAAATCCACATCGGATTATGTGTTCATGTTGGCTGGTGGAGTTATCTCTTGGAGAAGTGCAAAGCAGTCTATCACTGCTACTTCACTATAGAGGCTGAGTTTGTTTCATGTATCGAGGCTAGCTCGCATGGTGTATGGTTGAAGAGTTTCATATCCGAGCTTAGAGTCGTTGACTCTATTTCTAGACCGATCAAGTTGTACTGTGACAACTCTGCTGCGGTGTTTATGGTTAAAAGCAATAAGAGTGGGAGTCGAAGTAAACACATCGACATCAAGTATTTAATCTTAAGATAACGTGTCAAGGAAAATAAATTGGTCATTGAACACGGTAATACAGAGTTGATGCTTGTGATCCCTTGACTAAAGGCATGCCACTAAAGAATTTGAGGGATCACGTAGCAAGTATGGGACTTGATTCTACAATGTAGTTTATTTGTGCACATTGTTATTTGAGACTCTTATTCAATTTGATGTTTTCTCGTTTTATTGTGCATATATTTGTTTATTATTGAGAAAAACTCGCTTAAGTTTAACCCGGAATAAATATAAGATTTATTCATTAAGTTGTGAATTTAGTTTGAGGTGCTTGACATATCGTAATACATGGAAGGTAACATTCGTTTATAGAAGACCTACCGCCATGATTCGTATGTAAGGTTTCTCGTTATGTTGTGATGGTTTGAGTGGGCCAAGTGGGAGAATGTTATTTTAATTAATTAATTAATCATATTTGAATTTTGATTATTTTTGAATTATCTTATATAATTAAATTGACCTTAAATTGTGGCCCATTTTTCTCCCATTAAGTCTATCACATTCAAAATATACGTGAGAAGTGGCAGAAAAGTCGTGATGGACGGTTTCTCTTTTTTATTATAAATACTCTCACATACGGGTTACTAAACCCACTCTAAAAAAATCAGAATACACCATCGCTATTTGAGAGCCAGGGTTTGGCAACATCATCCTAGGGTTCCAAGATCTGGCAACATTTTCACAAGGTTCCAAAGTTTGGCAACATCCTCCCAAGGGTTCCAAAGTTTGACAACACCATCTTCCCACGGTTCTAATCTACCGTTTGCTTGAAGAAGAGAGTATTGAGAACAAATTTAATTTTTAGCAATGACTGGAGGTTTGTTTAAATTCCGCTTCCGCTAACATATTTGATTAGATGTTTATTTTCTAACAACACCATCTTCCCGCCGTTCCAACCTACCGCCTGCTTGAAGAAGAAGATCTCAAGAACATATTTAAATTTTAGCAATGCTGAAGGTTTGTTAATTATCATATTCGCTTCCGCTAATATTTGATTTAAGAATTATTTTCTTACATTTGGTATTAGAGCCATTTTTGCGTCTGCCTTGCTTTGAATGTTCTTTTCATCAAATTCTTGATCAAGATTCGCTTTAATTTCTTATTTGGAAATATTTTGGTTTTTTATTTTCAACAATTGCCTTGCGATATTTTCTTGATGAAGATCCGATTCTGTGATTTGAAAAATTTTCATTCTGTTTTTGAGAAAAAAAAAATTGAATTTTATTTTGAAATTAATTTATGCAAAATATTAAGTTTTCGAATTTTTCTTGTGTTTCGACGGAGTGTTCAAATTCTTCTTTAATGTCTTCTGTGCATATCATATATGTGTCAACTTGTATGCGTAATTAATTACCTTGAGGAAGCGGGTTCATGTTGAATTATTGAGATGATTTGTCCGATTAATTTACATTGAATCAGAATTGAGTAGATTCAAGAATGACATAGATAATTATTTAGTTTTGGATCAATCAATTAATTTGCATGTTCTACCAATTCTTGGTATCGTGAATTGATCTCTTAATTAAAATTAGTCTTGATTGAAGTTTAATTTGATTTTATGAAATTATCAATCTGCAATCACATGAATATTTTTTATCGGAAATATATATGAATCCGTACTTGTTTGTGTATTCGTTCTTGTTATTACCATACAGAAAAGTAATGTCATTGCATTTGGAATAATAATTATATTTATGTATTAAGAGTATTATTAATTTATTTAATACTTAATGCAATCGAGTACACATTAATTTCTTTTGATGAAATACGGATTGAAATTATTGAAAACACTGTGTTACTGGATTTGGAACCATGTGAATTCATCCATGTCGTTTATTATTTCATGTTTGATTGAAAATTATTCCGCATGTATTAATCTGCATGCATGTGTACTATGTATATTAATTATGTGTGTGTGAATTCACATATGCATGGTCTGCAATTAAGTTTAATATGTGCAGATGTGTTCATTCGTTTGTTTATTTATTTATTCATTAATCCAACGGATTGACATGATCGGTTGAGTGTTTGCAATCGATGCTGATAATGATGTATATATAATGCAATATTGATTGATATTTGGTGTTTGCATGAATTTTGCGTATCAATTGATTATTTAATTATAAAATAAGTTGATTATTTCAATTAGAATGAGATACACATATGTACATGGAGTGCATATGCTTGCAATCAAATTTATTTATTTATTTTTATTGAATAATTTATGGAAGGTCATGCTCAATTAATTGGTAACTTGTAATGCCATATTTATTTATTTATTTCTTATGGCTGTTTTTGTGAATACTCTACTATCATTATGATTCATTTGATGATCCAATTAATTTGAGGTACAACAACATTTGTTTTTTCGGCAATATGCATTTATTCAAATTCGACTATAAGTATTTATTGTATTTTTTTATAGTCTCTTTTAGTGGTATATTTTTTCTCCGCTGCATTTAGTATTTTTGGACTATTTGACTATTTCAATGAGTCCATAAATTAATTTTTGTTTTTATAGTTTTCATATGTATTGGACATACATAGTTTATTTTAAGGTGAATTTAATTAGCAATAAAGAGTATAATATATTTTATGAATTGGTTGAAACAGTAATGTTGCCAAAGCAGCCTTTGCTGTGTAAATCAGTTTATTTTATATGTTAGAAGGTTGTGTATGTAGTTTATAAGGTTGTTGATTGACCCAAAGACAAGTAAGCGATTAAGTAGTTACATGCATGTTTAATGACATTGAATTGGTGATGATATTTTGGTTACTTGTGTGTGAACAATAGATTTATCCAAGATGAAGTATTGTTCGACACACTACTTTATTGTCAATTTTTGACTGTCAAAACAAATTTATCACTGACAAGTCAGTAATTTGTTCAAAGACAATTGCTGATGTTGTTTGATAACTTGTAATAAGATTGCTAATTTATTTTATAAATTCACATACGGAGCACTCAATAGCTTATAGACATGTGTATTTTAGATTGCATGTTCATGATGTTTGTGATTTATTTTGAATTTTATTTAATTGGAGAATAGCCACAAGATCCTCGATAAATTAAACATTTATTCATGATTTATTTGAAATCACATTAATAGACATCGATTGTAATTATCATGTACAATGTGATGAGATCTACCCACATGAGTCTTATTATATTTATATGATTAATTAGGATAAAATATCGAATTGTATTTCTTAATCTACCCACAAGAGTTAAGAAACGGAACACAATTTGATAGTTTTATTGTTAGGTTTTGTTTGAATCTAATTGAGTAAAACTTTAGCCCACAGACAAGTCTTATATCTTTAGATTCATGTCTTAACATGTTTACATTGGTAGAACTTGTAATTTACATGTCTCGTTTATTGATGAGCATGTATATTTAATTTGGAGCGTTTAAATCCTATGAATTTCTCTGACATTAAGTGTGATGTCCCCGAATTGATTGGTGATAATTACGAAATATGGAAGGAAAGGATCCTCCTTCATTTAGGCTGGATGGACATTAATTATGCCAGTCATTAAGTTCTCCACCATGAGATTCATGGGTATGAGGGATCTGCGCGAGCACATAATGCGGATGCGGGACATTATCCTACAACACAGATAAAGATAAATAGTCCATCAATAAATTGATGATCATGTGTGTTCAAGAGGATGAGAGACTATTGATGGAGGAAGGTGAGAAAATTTAGTCTGTAAGCTTAATAAATCCATATATGGATTGAAGCAAGCCTCCCGCTAATGGTATTTGAAATTTCATGATGTTATCTCTTCATTCGGCTTTGAAGAAAACGTCATGGATCACTATATATACCATAGGTTAGTGGGAGTCGCATTTGCTTCATTGTGTTGTACGTGGATGATATTTTGCTTGCAACTAATGATAAAGGGATGCTATATGAGGTACATTCAAGGTAGGAAGGATTTCATGCTTATGTATAGACAAACTGATGTTTTGGAAGTGATTGACTACGCCGATCCTGACTACGCTGGCTGCATTGACACTCGGAAATCCACATCGAGTTATGTGTTCATGTTGGCTGGTGGAGCTATCTCTTGGAGAAGTGCAAAGCAGTCTATCACTGCTACTTCCACTATGGAGGCTGAGTTTGTTTCATGTATCGAGGCTAGCTCACATGGTGTATGGTTGAAGATTTTCATATCCGAGCTTAGAGTCGTTGACTTTATTTCTAGACTGATCAAGTTGTATTGTGACAACTTTGTTGCGGTGTTTATGGCTAAAAACAATAAGAGTGGGAGTCAAAGTAAATACATCGACGTCAAGTATTTAACCTTAAGATAACGTGTCAAGGAAAATAAAGTAGTTATTGAACACGTTAGTACAGAGTTGATGCTTGCTGATTCCTTGACTAAAGGCATGCACTAAAAAATTTGAGGGATTGGGTAGCAAGTATAAGACTTGATTCTACAATATAGTTTATTTGCGCACATTGTTATTTGAGACTCTTATTCATTTTGATATTTTCTCGCGTTATTGTGCACATATTTGTTTATTATTGAGAAAACTCGCTTTAGTTTAACCTGGAATAAATATAAGATTTATTCATTAAGTTGTGAATTTAGTTAAAGATGCTTGACATATCGTGATACATGGAAGGTAACATTCGTTTATAGAAGACCTACCGCATGATTCGTATGTAAAGTTTCTCGATATGTTGTGATGGTTTGAGTGGGCCAAGTGGGAGAATGTTAGTTTAATTAATAAATTAATCATATTTGAATTTTGATTATTTTTAGATTATCTTATATAATTAAACTAACCCTAAATTATGACCTACTTTTCTCCCATTAAGTCCATCACATTCAAAATATACGTGAGAAGTGGTAGAAAAATCGTGATGGATGGCTTTTTAATTATAAATACTCTCACATACGTGTTACTAAACCTACTCTCAGAAAATTAGAATACACCATAGCTATTTGATAGCCAAGGTTTGGTAATGTCATCCTAGTGTTGCAGGAGCTGGCACTATCTTCCCAGGGTTCCAAAGTTTGGCAACATCTTCCAAAGGATTCCAGGGTTTGGCAACACCATCTTCCCGCGGTTCCAACGTACCGCCTGCTTGAAGAAGAAGATCTCAAAAAGAGATTTAAATTTTAGCAATGACTGGAGGTTTGTTAATTATCATATTCATTTCCGCTAATATCTGATTTAAAAATTATTTTCTTACATTTCACATTTAATAAACACCTTCTAGTGTTCATATATATACATTTATATGTACATAAACCAATTGATATTTTCCGTTTTTGCATTTTTATTTGCAATTTTTTGTTTTCGTTATCTATGTCGATATTCTAATTATCGTACAAAATTAAATTTTATGTTATGTTTAGTAAAATTATAATGGAAAAATCCGATCTTATTAAAAGGAATAGATACGTAACAATGATACGTACCAACCTTTCTCCACTATAATTATTATTGTATATTTACTTGGTATCACAACATCACAATAGGCTACCATAGCTACTTTTTTTTTTTTTGTTATTTTTATTATTCCGCTACTAATAGCATGTCCTTCATTGCGTTGTTCCTTAGTTTCTATAAAGTGAATATTAAAATTTTCTGTGATCCCTTATGTATATTTATGTGTTTGCTAAATAGAACATATTAAACATTCTTAGATCTGAATGATTGTTTCAAGCTTCAAATATATATATATATATATTACCGTAACTGTTTCATTCATTGTTTGAATGAGATTTTCTGGTTGGATGTAATTGTCTTGATTAAATCTAATACTCTAATCTACTAGTTAGATTTTAAAAAAAAATACGCAAAAAATAAAAAATAAATAAAAAAAAGGACATTACATTTAACAAAATCAATTAAAAAAAAAAACAAAACAAAAAAAAACACCATTTTGGGTTGTCTAATATAATTTTTTTTTTTTTTTTGAAAATGTATGAAGTATATCATCAATATCAGTAGAATTGTGAGTATATATACAAGCATTTTCAAATTTTAATTAAATTATAATTTTTTGTTGGAAAGTCGTGAATGTCAATCAACCTTATGCTTTGTTTGTCTGAGAAAATATATATTTTGTTGTGAAGTTCATTGGTGTATGTGTTCCTTTATTTGTGTGATCATTATTTTATTAAAAGTATCAAATATTTTCCTTAGTTTATGCACAACTATTTTTCACTTCAAATGTTTGAAATTCCAAGCAATATGAAACAACTAAAGCGGTGCCCTTGAAACTTCTTTCCGTAAAAAAGAAATAAATTATAATAATATTATTAGAGTTTTTCATATGTTTATCTTATATTTTTTAATATTTTTGTGTATACATATTAATGTTTATATTATATTTTTTAAACTGAGAAGTTTTTTGGTTGAATATTTTCGATGGAAAATTAATATGATATGCTATATATATTTTTATTAACATGATATAACTTGAGTAGTACCATATAAAAAACAATACTATCAATTACTACTTATAACTCCATGATTTTGTGACAAAAAAGGAGAAAATTTCAATATCCAAATTTAATTAACAATAATTAATAATGTAAACTTTTTTAATGTATTTTGAAATTCGTATAAATAAAAGTGGATATAATTCATCAATCCAATTTTCCTACCAAAAAAAAAAAAACTAATCAAGATCATTGGACTAGTATAAATATTCAACATCCATGCATGAAAAACCAAACACCTATATACCAATGCATCCTTCTTTTGTTTCCTCTTTTCTTGTCTAAGTTCTTACAAGTTAGAAGCGTTTCTTATTTTTCATCTTCGATAACATGAGCAGTTCTGAAGATCAATCCGAATCGTTGCAGCAAAAGCCTGGCGGTTGCAAGATCCCTTTGTAAAAGATAGAAAAGGAAAGCAACCGTCGAGTTACTTTCTCCAAGCGCCGAGAAGGGCTTTTTCAAGAAAGCTAGCGAACTTTGCACTCTTACCGGTGCAGAGGCTGGGGTCGTAGTCTTCTCGCCCGGGAGACAAACCCAATTCAGTTGGGCATCCAGGTATAAACAGTGTATCTAACAAGTTCCTCACCCCAGAGAATACTGGTGTAGGTAATCAACAGAGAGAGGTTCTACACACGGAGGGGATGCAGCAAAATGGACTTGATGGTTTGGCTCAAGCTGAGGCTGGGATAACTGCAGAGAAAGCAAAAACAGAAGATCTAGACAGGCTAAGGAGGGAGAGTATGACATGATACCCCTGGGAGGCGCAGGTTTGGAGGGACTCGGATACAACCAACTCCAAGTCTTGAAAGAAGCTGTTACTGATTTTGGAAAGAATGTGAGCAATATAGTCTTAATGTAGTTGTACTTGTTTTATTTCTTACAAATAAATTGCCATTTAATTTCTTCTTATCTCAAGTGATCGCAATCACCATGTTTCCAATTAGTCTATTTAAGTTAGGTCATTGGTTAAGTTGGGGAATAGGGCATATATGTTTACAATCCTTGTCGTTTCATAAGTCATAAGTGATGTCTAGATATTCCATAGCTAGGGATAAAAGGCAGTGAAGCAAAACGTCATCAATCTCGTATGCATAATTAATTCAATTTAGAGTACAGATATGTGGTAATGCAGAATCTTAACATCTTCACTTAGTTGTATTTGTGAAGTTGCCTCGCGGTTTTGAACTTGTATTTTTAAATATACCAATATGCCTAGAAAATACTAGTAATTATACTTTTGTTATGATTTGATATGGCGGTATAGTTTTTAGTATTGTTTCTCGGAAATTGGACAAAAAACCAGCATTATGGAAGCTGAAGGAAGACAAGGTGAATTTTGTGTTTGCGAATAGTGAAGGTTTTGCATGCTCGGGAATTGATGGTTGCAATTAAACACAAGTTTCAAACTTTTTCTTTAAGTTTAATTTGATTTTGATTTTTAAAATTAACACTATATTTAAATTGTACACTTACATTTTATTTGGTTTAAAAAATTTATTAAACACCTAAGATTTTATATAAACGTATATGTACATAAATCAAATGATCTTTTCCCGTTCCGTATTTGTATGCAGTTTTTTTTTTCAATATATGTTGATATTCTCATTATCATACAAAATTAACTTTATTGTTATGTTTAGGAAAATGATAATGGAAGAATCCGCTCTTACTAAAAGAGAATAGATGTGCAACGCTAATGTTCAGCAATGTCTCTCTACTGAAAATATTATTGTACATTACTTGGCATCACTACAACATAATAGGCTACCATTGTTCTTTTTTATAAATAAATAAATTCACAGCACCCTAATTTCACTCATTTTTATATGTTATAAAATTTTAATATATTCAGACATTCTAAGATTTTAAAGATTGTTCCAAGCATCAAAATTATATATATATATATATATGTATATTATATTGACTATTCTTGAGTGCAGTCTTTTTTTTTTTTTATGTAAATAGTTTGCTAGAAACTTTCTTCATATAACTCTGTCTTCCATATAATCATTGCTAAAATAATACATGTATACATACATGGTGAATATCATGCATGATAATTAAAAGAGACAGAGAAGTTGGGGTTAAAAAAAAGCATAAATCGTATTGGTTCACTTATGTTTTTGTTTTAATATTTTTAAGGTTAACATAATTGTTTGATTCATTGTTTGAACGATATATTTTCGTATTGGATGTGATGTTTTGAGGAAAAGTTATATATGAGATACAAATTAATCAAACAATAATAATGAATATATATTTTTTCAAACCGAATGCAATTTCAATTCGTTAATTGTCTTAGTTTAAATCTATCCTCAAGTCTATTATTTACATTGTTAAAATATATTTAGAAATAATATATTATATTTATGTAGTTGTCTTATTTAAGATATTCGTGGGATTCTTATTTTATTTAGACGATTTATATATCATTATAAATATGTACATATTCTTATAATTGAAAAAGAAATTTTGAGTTTCATATTCTAACATGGTATCAGAGTCAAATTCTCTCCGGATATATCCATGGTCCGTTATATCTCGTATATATTTTTATATTTTATCAATGTATTTGCTTCTATCCACAATCGTGCTGTTATTTTCATATGGTCTCTGTCTCTACTACTCCACTGAGAGAGTCTACTTTCGACTCTAACGTCGTTGAGAGTCCTGTTTTCGACTCTAACTCTATTGAGAGCGAGCGAGTCATGTTTCAGACTATAGCTCTGTTGTGAGCGAGCGAGTCATGTTTCCGACTCTAGCTCTATAGAATGAGCAAGTCCTGTTTTCGGCTCTAGTTACGTTGTGAGCGAGCGAGTCATGTTTCCGACTCTAGCTCTATAGAGTGAGCAAGTCCTGTTTTCGGCTCTAGTTACGTTGTGAGCGAGCGAGTCATGTTTCCGACTCTAACTCTATAGAGTGAGCAAGTCCTGTTTTCGGCTCTAGTTACGTTGTGAGCGAGCGAGTTATGTTTCCAACGCTAATGATGTTGAGAGTTTTGCTTCTGACTCTTATCCAGTGGACGGCTACACCACTTTCAGTCAATCTTGGCGAATTCGAATTCGTACGTGGAAGACCTCGGCTATATTTTTTTTTGTCACTTCTGACAAACTCACGTTTATTGATGGTAGTTGTGTTATTTAGAAGCAATATATATTATATTGATGGTAGTTGTCTTATTTAGAAATTTGTAGGATTCTTGTCTTCTTTAGACGATTTATATATCATTACAAATATGTATGTATTCTTATTATTGAAATAGAAAATTTCAATTTTATATTCTAACATAGATAAAAGTCCCATCCTTCAATATCATGATTAGGTCGACTCCCCCCATCGTAGCCACGCCCGGTGCCACGAAATGATTGAGAACGTTGCCTGTGTTTTACGACTACCTGTCCCCGATTGGTCAACCCCGGTACTCTACTATATGCAACCTATTTATAGTTGGGCAAGCTTTGATGCCTCTACTCCCAACAAGTTGCGGGTCCAGAAGGAGCGACAGGTCAAGGGATGTTTGGGGCTCGCCCTAATGAGAAAGAAAATAACATTTGAAAAAATGATAATCGAAAACATTACTTTGAAAAGTCCATTATCAAAATTGTTTTTTTTTTTTTTTTTTTTTTAAAAAAAAGTCCATTACTTTGAAAAAGTAAATTAAGTCATCGGTGTTGTGACCAATATACTAAAAATAATAAAAAACGAAAAGAATCGAAAAATAAAATTATGTGATCCACCAAGGTGTGCACTACATCTATAAAAGAAGAGAATAATCTTATTAGAGTTTTATAATGGGACACATTGCATTATAATGGGTATTTATAACAACCCAAATCAAACATAGCTAAATTGACCAAAAAATAAGCTAAACAATCAAAATAGAGTATTGCACTAGACCAGCCATACACGACTCAACAAAGTGGCAAATAAATATCAAAACACCAGATTCAATGCATCCCAACGATTGGTACTAGTAGAATTGCGACTAAATATCAAATTATTTTCTCGGGTTTTCGGGATCCACTAGCAGAGTCGGAGAGAGCTAGAAAGAACAAGCAACTCTAGACCTAGTAATAATTTATTTGGATTAAATCCTGAATGCTTTGAACTTGTGTAGTCAATCAGTCTTGTGCTTTATTAATCTGAAAATATTACTCCCTCCGTCCACTTTAAAGGTTTATATTTGTTTTTTGCGCGTTAATATTTGAATATTAATTATTATATCAAAATATAGTACAAATTAAGTAAAAATGACAAAAATACTTCTATTAGTATCTTTTAATATAAATATAATGATATTTGTATAAAAATATATACAAATATAATGATATTTTTAACGTTAAGTATAATGACGTAGAAGGTAAATGTAAACTTTTAAAGTGCACGAAGGAAGTATTTGTTATTGTAAAGTTCATTGGTTAATTCGATAAAATATCATATGCAAAATTATTTTTCACTTCAATGATCGGAAATTCTAACAACATGAAATACCAAACCCAGCGAAGCTTGCCCTAAAACTTTTACCCCTTAAAAAAGAAATAAATTATAAAAGTGTTGTTAATATCCTTTCATATGTTTTCTGTTTTTATTTTTAGATACATATTAATGCATACATAGGGTAGTTTTTGGTTGTATATTTTAGATGGAAAACGAATACTATATGAGATAAAGTTTTTTAGAAAATTAAATAAATTGAATAGTAAAATATATATATATAAAAAAAAAACACTATCACTTACATAACTTCAAGATATTGTGACAAAATTTAGGAAAACTCCAATATCAAATATTTATTAAGCATAATAAAATTTTTATTAATATATGGTAGAATATTTATAAACTAAAAAGTGGGTTACTCTATCAATACAATTATGCTGCAAAATAACTAATAAAGAATGTTTTCACTAGTATAAATATTGAACATCCATGCATGAAGAAACACAAACAATTATTACCAATTTATCCTTCTTTTGTTGTCTAAGTTCTTAGAAGCATATCGTTTTCTCCTTCCTCGACAACATGAGCCGTTTTGAATATCAATCCAAATCTTCACAACGAAGGCCAGGCCATTGCAAGATCCCATTGAAAAATATAGAAAAGAAGAGCAACCGCCTAGTGACTTTTTCATGCGCCGAGAAGGGCTTTCCAAGAAAGTAAGTAAAATTTACACTCTGACAGATGTAGAGGCTGGCGTTGTAGTGTTCTCGCCCAGAGAGAAGGCCCATTCGTTTGGGCATCCAGGATAAACTTTGTATTTTGACAAGTACCTCACCCTGAGAACATCGGTGTAGGTAATCAGCAGAGAGAGGGTCAAGACTTGGTGGTGATGCAGCCAACTGGACTTGATGAATTGGCTCGAGTTGAGGCTGGGACAGCTGTCGAGAAATCATGGTGCAAAGAGTTGGAGAGGTTAAGAAGGGAGAGTATGATATTCCTTGGAGGCCCAGGAGGGACTCGGATATGGACAACTCAATTTGTTGAAAGACGGTGTTACTAACTTTGGAAAGAATGTGAGCAATATGGTTGGTGGAGTACCCATTGCTCCACCGGCTACAAATGTAAGTGTGGTCTGTCCATTTGGAGCGGGGCCAAGCAGCATGGTTTCACATAATCAGTGGACGAGGCAGAGTGGTAGTGGTAATGGCAACATAAATTATCTCAAAGACGAGAACTAACAAGGTGGTTGGTAAATGAGTCAATGCTAGTAAAGAGCGGTATTTCTTATATTTTTAATTTAAGACTAATGAGTTTTATCTATGTTGGAAACCATTGTCGTCATTGTTGGTTCTTGTTTATATTTTTTCATTATTCTGTTGCATTATTGAATGTTTCTTGTTAAACGACTTCATAACTAACATCTATTTATTGTTTCAAATTTTATTCTAAAGTTGATTTTATTATAAGGTATTAATAAGTGTTATTTAGACTAATGTCCTATTGCACATACTATATAATATGGAAGAATTATGTGGAACATATATCTGCACAAAGACATAGGTCATCAATCCACCATACCGGACAAGGGCTCGCACACATGAGATGGACTATGGCCGAGAACCTAGGGCGGAAATGTGAACCAGTGACAATACCCCCAATCCAAGTCGCAAACACCCTTGTGCTTTGCTACTTGAGTGAACCGATGTTTCTTTTCACACCCTCAGCATGCCTCAAGACGTCAATCCGTCGACCCTTTCCTGCACACCACTTTTAGTACTCACCAAGAGTCAGCGAAGTTTTCATAGTCGACCCACAACTTGCCCATTCATAGTCCACACATCATCTGGGACACTCTTTGTTGCGGCTTGTACATCTTTTACCCGAAGATCGTCCTTAACGTGGTTTTTCCCTCACGAACAAAACTTGCCCACCTTGGCGCACCTGCATGATCGAGCGTACTCCCTCCCTCAAGAAGCACTCCCATCTGGAATGTCCAGTCCACTTGGGCATGCTCTTCCTTGATGTGCCATCGACATGCTCTCCCTCGGAGAATTTAGCACTCGTCCACTTCGTTTGTCTCGAGTGTCAACGTCTATATTAGATGATATAAATGATCGTCTCACCTAAAAATTTAAACTATTAGAAAACACATCATTAATTTATTTATCCGCACATGGGAGTCCCCGACACTCTTAATCAGTTTTGAACTCACATTAACTAGTAAGAAACTATTAACCATAGTTTTAGGTTGATTTACAGATTATAGAAAATAAGGGTTTGTATAGACCTATTTTCATTTAAAAAATATGTCTTAATAAACTTGGCTGTTATATCCATTTTCCCTTTACTGTTCTCTGTCGAAAAATATACCGTGGAGCACCTTCAATAAGAACACCACATCAGGTCACATTGAATCCTCGTATTCATTTCTTAATAACAGAATAGAAGAAAAAAAAAAAAAAAAAAAAGAAGAATAACAAGAGAAAAGAAGTCAAAACATTAAACCAACCAAAATAATTGTAAACACAAGAAGAGAATAGCATGATGATGGGGATCTTATAGAATAAAATGACTCGGGCAACTTCTTCTCATTATCAGAAACTATGGAATAACACATACACGTATATAGATGTATGCCGCATACTAATCGGAGATCGGGTTGTATGCTTTTCTATAATTCTATGTTATCGTGAGTGCATGTAAACGGATATATCTATAAAATATATCTCAATAAACTTTCCGATGCCAAACTAACATATTATTGTGCATATATAATCACTGCGAGCTGAATGTAAATTTAGTTTTAATTTTATATTACAATTTTTAAAAAAAAAATTACGTGAAGATGAACTTATAAAATCGTATAACACATTAGTATGGTACAAAATTGCTCAATCCTTGTGAAAATTTATTAAATATTTACATAAATAGTGATAAAAATAAAATGAATTTGTGATGTAATTTTTTTAAAACAATTGAAGTATTAGCGTATTACCTAAATATATTCAAACATATACTTTGCCAAAACTACAGCTAAATTATTGTACTTCATATAAGATAGTGGATATTGGTTTAGTACATACCAAATTCGATGGGATAATAAAACAGCACAGTACAAAAAAACACGCAAAAGACGTAACAAATATATATTAGATGTTGTAGATTAATTATTTCAACGATTCTCTCAAGTTTAGAAACTTAAAAGCACTGTGTTACGTACAAAAATAATAATAATAATAATAATAATAATAATAATAATAATAATAATGTATAGGGTTTATAAATTGGATTGATATATAGTCTAATGGGCCTGATAATGGTAGCAGAGTCTTAAAGGAGGTCGGACAAGATAAAGTCGGGCGAAGAGAGATGAGACGGTCGATACGTAGGTTGGTCAAAAGAGGAAGTCGGACGAAGAAGGATGAGACGGCCGATAGGGAGGTCGGTCAAAAGAGGAAGTCGGGCGAAGAAGGATGAGACGGCTGATACGGAGGTCGGTCAAAAGAGGAAGTTGGGAGAAGAAAGATGAGATGACAAACACGGAGGTCGGTCAAAATGAAGGTCGGGCAAAAAAAGATGAGATAGCAGACACGGAGCTCGGACAAAGAGGAAAAGTCTGTTAATTGGTCGGGCGAAGCAAGGTTTGTTAGTTGGCCGCTTAATTAAGCGACCTGTTAATCGCCTGATCGATTGGCCGGTCACTTGGTCAGACAGTAGTTCAGTCGCTTGAAAGGGCGGTCAGTTGGTCGCTTGATTGGGCGACTAATGAATCGTCTGAACGAATGGTTGTTCAGCCGATTGAAGGGACCAGATGGTGGTCGTTTGATTGGGCGACCAATGAGTGTTTTGGTCTAGCGACCAGTTACTATCTGGATTGGTCGGTCGGTCGAGCCGGTTAAGTCCTGTAATTGGCAGGAGCGGTTGGCGAGACGGTTAAAGACACGTGTCAATGGAAGAGGATTTAGTGGGCGGTTGACGGCGATTGCTGTAACGAAACAGACGACGGTTCCAAAATGTTTCTTTAGGGAATATTTAAAGAGGAGGTTCGCAATTGGCAAAAACATCTTCAATCTTCAATCGATATCAAATTCACTGGAATTTCTTTTGGGGATCACCATTTACTTTTTCAGTCAGTAGTATTTATTTTCCTAGTTTACTTATGTATCGTACGGTGTCTAGAGATTCTTAATCTCAAACATTTATTTTATCAAATTCGAAAATAATTTCTATTTTCGGATATTACTTTTTATTGTTGAAAATCGGCATCAACAATTTGGCGACCACAGTGGGAGAAAGGCAAGATTGCTGATCATACGTCAAAAGAGAATGGTATACGATTGAGGTCTGGCCGAATCGTCAGAAGGATCCACACGGCAGGCTCACAGCCCCAAGTATCATCAACACCGGTGGGAGAAACAATTTCAACACCTGCTATGCTATGCCGAATGCAGGGGAAGCACCACAAGTACCTGCCAATTGGGTGTCATATGTTCAACAATTAAACAATCAGCAAATTTTGGTCATGCAAAACATGTTGCGTGAGCAACAAAACCTCATGCAAAATATGTTAGATCAAGCTTTATCAAGGGTTACTCTGCAACCCACCCGGTCACCGCCAGCGATGTCACCATCCAGATTACAAGCAAATTTTGCGGGGCCATCATATGTATACAGCACTCTTCCAAGTGCCACTACCAGGGTTGATAGGGGAAAGACTCCTCTAACGTATCCAAATAATGTTCCACTGGGTGTCAAAGCCGAGCCAACCGTCCCCAGAGAAGAAAGATTGGAAGGTCAGGCTTATAATCCCATTCTTGTGTTCGACCCTATTGCACCCAGAGTGGATCAAGTTCTGCAGGTGCATTTCGGAATGAATCCGCAAACGGTGAACTGACTGGCTTATCAGAGGCCATTTCCAGAGAAAATCATCAATGAGCATCCTCTTCCGAGAAATTATAGGCCACCAAATTTTCATTCTTTCTTAGGAGAAGATGGAGCCTCAACCATGGAACACGTGGGACGTTTCACGGCTCAACTAGGGGAAGTGGGCAATAATACGTTTCACAAATTACAGTTGTTTGGATTATCTCTCACAAGAACAACTTTTTCTTGGTTTGCCAGTCTTCCGCCAGGACAGTTGCAAACTTGGGAAGGTTTGGAAACGGTCTTTCATGCAAGGTTCTTTAATCATCTTCCGACAGTCTCACTCACAGACCTCCTGGAAATCAGGCAAATGCCAGAGGAGACCGCTTACCAATTCATAGAGCAGATACGACTAATGAAGGGACGTTGCCCGACAATCATTGAGGAGAGCGAGATGACCAATTTGGTGGTCAGGAATATGCATACACGACTGCGGGAGGCTTTAACGGCCCACGACGTTAAAGATCTGGCCAGTTTAGCATCCAAGGCAGGGAGGTTAGAATCCCTTTTTAGAGAAAAGGATCACAACTTCCGTCAAATTGTCAGTGTCGATACAAAGATGTATGCATCAGACTTCCACAACAAATTTTTCGTACTAATTATGATTATCGCAAAAAACAATGTAAATATTCATTGTCGCTGCTTCTTGCAACAAAATAAAAATTGTCGTGGGATTTTGCAAATAAATATTAACACAATAAATAGTAATTGTCACAACTTTCTGCGACCATGTAAGTATTAATTGTCGCAACTTTTTTCGTCGCAACTTTTTTCGTCGGATAAATTAGTCATGTGTTAGCCATAGTTACTTTACATCAAGAATAGTGTACTTTAGTGTTCAATGATTTGGCATCCTACCTCTAATATTTGGAGGTGGTGATGTCATTTTTTTTACTCTATTCATATATTCTCCACTTTTGATGTTCTGATCTTTATGTATGGCACGAATGTTCCCATCTAACACTTATAATACTACTTTTACCATTTAGTATACACATATAATTAACTTATCACTAAACATACTATCATAAGATATTGTAAAAACATTATACAAAGTGTATTTTAGTTAGTGATTTTTTTTATTTGATTTTTCGTTTGGATGTAATGTACTGTGACATGAAATAATAGATTTTTAAAGAAACCATGAAGATTGTATAGAAAAAAAGAAAAATATAAATAATAATCAAATAAACACTCATAAACTCCGATATATAAACATATATATGAATTAGGATGAATGTGTGTAAAAATATAAATAAATGCTCCAATCAAACTTTATTAACCATTCAAATGGTATACAATATTTTGGCCTTATTCCTATGTTTATTTTAAAAAATAAAATAAAATATTCATATTTGTGATATTTTTAACAATTAAACCACGGCCCAGCATTTTTGGTAACACCATGATTGAAAAGCCAAATACAAAAAAATAAAATAAAACAAAATTTATTAGCCTTTTAATATGGTCCGATATTTTACAATAAAAACCTTCTTTTTGAAGGTGGCAATGAATTTGGTAAATCTTCCATTTAGGACCCTATGAAAATAAATTTTATGGTCATTAAAATATGATTCAAAATTTCACAATAAAAATCTTCCCTTTTAAGTATGACAATAAATTCAGTAAAACCATTATTTAAGACCCAATGTCAATAACTTTTGTTTGCCTTACAGTACAATCCGAAGTTTTACAATAGAATGCTAAGGGTGTATTTGTTCAATTTTCATAAGATCTTTATTTTTCTAAGAGAATCTATTTTAAAAATTCTAAATTGAACAAACATGCCCTATTCTTGATTAATATTCTCTTCCCTTATTCGATTAAATTACTTTAGGCGTGTCTGTAAAGAGGTAATCAACACATATATGGAAAACACAAACATTATTTTACAAAAACACTTTTGGGTTTGCTCCGGCCTTTTAAGTTCTGATTATTTTGAGTTTTGTTATTTCATATGGTGATTTTATGTTTTCAGTTGATCCATCATGTAAATCTTGTGTGCGTGCATGCTAATGCAATGCAGATATGGATATGAAGATCAAATCCTAAATTTTCTTCGGTTTATTCTTGTTCTGACTCTTAATTTTTCTTACCCGGAGGGAATAAAACATAAATTTAATAAAAATACAAATTCAAATCGAGGTTTTTATTTTAGTCGAGTCAGCTGAGTCCATGAATTTAGGCTGTATGTACAACATGGAAACGTTGTTGCGGAATTTCACACGCTTTCCTTTAAATTTCAGCACGGACATTACAGTTTTTCTATAAATGACACATAATAATTTTAGGATTCTAGACAAATATTCATTTAAAATATATGTATAGCCAAAAAAATTAATTACAATTTATATTGAATAAAGTTACAAATTCAATTAATTCTACACAAATTCTTTGCAAAAGTTACAATTTTTCTATAAACGATAGTTAGAATATTTTATTTTGCTTTTCTTGAAATGTCTTTCGAATATTATTTTTGAAACAATGAAATAAAATCTATAAAAAATTAATTAGTAAATTGCATTTACGAGGGAAGGTTCGAATTGGATAGGAATGAAATTATATCATAAACTATTTATTATTTAGCTTCATTAACTTACCCAAGTAATTATATATTCATTTCCTTCTAATGAAGATTTCTTTTAAACAATTAATCTTAATTATTTGTTAAAGATCATCGTGATGTCTTAATTCTTACTAGTGACTTTTGCTGAGTTGGAGTCTGCGGCCGTGACCATACTGTGGAACAGGAAGGCCAAATACGACATGATCATGGCCAAAATGAACTCGCTGGACATCCACGTATTCAAGCTACTACAACAAGCGGTGTACATGCCAATTTGAATTTGTTGGTCTTACCATATTTTAATAATTACTTGTCTAAGGTTGTTGTTGGTCTAATTTCTAAATACTATTAAAAAATAATATGTTTATAATTATACTTCGAATAATTAATATCATTTATATTTGTACATGAAAAATATTGACGAGGTCGTCAAATGCGACGATGAACCTACACTACCACCAGGTCCGATTACTCGAAACCGTGCCAAAAAGTTTCAAACTGATATTATGACATTAATTCTATACTTGGAAGAGGAAAACAAGCATAAAGTTGAAGCATGAAGGCCAATGGGAAGAGCGTTATCAACATTCGAGTGCATCCACCCTTGAAGACCACAATTTATAACACACATGGGAGTTTATACTCACATCATTACCCATGTGGGATAAAGGTGTTTTATTTTATTTAATAAAGTGGGTCCCATCAATCTAATTAATTGGACATCTTTTATTTACTTAATTAGTGAGATATAAATAATATATATTTTTGTCCCACATTAGTTGTAGAGTCTTTTTCCAAGCTAGCCTCCCCTATAAATAACGCACTTGGGTTCACTTGTTAGATACCTTGAAAATTATATCAATTAAAGTTTCTCTTTATTCCATTATATTGGAATTAGAGTGTACGAGGGTTACCCTTGCATACACGTATCATTCTCAAATCGGGTCCTTGGGTTGATTCCTTGGGTTCGTGGTTTCCGAAACCGACCGGAGTTTTTAGCCAAATCGTTCGAGTCTCCATTGGTTTAGAGGTGTTGGGTCTAGGCAACGCTTGGGTTCACATCTGATCGATTGACGAATCGGACACCGGTAATATCTTTTTTTTTTTACTTAGTTTTTTATTTGAATTTAGTTTTAAGTTTCGGTTAGTATAGTTTAGTTACTTGGGGCTGCGTCATCAATTTGGTATCAGAGCCCGTTTTTATCGGAATTCTTATTCCGGTAGTATTAGTAGTCTTTATTTCATATTGTTAAATTATGTTAAGATCTTTTAAATTTTTGTAGTAGCATTATCATTGTTGGGCAAAAAATATATATATACTGAAAAAAAAAAAAAAAAAAACTGCAGAAAGATAGAACAAAACAAAAACTGCAGAAAATTAAAAAAAAAATACTGCAGAAAAAAATATTAAAAAAAAAGAAAAGAAAGAAAAGTCCTCTTTGAAATATATTGTGATTTTGAGTATTGTATCCATTTGTTTATTTGTGGATATCGGTTTTCTTGCGGTTGTGCTTTCATTGTTGGTTCGTTACTATTGTTGAGTTTGGCTTTTTGGGGTACACTCGTCAATTTATATTGGCTATATTCCGTGAAGTTTAGTTGGCTATAACTCGAGGGGCTTACCAAGGACCGTGAAATTTGAGCGCGTGTGTAAGACGGAGAGGTACATTACGTGGGTATACACGAGAGGGTGAGGAAATCATTTATCTAACCATCTATATATATATTTCCACTATAATTTTCTATGGCAGATGAGAAAAGTGACGAGGAACATGATATGGCATCCGCATCAAGTTTTGACCCCAAAAATGTTCGTGAAGGATATGATGGTGGAAGTACAAAGGGTACTTCGACATGAGGTTGAGGGACTCCATGCCCGAATAAATAAATTGGAAACATCGAGGGTAGAAGGGAATGCAGCCCCTCCACGTCCCCACATTGGCATTCCACATCTAGGACGACGACATCCCGGGAATGCTCCAAGGCATGAACGAGTTCGTGATCTTCTCGAAGATGATCGTGACATGACTGAGTATGATGGAGAAGTAGAGGGCAATGTTCCTCTTCGAGGACGACGAGGGGCACATAGGAGAGATGACAATGATCCAATTTGTTCTATGAAATTCCAAATCCCACCTTTCTACGGGAAATATGATTCAGAAGCATATCTTGATTGGGAGTGGAAGATTGAGTTGATCTTTGATTTTCAAGATTTGGATGGTCCACAAAAAGTACGAGCTGCGGTCTCCGAGTTCAAAGATTATGCCATTCATTGGTGGGACAATATTTGCCTCAATCGAGACGAGGTGAGCACCGATGATTCAAACATGGGAGGAGTTGACACGTGTCATGCGAGCTCAATTTGTGACGAGTTCGTATACGCAAGAATTGCATGTTTGACTGCAATCAATGAAGCAAGGAAATAGGACAGTCAATGAGTTCTACAAGGATTTGGAGGTGACTTTAATGCGGGCTGATGTTCGAGAGAGTCAACAAGCCACGGTAGCGAGGATCTTAACGGGGCTTAATGGAGACATTGCTGACAAAGTGGGATTGTATCGTTTTGATGATATTGATGAATTGGTGGAACGTGCTATTACTATTGAGAAGCAATTAAAGCGTAAGGGCAAACAGGAAACATTTGGTACAAAGCCCTTCATACTAAATTATACCAAGAAGGATGACAAAACCCAAGTGGCCCAAGGGTTCGGTAAAGGAAAAGGTATTATCAAGGATGACACGCCACGGAACAAGCATGTTGGAGCTGATCCGGAGAAACCGAGGAATCGAGATATCATTTGCTTCAAGTGTCAAGGTCGATGCCACATTGCAAGTCAATGCCCAAACAAAAAAACGATGATCCTCAATAAGTTTGGGGAATACGAAATAGAATCTGAAAATGAGGAGGGGGTTGATCAAAGAGTAAATGAGGAAAATAACACGGATGATGACTCTGATTCTGGTGTTCGTTTGAGTTTGGTTACCTTACGAGCCTTAAGCACTATGTCAAGGACCTTTGATGAGGAACAACGAGAAAATCTCTTTCAAACTCATTGCATAATTGGAGGCAAAGTGTGTAGCATCATTATTGATAGTGGGAGTTGCATAAATATTGTAAGTGAACTTGCTATTCGAAAATTGAATTTGCTAACAACACCCCACCCTAAACCATTCAAATTGCAGTGGGTTAGCAATTGCGGAGAGTTGAATGTGAACAAGAAGGTGACGGTTCCTATCAAGATAAAAAATTATGAGGATGAAGTCGTATGTGATGTGGTACCGATGCAAGCTTGTCACGTATTACTTGGGAGACCATGGCAGTTTGATAGAAAGGCTTATCACGATGGATATTTGAATAGATACTCATTTGAGTTTGGGAGTAGAAAGATATGTTTGAAGCCGTTGTCTCCAATGGATGTCCATGAGGACCAACTTTACATGCATCGTCAATTTTTGGAAGAAGCCAAGGAAAAGAGAGAAAGAAAAAAGAGTGAAAAAATAAGAGTGAAAAAAGTAAGCATGGGAGTGAGAAAAGTGAGAGCGAAAAAAATAAGAGTGACAAAAGAGAGCAAGTGAGTGAACAACGCAAGAGTGAGCTTGAAAGAAAAATGCTTGTAAGCTTGAGAGAGACAAAAAATTTGAAAGTTCACGAGGGAAGTCCTTATTTACTTTTGATTAAACCTGTTTATTTGTCTAAGCAAGAGCTAATTGAACTCCTTTCCAATGTTGCTTCTCTTTTGCAGGAATATAAAGATGTGTTTCCTGATGAAGTAACCGGAGGATTACCACCTATTCGGGGCATTGAGCATCAGATGGATCTCATTCCGGGTGCATCAATCCCAAATCGTCCAGCTTACAAGGCAAGTCCAGAGGAAGTCAAGGAAATACGTAAGCAAGTTGATGAGTTGCTTGACAAAGGCTGGATTCGTGAAAGCCTAAGCCCTTGTGTTGTACCGGTTCTTCTTGTCCCAAAGAAGGATGGTGGATGGAGGATGTGCATCGATTGTCTAGCCGTAAATGCCATAACGGTAAAGTATCGACACCCTATCCCTCGTTTTGATGATATGCTAGATGAACTGCATGGGTCAAAATACTTTTCTAAAATTGATTTGAAAAGTGGATATCATCATATTAGAATGAGGGAAGGTGACAAATGGAAAACTGCATTTAAAACTACATTCGGTTTATATGAGTGGTTAGTCATGCCTTTTGGCCTTACGAATGCTCCAAGTATGTTTATGCGGTTAATGAATCATGTATTACGTACTTTCATAGGGAAGTTTGTGTGGTTTACTTTGATGATATTCTCATTTATAGTAAATCAATGGAAGAACATGTAGAGCATATTCGTACTATTTTGGAAGTGTTAAGAGATGAAAAGCTTTATGCTAACCCGAAGAAGTACGACTTTTGTGTCGAAAAATGTATTTTTCTTGGTTTTGTTGTAGGTGTTGAAGGGATAAGTGTGGATGAAACTAAAACACAAGCTATTCGGGATTGGCCAACACCTAAAACGATCAAGGAAGTTCGTAGTTTCCTTGGACTTGCAAGCTTTTACCGCCGCTTTGTGCGAGATTTTAGCTCCATTGTAGCACCACTGACTGAGCTTACAAAGAAAGATAAACACTTTGATTGGGGAGTTTCTGAACAAGCATCTTTCGATTTGCTTAAGAGAAAACTTACTAATGCTCATGTTTTAGCTCTACCGGATTTTACTAAGCCATTTGAATTGGAATGTGATGCCTCAGGAATTGGGATTGGAGCTGTTTTGATGCAAGGAAAGAAGCCGATTTCGTACTTCAGTGAGAAGCTGAGTAGGGCTGCCCTCAACTATTCGACGTATGACCGAGAATTGTACTCGTTGGTTCGTGCACTTCAAACATGACAGCACTATTTGCGATCACAAGAATTCATTGTTCACACTGACCATGAATCATTAAAGCATTTAAAGAGTCAACAAAAGCTTAGCAAGCGGCATGCAAGATGGGTAGCATTCGTGGAAACATTTCCTTACTCGATTCAGTACAATAAAGGAAAGGAAAATGTTGTAGCTGATGCGCTATCAAGGAGGTACGGGTTGCTAACCTTGTTAGAATCTAAGTTTATGGGATTTGCATTCATAAAAGATATTTATGTGAATGATGTTGATTTTTCTGATATCTTTGCAAAATGTGCTACGCATGGCTTTGGTGATTATTACTTGTGCGATGGGTATTTTTTTCGTGTGAATCGTTTGTGTGTACCTAGGTGTTCACTTCGTGATGTGTTAGTGGTTGAGGCACATGAGGGAGGCTTAATGGGTCATTTTGGGCGTGATAAGACATTGAGTGCATTGCATGAACACTATTATTGGCCTAAATGAAGCATGATGTGGAGTCTTATGGGAATAAATGTGTTGTTTGTAAGATTGCAAAGTCACATGCACAACCACACGGTCTATGCATACCCTTACCTATTCCAGAAGCACCATGGACTGATATTTCAATGGATTTTGTTATGGGATTGCCTAGGTGTATGAGAGGAAATGATTCGATTTTTGTCGTGGTTGATAGATTTTAAAAAATGGCACACTTCATTGCATGTAAGAAAACCAATGATGCATCTCATGTTGTAGATCTATTCTTTCATAATGTTTTGAAATTGCATGGTGTCCTTAAGACAATTGTGTCGGACAGGGATACAAAGTTTCTTAGTTACTTTTGGAAGACACTTTGGGCTAAATTGGGAACTAAGTTGCTATTTTCTACATCTCATTATCCCCAAACGCATGGTCAAACTGAAACAGTGAATAGAACCTTAGGGAACCTACTTCGTGTCTTGATAAAAAAGAATTGCAAAAGTTGGGAAGAATGTTTGCCTCACGCTGAATTTGCATATAATCGTATGTTGCATTCTTCGACACACATGTCTCATTTTGAGGTTGTTTATGGCTTTAATCCTCTAACACCTTTGGATATGTTACCATTGCCTAGCAATGAGTATTTTAATAGTGATGGCAGGAAACGGGCTGAATTTGTGAAGGAGATGCATTCAAAGGTTCGGGATAACATTGCAAAATCAAACGCTCGGTATGCTAAAAGTGCTAACAAAGGTCGAAAGCATGTACTGTTCCATCCAGGTGATTGGGTGTGGTTGCACTTGAGAAAAAGTAGATTTCCCGAGAAACGGAAGTCTAAGCTGAGCCCAAGAGGAGACGGGCCATTCCAAGTTGTGGAACGCATCAATGACAATGCATATCCTATTGAGCTACCGGGTGAGTACCAAGTTCATAGCACATTCAACGTTGCTGACTTAAGTCCTTTTGATGTAGGAGATGAAGAGGCTATGAAAATGGGGGACTCAATTTTTCAAGAAGGGGGGATGACGAGGTCGTCAAAAGCGACGATGAACGTACACTACCACCAGGTCCGATTACTCGAAACCGTGCCAAAAAGTTTCAAACTGATATTATGGCATTAATTCTATACTTGGAAGAGGAGAACATTCATAAAGTTGAAGCATGGAGGCCAATGGGAAGAGCTTTATCAATATTGGAGTGCATCCACCCTTGAAGACCACAATTTATAACACACATGGGAGTTTCTACTCACATCATTACCCATGTGGGATAAGAGGTGTTTTATTTTATTTAATAAAGTGGGTCTCATCAATCTAATTAATTGGACATCTCTTATTTACTTAATTAGTGGGATATAAATAATATATATTTTTGTCCCACATTGGTTGTAGAGTCTTTTTCCAAGCTAGCCTCCCCTATAAATAACGCACTTGGGTTCACTTGTTAGACACCTTGAAAATTATATCAATTAAAGTTTCTCTTTATTCCATTATATTGGAATTAGTGTGTGAGCGAGGGTTACCCTTGCATATGCGTATCATTCTCAAATCGGGTCCTTGGGTTGATACCTTGGGTTCGTGGCTTCCGAAACCGACCGGAGTTTCTAGTCAAATCGTTCGAGTCTCCATTGGTTTAGAGGTGTTGGGTCTAGGCAACGCTTGGGATCATATCCGATCGATTGGCGAATCGGACACTGGTAATATCTTTTTTTTACTTAGTTTTTTTATTTGAATTTAGTTTTAAGTTTCGGTTAGTATAGTTTAGTTACTTGGGCTGCGTCAAATATAGTTATTTTTAATGTGTAATAAAGATTTTATTAGAAAGAAAAAGCACATGGGAAAAAATCAAACAAATACATATTTTTTTATTTTTTGTTTTCTTTACTGTGGTGTAAAATTAATTTTCAATTAAAATTAATCAAGTATATCTCGTTAGCTTCAATATATAATATATTTATATAGAATTTTTTATTAAAAAACTTATATTATAACACTTTTTCAACCTATATATACATCTCCTTCACCGTCGGAATTCACCACTTCAATTTTTTATTTTTATTTTTCATCCCAGTTCTCCATAGATATAATTATTTTCTACTCTTCAAAATATTTTATGTTACAGAAATTTGCAGGGAATCAAGAAAAGAAAGAAAATGACACATGAACACAAAGATTTGGTTACCCAGTTTGATTAGAATGATCTACGTCTAGGGCACTGCCAAACAAGGAATTTTACTATAAAATAGAATGAACAGAGCAATTGTTAAAGTGAGAATACTTAGATATTTATAACCTAATCCTATGCCAATAATATCCAAACCATATTTTAAAATTTAGGATATAATATCTAAATCATATATAAACCATATCCCTAGATTTTAAGATATAATTAGTCTTCATATCCCAACAATCTTCCACTTGAAGACTGATTGCATCTTCCATTTCAACATTTTACTTTATCAGTAATGACACCACCTTAGTCAACATGTCTGCTGGATTTTTCGATCCTTGAATTTTCTCCAATTTCAAACTCCCCTTCTCCAATAGCTCACGACATAATGAAACCTCAATTCAATTGCTGGACCCCCAAGTCCAAATGACTCAAAGCTGAAAAGGTAACAACTTCCATCAGGCTATGGAGCTTCCATGGAGCAAGAGAATATAGCTTCCATAGGCATTTAGACAACAAGCTCCATCAACCCTGGGTTGGTAATTTCGTAATATTAAAGCACCTACATGTCCTATATGGAATGTTCTATGGGTCAAAACAAAAGAAAGAAAAATGAGGATTTCATGTAACTCGAGGCTGTTGGGGACATATCCCCGCAGACTGGCTAGGAGTATGATGGAAGCAAGTCAGGGTAAGTTGCAGATCTGATCCAGAGGCAATGGAAGAAGTTCAGAGCAAATGCAACCCAGTCCAGGAATGAAGGAAGACGTTCGAAACGAATGGAACTCGGTCCAGAGGCAATAGAAGCAGTTGAGAGCTGGTGGAAGGAGGTTACCTGGTGGTTAAGAGAGGTGGAGGAATAATTGCAACCGCCCCTTTTATTGGGAGAGATGGTTATTCTCGCTTAGGATTAAAATTAGGAAAAAAAATACAACACACACACGCACAACCGGATCAAATCGTCTATTTTCTATTTTTCCTTTCATGTTCTAGTTTCGTTTATGCAATTTAATTCAATTACTTGCTTTCACGTTCTTACAATTTGTTTTACTCAATTTTCATAATTAATCATAGTTTGGTTCGATCCAATCTCGTGAAATCTTCATAACCCGACGACGGATTGGCTCTCTGGAGTACTTCTGGAACCCACACCAACGAAATCGACGAGCTATTTTGGAACCTCCAAATTTTAGGATCCAACAATTGGCACGCCCAGTAGGACCAAGTCGGGTTCGTGTTCGTGTATGCGACTTCGTAGTGGTAAAGTGATCACCATGGAAAATCAGAATCAGAGCTCACGTCTGAATCTTGGTGCAGAAATTACTGGAATTGGAACGCTGGTTCATTCCGGTGGAAACCGCACCCCAGGGCTGATGAAAGAAGAAAAATCATCATCGACCGAAATGATGGTGACCATGGTACACAGAGAAGTGAATCAATGTATTTAGGCTGGAACCGGGGATATCGCGTACGAAATCTCTAAGCAATTGGCTGATGTGATCCGGGCAACTGTGAGGAATAAAGCGTTTCAAATTCGCGAAGAGGAACGTCGAGTAACGACTAGTGGAGTCCAGAATTTTGGAATTTCAGGAAATACATATGGAGGTCTGTGAAGAATAGCTCCATCTGGTTGATGGATTCCATCCCTCACAAGGATGGTTGGTTCCAGCTTAGGTCATGTAAACACTGGATTGCCTAGGGGGCCGACGAGTGGAGTAGGATTGCAGTTCGGCAATGTAACGATTCTCCCACGCCCGCAAGAAAGGCAAACCAGCGGAGGCTTTGGCCCTTAGATGGTAGGAGGACCAGATGTCGCCGGAAACGGTGCTTACGGAGCCCAACTAGGGACAACATTGCCGGGGCAGTTTGCAGGTCAGCCTACTTGGAACGCACTTCCACAGCCGTGGGTTCAACAGGCTCCGTACGTCGTTGTCCCTCAGGGAGGAATGGCTAGTCAAGCTTGGGGCTTTCCCACGAATGAAATCTGAGGAGCGACCGGTGTATCAAAGACCCTATCCAACTTGGGTAAATAAGATGATGCCATTGCCTGTTTGAAATAAAGCGCTGGATTTTACACTGCTCTCATGTGAAGATGGGAGATCAACGGTAGATCATATTGGGAAATTTACAGCTCAGTGCGGGGATTTGGGAGGAAATGATTGGTCTCGTTTGCAATTATTTTCCTTATCTCTAACGGGTACTGTATGTTCGTGGTATACGTCGTTGGCTCCAGGTACCGTGCAGTCTTGGTCAGATTTGGAGAGGATTTTTCATGACCGTTTTTATGCACCGCCGGTGGAGACTACAGTATCCCATCTGGCAGCGGTAAAACAGGGGTATGAGGAGCCTGTGCTACAATTTCTGGAGAGATTTCGGCAATGTAAAATGTGGTGCACGGTGCAAATTCTGGAGCAGTAGGCAGCTACGATGGCAGTGGATAATATGCGGTCAGACCTCCAGGATCGTTTAAGGGTTCAAGATTTTCAGGATTTTTCACATTTAAGCGCGTTGGCAATGAGAGCAAATAAGTTTATTCGAGAGAGACGGGATGCTGCAGTTGGAAGGTGGAAGAAAGATGGAAAAACCGGAGTGACATGTTGTGTAGATGATGAAATTCCAGCCAATGAGGAATGCTTTGAGGAACAAGATGTATTGGCTGCTGAATTGCTGAAAGAAAAACCATATTCTTGTTCGGCATTAAGGCCTACAAACGGCAAGGAGATTGGAGGTGCACAGTACACCTTTGATGTGTCTAAGGTTGAGCAGATAATTGATCATCTGTTGAGAGACAAACAAATCAAACTCCAGGACGGGCAGCGAGTGCCGTCACTAGAAGAGCTGAAAACGAAAGTGTACTACAAGTGGCATAGGAGCTATACACATTATACCGCCAATTGTACGTACTTACGGAATACAATCAAGAAGGCCTTAGATGAGGGCAGATTGAAGTTAGCAGAAAAACGTATGCAAGTGGATGCAAATCCGTTTCCTATTCCGTCCAATAATACCATGTCCACAAGAGGTTCTAGGAGACAACACAAAGGGAAACAACCAGTTGGCAGCCGGTTCATGAACGACTCGGACCTAGGATACCACGACGAGGTTTAGTCTTTGATAGGCTGTCAATAGGAAAGATGCCTAATGGAAATGTGGGAGGAAAGGTAGAGCGGAGCCCTAATCTGAAAGTGACGATTCCAAATGCCCGGGAAGTTCGGGAGCACAAAAACATGATGACTAAAGCCATAACTCCAGGCTCAAATTTCAAGCCGGATGCCACTGTGGCTGAGGTGAAAGTCACTAGTGGAAAATGAGTTTGGACTATTACATTCACTGATCAGATTACAATTACTCCAAAAATGATGCGGAAGCCTCCATCAGCAGTAGATTCGGAGAAATGGACAATCAATGTGCCGGAGGCAAATGCCACGAGGGCAATGGGTGACCCTTCACACGCTCCCATAAAAGAAGGGCATAAAGGAAACGATTACAGGCTAGGCTAAAAGCTGAAGGTGTTCAGTTAAATCAGAATGGTGCGGGGGAAAATGGTAAGAACATTGAATCAGAGGTTCAATAAACAAAAGCGGGAGGAGAAAGCCTCGAAAGTTGATAAACAGATGGATAGACCTCGGAAAAATCAGGAGTTGCAACCTCGCTTTATATTTCTACTCCAAACGTCGGACCCGCGCCAAATTGGCAACACCGATGGGTGCTGAAAACTACACAACAAAAGGAGTGTGACGTTAAAGCTGGCCAATTATCGGTTGTTGGGTTGTTTCCATCTGAGTTCAAAGCTCCAGAGGGGAGTAGAATTACGAGGGAGTGACCGTAGATGAAGAGCCAGCTGTATAATGGAATGATGTAGTGACAACGGTCATATATGATCGAATTGGTTCCGGGCAGAATAAACATGCGAAGCCTCTATACATTCGAGCTTTAATGGAAGGATGACCAGTTGGTAGAGTACTGATAGACGGTGGTGCATTTTCTAACATGATGCCGTTTCGGACATTCAGAAAATTAGGAAAGACAAGGGATGATTTAATACCAACCTCATTACGAGCCACAGATTTTATGGGGAACTCGTACAAGCCAGCGGGAATTGCTACTATTGAGGTGCAAGTTGGCACAAAGAAGTTGCCCTCAACATTTTTGTTGGGGCGAGATTGTATTTATGCTTGCGAATGTGTCCCGTTGACTTTGCACCAGAAGTTGTTGTTTTAGGATGGCGATGAGGTTCAAGTGGTGGAAGCGGAGAAAGATCCATTCACAACGGAGGTCATAGCTGTAGATGCAACTTTCTACTATTCGAAGATGATTCCATTGTCGGAAGTGATCGCCTCCATTCCTAACGAGAGAAATTATGAATGTGTGTTTAGTGATAACTAGTTTAGAATTCAAGTGAGGGCCGATCCACGGCCTATGAGTGAAGAAGATTATGATGAATCTCAAATGCGAAGAAATTCAATGTGAGCCGCCCGAAGCAGGCTCCATTGCGAATACAGAGCCGTTCAAAGCAGGTTCCACAGAAGGTAGTGAGTGGCTCAGAATAGGCTCTATTGCGAGTTCGGAGACGTCCAGAGCTGGCTCCTTGGAAAACCTTGGACCGCCCGAAATAGGCTTCGTTACGCAACATCCAGAGCCACCTAGAGCAGACCCCGTGGAAGGAGCAAAACAACTAAAAGGAAAGTCCATTGGCAGTTCAGAATCATCCAGGAAAATTGCCGGTGAAGTAGAATTACCATCACCCGTTCCACGAATCAACAAGCTTAGTGCATTATTAAGATCATAAGATCGAGCTGCTTTGGTAACACTTATAAGGGAATATCGGGATTGTTTCGCTTGGGATAATGATGAAATGCCAGGCTTGGCTCGAGAAGTCGTGGAACATCGACTACCTAGAAAAGTCGGATACAAACCCCACAAGCAGCCGTCGTGAAGGTTTAACCCAGATGTATACCCAAAGATCAAGGAAGAAATTTAGCGGCTCTTGGGGGCAGGATTCATCCAGACTTGTCGATACCCGAAATGGGTGGTCAATGTTGTCCTTGTACTCAAGAAAAATGGAAAATTGTGGGTATGCGTCGATTATCGCAATCTGAATTTGACAACACCCAAAGATGAATATGTTATGCCTATGCCGATATGTTAGTGGACGCAACCGCCATGAACGGGAGTCTGTCGTTTATGGAGGGGTATTCCGGCTATAACCAGATTTTCATAGCCGAGAAGGATGTTGCAAAAACGGCATTCCGATGCCCAGGGGCCCTTGGAGTATATGAATGGGTGGTGATGCCGTTTGGGTTGAAGAAGGCTGGAGCGACTTACCAGCAAGCAATGAATACCATATTTCACGATTTAATTGGACAGTCAGTGGAAGTTTACATCGATGATATAGTGGTAAAATCCAAGAGTTTTTCAGAACATCTGGTGGATCTCGAGAAAGCTTTTCGGTGAATGAGGCACTATAGTTTGAAGATAAATCCAGCAAAGTGCGCATTCGGGGTGACCTCCAGAAACTTTTTGGGTTTCATGGTGCATAATAAGGGTATCGAGGTGGATAGTAATAAAACAAAAGCTATCATCAATTTCTGACCACCTGAGAATGTGAAACAACTCCAACGATTCTTTGGACAGGTGAACTTTTTGCGAAGATTTGTTTCGAATGCTGCAGGCAAGCTTAAAGCTTTTTCCACGTTACTCAAATTGCTGAAAACAGACGAATTTGTGTGGAAGCCACCACACCAGCAGGCTTTCAAAGCTATTAAAGAAGCCAAGGCCAATCCGCTAGTGTTGATGCCGCCGTAAGCAGGCAAACCTCAACGCTTATATGTCTTGGCCACTGGCGCAGTAGGCTCCCGATAGAAGCGAGCGTGCCATTTTTTTACCTTAGTAAGGTAATGAAAGATGCGGAGACAAGGTACACTTCTATGGAAAAATTGTCTTGCCTTATTTTATGCCTGCATGAAACTTGAATATTATTTGGTCCCGAGGGAGACGGAAGTGGTGTGTCATGTCGATATTTTGAGATATTTATTAAGCAGGCTAGCTTTAAAAGGGAGGCAAGCGAAATGGACTGTAAAGCTGGCCGTATTTGATCTACGATATGTGCCAATTAAAGTTGTTAAAGGGCAGGTCGTTGCTAATTTTTTGGCAGATCATCCGAGCTCGATATCTGACCAAGCAGCTGATTGTATGAAAGCTTTATTAGTCCTATGCCATGGGTCTTGAAGTTTGATGGTTCTAGCACGTAGACCAACATTGGAGCTGGGGTCTTTATCGAGAGCCCATGGGGAAAAAAAGTGGACCGTTGCTAGACCATTGGCACCTGGATTTACTAATAATCAAGCAGAGTATGAACCCTTATTAGTTGGACTGAGGATTTTCCATAAAAAGGGAGCTAAGGCGATCAGAGTTCAAGGCGATTCACAATTGATTCTGAAGCAAATTGCCGGTGAGTTCCAATGCAAAGATGAAAAATTGCGAAGCCTTTGAATGGAGGTAGCTACTATGTTGCAGAATTTTGACGATGCAATTTTGGAATTCATACCTCGAGCTGAAAATGAAGTAGCTAATGATTTAGCTCAAGAAGCCTCTGGGTATAAGTCATCCACCATAGGAAAGTTCAAGTCAGGGCGAGGATGTCTGTGCCCAGTGGAAGTGGAGGATTGGCGTATAGAGCTAAGAAAGTACTTGGAACAACCAACCGGTGATACTCTTGAAAATTTACGGAAACATGCTCTGAAATATACTTTGATTGATGAGATCTTTTTCGCAGAGCCGCCGATAGAATGCTATTGAAATGCGTAGATACTCAAGAAGCCATGAAGGTGATGGGTGAAGTGCATGAAGGGGTTTGTGGAGCACACATATCCGGGTTAGTCATGAGATGGACGATCCGATGATATAGGTATTTTTGGCCATCAATGACAGAAGGCTGCATCAAGTATGCTCAAGGATGTGAAGCGTGTCAGTGACATGGTCCTTTGATCCGAATCCAGCGGAAAGAATGCATGCGGTCGTGAATCCATGGCCATTCCGGGGATGGACGATGGATATCATCGGAAAGATCCATCCGCCATCCTCCAAGTGACACTCGTTCATATTGGTGGCCATAGATTATTTCAAAAAATGGATAGAAGTTGTACCATTGGCCAACGTAACATATCAAGAAGTGATCAAGTTCATTAGGGAACACATTATTCACCGGTGTGGAATTCTGCAAACGATTACCGTCAATCAAGGTACTATTTTTACCAGTGATAGAGTGGGCGCTTTTGCCGCACAATACGGGATTGCTCTTTTGCATTTGTCCCCATATTATGTGCAAGAAAATGGGCAGGCCGAAGCAACCAATAAGGTCTTGATCGGAGTAATTAAAAAGGTCGTGGAAGATAACCTGAGAAGATGGCACGAAGTGTTGGGGAGGCTTTGTGAGCCTGTAGGCAATACTGAAATAAAGCCACTGGTTGCACTCCATTCCAACTATTCTATGGGAAAGAGGCGATATTGTCGTTTGAAATCACGGTGCTATCTTTAAGAGTGTTGAAGTAGAATTTGCTCAATACAGAGCAATACGACACAACTATGTAACAAAGGTTGGGTGACGTACACGAGGACCAGATGATGGCCTTGGAGAATATCAGAGTGAATAAAGCGAAAGTAGTCCGAGCTTACAACAAAAAGCTACGTCGGTGAGCATTCCATGAAGGAGATTTGGTATGGAAGGCAGTGTTACCCGAAGGATTCAAAGATAATACGTTTGGGAAGTGGTCTCCTGTGAGGGAAGGTCCATATCAAGTAACTAACGTGTTGCCTAACAGTGCTTATAGATTGATGAGTATTGATAGGACGGAACATAGAAATGTTATTAACGCTAGGCACCTTAAGGGGTATATGTCGCCACTTGAGTTTTGATGAAGGAACAAAGCAAATAATTGAAAGCAGGTCATGTCCAGACCGCTGAATACGAGACAAAATGAAAGTAGGTATTTTCCAAACCATTTCTATAAAGAAAGCAGGTTTTAGAGCCACTAAGGAAGCAGGTTGTGGAGCCGATTTTAGAAAAACAAGGTTGTGGAGTCATTTATAGGAAGAAAGCAAGCTGTGGAGCCACTTCAGACAGAAAAGCAGATGTAGGAGTCCCTTCCAAGAGGAAAACATATGGAGAAGCCTCTTCCAAAAACGAAGCAAATGGACGAGACTTCGGAAGAATTCAGAGCCCCACAAGAAGAAAATTTCAAAAAAGGGTGAAGTTTCATATGTTTCGTATTTTATCCCTTTTTTTAGGAGGACAATTGTTGGACCCCGAGTCCAAATGACTCAAAGCTGAAGGTAACAACTTCCATCAAGCTGCGGAGCTTCCATGGAGCAAGAGGGTATAGCTTCCACAGGCCTTTAGACAATAAGCTCCATCAACCCTGGGTTGTTAACTTCGTAATATTAATGGAAGACCCCATCATCTACATGTCCTATATGGAAGGTTCTATGGGTCAAAACAAAAGAAAGAAAAATGAGGATTTCATGTAACTCGAGGGTGTTGGGGACATATCCCCGTAGACCGGCTAGGAGTATGATGGAAGCAAGTCAGGGTAAGTTGCAGGTCTGATCAAGAGGCAATGAAAGAAGTTCAGAGCAAATGGAATCCGGTCCAGGAACGACAGAAGACGTTCAAAATGAATGGAACTCGGTCCGGAGGCAATGGAAGTGGTTGGGAGCTGGTGGAAGGAGGTTACCTGGCGGTTAAGAGAGGTGGAGAAATAATTGCAACCGCCCATCTTTTTAGTGGGAGAGGTGATTATTCTAGCTTAGGATTAAAATTAGGAAAAAAACACAACACACACCCGCACAACCAGTCAAATCGTCTATTTTCTATTTTTTCTTTCATGTTCTAGTTTTGTTTATGCAATTTAATTTGATTTACTTGTTTTAACGTTCTTACAATTTGTTTTACTCGCTTTTCATAGTTAATCATAGTTTAGTTTGATCAATCTTGTGAAATCTTTATAACCCGACGATGGATTGGCTCTGTGGAGTACTTTCAAAACCCACACCGATGAAATCGACGAGCTATTTTGGAACCTCCGAATTTCAGGAATATGCTTCGTTCTTACATGGAATGCAAGATTCTTTGCCAAGTGGATTGGGTTCTGATTGTCGCTATAAAAGTTACTAAGTTTCAGATCTCTACCCAACTCAAGCATGAAGCTTTGCAGCCAAACCATCTCCTTGCTAGCTTTCGTCACTGCAATGTACTCATCTTCTGTTGTCGACAAAGCAACTACCTTTTGCAGCTTCGATGTCCATGATATTGCTGTCCCACAATAAGTGAACACATATCCAGAAGTGTTCTTCCTTTTATTTTAGTCACTTCCTGCCAAGTCAGCATCTACAAATCCATTCAAGCAAGGGTCTCTTCTCTCGAAGATTAGTGCCTTATCTGTAGTGCCTCGTAAATACCTCAGTAGCCACTTCACTCCATCCCAATGTTGCCTTCCAGGATTGCTCATAAATCAGCTCACTACTTTCACTGCATGTGCTATATCCGGCCTTGTACCAATCATTACGTACATCAAGCTTCCTATGACATATGCATATGGAACACTTCTCATCTCAGCACGTTCCGACTCATTCTTTGGTGAGTCCTTGTTAGACAACTTGAAGTGACTGCCTAAAGGTGTGCTAACGGGCTTTGCATCACACATATTGAACCTTCTCAAGACCTTTTTCACATATTTTGCTTGTGAGTGACTCAACGTTCCACTATTTCGGTCTCGAGTTATTCGCATGCCCAAAATCAGTTTTGCATCTCCAAGATCCTTCATCGAGAATCTTTCCGCCAATTGTTGTTTCAACTTTTCAATCTCTCGAGCACAAGGTTCTGCCAATAACATGTCATCTGCATATAATAAAAGTATTATATATGAACCCTCAAACCTCTTAAAGTAGCAGCAGTAGTGGGCATTGCATTTTCTGAAGCCGATCTTATGCATGAATCCGTCAAACTTCCCATACCACTGTCTCGGTGCTTGCTTAAGACCATATAAGCTCTTTCTTAATTTGCATACAAGATTTCCTTGTTCTTCAACTGCATATCCTTCTAGCTGCATTATGTAGATTTCCTCATCCAAGTCGCCAGAAGGAAGGTTGCCCTGACATCTAGCTGTTCCAGCACCAAGATTTCAGATGCTACCATACCCAAGACCAATAGGATCGTTGTCAGCTTCACAACATGAGTGAACACATCAGTGTAGTCGATGCCATATCATTGTTCATATTCCTTCACTACCAATCTTGGCTTGTATCGCTTACTCCCATTTATTTCTTCTTTAATTCTATAGATCCACTTGTTATGCAATGTTTTCTTTCCTTTTGGAAGTTCACTTAACTCCCATGTTTGGTTGGTCATGAAATAGTTCATCTCATCATCCATACCAAGTTTCCACTTCTTAGTTTTCTGGCTAGCTTTAGCCTCTGCGTAAAATTCTGGTTCACCACCGTCACTCAAAAGTAGATAATGAAGAGTGGGAGAGTACCTCTCTAGCACACGATGTTGTCTCACGGATCTTCTAAGTGCTATTGGTGTGTTTGTATCAACTTCTATCGGGATTACAACATATTCAGTAATGGGGTTAGGCTGCTTGACGTCAACATCAGCCGCACTATGATTATCCCAAGCTTGGCTGATTGGACTCGTATTGGAAGGAGGTAACTCAATCATCTCCGGATACCTTTTACCCCCGTCACTCGACTTGTTCTTATACAAGATATGCTCATCAAAGATAACATCTCGAGCACAAATGATGTTGCGATTAGCTGCATCCCAAAGTCGATATCTAAACTCATCACCACCATTACCGATAAACGTGCACTTTACTGATTTTGCATCTAGTTTTGTCTCAGCATCAACCTTGACATATGCCGTGCAACGAAAAATACGCAAATATGAGAGATTTACGGATTTACCTGTCCACGCCTCCTCTGGAAAATCATTATTTAACGGTGTTGATGTACCTCTATTGATCAGGAATGCCATCATGTTGATTGCATCCGCCCAAAACATCTTTGGCAAACCACTCTTTATACACATGCATCTAGCACTCTCATTCAATGTCCGATTCATCCTTTCAGCTACACCATTATGCTGTGGTGTTCTAGGTATTGTATTTTCCATTCGGATGCCATTCTCAGTCCAGTACTCTTTAAACTCATTCAACTCATACTCACCACTATTATCTGACCTCAGACACTTGACTCGTAGCCCCGTTTCATCTCCACAAGTGCTTTCCACTTTCTGAAAGTTTAAAAAACATCAGATTTACGCTTAAGGAAATATACCCATACCTTCCTTGTAGCGTCGTCAATGAACGTGATGTAGTATTGTGAGACTCCAAGGGGCGATACAGGAGCTGGTCCCCACAAGTCCGTATGGACCAACTCCAATTTCTCCTTTTTCAGGTCCCTCCCACCCTTTTAGAATGACACATTTCTCTACTTCCTAAAGATACAGTCCTCACATACTCCAATATTGATGGACTTGAGACCTGACAATCTTCCCTTTGAAACAAGCTCCCTTATCCATTTCTCGCTCATGTGTCTGAGATGAGAATGACATAAGTTTGCATCATTATTTATAGCCATGGAACAATGATGTTATTCATGTATAGAGTGTCATCTTTTCTCCCTTGAGCCACCACAATGGATCCCTTGGTTACTTTCCATGATTTAGTTTAAAAAAATGTTGAGTAACCTGCCTCATCCAATTGTCCCACATAAATCAGATTTTGTTTCAGGCCTGGGACATGCCTTACGTCATTTAGTCTCCACTCGCCTTCATTCAGTGTTTTGATTTGGACCATCCCCTTACCTAAAATTTTTAAAGGTTCATCATCTGCAAGATAGACAACACAAAAATCACTTGCGGTATACGATTCCATGATTCCCGAATCACTGCATGAGTGGAATGACGGTCCTGAGTCTAAGATTCATGACTCCATTGGACTGCTGACGCTCAGATACAGTGTATCGGATATCTCTTCCACTGCGTTCGCCAAAGCCTGATCCTTCTTCGGCGTCCTGCACTGTCGTTACAATGCCCTATTTTATTGCAGTTCCAACATATCACCTAACTTGCATCTTTCATGTCCTTGTTCTTTGGCTTTGACTTTGACTATTCTTGATCATGACCCTTTCTCTTTGCCTCAAATCTACGCCTATTTTCGGCACTAAAGGCAGATCCTGATCCAAATTCAGTATTCTTACTCGAATTTATTCAGATCTCCTCGCTCAAAATTAGATCTCTAACTTCATTAAACATCATCTTCTTCCCCGAAGAAGCCACACTCAAGACTGTTAGTATCGAATCCCAACTATCCGTCATGGACGATAGTAAAATTACGACTTTAATCTCTGAATCATATTCAAGATTCAACGACCACAATTGCACAGTGATCAGGTTGAATTTGTTCAAATGCAAAACAACAGGAGTCCCTTCAACCATTCTCAGGTTGAACAGTTTTCGCATCAGGTAAACCTTGTTTGCAGCACACAATTGTTCGTACATATTTGACATGATTCTTAAAATGTCCAGTGTCGATTCTGCATGAACCGTGTGAAATGAGACATTTTCCGAAAGGGTCAATTGAACCGCACTCATCATCTTCCTATTGATTTTTTTGTATTCGGCTTCATCCATCTTTTTGGGTTTCTCCTTCAGCGCTACATCTAGATCTTTACCATATAGGTAATCTTCTATCTGCATCTTCCAAAAACTGAAGTTCATTCCATCGAATACCTTGACACCAGGATGATCACCCATCTTAACTCCTTCAAAGGAACCTAGAGCTCTGATACCAATTCTTACGGAAATTCCCAGGGAATCAAGAAGAGATAGACAAGGACACAAGAATACAAGAATTTGGTTACCCAGTTCAATCAGAATGATCTACGTCTGGGGGTGCTGCCAAGTCAGGCATTTTACTATAGAGTAGAATACACAGAGCAATTGTTGAAGTGAGAATACATGAATATTTATAACCTAAGCATATGTCAATAATATCGAAACCATATCTCTAAATCTAGTATATAATATTTAAATCACATCTCTAGATTTTAGGATATAATCAAGCTTCATATCCCAACATTTTCCAACCTCTCGTCTACACAACCATGATTGACATTCATGTTCTTCTGGATGACGATGACACCGAGCACGTTACTCGATCAATTAAAATGCTTCAGGCATGTAAGAATTGAGTTAACTCCCTGTAGATAATGGAATTACATAGATAATGGCCAACATGAACTCGTCGGACATCCATGTGTTCAAGCTACCACAACAAGTGTCCATGCGAATTTGTATTTGTCGGTCTTTCAATTTTTTAATAATTACTTGCCTGAAGTCATTGTTCGTCTAATTTCTAAATATTACTAGAAAATTATTACTTGTATAATTATACTTAAAATGAATTCATGTCATTTGTATTTACATATATAGGTTTGTTTGTGTTCAATAGTATTTCACATTTTTATTTATACACGAAAAATATAATTATTTTCAATATTTTCTACTCTGCACACTTTTTTCCAATTCCGGGCCGGTTCAACCATGACCGACATACATGTTCTTCTGGACGACCATGACTCGGAGCACCTTACTCATTCCATTAAGATGCTTCAGGGTTGTCAGAATAGAGGTAACGCCCTGTAGATATCGGAATTACATAGATTTTCATTAGGACACACTTTTGTATTTTGCTCCGGCCTGTTTATCTCTAGGGAGTTTGAATTTTTTTTTGTTTCCATGTTGTGATTTTATGTTTTAAGTTGATGCATCGTGTAAATTTCGTGCGCTTGTAGTATAGAGATTCATCTGAAGATTAAATCATGAATTTCCTTTGGCGTAGTCTTGTTCTGACGCTTAATTTTCTGATGCACAGAAAACAAAACACCGCTTTAAAACATTTACAAATCAAGGGTTTTTTCCAGTCGGCATGCCCGAATTCTGGAATGTAGGTTTTGCACCGCACGGATATTTTATAGAGAATTTCACACGCTTTTCTTCCAAATTCTCCGCAAAAGTTACAATTTTTCAGTAAACGATAGTAAGAATAATTTATTGTGCTTTTCTTGAATTATCATGTGGAACATGAAGAAAAAACATCTTCAACAATGGGAAAGATGAAGTGGGAAGCCGGCACCGGGTGCCTCAAGAAAGGAGAGTGATAGTCTACACTAGACGGAGGGAGAAAAAATTAAGTCTTTTTGAGCAAACGGGTCATCTCAACCAGGAAACTAGTAAAAACCAAAGGGAACTGTGTGATCCATCACCGGGCATTGATTCTAGTTGCCGAAAAGGATTCAGGAAAGAGAAAGAAGTGCACGACTTATGCTGTTCGCTACAGATCTTACGATACCATTGTCGCTCAAGTTTCCTTTATTTAATTTTACATTTCACAAAGATTAAATTTTATTGGAATTTTTAAAACTAAAAATTTTCATTTTTATAAGCATTATTGAAAGCCATTGAAAAATTTTGTGGGTGTAGTTTAAACTTTGTTTAGGGTTCGGGAATTTGTGCAAAAAAAATATGATTTTGATAGTAATCCGAAAAGATTGTGAGGTATCCATGTTCCGAGTGAATAAATGGGAAAATATTAGAAAACAAAATTGGTTTAGATTTGAATTTGAGACTTAACAACACTCAAAATTAGAGTTGAAATAGTATTTTATAAGATTCAATGGGATGTTGATAAATTGTTTTGCCTGAAATTTGATGGAACCACCAAATAGAAATTTTAGCTTATTTTGGGCCAGCGCAGAGGATAAATTTAAGGGATTTACGAAAAAACATAAGTTAGAATAAATTTGGCGGATTAAATGAAAAGTATGTAATTGTAGTTTGAAAGGAATTTTATCTTTTCATGGAAGACCAAAACAACCTATCAATAAAACGGATGCTGAGATTTAGAGTGAAGATCCGATTAGACTTGGATAATAAAATTATGTAGAAAAATAAAACTTTAATTCTTGCAATAAATTTGAAGGTATTTTTATTGAGCAATACATGAATATTCTCCCTCATAGATTTCAGTAGTAATAGTATGTTTCCTTACTTTCATTGATATTTCGATTGTAGTTTACTTTTATATAATTTTCATCTGTGTAGTCACCAAATTATTCCGTCATGGACATATGTACATATATATAATAATTATATGTGGTAATTAAAATAATTTGTAATATGTCTGATTTTCTTCATGGTGTTTGTGTTTGATTGGGAGGTTTTTTTTAATAAATGTATATTGGATATAACATTTTAGAACTAAAAGTTTCGGGAAAAAAAAAAAGAGTTGACAAATGGTATATTAGTTGGAGAAGTGAAATATTTTACTTATAGAATTAGTAGTGTGGAAATAAAGCCACACATAACTAAATAAAATAAATATGATGCTTAGAGTTGGGCGACCATGACTCCAAGCACCTTACTCATTCGATTAAGATGCTTCAGGCATGTCAAAACAGAGCTAACGCCCCGTAGGTATCGGAATTACATAGATTTTCATTGATAAACCCTTTTGAATTTTTCTCCGGCCTGTTTAGCCCCGGGAAGTTTGAATTTTTTTTTTTGTTTCCATGTTGTGATTTTATGTTCTAAGTTGATCCATCCTTTAAATTCCGTGCGCTTGTAGTAAAGAGATGGATATGAAGATTCTACGAATGTCTTTCGATTATTATTTTTTTAACAATGAAATAAAATCTATAAAAAAATTAATTAGTCAAATGCATTTATGAGGGAAGATCAGAATGGATGGGAATGAAATTATATTCTAAACTATTAATATTAAGCTTCTCTCACTTATCCAAATAGTAATATTTTCATTTCCCTGTGATGAAGTTTTCTTAGAATTAATTAATCTTAATTATTTGCTAAAGATCATCCTGATGTCTTAATTCTTACTTGTGAGTTTCGTTGAGTCGGCGTCCGGGGCCATGAACATACTGCTGAACGGGAAGGCCAAATACCACATGGTCATGGCCAACATGAACTCGTCGGACATCCATGTATTCAAGCTACCACAACAAGTGTCCGTGCGAATTTGTATTTGTCGGTCTTTCAATTTTTTAATAATTACTTGCCTGAAGTCATTGTTCGTCTAATTTCTAAATATTACTAGAAAATTATTACTTGTATAATTATACTTAAAATGAATTCATATCATTTGTATTTACATATATAGGTTTGTCTGTGTTCATTAGTATTTCAGATTTTTATTTATATACGAAAAATATAATTATTTTCAATATTTTCTACTCTGCAAACTTTTTTCCAATTCCGGGCCGGTTCAACCATGACCGATATACATGTTCTTCTGGACGACCATGACTCGGAGCACCTTACTCATTCCATTAAGATGCTTCAGGGTTGTCAGAATAGAGGTAACGCCCTGTAGATATCGGAATTACATAGATTTTCATTAGGACACACTTTTGTATTTTGCTCCGGCCTGTTTATCTCCGGGGAGTTTGAATTTTTTTTTGTTTCCATGTTGTGATTTTATGTTTTAAGTTGATGCATTGTGTAAATTTCGTGCGCTTGTAGTATAGAGATTCATCTGAAGATTAAATCATGAATTTCCTTTGGCGTAGTCTTGTTCTGACGCTTAATTTTCTGATGCACAGAAAACAAAACACCGCTTTAAAACATTTACAAATCAAGGGTTTTTTCCGGTTGGCATGCCCGAATTCTGGAATGTAGGTTTTGCACCGCACGGATATTTTATAGAGAATTTCACACGCTTTTCTTCCAAATTCTCCGCAAAAGTTACAATTTTTCAGTAAACGATAGTAAGAATAATTTATTGTGCTTTTTTTGATTATCGTGTGGAACATGAAGAAAAAACATCTTCAACAATGGGAAAGATGAAGTGGGAAGCCGGCACCGGGTGCCTCAAGAAAGGAGACTGATAGTCTACACTAGACGGAGGGAGAAAAAATTAAGTCTTTTTGAGCAATCGGGTCATCTCAACCAGGAAACTAGTAAAAACCAAAGGGAACTGTGTGATCCATCACCGGGCATTGATTCTAGTTGCCGAAAAGGATTCAGGAAAGAGAAAGAAGTGCACGACTTATGCTGTTCGCTACAGATCTTACGATACCATTGTCGCTCAAGTTTCCTTTATTTAATTTTACATTTCACAAAGATTAAATTTTATTGGAATTTTTAAAACTAAAAATTTTCATTTTTATAAGCATTATTGAAAGCCATTGAAAAATTTTGTGGGTGTAGTTTAAACTTTGTTTAGGGTTCGGGAATTTGTGCAAAAAAAATATGATTTTGATAGTAATCCGAAAAGATTGTGAGGTATCCATGTTCCGAGTGAATAAATGGGAAAATATTACAAAACGAAATTGGTTTAGATTTGAATGTGTTTAGTTAGTGCGGACCTCCAATGTGCAGAAATCCGGTAAATTATTAATTGGGTGATGAGAGCAATTAATAATAAGGGATATAAATAGGGTTCTGATCCCAGATCTAAACGCACCAACCATTACGTTCCATATCTCATCGTGGGAGTAATGGCAGAAACGTTGTTTTCTCAGGAGGGGTTGAGGCCGTAGGTTTGAAGAACACAAAACCCTCTATCAATTTGCAGATCTGAATCCGACTATGTTGAGGAATAAGGTTAAATCTAATTTGCTTTATTCTTATTGCAATTATTACAATACGGTAGATCCTAGAGTTAGGGTTAAATTCCTGATAAATTCTAACATGTTGGATATAAAATTTTGCAAGGATTAAAATTTGTGAGTTTGTTTAGTAAAATGACTAGAAACCAGACATTATTTTTAAATTTGACAATTGTTACTAATTGTTATTTGGTAATTATATATTGTTACTAAGGATGTGTTACTCCAACAAAAAATATCGGGACAACCTTCTAAATTATATTATAATAAATACAATATATTTACTTACGTAAAATAAATAATATATACTCCATCTATTAAAAAAATTAACAATTCAATAGAAACTATTATTTTTTTAGTATTATTGTGATGTTTCTTTAAAAATTACCTAGAAAATACTTCAAACTAAAAAAAAATTAGCCACAACAATGTATTTAGTGGGTATAAGTAGTGTAGCTAATTTGGTACATAAATTGCCACAAAAATTTGCAACATAATTTGTCATAAAATTATTTGTCATATTAGTTGCCACAAAATATATTTGCTTTAAATTTTGTCACAAATACTTTTATAAATTAAATTTACAATAGTTTGTCACATAAATTGTCATGATTAATTGCAATGAATTTTTCTATAATAAAATAAATATATAATTTAAATTTGCTCTGCAATTTTCCACATAACTAATAACTGCAACAACAAAATCATTATATAATATTTAAATTTTAAAACTAATATATTATAAATACTAATTGAATGCAAAAATAATTAAAAAAAATATTAGCACAAAATTTAATATTTTATACACAATGCTGTAAAAATTCACCATGCACAAAATCGAGAATTTAAATATAATATTCAAATCACTAATGAAAAAATACTGCACAAAAAACATTAGAAACACAAGTAGTCAATTCAATAAAAACAAATAAATAAAAATCTAACAATCCCAACGATACTATTCTAATCCGTTAAGACCTCTGTAAAACTAAATTAATCAAATTTTGAAACTTCTTATTTTGAGCTTCGACTTGATTTTGAAATTTTGATGTTAACTCTTGCCGTTGCTTCTCTAATTGTGCTTGAACTCGTTCTTCAATTTCAACATTCTTAACTTGAAGTTCCGCACATTGGTCCTCCAAACGTCTGATAGTTTCTTCATTATCCTCTGAACTTGGCTTCAAATTGTTGGATTGAGAAACTTTACGTGTTAGCATTATGCGTTTACTTTCAGAACCAAGTCCGAGTAATCTTCCACTCTTTACCCCAATCGTCTCTATGTTTATTTATTGATTGTCTGATCTTTGAAGATCATCCTGCCAAAATCAATCAGATTTTACTTGTATTTATATAAAAAAATTAGGTTACATATATATAATTTTTAATTGAGTGTACAAAACAATATATTACAACAATATATATATATTAACATACATATTGTTTTATATAAAAAATAAATATTAACTTAAATAAATAAACAAAAATCTATAAACAACAATATTAAACATGCAATAAATTATAAACTATAGGAGTGGCTTTGAGTTAGAAAATTTATAATTAGCACAATATTTCTCATTGTATATCAGTTAACAAGATATATAACAATTACCTCAAAATCTTTCAAAGGACCACTCCATTGTTGATCTTTTGTCATCCAACCACGCTTCATCAATTCAAATATTGTTGGTTCCCTTCCCAATTCCAACATCTAATAAAAATTTAAATAATTTCATATTAATATAAGTTCCATGAAAAGAAAGAAAATAACATAAACATAAAGTCAATTTATGAAAATATTACCATTTTTCTCCTGTGTTCAGACATTGAAGCCGAGCCCCCTTGATACAATATTGTATTGGTGTTTACATTTGCACTTCGACTCCGATGATTTCTGGCGCTAATATCTTTAAATGAATTTGAATTTCATTCTTGTAGCATTGTTTTCCAATCTTCTTCTGTAATCCATTTCATTTTCTCGTTGTTCAATTTGCCCTTTTTTTTCGCATCATGTAACTTCATGAAGGTGTTTCTCATCCATCCTCCGGCTGCTGCTTTGAAGTACTTATAAAAATGACTTTCGTCTATAGAATCCCAGGTGAATTTCCTCTGTTTATGTAAAAATACAATATAAAATATTATAACCTATTGAAAAATAAATAATATTGACGAATTTTTAGCTTAATAACCTTTATTTGACGAAACCATAATTGCTTGTGTTCGTTTGAAACCATTTTAAATGAGATCCAAGGTCCATTAAATGAACTCTTGATGATTTCTCCTAAAGCTCTCTTGAAATCTCGATCGTACCTAAACACAAAATAATTTAAATGAACACATTAAATGAATTTGCACTAATTCTTGAAATATTACTGTGTATTATGTTTATTAATTTTGAATACATAAATTAGTAAACTTACTCCATGTCATTTGGTCGAAGGTGGATTTGAGTGGATTTTTCCTGTTGTTGTCCGGATGTTTCATCTAAATTACTTTGTAATGGTTGAATGATTGGATTACCAGATGATGCAATTTGTTGGGGGGATAGTAATCTTTCTCTATTTTGAGAATAATTAACCATTCCCATGTCATGGTCATTTGCAAGTGTTGATACTATATCTATATAATATTTAATATAATATTAGTTTATATGTATATAAAACAATATGTGAGAAAAAAATTGCATAATATATATATCTATATTTGATATAATCTAATGTAATTTTATCATTTAAATTTTAATTTTACTATATAATATTACAATAACATTATGCAAAAAAAATTTGAGCTAACTTAAAAAAATATATATAATTTTTAATAAAATAAAATAAAACAAAAACAATAACAATAACGAATCAATACTCGTGTGTAATGATTTAAAACAAAAATAATAATAATAATATACAATTAAAATATATCATATCATAAATATAATTACTTTTTAAAATATATAATATTAAAAAATATATTATGATTCATAGTAAATTAAAATTTAAAATCTTATCTGAAAAATAATTTTAAATAATAAATCTACAATTCATTATAAATTATTCTAAAATATTAATTTTAATAAAAATCAATTTTTATAAATTAAATAAAAATTAAATATAATTCAAACAATTATGTCTAAAAATAAAATAAATTAAATTAATTAAAATAACCCAATATTAATTCCAACCCACTTTAAAAAATAACATAATTATGTGGATTAATTTCTAAATTTCTTCAAATCAATTTTTTTCCTCTTCCCCCACATGCAACCCTACAGAATTTTCTTCCCCAACCATCTTCTTCTTCCCAACCCTCCTTATTCACACCGCGGGACCACCTTCCACTTTCTTCTTCCTAAATTTCAGATATGAAATTTAAAAATTGGAAAAATATTCTACTGAGATCATCACAAGCTCTATAATCAATCAAATTAAGTAATAATCAATTATGTGGACAACAAAATTAAATAAAAAAAATTCTTAGCAAAAGTGATTAAATTTACCATTGAAACCAGGAATTGCAGAACATAAATCTTGGAACATATTGCTTTCATAACTGAAAGAAAATAAGAAATTAAAATGAAAACAGATTTATAGTATATAGATTGAAATCATCACATAAATATATATAAGGTTACATTCTGACACTTCTGTAGAGAAATTTAATTAAGATCTTCGTTCTTGCCGAACATTTAACTAGAAACTCTTTTCGGGAGTGGAGGGAATTTTTTGAGAATGCACTTGAAGATAAAAAAAAATTGAAAGAGGGAATTTTAAATATTTTATGTGAAAGAAGAGAAAGAAAATCTATTAATAGTGGAATTGGGTAATGTTCGTGTGTTAATGACTTAATGTAATGTATTTGTTATAAATAATATATTTAACATATTTTATAACGTTATATTATGTATTTTTTATCCAGTAAATATAATTATATGAATGAAATATTTTTTAATAATTTTTATATTTTGAATTGGTTCTTTATCTTATTAATATATTACCTACTTTACTAAATTTTTGGAATTTTATTAATTCATATAACATAAAATCTAACAATAAATTTGAATAGTCAAATTTATGTTTAATATTATATATACACGATATCTCCAAATATATAGATAATAGGATGATTTTTTTTTTCAATTTCTTCTTTTTTAATTAATATATCTACTGCACATGTATTTAATATTATTTAATTTATTCAATTATAAAATAAAATTTAATAATGTATTTGACATTGTGAATTTTATTTATAGTATTAGATGTATTATATTAATAATTTGATACTTTCAACGTTACTATCCGACTAATAAACTAGTTATACCATTTGTTTAACTAATTATATATTATATATTTTTATTATTATAACATAACATTTAATAACATATTTGACATTGTCATTTATATCCATAATAGTATAGGCATTATTTAATACATTATTATAATAAATGTATTTTGGATAAAATTTAATTTAAAATTCAAACTCTATATATAGATTAGAATTTAACGTTAAATACTCGACAAACTATTTTTAAAAAAATTATATATACTTTTTCTTGTGCATCATTTCATTTTCACGCATCATTTTATTTTGCACATCGTCTGCACACACTATTCTTTGGAAGGAATCACAGGTAATCTGTATATATTTCTATATCTAAATACTTATATCATATATGTTACTATAATAGTGCTTATATTATACTCCATATCAATTATATTATCTTATTCAATAACTCATGTTACTATAATAGTGCTTATGTTATACTCCATATCAATTATATTATCTTATTCAATAACTCGTGTCATTTTTACATCAATATTCTTCGTTTGTTACAAATACATAATTTTATTCTAAAGACTATTTATTGAAATCACAACCAGATAATCTAACTTTATTTTAATGTATTTTTATAATTTAATTTTAATAATTTTTGTTTCGTAATAAATCAAAAATTATGATGATTGAAAAAATTAATTTTTTTATGCATTTATGATTTAATTGTACTATATATTTTAAACCAAAATTATTATATATTTTTATAAATATACTTTAATTATTTGATTTTAATATTTTTAAATTTTAATAAATAAAAAAAACGAAGGTTATCTATATTTGTTGTTTTTATAATTTTTTGTAAATATAGTATTATTCTTGTGTGTCCATATGTATCATATATATATATATATATATGTCTATATTTCATATATTGGAAAAATAAAGTTATTTGAATTTTCTATTAACATTGTAATTTTTTTTTTTTTTTTATGTTACATTACAGATCATTTATAATATTTATAATTTTTATATTTATATTTACGCAAGAGTCTAACCAGTTAATGTATTCTTAATTTTTTTTTCTATGTATATCTTTTTTATTAATGATACATGTTAATTATTTTTATTATTATTATTATTTATGGACTATTTTTTGTCTTTTTTTTCCCACAAATAAACATTTATTACATTGTTCAGATGCATAATTATTTTTTTTAAATGTAAAATATAAATTTATAAATACAGCTTAGTTATTTTGATTTTAATAATTTTAAATTTTTAATATATAAAAATATGACTGTTATTGTATTAAACAATTTAACATATTTTTATAGTTTGATATAATATATATTTTTTAAATAATTAAAAGATGTATGGCTCGGATATTTATTTAAACAATATTTTTTTTTTTTGTTTTTATAATTTTTTGCAAATATAATATTATTCTTGTGTGTCCATATGTAATATATATATTTCATAACTTGAAAAATAATTTTCTTTTAATTTTCTCTTAATATTGCATATTTTTTGTTATATATATACCGCAGATTATTTCTCATCTTTATATCTTTATATTCACATACAGTCTGGACCAGGTAATATATTCTTTATTTTATTTTTATGTGCATCTTTTTAGTAATGATACATGTTAATTATTATTATTATTATTATTTTTTGGAGTAGTTCTTTTTTCTTTTCCACAAAATAAATATGTATTGCATTGTCTAAATATACATAATTATTTCTTTTTAAATGTAAAGTATAAAATATTGTAAAGTTTATTTAAATAATTCATATATCTAATTTTAAATATTTTTGTAACAATCTTAAGTATTTTTTAATAAAATCGTAAAAGTACATTTATATAATATTATACCAAAATTTTCCATTCTCGTATATATAATTATTATTATAGCAAAATTTGTGTCATGTCCAATAAACTTATATAGAAAATTATACTTCTATGTCATAATTTAAAACACACTAAGTGTAGACATTATATTTTTATCTAAAAACCTATTATATTAAAATATTTTTTAAATGAGAATTAATCAAACTAAACTAAGCAAACTCAACAAAAATTTTAAATTTGTTAAATATACAATAGTTATAAATAATAAACATTAAAAATAAAAGATTGATTCATATCTACCCATTATAAATACTTTAAATATATTAATAAAGTTACTATATAAAATAATAAGTAATTAACAAATCAAATATAATAATTAATAAAAAATAATTTAAGTATCTAAAATTTATATTTTCGTAAAGTATATAGATGTGTATATATATACGTGAAATTTGTAAAAGTAAACTGTTATTGTTAAAAAAATTTAATGGTAATTTTTTATATGTGTATGGTAATTAATTTATTTTAGATTTATATAAATTATTTATATATAATACACAAACGTTTTCAAATGTAATTATATCCATAAAAGAAAGATGAATTTGAATTACCCATGATATATATTTAAAAGTAATTTTTTAGAATGTATATTTATTATTGATTATTTTTTTATTATTATGTTGTATCACATTATATTTAATTGCTCAGCATGTTCTATGTATTCGATTTATTTTAGGGAAATTTGAATTAAAATCCCTGTCAGACAAATATACTTGCAATTCAGTTCCTATTATAAATTAGTTAGTCTGCAGTCCCTACTTTATGAATTAGGTTTGTTATAGCTTCCCAATGTGTATTTTTCCCTCAATCAACGTTGTATACGCAACATGTACTCGAAATAGGTTGATCAATATTTCAAATTTTGTAATATATACCTATATTTCTTCCCGCTCTACCTCTATTGTAACCTTATATACTTCTAGTTAGAAATCGCGTACCTTTTCTTTTTGTGAATTTAAAAAAAAAAACAATTAATTCACAATTTAATAAGGGTAAAGGCAGGAAACCTCTCATAACTCCCCTCACACCGATTTTAAACCATTTTTCTTCAATCTCTAGGCAAACCGATGCTCTCGAACCTCCGGCAATTAAGTAACAACCGATTCGGTGCAAAAATGTGAAGAAAACAGCTAACCGCTCCCATCCCCCAAGACAAGCTCGAAAAAGTAAGTGCCAGGTTGGACCTTTTTCAAGTTTTGATTTGTTGACCTTGATATTATACCGTAGTTTGTTCGATTATTTGAGGTGTAAGTCTTGGTCCCGTGTTTGTATGCATTGGTTTGGTGTTGAGAAGCTCTAAGTGATCGGTGTAGTTTTATTTGTTAATCGGATTTGAAATCGTTCGTATATTTGCCCAGATACACCGAGTTGAGTGTTTTATTTTAGCACCAATTTTGGATTATTTTATTTATTTTATTTGTGATTTTTGTTAATTTTGTAGATGTACATTTTGTTTAGTTACCCGAAGTTGCATATTTTAGTTTTTTGTCATTGTTCGGGTAATGTGAACTGGTGGTATTTATTTACAAACCGGGGAAAGAATACAAATAGGTTATCATCCGATTTGCAGTACCATGTTTTCATAACGAGGTGGAGAAAATGAAGAAATGTATATTGGATGAATATATTAGAGCTATCAAAATGACTCAATTCGGCCATTTTCTGGACTGCCCAAAGATAAGGTTGTAGTGGCACCGCCTGCTTGCCTTGATTAATAACTTTAGCCCGGAGCCCACGTCATTCAACATCGGAGCTGACATTATGGAAACAAAATGATATTATATTTACCATTTGTTCCCACATGTTAGCATCACCAGATAGCTCATTCCATTACCAACATGCTTGCAGAATACATATATATATACATGTAATATTAACGTATAAAACTTTATAATAGCAATGTAGTTGTGTGGCATGTGGAAATTTGGTGTTTAGTTGTGCTATATAGGTAATAGTTGTACTTAGCAACAACAACGGGTTTTAATCAACTATTAGAATTCCAAATGATTACCCAATAATAGAATTCAAATACCGTGGAAATAACATGATAATATATTTATCATTCGTTCTTACAGAGTTGCATCATCAAATACCTCAGTACATTATTACAATACCTGCAGAATATATTTACAAACCTCTATTATTTCATTATATACTTGTGTAATAGAGTTACAGACCACTTACTACAATAAAATATACCAGCAGATCCAACCGGTTATATCTTATTGACGCATAAAGTAATTATATTACACCAATTGAATAACGTTACATGCTTTGTAATCACGTTATTGAAAAATATGGCATAAACTGTTGAATGTAAATGTATCATGCCCAAACCTTTCCACAAAGTATATATGTCCTGGTAACTTGTGTTTCAGAAACTGACCGTTCTTTGTTTGAAACATTCAATTATTGTCGGTAATCAGGGATGAATGCATCATTATAGTATTCCCGTGAATCCCAGAAATCTACGTAAAGATAAACAATAAATATTTACCGTAGATGACTAAACAAGTCATAAAGGACTTAGTTAAACTATGTTGGTTGTTACTTGTACATGCTTTATTGTCTTGCCATTGAAAAGTGTGGGCATGCGCTATTGAATGTAAACGTACTATGCCCAAATTTTTCCATCGGGGTTGGGAGAAGAAGTACTCACACCGAGCTCGTGAATTGGCCATTCTATAAGATGATCAACTGAAATCAAGCACATTCATGGATACTTGCTACTACACAGATAATACCTAAGCAACCATTATTTATACCTTAAATGTCGGTGTTTGTACCCAGAGCACATACTAACATACCTGCATCAAATACCGATATGCCCTAGCGCAGATCTTACGTACCGATAAAGTTGGTATCGCATGCTTCAATATCGGGTATATATACCCTGGTAACTTGTGCTTAGATAACCAACTATTTTCGGTTTAAAATATTCACGTATTGTCGGTAATCATGGATGAATTCGTTGTAATAGTATTTCCATAACACTCTGAATTATATAAAGAGATAAATAACATATTTACTATAGATGACTAAACAAGTAAAAAATGACTTAATTATATTGTATGATATATGTCGAATAATACTCTAACCTCCACTTGTAGATGGCTAAACAAGTTATAAATGACTAAGTTAAATTATATTAGTTGTTAGAATACATAATTTCTGTCACGAATAGAAAATATTTAGACTCGTTACATAGTAATGTACATCGTAGCACACACAACAATATTCAAGTGAACACGCTAGACGTAATCTACTATTAGGACTTCAAGTTTTTTTGCATAATATGACAAACACATCTTGTCTAAAATATTTTGACCCATGACATAATAATCCAAACTTCTGCACACTTATAAACTCAATATCAATTAGCTAGAAACATTTCAAAGAAGTATAACTTGGTAAAAATGAGCTGATAAGTACTTCAGCATGGCTCCGATGTACCCCCTATTGATTTTAATGTAACAATTCTTATCAAATTATGTACCCGGGCTCTGCTTTCACGTAAATAAAAAATATAACATTATGACATAGGTGGGTAATTGTGTACTTGTATACTTTAAATGAATGTTCGTTTCACTGTACTTAATGACATAAATTGAGCTCGATAGATTTTAATTAGAACAAGAATTCATAACCCTTTTAGTATGGGTCTAATGATTGCAACACAGTATACTACTTACTTTTTGCCATTTACAAAATTAATTAACATAAATTTACTATAATTTTTAAATGGATAATACGCCACAGAACCATGTGTTTCGTGACACCAACTATATATTCTTCAAAATAAACAAAATACTAACCCACAATTTGTGTACCTGCGTTACATTTTAAGAAACATCTATCGTCAATGAGTCATATATAAAAGATCATCATCACATACCCGCAATTCTCATTCATCTATCACATTACATCAAATTTAAAAAATAACATCAATGCAACACTCTTATTGTTGTATATTTATATACAATATTACATTATGTCTAGCACATCAAAAATAATTATAATGAAATGATTGACGAACATCCTATAAAAATATAAAATTACACCTCTACAACAATCGCGCCTGGCTTTAACCAATTTCCAGCGGGGCTAATAGAGAAAATCATTGATCTGGTAATTGTCTTCTCCATCAGGGGATTGACTGAAATCGACCACATGCAATGACATCTGCTATTACACAGATAATACGTAAGCAACCATCATTTATACCTTGAATGTCAGTGTTTGTACCCAAAGCACCTACTTATATACCTGTATCAAATACCGATATACCCTAACGCAGATCTTACAAACTTATAATGATAGTGTCATATACTTCTATAAAGTGTACACATGCCATGGTAACCTGTGCCTGGGAAACCGACCATTTTCGATTCAAAATATTCACTTGTTGTCAATAACCATAGATGAATTCATCATGATAGTGTTACCGAGATTATCATATATGTTACAATGACAGAGCTTATCTACAATGCTACAATTACGAATCATATATTCATAGCAAAATGGGTTCTTGCTTGGCCAATGATGATCAACTAACAATTGAAAAAAGAAAATGTCTATATATAAAACAAAAATAAATGCCTGGATTTATGTGTGCAATCAAAACTTACACCAATTGTGTCGTCTTTTAGTAACAACATCTCTTACATTGTATAAAACATATAACATACCTAGTACATCTTCTGAATGTTCATATTTCCAAATAAGCAGTACTGCTATAATCATAGGCATGGAACCATACTACACAGAACAACACTCTCCAATTCATCCAATAACTCAAGCTAGTAAGATCTTTATCTGCGAGCAACTGCATTCTGTTAGGAATATTGCACTTTAATTTCAATCTAATCATTAAAAATTATGGTTAAAAATAGAAGGATAGAGCGTGGGCGGCGCGCCATCTCCTCCATACTTCAAGTTAAAACAACCACCGCCACCACGACAACAACAAGTAGAAGCTAAATAAACGAAGAACAACGATTAAATACACATTGACAAAACATTTGGCAAACATCGATCAAATCACATTTGTTACAATCGAACGCAAGAATTCAATATCCAAGCCGAAACCACTTCAGACACATAGCAGAAGATAACAACTTACTTAATCGAAACAAAGAAGTTCAACTACAAAGTAAATAAGCAAAGCCTGCAAGACCGGAAGTAGATATGGATTTTTCTTTGGCAATGGATATTGGAACTCAGGAATAGTGGAGGATAAATCTGCGCTGCATTTTGGTTTCTCTCGTTGGTGACGGTGATCCATAGAGAAAGAACAAACTCAAAATGAATTTAGTGTAACACGTGCACCAAACACAAGTGGCCACCAACACTTTTAGAAAAAATTTAAGATTCATAAAAATACACATTATATGTTAATAAAGTTTTATTACAGGTAATGAGTTCCAATAAAATTGAGTTTTGTTTTAGGGAGAGTTGGTCTACATCGATTCGACATATAACTATTCAATCCAAAATGATGGAGTACCTTTAATCGACTTCAACCAGTTGCATCAAAAGCCCGATGGAAGCTCCACGGAGTTATATAAAAAACAAAGGAAAAAAGAAAGATACTAGAAAAAAACCTTGTTGGAGGCGCTGCTGAAGCTACAATCTGTAAGATTGGATTTTGCTTTGTTTCAATCCCGACAGTATCCTAACATAAAACATGATTTTTATCGCAAAATCTACTAGCTTACTTTTTTCCACCGATTTTCTTCTTCTTCAAGATTTGAGCGTGCTTCTTTGTTAACAATAGGACTGAGATATATGCGTCAACACAACACATTCCAGATATATTACTAACCTTAGAAAACTCTAAGGTGTGTCGATTCTTGCCGGATACATAGCGCAACTGACTGGATGGCAACATCGATTTCGAAGGGAAGAGAGAGATCTGCAACTGAACAATTGGTGGGTCTTCAAGATCGGCAAATCATGGGCAAGAAAATGGCCAGTTCGATTTTGCAGTTGTCGTTTTTTTCTCTCTCCAATTTCGCGCGAAGAAAGCGATGAATTTCGAGAGATTGCAGCAGTTTGGGTGAGAGAGGGAGAAGAGAGTAAACAACACGATAAAGAAGGGAGTGCAGCGTAAAGGATTTAAAATAGGTACTGAATTTAAAGATTATTATGCAGAAAGGGATTTAAACCCAATTATCCGTTTATTTTATTGCATTTAGATTGGTTTATGCACATTAGCTTGAAAAAAAATAAATCAATCATATTTATAGAAATATAAATTTATAAATGTTAATTATTTTTTATATTGTTTATCTTATTATTATTATTTTTATTTTCAATATTTTAATATTCTCTTATATTTTTGTGCCAATATGTATATGTATGTATATATATATATATCAGAACTCAATATGTCTCAAAGAACAAGAGCATGGATGTATAATAAAAATTTGCCTGGGCGTAAACGTCTTACACCTGAGTTTACATCGGGCGTTGAAGAATTTATAGAATGGGCAAAAAAACAAGTAGCATATATGGATCGAGATTGTATTAGGTGTCCTTGTCACAAATGCAGAAACCAAAAATATATTGCCCCGGAAGAAGTTAAAGTGCATCTATATATGAAGGGATTCATAGAAAATTATTATAATTGGATATATCAAGGAGAACCAGAAAAGAATGATAGTCCACCAAGAAATTTAGTCCTTAATGATCGACTGGAGACACCATTAAGACATCATCATCACTCAAATTGGGAACAAAGAATGTTGCATGACATTATTGGGGCGCCAATGAACATAGATCAAACTAATATAGTAGATGGTCGGAGAGATACATATTTGAATGGAGATGAATCCTCTAGAGATGTTAGACTTGAACAGTCTAACAATTATGCACATTTGAACAAGTTCAAAGATGTTCTACGTGCAGCTAATCATCCTCTGTGGAATGGTTGTGAGACACATTCTCAATTATCTGCAGTTGCTCGCTTAGTGAGCATAAAGGCTGATTATAATATACCACAAAATTGCTTGATGATTTTTTGCAAATTATTGGTGAAATATTGCCCTCAGATTATAAGTTGTCATCGAATTATTATGCAACAAAGAAAATGATACGTGAGTTGGGGTTACCACTTATTAAAATTGATTGCTGCAAAAAGGTTGTATGTTGTTTTGGAAAGAAGATGAGTTAATGCACCATTGCAAATTTCGTGGGCATTCACGTTATAAAGGGCCCAAAGGAAATAAGCCTCGAAAGAAGGTTCCTTTTGCACGATTGAGATATTTACCATTAACCCCTAGATTGCAGAGGTTATATGCTTCTAAAAAGACGGCAGAACATATGACGTGGCATTTCACACATGATACTGAAAATGGTTACATGTGTCACCCCTCTGATGGTGAAGTATGGAAATATTTTGATCGTGTGCATACGGAATTTTCACTTGAGGCAAGAAATGTTCAGCTAGGATTATGTGCGGATGGATTTTGTCCGAATGGATCATATGGAAAACAATATTCTTGTTGGCCTATTATTGTCACACCTTATAACTTACCTCCAGGTATGTGTATGAAGAGTAAATATATGTTTTTTTCGTTGATAATTCCCGGCCTTACAAATCCAAAAGGTAAAATTGATGTGTATTTGCAACCTTTAATTGAAGAGTTGAAAAAGTTGTGGGAGATAGGAGAAATTACATACGACGCTTCTACAGAGACATATTTTTGAATAAGAACTTCACTTATGTGGATAATTAATGACTTTCCAGCATATGGTATGCTTTCTTCTTGGAGTACAGCTGGGCTTATGAGTTGTCCAATATGTATGCAAGATACTCGAACATTTTACTTAGAACACGGAAGAAAGGTTAGTCACTTTGATTGCCATCGAAGATTCTTACCCTTTGATCATGAGTATCGACGTGATATGAAATCCTTCAAAAGAGGTTTAATTGACAATACATCTCCGCCTCATAGGCGAGATGGGGATGAAATTTGGAACCAAGTATGTCAATTTAATAGTGTCATAGATGATCCTATTGGAAAGCCCCATGGATATGCTACTAATCATAAGTGGACCCAGAGAAGTATTTTTTGGGATTTACCGTATTGGAAAACTCATTTGATTCGACATAACCTTGATGTGATGTATATTGAAAAGAATGTGTTTGACAATATCTTCTATATTGTCATGGGAATCAAAGGAAAAAGTAAGGATAACCTCGGTGCTCGAAAGGATATCCAAGTTCTATGCGACCTACCAGAGCTTACCGTGAATCTAGATACATGTACTATGCCTAAAGCAATATACACATTAAATCGAGAACAAAGGAAGAAGATATGTCAATGGATTAAGACATTGAAATTCCGTGACGGCTATGCTTCTGATATCGGCAGATGTGTTGATGTGAGTGAACTTAACTTGAGCGGTATGAAAAGTCATGACTGTCATATATTTACGGAGAGGTTGATTCCGATTGCATTCAAGAAGATGCTTCCAGATTACATATGGAGTGCCATTGTAGAGGTTAGTCTATTTTCCAGCAATTGTGTAGTCCTATACTAAAAAAACAATATATGAAAGAGCTGGATGAAAAAACTCCATTAATAATTTGCAATCTTAAGAAGATATTTCCACCAAGCTTTTTTGATTCAATGGAGCATCTTATGGTTCATTTACCATATGAGGCACATGTAGGAGGACCTGTGCAATATCGATGGATGTATCCTTTTGAAAAGTATGTTAATATTGTAAATAAAAATTTTTATAATTATGTTATTTGTAAATTATTTTAATATTTTAATATTTATTTTGATGGTTTTTGCGTGATTTGAAAAACAAAGCGACGAATAAGGCAGCTATTGAAGCCTCTATATGTGAAGCATATTTAGTGGAGGAAGTTGCAACATTTGCATCTTATTATTTTGATTCTGGCATTAACACAAAACATGTTCGCACTAGTAGGAACAACGAGGGTGTTGAGAAAGTCTCGGATTTAAGTTTCTCAATTTTCAATCAACATGGTCATTCGGATGGTAAGACACGATTTCGATATCTTAGCTCACATGAACGGCATATGCTATTGGGACATATATATTATTAAATTGCCCTGAAGTGGAGCCATACTTTAGGTAGTTCTATATTACATTTAAAATTTTTAAAAGTGATCTTTTCAAGGTAAATTTATTCATTTATACTAAGATTTCTCATCTAAAATTTTGACATTGTTGATGCAGTCTATTCAAAGATCAAAGGAATGATCTTTATAATAACGAGATGGTGCATCTTGATACACTTGTGTGGAAGCACATTGTAAATTGGTTTAAATTATATGTAATTTATTAGCATTTTGTCTTATAATGAACATTATACATATATATTTTTTTACATATGAATTTTTATATTTCAGATCCAAGATGCTCGGAATTGTATAGACGATCCTTTATTGAAAACACTAGCATGGGGTATATCGAATTAAGTGACAACATTTGAAGCATATTATGTGAATGGCTTCAATTTTCATACAGTGCAATATGCTGAAGGTAACCAGACTATGAACTATGGAGTATGCGTGCGATCTTGCAATTATTCATCTGTTGAATATGACTTTTATGGTCAATTGGAAGAAATAATACAGGTGGACATTTTAAAAGGTCCTGAAATGCACGTTGTTTTGTTTAAATGCAAATGGGCTGATCCGATTCGTGGACAACGAGTGCATGCTAAATATAATTTTGTGGATGTGAATTTTAGACGATGGTATCGATCAGATGAAAAATATATTTTGGCTCAACAAGCCGTTCAGGTATACTACACTTGTTATCCAAGTATGAGAGGGAAAGAGATGATTGGCTTGCTGTGTGCAAAATTAAGGCACGACATAAGATTGAACAAAAGTGGATTAATATTTCATTTCAGCAGGATGAAACTGTTATGCCAGAGTTCACCACATTGATAGAAGTGCCATTACTTCATGACTCAGAAGGTATTTCTTAATCTCATTTATCATAATCGATTGGTTAACATGTTGCTAACTGTATTCTATATTTTGTGACTTAGGATGAGACTCAAATGAAATGATTGACAAGAAAACGAAGATATTATTCATAATGAAGTTGAAGAAATGAATGGTAATGAAGAAAATGAGTATGATGATGTTTTTAACAGTGATGATGATGATGATGATGACGACGACGATGACGATGATTATTAGTGTGGCTTTTAATCATGTCCAATTAAAGATATTTGCTCGTTGAGGCATTTTGACTATTTTTTTTTATCGTTGAGGACGTTGTTTTTGAGAACTTCTCTTGATTAGTGGAATTGCTATTGCTGTTCTCCGTGGATGTAGGGAACTATCCCAAACCACGTAATTTGTGTTTTTTTTTTCTGTATTACTTTTATATTAAAATTTTATTATATTTTGTCCCTCAATTTCACAATATTTAGAATTTTTGTAATATTGATGTATATAAATATCTAATTTAAATCCCACGTATTACATTAAAGGGAATGATATATATTACATCATACGTGTCAAATTTATTTCATCTATATTATAAAATTTGATAAATATTTAATTGATATATTTTATTGATTTCTATAGTTATCAGTGACTATTAATGTTATGTCATACAAATAACTATCACAATTTAAATTATTCTTTAATTATAATTGTTTTATTTTTCTAATAAACCTATTAATTAATTGTATTTTCATAATATATAATTTTAAATTTTGGCACATTTGTCTTTCTAACCATATATTAAAAAATTAATAATATTGTTTTTTTTATGGGTCATTAAAAATAATTCTATCAAATGAAATTTTTTGTCACAATATTTGATATGAATATATATATATATATTTTGATTATTTAGATATATGTGACAAAAAGTAAGGCAAATTTGCCATAGAAGTATTTTGAAGCTAAATTGCTTCAATATTTTCCATGGAAAAAATTTATTGCTATTTTTGCTATGGAAATAGATATGAATAAATAATAGTTTTTATTTTTTATTATATTATGTAACAAATTATGAAGCAATTTTGTTATATAACTATTTTATAGCAAATTTTCATGGCTATATGAATGTTTTCTAGTAGTGAAATGTTTGGTGGCTTCAGTACGGTTTTAGTCTAACTAAGGAAGCAGTCAACGAGCATATCTGGACTGTCGATAAATTAAGGAGAAGAGTTGGTTATTAGGAACATGTTAGTAACTATAACTAAATTACTTAGAAACCAATAGATTTAAATATTTATCGATGATCGAATTGAAAATACAAGTTGTCAATTTCATTCGTAGGCTAGGATTTCATATACAAACGAGAGTCACCCAACACGCCCCCTCACGTGCAAGGTGATAAACGCCACCAAACAAAACCTGCACGTGCACAACGACCTCTGATACCGTGTAAGATAATGTAAATGACCGACTCACCTAAAAGCTTAAGTTGTTAGGATACACATTATTTATTTATTTATCTACAAATAGGAGCCCACCAACATCACGGAACATTTCTTCGAGACAAAATATATAGTATCTAAACGATGGTTTCAGACAGTGGCGGAACCAGACTTTCTTAAGAGGGGTTGTTAATTTTTCAAATTTTAAAAAATATTAGGTGTGTTGTTTTTGCCAAATACAAACTCAGATATTTTCCAAAAAAAAATTAATATATTACACACGTCGTTATTTTCATATTACTTACACAATCTTCTATATTTTACATTAAAAAAAAAAAATCTGTTCAAATTATTTCACAAAACAAACACATCCTTAGAATATATTTATTTTCGGATAATTTCGAATTGTCATATTTTAAAAACCTTGAAGAATTACAGACCATAATGACAAACAATTAAATACATTGTTTTGTAATTGTTTTGTAATATTGTTTAAAATACATTATTTCACTTTTAAAAAAATCATCAAACATATTTGATTGGAGTTTTTTTTTTTCTTTAAACATTTTTACTATTCTTTACTTCCAAAAAAAAAAAAATTAAAAAAACTAAATATTTTTTTTTTGTTTTTTATATTTTACTAAAAAAATAATTTAAAATATCACATCAAAACTTATTAGTATCGTATCAAACAATTAAATTTCAATTTTTTACTATTTAAAACCTAAACCCAAAATTCAAATCTCAAAATAAATAAATTTTATCTGATTTTGTTAGCACTTTTTTAATGTATTATAATTATTTTTAACATTATATATAAATAGAAATTTGTATATAACTAAAAATACATTAGGAGGGGGGAAGGGGGTGCAGCCCTCTTGCCTCCACGTACATTTGCCCTTGTTTCAGACATCACCACAATAATTTTTTCGTCATTATCTCAAAAGATATTTCATAATAAATTATTATTAGAAATTATCCCAAAATCAATCACGAAAAATTACTAGAGTATGATTTGTCAAGAAAGGAGTCACAAAAATAAGCCAAGAATATGAATTGTCTCAAAACTTATTTCGCCAACTTTATCCACAATTCTTCCTCCTGCTACTGTGTCTGCCTCGATCTTGCGTCATGGATTCCATCCTACTAATACAAATAGTAGGACCGCAACTCGGTTGCTCCTGGCTAATGAAAGCTCACAGGCTTGTGCATTCGATGCTTGGGGCTGATTTTTCGCCACCAAAGCAATAGAATTAGAATGGTGACAATTTTCTTAGCAGGGTTAATTCGCGAACGTTTTGCTCATTTTCCCTCCATAGAAAAGTATAGATACTCCACCAAGCTGCTGCGACTATATTTGAAGCATACTCACCATTTTTCACTGTTGCGGCCTCCATGGCAACATTTGATTCCGACGTTGAGTGACGATGCAAAAGATGCTTGAGGAGGGATCTTTGTGACCTGAATAAATGTTTGCAAAGAGGACAACACTACTCCTTTTTCTTACAAAACTTTTAATATTGTATACGAATATAGTTTTTTCTATGGTAAAAATAAAAAATAAAAAAACCTGACCAATCAATTGTTTTGGGTCGGGTTTTTTTATTTTTGTTTTATCATACACAAAACTATATTCGTATACAATATTTAAATTTTGCAAGAAAATGGAGTGGTGTTGGCCTCTTTGCAATCAATTGTTTGGATCACAAAGATCCCTACTTATGCATCTTTTGCATCGCCACTCAGGGTCGAAAGCAAAACTTGTTATAAAGGCCCCGACAATAGTAAACGATGCATACGCTTCCACTGCCAAAAAACACATTTCGTGAGGGAATTTTTCTCTATTTAACAAACCTACAGATCTCGCAATATGTCATTAGAAGGGAATTAGCGAGGAAGTACTATTACTCGCTAAAAGTCAATTGTAATTGAACATTACGACCTATCTTTTTCCCTTGCAATTGTGTTGCGAGAAATTGAACGAAAGATAAAATCCCTCACTACAATAGTAGCTGCGGCCAGGAGGATAATAGATACTTTGCCATCGACTGGCAAAAGGATGAAGAAAAATGAGGAACAACAGTTGTAGGATGAGGAATGCGTGTGTATAATATTTGGGCTGTAATTGGTGTTTTAAACCTAACAAAAATTAATCAATCAGTTTTGTAATATATTTTTTATATGATTTTTAAAATATTTTGGAATTATATTTTACAGTAAGTAATTAAGTATTTTTTTTTATGACGTGGATCCCGCAGCCACACAGATTACCTGACGCGTCGGGGGTTGTCACACGTCCAACCCCCACACGACCAGGCCATCCCTTACCAGACAAGTAACTAAGTATTTCACTTTCTAAAATTTGGGATTGGCACAAAATTTACATATTTGGCAATATATTTTGTTTTTTTAATATCCGTGTGACGAAACCACATGGATGACTTGTTCTGTCACTCAACTTGCAGGACATTCCCGGACTCCATGGAGAAAGGAGTGAAGAAAGAAATTGAGCCTCAAACCTCATAGAATAGAGATCAAGAACCCAAGAAGGAGGAAGAGCACTCGAACACACAAATATATCTATAGACTTAGGGTTAATAAACATCCAATGATTTAGGTTAAAACCATGCATCAGACGGTTGTGATTTGATCTGGTAGACCAATGGGCCAGGCCAAGGATCTGGGCCATAGAAGTTTGGTCGACAATAATAGTCTGTTTTAAATTTGAGGCCTCATAATTTTCATAGGCTCAAATTATATTATAAATCGACCTAACAGTAAGTGTCTCTCCGAAATTGGAACCAAAAACCCATGATCAGCGAATCGCTAAACCAATTTATTGTGGAAACAACTTACCAAACAAATGCTCACAAAGGAAAAACACCATAAAACCAAAAAAATTGACGGCAACAACAGTGTAAGTTGAAGCGTCGTCAAAACCTCACATGAAACCCTCCAACTTCACAGAGTGAGAAGCGAAGGGAGAGTACCAGAGTCTGTAGCTTCACGGAGATAGAAGATAAGAACTCCAAACACGCAACGAGAAAACAGAAGAGAGATGAGAGAATCAAAGAGAGGGGTAGGAGATAATTTGAGTACGGAGATGGTGAGCGTGAGGGTGTGATATTATAGTGATACATGACGCCTAACGTGCACATATATATATATATCTATATTTAAAGTAAATAAAGATCTGACGGTTTAGATTAAAATCCTATGTCTGATGGTCGTGATTTAATCTGGTAGATTAATGGGCCAAACAAAGGATCTGGCTCAATGAAGTTTGGCCAATTATAATAATTATTTTTTTCTAATTTGAGGCCTCATAATTTTCATTAACCAAAATTATAACACAACTGAACTATTAACTGTCTCTCCCAAAACCGAATAAAAAATACATGACGAGTAACTCACAGTTTGCTAAACCGATCTATTGTGGAAACAACACACAGAAGAAATGCCCATAAGGGAAAAATACCAAAATAAAAAAACCCAAAAAAGCAATGGCAGCAACACTGTAAGTTGAAGCCTCACCAAAGCGTCACCGGAAACCCTCTAACTTCACAGAGTGAGAAGCAAATGGAGACTACCAAGTCTCAAGCTTCAGAGAGAAAGATGAGAAGAACTCCAAACAGGCGAGAAAAAAATGAAAGAGATGGGGAAGAGAGTAAAAAGGGTGAGAAGAGATCAAGGGAGATAATTCTACTACGTTGATGGAGTAGAGTGAGTGTGTGGTATTACAGTGACACACGGCGGCTGACACACACACATATATATATATATATCTATACATATTTACGGTTGATAAAAATCTACGGTTCATATTAGAACCTGGATCAGACGGCCGTGATTTAATCTAGTTGAGTAACGGGCCGGGCTAATTTCTGGGCCACAGAAGTTGGGCCGATTACAATAAATTGATTTTGAATTTGAGGCCTCGTAATTTTCATTGCTCCAAATTATAACACGGCCGAAAGATCAACTCTCTCCCAAACCCGAACCAAAAACCCATGACAAGCAAACCACAATTTTCTAAACTAATTTATTGTGGAAACAACACACAAAACAAATTCACATAAGCCGAAAACACAAAAAAAAACCCAAAAAAGCAACAACAACAACACTGCAAATTTAAGCGTTGTCAAAACCTCACCGGAAACCCTTCAACTTCATAGAGTGAGAAGCGAAGGGAGACCACCGGATTCTCAATGTTCATGGAGACAAAAGGCAAGAACTTCAAGGACGTGAAGATAAAGAAGAAGATAGGTGAAAAAGTAAAAACATTGAGGTGAGAATGGAAGAAAGAGAGTCTGTGCGAGAGAAGTTAAGTGATTGAATAATGGTGACGGCGCACACACATCACATACTTATAGATGTAGAGTTAACACGGCGGCTTACACACGCATATATATCTTTATATATTTAGGGTTAATAAAGATCTAACAGTTCATATTAGAACCCTAGATTGGACGGTTGTGATTTAATCTCGTTGAGTAATGGGTCGGGCCAAAGATTTGGGCAATAGAAGTTAGGCCGATTACAATAATAATCGGTTTTGAACTTTAGGCCTCCTAATTTTCATTGGCCCAAATTATAACACGGCCGAACAACTATCTTTCCCAAAACCGAACCAAAAACCCATGATGAGCAAATCACAATCTTCTAAACCAATCTACTGTGGAAACAACACACAAAACAAATACACACATGGGAAAAACACCAAAAATAAAAAAAATCAACCGCCACAACACTTCAAGTTGAAGCATCGCCAAAACCTCACCGGAAACCTCCAACTTCACAGAGTGAAGGCGAACCGAGACTACCAGAGTCTCAATCTTTATGGAGATAAAAGACAAGAACTCCAAGCACACGAGGATAAAATAGAAAATAGGGGAAGAGAGTAAAAAGGGCAAGGGGAGAATGGAAGAGTGTTTGTGTGTGCGATAGAGAGAAGTGAAGTGAGTGAATAATGGATACAGCGCACACATAACACATACTTATAGATGCAAAGTTAATCGTGAATCAATTACTCAGATTCAACCCCTATATCCAATGGTGGGAGTTCAGTCTTAACAAGTCATGGGTTGTGCCGGATAAGTGGACAATAGGAATTTAAGCGGAACACAAATTGGTTTTACATAAAGACCTCACCAATCTCTTGTTCAAATTTATAACACTGAGTTTGTTTTATTTTTTGAGTTTAAGGTATTTTTAGGTAAGATTTAGAGAAATGTGTCAATAACATGAAATTAATAATAATAATAATAATAATAATAATAATAATAATAATAATAACCTAAAATTATTTTATTTCATTATATATCCTAATTATCAATTTTGGTCTCATTAGAAAGATTTTTTTTTTATCCATTTGGTTCTCATTCAAACTAAAATTTTTTATTTATAATCTCATGGTAGCTGACAGTGACTGAGAACCGCTGTGTTGGCTTGAACATGGACATTGGATTACTCAGAAATGTGACTAAGCTCCACTGATAGCCAACATAGTCGTGTTCGATGACTCAGAAAGGATACTGTTATGAGAAAATGAGAAAGAAAACAAATAAAGAACATAGAGATTTTACGTGGTTCGGTGACGGTGTGTCAACCTACGTCCACGGGCAGGAACCGGAGAGATTTTATTATACTGATTCAGAGATTTACAATTATGTCATCCGACTAAGAACCATAGTTGTCTATTTATAAGCATCACAAAACACCCTAAACCCTAAGCATATTTGTTATTAATTAGGATAAGCCCAAAAGGAACCCTGCCAATTGAAACAGCCCTTTCGCTTTGGTTTCGGGTCGGGTAGACCGCTAAATCCAAGTCACGTTTCAACAATCTCCACCTTGACTTGGAGTTTCTCCAACCGCCAAAGGTTCGTCAGTATCTCTCAGTCGTCTCCTTCCTGCCAGATATCCCGAGAGGGCTCCACCTCCTACGAATATTCACCAAGTTTAAACAGTGCTCAAACTTCTCCGTCGGTAGCGCCTTTGTCAACATATCAGCAGGATTGTGTTCTGTAGCTATTTTCTGAATAGAAAACTTGTCTTCCTCCAGAACATCGTGATAAAATTCAACCTTACATCAATATATTTGGTTCTCTCATGATACAGTGAATTTTTAGCCAAACTCAAAGCACTTTGACTATCACAGAATAACACCGGTTTTTCCACCTTCAGACCCAAAATCTGCACCAAACTATGTAACCAGATACCCTCCTTAATACCTTCAGTCATTCACATGTATTCCGCCTCAGTCATCGACAATGCAACCGTAGGTTGTAAAGTAGACTTCCAACTGACTGCACATCCAAACAGAGTGAAGATAAAACAAGTCAGTGATCTTCGTTTCACCAAGTCACCCCCGTAATCAGAGTCTGCATAGCCAACAAGACCATCACCATGGCCTTTATCATCATATACCAGACAAATATCAGACGCTCCTTACAAATATCGCAAGATCCACTTTACAGCTCCCTAGTGAGCTTTACCCGGATTAGCCATAAATCTGCTCACCACACTAACCGCATAAGCGAGATCCGGTCTCATACATACCATCGCATACATAAGACTTCCAAATGCACTTGAATATGGAACCGTCTTCATATAACTAACCTCTTCATCTGTAGCAGGTATAGTGCTTCGATAAAGTTTAAAGTGTGCTGCCAAAGGGGTACTTATTGGTTTGGACTGATCAACAGAGAATGCCTGAAAAACTTTCTCAATATACTTTTCTTGAGAAACCCATAGCCGTCTTGCTTCTCTATCACGCCAGATCTCCATACCAAGTATTTTCTTTGCCGCACCCAAATCCTTCATCTCAAACTCACCCTTTAGTAGAGCCTTCAAGTCATTAATTACAGCCATGTTTTTAGCTGCAATAAACATATCATCCACATACAACAACAGATACACAAAGGAATCAGTAGAAACTTTCTTCGAGTAAACACAGTTATCAAACTGATTACGAGTATAACCATTAGACACCATGAATGAGTCAAATCTCTTGTACCATTGCCTCGGAGACTGCTTCAAGCCATACAGAGATTTCTTTAACAAGCATACCTGGTCCCCTTTAGAACTGTAGAACCCCTCTGGTTGAGACATGTAAATTTGTTCTTCTAGATTACCATGAAGAAATGCTATTTTTACATCAAGCTGCTCCAGCTCCAGATCAAAAGCACCCACCATTGCCAAAAGAACCCGAATGGTTTTGTGTTTCACCATAGGAGAAAAGACTTCATGGTAATCGATTCCTTCCTTTTGTGAAAACTTTTTTGCCACCAATCTCGCCTTGAACCTAGCAGGTTCAACACCAGGAATTCCCTCATTTCTTTTAAAGACCCACTTGCATCCCACTGGCTTCACCCCTTTTGGCAGTGCAAAAAGATCCCAAGTCTTGTTTTTTTCAAGAGATTGCATCTCTTCATTCATTGCCATAATCCAGGTTTCTGCATCTTTACTTGCCATAACTTTTTTATATGTCTTTGGCTCATCAGAGCCAAGATCATCACCAACCGCTAGTGCATAAGCCACATAATTCATATCACATGTATTGACACATCCTGCAAACCTAGCTGGTTTCTGAATTTTTCTCTTTCCCTTTCTTGCTGCTATGGAATCTTCAACCCTAGTACCACCGTCATCAGCTTCCCACTCAACCAGTTTTCCTTGAGGTTTTGACTGATCTGGTTGACCGAATTGATCAATAGTATTATCATGTTGCTCTTCCTCTAACACAACTCTGTCAGGAGTCTCAAACTCCACCCTCTGGTTAGCACCAAAATCTTTTGTACCTGTAATACTTTCACAACCTCTACTCTGATCAAGCATAGCAAATTCATCAAAGGTTACATCTCTGCTAATAAGAAATTTACCAGGATTTTTACCTTCTATACACCACAGTCGATAACCTTTTACTCATGTTGCATACCCTAGAAATATGCATTTTACCGCCCTCGGCTCCAGCTTACCATCATTCACATGAGCATATGCGGGGCATCCAAATATTCTTAGATTAGAGTAATCAGAGGGTTTACCGGACCATACCTCTTGAGGAGTCTTTAAGTCAATTGCAATTGATGGAGATCTATTAACTAGATACCTAGCAGTGTTTACTGCTTCAACCCAGAATTGCTTAGATAAGCCAGCAAATATGCGCATACACCTAGCACGCGCCATGAGGATTTGGTTCATTCGCTCTGCAACTCCATTTTTCTGTGGTGTGTGTCGTACATTGCGGTGCCTCACTATACCTTCTTTCTTGCAGAAATCATCAAATGAAGCGTTGCAGAACTCCAACCCATTATCACTTCTTAGAGTCTTGACCTGTTTACCCGTCCGTTTTTCAACCATGGTCTTCCACTCCTTGAACTTCCCAAACACCTCATCTTTAGTCTTCAGAAAGTACAACCAGACTTTTCTCGAATAATCATCTATGAAAGTGACAAAGTAAGAACACCCGCCCTGTGATTTCACTAGAGAGGGACCCCATAGATCTGAATGAACATACTCCATAATTTCTTTTCAAGTGTGATGACCGGTACTAAACCTCACCCTGCGGTGCTTCCCTTTTACACAAGCCTCACATAATTGAATTTTACCTATCACATCCCCACCAAATAAACCCTTCTTGCTCAACACAGACAACCCTAGCTCACTCATGTGACCTAATCGACGGTGCCACAAATTTGTCCTGTTATCATGTTTATCCAAGGACTGTGATACCGCCGCCGTTCCTATCACTGAACTGCCCTGTAGAAAATAAATTCCATGTTGCAGTGTTTCCTTCATCATTACCATAGCACCTTTCGGGACTTTCACCCACCCACTTTCACCATGATATTTTAAACCATTCTTGGCTAAGGTGCGAAGAGAAATCAAATTCTTTCTGAGTTCAGGAACATACCAACAGTCAAATTTCCTGATAGTACCATCATGCAATTTTATCTGCACTATCCCGCTCCCTTTTATTGCTAGAACCCCATCATCACCTAACTTCACCGTTCCATTCCACTCCTTAAAAGAAGTGAGTAGATCACGAGAGAACGTCATATGGTGAAAAGCACCGGTATCCATAATCCAGGAATCAGCAGTACTAGCACTACACGCTGTCACAACTTCACCAAAGTCCCCATCATCAGAATTGTCTTGTACCACAGCAGCACTGCTGCCACTGTTACTAGAATCAACTTTTGTATTTCCCTTCTTCTGTGGACAATCCCTTTTAACGTGCTCTTTCTCCTTGCAAAGATAACACTTAACTTTGCTAGAGGATTTTGATTTTGAACGCGACCTCCCATTCCCGTTACCCCTCTCCTGTGGTCTTCCCCTACCTGCAAACAGACCTAAACCAGAACCCTCTTCTAGAGAAACCTTTCTTTTCAATTCTTTGGACATAAGGGCATCTTTCACATCATTAACAGAAATTGTAGTTCTACCATATAGCATAGTATCTACAAAATTCTCATATGAACCAGGTAGTGAACCCGATAAAATTAGGGTTTGATCTTCATCATCTACTTTAACCTCAACTCCTTGAAGATCAAGAATGATACGGTTAAAGGTATCAAGATGATCCTTTACCTGAGTACTTTCGGACATCCGGAGGGTGTAAAGACGTTGCTTATGATATAGCCTGTTCGTCAGAGAGTTGTTTTGGTACTTCTCACACAGTTTATTCCATAACCCAAAAGCCGTTGTCTGATCTACAACCTCCCGTAACACCTCATCAGTAACTGACAACTAGATCACAGAATGAGCCCTTGCCAAAATCTCTTTATTTACCTCCTCCTTCGTGTCTTTAGGAAACTTGTCTTCTCCCTCCAACGCAGCCGCACATCCTTGTTGAACCAGAAGTGCCCTCATCTTGACCTTCCAGAGTGTGAAGTCATTCGACCCATTAAACTTCTCCAGATGAAACTTATACGAGGACATCTTCAATTAATGAGATATGACTCTGATACCACTTGTTATGAGAAAACAAGAAAGAAAACAAATAAAGAATACAGAGATTTTACGTGGTTCGGTGACGGTGTGTCAACCTACGTCCACGGGCAGGAACCGAAGAGATTTTATTATACTGATTCAAAGATTTACAATTATGTCATCCGACTAAGAACCATAGTTGTTTATTTACAAGCACCTGAAAACACCCTAAACCCTAAGCATATTTGTTATTAATTAGGATAAGCCCAAAAGGAACTCTGCCAATTGAAATAACCCTTTCGCTTTGGTTTCGGGTCGGGTAGACCACTAAATCCAAGTCACGTTTCAACAGTTACTAAGCTCCACAGGCAGTCAACGCGACTGTATTGAATTTAACACGGATGTGTTCATTACCATGCTCTGAAATGGCCATATTTTTTAATATGGTCATCTTAATATTCTGTACACAGTCATGTTTATGCTCATATTCACGATATTGTTCTTGACACACATAGTCATGTTGTAGACCATGTTCACATCCCTATTTTGAATATGGAGCTTGGTTATCTTTTTGAGACATCCAATATAGTCATGTTCAGGCCAACACAACCATATTCCGTTTGTGTCAATTATCATAAGAGTTAAATTGATAACCTTTTTAATTTAATTAGGACCAAAATTGATAAATAATAATAATGATAATAATTAAAGAAAATAACTAAATAAATTTGATTGGACTAATATTGATAATTGTGATATACAATGGGGGCAAAAATAATTTTTGTTCAAAAAATAATATTTTATATTGAATTGCTAACTTTTTTTTTTTTTAAGTAGATGAAGTGTATATTATTTATTTTATGTAAATATATATTTTATTTGTTATAATATTGACTGAGAAGGTTGTCCATAAAATTTGTTGGAAGAACCCATCATTATTAACTATATATACTTACGAAATAACAATTAGTAACAATGGGCAAATTTGAAAATAATCTCGTGGCTTTGAAAACTAATAAGCTAGTGAAAATAAATCATATACTTACCAAATAAAAAAAATGTTCACTTAGTGTGTATTCGTGTATTTTGAATTTTTTTTTAGGTTTTTATTATTTTTTATGTAAAAAGTTACAAGATTCGGTGTTTTACATGAAAATTAATGTTTAATGTGATATTTTTGTGAGAAGAATGGTTGATTTTTTTAATTATATTAAAAAAAGTCATAAACTTTATCCATAAATATCACATCTAACACCTATTTTTTCTTGCAAAATTTTATATCCAACATGCAAAAACCTAAAACAAAATAGTACACCCCAAGAGAATGAATATAATACCAAAAGAATAAACATTCATACTTTCATTGACGCGTCTATATATATATATTTATTTATTTGTGTGTACTAATTCATTAATATTTGTTTAAATTCAAATACGAAAAATGAAAATATACATTTGAATAGCAAATAAATTTACAACATTGAATTTTATTACTCAATACAAATCTCCTATCAGTTTTTGTCATAATCATACTACGGAAATAGAGGAAACTCATTCGGATCACTACCAAGAAAATTTTCTATTTTTCTCCGAAAATTATCTTGGAAAAAATCCTTAAGATAATCTTGTATCATGGAATCTTTCTTCAAGAAAAAATAATATCTCGACTATGGTTTAAGACATCACTTCAAAAAAGAACAAAACAAACCAAAACAAAAATGTCCATTATCTCGAAAGTTATTTAGTGACGATCTATTATTAGGAATTACCTCAAAATCAATCACAAAAAAAATTCCACGAGTATCATCTGTCTCAAAACGAGTCACAAAAATAATCCGAGAATATGAATTGCGTCAAAATTTATTTCGCCGACTTTACCCATGCTCCTTCCTCTGCCTATTGTGTCTGCCTCGATCTTGCATCGAGGATTCCATCCTACTAATTTTAATTTAGGACCGCAACTCAGTTGCTCCCGGCTAATGAAAGCTCACGGGCTTGTGCCATCGACGCTTGAGGTTGATTGTTTGCCACAAAACCATGTTATGTTCTTTGTAGGATTTAGCACATATTTTTAACTATTTAGATTATTTTTGCCCTCTAAAAATATCAAATCAAACAATTACTTTTTTTTTTTTTTATATTATATTATAAATCTATTTTACATTGAATTCTTTAGCAACATTATTTCACAATATTCTTGGTCATTTTGCCACAATAAAGAAGTATTAGCACTCCTCTTAGATTTTGAGGCTATATTTGAAGCAGATTCACGCAACTTTGAATGGGAGTTCTACAACTTGGTTCTTGGTGGCCAGTGAAAGCCCACAGGCTTGTGCCATCGACACTTGGGGAGTATTGTTCACCACCAAACTATATATTGGAATGGAAAAAAATACCTTACCACTTTGTAATCTTCTTCATCATTTTACCACAATAGAAAGGCCTCTTATCCGTTGCAACTACATTTGAAGCATAATCACCATTTTCCACTGTTGCGGCCTTGATGGCAACATTTGATTCCGACGTTGAGTGGCGATGCAAAAGATGCTTGAGAAGAGATCTTTGTGACCCAAAGAGTTGATTGCAAAGAAGACAACACCACTCCTTTTTTTTACAAAATTTAAAATATTGTATACTATTACGATTTTGTTTATGGTAAAACAAAACAAAAAAACAAAAAAACCGTAGCATCTTATTAATTTTTTTTTTCGGTTCTTTTTTGTTTTATCATGCACAAAACTATTTTCATATACAAAATTTAAATTTTGCAAAAAAAATGGAGTGGTGTTGGCCTCTTTGCAATCGACTGTTGGGGTCACGAAGATCCCTCCTTAAACATCTTTTGCATCGCCACTCAGGGTCGAAAGCAAATGTAACTATACAGGCCCCGACAATAGAAACGATGGATATGCTTCCACTAAAAAAACAGATAAAAATTAAAGGACTTTTTTCTCCCGTAAACAAGCTTACAAATCTAGCAATCTGACTTTGCGAGGGAATTAGGGAGGAATTACTATCCCCAACTAAAAGTCAGTCGTAATTGAACATACGACTGTCTTATTTCCCTTACAACCATGTTGCGAGAAATTCAAGGAGAGATAAAATCTCTCACAAACTTAGTAACAACGGCTAATAGGTGGCAAAAAAGACGAAGAAAATTGAAGCACAACAGTTGTAGGTCATTGGTTGTCATTCCAAATAGACAGAATGTGAATCGTTAGATATAATTTTGTATGAAATATAAATATTAAATATGATGTATCCAAAAATAATAATAATAATAATAATAATAATAATAATAATAATAAGTGAAAACTACAAAGTTCAAATAGATAAAAATTTTGTAGGAGGAGGAAGAGCAATGGATGTCTATAGTTCTGGTTATGGCTCATATTTATACCATTAGTTTTTGAATTTTAAATCTAAAAAGATTTAATGAATCAGATTTCTAGTATTTTTTATTTGACTTTTAAAAACAAATTGGAATGTACAATTTTTATTAGGCAGGTATATTTGATATTTTTTACTTTATTAAATTTAGGATAGACACAATATTTACATATTTTTTATTTGATTTTTAAAATAATTGGAAAGCATCATTGTTGTTTGGTAAGTATATTTAAATTTACATGTTTTATTTGGAAAGTGGAGTTATTTTTAAAACTTACTTTTTAAGATTTTATATTTTATTTGGTGAGTTGATTTTTAAATTTCTAACTTTTACATGGTAAATGTATTATATGTGTATTTTACTTTCATAAAATTTCATAGTATTTCATTAGTAAGTTGGTAAGTGCATAAATTTTCCTTTTAACTTACTTTCTTTTTTTTTTTAATTTCCAAATTTCTAACTATTGTATAGTAAGTATGCATAATTTAATTTTTTTTCATTTACTTTCTAAATTTGTAACTTTTATACTGTAAGTATATAATCGTATTTCACTTATTTTGGATAAATTATATAACAATGCACAAAACTGAAACCATATGTCAAGACAAAATTTGTTACAAAAATCACCTATTGTTTCGGAACTATTGTTACCGATAAGATATATGTTGTAAATAGGTCATTTTCTATTCTCAAGTAGTACCTTTGGTTCCAATTAAAACAAGGGGCTATTTGTTTGGAATTTTGAAAAGGAAATTATGTTTATTTCTTTTTTGGTATTCCTTTTTATTTATCCATGGTGCTTTTTCGACATGTATGTGAAACTCCTCTTAATTAATGGAATTGTTGTTACCTATTTGTGAATACAGAAATTTATCTCGAACTATACATATCATTTCTCTTTAATATTTAGCTTTATTTATGGATTAAAGATTTTTTTTTCTATTTTTGCTATCGATTTGACAACATCAAATAACTATTTCAATTGAAATTTTTACTAAGAAAAAAAAATCCAAAACAATCACACTCATTAAATGTTGAAAATAATGTAATTTCTGAAATAAAAGTAATAAACTACAATGGATTATAATAAAAAATTGATTAAAAACGTAGAGATTAATTCATATATATGGATCACAAAACTTTTGAATATCTTATAAATTTGGCGGCAGATCCTGTGCTTACATACAGTTAGAGCTGTTAAACGAGCCGAGCGAGCTCGATTATTGGTTGTTCGAGCTCGAGTCGAATTTCTTAACGGTACAAGCTCGACTCAGCTCATTAAGAGTTCGAGCCAAAATAGTCCCTCGAGCTCGGCTCGTTAAGCTCAAATTCAAGCTCGAGCTCGGTTCGAATTTTATATATATTCTATATATTTTTTAATATATGAATAAAAATTTAATTTTATTCATACTTTTTTTAAATAAAATATTTAAATTTTAATAATAAATATAAATTTTGATATAAAAAAATTATATATATTATATCAATATAAATAATATTAATATATTATTACTAACGAGCTCAATTGAGCTACCGGCGAGCCGAGCCGAGCTCGGCTCGTTTGTAAAAAAAAAAAATTTCGAGCTCGAGTTTGGCTCGTTTATCTCTATAAACGAGCCGAGTTGAGCTGTTAACGAGCGGAATCGAGCTTGACTCGCAAGCTACTCGATTCGTTAACAACTCTACGTACAGTAGAATTGTGTTATAAGAGATCATAGGATGTGTTATAACATATATACTGTGGCGTGCATTGTAGAAATGTTGTGATATATATATATATTATGCTAATCACGTAAAACCAGCAATATGTTGGTTTGACCCAATGAGCATGGGATTCATACCCTATAAATTTGTTATTTAAAATACTTAATAACCAAATAAAAGATGAATAGAAATATAATTAATCTCAGAATATTAAATACATGTAAATTTACCAATTAAAAAATTACTAAATATATCAAAAAATAAAATATATAAATAATTACATATGGTGTATAACATATATTTGTCTAGAAAAATTTTCCACAAACACATTAATTTGTTGGAGACTGAGTCTGGCTAGAGTGAGATAAGCTGGATTCCAATGCTCAAAATACATAAATTGTGACTTCAACATAACTTGAAATTTTTGTACAGGTGCATGATATATTTACGAGAAAAATTATTTGAAAAAACTGATAATTGACTACATACACATAAGACTTTTTGTTATTTTTCGAAGAGCTGAATATAAAAATAATTGATATCATATCTTGTAGTTGTTTTTCTGGGTTCATTAAAACGATGTAGAATTCATAATTATGACTAGTTATCGAAAAAATATTCAATTTTAATACTAGTATTGAATATTTTAGATATGAATTTCAATGTACTTCAGAAAAAATAAATTATATACATACATACATAAATTCAATGCAAAATCTCAAAAGTTATTTTAAATTTAAGGAAAATAATCTTTAAAACAATCCAAAGAATAATTTGTAACTAATAATATATGTAATAATTTCTTTTGGAATTATATTTACCATTCACGTAATTGGATTTAAGCAATTATAAATACAATCATATATTAACCAAATTATATTATTTGTTCAATCTTAGTCCAAATTTTACAAGGTTTCCAAGGCCAAAGTAGTCATTTTTACGTTTCGAATAATCTTAAATGGTGTCATTTTTTCTTCCTTGTCAGATTCAAATTTCTTAGGTAGAACCAAATATATGAAATTCTCTCCAAACTCCATTCATACTTATTCACATAGATAAAAATTTGGGTTTATTTACCTTATTTGAGTTGGCACTAATTTTTGGATCTGTATTTGGTTGGCAGCTTAACAGGATCCTTTTACATCATTTTGCTTGTGTAATATTTTGTTACCTTATATTTGATTTATTTATCCAATTTTGAGACAATTTTGTGTTTGTAGAACTTTTTTTTTTTTGAGCGGGGTTGAGTTGTATAGGGCACTCAGCTTGTTTACAATCCAGTTAGATTTCCAACCACCACATATATATGTATAGGGTTTTCTAAAGGTTGGATTTCATCGATTCAACATGTAAACCATTGTATTGTATCTCCAAGTATGATGGTGTGGTTTTATCAAACATTGCATACTTCTAGGTTGCGGTTGATTGTCTTCACAAAAAGATGTGATGATTGGAAAAAGAAATAAAAACTAAAAATAGTTATATAGAAAATTGGGGTTCTAAATGGAAAATTGGGCCTTATATATCCATTCTTACATAACCCAATTAGAATTTTCAACATGATTTGTATTTAAAAGAAGTAAATCACCTTCATAATTGACCACATTTGCGGAGTTCTCAACTTTCGACTTACCCTTCAAATTTCTCAAACTTCTCAAGTCTTCTTTAAAAAGTCGACAGTGATTTTGAATGTGACCAAGATCTCCACAATAATGACACTCAACGGAGCTGTAATCTCTCATCCGAGATTTTGATCTTCCACCACGGTCACTCTTAATTTTACTCCCTCTTTCAGAACTCCCCACAGCTAGTAATTGACCCTCCTTTGAAGGGTCTTCATTTCCCATTATCTTGTCATTATCCTTCAAAACTGTTATCGTCTCTATAACACCCCCAGGTGGCTCATACTGGAAATGCTACCACTAAACTGCATCATGAGGTCGTCATCTCCTACGTCGGGCCCCACAATACAGTGTTAAGACTAAAATTAACCATAAAGGTGCATTATTCTATAACAAAATCTGATTTATGAATATTTACAAAACACACTCCTAAACAAGAGGTTTTTCCGGTTAAAAATTTACATATAATACAATAGATGTAAGTTCACTCACTCAGCCCGTCTTTCTATATCCCGAGACATCCCTTGTCCTGAAGGTGCCATGCATACCTGAAACAAATATTTTTCTTAAAAGCAGTCTAGAATTAAATCCATTTTAATAACTAACGTGAAATATGTCATTTCATACCTTTTTAAAATAAAGTATAATTCTCATCAATCATAATATACATGTTATATCATGCCAATAGTGAAATGATGCAACAAAGATATCAAACTCGACAACAATGCACATCCACATATATATACACATCCGCCAAAGTGAGCAGCTGGAATAACCTCGGCTCCATAATATTAGGCTCACTAGACCACCATCAATAAATAGCCGGAAAATTCTCAGCTCAAGGAATGACTTGATAAACCCATAATAATATAACAGTCATCCGGTCACTTCCATATACCCACGATACGACTCCCACAATCAATACATGGATAGCCGAACTTTGTCGCCATTAACCACAAGACGCCCCATAGTCTGTGATAGCGAAGATAGGACCCCTACAGACTAGCCCTATCGCGTGTAATATAGTAGAATCCGTGCAACCTAGAATCACCCAAGGGAAACCCGGAAACCCTACTCCTCCTCGTGCGCCCAAACGGGATCACATTTCGAGTTTGGCATATGATCCTAAACTACCGGTAGATCTCACCAGTGGCCAGCCCAATTAGTGGAACAACACCTAACACGAATGATTAGACTAAATACGTCTCAACTACCATGGGTCTAATCCCTAAATGACCGTGCGACTAAGTCACCCAGTTGTCCGACTACTATCGTCCATTATCGCCAAAGTGTTACAGTATATTAGGGTCGAATATCCTAACACCAGATGATGACCTCGCCTAGCACTACCGCTCACGGCGACTAGACGATAGATCCATAAAACATATCCGATAAATCGTGCAATATGTGTGCAACATGTCAAATAAGTGAATTTACTGAAAAGGGCTGGTGAGACAGCTCACCTATCCTCCTTTTCATAAATTCAAGAACGCGATCAAATACGTATATCAAATATCATAAACCGTGAAGTCTCCCACATGCATACGCACACTTATATATAAATATATACATACACTGACAAAATGATTAACATAATATCACATTAGCATATTAATCAAAATTGCATGCAACATGCATACCTAATTTCTTAAAATTAGATTTAATTCCTTACTGCTTACCTCTTATCGACACTCCCTAGCTTTTGTAATATCACTCAAATCTCCTCCAACGTACACCTGCTTATTCTTCAAAAAATCGGCTTATATGTTTATTCATAGGAGCTACCTGCTTATTCAAAAGCTGAGCTATATGTTTATTCATAGGAGCTACCTGCTTATTTAAAAGCTAATTTTTATAATTAGCTCGTTCGGTTTCAAACTTTTATATTTAGTAGAATACGATATTCTAGCTATAAAACTCTTATACCTCATAATATTTATATCGCCCGATTATTACATAAAAAATACTTAAAATATATTAATAAACAGGCAGGTGCAGTACACTATCGTTTTCAATTCGGCTTGGATCGATACAAAATTCTCAAAATATAATGCTAGGACTACGAATAGGCTATCAGCTAAAGAAATTAGTCGATTAAATAGTCAAATAGCCAGTTATGATTTTTTTTAAGAATTTCTAATTTAATATCCCCAATATCGAAATTCATATTAAAATCCATAATTAAATTCTACGTATAACAAGGAATACAATACCGTAGTCGAAATTGACATCGAACGGCTAAATCTTTTCCTTTTTTCTTTATTCCTTTTCTTCTTCTATGCCTTCTCTGCCTTCGCAGGTAAGGTTTGTTTGCTTTTACTTTTTTATATATATATATATAATTATAATATATTATTATTATATTATATATTATTATTATTATTATTATTATCATTATTATTAACATTATCACCGCCAACTTCAACATTATCTTTCTTATTATTATTATTATTATTATTATACATTATATTATATTTTATATTTATCTTTATCGATATTTATCCGTTTAACAATTTTTTAAATCATAATCAATATACAAAATAGGAATATAATTTATTTCAAAATTGTAATTTTTAGATTCCAAAATATTATAAAAATATTTATTTGCTATAATAATATTATTTTATACATTTCGAAATCGGAGCATTACAATTCACTCCCCCTTAAAAAGATTTCGTCCCTGAAATCTAAACTCAAACACATAACAACGCTACTTAATTAAACAAATGTGGGTATGCTTTGAAAATCTCTTGTTCTACTTCCCACGTGGCCTCTTCCGCTCCATGCCGGGACCACATTACCTTGACTATACGAATATCTCAGTGCCTCATAGTATGAATCTTTGTGTCCATGATCCAAAGAGGCATTTCCTCATACGAAAGATACTCATTTAGCTCTAACTCATCTGGAGATAAAATATGAGAAGAATCTGCGACATACATATGAAGCTGTGATTCATGGAACACATTATGAATTCGTTCCATGGAATTAAGAAGTGCTAACCGATAAGCCCAATCCCCAACTCGATCGAGGATTTCGTAGGGTCCAACATAACGCGGACTCAATTTTCCTTTAATTCCAAACATTCTAATACATTTAATTGGAGATACTTTCACCAGGACGAAATCTCCACTTTGAAATTGACCTTCACGTCGAGCTTTATCGGCATAACGTTTTTGGCGATCTTGAGCTATCTTCATCTTCTCCCTGATAACTCGAGTCTTATTTTTTTATTCTTCGATCATTTCTGGACCTAATATCAGTCGATCACTCATGTCATCCCAACTTAAAGGAGTCCTGTATTTCGTCCATAAAGAGCTTCAAAAGGAGCCATTCCAATACTTGTTTGATAACTATTATTATATGAGAATTCCACAAAATCCAAGTGGTCCTCCCAATTTCCTTGAAATTCTAATGCACAAGCTCTTAGCATACTTCCAGAATACGGATAGTTCTCTTTGATTGACCATCAGTCATTGGATGAAATACAGTACTCATATGCAACTGAGTACCAAAGGCTTCCTGCAATTTTTGCCAAAATCGAGATTGAAAATGTAGATCATGATCCGATATTATCACCTCAGGAATACCGAGTCGTTTTACCACATGATGAACATATAATTTGGCCAACTTCTGCATACTCCAAGTCATACGTACTGGGATGAACACTGCTAACTTGGTCAATCTATCTATAATCACCCAAATTGCATCTGTTCCCGACTTCGCCCTTGGAAGTCCTGTCACAAAATCCATTGCAATAGAATCCCATTTCCAGAACGGAACTTCTAAAAGTTGTAGCAACCCCATTGGTCTATGATGTTCTGCTTTCACCTTTTGTCAATTTAAACATTGTGCAACAAATTTGGCTACATCCTTCTTCGTACCCATCCACCCAAAATGTCGACGTAAGTCTTGATATGTTTTAATCCCTCATGGATGCACTGAATATGGCATATTATGAGCCTCACTAATAATTTGCTCCTTCAAATCGCTTTAGTCCTTTGGGATACACCACCTCCCATAGAATCAAAGGCTCTCATCTAAAGCAATATTAAAGTTTTGAGTCTGACCGCACTGAACTTTTATATCCAACTCGACCATCTTATTATCTTTCATTTGAGCCGCTCTAATGTGATCATAAATTTCAGGCTCAACTTGCATCATTTGCAAATATCCCTGTGTCATGCTCTGTCAAAGTACTTCAATTTCCATCTGTGCTAAATCTTGACACAGTTCATCGGCAACTGATATAGAACACAACTTATGCCTTGGTTTTCGACTCAAGGCATCAGATACAACATTTGCTTTTCCTTCATGATATAAAATTTCGAGATCATAATCCTTCACCAATTCTAACCATATTTTTTGTCTTAAATTTAATTCTCTTTGGGTGAAGATATATTTCAGACTCTGATGGTCAGCAAACATTCTACAATGGGCACCATAGAGACAGTGCCTCCAAATCTTTAAATTAAACACAACTGTTGCCATCTCCAAGTCATGTGTAGGATAATTCTCTTCATGAGGTTTTAGTTGTCGTGACGCATAAGCAATAACTCTTTGATTCTGCATTAAGACACATCCCAATCCCTTTTTCAAAGCATCAGTATAAACTTCAAAATCCTTACACTTTACTGGTAAAGCCAAGACTGTTTCTGAAGTTAATCGATGTTTCAATTCTATGAAAGAGGACTCACACTCACGATCCCAATTAATCATTCTGTTGTTCTTCAGCAAATTAGTTAATGGCTTCGCAACCTTCGAAAAATCAAGAACGAATCTTTGGTAATATCCTGCCAAACCAAAAATCTTCTTACTTCTGATTGATTGGTAGGTCTTGGCCAATATGAGATTGCAGCAACTTTAGAAGGATCTACTGAAATACCATTACCAGAAACTACATGCCCCAAGAAAGCAACCTTTTGCTACCAAAACTCACATTTGGATAACTTGGCATATAACTTCCTCCCACACAGTGTATTTAGTGTCACACGCAAATTTTTTGCATGTGTCTTTTTATCTGGATTATATACCAAGATATCATCGATAAATATCACCACAAACTGATCGAGGTATGGTTGCATCAATGATGAGATAGTAGAGTATGTGTTGAAACTCTTTCACATGATCGACAACAAACCCACCGTTTCTCATTTTGGAGTCCACAAATTGGGCACAACAAATATTTTTAACCCGATATTCACAATAACTTGTATTTCTTTTCTAGAGCATCCCATAACCCTTTTGCAGTTTTAATTTTACAATAGAAATGATAAAAACATAGTTGAAAGACTAATATGGTGTTACGAAGTATATAATCACTATGGACTCACAACACATAGTTTATATCCGTCAAGTAGTAAGTGTTCAGCTTCGGCTCAGTTGGGCCATCCTGCAGCACAAACATCGCAAATCCAATAGACGTTAGGTAGAACAACATCTTGTGTTACTACCGTATGAAGTCAACGCTTGTGAATGGTTAGGGAACCAATTGTTAAGATTTGATTCAAAAATAATTAGGATATATTTTATATTTATTATTTACTATATTCAGTTTTAGAAGGTGGATTTGATTAATAATTATTCCATATTTATCTTGGAATGTAATCTCAATATATTGAGATGTTTTCCATTGAATAATATGAAAGTCTTTTAAGTTTATCCAAAAATACACGCCTTGCACGATCTCTCCTCTCTGCTCTATTCTTCTCCATTGTCTACAATCTAGTTTGGTGGCAATTTCTCTCTTGATTTGCAACAATTCTGGTATCAGAGCATAGGTATGGCAAACAACTCCGGATTGAGCATCTCGCAGCCGGCAATTCCAATTCTTTCGGGTGAAAATTATAAATTTTGGAGCATTAAGATGAAGACCCTGTTCATGTCCCAAGATCTGTGGGACTTTGTCGAGACCGGATACTTGGAGCAAGATCCCGATGAAGCGATATTGAGGGAGAATAAGAAAAAAGATTCCAAGGTGCTGTTCTTCATACAACAAGCAGTCCATGACTCAATCTTTTCAAAGATTTCATCAGCTTCAACATCGAAAGAAGCATGGAACACCTTGAAAATGGCATTTCAAGGATCTGCGAAGGTTCTTACCGTGAAGCTTCAAACTCTCAGACGTGATTTCGAAACTGCGCATATGAAGGAAGGAGAAACGGTGCAAGATTTTCTCACTAGAGTCTCTGGAATCGTAAGCCAAATGAAGTCCTACGGTGAAAGGGTTAATGATCAAATTGTGGTTGCAAAAATTCTTAGGAGTTTGACTCCCAAATTTGATCATGTGGTTGCCGCGTTTGAAGAGTCAAAGGATTTAAACACATATTCCTTTGATGAATTGATGGGTTCACTGCAATCCCACGAAGCAAGGCTGAGCAGATCGGAAGAAAAACACGAAGAGAAAGCTTTTCATGTTAAAGGTGATTCATCGCAGAAAAATGAACCGAAATATGCAGGCATTAGAGGACGTGGAAGAGGTCACTACCAAGCAAGGAATGGTCGTGGCAGAGGACGAGGAGATGCACACTTCAATGATCGGAGCAATAATCAGCATGGTAATAATTTACAAGGCAATAAAAGTCATGTGCAATGCTATTATTGCAAAAGGTTTGGACATGTACAAGCTGATTGCTGGAAGCGAGAAAAACAGGCTTGTTATGCAGAACAACGAGATGATAAACTCAAGTTGTTTATGACCAGCCGAGGTGATACAACCACTTCTAATAATATATGGTTTTTGGATAGTGGTTGTTCTAATCACATGACAGGGATAAAGTCGTTGTTTAAGGAGATTGGCAAAACTTACAAGTTACAAGTAAGGCTCGGAGATGATAAACAAATGCAAGTTGAGGGCAGAGGCATCGTTGATGTCATGAATGATCGGGGTGATTTGAAGCTCCTTTATGACGTCTATTTTGTTCCTACGTTGACTCAAAATTTATTGAGTCTTGGGCAACTCATTGATAGTGGATATGCCATTTTATTTGACAATTCGTCATGCGTGATTAGACATAAAAAATCTGGTCAAGTGATTGTCAATATTCAGATGACGCCAAACAAATTATTTCCACTTGAGGTGTCGAAAGTTGATGAACGTGTACTTGGTGTCAAAGCAGCTTGTGAGTCTAAATTGTGGCATTTAAGGTATGGGCATTTAAATGTGAATGGTTTGACATTGTTGAGTCAAAAGGATATGGTTTATGGCTTGCCTAAAATTGAATCATTGGAGTTATGTGAGGGCTGTGTTCTTGGCAAACAAACAAAGAGATCTTTTCCGGTAGGAGTTTCTAGACGTGCATCTACTTGTCTTGAGCTTATACATGCAGATTTGGTAGGCCCGATGAAAACAAAATCTGATTCTTCTTGTTGATAACCGATGATTACAGTCGAATGAGCTGGGTTTATTTTCTACAAGCCAAGTCAGAAACATTCAATATGTTCAAAAAATTCAAGGCTCTTATGGAAAATCAATCCGGAAAATATGTGAAGGTGCTGCGTACAGACAGAGGTGGTGAGTTTGTATCTCACAAGTTTAATCAATTTTGTGATGAGCATGGCATACGAAGAGAATTAACAGCCCCATACACTCTGGAGCAAAATGGTGTCGCCGAGCGCAAAAATAGAACAGTTGTGGAGATGGCAAGAAGCTTGCTGAAATCTAAAGGACTTCCAGATATGTTTTGGGCTGAGGCAGTAGCGACAGCAGTGTATTTGCTTAATTTATCTCCTACAAAGGCTGTTTTGAACCGCACACCATATGAGGCTTGGAATCGAAGGAAACTGGGAGTAAGTCATTTGAAAGTATTTGGATGTGTTGCCTATGCTTTAGTTGATGCATCTCATCGTAGCAAGCTTGATGAAAAATCAACAAAATGCATTTTTCTTGGCTATTGTTCACAGTCCAAAGCCTATAGATTGTACGATCCTGTTGCGGGCAAAGTTATCATAAATAGAAATGTGGTTTTCGATGATGAAGCAAGCTGGAAGTGGGATAACAGCTCAAGGAACATTGCTGTTAGAGTTTTTTTGGTGAAAATGAGACCATTGGAAGGGAGATACAACAGCCGCCTTCACCATATTCTTTAGGCTCGTCATCACCATCTTCACCTAGACTCATACCTGAAGGATCAAGAAGCAATTCTGATGATGAAACTCCTCCACTCAGGTTTCGATCATTGGATGAAATATATGCAGATTCTTATGCTATGTTTGTAGGTGATCTTATAACCTTTCAAGAAGCAGTGAAGGGAGAAGAATGGCGTGCAGTGATGAAGGATGAAATAACCTCAATTCAAAAAAATAAGACTTGGGAATTGGTAGATCTTCCGGAAGGAAAAAAACCAATTGGAGTTAAATTGGTCTTTCGAACAAAATATGGAGCTGATGGCGCTGTTCAAAAACATAAGGCGTGACTTGTGGCCAAGGGGTATGCACAACAGCAAGGAGTTGATTATGTCGACACTTTCTCTCCGGTCGCACGATTTGAGACAGTGAGAATCCTTCTTGCAATGGCTGCAAAATTAAATTGGCCGATATACCAATTCGATGTGAAATCAGCTTTTCTAAATGGTGATTTAAAGGAGGAGGTTTATGTCACTCAGCCGGAAGGATTTATAATTGAAGGTAATGAGGAGAAGGTGTACAGGCTGCACAAAGCCTTGCACGGGTTAAAACAAGCTCCACGTACATGGTATGGAAAGATAGATTCCTATCTTTGTGAAAATGGATTTGAGCGAAGCAAGAATGAGCCCACATAATATGTGAAGAAGCAAAATAAAAATGATTTTCTCATTCTTTGCCTTTATGTTGATGATATGATTTATATGGGTTCATCTCCTTCTCTTATTGACGACTTTAAAGTCCGCATGAAGAAAAAATTTGAAATGACAAATTTGGGGAAGTTGCAATATTTTTTGGGGTAGGAAGTGAAGCAAGGTGATGATGGAATTTTTGTGTCTCAACAAAAGTATGTTTGCGATTTGTTGAAAACGTTTAATATGTTGAATTGTAAGCTTCAGCAACGCCTATGAACTTGAATGAGAAGTTACAAGTTGATGATGGTTCTGGACAAGCAAACAAGAAACAGTTCAGAAGCTTGATTGGAGGATTGATTTATTTGGCGCATACACGTCCAGACATTGCTTTCTCAGTGGGAGTACTGTCCAGGTTTATGCATTCCCCTTCACAGCATCACTTTGGTGCTGCAAAAAGAGTGTTACGCTATGTTGCTGGAATAGTCCAATTTTGATTATGGTATAGCCATGCATCCGATTTCAAGTTGATCGGTTATACGGACAGCGATTGGGCAGGCTGTTCGGAGGACAGAAGAAGCACCTCTGGTTACGTATTTAGTCTTGGATCTGGTTCGATATGTTGAAGTTCGAAGAAGCAAGAATCTACGGCACTTTCAACGTCTGAAGCTGAATACATAGCAGCGACAACATCAGCCTGTCAAGCAGTTTGGCTACATCGTATTCTTGCAGATTTTGCTCAAGTCCAATATGAACCAACTGAGATCTTTTGTGACAATAACGCAGCAATTTCCATGTCGAAGAATCCAACATACCATGGAAGGACAAAGCACATAGATATTCGAGTACACTTTATTCGTGATCTTGTGTCAATGAATTTAATAACTTTAAAGTATTGCAGTACGCATGAGCAGGTGGCTGACATCATGACCAAGTCACTTCCTCGAGACAAGCATATTCACTTTCGATCGAAGCCTGGTGATTGCACTTTTGACTCAAGGGGGAGTGTTAAAATTTGATTAAAAAATAATTAGGATATATTTTATATTTATTATTTATTATATTCAGTTTTAAAAGGTGGATTTGATTAATAATTATTTCATATTTATCTTGGAATGTAATCTCAATATATTGAGATGTTTCCCATTGAATAATAAGGTCTTTGAAGTTTATCAAAAAAAAAACACGCCCTGCACAATCCTCTCTTCTGTGCTCTGTTCTTCTCCATTGTCTACAACCTAGTTTGGTGGCAATTTCTCTCTTGATTTGCAACATTTTTGTGGTATGTGTCGGACTGTGAGCTGCCTTTTTATCTCTTCTTTTCTGCAAAACTTCATTAATGGCTTGAAGATGAATTCTCATCCTCGATCAGTTCTTAAAAAATTTATTGCAAAGCCACTTTGTTTTCAAAAAGTGCTTTAAAGTGCATAAACCTTTGAAATGCTTCCGACTTATTCTCTAGGATGTACACCCACGTCATTCTCGTAAAGTCATCAACAAATAAAAGAAAGTACCTTTTATTGCCCAATGACGGTGTTCTTGTTGGACCACAAATGTCTGCGTGCACAACTTCAAGACGTGCACGTGCTGTCCCTGCAACTTTCGGAAATGGGAGCTGTTGCATTTTTCCATATATGCATCCTTCACAAATTTTTTCATAATTTCTAATTTTTGGAAGACCGACAACCATGTCTTTCTGTTGTAGAAGCTGCAAGACTTTGAAATTGAGATGTCCATATCTCAAATGCCAAAGGCAAGTTTGATCCTCGGCAGCAGTCTTCAATGCAACATGCGATTCCATTTTGAGAGGAAAAAGATTGTTAGCCATTATCTCCATCCGTGCTACACAGTCTCCATAATTTTTGTCGAAAATTTCACACCTTTCATTGTCAAAAATCAGCTTGTATCCATTTCTCATCATTTTCCTAACACTCAAAAGATTTTGTGATATATTGGGCGAGAAATTTACATCATGGATGAATTTGTCACCTTTTTTTTGTTTGAACGGCAACAATTCTTTTTCCTTCGATCTTCACCTTCTTTCCATCACCAAGCTCAACATGTGAGGAGTATCTTCTATCAATTTCATGGAAATCTTCTTGATTTCCTGATAGACGGTTGCTGCAGCCGCTGTCCAAGTACCACATCGCGGTTGATTTTGTACTATCTGATTGGGAGATAAATAACTTACATGATTCATCCCCTGCTGAGAAGTGTGTCTCTTTCTGCTCTTCTCCTTGTTTGTTCTTTTGTTTATGCCAACAATCTTTGTCGGCATGGTTTGCCACCTGGCATGTCTTGCATCTCCACCAACAATTTCTTGATTTGTGGCCTTTTTTATTGCACACGTAACACTCTACATTTGATTTTTCAAATTCACCTTTCCCTCTACCCCTATGAAATTTTCGGCCTCGCCCTCTCCCGGGTGCTTGACCGAAGAAAGATCCGCCTCTTCCTTGTTGGAATGAATTCCTGGAAATGTGTGCATTTACTTGAAAAGCCTGGTCTAATGGTTGGTTGTTGTAGTTGCTCATTTTTTGCTCATAGGCTTCCAAGGTTCCCATAAGTTCGAATTGAGTGAGCCTGAGATTTTTTGTCTGAATGATGTGCTCAAATTTCTGCGGAAAACTTCTCAGAATCTTCTCCACTACTTTTGTCTCTGGAACTTCCTCTCCACAACTTTTAATTTGATTGATTATTTCAGTGACTCTTGAGAAGAAATCGCGTACCATTTCATTTTCCTTCATATACAATGTTTCGAATTATCTCAAGAAAGATTGCAGTTTTATGGTAATCACCTTTTCTGATCATTGAAACTCTTTTTTCAGAATCTCCCAAGCTTCCTTGGCTTTCTTAATGCCAAAAATTCTGAAGTAGATAGGTTTACCAACAGCTTGATGGATAAACCGCAATGCTGTCGCATTTCTCTTCAGATTTTCCTTATAATTTCTCTGCATTTCTCTGTCCAATATTCGGTTTCTGCATCCGGTGGTTCTTCATTACCACCTTTCACAATATCCCACAAATCTTGGGAGATGAAAATGGTCTCCATCCAGTAATTGAAATGCTCTCCATTGAAAATGGGAATTTGGGCACTAGTATAATTGAAAACTGAGTTTGATGATGAAGCCATCTTCTCTTTGATAATAAAACCTAATGCTCTGGTACCAAATTTGTTGGAATTGAGGAGTTGTGGAAGAGAATTATAGTGGAGAGAAATTTTATTTGAAAGAAATGTTGATGCTTTCTTATTTCTCAAAATCTACTGCATGGGTACTTATAGGAAGATTTTGTATAGTAGATAAATTTTATTAATACCTTGAGAATAGTAAATGTTTGTTTTTGAATCTTCAATGCATTCAGAATTAGTGTGTTGGAATTCTTATTTTTTTATTTTGGAATTACAAATTAATATCTAACATACACCGGGCATTCCCGGGACGATCACAGTAATGTTGCCATGAACCAAAAGGGGACAGCCTCAACTAGTGGAAAAGACTCTTATCAAAGCGGTAAAGAAATTAAATATCTAACGAGAAAGCAAACAAACAAACACGGATAGATAAAAACTCAAAAGACTTTGTATTGCTATGCTTCTTCAAGTGATAATACAAACAATGAACTTGCACCTATTTATACACAACCGAATGTGCCAAGAAAGCAAAAAACAAGAATCAATCCTAAACTAATGCTAGTCCAAGTCAGACCATGAAAAATGCCCAAGGATTATGCTTAGCATAGTTTTTGACCTTAATTTGAAAGAATTATGCTTAGATATTTATTTATTTTACAATGGATTAAACTATCATTATCTTTGGGCAATCATTTATGATTTTTTTTTTTTAAATTTTTGTTGTCCAGCTTTTTTGCAAGTTTTCATGGAAGTTATTAAGAAAGCCACGGGTAAGATTTGAGAGGCGGATGGATTTTTTACTTGCGGTGGATGTGGTTAGGGTTTGATTTTCGGTTCGGGATTTATTGACTCGTGTAGTGCTTGTGTTTCCGCCAGCGCGCTTAGTAGTGGCGGTGCCCAGTTTCGCTGCTATTTCCTTCATCGTTTGCTTCTTCGGCTTCATTTCATGTTGTCCAGACTCATTTCTTTCCTCAATCTTTATCCATACATTATGTTGTCTTGTTTGTTTTGTTTGCTTTATTTTTTGGTTCTAGATTTGTGTTTTATTAAATCATTGTGTAGAATATTGGGTGGTTTATTTGGGGATTTTTTTTTTTTTTAATATATTTGTTTAAAGAGTAGTTTAGATTGTTGAGAATTAATTAGTAATTTGCAATTTTCAAAGAAGAAGGTTGAAGCACCATTTTGAGAGATTAAAATACTGCAGGAATAATTAATTGATGAATTTATATTGGAACATGTTATGAGCATTAATTATGTAGACTCTTATATATTATAGGTATTGCTATGAATAAATGGTGGTGTGACAATAAGATAAGTTTTCTTGTAGAGTAATCAAACGTGCAGCAGCACATTTCTTCATCACTTCACCATTTACATTTCTCTTCAAAATCACCAACAAATTATGGTATAAGAGCACACAAGATGTCCTCAAGCAGACTCCAACCATGTTCTCTTTCACTCCCAATCAAGTTCCTATATTTGAAGGTGAAGATTTTGATTATTGGAGCAGTCAAATGGAGACCTTGTTTCTATCCCAAGGTTTATGGGATGTTGTGGAAGAAGAATATCAGATACCACCTGAAAACAAGACTGATGCTCAACAGAGTACAAGAAAAATATAAAGAGGGATGCTTGTGTGCTCAAATTCATCCAGCGAGGTCTGAGTAAAACCATTTACCCAAGAATCCATTGAGTAAAAAGGGCAAAGCAAGCTTGGGAAATCTTGAAAGAAGGTTTCTAAGGGAACAACAAAGTCACCTCAATCAAGTTGCAATCTCTTTGGAGAGATTTCGATAATCTTATGAAGAAAGAAAGTGAAGGTATGCAGGCCTATCTCACTCGAGTTGCAGAGATTGTAAACCAAATTAGAAGCCTCGGTGACACAATCGATTAGAGGAAAGTTGTGCAGAAAGTTTTGCATAGTCTACCATCCAAATATGACTACGTCGTGGCGGTTATTGAGGAATCAAAGGACTTGTCAATATTTGCATTCAATGAGTTGTCACGTTCACTACAGGTCCATGAAGAAAGAATAAGCAAATCATCTCAGCAGCCACTGGAGCAAGCTTTTGAATCAAAGGTGAATGTGTCGGGTACTAGAAATTCAAATTGCCATCAAAGAGGAAGAGGAGGCATTTTTCAGAAACGAGGAAGAGGAAGAGGTCCAAACCATAAACCCGGAGAAAGAAGTGCAGATATCCAAGTTACAAATTCTGAAACTTGCTGCCGAATTTTCAAAAAGACAAACCATGACACGAAGGACTGGCGTTTCAAATGTAGAAGATGCCGAAATGCCAACCATTCTCATCGGGACTGTTGGTATCAAGAAAAGGCGCAGAGGAATGATGCTAACTTCTCAAAGGTAGAAGGCAAACAACTTTTCTTGTGCACGACAGTTAAACAATCTTCCGAGCATATTTGGTACATTGATAAAGGGTGTAGCAGCCACATGACCGGGAATAGAGAATTTTTTGATGATCTCGATCATAACTTCACATCGGAAGTAAAACTTGGCGATGGTCGACTGCATAAAAATTAAGAAAATGGAACAATTGTTGTGCAAAGCAAAGGAGGCGCTCGTAAGCTTATTGAAGATGTACTCTATGTGCCAAACTTAACAAGCAACTTGTTGAGTGTTGGCCAACTTCTTCAAAGAGGTTACTCGGTATCATTTGATGAGCAAAAATGCAGAACTTTTTACAAGAAAAATAATTGCTCAGTTGCTGCAATCCAAATAAGTCCCAACAGAGTTTTTTCATTGGCTATACCTCTTGGAGAAAATATAGTCTATGCTGGAGAAAGCATTGAACAATCCTGTTTATGGCATTTGTGATTCATGGGCATCTACACAACAAGGGGCTGCAACTTCTTCAAGAAAAGGAGATGGTAGTTTGTCTACCATAAATCAATCTGAAGGAGGAGATTTGTGAAGGTTGTGTTTATGGGAAGATGCATCAACTTCCATTTCGAAAGACAACTTGACGAGCAAGAGAACCATTGGAGCTTATTCATGTGGACATTTGGGGACCTTCTCGAAATCATTCTCTTCGTGGAAAAAAGTACTTTCTCTTGTTCGTTAATGATTATACCAGAATGATATGAGTTTATTTTTTGAGTGAAAAATCACAAGCTTTCTCCGTATTTCACAAATTTAAGGCTTTGGTGGAAAATCAAAGTGATTGGAAAATTAAATCTCTTCGGACTGATTGTGGGGGAGAGTTTATCTACACTCCTTTCATGAAGTACTGTGAAGAACATGGAATTCAAAGGCAACTTACTGATCGAAGCAGCCCTCAAAAAAATGGTGTTGAAGAAAGAAAGAACCAAATCATTGCTGAAATGGCGAGGAGCATGTGTAAGCACAATAATCGATCCAATGCGGAATAAAACTTAAGAATCAAAACTAAAATGAATCCCAAAAACATACCTCCGGCCATTGGTGTCAAAATCGAATGCAATCTTTCTTTGTTCTTCTAAGCACTTGCATTATCTTTTCTAGATGGTGTAGAAGACTTTACATAGTGATGCTTAGGGGACCAAAAGAGTCTAAAATTCATGTCTCAATTACTTCATTCCATCAAAGAAGTAACCAACACGAAGAGTGGAGTAGTGGGGATAGTAGTGAAGACCTTCCACATATGTCACATTAACATCAGTAATGAAGTGGAGTAGTGGGGATAGTGGAGTAGTGAAGACCTTTCACATAGGTCACTACTTCAAATAGACCACATAATATTAACAGCATGATGATCGGAAAGTCCTTGCCTAAAACTTTATGGGATGAAGCAGTTCACACAGCCATCTATATCCTGAACCGATGTCCTACAAAGGCGGTGAAAAATCGAACTCCATTTGAGGCGTGGCATGAAAGGAAACCGATGGTTAATCACTTTAAGATTTTTGGCAGTGTTGGGATTGTGCCTCAAATTCTCTTCTAGGCGGACTTTCTTGATCTGGATTCGATTTTATATATCTTGCCAAATCAAAAGATTTCGGAGGCTTTAATCATGGGTGTAACAAAGATGGCAAGGTTGACTTGGCACCAAATCAGTAGAGTCATGGGCGTGATCAAGGAGTGATTTCCTAAGATTTCATATCTCCATCCTTCCATATATTGGTGATTTCTATCGATTTGATTTACCTTTCATGTTAGAAGGTCAAAACTTCCCCTTTTGCATAGATATTGATAAAGGGGATGTTTTTGGGGGTTGAGTGAGGTTAATCATTCAATTTTTAACATTGAAAACATTCAATTCATCTAGTGGATTCGTTATCGTCCATGGTTTTTTCCCGTTTTGGAATTTCCACGTAAATCTTGTGTTCTTTTTGTATTTTGCAATATTTTGTTTGTGCTTCAATTGTGTTTCGATTTGCTTCCGCAATTTCATCGTACCTTCAGGCTCTTAAATCCCTAACAAGTGGTATCAGAGCATTAAACGGTTGAAGATGTCGATTGCAAAATTCAAAATTGAGAAGTTCGATGGCAAGATTTCGTATGCTATTTGGAAAAGATGCGGGCGATTTTTTAGTTCAGAACGGATTGAATAAGGCATTGGATGGACAGGAGAGTGCAGGGGTGAATGACGATGCGTGGGCTGAATTGGATGAGAAGGCATTGACTGCAATACAACTTATGTTGTCGAAAGAAGTCCTGCGTGAGGTTGCTCACGCGACTACCGCACAAGGGCTGTGGTTGAGGCTGGAGACTCAGTATATGATAAAGTCTTTTACCAACAAACTTCGTTTGAAGGAACGCCTTTATACAATTCGAATGCCCGAAGGTACTCCGATCCAATCTCATCTCAATGAATTTGATAGAATTCTCATGGATTTGGAAAATTTGGATGTTACAATTGATGATGAAGATAAAGCCATGTTGTTGATTGTCACGTTACCTCCTTCCTACAAGTATTTTCGAGAAATAATGCTTTATGGTTCTCAAGAAACTCTTTGATTTGATGAAGTGAAATCAAATTTGTTGTTGAAAGAAAAATTTGATTTTGGTGGACAATCGAATGACAACGATGAAGGTTTGATTGTGAGGGGAAGGTCTATGTTGAAAGCTAATGGAGGCAAGAAAAAATATCGGTCTAAGTCGAGGGAATCGAACGCGCATAAGAGTTGCAATATTGCAAGAAGTATGGCCATGTTATTTCTGATTACTGAAAGTTGGAAAACAAGAATGAAAGATTCGAGAAAGGAAAGAAACCTGTAGAGGCATCAGAAACTCGAGTTAAGAACGAGTGGATTTTGGACTCCGGATGCACATTCCATCTTTGTCCCAATCGGGACTGGTTTACTACATTCGAATCAAAGAATGGCGGTGTAGTATTGATGAGGAATGATGCTCAATGCTCTGTCCTTGGCATTGGTTCAGTTCAAATAAAGACTCACGACGGTTGCGCTCGTACTATTACGAATCTTTGATACGCTCCTGATGTCAAAAGGAATTTGATGTCTCTTGGAACTTTGGACTCGCTTGGTTATAAGTTCTCGGCTACAGGTGGAGTTTTGAAGGTGTCTATAGAATCTAGAACAATTATGAAGGCAAATCGGGTTGGATGTTTATACATCCTACAAGGTCATACCATATCGGGTTCAAGAGCAGCGGCTTAATCGATCAATGATTCAGATTTCACTCGATTATGGCATTTGCGTTTGGGCCATATGAGTGAAAAAGGAATGAAGATGTTAAGCTCTCGAGGTCTTCTTGGTGATCAAGGAATCACAAATTTAGAATTTTGTGAACACTGCATTTTCGGAAAGCAAAAGATGGTCGTTTTCTCTATTGCCTCTGATCGTGCACATGGCGTGCTCGATTATATTCACTCCGACTTGTGGGGACCGTCGAAGGTTCCATCATTTACCAGGAAAAGATACCTTATGACATTGATTGAGGATTTTTCCCAGAAAAATTGGGTGTATTTCTTGAGGCGGAATGATGAAGCTTTCGACACTTTCAAGAAGTGGAAAGCTTTTGTGGAGAATCTTACGAGTAAGAAAATAAAATTTCTTAGAATTGACCGTGGCTTAGAATTTTGCAGTGGTGAATTCAATGAATTTTGCACATTGCATGGTATTATGAGGCATAAGACCTTGCCGAGAAAGCCCCAACAAAATGGCGTAGCAGAACGAGTCAATCGGACTTTATTGGAGAGATCGGTGTATGCTTTCGAATGCAAGATTATGGAATCGGCGTGATTTATGGGCTGAAGCTGTTCCGACATTGTGCTATTTGGTAAATCGATCTCCACACTCCGCTATTGACTTTAAAATCCCAGAAGAAATATGGTCAGGTAACCCGGTCGACTATTCCTCTTTGCGTATTTTTGGATGTCCCGCGTACATACATGTTGACATAGGAAAATTAGCTCCGAGAGCTTTGAAGTGTATTTTCCTTGGATATTCAATTGAGTTGAAAGGATATCTTATGGAACGCGGTTGGTAAATCACACAATGTAGTTTTGAGTCGAGATGTCACTTTTAACCACTACAAAAAAAATTGAAAATTACTACGGAAAAATTCTGTAACAACAGACAAAATTTCCGTCACAACTTACAATTACAACGAAATTTGCATCTAAATGGGAGCGGTAGTAAATACTATTGTAGTAATACAATGTGACAATCAAGATTTTCCGTTGTAAAAAATTGCCACATAATTAGTGACCTTCTATCCATTGCAATGATTTCTTTGTTGTTCCCATTTTCTTTCTATATAGAACTAACGAGCCGCTTGAATAAGAAATTCAACTCTCGTTTCAAATAAGCTTTCAAACGACCTCTTAAAATCATTGCAAATGTACCTGAAGCACAATTATTTAAAAAAAAAAAAAAACTATAATAGCCACACATGAGTAATAAGTAAAGAAGCTATGCCAAGTTCATATTCAAGAGATAGTAAACTTACCAATCTTTACGCCTCTAGGTGTTATGCTGTCATTGTCATACAAAACAATAACTTTATTGACGGTAACTTGAAACAAGCCAAGAGGTCATTTATAAAACCTCAAATATTGATACAAATATAATTCACATTTTTATAATTAAGAAATCAAGTTGTTATTATGCTATATTGGATTCAAAGACATAAGAAAATTACATAATGATAACACTAGCAATAGGTATCCCATGTCAATATTCAGCCATCAAGAAGTACCTGATTTGATGCATTCTTTCTTGCATTCAAAACATTCTTTTCATCATAGAAGTCTACATAACTAACATAGCACACGCAAGAACTTACTTGCACAAACAACAACTAATTTGGATTGGATAATCAACCAAAGTAATACATAACATACATACATACTCATACTCATGAATGCAGATGTAAGGAGTTTGTCCTTTTATGGTCCGAAAGCTGAGCAAGGAGTAACATAATAACATATGTAGCAAAGATCAAGAATGTTATCTAATGAATTATAGTGCATCGGATTATAGAGTGGATCATAATGTATTTACCTAAACAGACAAATAGGAATCTGAATCAAATTTTCAGCAGCCTCTCATCAGTTTTCAGGATTCAAGTTCAACCTCTTGGCATCTATCAGCTGGTAATGATCGCCCTGCCCTTGTGGTTCTAGCGGCAGGTTTGTTCTGCACATGGTGAGAACCAAACAAATCTTTGTAAACTCGCACAAAAAAATGGATATAAGACAAAATATTCTTATTATGTTTCACCTCCTGAGATCAAGCTGAGAATAGTTTATTTCTGAGATGATTATTGTGTCCTCATTTTACCTGATTATCCACAGCCATGCCCGGAAACTAGATAACAAACCAGATCATCAGTTTGAAAAAAATTCAAGACAACAAAATATCTTAGAAAGTATCACTACAAGAAAAAATTATTTTTGTAACAAAACTTTTTGGTCTCTAAATCTACTTTTTCTGTTACTAATGACATTAGAGACGAAAATAGGAATGAAATTACATTAGCTACCTGAACTTTATGAACGGAATTCCGTTACAAATATATTATTTTTTTGTAGTGTATTCAACGGTTGCTTACCTTTCTCTTTGCAATAGTTCCCAATGCAAAGACCCAGTAGTCATATTGAAAGAAAACTCCACAGAATCATGTAGCTGTAAGTAGAGCATAAATAGTGGTGGATGTACTATGTAGATTCCTATATTATAAAATAGTAACAGAAAAAAAAAGGTCGATTTATTTTGGTTTTGGCAACATATTGTACCGTCATCCGGAAGAGCAAGGGCGGTGGCCAAAAGCAAGTACCCAGTGTATACTCCAATCTCCATCGTTTTCTTAGCGTTAATCAGCTTCAGAAGCATGTTAAGAAACTGCCCCTCATCCGAAAATCTAGTAATGATATTCCTATGTAAATTCAACCCAATATTCAGATCTACTTCATTTCATTGACAATTTTAATGAAACAATTTGATTGCGACTCACCAGGATGCTTGGCGGTAATTTCTCTGAGCCCTTTCATCGTCTCTGGCTCTTTTGGATAAACACTGGTTTCCAGAATTTACTGTTTGGCGAAAGTAACGAATCACATCAAATCAAATCATAAAAGGTAAGATAACAGCAGTAAAAGTGACTAATTCGATAAGATATTCAATACAATTTCGCATCATTCCTACATTCCTCATCTATTAAAATGACGAAATGAGATTCTCCAAAAAACACAAAAAACAGAAGGAAGTTTCATAAGCATAATCTGGATTCGATCGATTGAACAAACTAAACCGAAAAACAATATGGAAGGAGATTGAATCAACCTCCCAAAAATGCCGCAACCAACTATATTTGTCTTCAAAATACCAAATAGACACACTCGATCGAAAAATATTAACCTAACAAAATGGCAAAGCGAAAAACACCAAAAGGCACAATCCTAGGCTATACCTGGTAAAGAACATCACTTTGCAGAAGGCTTTTGTGCCCAACCTCCTGATGCCTGGCTGCTTGATCATCCTTCGACTCGCCATTTTGTCCCATCTTGAAAGTAGATTTAGGGATTTTGGGATTAAATAACAAGGGTGCTAGAGATTAATTTGTGCAGATTATGTTGAAGAATTACTGTGAACACATAGGTGACTCCAGTAATTTTGTTTAATATATGGACAAAAGAATTTTTATTATATGTTATTAAATTTTTATAAAATTAAAATAATATTAATATTAAAAAAAATAAATATTTATTAATGGTTTTTTTTTTAATTTTATAGTAAATTATTATTATAAAATTACATTTAGTGTAAATTAAATTAAGTTATTATATAAGACATTAATATTTGCATAATTACTTTTTAATTTAAATTAAATTTAATTATTTATTAGATTTATTAGTTTAATTATTTTTATATTGTCATAATGTAATCAATTATTATTATCTATATAATTTTTATATAATAAATAACTCATAATATGTATTTAAATTATATTATTTTTTACTAAAATGAAAGCTTAGAAAAAATAAAAATATTAAAAACGAATAAATATAGATTAATGTTTTAAATTGGAACCGGTGGTTCTTAACCAAAATAGTCGATTTCAAAACTTTGACTGAAATCGTCAAACCGAAATCGAAATTATGATTCAAAATATTCGATTTCGATTTGATATTTTGATAAACCAAAATCGACGGTTTCAAACTATAATGGCGGTTCAAACAGTTGGGCAAATCTATATTAAATTATAAGGGGCTGTGAGAGATTAATTTGTGACATATTCTTTTGCACAATTGTGACGGATTTAATAGGTTGTTATTTCTGTCACAATTTTGCAATAGAATGTAATATTCCTTGTAAATTTTTTGAAATTCTACAATGGATTTAATTTGTTGCTATTTTCGTCATAATTTCGCAACGGAATATAATATTTGTCGCATAATTTGTGAAAAATTTGCAACGCGATTAATATATTGCTATTTTCATCGTAATTTTGCAACGGAATGCAATATTCCTTGTATAGTTCCTAAAATTTCTGTGACATATCTATTCTATTGCACATTCTCTCACAATATATTACAATTGCGACCATCTCCTGTTTGCTTAGCAAATTCCGTTGCAATTCTACAATAGATTGTATTCCGTAGCAATATTCTGTGGCAATTTGAGATTCTTTTTGTAGTGGACATAAAATCTATGTTGTCTTCTGGAAATGGTTCAACTGCAGGTTCGACGTCCTCGTCAAATGACCAGCAGCAATTTAGAGAGAAGGTGGAGTTGCCAATGATGTTCCGACCCACTACTGATGTTCCTAGCTCTTCTAACCCGCAAGTTGATGAATCTAGTTTGAATACCACATTGAATGCTCCAGTGAGACATGATATGCAATGGCCAGAGATCGCCCTAGGAGACAAATTCATCCTCCTTCCAGACTTTTAGAGGATTCTGTGGTGGCATATGCTCTGTTCGTGGCACAAGAATTTGGTGATGTCGGTGAACCAAAAAATTACGATGAAGCAACTTCTTGTGCCGAATCTCCTAGTTGGTTTATGGCAATGAAAGAGGAAATTCAAAGTCTCTACAAGAATGACACTTGGGATCTTATTGAACTTCCGAATGGTAGGCGCCCTCTATGTTGTCAGTGGATATATAAGAAAAAAGAAGGCATTTCGGGGGTTGAAGAGCCTCGTTGCAAAGCACGGCTAGTTGTCATGGGTTTCAGTCAGCGTGAAGGTATAGACTTCACTGAAATTTTCTCTAGCGTTATTCAACATACTTCTATTCGTGTTTTTCTTGGTATTGTTGCTATGTTTGATTTGGAATTGGAGCAACTTGATGTAAAGGCGGCCTTTTCTTCATGGTGACGTTGAGGAAGAAATCTATATGGAGCAGCCCGAGGGCTTCGTCATTTCCGGAAAGGAAAGTTTGGTGTGCCAATTACAGAAATCGCTTAATGGATTGAAGTAAGCCCCGCGGCAGTGATACAAAAGGTTTGATTCATTTATGATTGGGCAAGGTTATTCTCGCAGCAAGTATGACAACTGTATTTATTTTCAGAAGTTCTCTGACGGTTCATTTTTATACTTGTTGCTTTATGTCGATGACATGTTGATTGCCTCACGTAACATGTCTTCTATTGTTAAGTTGAAATCGCAGCTTAGTAATGAGTTTCATATGAAAGAGCTGGGCACTGCGAAGAAAATTCTTGGGATGGAAATAATTAGAGATCGAAAAGGCGGAAAGTTATTTCTGTTCCAAATGCAGTATGTGGATAAGGTACTCGATCAATTTAATATGCAATCTTGCAAAGCTGTATCTACTCCCTTGGCTGCGCATTTCAGATTGTGCGAAAACTTGAGTCCTTGCTCAGAAGATGAAGTTGAGGACATGGCGAAAATTCCGTACTCAAATGCGATTGGTAGCCTAATGTATGCAATGGTTTGCACTAGGCCGGATTTGGCGCATGTTGTGAGTGTTGTGAGCCATTATATGCACAATCTGGGAAAGGCTCATTGGAATGCTGTTAAGTGGGTTTTGCGATACTTGAAAGATACATCACATCTTGGCTTGGTTTTTTATAGAAATAAATGTATTTCATTGGATGTGACCGGTTATGTTGATTCGGATTATGGTAGATACCTTGATCGCAGACGTCCTCTTTCGGGGTATATTTTCACTTTATGTGGCTGTGCTATTTCATGGAAATCTTCACTTCAGTCGGTTACTGCTTTATTGACCACCGAGGTGGAATATATAGCAGCTACCGAAGGAGTTAAAGAGGCGAGTTGGCTAAGAGGTCTTGTTATAGAGCTTGGTTACGAGCAAAAAGTTCTTACTGTATTTTTTGATAACCAAAGTGCAATACATTTGACGAAAAATAATCAGTATCATGAAAGGACCAAACATATTTCTGGGAAGCACCATTTTATTCGAGATACGGTCTTAAAAGGTGAAGTCGTAGTGGATAAAATTCATACGCCCAAGAACCCGGCTGATATGTTAACTAAGCCACTTGCCGTTGCCAAGTTCCAATATTGTTTGGACTTGGTTAATCTTACCAGTTGTTGAGTGTCCCGTCTGGGACTTGGTGATGAGGATGTTTATTTTTTAAATCGAATTTGTGGCAAGGTGGAGTTTGTTGGGATTGTACCTCAAATTCTCTTCAAGGCAAGATTTCCAGAAGTTTTCGGCAGCCTTAGTCATGGGCATGACTAGGCGGACATTCTTGTTCTAGATTTGATTTAATATATCTTAGTCAAATGAAGAGATTTCGGAGGCTTTAATCACGGGCCTGACAAGGATGGCAAGGTTGACTTGGCACCAAATCAGTAGAGTCATAGGCGTGATTAAGGAGTGATATCCTAAGATTTCATATCTTCATCCTTCCATATATTGGTGATTTCTATCGATTTGATTTACCTTCCATGTTAGAAGATCAAAACTTCCCCTTTTGCATAGATACCGATAAGGGGATTGTTTTTGGGGGTTGAGTGAGGTTAATCATTCGATTTGTAACATTGAAAACATTAGATTCATCTAGTGGATTCCTCATCATCAGTGGTTTTTTCCCATTTTGGGTTTTCCACGTAAATCTTGTGTTCTTTTTGTATTTTGCAATATTTTGTTTGTGCTTCAATTGTGTTTCGATCCGCTTCCGCAATTTCATCGCACCTTTAGGCTCTTAAATCCCTAATAGGCAGCATTCGCATACTCTCATGTTGACAGACAGAACAAAGATAAGCTTGACAAGAAGGGTGAGAAACGGATTTTTATTGGATACTGTGATGAGTCGAAAGAATATCGTCTCTACAATCCAATAACGATCAAGCTTGTTGTAGCAAGGGATGTTATTTTTGATGAAATTGCTGTGTGGAATTGGGTTGGAAATGCAACACAAAATTCAGCATCCAATGAATTCTTTGAGCAATCTCAACTTGATGATGACCCTGCTGAACTCTCACAACCACAAAATCCAATACCCACTTCATTGACTCGTCAAGATGCTATGGAATCTAGTCCGGAATCACCCGTAAGACGGACACGGCTATTGCAGGAACTTTTTATGAAAAATTTTGACTTTTCTCTTTTTACTTGTGAGCCCAGAGGTTATGTTGATGCTGCAAAAGAAAAAGTACGGCATAAAGCAATAGATGAGGATATTCGAATGATCAAGAAAAATGAAACGTGGCAATTGGTGGATTATCCAAAGCATAAGGATGTGATTGGATTGAAATGGATCTATAAGACCAAGTTTCAAGAAGATGGAAGCATTTAAAAGCACAAGGCAAGACTTGTTGCTACGGGTTACTCTCAACAGCCCGGGATTGATTTCTGGATAAGACAAGACGTACGGATTGTGATGGTTGGCTTTACCGGGCCGAACAAGCGCAAGCAAGATCAAGAGGCGGTCAATCACAATTCTATTCTATCCAACCCCACATGGAATGTGTCTAATTGCAGATTATATGAGACTTTTGAATCGAGGAGACAACGTATCAATTCATTTGAATGGAAGCAATTTGTTTAGCTTAAATAAGAAGCTTCTTTGTGTTTAATTCTATATATTATATATACATGATCGATGATGTTGTGAGAGGGACTAAAAAGTTTTTGTATTCTTACACTCTATTTCTCAACAATATTCACTCTCATTTCGATATTTTTCATTACAAAATCTGTATATCTCAATTAATACAAATTTTGTGCAACTCTTCGATAGAATTTGAATCAAAGTATCGTATTTGAAAAACATAATATCACAATATCAAGTTAATTATTTCCAAACCATTTGTGCAGAGATGTTTGTAGGTGAAGGCAAAATTATATATTATTAATAAGTATTCTTTAAGTAATAATAAACACCAAACAATTAATATTATTTTAGAGAGTACAGGTAAAAAATGAATGAAGTATTAATTAATGATATTGGATGAAGATGATGATGATGAGCCGCAGTTGTAGAAGCATGTGCAGATGAAAGAGGAGGAGATCCCGGCGGTGCAGACGCCATTGCCGTTGTACTGCTTGAGGCACTGAGCTTGGCACTGAGGCAACATGCATCCCTTGTTGTTCAGCACCACACTGCACCTCTTTTGCGCGCTTACGCTGCCAATAGCTGCATCCATCCATTAACCATTCATTAATATATATATATATAATTCCATACTAACTAATTAATTAATCAGCATTCATTTATCAACTAATATGTATTGTATGATTATATAATTAATTAGTTTATTGCATCATCAGTGTAAGAATGAATGAATGCATGCCTGCAAAAACGAGGAAGATAACCAAGAAAAACTGCTTGTTCGCCATTGCCATATATATTATATGGGTAGTAGTACCGTACGTATATATATATAGAATGAAATGTAATGGATTGTGTTGTGTTGTGTTGTGGGAGGAACAAATGCAACCCACTATTTATATACATTTCATACTTACCTACCTTCCCATAATTCATAATACTATTGTGTGGGTAAGATTACAATAATAATAATATTATAATTATATATATTAAAATTATGTATATAGGATTCACAAGGTAGAATAATTATGGCAATCACAAGATAATTTGATTTTAGCAATCAGGGGATTACATTTGAAGAAATAAAAATGCAAATGGATGGTCCTTTAATTAATTGTACACAAAAAACAAAAAAAAAAAGAAAGAAAAAAAGTCACGTGAAATGTTTAAAATTATTTCAAATATAAAAAGATACATTAAAAAATAAATCAACTCTAACAATAATATATACTCTCTTCTTTTTCAACATAATTGAACTATTTTATAGTGATACAATATTTAAAAAATATATATATATTTAATTAATTAATAATAATAAATTATGATATCATTTTTTTATTTAATTAATAATGTTAATAACTTTAAAATAAAATTAATATATAAATAATAAAAAAAAATTAGAATATGTATTTAAATATTTTAAATAACTTCTACTCCAATGATGGTGAATGAAAAATTGAGGTAGGATGATGGAGCAGAGGAGGTGGATAGTTCGCTGTTTAGAAGTCTTGTTGGTTCTTTGATTTATCTTACCAACACAAGACCAGATATTGTGCACGCCGTGAGCTTTGATCTCTAGATTCATGAGTAATCCAAGCAAAGCTCATTTCACAGCTGCGAAGAGGATACTGCGGTACCTTCAAGGAAGCAAGAAGAAAGGCATCAAATATGTCAAAGGAGATTCGAATTTGGTTGGATTTACCGATAGCGATTGGGCTGGATCATTGGATGACAGAAAGAGCACGTCAGGATACTTATTTTGTCTTGGTTCTAATATCATCTCTTGGAGTTCAAAGAAGCAGAAATCTGTTGCACTATTGACGGCCGAAGCTGAATACATTGCATTTACGGAAGCTATTTGTGAAGGAGTTTGGTTAAGGAGAGTGCATAATGACCTCCAACAAATTCAGGAGAAGGCAACAATAGTTTATTGTGATAACACGTCTACAATAGCTATGACAAAGAATCCCGTATTAGGATATTGAGCTGCGACATCATTTCATCAGAGATATGGTGAACAAGATAAAAATCAATTTGGAGTTTATTGGAACAAATGAGTAGAATGCAGATTTCCTCACCAAGGAGGTTCCACCGGAGAAATTTAAAAGGGCAAAGGAGTTCTTGGAAATTGGAAATCAAGGAGTGTTGAGAGTTAATTAGTAATTTGCAATTTCCAAGAAAGAAGATTGAAGGACCATTTTGAGAGACTACACTACAAAAAAAATAGTATATTTGTAACGGAATTTCGTTCCTAAAGTTTACGTAGCTAACGTAATTTCATCCTTAATTCTGTCTCTAATATCATTTGTAACGAAAAAAGTGAATTTAAAAACAAAAAAATCTTATTATAAAATTAATATTTTTTTGTAGTATTAAAAGACTGCATGAATAATTAATTGATGAATTAAATTACATTGGAACATGTTATGAGCATTAATTATGTAGACTCTTATATATTGTATCTATTGCTATAAATAAATTGTGGTATGAGAATAATATCTGTTTTCTTGCAGAATAATAAAACTTGCAACAGCACATTTCAGCACATTTCTTCATCACTTCACCATTTACATTTATCTTCAAAATCACCAACATAGTTCTCATACAGCTTTCTGAATAATAATAATAATAATAATAATAATAATAATAATAATAATAATAGTCCCGAATTAGTTCTCAATCCGTGTTGGATGAGGGAAAAACGAACACCTAAGTTAAGATAGGAGTGAGTTAGCCATTTATAGAAGCCAAGTATTCGAGCACTTTTTGAGAATGAAGTTTTTTGTTCGGGGCCCTGCAAGCCCTCATCCTGAATTATCATTATCAGTGATTCCGATGATGACGACACAGAAGAGTGGACTGAGGATGTAGAACCTCCAGCTGACATGTCTGAGCATTTACAAATTCACCAATGCAAGATCCTTTGGTAATTTATTTCTGAACATTCGTACCCATAATCAACTTATTAATTGACCAGCGCAATTTACACACTATTCACTTAATTAACACTGCTACTGCAGATGTCATATGTTTTTACATATTGCTGATTACGTTATAACATATTGCAGAGACGATGATTCATTCAAGACCTATTTTGTCATTTGTTCGACGCACCTTTGTTCAATGAGTCTGAGCTTAAATACTCTAGAAGCGAGGATGATGACTCCGATGATGAAAGGGAGCAGGAACGTCAAGGGACTCTGGATGCCACTTCCAATGACCTGGGTGACCCGTGGAGCGAGATGGCAGTTGCAATGGAGCGTGAGAAGGTGCTTACACTTTCTCTTACACATTTAGAATTACGTATTTATTTTAGAAGTGCATTTGGTTTTGTCCCCGAGGCAGGCATATTTGCATTTACGGTAAATAGGATCAGCATCAGTTTCATCGAAGTTTACACACACACACATATATTCAGTTTTTTGTTCGATGTTTCAGCATGAGAAAAATGGTGGTGACTATGAAGATGACTGTGAGCACTCTTCGATATTCAAGATGAATGTTTGTTACATTTGTGGAGTGATTGAAAGGCCAATTGAAACTATCGAATATATGTTCTCAAAGGTATGGATTTTCGTTCACTATGTTGTAGCTTATAGTTATTAGTTTCTCAGTTTTCAAGACTTCTGTTTACTTATGTTTCAAAATTTTTTTAACACTATTTATCAAATTTGGATTTCTCTAAAAAAAAAAAATAATAATATGAAATATACTTAATATATTTTCAAAACTTCACATTCAATCCTCTTTTTATATAATATTAGGTATCTATTTCTAAATTAATCCAAAATCACAAAATAGATTTAGCCATATCAAATGTGTCTTCATATTAAATTTTCTATTCATTTTTTTTATTATTATTTCTAAATTAATCTGTAACCAACAATACTTTCAAAATATATTTAGTCATATCAAAAGTTTCTTTGTTAGTATGCATTGTCATATCTATAATGTTTTTACAAGTTGAGACCACTAATTTTCATGCAATATTTAAATGCAAGCCAAGACAAGTCATACGAATGATTGTAATGTAATTTCGTATTAGTCTATCTTTGGCTATAAAATTGCAATAATTTACTTTCAGTGGATTAAGTAGAACCATTTTGAAGTGTTTAATTTATAGTGACTTTATAAAAGAACATAGCACTAGTTGACATAGATGTTTATCCTCTCAATTCCAGTATAGCAATAGACAAGTATGTTAGTAAGTGTCTTTTTTATTCACCAAACGGTAAGATTTATTTATTAATTTTACGAGGATGATGGATTGAAACCCCGCTTAGATTAGCTTTTTACGGGGCGTCTCGACTTAATTTTCGTGTGCTTCCCTTTGAAGAAGGGGTTGAAGTGACTGATCGTTGCCCCCCCCCTCCCCACAATATTGCTGCTAATTGAATGGCGGTTCTCTACCCCTCCAGCTGTGTTTAAGGAGATAGTGCTTTCAGCTCGCCCAACCAGGTTATTTCGCAGTGTCGAAGAGGTTTTTCGCGGGTAAAATTCTGCCGCAGATCCATTTTTCAACTCCTACTCAATGCTTCTACTAACGTGGATTGCAGATTCGAGATCCGGGGGTTCCACTACCCTTAACTTATTTCTGATAATTTGTTTCAAGCCCCCTGAATAATACCCCAAGGCCTGCGCTTCTGTCAATGGTTGAGCTTAAGTAGCAAGTTGAGTGAATAAATTGACATATTCATCAATGGAACCTGTTTGCCTTAACGTTACTATCATCTCATACGGATTCCCCATGAATCGATCGTCAAACCTAGTAACCAATGCCTGTGAGAATTCAATCCAGGAGGCAGAAGCATGCTTCATCATATGCCAACGGGACCAATGGAGTGCCACATCTTCCATCTCCACTCGCGCAAGACTCATCTTAATCTCCTCGGGGACTCCGTGTAATATGAAGTGTTGTTCGGCCCTAGCAACCCATCCCAAGGGGTAGTGGCCATCAAAGCTAGGGAGTTGCGCATCTTTAAGCTTAAAATCAGTTGTCGGAGTAGTCCACGTTCCTCCAACATCCTTAAACAGACGTGCTGCCCCGTTGATGCCGGCAGCCCTCGTCAACGAATCCTCTACCTCACATCCTCCCGCCATAGTTGCCTGCACCGCCGAGCCCCTAATAGGTGTGGCGGGCGGCCCATGCGGGGACAGCCCAAGAATCGTATCCCACATGGCTGCTGAAAGTCTATCTTCAGAGTATCCACTTGTCAATCCACCTTCGATTCGAGGTGCGACAATCCTTCTTGTTGTGCTTCCACGCCTGCTCGAAGTTCCTCCAGGGCTTCCTACAAAGCTTCAATGCGTTGCGTATTTGTTAGCGTCATCCTCCACTGTTGAGATCCGGCAGGTTGGACCAATTTGATAACACTAGAACTTAAGAAAACCAAAAGACTAAACTTTATTGATAACAATGGAAGAACCACTCTTCCCGACCAAGCCGATGCTGTGAAACTCAAGGAAATCCGAATGCTAATACTATCTTAAAATAATACTTAAATACTAGGAAAAAACAACTATGGGCCTAGGCCCAACCATCCTATCAATTATTCAAAATAATCAAATAAGAAAATAAAGAACCAAGATACTTAATAATTGCTCATTTTTCTCTTGTTGTGAATCAACTTTTGGCTGCGTCCACCGCATATCAGCAAGTTTTTTTATGCATTGAGATTTCACATGACATAAATATGTCAATACTCATATGTTACATTATACCGGAGTAAACATGACTTCAAGTATTTCTAGTACGCCACCTTGTCCACAACCGATTTCACATATTTTCTCAACACAAGTTGTTGAACCACTGTATGCAATCTTATCTATATTATGTCAAATGTATTAACCTTTTCATGTTACAATTTTTTTCTTAAATAATTTTATTTTGAAAGTATGCTAGCTCATATTATATATATATGTATATTTCATATCATATGTAACTAAGTATGATGTATTTACCAATAATTGTAAAAAGTGATTTGTGTTATTAACTGTTATTATTAAAAAGGATGATACGTGGCTTCATATGTCTATTCCAGAGAACATGGGAAAATATTAGCATTTTTCGAACGAAATAATTTTATACCAATATTTAATATCATTACAGATATTAATAAAATTTAAAATATCCTAACAAACGCATTTGGAGGAAGTGTTGTATTTGGAGAAACAATGATATTTTTTGAAGATTAACTTTCTTGTTACCTTCTAGTCTAATATTTGTTTGTTAATAGAAAATCTAGAAATCAATGAAAACATGAAAAAAAAAAAAAAAAAACAACTACTATACTCAATTATTTGTAGCCTAACATTAGTTCTAAAGCTCAATAGTAATTCTTAAACACCACATCTGCCTAATTGATTTTTTCTTGTAAATATACTAACCTACAAATAAGATTCAAATAATTTCTTGTTAATGCTTATTTCAACCATGAAGTTTGACAATTAACATGAAAACACAAAACTTTCTTTTTTTTTTAATTTTTAATTTTTACTTAGACACAACCCTATTTTTTGGATACTCTCTCTCATTACATATCAAAACATTTATTTCGAAAACATAATTTATGCATATGTGTTAGTATGTTAAACTAAGTCAATTAATGCCTTTGAATCAAAATAAATTTTATTAGTAGTGGGTTTGAAGTCTTTGGCTTATTTTTAGTGATTATTAGTAACCATCTGTTATATTTAAATAAGTGACAGTCATAAGTTGTATTAGTACATCACTGAATTAAAATTCAGAGTTCTTTATTATTTCTGCAATTTTCCTTCTTCCATCACTTTGGTATGTGAGCCACAAAAAAATCCTTTTTTCTTTTCTTTGCCTTTCACCTCTCCCAGATCTGTCTGGACTTTCCCTTCGTTTTCCTTTTCTTAATTTCCAGCATAAATCGATATCTTTCTTCCAGGTAAGAAATGGCAACCAGCTATTACATTGTGTTGACGGGTCCCAAATTAGATGAGAATTTAGACTACAATTATTGGGAAATAATGATGTCTACATACCTGAAGGCACAAAATCGTTGGAATTTTGTTGAGCTGGGACTTACAAATGACGCAAATGCAAATGCTCAACGACGAGACCAACTTGCTCTAGGTCAGATCCATCAAGGTGTTGATTGCTCTGTTTTCGGGCAAATCACAAGTGCAAAACCAACAAAGGAAGCATGGGACATCTTGAAGATATCATACAAAGGAGTCGATCGAGCTCAAAAGTCCAAATTGCAGTCTGTTGGGAATAATAGCAATACGCAGAAATATAATTCTCGAATTGTTAGAATATCGCATGAGCATTAATAACGAGAAATATAACGACACACCGATTTACGTGGAAAACTTCTCCAATGCGAAGAGGAAAAACCACGAGGCTCTTAAGCCCACCAAAAATTTCAACTATCACAAAAATCAGAGTACAAGCATCCAAAATCACAACCCGAGCTATGGCCTAAATAACAGGAAGTCATCCAAAATCTCGATCTCACAAACAACGAAAAAATCGAACAAAAACAGAGCCAAAAACCTGGTTCATTGCCGAATTTTTATCTGAAAATCGGACCGTTGAAAAATGATCTCCACCAAACAAAATGAAGATATAAATGTCCCCTATCTTCAGTAAAAATTTCAAGCCGATCAGACAACGTTTCCTATGCCGATTGATCCAATATCCGAAACTGCGCAGGAAGAAGAACAACTCGGAACTGCTCTGTTTTTCTTTTCGGATATATCACTGTCGGCGGCTGCTGCTGCTGATTATTATTCCCGGGGGTAATTAGGTCATCCAATTAAAACTAATTACCTTTTAAATTTGGGCCTTTAATTCACATGGTTGGGAGCCCAAACCCAAAAAATCTCCCCCCTCCTGACTATGTGGAGGAACTTGTCATCCAGACAAGTGAGCAACAAACTTTGAATTTCCATTTTGGCACACACTTAGTAAGCATATCAGCTGCATTATCATTCGTATGTACCTTTTCCAATGTAATCAACTATTCATCCAACACATCCCGCAACCAATGATACTGCACATCAATGTGTTTCGACTTTGAATGAAAAGTAGGGTACTTTCCAAGATGAATAGCACTTTGATTATCACAAAATAATTCGTACCTCTCTTGAGAGTGGCCAACCTCCAAAAGAAATTTCTTCAACCAAAGCATTTCCTTGCATGCTTCAGTAGCTGCAATGAATTCAGCTTCTGTGGTTGATAATGCAACGCATTTCTGCAATCTCGATTGCGAGGAAACCACTCCGCCTCCAAAGATGATCACATGCCCTGAAGTGGATTTCCGAGTGTCAATATCTCCAGCCATGTCAGAATCAGTAAAACCATGAAGAACTAAATCCTCATTCCCGAAACAAATCTTCAAATTTGACGTGCCACGAAGATATCTCAAAATCCACTTTACACCGTTCCAATGTTCTCTTCCAGGATTTGAGCGAAACCGACTCACGGTGCTGACTGCATAGGCAATGTCTGGCCTTGTACACACCATTGCGTACATCAAACTCCCAACCGCAGATGAATAAGGAACATTTGTCATATATTTCTTTTCTTCTTCCGTAGAAGGGCATTGAGAAACACTCAACTTCATGTGTGTGGCTAATGGAGTGCTAACAGGCTTAGCCGTTTCCATGCGAAACCTCTGAAGGACTTTTTCAATATATTTCTCCTGTGACAACCAAATTCTTCCGATCTTTCTATCTCGTAGAATTTTAATACCTAGAATTTGATTGGCTGCTCCTAAATCCTTCATAGCAAATGACTTGCTCAACTCTTGCTTCAAATCGCGAATCTTTGCAGCATTCTGACCAACAATGAGCATGTCGTCGACATAGAGCAACAATATAATAAAGTTATTATCGGAGAACCTTTGCACAGATACGCAGTGATCAGAAGTGAGCTTTCGGTAACCATGTTGTTGCATAACTGACTCAAACTTCTTATACCATTGTCGGGGAGCTTGCTTTAAGCCGTACAAACTTTTCTTCAACTTACAAACATACTCCTCTTTGCCTTGCACTTGAAACCCTTCAGGCTGGTCCATATAAATATCTTCATTCAAATCACCGTGAAGAAAGGCTGTCTTTACGTCCATCTGTTCAATCTCCAAGTTGAGACTGGCAGCCATTGCTAGTACGGATCGAATAGAAGACAATTTAACCACTGGAGAGAATATTTCATCGAAGTTGACTCCTTTTTCTGACTGAACCTTTAACAACCAATCTGGCTTTATATCTTGGTTTCGAGGAACCCTCTTCCTGTTTCTGTCTATAGACCCACCTATTCTTCAATGCTCTTTTACCATTCGATAATTTTACCAAGTCGAATGTTTGATTTTCATATAGAGATTTCATCTCGTCCTCCATGGCAAGCCACCAACTCTCTTTTTCAGCACTCTCCATGGTTTCATCAAAACATTCAGGTTCTCTCCCGTCAGTCAGAAATACATACTCTTCGGTAGAATATCTACTAGACGGTTGCTTGGCTCTAGTAGATTTCCTGAGTAAAGCTTGTTGCGAATCAATTGCAGAATGATCAAGATCATTACCACCAGCATCAGTAACACGTTGGGCATCGTCATCATGATCATCATCTTCATTACCTCTCAAAGGTGATCGTGTTACGGGAACAGGATCAACATCTACGAAGTCATCCTGAGCATGCGAATCATCCTTTATGTCATCAATTGTTTCATTTTCCAGAAACACAACATCACAACTTCTTATGAGCTTCTTCGCAACAGGATTATACATCCTGTAACCAAACTCATCTTGGCCATAACCCACAAAGATACACTGTTTGCTCTTCATATCCAATTTCGATCTCTCATCTTTTGGAATATGAACATAAGGCTTACTGCCGAAGACCCTTAAGTGAGTATACGATGAGTTTCTGCCTGTCCATACATTTTCTAGAACATCGCCATTCAAAGCAACAGTAGGAGTCAAATTAATGACATGAGCAGCAGTTAACAAGGCCTCACCCCAAAATGACTTGGGAAGTTTCGACTCAGCCAAAAGACAACGCACTCTTTCCATCAAAGTCCTATTCATTCTTTCAGCCAATCCATTCAACTGAGGCGTCTTCGGAGGAGTCTTTTGATGTTGAATACCTTGTTTTCTACGATAATCCTCAAATGGTCCTCGATACTCTCCCCCATTATCAGTTCGAATGCATTTCAACTTTCTTCCAGTTTGTCTTTCTACTGAAGCTTGAAAGTCCTTAAACTTATCAAGCACTTGATCCTTCGATCTCAATACATAAACCCACAGTTTCCTAGAATGATCATCAATAAATGTCAAAAAATGAGAAGCACCACTGAAAGTATGTATCTTCAAAGGACCGAAAACATCTGAATGCACCAAGTCCAATAGTATCTGCATTCGGCGAGGCTGATTGGTCTTAAAGGATACTCGATGTTGCTTCCCTGCAAAACAATGTGCACATTTCTCCAAACATGCATTATTCAAACCAGAAATAGTATTCTTCTTTACCAATGTTTCTAGACCCTTTGCACTAATATGGCTCAACCTTCTGTGCCACATCTCGGATAAGTTCAGCTTCTCCACCAAATTCACATCATCATTAGAGACTGAAGCTTGCATGGAATACAAATTCAAATTCAATTTCTTACCCCGAGCAATCAATAGAGATCCTTTACTCAACTTCCACGTGCCATCAAAAAAGGAGTTTCCAAAGCCATCTTCATCAAGTTTTCCAATGGAAATTAAATTCATACGAATATCTGGTGCATGCCTAACATCCTTCAGTCGCAACATAGAACCATTGCCTACCTTCAAACAAATATTGCCAGTGCCCAGGACTTCAGATACATCATTGTTACCCATCCTCAATGAACCGTACTTACCAGTTGTGAAGTAGCAAAGAAATCCCTTCTCGAAGTGACATGGACTGCAGCACCAGTGTCAGCAACCCAACATACATCAGAAGAAACTGTATTTATGACATTTTTATCAAAGACAACAATGAGATCATCATTTGTTGTCGTGGCAACTCGACTAGTATCTTCAGATTTTCTGGCACCACCATTCCGATTGTCATTCTTCCACTTGAAACAATATTTCTGAATATGGCCCCTTTTGTGACAGTAGTGACACTCAACATTCTTATAGCGAGATTTTGATTTGCTCCTTAGTCTGCTCTTATCACCATTTCTATTTTTCTGCCTCCCCCTTTGCTCTGCAAGCAACAACTCGGTTTGTGAGGATGATGAACCTTGAGTTTTTCTTCTCATTTCCTCATTTATAATCCCACTCTTTGCGTAGTCCAAGGTCATAATGCCATCGGGAGCAGAATTGGTGTGTGAAACCCGAAATGTCTCCCAGGAATCAGGCAACGTATTCAGCAACCACAACCCAAGAATATCATCATCAAATTTAACTCTAACATTTGACAATTGATCTAATAATCCCTGAAACTCATTCACATGGTCGGGAATAGGAACATCTTCCTTGTATATCAGACGCATCAACTGCTTGAGCAAGAATAATTTATTATTGTTTGTCTTGGAAGCGTAAAGCTTTTCAAGCTTATCCCACAACTCTTTGGCATCCGTTTCATTAGCAATGAGGTTCAGCACATTATCATCAACCCACTGCCGAATAAAACCCACACCTGAAGATGCTCAAACTTCCAGGCTTCATCAGTTTTCAATTCAGGCTTTGAAGTAGCAAACACGGACAAATGCAAACTTTTTACAAACAAAAGATCCTTCATCTTACCTTGCGACTTGTGATAGTTCATCCCATTCAAAGAAATAATCCTGCTAGTATTAATCTTCATAATTCTAACAAACAATAACGCTCTGATACCACTTTGTTGGGAATAATAGCAAACGCAGCAATATAATTCCCTAATTGTTAGAATATCACAGGAGCATTAATAACGAGAAATATAACGACACACCGATTTACGTGGAAAACCTCTCCAATACGAAGAGGAAAAACCCCGAGGCTCTTAAGCCCACCCAAAAATTCCACTATCACAAAAATCAGAGTACAAGCATCCAAAATCACAACCCGAGATATGGCCTAAATAACAGGAAGTCATCCAAAATCTCGATCTCACAAACAACGAAAAAACCGAACAAAAATAGAGCCAAAAATTTGGTTCATTGCCAAATTTTTATCTGAAAATCGGACCGTTGAAAAATGATCTCCACCAAAAAAAATGAAGATATAGATGTCGCCTATCTTCAGTAAAAATTTCAAGCCGATCAGACAATGTTTCCTATGCCAATGTTTACTAAAGAACAACTCCGGACTGCTCTGTTTTTCTTTTCGGATATATCACTGTCGGCGGCTGCTGCTGCTGAATATTATTTCAGGGGTAATTAGGTCATCCAATTAAAACTAATTACCTTTGACATTTGGGCCTTTAATTCACATGGTTGGGAGCCCAAACCCAACATAGTCGTTGAGAAGATTGTTTGATCGCTGCAAGATGACAGCTACAGAGACAGTGGAACAATACTTCTCTCGTCTCACTGATCTTCTTAGTAAGGTTAGGTAATATGGAGAAAAAATTACAGATGGCACTGTAGTTGAGAAAGTTCTTTGAACCCTGCCGATGAAGTATGATTTTGTTGTGGCCTCTGTAACTTAGTCCCATGATACGGAACTCTTATTTGTTGCGGAGCTGAAAGGTATGATTGAGAGCCACATCGATCGAATTGTAGCAAAAACAGAAATACCAATTGAAGAAGCCCCGCAATCCCAAATTAATTTGGAATCAAATGTTTATTCAAGCGAGAAAGGGCTGAATAGGGGCCGTGGAAGAGGAAGAGGAAATTTCAGAGGTCGAGGCCATGGGAATTGTTGAGCGTTGAAAGAGAAACAAAATGGGTAAGAAGTGGATTGGTGTCCCACGTACGACACACAAATCAAATGACCACTCATTATATTGAACTTAGTCCTATAGAGTAAAAAGGAAAATTGGGCTTGAGGTTTGGGCTTGCTTTGGATTTAGGCTTGGCCTTGCTTAGGCTTGGTTTAAACTAGCATATATATATATATATATAAAATCTAATAATTTTCTATGTTACATTATTTATCTGATTAATTTATTTTAACTGGAAAAATTTAAATAATCAGATAACGAATATGGTTGCAATTGAATGCAACATAGGTGCAAATTGATTGGATCGTATCTTTCTATTCATGCAAGCATACGAAATATCGATTTCCCAAGAGCTCTGTCTTCAACTTCTTTGAAAATTATTTTCTTCCAAAATTCTATGTTAAAATCTTTTTTCCAAACTTAGCTTGGTTTGCGGAATATGTCATTCTATTATCAATTCATTCTATCCTGGGAGGCGATTGGTGGAGGGCCGAATTCGGATTTATTTAAATCTGATATCCAAACTTGTTATTAGATTTGGTGATTTGATTTTGTCACATCTCAGATTCGCTATTACTTTACTAACAATCTTGAAGCGAATTCCGTGTTGTGAAATCTGAGATGGCTGACAATATTCTCCAAATCCACAGTCAAATTGCGGCTGCCCAGATCGTACCGGAAGATGAAGCAATGATCGACGCGATGAATGATCCTGATAGAATCTAAACGATCTGAATGATGATGTTCAAAATGGTGCAGATGGAGATGAGAATGGGGAGGTGAATTCCAGCAAGTCTCACACTCCCTCTCCTACTGTTCCATTATCTCAACTACCCCGCACAACCAATGAAGTCGCTGAAATCGTTGTTGCCAGGCGTGAAGCACGCGAGGCGGCCAGGAGGGCTGCTGCGGAAAAGGCTGCGAAGGAAGCGCACGAACAAGCTTTCAAGGCCGCGATGGAGGGGGCGCAGTCTGTTGTTGTGACCTCCAACCAGCCTGTTGCTGGACTGCAGAAACGACATCCTGTTGATGCCCGACTGAAACAGCATGCTGCTGTTCTGCCTCGTCCGTAGTGTATGGCTGTAGGATTTGTGCAGGGTCTCGTTGCATCTACTGAATAACAACTGGACGAGTTGGAGGGTATACAACTTGTAGTTGTTATGGATCATGTAATGCAGCCTGTTGCTGCAACTTTTAGGCACCATGTTGTTGCGGTAGCCGATAAGCCAGAAAAATTCAACAGGCAAAATTTTAAACATGGCAACAGAAGATGTTGTTTTACCTGACCATGCTGAAACTAGCAGTTTGGCTGACGGATGATGCACCTATTGTGCCTGAAGGATCATCGGAAGAACAAAAAACACAAATTCTAAAAGCCTAGAACCGTTCAGAAATTATGTGCAAAAATTATGTACTGAACGGCTTGAGCGACTCCATGTACGGTGTGTACCGGCATGCGCTAACGGCTAAGCAGTTGCGGGAGACAGTGGAGAAAAATTACATAACCGAGGATGCTGGTGCAATGAAATTTATCGTCGAACAGTTTTTGTATTTCAAAATGGTCGATGGAAAAAAATGTTACGAAATAGCTTGATGCGTTTCAGCTGATTCTGCATGAGATCCTGGCCGAGAGGATGAAGCTGAGTGAAGCTTTCCAAGTGGCGACGATAATTGAAAAATTGCCACCTAGTTGGGGTAATTTCAAAATATACTTGAAACACAAACGCAAGAAAATGGATACGGCGGGACTGATTAATTGTCTCCAAACTAAAGATGAGCATAGATTGAACATGGCAAGCAGGGGACATCTGATACTCGGAAGCAAGGCCAATGTAGTCGAGCACAAAGGCCATGGCTTTTGTTTTAAGATAGATCCGAGGAACATTGAACAGCCTGGAAAGAACTGAAAGCCAACAGACGAGGGAAAAGAGAAGCTGAAGCCATATGGTGGCGCGGAAAAGGAAAAAATTACGTTCAAAGGTAACTGTTTTAATTGCGGAAAGGTTGGACACCGTTCGATAGATTGCAAGGTGCCAAAAAGGAAAAAAAGACGAATCAGCCACACGTCGTTACTAAAGATGAAGAGCCACTCAACCTGACATTTGTTGTCTCTGAGGCAAATTTGGTAGGATCAAACAAGAAACAGTGTTGGCTCGACACGGGAGCAACACGCCATATCTCCATGGACATGAATCAGTTCTCCTTATTCGAGTGTGTTGAAGGAGAAACGATGCATATAGAGAATGCTGCTCCGGATGAAGTCAAGGTAAAAGGAAAGGTGTTTCTAAAGATGACGTTTGGAAGAGTTTTGACGCTGACCAATCTCCTGTACGTGCCAGCGATGACGAAGAACCTGGTCTCGAGGACGCTCCTAATGAAACACGGCTTTAATATTAATATGAATGGTGATAATTTTGTTTTGTGTAAATTAAGAGTGTATGTGGGTAAAGGTGATTTGGAGGATGGACTTCTGAAATGTTGTATTATAAGTGTCATTGAAAATAATAATAATAATATGTGTGTTGCTTACATTGTCGATTCCTCTACTTTATGGCATACTCGATTGGGTCATGTTATTTATGATTCAATTTGTCGATTAATTAATCTAAACCACATTCTGAAATTTGAATTAAATAAACATAAATGTGAAATTTGTGTTGAAGCAAAACAAACTCGATCATCTTTCCAAACTATTTATCGTGAAACAAAACCACTCAAATTGATTCACAGTGAAGTATGCGATCTAAAAATTCTACAAACGCGTTGTGGTAATCAATATTTTATTACATTTATTGACAATTGTACAAAATATTGTTATTTTTACTTCCTTAAGAGAAAACACGAGGCATTAAGCAAATTTGTTTTGTACAAAAATGAAGTGTAAAACCAACTCAACAAAAGGATTAAACGAATTCGAAGTGACAGTCGGTGATTTTGTGCACAAAATGGAATAATTCATGAAGTAACTCCACCTTACTCACCTCAACCGAACGGCATTGCTGAATGTAAAAATCGCAGACTAAAAGAAATGATGAATGCGATGTTTTTAAGTTGTGGACTACCCCAAAACATATGGGGGGAGGCAATTTTAAGTAGTAATTATCTGTTTAACTTACTACCTCGGAAAAAGATGGAGAAGACCCCTTATGAGCTTTGGAATGGTAGAAACCATCTTAAAAACACCTTCGAGGGTGGGGGTTTCTAGCTAAGGTAGTGGTGCCACCTCCCACGCGTGTGAGAATCGGCCTTAAGACAGTGGACTGCATTTTCATAGGATATGCACATAACAATACTGCCTATCGATTCTTGGTATTTGATTCAAAAATTTTGGATATCCCAAAGAATACGATAATGGAATCAAAGAATGTATCATTCTTTGAAAATGTGTTACCTCCAAAAGCAGGCGCTCGACCTAGTTCGGTCAATCGAGAACACAAAATTGTGGACCAAGATTGAATGGAAATGTATAAATCTGAATCTAAACCAGGTCAGGAACTTGAGCGCAGAAGAAGAAAACGACCACAAGTTGAAAAGTCATTTGAAAATGAATATTTTACTTATCTATTTGAAATAAGCCTCAAACATATGCTGAGGCTATGAGGTCAGATGAAGCGCCTCTCTGCAAAGAAGCCGTAAAAAGTTAAATTGATTCTTTTCTTCAGAATATCACTTGGGAACTTGTGGATCACCCACCTAGTTCGAAACCTCCTGGATCAAAGTGGATATTCAAGAGAAAATTAAAACCAGACGGTACAACAGACAAATACAAGGCTAGTCTTGTAATCAAATGGTACAGACAACAAAAAGGCCAAGATTACTTTGACACATATTCTCTTGTCACGAGAATAATATCCATAAAATGATCCTTGCGATAGCCGCTCTACTGAATCTTGAGGTACATCAAATGGATGTGAGAACGGCCTTCTTAATTGGAGATCTTGATGAAGAGATCTATATGGAACAACCGGATGGCTTTACAGTTCCAGAGAAGGAAAAGAAAGTCTGTAGACTTGTGAAATCATTGTATCGACTTAAACAAACTCCAAAGAAATGGCATGAGAAATTTGTTCATACCATGATTGATAATGGTTTCAGAAACAATGATATGATAAATGTATATACATAAAGACCACTGAGTCAGGTTATCTGGTAATATGCCTTTACGTAGACGATATACTTATCGTTGGTAGCAACGAAAATATCGTTAAGTCCACCAAAGACATTTTAAATTATAGATTTGACATGAAGGACATGAGTCTCGCTGATGTGATCTTAGGAATTAAGATCAACAGAATCAGAAATGGTTTAATTTTGAGTCAAACTAATTATGTAGACAAAATCCTTGAAAAATTCATAAGGATGATGCAGGAATAGCAAAAACTCCACTAGACACAAGTATGCATTTATCCAAGAATCGTGAAGATAGTGTATCCCAAATCGAATACGCTCGAATAATTGGAAGCTTGATGTACTTGATGAGCTCTACTAGACCCGGCATAGCTTATGCTATAAGCAAGCTTAGTAATTATATGAGTAATCCTAGTCATGAGCATTGAAAAGTCATAGTTTGTGTACTTTGGTACTTACAGTACACTCGAGATTATGAGCTGCACTACAACAGACATCCAGTTGTAGTAGAAGGCTACACAAACGCAAACTGTATATTTGATACTCTCAATTTGAGATGAACTAGTGGATATGTGTTTACACTAGCGGCTCCAGCAATCTCTTGGAAATCCTCAAAACAAACAATTATTTCCAAATCCACAATGAAATTTGAGTTCATTGCATTGGATAAAGATGAAGAAAAGGCAGAACGGATTCGCCACTTCCTTGAGGATATTCTAGAATGGGACAAACCTATGTCTGCCATATGTCTCTACTGTGATAGTAAATCTGTTATTGACAAAGCAGAGAGTACAATGTACAATGGAAAGAGTCGACACATACATCGTCGACACAACTGATCACAACTAACGTTATTTCGATAGACCATGTTGCGTCAAAGGATAATCTAGCGGATCCGCTAACCAAAGGGTTAAATCGTGATGCAGTTTTTAAACTGAATAGAAGAATGAGGCTTAAGTCTACTGAAGAAAAAGTTTTATAAAGGAAAACCCAACCTAGAAAGATTGGAGATCCCAAGAACTAGATTCGATGGGAATACCTACCTATAAGACTTATGTACGTCAGTGTGGGGGTTAATCACCTCGACCCATTCCTGTCAACGAATGATGACAGAGTAAAGAGGATAACAAATAAGTGTTTTAATGATCACTTTGAAACTTAAGAAAGGATAACCTATGTGAGAGAGAAGTGGGGCCGCTTCAAAGAAGAATTGTTCAGACTCAGTTCTTTGGAAACTCTCACAGAACTAGAATGAGTTCAATGGCCAAAACGGACCAAATAATGAGAACCGAACTAGGCACATGGATTATGTTCGGTATGTAGCCCACTTACTATAAAACTGAAAAGTTCTAAGGACTATGTTTCCACTGGACAGTTGGTAAAGACTACGTACTGATCAAAGGAAAGTTCAAAGGGAAACATACTTTTCCTATGCAGAATTCTCCCTTCTTTCATGGAGTCATCGTCTCTTCTCTTTCATGTGGGAGATTGTTGAGTGTTGAAAGTGGGTAAGAAGTGGATTGGTGTACATAGAAAACACAAACAAAATGACCACTCCTTATATTGAACTTAGTCCCATCAAGAGTAAGAAGGAAAATTTGGTTTGAGGTTAGGGCTTGGTTTGGGTTTAGGCTTGGGTCTTGCTTGGGCTTGGTTTAAACTACCATATATATATATATGTATGTATATGTACAATCAAGACTTGGGCCTTGGGCCTTGGGGCCGCGGGGGCTCATGGGCCAAGCCCAAGTTCCTAAAATCTAATTAATTTTTCTATTTTACATTATTTACTTGATTAATTTATTTTGACTGGCAAAATTCAAATAATCAGATAATGAATTACTGTTGCAACTGAATACAATGTGGGTGCAAATTGATGGGATCTTATCTTCATTTTCACGCAATTAAAATCCCAAAAACCATGGAATTTATAATTCAGTTTTTTTTTTCTTACTCCAATAAGCATACGGAATATCGATTTCCCAAGAGCTCTCACTTCAACTTCTCTAAATTATTTTCTTCCAAAATTCTCTGCTAAATCTTCCTCCCAAACTCAGTTTGGTTTGTGAAATCTATCATTCTATTATTAATTCGTTCTATCCTGGGAGACGATCGGTGGAGGGACGAATTCGCTTAAAGGAAATTACGTACTACGCGAGGCTCAAATACGATCTCGATTCTGTGTTATCATATTTGTGATTAATTGTTTTCGTCTTATCTCAGATTCACCCATACATTGTTCAATAAGAATAACAATCACAAAACATGGAGAGTGGTAACAACCAAGATAAGTTCCCTTTTCATTGTTATAATTGTGGCAAATATGGACACATGATTGCAGATTGTTGGCAAAGAAACTAAGAACCAAGCACATCTTGCTGAGAACTCTGGTGAGTGTGTTAAATAGACTGAAACTCTATTGTTAGCTAGTGATATGGTTCATGCAGATGAGAATACATGGTTTCGTATACCGGATGCAGTAACCATATGTGTGGGAACAAAGAATTATTCTATAAATTGGTCAATCAATTCAATCGGAGGTTACCTTTAGGAATAAATCAAAGTTCCCAATCTTGGGAAAGGGCAATGTTACAATACGTTTAAAAGATGGAACTCAGAATTTTATATCCAATGTCTTTTATGTTCCATATCTTCATCAAATTCTTTTAAGTATGGGACAATTAGCAGAAAAATGGTATAAAATCATTTTTGACCAAGGAAGTTGCAGCATTGCAGATAACAATGGAAAGTTTATAGCGAAGGTAAATATGTCTAAAAATCGGTTATTTCCTTTGCGTATTCAGCATGCATATCTATCTTGTGCTAAAACTTATATTGCCGATGATAATTGGCTATGGCATATGCGTTTTCGGCACTTCCATTTCTTGGGATTGAACTTTCTTGCGAGAAACAATCTTGTCTCCGACTTGCCAATTGTTACTGTTCCTAATCGTGTTTGTGAAATTTTTGAGATTGGAAAGAAACGGAGGTATTCCTTTCCGGTTGGGAATTCACGAAGAGCAAGAAAAAACTTAGAGATTGTTCATTCAGACTTAGGTTCATTGGAGGCTCCATCGCATGGACGTAGTAAGCACTTTATTACTTTCATTGATGATTTGACTAGAAAAACATGGATCTATATTTTGAAGTATAAGTCTGAAGCATGCCAAACTTTCAAAGAATTTAAGTGCTTTGTGGAGAAAGAAAGTCGTTTAGATATAAAGATCTTGAGAACTGATAGAGGAACATAATATATTGGTTGTGATGGAATTTTTAAAAGAAGTGGAATACAACATCAATTGACAGCAAGGCGTACTCCTCACTTCAATGGAGTAGCTGAGAGGAAAAATCGAACAATCATGGATATGGTGAGATGTATGCTTAAATCCAAAAATTTTCCTAAGGAGTTTTGGGCAGAGTTTTGGAGTTCAACAAAATCTGTTCAAAACAAAAACACCAGAAACAGCTTGGAGTGGAAGAAGGCCATCTATTAGACATCTTAAGATCTTCGGTTGTATTGCCTATGCACATATACCAGATCAGTGAAGAAAGAAGCTTGACGATAAAAGTGAGAAGTGTATTTTTATTGGTTATAGTGATACATCGAAGGCTTATAAATTATATAATCCTGTAACCAAAAAGATTATTATAAGTCGAGATTGGTCTTCATGTGATACAAGATCTGCTATTCCTGTTATTCCTAACATCATTGATGAGCAGGACTGTCAAGAAGGAGTCACATCCGGAGATATTCAATCTCCCTTACATGCTGAGCCGACTCTATATTGCTCAACTCGCTTTCTTTGCAGATTGTGATCCTATGTCCTTTGAGGATGCTTCCACAAAAAATCATTGGATCAAGGCTATGAATGAGGAGATACATGCCATTGAGAAAAATTGTACCTGTAAGTTAACGGATTTGCCACCAAACAAGAATCCAATTGCGGTTAAATGGGTCTACAAAACAAAGTACAAGCCCAATGAGAAAGTTGATTGCTTTAAAGTGCGTCTGGTAGCAAAACGGTACAAGCATAATCAAGTTATTGATTATTTTGAAGTTTTTGCTCTTTTGAGTAGACTTGATACCAGCAGCGGAACTAGGATTTCATAATATGAGGGCTTAATTTTTTAAATAACACAATTGATTTATTGTTAGATAATTTTATTCTGGGATATGCCATTTTTTGAAAATTTTGCAAAATAACAATATACAACATCAACTACATATTGCAATTAATAATTTTTTGGTATTGTTTCATCTCCTATGTATTTCTTTTGGGATTTTGTAATATTTTTTACCAATTCTTTTTTTTTTTTTTCTTTATTGAGGTGTTGATTCAAGTTTTTTTTACATAGTATTTTGATATAATATTTTGTTATTAGAACCCCTGGATAGGACTGCCGAGATTTAATCTCGTTGAGTAATGGGCCGGGCCAAAGATCTGGGCCACAGAAGTTGGGCCGATTACAATAATAATTATTTTTGAATTTGAGGCCTCATAATTTTCATTGGCCAAATTATAACACAACCGAACAAATAACTCTCTCCCAAAACAAAATAAAAAACCCATGACGAGCAAATCACAATTTGCTAAACCGATATATTGTGGAAACAACACACAAAACAAATGCATACATGGGAAAAGCACCAAAAGAAAAAGACCAAAAAAAGCAACAACAACAACACTCCAAGTTGAAGCGTCGCCAAAACCTCCTCGGAAACCCTCCTACTTCATAAAGTGAGAAGCGAAGGGAGACTACCGGAGTCTCAATCTCTATGGAGACAAAAGACAAGAACTCCAAGAACGTAAGGATAAAACATAACAGAGGGAAAGAGAGCAAAACGGGTGAGGAGATAATCGAATAGAGTGTGTGTTAAAGAGAGACAAGTGAAATGAGTGAATAATTGAGATGGCGCACACATAACACAAACTGATAGATGTAAAGTTAATTATGAATCAATTACTCAGATTCAACCCTATATCCAACGGTGGGGATTCAGTCTTGAATGTTCATGGATTGGGCTGGATAAGTGGACAATAGGAATTTAAGCCGAACACAAAATGGTTTTAGATAAAGACCTCACCAATCATTGGTACGAATTTATAACACTGAGTTTGTTTTATTTTTTTAGTTTTTTTTGGAAAGATTTAGAGAACCATTGTTGCGGCCTCCATGGCAACATTTGATTCCGACGTTGAATGACTATGCAAAAGACGCTTGAGGAGGGATCTTTGTGACCTGAACAAATGTTTGCCAAGAGGACAATACTTCTCTTTTTTCTTACAAAATTTTTAATATTGTATACGAATGTAGTTGTCTATGGTAAAAATCAGAAATAAAAAAACCTGACCATTCAAATGTTTTGGGTCGGGTTTTTTTATTTTTGTTTTATCAGACACAATATTATATTCGTATACAATATTTAAATTTTGCAAGAAAATGGAGTGGTGTTGGTCTCTTTGCAATCAATTGTTTGGATCACAAAGATCCCTCCTTAAGCATCTTTTGCATCGCCACTTAGGGTCGAAAGCAAAACTTGTCATAAGGGCCCCGACAGTAGAAAACTATGAATATGCTTCCACTACTAAAAAAAACACATTTATCCAGGAATTTCTCTCTTATAAACAAGCCTACAGATCTCGCAATCTGTCATTACAACTAGCTAAAAATCAATCGTAATTGAACGTACGACCTATCTTTTATCCCTTGCAACTGTGTTGCGAGAAATTGAATTAGAGATAAAATTCCTCACAAAAATAGTAGCTGCGGACAGGAGGATAATAGATACATTGCCATCGACTGGCAAAAGGATGAAGAAAAATGAGGAACAACAGTTGTAGGCCATTGGTCGCCATTCAAATTAGACAGAATGTGAATCATTAAATATTAGTATTTTGAAAGTCTAGTAGGCGGACGAAGAAGAGGAATAAATGTGTATAATATTTTGGCTGTAGTTGGTATTTTAAACCTAACAAAAATTAATGAATCAGATTTGTAATATATTTTTATATGATTTTTAAAATATTTTGGAATTATATTTACATTTAGTAATTAAGAATTTTACTTCATAAAATTTGGGATTGACACAATATTTAGATATTTGCCAATATATTTTGTTTTTAAATATCCGTGTGACGAAAACAACATGGATGAATTGTTTTGTCACTCAACTTGCGGGACTTTCCCGGACTCCACCGAAAAAGGAGCAAAGAATTGAGCCTCAAACCTCATAGCATAGAGATCAAGAACCCAAGAAGGAGGAAGACCACTCGAACACACAAATATATCTATAGACTTAGGGGGCTGTGATTTGATCTGGTACACAAATGGGCCAGGCCAAGGATCTGGGCCATAGAAGTTTGGTCAACAATAATAGTTTGTTTTAAATTTGAGGCCTCATAATTTTCATTAGCCCAATTAAATTATAAAACGACCTAACAGTAAGTGTCTCTCCCAAATTGGAAAAAACCCATGATGAGCAAATCGCTAAACTAATTTATTGTGGAAACAGCTTACCAAACAAATGCACACAAAGGAAAAACACCATAAAACCAAAAAACATGACGGCTACAACACTGTAAGTTGAAGCGTCGTCAAAACCTCACCGGAAACCCTCAAACTTCATAGAGTGAGAAGCGAAGGGAGACTACCGGAGTCGGGAGATTCACGGAGATAGAAGATAAGAACTCCCAACACGCAACAAGAAAACGGAAGAGAGAGGAGAGAATCAAAGAGAGGGGGATGAGATAATTCGAGTAAGGAGGCGGCGTAGCGTGAGTGTGTAATATTATAGTGATACACTGCTCCTAACGCACACATATATATATTTAAGGTAAATAAAGATTTGACGGTTCAATTTAAAATCCTAGGTCGGATGGCCGTGATTTGATCTCGTAGACTAATGGGCTTGGCCAAGGATCTGGGCCACAGAAGTTGGGCTGATTAGAATAATAATTTGTTTTTAATTTGGGGCTTCATAATTTTCATTGGCCCAAATTATAACACGACCGAACAATTAACTGTCTCTCCCAAAAATGAACCAAAAACCCATGACGAGCAAATCATAGTTTGCTAACCGATCTATTGTGGAAACAACAAACAAAAGAAATTCCCTTAAGGGAAAACCACCAAAAAGAAAAAAACCCAAAAAATCAACGGCAGCAACGCTGCAAGTTGAAGCGTCACCAAAACCTCACCGGAAATCCTCTAACTTCAGAGAGTGAGAAGCAAAGGGAGACTACCAAATTCTCAAGCTTCATAAAGAAAGAAGACAATAACTTAAACATGTAAGGAAAAAACGAAAGAGATGAGGAAAAGACTAAAAAGGGTGGAGAGAGAATCAGATAGAGGGGGAGGAGATAATTCTAGTAGGTTGATGGAGTAGAGTGAGTGTGTTATATTAGAGATCATGATACACGGCGGCTTACACACACATATATATATATATATTTAGGGTTCATAAAGATCTAATGGTTCATATTTGAACCCTGGATTGGACGGCCGTGATTTAATCTCGTTGAGAAACGTGCTGGCCAAAATTTTTGGGTCACAGAAGTTAGGCCGATTACAATAATAATTGTTTTGAATTTGAGACCTCATAATTTTCATTGGCCCAAATTATAACATGGCCGAACAATCAACTGACTCTCCTAAAACCGAACCAAAAACCCATGATGAGCGTATCACAATTTGAAAACACCAAAAAATGCAAAAATGCAACAACAACCACACTGCAAGTTGAAGCATCGCCAAAACCTCACCGGAAACCCGAGAACTTCATAGTGTGAGAAGCGAAGGGAAACCACCGGAGTCTCAATCTTCATGGAGACAAAAGACAAGAACTTCAAGCACGCGAGGATAAAGAAGAAGATAGGGTAAAAAGTAAAAAAGGTGAGGTGAGAAAGGAAGAAAGAGAGTCTGTGTGAGAGAAGTAAAGTGAGTGAATAATGGAGAGAGTGCACACATAACACGACTCTACAACGGTTTACACACACATATATCTATATATATTTAGGGTTAATATAGATCTAATAGTTCAGATTAGAACCCTAAATTGGACGGTTGTGATTTAATCTCGTTGACTAATGGGTCGGGCCAAAGATCTGGGCAACAGAAGTTGGGCCGATTACAATAATAACTAGTTTTGAATTTTAGGACTCATAATTTTCATTGGCCCAAGTTATAACATGGCCGAACAATTAACTTTCTTTCCCAAAACCGAACAAAAAATCCATGAGACGAGCAAATCAAAGTCTTCTAAACCAATCTACTGTGAAAACAACACACAAAACAAATGCACACATGGGAAAAACACCAAAAATCCAAAAAAGCAACAGAAACAACACTGCAAGGTGAAGCATCGCCAAAACCTCACCGGAAACCTCCAACTTCACAGAGTGAAGGCGAAGGGAGACTACCAGAGTCTCAATCTTTATGAGAATAAAAGACAAGAACTCCAAGCCTGCGAGGAAAAAATAGAAGATACGGGAAGAGAGTAAAAAGGGCAAGGAGAGAATGGAAGAGTGTCTGTGTGTGTGTGAGAGAGAAGTGAAATGAGTGAATAATGGATACGGCGCACACATAACACATACTTATAGATGTAAAGTTAATCGTGAATCAATTACTCAGATTCAACCCTTATATCCAATGGAGGGAGTTCAGTCTTAAATGGTCATGGTTGTGCCGGATAAGTGGACAATAGGAATTTAAGCGGAACACAAATTGGTTTTAGATAAAGACCTGACCAATCTCTGGTTCAAATTTCTAACACTGAGTTTCACTGCAAAAAAAAATATACATTAGCAAAGGATTTTTGTAAGGAATTTTATATCCCTCGCAAATACCGATGAATTTTTTTTTTACGAAGAAATTTTGTAAGGGAATTAATTTATTAATTCGTAATTAACAAACATAATTTGCAAGGAATATAAAAATTTCTATCTTTTCATGTTGGACCTTTTCATGTTCCACGGACTTCTCTTTTCTGCAATAAAACTGTGATGGGCTTTAGGTATTTTTATCTATTTTTCCTACTTCTATTCTTTAGATGGAAATAATTTGTAATAATTATTTCCAGGTCATATTATACAGGGATTGGAATCTATCAGATAATGGAGGACTGTACATTGGGACCTTAAAAAGAAGTACATGGTCTTCCAAGTGGTGCAAAAATCAATTTTGTTTCGTGGTAAGACGGAATTCTGGTTTGTTTATCCTTCGTGTGTGTGTGAGCAAAGATAACCTTGCTTTGTAGTCAAATGGAAAATTTCTCATCAGCTGTTCAGTTCTTTGATAGAAGTCGTTTGAATCTATAGTGTTAGGCTTATGTTTTATGTGACAAGACCACGAAGTTGGGGTACTAATGATCTTATTTAACTTAATTTGATGGTTACCAGTTCTAGATTTGAAGTAGGAACCATCATTTAGATATGTTGTTTAGGTGGATGAGGAAACAGTATATGATTTTGAAAAAAATGTATTGCATCTAGCTTCCTCCTGCTGCTTCTGTTTAGACACGACGCTTAGAATGAGTTGGTGTTATATACATGTTTTTCGCTTTCTTGCCTGGAGTATGAATTCAAAATTTTTATTCAGTCTTCACAATATTTTGTACAGCATTCTTACTATAAAGGGCAACTCTTGATCATCCTTTTAACTCATTTTTTCTGCTACTGTAAGGTCAAATGATGGCAGCTATCTGGCCTTTGGTGTTCGAGCTGATGAGGTATTTTCTTTTAATTTGTTGTTTTGTTATAATCAATGAATACTTAGCCGCATCTTTCATTTTGCTGCCAAATCCCTTTATTACCAAGGATATCGCAGATGTAAGAATTTATTTATTTAGTCAAATGACCGACAAAATTATCTGAAATTGGTTGGGCAAATATCTCCAAATTAAGTGGGAATATGACTGATTTATTTTATTTTATCTTTTTAATTTTTCCCTACATAAGTACTATGTTTCACTTAGAAAATTTCCCATATTTACTTTATTTTCCATGCCCACTTGTAGGGAACCCTTGAACTGGAGGATGCCAGCCTATAAGATTGTGGATAGCAGATGTTGAGACTGGTAAAGCAAGACCCTTTTTCAGGCCCCAGACATTTTTATAAATGCAGTTTTTGAAAAGTATGCTCCTGTACCTCTACATAGCATTGCTAGAGATTCTTCTCTGGATTTTAAACTAATGAACAGAAGGAGGTCATTCAAACAAGAACATTTCAAGATCTTCTCAAAGATGATGTGCCTTATGACTATGTTATAACTTTATAAGAGTTAATCTTATTTATATTTTCTCATAATTCTGAACTATATTTAAGATTTCTGATAATGTACTTTTAATTGTAGATGTCGCAAGGATCCAATGAAGAGCAACGAAGCCAGAACATCCGCCGTCTGGCAAGGTCACAAATGTTGTTGTGGCAGGCGGAAACGCAAGAGGAGCAACATGAGCCGAGTTTTTCTGAGACCCAAGTAGGAGAAGGGTCAGGTAAGAAAGACATAACAATTTCAATATCTTTAAAGTTGTGCAAATATAAATAAAATTCATAACTATTCATTATGCAGGTACGTCTGCAGATGCTACATAGGCCGAGAATACACAGGATACCACATCACGTAAGTAAATTTTATGAGAATGCTATAGTTAATTCTTTTTTTAGATTACATGAAGTTCTTATTTGAACAGATATTGGAGATTCTCAAGGGGATATTGCTGTTGGAGACGACCCATGTGTCGAAGTGAGAGTCGAGTCGGGTGGGAGGTTTGTTTTTGTCTAAGATCTTTTTGCTAGCATTCAAATTGGTATTGTACTATTAGTTTAAAATGTATAAAACTTACAGCATCTTCTGGCCACGTGATGCTTTGATTAAGTTCCGAGATGTTTTCAAATCAAAATTAGTGAAGGAAGGAACAAGTGGCTCTCCGTACCGAAAGATACACGCCGGTGGTATACGACTGAGATGAAGGGTATGCCAACTAATTATGTGAATTCTTAACATACTAATTTAGATTCACTTCCATTTCTTCTAACATTTTTGTATTGTGTATTCTAATCAATGCAGAAGTACATCAGGTGGGATCCGGCTCATGAGGAAAAGGTCTTAAAGAAACTCAATACTAGGGCACAAGAGGCCTATAACAAGTGGATGAGTGATATTCGAGGTGGGCGGGATATACTAGGGCATTGGAGATGGAATTTATTTTGTATTACATGGTGCTTACTATTTGGATGGTTAAAATGATTTCTTATAATGTTAGTTTGTGCTTGTTTGAGACATGTGTAAGAATTTAAAATGAATATATTGTTAGTTTGTAATTATTTTGGAAGCATAGGAATTTTAAATGAACTAGTGATGATAATTTGTAAAATGATTTTCGATGGATATTTGGGAAGGAATGAATTCCCTTGCAAATTTTGAATCAATTTGCGATGGATATTTGCGAAGGAATGAACTTCCTCGAAAATTTTGAATCAATTTGCGATGGATATTTGCGAAGGAATGAACTCCATCGCAAATTTCGAATCAATTTGTGAAGGAAAACTATATCTTCGCAAAATTCTTTCGCAAACATTTGCGAAGGAATCGATGCTTCGCTAAATTTCCTCACAAACATTTGCGAGGGAATTTTTCCTCGGATCCAAATTAGCGAGCAGGTGTATAGCGATGACATGTATTCCTTCGCAACTTCCCTCGCTAACATGTTTTGCGAAGGAAATAATTTGATTTGCGAGGTAATTTTTCCCTCGCAAATCAAGAGTTTCTTTGTAGTGTTTGTTTTATTTTTTGAGTTTGAGGTATTTTTTAGGTAAGATTTAGAATTGTGTCAATAACATGAAATCAGTAATAATAATAATATTAATAATAAACTAAAATTATTTTACTTCATTGTACATTTTAATTATCAATTTTTGGTCCCATTGAAAAGATTTTATCCATTTGGTTCTCATTCAAACTAAAATTTTTCATTTATAATCTCATGGTAGCTGACACAGACTGAGAACCGCCGTGTTGACTTGAACATGGACATGTTGGACTACACAAAAATGTGACTAAGCTCCACAGATAGCCAACACAGTTGTGTTCGATTATTTAGAAACGTGACTAAGCTCCACAAGCAGCCAACACGACTGTATTAAATTTAACACGGGTGTGTTCATTACCTTGCTCTGAAATGGCCATATTTTTTAATATGGTCATGTTCATGTTCTGTACACAGTCATGTTTCTGCTTATGTTCATGATATTGTTCTTAACATACATAGTCATGTTGTAGACCATGTTCACATCCCTATTTTGAATATATGGCCAGCACAACCATATTCCGTTCGTGTCAATTACATAAGAGTAAAATTGATAATTTTTTAATTTAAATAGGACCAAAATTGATAAAAAGAATAATAATAATAAATAACTAAATAAATTCATTTGGACTGATATTGATAATTGTGATATACAATAGGATCAAAAATAATTTTTGCTCAAAAAATAAAATTTTATATTGAATTGTTAACTTTTTTGTTATATAGTAGATGGAGTATATTACTTATTTTATGTAAATATATATATATATATATTGTATTTGTTATAATATTGACTGAGAAGGTTGTCCGTAAAATTTGTTGGAAGAACCCATCATTACTAACTATATATACTAACAAAATAACAATTAGTAACAATGGGCAAATTTGAAAATAAACTCGTGGCTTTGAAAACTAATAAGCTAGTGAAAATAAATCATATACGTACCAAATTAAAAAAAAAAAATGTTCACTTAGTTTCTGTTCGTGTATTTTGAATTTTTTTTTTTTTTTGAGGTTTATATTATTTTTATGTAAAATAGTTACAAGATTCGGTGTTTTACATGAAAATTAATGTTTAATGTGATATTTTTGTGAGAAGAATGGTTGATTTTTTTATTATATTAAAAAAAGTCATAAACTCTATCCATAAATATTAACACCTATTTTTTCTTGCAAAATTTTATATCCAACCTGCAAAAACGTAAAACAAAATAGTTCACCCCAAGAGAGTGAATATAATACCAAAAGAATAAATATTCATACTTTCCTTGACGCGTCTATATATATATATTTATTTGTGTGTATTAATTTATTAATATTTGTTTAAATTCAAATACGAAAAAATGAAAATATACATTTGAATAGCAAATAAATTTACAAACATTGAATTTTATTACTCAATACAAATCTCCTATCAGTTTTTGTGACAATCATACTACGGAAATAGAGGAAACTCATTCGGATCACTACCAAGAAAAATTTCTATTTTTCTCCGAAAATTATCTTGGAAAAAAACCTTAAGATAATCTTGTATCATGGAATCTTTCTTCAAGACAAAATAATATCTCGACTATGGTTTAAGACATCACTACAAAAGAGAATAAAACAAAACAAAACAAAGCAAAACAAAAATGTCCATTATCTCGAAAGTTATTTAGTGACGATCTATTATTAGGAATTACCTCAAAATCAATCGCAAAAAAAAAATTCCACGAGTATCATCTGTCTCAAAACGAGTCACAAAAATAATCGGAGAATATGAATTGCCTCAAAATTTATTTTTCCGACTTTAACCATGCTCCTTCCTCCGCCTGTTGTGTCTGCCTCGATCTTGCATCGAGGATTCCATCCTACTAATTTGAATTTAGGACCGCAACTCAGTTGCTCCCGGCTAATGAAAGCTCACGGGCTTGTGCCATCGACTCTTGAGGTTGATTTTTTGCCACGAAAGCATGTTATGTTCTTTTGTAGGTTTTAACACAGATTTTTTACTATTCAGATTACTTTTTGCCCTCTAAAAATATCAAATCAAACAATTACTTTTCTTTTTTATATTATATTATAAGTGTATTTTACATTGAATTCTTTAGCAACATTATTTCACAATCTTCTTGGTCATTTTGCCACAATAAAAAAGTATTAGCACTCCTCTTAGATTTTGCGGCTATATTTGAAGCAGATTCACGCGACTTTGAGTGGGAGATCTACAACTTGGTTCTCGGTGGCCAGTGAAAGCCCACAGGCTTGTGCCATCGACCCTTGGGAGTATTGTTCACCACCAAACTATAGATTGGAATGGCGAAAAATACCTTACCACACTACAAAAAAAATGACCATTTGTAGCGGAATCTTATCCGCTACAATTGTTTTGTTACAAAAGCTATTTTTTGTTTAAAATATTTTCGTAACAAATAGTTTTTTTTGTTTAGTCAACCTTTTCTTTTGTTGCGATATTTTTTCGTTACAACTACAATAATTTTAAATCTAAAAATAAAATTAAATCTCTAATAATCTAAAATAATATATCATATATACATATATAATATTTATATATTAATATATACAAGTTAAAATTTAAAAAAATATATTTATTTAAAATTAAAACTAGTATATACAATTATATACATACGCACAGAGCGACTATACCGATGCCGCCGCACGAATTCTCTTCGCCGACGACCGCGCAGCCTGCACACAGCCACCGCCGGCAAGAAGGTTTCGCACGCTTTGGTGAATCTTGTTCGAGGTATTATTCTGATTATCGAGGTTTCACACGCTTTGGTGAATCTTGTTCGAGGTATTATTCTAATTATTCCTAAATCGTGAATCAATCTTTCTCGATTTTTTTGGTATCGAGTATGTCGACGGAAGAAGAGGAGAACACAACGGAACTTAAAATCCCCGATGGTACTTCTTTTCTTATTCAATTTTTGAAGGTTTTGGAATTAATCTAATTGTGGACTCTGGGTTTCTGATTTTTTGTGCTTTTCTTCAATAACTAAATACCTGTGCATAGCTTTTGTCTGGTATTGTATGATTGGTTTTGATCTCGGCGTGGTGAATAGTGACCCCTCATGAAATATATGTCTTCATTCAATTATTTTTGTAGCTTTCTTTGTGGTTTTTACATTGTAAAGCTTAACCCTAGGAATAGAGCTGACAGAAGAAAAGAATACTATTTGGTTAAGGTGTAGACAAAGTTTGAATCAATGAAGAAAAAGTCTAGCTGTGACTATCATACAATACCAATTCGACCAATCGGCAACTTAATGATGCGAAACTCTTCAATTTAATCATTTGATTCTTTCTACTGCTCAAAGTTTAATAAATTAATTAAGGTTTCTTTTAGGGGAACCTTAATCAACCATTGCAATAATTGTCTTTTTCTTCGAATTATTGTCCCACACTCAACTATAAAATTTGTCCATTACTATTTTTTTTCTCTAGTGGCATTTATATAAGATAATAATAGGAAATGGAAAATGTTGCAAAGTTCACTTAAATCTTAGTCATTTATTAATTAACCCACTTCTCTTTTTTATTTTTATAATCCAAATGAGATTCTTATTCAATACCAATTTCATATTTCGGTCAATGAATTTAACCCCAAGAACTATCGGTGTTTTTACACATGGGTTTATTATTGTAATAACTTATAATGTTGTTTGGTGTCTTTTTTTTTTTTTTCTACAGATTTTTCAATCTTCTTGTCTGAGTGAGATCAGACTGTTGACTCCATATATAGCTAATATATATGTATGATTTTCATTATTTCACTTTAAATTCTTGCACTTCAATCTAACTTATCTGACCTTTAATATATATATGTATTAAGTGGGTTTGTTGAAACTTAACCAAACAAACAGAGCCTTGTCCAGGAAGCTTAAGTCACTGAACTGCAGCCACTCACTTCGGTTATTGTTACTTGTTACTCATCCACATATCTTTCTTATCTTTGAATTGAGTTTATTAATTAATTCGTTTGCACATAATTAGATACGCTGATATGCACACATTGTGTGTGTGAATTGTGATAATCTATCTACATCTGTAACTCTTGTGTAATTGTGTGTGCATCTTTATCCATGCACCACCACTTTGTTTGATGTTGAGTTATAGCAGTTGTGGCTGCTCCTCAATGTAACTATCATGGCTATCTATGTATCTATTTATTATATGTCGAATTTTTTAATAATAATAATAATAATAATAATAATAATAATACATATGTTACTTCTTATTTTCCCGGTGTCATCACAGTGCCAGCTCACCATTCTTCAATAATACTTACTAATAGATTATAGATACATATGTATAAATGAATGAATGAATCAGAGATGAGAAATAAGAATAAAGTATTAATATTACATGTTATGGTGTTGGATCTTGTTCATTGTATCTTAATTTTGAGATCCAAGCAAGTTCAACTTCAAATGCAAGTGCAAGTGCAAGTGGTTCATTGTGTATATAAACTAATAATAATAATAATAATAATAATAATAATAATATCTGCCAAGGTGGAAGAAATGTCAAGTGAGTGAGTGAGTGAATCAATCATAGTGTTGCTAAAAGTAGTTAGAAATTCTCACGGAATCAATAATAATGTAGAGTTGTTTACAATAATCCAATGAATTATGATTGATGTGGATGGTCATATCTAGTCTTGTCTTGTCTTATCTTCAAGGTAAGTTTCTTCTGCATATTTAAGTTCACTGCACACATCCGATGTTGCAAACAGGTTGCGTAATTTAATCATTATACTAATGTCTTTCATGCATGCATAGTTTAACCAGGCCAAATTTGATTGATGTTTTTATTCCAGGTTGTGTATGGCTATTATAGATTAATATATATATATTTAAATGACTGTGCCCTAGTTATGTCATTAGAACATTCCTTTAAAGTACATTGGCTCCACGGTTTTGGAATCAAATTGTAGATTTGTTGCTTCTTTAAATTTTTTTGTTCTTAGTTAATCAAAAGTACTTTCCATGAATAAGAGAGAAATTGAGGTGCGTAATCTATTTAGGTGAGTCTGTGTAATGTTGTGCAAGAGTGTATCATTTTATCTTGTGATCATTGTTTTCTCAACCACGGTGTTGTATGTTTATTTGAGTGTTATCTCATCAAAATAATAGAACATCGTTGTTATAAAAGGTTTAATAAAGAATCTGATCAAAGTTTCAAATAAAATTGATGTTAGATGCTTTGTTTACTACATCAATAGTTAGAGAAATGGAGCTTTTAACGTTTTTTCTCCGCTTAAACAAATTTCAGGTATTGGTTGAAGGCGGAGGTAGTTCGAGAACCACAATTCTGAATATGCCACATTATCTTAATGCTCTTAACAACACTATGGTGGTAATATTGTATCCATCTATAATATGCTGAAAGAAGATAGAATTATATTTTTCTTGTCTATTATATGGGTACACACAACCCTGTATGGACATATGTAATATGTGATACATTGAAAACTATTGCATCACTGCCTCTATGACATTTCTATGGTCCATCTCCGGAAGTTAAGTCCTACATGTTTGTCTAGAGTACCCATCATCACTCATTGCTCCACTTATTTCTCATGTTTTTGGTTTATTCAGTATTGCAATTTTGTTTGATAGCTGGATTATTCAGCTAATGAATGTGTCAGTGTGGTTTCTCTTATATGCACTATAGTCAAAGGCTCTATTTCGGTAGGATGTAGTTACTTTTGGTTAATTGTTTTATGCCAAAACTTTTGGGTTTGATAATAAAGAGAGGTCATAACTTCTAAGTGAAAATAATTTTGCTGCATATTTGTCTGCTGTCCTTGCCTCTTCTCTTATTCATCCAATCAATCTTGCAAACAATATTATAGGTTATGTTTTCGATTCATACAAGAAGCTAGAGACTTGCAAGCATTTTTTTGAGAATATATCATTTTATATACTTTATTTGTGGTATGCGGTTGAAGCCATATGTGAGCATCATTTAGCTCATGATTGTTTTGTATATGTATTAATGTTGGAGTATCGATCATCCTCTTTAAGATTATGAAATTTTGTGAGTTGCATTTTGTTTCCGATGATAAGCACGTGTTTTTTTATATATACGTAGGTGATCCCATTGACATAGTGAAGTTTTTTGTCACGGCTGCTACAGTTTTGAAGGCCATGCTCAATCTACAAACGGCATCTCAAGCGCAAACACTGAGGTTGTCCACGTCAAGCCAATCGACTGGACATTCAAAGATGTACGTAACTATTTTGTTAACTTTCTATTAGATTATAACTTAACCATCTTGCAAGTAAATTCTTATATAATCTTGTATTATGTTGGCAGCTCGTTCGTCACCCGTAACTGCCGTATATGTTCACACTTAATGCTGTATGGGACGATGCAACGTTGAACATATTTCTATGATGATTAACTTTTGTTTGTGGGTTGATACTAACTGAGTTATTTTTGTTTGTTGAACTTGCATATTCTGGTTCTTTTTGTGTGTTTGTTGCTATGCTTTGCCCTTGGATTGTATTTGTTTGCCGTATTGCAAAATAATTATGTTCCTAAAGAGTGCATTCTTTGTGCAACTGATGGTGATATAGATTTGCTATATTACTTTTATATTTTGTAATATTTTCTTGCATCGTACAGGTTTTTTTGGTTCCGATACTAATTTATTTGTTATTACTGAAAAAATAAGGATACTCTTTTTGTTGCGAAATTGTGGCCGTTACAAATACCGGTACAAAAAATATGAATGTCGTTTAAAATAGTTTACTGACAATCAGCTTATTGTAACAAAAATTATACCATAACAAAATTCGTTACAAATGCATGAACATTTATTGTAACGATTCTTTTATTACGATAAATGTCCGCTACCAATAAATTGAAAATACATTGCTTCCGTTACAAAAACTGTTACAAAAAGATTTTTCACGCGCGTTGACCACCCACTTTTTGTTACGGAGAATGTCGGTACAGAGACTTTTTGTAACTCGAGTATATGCACCGGTCAAAATCCGGTACAAAATCGTTACAAATAGCTTTTTATAACGAAAAATGCCCATTTGTAACAGTTTTAAAGCCGCTACAAATGATCATTTTTTTTGTAGTGCCACTTCGTAATCTTCTTCGTCATTTTGCCACAATAGAAAGGCGTCTTACCCGTTGCGACTATATTTGAAGCATAATCACCATTTTCCACTGTTGTGGCCTCGATGGCGACATTTGATTCCGACGTTGAGTGGTGATGCAACAGATGCTTGAGAAGAGATCTTTGTGACCCAAAGAGTTGATTGCAAAGAAGACAACACCACTCCTTTTTTTTACAAAATTTAAAATAATGTATACGATTACGATTTGTTTATGGTAAAACAAAACCAAAAAAAACCATAGCATCTTATTAATTTTTTTTGTCGGTTCTTTTTTGTTTTTGTTTTTGTTTAATAATGCACAAAACTATATTCGTATACAAAATTTAAATTTTGCAAAAAAATGGAGTGGTGTTGGCCTCTTTGCAATCGATTGTTGGGGTCACGAAGATCCCTCCTTAAACATCTTTTGCATCGCCACTCAGAGTCGAAAGCAAATGCAACTATACAGGCCCCGACAATAGAAAACGATGGATATGCTTCCACTAAAAAAATAATAAAATATTAAAGGACTTTTTTCTCTCGTAAACAAGGTTACAAATCTAGCAATCTGACTTTGCAAGGGAATTAGGGGGAATTACTATCCCTAGCTAAAAGTCACTCGTAATTGAACATACGATTGTCTTATTTCCCTTGCAACCATGTTGCGAGAAATTCAAGGAGAGATAAAATCTCTCACAAACATAGTAAACAGCGGCTAAGAGGTGGCAAAAAGACGAAGAAAATTGAAGCACAACAGTTGTAGGTCATTGGTCGTCATTCCAAATAGACGGAATGTGAATCGTTAGATATAATTTTGTATGAAAAATAAATATTAAATATGATGTATCGAAAAATAATAATAATACTATAAAATAAGTGAAAACTACAAAGTTCAAATAGATAAAAAATTTGTAGGAGTAAGAGCAATGGATGTCTATAGTTCTGGTTATGGCTGATATTTATACTATCAGTTTTTGAATTTTAAATCGAAAAAAATTTTAATGAATCAGATTTCTAATATTTTTTATTTGATTTTTAAGAATATAATTGGAAAGTTCAATTTTTATTAGGCAGGTATATTTGATATTTTTTACTTTATTAAATTTGGGATAGACACAATATTTACATATTTTTTATTTGATTTTTAAAATAATTGGAAAGCATCATTTTTGTTTGGTAAGTATATTTAAATTTACATGTTTTATTTGGAAAGTGGAGTTATTTTAAAAACTTACTTTTTAAGATTTTATATTTTATTTGGTGAGTTGATTTTTAAATTTCTAACTTTTTACATGGTAAGTGTATTATATGTGTATTTTACTTTTATAAATTTCATAGTATTCATTAGTAAATTGATAAGTGCATAAATTTTCCTTTTCACTTGCTTTACAATTTTTTTTTTTTTTTTTTTTTTTTTACTTTCCAAATTTCTAACTATTGCATAATAGTACGTATGCATATATATATATATATATTTTTTTTTCACTTTCTAAATTTGTAACTTCTATATGGTAAGTATATAATCATATTTCACTTATTTTGGATAAATTATATAACTCTCACTTGTGTTTTTAGTAAAAATGCACAGAACAGTGTTTTATTTATTGAGTGAAACCATTTGTTAAAATTTTGAGTTTGCACAAAATACACTTTTTGTCCAAAGCAGTTTTTGGTTCTAAATAAATGCAATTACGTAAATTATACAAAAAAAATGTTGACCAAAGCAAGAAAAAAAATTTGTCAAGACAAATTTTGTAACAAAAACCACCCATTGTTTCGGAACTATTGTTACCGATAAGATATATGTTGTAAATAGGTCATTTTATATTTTCAAGTAGTGCCATTGGTTCCAATTAAGACAAGGGGCTATTTGTTTCGAATTTTGAAAAGGAAATTATGTTTATTTCTTTTTTGATATTCCTTTCTATTGATCCATGGTGCTTTTTCGACATGTAAGTGAAACTCTTTTTTTTTTTTTTTTGACGTGGGAACCCACAGCTGCTACCCGAAAGTGCGCACTGAGTAACTCCCGCCGAACCTAAATGTTGAAATTTTTACTAAGAAAATAAATCCAAAACAATCACACTCATTAAATGTTGAAAATAATGTAATTTCTGAAATAGAAGTAATAAACTACGATGGATTAATAACAAATTGATTAAAAACATAGAGATTAATTCATATATATGAATTACAAGTACTTTTGAATATCTTATAAATTTGGCGGTGGATCCTATGCTTACATACAGTTAGAGTTGTTAAACGAGCCGAGCGAGCTCGAGTATTGGTTGTTCAAGCTCGAGTCGAACTTCTTAATGGTACAGGCTCAGCTCGGCTCGGCTCGTTAAGAGTTCGAGCCAAAATAGTGCCTCGAGCTCGGCTCGTTAACCTCAAATTCAAGCTCAAGCTCGGTTCGAATTTTATATATATTATATATACTTTTTAATATATAAATAAAATTTTAATTTTATTCATAATTTTTTAATAAAATATTTAAATTTTAATAATAAATATAAATTTTGATATATTGGGTTAATTCTCCTAAAATCTCCAATTCCTAAATCATTTTCTTTGTCAGTCCCTATTCATATAATTTTTCCATTTAGCTCCCTATATATTCCACATCACTCCCTATTTGTAAAAAATGGTTTGTGTTATTAAAAGCAATGGTTGAGGTGCAGGGAATCCCGTGCCTCTCGCATGCGAAGCGAGCGCTCTACCATATGAGGTACACCCCCTTGCATTAATAAAAAATTTAGAATTGTTTATCTTACCGCTACCATTTGGCATTTCTATTCAGACCATATTTATTCTGTGAAGTTGATGATTTCATGTTGTAGAACCTTGTTGAAATCAATAGCAAATCTTTTAAGATGCGTGGAGAGTTGAGTGACCATTGATTTGGATTCATACATCTTACTCTTTAAATTGCAAATTAGAAGCTTATGTATCTGTAGCTATTAAGTTCTAGTTCTTTGTAGTGAATCAGAAGTGAATAACCTGAATTTATTAGTCAGAACAACAAAGTATGTTTTCTTAGTTTACGTGCAACTATGTCTCGAAATATCAATAATATATTTCTTCTCTGCCTCTGCCATGTTGACCTGAAGGGTGAGGAAGACAAAATTGTCTATTATTCACATCTTAGCTAATGGTAGCTTAACTATATATTCATCATCGATAGGGTTTACTCTTTCGGTCTCAAAAAGTATATATATTCCTCTTGTTCACCAAATGTATGCTTGTTTTTCTTTTTCCTATTTATTTGTCTAAAAAAATGTATTTTTGCTTATAATAAATAATTCTTATATACTCGATAATTTATACGTTTCAACATTATATATTTTTTTACAAATATGCAACAACTTACATACTAAGTTATGTAAAAAAAATTCTAAAATATTTGTACAATACTTTATTTCACAATTAACCAATATAATATTATATTTATAAAAAACTGGTGTGTATCTAAAATGAGTATGAATTCCAGGAATGGAGAAAGTATATAAAAAGAAAACAAATCCATTACTTTTATTTGTTGAGGATGGCAACTTTTTGGCAAGATGAAATTTATGAACTCTATTGATTCATCACACTTATTTTAAAAAATATATATTATTACAATATTTTCAAAATATAATTAATGAATAAGTTCTTGGCCATATGATCAGCTTACTTAACAAATTTGAACAAATCACAAGTGAGCTTGACCCATGTCAACCCTTTCAATTATTGATAAATGACAACCGTTTCTGGCGGGGATTAAAAGAAATTTCATAGATAATGGGTGGGTGGGTTTCGATGCTCAGTGACTTATGTTTATATTTGCAGACAAGTCCCGGATTTTATATCATTTCCATGATGCCTTCTTTATGTGTGAAGAATAATGCGAAATTTTGTTGCTTAACTTTGAGTGTGGAAATTAGAATATGCTGTTCTTTTCTATAAACATATGGATAAAGGATCAGATATTATATGCTGAGTTCCATTATTACTTATGAACTCAGTTTTCGATCCCTCTTGATTAGTGTATTTTAGAGTGTCTGTAGTTTGATTTTCTGTATGTTTTCATTTATTTCAATAGTATTGGATAGCTATTTACCCTATTATATATGTGATTAACATAAAATTTTATAGACAGCATGATGAATAAATACAATCTAAGGTATGGTTCTAAGTTTTTTAGCCTATAGGTTATTTAGGCGTAGACTCAAGTTTTAGAATATATATTGATTTAATGGTCACTTTTTTGTGAATAAAAATTTGAAACATAATGTATTCTTTCTTCCTCAAAGTACATAAATCTTGAAAAAAAAAAAAGAAAACACAAATCCTCATTCTTCTCTCATATCAAAAGAATTCAATGTTCGAGAATAATTACATAAATGACAATTCACATGTGTCCAAAAACGGTTATATGGGTTGTGAGAAATGATTAATCCCAACTTCAAAAAATATTACACAAAATTGATAAGTGAAAATATTGGATATAATGAAAGCACAACCAATAAATAATTTATACAAAGAATATTTTCACAGAAAGCATTTAATAACCCATATATCAAAACCGTAAAATTTAAGGAGACACAAGCAAGAAAATGCTGAAATTCCTTGAGTCCCAAGTTAAAAAAGTGGAAGCTACCATAAGATCACGATAGTTGTACAAATGGCATATAGCATTATGCTTGTGATGATACCTTTCTCAATTTAAATTTTAAGGCCACGAACTTGTAATAAAATCTGCAACATTTTCAAAACTATATATTGTTAATTAATCGTTATCAAACAATAATCAAAAGCAACCTTCGACAATAGATAGAGATGACAATGGGTCGGGTACACAGGCGGCTCTTAGCACGAGCAGGGTAAGCAACTTCTCAAGGCCCTAGTGAAAAAATCTTCTTCGGGGCATGCATACTTCAGCGTTTGTTTGGTTTCACTACCAAAAAAAAGGGGCTTTCATTACGGAAGGAAGATTCATAACAATATCGTCGTAATAAAAAGTGGTTTTCGTTACGAATTTTATCGTGACAAAAGTAATTTTTATTAGTCAACGTCTTTTTTTAGTTATTACGATAAATGTTTCGTAACAAATACAAATATGACAAAAAAATTTTGTAAATACAATAAGTACGACTTTATTCTGTAACAAATGGAAATGTATTTTTATAATTTTTTAATAAAAATTAAAAATTAAAAAAATAATCAAACTCCAAATATTGAAAATAATTTATAACAAATTGAATGTAAAATAAATATAAATAAAAATTTATATTTAATTAATTATATATATAAAATTTATTACAATATATAATAAATAAGTAAAAACATATTGCACTTCCTACGAGCCGCCCTCCCTCTCTATTGAAAATGTATTTTTAACAAATTGAATGTAAAATAAATATAAATAAAGATTTATTATTAATTAATTATATTTATAAAGGGTGCGTTTCTTTGGGGTTGATTTGGGTAGATTTGGTTTGAATTGGGATTGAATTTGAAATTTTTGATACTTTTGGAAAGTTGCGTTCCTTTGGCTCAGTAGGTTTTGTTTGAGTTTGAAGAGTTTGGATAGATAATGATTTGATACGTAATAATTTAATTAAAATAAATAAATTGAATTTTTTTATTAATATTAACATTATTTTAATTATAAAAATATTAATTTAATTATTTCTCTTACAAAAAACATTAAAAAAAAAAAGAAAAAACATCTTTTACAAAAATGAAACCCTTGCGCCGGCAGCCGCAGTCCCTCTCCTGGTCGTTTTCTTCTTCCTCTCCCTTCTTCCTTTTTCTTATTCCTCTCACTTCTTCCTTTCCTCTCCTTTTCCCTTTTTTTTTCTTTCTCCCATAATCTTTTTTTCTTTTTTCTTAACGTACCTGCCCGATTCACTGCACCTTCCAAAAAGCGTTGCCGGTATCGCTGCTTACTGTTAGTAACCCTCGCGTTCGTTGACGAACAAAATACCCCTCTAGGTTAAAAATCGATAATGTGATAACATTTTTCTCATATTTGTATACAATTGATTTTTCTTCCGTTTGCAGTTTCATCTGCCATGGTCGCTGGTCGATTTCTCCCTGCCGCAGCGTCCCGTTGAAGCAAGGGCTTTTGGAACACGTCTCCGGCGTCAACCCATGAGGTAGGTGGTTTCTCTACCTTCTCCCTTCTCTTATTTCTTCTTGTCCTGCTTTCCTTCCTCGCCATGCCTTCGTCGGTGATTTTTGTTTATTCTATTTTGTGTTTCCATTCCATTTGTTCATTGCTTGTTGTTGGGGTTGGTTTTTCAGCCACAACAACCAATGGCCGATAAGTTTGAAAGATTTGTAATATTTTACATTGTAGAATGTCCTCTAGGTTTGATTTTGAAGCTCCTTCTGTTAGATTTAAAATATGCTTTTGTATATTTTTACACACTGAGTCATATATTTGGAAGTCTGATTTTTTGTTAGAAGCAAACTCTGGTATTGCGTGATCCACCGTGTTGGTGATGTGTTTGTAAGACAGATACTGAAAATTCATTTACCCAGCAAAGTGCAACAATTTTGAATTTTTTACATTGTTAATTGTAATTGTATACAATTGTGCCAAGTGAATTTATTGATTAAGTCAAGTGTGATGTTTTGTGCTGTTTGGTTTATGGAATTTGGGCATCCTACACTATGATATATATAGGCGAAATTCCAATGGTGTATGGTTTTGTTTCAATTTTTATGAAGATATGACGGCTTCTCTGTTTGTGTGATTGTATTGCATTTCAGTCATCTATAAGGCTGCTTTTTAGAATATCTGGGAAAGGGTGCTTGTGTTGTGGATTTTTTGGATTTGAAATTTTTCGAATGGAAAAAGGTTTTTTGGATATTATGTCTTGAATAGAAAATAGGTGTCGGATGTGATAATTAACTAAAGGGAAGAGGATTATTTTAGTATAGATTATATGATGCAACAAGATTTTTTTTAAAAAAAAAGAAACCAAAGTGCACACAGAAGCAAAGTTAATAAATACACTATATGATTTGATGGTTTTGTGAATTTTATTTATTTATTTATTTATTTATTGGTGTACCCTCCTAAGACTTTCACTCATTTTATCTTTTCATCCTGCAATAATTGCAATGAAGTACAAAAATGATCTACCAACACTATCCAATATAGAGTGCTTCTTTCCAAAACAACTTTGAATTATGTTATTATGTGTGGATATTTAAGTAAGTTTCATTGGATTCTACAGCATAATATATACGGATTCAGATGCATATATTGTTAGATAATGATACATACATATGCTGCATAATATTAATATGATATCATATCTACACTCTAAGTATTGGCTCCTTTGTCGGAAGCAACACCATTCTTTTGGTTACGTGGTTGTATGCGTCGATTTGTCGGAAGCAACACCAGTTGTGCTATTTTTACTGAAAATGAGTGCATATTTAACTTGTGTTTTTTTTACAGGATACTAAATTGTGGAGACAAAGGCGTGCAGTGTGAATTCAGGATAAGCAGACTTGAGTTTAACGGAAGGTCGGATTTCTTTTTAATTCTATGTTTTCTCGAGTGGTGGTGTAGTTAAGTGTTGTGTGCATTCCCATATACCTGAAATATTCTTTGGACATCAGATTTGAGGATTTTTTTCATATTCGTACAAAAGGGCAAGGAAAAATTTAGAATAGTTAGAAATTTTTCTTGACACAAGTAGGGTATGGATAATGCTTGCTGCTCTAGTATCTAGAGATGACGCGCAGAATTTTTGGCGGAGCTTAGAAATCATTCAATTCTCATTAAATGGCATCCCTAAAAGGTTCTAAAGTGGAGATAATGGGTGATTTTAAACCATGGGCCTTAATGTTGTGATGAATGTTATGTTTTAGTTATAAGTGCAATACATGGACTTATTGGTACAAAAATGCGGTTTATTAAAGCTGAAGCTATAACTTTGTTCTTTTAAATTGAGGGTGCACGCCCGTATCAAGAATTAAACAGTACAAGTTTGAATGCATGTTTTGTTGATGGAATCACATGTACATTGCCTTTTTAGATGGATAGGAGTTGGATAGACGATACCAACCATAACTCGGCTCAATATTTGGATGGGGTCAGGGCTTTCTTAGATTTTGCGTTTAAAGATAGGAACTCTGATGCTTCCATCTATTGTCCCTGTACGTCCTGTGGCAATCGCATAACAAAATCTCGTAGTGATATCTTGCTTCATTGTATTCGCTATGGATTCGACCAATGCTACAAGGTCTGGACTTGTCATGGGCAAGGAGAGGTGAACTATGCGCTGCAGAAGACAATGTTCCAATGCGTTGGGAGGATTAACTAGATCTTCTGTTGCAAGAGTGCGTAACCGCTGAGGACACCGGGCCGGGGCCCAGTAACACCGAACCTCTTAATGATAAGGAGGATGACCATATACATCGTGACATAAGGGGTACAGAAAAATGTTAGAAGATGTAGAGAAGAAGCTTATACCAGGGTGCAAAAAAATGAGTAGACTCTCGTTTATCGCTCGCTTTTTGCACTTGAAGGTTTTGTGCCACTGGTTTAATAAATCTATTGACTTGTTGTTAGAGTTGTTAAGGGATGCAGACAATGTTGTCCTCCCGAAGAACTTCTATGAGGCTAACATGATCACGAAGGACTTGGGGTTCACATGTAAGACTATCCATGGATGCATCAACAATTGCATGTTGTTTATTGGGGAAGATGTTCACCGTGATGTTTGTATTGTGTGTGGGGAAAAAAGATTGGGTAAAGATAGATCTCCTTTGAAGAAGTTGGGGTACTTTCCATTGATTCCCCATTGATTCCAAAATTGCATCATCTATGCGATGGCATGCCGAAGGGCATGTCGATGATGACAAGATGCGTCACCCAGCAGATACTCCTGCGTGGAAGGGGTTTGATCATCGGTACCCCACGTTTGCTGAGGATATTCGCAACGTATGCCTTAGGCTGGCCACCAACGGTTTCAACCCCTTTGGAAATATGAGCGTTAGGTACAGCATTTGGCCCGTAGTACTTGTGATATATAATCTACCACCATGGCTATGCATGAAGCAACCACCGTTCATCCTTTCTACAATTATAGATGCTCCGCAAGGCCCGGGGGATCGCATCGACGTCTTCCTTCAACCTTTGATGGATGAGTTGAAGGAGCTTTGGTATGACGGTGTTTGGATATACGATGCAAGAAGCAAGGAGGACTTCCAAATGCGAGCTGCGTTGCTGTGGACCATCAGTAATTTTCCAGGTTATGGTATGTTATCAGGGTGGCCAACTCGTGGGGCGAATGCATGTCCTGTTTGTGGTATGAAAACTTATTCCAGGTATCTAAAAAATGCCCACAAATATAGCTACTGTGGGCATCGAAGGTTCCTACCGAGTGGGCATAGAATGCACTATGATAAGCATGCATTTGACGGTATGATGGACTTTGAGACAAAGCCGTCTCGCTTGACTTCCAATGAACTGCTCCAGCATCTTCAGGATGTGCGAACTGAGTACCGTAAGGTTGATCTTATTCAGAAGCTTGTTGCATAGAGATCCCGAAAGCGTATCCGGGAGGTTGTGAACCAACGTACATGGAAAAAAAAGAGCATTCTGTTCGAGCTCTCTTATTGGGCCGAGAACGAAATACGTCACAACCTCGATTTGTTGCACATTGAAAAGAATGTGTGTGAAAATGTATTGTATACATTGTTGGGGAGTAAAGGAAAAACAAACGATAATCTCAACACAAGGAAAGACTTGCAGTTACTGCAAATACGCACTGCTTTGCACCCGGTCTCTGGCCTGAAGGGTTCTATATACTTGTCTGCTGCTATGTACACTATAAGTAACCCTGAAAAACGAAACTTCCTATCTGTGTTGAAGGATCTACAACCACCTTATGGATTCAGTTCGAACTTATCGCGTCGTGTTAGGGTACAACAACAACTATGGGGTCTTAAGAGCCACGACTGCCACATTCTTATGCAATGACTTCTTCCATTGCAGCCCGACGGTATACCCTTGTAAAAAAATTATATTTGATAACCCAAGTCACGCTTCGTCTTAACATAATTAAAGGTGCCACTTCATCACTTCTTATAGGTGTCTTCCCAAGAATGTTGTGCTCGTGTTGATTGAACCTTGTAACTTCTTCAATTCTGTGTGCTCAACTAGCAACACAGTTCGTGAGCTGGAGCGAATACAAAAAAGAGTTTCATTGACATTATGTCACCTTGAAAAGCTATTCCCACCTTCATTCTTCGATGTGATGGAGCATCTGCCAATCCACTTGGCTGAGGAGGCAATGGTCAACGGTCCAGTGCAGTACCGGTGGATGTATCCGATTGAGAGGTACCTTAGTACTCTGAAGAGGTACGTACAGAATCGGGCCCAACTTGAGGGTTCTATTGCACGTGGATACCTTATGGAAGAGTGCGTGACCTTCTGCTCAAGATATCTTGGGGACATAGAGACCAAAGAGAACAGGGGTGTTCAAGGTGATGAAGAAGGCACACAACACAAGAAAGGATTATTTGGTTCTAGGTTTAACCTTGATTACAATACGATGCGTCAGATTCATGGTTACATCCTAGGAAATTTAGATGCAATAAGTCCGATACGAAGGTTACTTCACCTCAACTTCACAATACTTGTATGCATTCTTTATTGATGTTCAATATATTCCAATTCCCTTTTTGCATTGTAGGATTCACGTTGATAGTATTAGGTCCTGTCGAGGTCGCGCACCTCCACGTGAGGTGCAACGCCAACACAACGAACAATTTGCGTCATGGTTTCATCATACGTGAGTATCCTTTACCAGTAACCCTACACGGGAACGCCCCAAAAACAATATTGAAACCATGAATCTGAACATCAACTACTTTACATCAAATGTAGGTAGATGATCCAACGCATAACGATGTTTGCCCAATCTCGGATTGGATTACGTGCATTGGCCCGTGGACCATCGAGTAGTGCAACACGGTACTCTTCGTGCATTGTTTCTGGAGTACGTTATCGGGTTAAATATCGGGATGCGGGAAAGAGGACACAATGTGCAGGTGTTATGGTTATAGCAGATACAGTAAGTTACGCCTCTGCTAGGGACCATAACCCACGAGAAGGTTCCGTGGCATATTACGGGATTGTTATAGACATTGTAGAGGTGTATTATGACAATCTACAGAAGTACCTTCTTTTAAAATGTGATTGGGTGGATCCGGAGAGAGGTGTTAAAGTAGATGAGTTCAAGTACAAGCTTGTGAACTTCAATCATCTGATGTACCCGAAGAACTTGCCCACTGATGAGCCATTTGTCCTGGCAACCCAAGCCAATCAAGTTTGGTACATTGCAAAGCCGGTTCAGGAGGACTGGAGTGTTGTTGTTCCGGTGACTCGTCGGGACACATATGATGTGTATAGTACAATCGATCATAGATTCAGTAATAGGTTCGCTTTAAATGACGGAGGCAACGCCAGAGAAGCTGCCGACTATTGGCTAAGGGAAGACGTTGAGGGCCAGCTTCTTGATGGAACAACCCAGATTGACAATGTAGAGATTTCAGCTCGGCGTTCGGAGGAAACCTCCGAAGATGAATATGCTTAGTGGTGAAGGAAGATAGCGGGCATTTTTGACTGTTTGTAAATATTGCTTAGTGAACGCCCCCATTTTGACAGTAGGACAAAAACACTTCCTTTTTGAGCTCCAGGGTCAGAATAAATTTCACATCTCAACATATGGTACTTTTTTCGTAAGGGTGTATTAGTTCAAGTACGCCTAAGGTAACAACTTTGCGTGAATCGTCTCGTTTTATCAACGCTGTTTTCTATCGTTGTATGTTCTTCGTCAGCTACATGCATTGTTTGTTTTATTATGTTGTGACTTTTTTGTTGTTTCGGACAACTCCCTAATGCTTATATGTTGCAAGTTATGGCAAAAACTCAACGAGTTGCCGTGGAGGGTCCCAAGATCCGACTGGCTCGCCTGTAGGACGTGTTACCTAGGCATCCGCACGCAATAGCCCAGTAGATGGAACTAATGTAGCTAGCAGGAACCCATCACCTGTGCGGAAAACTGCAAAAAAAATGACAAAACGAAAGGGAACGCGGGTCTCACCATTGTTCCAGCAAGTTCGCTCCATCACATCAGAGTGGGAGAAAGAGGGCAATATTCATGCTTCCACCAAATCAACGACATCATCCGCTCGGCGGGCAGTGCTTCAGGATTCGTAGGGGCCTGCAGAGGTAATGCTGTTCTTTTGCGTCACTTGGTTCTTATCTGTCATTGACAAAAGTCCGTAATGTGCTGACAGTATTAAACCCAACAGGAACATAATGGTAGGGATATCCCAGCTTCCCTTGAGCCAAATGCAGCCATGCAGGATGAGAATGAGACAATACCCCCCACATAAGTAGATGACGAAACAATCCCACCGACGCAAGACATGGAGACTGTGGAGAGTGATATGCCGTTCCTGGGTGGGGAATTGGGGCCCGGCCTTATGGCCATGGAAGACACAGAGGCGGGCGATATGGAACACTTGGATGGGATAACATCATATGGCGGTTTGGAAATCATCATTGACAGTTTATATCTTGCATTAACTAAAGACGAAAGTGGTACACACGCTCCTTGTAATAACATGTAATATCTTTTTTCTATTAGTTGGTCCCTCAAAGAAGAAACAGGGAAGGGGGCAGCGAGAATGCCACATGGATGGGGAAATGATCACAAGATGCTTGTATTTACATCGCCGGATGGCAAAAGCATTGTTGGACCTGATGTAAATGAGTACAAGACCGCTTTTAGGATGATTGCGCGCAATGGAGCTCGACTTCCTCTGCATTACCCGATGTTGCCGAAATACCGGAGACAAAGAGACTGGGTGCATGGATGGAGGTTCAGGTGATGTAACCTTCGTTAATTAAAAATTCCTTCGATTTTTTTAGAGTTCTATTTACTCTCATACTATCTTGTCTGGACAGGGCGATAACCACGCCACATGTCCTACCAGAGCAACAGCGGATTACCAAACTCAGCAGAGAAAGTGGTCTTGGCTGAGTTACGGGAGGTTTGGAGGCATTGGAAATAGAGCATCAAATCAACTTACTTCAACCCAATCCAGGATGACAATGAAGCACTGAAGAAGGTTCCTTCAAGCCGGATTGTGGCCGATCAATGACCGAAGTTGGTCGGGTATTGGCAGGACGAAAAAGTTAAGGTATGGAATAGAGACGAACAATAATTTGAATATTATATTGGCAGTCTTATTTGAGATATATATAATTCGTATATATGTAGCTTCAATCCAAGAAAAATGCATCTAACGTATAGAAAAGAAGTTTCCCACATCGTACTGGGCGGAAGTCCTTCACGACTCTCGCTGAGGAGGTACCTTTTATTACAATTAAGAAATCAGTCCAAATTTCTTTGTTTCTATGATATGCTCTATCGATACATTTTCCTTTTGTATAGTTGATGGGTTTTTCAATGACACAATGCCTTGTGTTGATGCAGATCAAGGCGAAGGGGAAGGACCCCGACAGCTTAGAGATATGGATATACAGTCGGACACAAGGCAAGGGAACAAACAATCAACAAACCGAAGAGATATTGGTATAATAAATTCATTTCCTACGTTAATACAATTTAGACATTAACTACCTCTATAACTATACGTGCAAGGTTGGCCTCAGTTGATTCTTTTGTTGTAAACATATTTGCAGAATGAGCTAAACAAGATTCCGCCGGAAGGGCAGACTCCGGCTGTTCGGGAGACTCTTTACCAACAGGCTCTTGGGGGAAAGACCAAAAAATGCTCAAAGGTTGACAGTGCCGCCAGTTCAGCTCATCCCCGCAGTGAGGCAACTGGTTTAACAGATACTGTAGCATTCCAGCAAGGGTGGGAAGAAATGCAGAGCGGACTTGCAGAGTTCAAGAAAATGATGGCTGAGTTCAAAACCATCAAGGCTGATGTGTATGCATTCATGCACAGAAACTCCGAAGTAGTTACCCATCTGTAAGTATTCTTAATATTCATACTTTCTTTAATTGCATCCCACTTCTTTGAATGGCTAAAAAATTCACTATGATCCGTTTATTTTTCATAGGCCACAGCTCGTATTGATACGGTCTCTGAGCTTCTTAGGCCCATCTCTGAATCACCTATGACGGTATGATTTTGTGAAACCCTAAAGTTAACAAAGTGTTAACTTTAGGCTAACCTTCATTTCCAACCTGTATGCTTCCAACTCTTCTGCAATCTCTATTGTAGGTTGGCACCCGTGTGCTTATATTATCTCGCACCGGAGAGAAGAAAGTTGTTGCTGAGGGACTTCTGCTCAGCCCCCCTGCACCAGGTTCGTGGCATGGTGCCTTAATTTTATTCTTTTGAATCCTTCAATATGGTGTTCATACCGCATTGTCGATGTTGTGACTGTACAGGTCTCATAGTGCAGTTGATTATGGTTTTATTAAGTATGGGTATCTTTAATTTGACATATGTGGCAGTTAAAGTATTGCGTATATATAGGCTGTTATTGTAGGGACAGTGGCTATGTTGGTGTAATGCTGATTCTGTGCTGATCTTATTTTTTTCATTGTTGACATGACATTGTTTATGGCTATGATGTTATTATACTATTTAGGCGCACACTACAGTCCCAACACTGATGAATGGATGCTGTATTATTGAGTATTTGTGTAGTCCCGACCTGCACACAATAGGTTTTTATGTGATGAAGATCACTAACTCATCTGTGGGGGTCTGCTTATATTTAGCGCATAAATGATAATTAATCTCCAATGGCATGATACTACAACACATACATGGAGCAGCCCGGGTTTGGGGGTAACTGTAAGGAATTACTAATTATTGAAATTATTATTTTAATATTGTACATGATCAACTGCTTTACATAGGTTTTATTTGTGGATGGCTGGTTTATAGTTCGAGTTGCAAACGAATTGAAAATTAGAAAGTAGTGTACTTTGGTGCCTAATTAATGGGTCAAATATCATGTATCAGAGTAAATGTCCGAATGTACATACTCGTGGTATATAAGTTGGGAAATATACACTTCAAATAATTTATGACATGTTTTACGTACAGTTTAATGTGTTGATATATACGGTAAACTACATACTTTTAAATTGCTCTTGTGAATGTTATAGGTGACACACTTTCCCTGGTCAAGGTTTTCGTTACATCCGCCGCAGTCCCGGACACACCCCTTATTTTGCCGACAATTGCTGGCGCGACTACCTTTCGCGAGGTGGTCGGTGAAGATCCTATTGAGTGGAACTATAAGGATGTACGGATCGACTTTCACAACTTTCACGTATGGTTTCGTAAATACAATAATTAATACTTAAACTAAACCTTTTTTTGTTTGTAATTGCAGCTCATGCGCCACCCCTGAAGCATATCGACCGGTTCCTTTATGTTTTATCTCTATTTGCATTATCAATTGCATGTCGTGGATGTGCTTGGATGGTAGGTTCTTATGGCTATGTGAAATACCTATGGAATAGATGCATAGACATTTGGATGTATATTTTGTGTGGTAAGAATTGTTGCTATGGATTGATCGATCTCCCCGCTTGCTTATTACTAGGTTGGATGTTTGAAATGCTTGTGTTTGATGGAACATAATGTCGAAGTGGAGATGTTGCTAGCCTTGTTCAATTGGTTAATTTACTTTGTTGTTTGCTAGATGACATCGACTAGTAAATATTGTTATGTTGATATCCTATGTTGGGATAGTGTTTACTGTTTGCAATTATGGCCGATCGTAATATTTATAGCATGGTTGTATAAGAAAGATCACAGCAGGTTTATTTGTTACGCACAAATTCAACTGTTCCACAACAACTCGTTTTTATGAGACGCTCTATTTTCGTAACAAAAATGAGAAATGACGTAACAAAATGTTTGTTTTGGTGTTTGTTGTTATGACCGGTTCTTTGACCATAAGAATAGGTATTTTTGGTAAGGGTTCAATGACGTAACAAAAAAAAATGACGTAACAAAAAAATAATATGTTGTAACGAAAAGTTGTTTTTCGACGTAACAAATATATAGTGATTTTTTTGTTATGGCCGGACTCGTCACCATAGGAGAATATATTGTTTATTACGGCTTCAATAACGTAACAACAAATCGTAACAATAACCGTACTCTGACAAGGGATCAGGCTAACATGTTTTGGTAATGCGAGGCATTGTTGTAAAAAATATCGTGACTAAAAGACCTGGCACACGCGTGGGAATCTCGACTTTTTATTACGAGGAAAAATTTGTAACAAATACCGTAACAAAAAGCTTGCCATAGGATTTTTCACCAAGAGTAGTAGTTACGAAAATGTGCGTGGCAAAAAACATTCGTTTCGCGAGTACACATTACGGATAAAACGTGTCACTAATGCGTAGCAAATACGCATATTGCACGAAAATTGGCTTTTTGTTACGAATTTCCGGCTGTAGCAGAAAATTGTTTTTTTGGTAGTGATGCTACCGGAAAAACCAATCTATGTTAGAACATATATGATAGGAGCAATCCGAATTAAGTACCCAAATGTCATTACGTAACCCATTTGATAGTGCAAGAAATTTTTTTCACATTCTATATTTTCCTTGGCAAAGCAAACCAAATCATTTGCTGTTGAGGAGTCACTGATACTTTTCTTTCCTTTTAAGTTTTGGACATTTTTCTTTTAAGTGAGCTTCTTCTTTGAAGTAATGACATTAATCCTTACTGACTCTATAAATATGTGCAGATCTACCTCTGTTATACTTGAAACTTGATCCACCTCGAGCAACCAAACCATTAGCTTGGCATCTAGGTCATGTTAGGTTCGACAGTCATTATTTTGGTTTTGGTTACAGAGCAAATTGGTTTTCCTCTGTCGTACTCTATTTTCATTAATTCGAATAAATTCTCTTTCGATAACCCTAAGTCATAACAGAAAACACTTTGCTGGTTTCTCCTCCTACTGTCGACGAAATTCACAAGGTTGTTCTGTCCATGGACAAGGACAACACGGCTGGGCTAGAGTGCTTCTTAGCTCTATTTTACAAATACTGTGGGGATTTTATTCAACAGGATACCCTGCCAAAGAGTTTCATCGGTGACTTCCATTGTGCTCACTCTAACAAGTGATAATCCTTCCACATGGATGGAGTATTGGCCAATTAGCCTACCGCTTGGTTCAGCTCCTCCCTCGGTTCATAATACAGATAAGATTACATACAGTGGTTCAACAACTTGTGTTGGATAAGTATATGAAATCGGTTGCGGACAAGGTGGCATACTAGAAACACCTGAAGTCATATTTACTCTTGTATTCTGTAACACATGAATAGATATGTTTATGCCTGTGAAATCTCAAAGCATACAAGACTTGCTATTTCAAACTGCTTATGAAGTTAAATAGGTACGCAATCAAGTTTATAACGGAGTGATATCAGAAGGTAGACTCAATCTATTATTTGACATAGTAAACTCATTCATTAAATGTGAAATGAAATTTAGATTTTGTAAGTCGTTGAATCCAAAAAAAGGTTGGGAACTAGAAGCCACAAAAGGAAAAATGATATTTTTGAATATGTCAATGAATGAGTAATTCAATAATGAAAGTAGTCGTAAATTTAACACATATTTTCCATTATTGTGAGAACGAACATTATTAGTTGATTTTCATATGCTAGTAGTGATAATTAAAAATTCAGCATTTATTAAACAAGAATTAAGGGCAATTATTTAGTTTTTGTAGTTTTTACTTTGGCTTTTATAATTTATTTAAATGCCTCCTCATTTGCAATTTTAAGAGACATTTAGTTTCTTATTTCCTCTAATTGTAATATCACAGGAACTTTCACAACCAGTGCAACACACGCGTGAGAATAATGAATATCTGATCGTAAAATCTGCAACACTTCCAATAACATAGATTGTTAGTTTTTATCAAACGATTAAGATTAGATCAGAAGTCCTTTCTAATACGATTAAATGTCCTTCATATATAAAAGTACCATTCGACAAAATATAAATTCTTAACTTTATTTGATCGAAATGTATGAATAAATGTATTAAACTTAGTTTTCCATTTAGAAGCCCAAATCTTTTCCATTAACTATTTTAGTTTTATATATTATTTTCAAAACTTCACATCTTTTTGTTAACACAATCAAACACAGCCTCACTGAATGTATGAAATCTAACCTTTACAAAACCCTATACATATATATGTGGTGATTGGTAACCTACTAGATCTTTAACAAGCTGAATCCCCTCCGAAGAAAAAGTTACACAAGCACAAATTCCCATCACAGTAGATCGAATAACACAGACACATCTGAAAACCAGATAAGAAATGAATTCTAAGTAACAAAAAATTACACAAGCAAATGATGTAAAGAAATCCAATTAAGTACCAACAAAATACGAATCTAGAAATTACTGTGAAACTCTGAATCATGTGAAATGCCCAGTAAGTACGCACACAAATTAATTTTTAACTGTATGTGAATATCTATATATATAAATGGAGTTTGGAGAAAATTTCAGATTTTTGATCTAACCTGACAAACTTAGTGTGACAAGGAAGAAAAAATGACAGCTTCTAAAATTTTTAGAAACTTAATAAAATGATTATTTTGCCTTTTGAAATCTAGTAAAATTTGGGACACGATAAAATTTGGTTAATATTAAATTGTATTTATAATTTCCTAAATCTAATTACGTGAATGATAAATATAATTTCAAAAAAAATTATTATATTTATTATTAGTTACCAACTATTTTTTATGGATAGTTTTAAGGATTATGTTCATTAAATCTAAAGAACTTTTAGGGAGTGTTTGGTAAACCGTTTTTTCAAGAGCTTTTAACTTATTGAAGAACTTTTAGCTGTTTGACCAGCAAAGTAGCTAATTTTGGTGTTTGGTAAATTAGCTTTTTCAATTAGCTTATTGGGTCCAAAAAGCTAATTTTGAATAAACCGTATATACCAGCAGTTCAAATTAGCTATTTCATTTTAATTTTTCTTATACCTTATTTGCCCTTAAAATTTTTAATTATTTCACATATATTCCTATATTTTTTTTATTACACTATTTATTAATAATTTAGATATATTTTCTTCTAATAATTTATAAATTCATATTTATAAATTTAAAATAATTATTTTTTATATATATCAATTATCTTATTTATAATTTTTAAAATTTTTTTTTAATAAAGATAATATAAAAATATTAATATTATTGAATCAATTATATAGTATTTTTTAGGGGCAATTGGATTTAAATACCTCTGACATTAAAAACATTTAGTTTCAGTCCCTTCCCATTTTGCACTTACACTGCACTCCATACTTTTTATTTTCAATTGCACTTAACTCCTTAGTGCCCATTTTACCCTTAAGTTTTCTATATAATATAAGAAATATTGTATTTACTTATGTTATTTTTATATAAACTTACATTATCCAATTACGTACTCTAAAATTATCCCGCTATAAGAAGAATAAGTCAGAGTTATGTACCTATACTTTTTATTTATGTACTCAAATTAGTCATAGAATACTAAATTTAAAAGAAAAAAAATAAAATCCTAATATATACTACCATCCGAATCGTTGCTCTCACATTTCTTCCAAACTCTTCCCGTCATATGTTTTCTCTCGCCGTCGAAGTCCTCTCCAAAGAAATCGTCGCTGATCCTCCCCGCAGGAATTTCTTTTGCCATCAGAAGTCTCCATGGAGGCTACTTACCATTTTAATACAACAGACTACATCGGTGGAAGAATGTGGCAATAAAGTTGGGGCAGAATTGCCAAAGGACTCGTCAATTGTGCATGGTGTTACTGCGCGACTTGACTGAAAAAGAAAAAAAAGATCCGGAATTCATTTCTTCTCCAGGATTAAAACAAAAGAAAGGGAAAGCAACAAGGCAAGGAGAGGATAAAAGCAAAAACGATGATCAAACAATCAAGGTTGGTGAAACATTCATACGTTAAAATTTTGTGTGCTTTGATTAACATATTTTGTATGTCTATTATTTTTTCATGTACCTTAGTTTCTAGCTGGTAATTTTTATCGGAACAAATTATATGCCTGGATATACAATGTGTGTGCTTCGATTGACAACTTATGTAACTGTAGGTTGGTGATGGTGAAATGGGCCACAAATAGACCTTTGTTGCCGATTCTTCGAAATGGGAATTGTATCGAAGGTCTATTAATTATTGTGGGAGTGGATGCATTTCGAAAGAGGAGACAAAAATGATAGGCAACTTTCTTGCAAAATTTTGATATACAGTAGATACTAGCTTGTGCTTTATATGGATAATTTTCAAATATGTTAAACACTCTAACAAGTTGGTGTTTGTAGGGCGGCTGTATAGAACCATGGACTAGTATACGTAACATCCAAATCAGTGATCAATCTGTTATTTGACGATGCTATCCATGGTGAGATTATGGATGCGTACTTACAATGGCTCTACAGTCAAGAATTTAGGCACCAACATGGGGTGATAACGCGATGTGGTTTCGTTCATTCATTTGTCGACTGTGGCCTCATGGTATGCATGTAGGCTGAGAGCTATGCTCTAAATGATACCAACCGTTATCCACTGGGTGGCTGGGCAGCCGAATTCAACGATGTTAAGGCCTATAGGGCAAAAATTGTTGCACGCATTTTATCAGGGGGCCCCAGAGGACCTGTTTAGTACTTGTTGAATGATTGGGGTGTGAATTGTAATGGTCGGATTGATGAATAGCTTAGATTTGTGGCCAATCAGAGGTAGCAAGCGTTGATGTTATATTTTGACATAGACTGTGTAAGCAAAACAATCCAGTTTAATCTAACGCATGTTATTTTAAGAGGTTGCTTATATGTACTTGTATTTTGGTCTATATACGTTTGTATACATGATATGTGATCCAAACTTCTTAATATATACCAAGGTTTGTAACTCACACGCCCATGATTAGGTGTCGACATACCCCTAGGACCAAACCATATGCCCTCAGTGATGATATTTGTGCCTTCATATCAGTCATTTATATACCTCTGAACTAATAGAATGTACTCGTACAAAGGAATATGTTCGCTAACTACTTTTAAATGTAAATGACATATGTTGAGAAGTGTTGTACTCATCAAAATTTTCTAAATGCACCGGTGTACTCACCAAATTACAATGAAATCGCCGTTAGACCGATGACATAAAACAATAGATGACCAATACATTTCCTACAACGTGGGGAATTCCAATATATCTTACGACTAATATTTTTTATCCTTTATACTCTATTTGCTCTTGTTGGGTGTTTCTTCTTACTCTAGATATGCTTGAACGAACATTCACAATATAAAGAATATATTAGATCATTAGTTATGCACTGACTTCATTTAGATCCTTACCATAAGTTACCTTAAATTATGTAATTTCATAAGTGACATTCTTTCACCATTGCATATATAGATAGGTTTTTTCGTATATCGTCTCGGAAGTATCCCCTATTGCATACTCACTGCCCAAAAAGTGGGTATGACGTAATCCACTCATAATTGTTTGATCCAATAATAATCATTGGCAAATTATGGCCATGTAACTTGAATACCCATGTTCACATTAATAATACTTGCACACGAATATGAATACTTCCATTGGCAAAGATGCATCCAATTAGTACTACTATGTATACCCCCTATATTAATGGATATACTTCCAAAATGACAGAAAATACTCGTATAGCCATTGTAAAAGCTCCGTCAAATATATTTAATACCTACTGACGATTCACTGTTAGTAACTATTGTCTTTGGTATATTTTATACAAATATAATAATATTGTAGGTACTTTCAATATGAGTTCATGCACTCCTAAAACAGATTGGTCTGAATTAATTTAAAATGATACATACCCCGATATATTAGCTGTGTACAACGAGGAATATAATGGGAATACCATCTAATTTCAAAATCCATTACGTAGATCATCGTTCAATTTACAATCTTTAAAAAAAAAAAAAAGAGACTTCAACCATAACTAGAAATACCTAAGCTAAAGCCTCCTTGCAACTTCGTCGATTATGTCCTAGGTGACCGCAACGACCATATTTTTTAGATTGTTTCACATTTTGTGATTCAAACCGTCTTTCCTTTGGCCGGCCAAGTTGGACAACGATTCGGCTATATTCAACGATTCGGTTATATTGTTATTTATTATCTCCAAACGAGTCTCTTGGAATAGATAATTCACCCGACACTAGTGCTGCAATTGTGCAATGAAGTTTCGGACAAGTGGCATGGCCTCCACAATATACGTTACATGCTGCTCAAAATTCTTCTATAAGGGGGCATAACCGACTTTGTTGAAAATGGACATCCATCATTTGTTGTTGTGCATCGGATATCTCTGCATTACCTATATGAAATGTAATTACCTCGTTGTACATATCATAGTATATAACATATATATTTTACATATACCTGAGTACAAAAGTTATCCACTAGATGCCGGAGACAGTATGCGTGGTGGGCTCCGAAAAATACTACAAGAATGAACTTTAGAAATTTCGAGTGTCTATAAAAAAATGCATTATTTTAAATTATCGACCATCAACGTGAAGAACAGACTTTAAACTCCAGCAAAACCATTCTCAATTTTAATCATTTTCGGAAAACCGCAGCATAGCTACAAGATTTTAACATTACCTAATACAAGCACATAAAATAAATACCAAAGTTCATATATGATTAGTCATATTATATACCAACAAAACCAGGGTATTTTCAAACAAGTGCATCATATGATATCAAACAACACAAGTATAAAAGTAATAAACGTAGGTATACTATACTGGGAAATGGAACCCGTGCAAATGTCCACGGATACTAGCAAAAAATCGTAACAGCCTCCACAAAACTTGTTTCCTATGTATACCGTCCTAACGAAAGGTTATAATGAAACCCAATTAGCAACTACTACAACTATAATCTCAAACAAGGCAACAATCCCCGAAGTAATAGTAAAATACTTACCGAAATCGATCGCGAACCCTAACGACACATTCGTAATCAATCAACAAAATTATTGCAACAAAAGAACATCGCACACTGAGAACTCGAACCTTCGCCTTACCTGTTTCTCTCTTGCGCGAAAGAAACCTAAAATTTGGGATTTGCATTCGAAACCCATCATACATATTCACCATCGATCACAGAAGAACGAAATCGAACAATGTAGACAATCTTTCTTCTTCGCGTGAATGAAATCAAAGGATGGACATAATTTCCTTCATTCGGACAAAAAAAAACCTAACAAATAGAGAGACAAAATTGAAATTAATAAAATAAATATTGGGTTGAAATATGGGCAAAATTGGAAACAAAAAGACGGTGGGGACTTAATGGTAAGAATTTTAATAAAGGGGTAGTGCAGAGTCTATCAACATTATCTAGGGACTGAATTTAAATGTGAAAATAGAGCATTCTGAGATGGATAAAATAGCTTTTTACCCTTATTTTTATGTAAAGGATCTAAGTAGGTTGGTAGGGAGTTTATTCCAATTGCCCGTATTTTTTATCACATAATATTTTTATTAAAAATGAATATATTTATTTAAATTATAAATTTAATGTAAATATATATTTATTAAAAATTAATCTAATAAAAATACATATGCTAATAATTTTTGTTCTTTTATATTTATACTATTTCTAATGAAAAAAAAATATATTTTTCAATAAGCTAGTATTAATTCTTTACAAAATAATTTTAAAATAATAATAAAAAAAATATTATACTAAATTTTTTCTAATTTTTAAAATTAATAATAAAATTATAAAAAAGTCTACCAACCGAAAAAACTCAACTAAATATTTTGAAAATAAAATATAAAATGTCCTTAATTGTGATTTTACGTATAAACAACTAATATCAAACCGTTATTTTACCAAACACTTTAATACAAACAGCTAATCGAATCAGCTAGTCAAATAAGCTAATCGAATCAGCTAACAACTATCAGCTAATTGCCAAACATACCCTTAATATTTTGGATTGAATATATATAATATTATTTTTTCTGAAGTACAATGAAATTTATATAAAAATTTTGAACCCTAGTATTAAATTTTGAATATTATTTCCAAAATTCCAAAGGGTAAATTTTATAATACCTCTTTGTGTTTTACAGTGTGACTACCTCGGCTTTCAATGCCTCGGTAAGCTTCATCGTCGTCAGTTCCCGTTTTCGAGACTCCTCCCTCTCAGCATCGATCGAGACCAGTATCCCATCGCGCAACTCACTGCCATCGAGTTCGCAGATACGTTGCTCCACCTCGTGAAGCTTGTCATGATGATCTCCAACGGTCAGCTCTACCCTAGCCAACCTGGTCTCGAATGATCCCATGACGTCCGCAGGCTGGTCCCTCGTGTTCCTCCGGCTCTGCCTCGGGACCTTGTTTTCAATCTCGAACTCAGCATCAGACGTATCGGTCGCCATCCCTCAGACCGATGGGCTGGTCTTGCACCACTCACCTCATCAACACCATGATTGATCGTCCTACGAGGGGGTACCCACTAAAAATACACAAGATACCTCATATATTACTATTGCATCAAAACCCCCTTGTGTTAGATTAACTTACACACAAAACAGTCTCCTTTTCCAAAGCCGATGTTTGATTGTAAATGTCCACCTAACTATGCAAATCTGTTTGAAAATAATTTGAAAACTATCACATAAAACTAGTATATAAGTTTAAAATATATATCATATTATTTAACTAAGATTCATCTAATTTACCTTAGAAGAAGAAACCAAGAAGAGAAGCTTTAATGGAGAAAACTTTCAAAAAAAATGGAGGGAGTTGGGCACGACTGGAGCTGTAGAAGAAGAAAGCTGAAACTGAATCCAGTTGTTCTCTATCGTTTTTTTTTATGAAAATAGATATTAGTTTATTTCTTTTATTTTATCCAAAACCTAATTTACCCCTAAACTCTAATCCAATTTATCTATTTTTTTACATCAAAGCCCAAATTAAATATTAGTCCAAAAGAAAATTGTTCAACTCTGTCTCAAACTCCGACAAGTTCTTGCGAATTTTTTTTAATTTATTTTTCCGGGTATTATACTTATAGATTATTTTTTTTATTAATTATTCAACTCTGGCACAAATCAAACATTAGTCAGTGTACTCACAATAACATCATGAATCTTTATTCAAATATTTCCTATTTCAGCCACCTTACAAACTATATCATTCGCTATCGATATAACTACACCTTGAACTGGATGTTACACGAAAAACCAATCTATGTTAGAACACATATGATAGGAGCTATCCAAATTAAATACCCAACTGTCAATAACTAACCCATTTGATACTCGAAGAAAATTTTCATATTCTATATTTTCCTTGGCAAAGCAAACCGAATCATTAGCGGTTGAGGAGTCGGTAATACTTTTCTTTCCTTTAAGTTTTGGACATTTATCTTTCAAGTGAGCTTCCTCTTTGAAGTAATGACAATAATTCCTACTGACTCTGTAATTATATGCAGATCTGCCTTTGTTATTCGTCGAACTTGATCTACCTCAAGCAACAAAACCATCAGTTTGATCATCGGTTAAGTTTTCAGACACCTTCTGCTTTAATTCCTTAGAACTGAACAATGTTTTTACATTTCCTAAGAAAAGAATATGACGACTATATAATATTGTACCAACAAAATTTTCAAACGAACAATGTAAAGAACATAGCATAATCAATACCTTTTTCTTTATCATCAATATTCTTCAAAGACATAATAATATTTTCGAAATCAAATAGATGATTCATAATCGGCATACCTTTTTCATAAAAAAAGTGTAGAACTATTACTTCAAATAAGATCGTATAGTCAATGACTTCATCATATATAATGCTTCCGATATGGTCCACAAAATTTTTGGCGATTTCTTATTTGCGAAAGTGTGCAAAATATCATCACAATAAACCTCTGCATTTAATATTTCTAGGCTGTTTTTTCTTATATAGAGATATTGTAAATTAGAAGTGCACAATAGCTTTCCTACCAATTCATAACATATATTTTATTTATTAAAAAATACATCATATAATAATTTTTCATCCCCATTTTCCATTCCCAATTTTTCCCACAAATTCCTTGCATCCAATGTTACTCCCAATAACTTTTTGTTACTGTGCAAATGAAATCTCCCACGCATCTTTAACTGAAGGTCCTATGAACGATAATATCATAAATTCCATTAATTTGGAGATCAGCCCCTGTTACGATTTATGGAATAAACTCTATTTTCATTGAAAAACAATTAAGGTTCAATATTATATTTATACAAGAGATATATTAGGTAGAATATATATATCAATATATAAAATATATATACTATATATATATCAACATCCCCCCTCAAACTCAAGGTGGAACGGTGGAGCCCAACTTGAGTTTGCTCAAAAATGACTGAAAACGGCCGGGAAGGTGAGGTTTGGTGAATCCGTCGGCCGTCTGATCAGCAGAGGAAATAGGAGACAAGGAGATGCTTCCATGAGCAACGTGATGACGTACAAGGTGACAGTCGATCTCAATGTGCTTCGTACGCTCGTGGAAGACATCATTTGTTGAAATCTTCATGGCGCTCTGACTGTCGCAATGGATAATAGTGGCAGAGGGCTGAGGCACTCCAAGATCAGCCAAAAGCCAGCGAAGCCATAGAAGCTCGGCAGCGGTATCGGCAAGGGCTCTATATTCAGACTCTGCACTGGACCGGGAGACAACCGTCTGTTTCTTGCTGCGCCATGAAATAAGCGAGTCGCCAAGGAAGAAGCAAAACCCGGTGGTCGAGCGGCGATCAGAGGGATCTCCCGCCCAATCAGCGTCAGAATACCCGGTCAAAACTAAGGAGGAACGAGCGGAATAATGAAGTCCATGAAGAAGGGTACCTTTGACGTACCGGAGAATCCGCAGGACAGCAGAATGATGAGTCGTCCGAGGAGCAGACATAAACTGACTGACGATATGGACGGCATAAGCAATATCCGGTCGAGTGACAGTCAGGTAGATGAGACTTCCCACCAGCTGACGATACAAAGTCGAATCATCAAAGGGAACGCCGTTCATCGGAGTAAGACGACAGTCAGAATCAAGAGGTGTAGGAACAGTCTTGGAGTCAGTGAGACCGGCACTAGATAGGAGGTCGGAGGCATACTTGGCTTGAGAGAGATAATATCCGTCGGAGGTGTCGGAGATCTCAAGTCCTAGGAAGTACCGAAGAGGCCCTAAACTCTTCATCTCGAAGTGGCGGTGTAGATGAGCCTGCAACTCGGAGATTCCTGATGCATCATCTCCCGTAATGATCATGTCATCCACATAAAGCAATAAAATAGTAATTCCAGCTGACCCACATCGAAGGAAGAGAGCCGAATCATGATCACTAGAAGTAAAGCCAAGCTGGAGTAGAGCAGAGCTAAATTTCGAAATCAAGCTCGAGGTGCCTGTTTCAAACCATATAGGGCACGGCGAAGTTTGCATACCTTAGAAGAGGTAGGAAAACCAGGAGGAGGAGACATGTAGATATCCTCGGATAAATCACCATGCAAGAACGCATTCTTGACATCAAGCTGATGCAGGGGCCACCGACGAGCGGCAGCGATGGCGATAAGACAGCGGACAGAGGTGAGACGAGCAACCGGGGCAAATGTCTCCTCATAGTCGATACCATACTGCTGGGTGTAGCCTTTGGCTACCAAACGCGCCTTGTAGCGCTCGATAGATCCATCAGAGTGAGTTTTGATTCTGAATACCCACTTGCAGCCAATAGGTTTCTTGCCAGGGGGAAGATCAACCATATCCCACGTATGGGTTTTCTCCAAAGCCTGCAACTCCTCAGACATAGCCTGCCGCCACAACGGATCCGCATACGCCTCACGAAAGGACCTGGGCTCATGATGGGACAAGGTGGCAGAGAAGCAGTGATAATCAAGTAAGTGAGTAGGAAGGTGACTAACCCGAGTGGAACGACGAGGGCCAGGATCAGGGGCTGAGATCGAAGTCGTGTCAGGCTCTGGTGGTGGTGATGTATCGGAGTCGAGAGTAGGAGTAGACTCGGGGATCAGCTGCGGTTCAGGAGGCGCAACCGGGACAGCGTCAGGAGCGGGAGACGGAGACGAAGCCGTGTCACTGGAAGGGAATAGAGGTGGAGAGGACAAGGTAAAGAACGGAGACGAACGATCAAAGGGGACTCGGAAGTGAGACAAGGAAGAGAATTTGGTATCCTCCCAAAATGTGACATGACGAGAAATACGTAGCCTATTGGAAATGGGATCCCAACAACGATAACCCTTATGTTCTAACCCGTAGCCCAGGAAGCAACACAGACGCGCGCGAGGTTCTAACTTAGTGCGCTCATGAGGAGGGAGGAGGACAAAACTGACACAACCGAAAGGGCGGAGAAGACTATAATCAGGGGTACGATTAAATAGTCTTTCAAAAGGACTGACATTACCTAGGACAAAGGAAGGGACACGATTTATAGTGTGGACAGCGGTGAGTGCGGCTTCCCCCCAAAAGCGATCTGGACAAGAGGCTGATAAGAGAAGGGTGCGGACTGTATCGAGGATATGTCGGTGTTTACGTTCGGCGCGACCATTTTGTGGAGAGGTGTATGGGCAGGAGCGTTGGACAGCAGTACCTTGATCAGATAAGAAACTAAGAAATGATGAATCAGTATACTCAAGAGCATTATCTGTGCGGAGAGTTTTTATGGTAGAGGAAAATTGGGTATATATCATTTTAGCAAAGGTCATATAAATAGATGGAAGTTCAGAACGATGCCGCAGAAAGTAAATCCATGTAAAACGAGAATAGTCATCAATAAAAATCACAAAATAACGAGAACCATTCATAGACACAGTGGGCGAAGGTCCCCAAATATCCGAGTGAACTAAGGAAAACGGAGTATCCGCAATGGAAGTACTATGAGGAAACGACACAGCAGGTTGTTTTCCCAACGAACAATCCACACAATTAAAAGACTCAAACTTAACAGAACCCAAACTACCCTGACTAATCAAAGACCTGACTTTATTGGAAGACGCATGATTGAGACGACGATGCCACTGAAGGCAGGATGGTGTAGAGGTGGTGGCAGCTGAGATAGAGGGACGAGGGACCTGGAGTGACGTAAGTTCAAATAAGCGGCCCGTCTTCCGGCCCTTCCCAAGAGTCCGCCCGGTTTGCGCGTCCTGAACCTGCACACCAGTAGAAGAAAATATCATGGTGAGACCTTGATCAACTAATTGACCAACGGAAATCAGATTTAAGGTTAATTGAGGGATACAGTATGTGTCGGGGAGGGATAAGGATGAGGTGGATGTATGTCCGGTATGGGTGATGCGCATATGGGTACCATTATCGACTATGAGGAGACATTTGCCCCGGTTGCTCGTCTCACCTCTGTCCGCTGTCTTATCGCCATCGCTGCCGCTCGTCGGTGGCCCCTGCATCAGCTTGATGTCAAGAATGCGTTCTTGCATGGTGATTTATCCGAGGATATCTACATGTCTCCTCCTCCTGGTTTTCCTATTTTAGATCGTGGAGAGTGCTCCATAACTGATAATAATGTGCCAAACCAGTAGCACGGAAGCGGACTGCCAAGAAATCCCACGCTGCCTTGGCAGTGTCAAATTGGGCAAGCTGAACATGGATCGCCGGAGTGGAAGTATTGCGTAACCAAGTAAGAATTTGATGGTTTTTACTATCCCAATCTTCCAATTTTTCAATATAAGATTCAACAACTGTGGTGGTAGGCGTAACTTCTCCTATAGAAACCGGAGCAATGGGGGCAACTATATCTCCCGTAACAATTCGCCACAATTTCCGACCTATCAAAAAACTTTTCATCGATTGTGCCCACAAACTGTAATTATCTCCGGACAGAACAACATTGATCGGAATATGTACATCCATCTTTTCCATAGAAACTCAAGAGAAAACAATATCTCAAACCTCAAGCCGAAAGCCGAAACGACAGAAATCGAATCAAACCCGAAACACAAAAAGTCAACCGGATACAAAAAACTGCTCAAACGGAAGAAGTGAAGATACCATCGCGGAGGAAATCAAATTCCGAACACGACGGTGCAAAGATCGCCGCCAACGGCCGCCGCACGCGCCTCCACGCGCCGGCGCGGCGTCCGGCCGGAAAACACGTCGGGCGCGTGTGTGGCTCACGCGCCGCCGTTCGCCGAACTGTTCCGGTGTCCGGCCGGTCTCGTGACGGCGAAGACGATGGTGGTGGCGGTGATGGTCGGAAGTGGTCGGAAATATGCTATCTGAAATTCGTGGGTTGTTTCGATTTGGTCAGGAAAAAGCATGGCTCTGATACCATGTTACGATTTATGGAATAAACTCTATTTTCATTGAAAAACAATTAGGGTTCAATATTATATTTATACAAGAGATATATTAGGTAGAATATATATATCAATATATAAAATATATATACTATATATATATCAACAGCCTCAATGTCGCGTACAACAGAATGAAAACTTGGAATTTCCCAAACCTTACCACGGAAAGCTCTTCGTCCAGTGTATAAACATGCCCGACACTACCACTCTCCATCCCTTCATGATATTCCAAAATCATAAATTTGAAAACAGGACAACAATCATCGGTTACTACGTCTGTAATTAAAAGAAAGTGAGTAAATTAGTTTCTTTTCAAGATCAGTATAACTACCGTGCTTGTGGGGGCTGCGCTTAGCTCGATTAGTCATCGAATTTGTCTGAATGGAACTGCGGGGGGAAGATAGGAGGATAAAACAGATGGATGTGTAGTTTGAAAGATCCATTAATTAATAGCAGTGGGTGATGAAATCCAACGAGACAATACATATAAAGTATGCACTTAAAAGATCATTTGTTACTCAATTTCATAAACACTAAAAAAGTTGATCTAGATCTTGTAAAATTTGATATTTATATAGTGAAATGGAGACACTGAATTTAGTGTGCAGCACATGTAAATCATGAACCATATATTTGCATGCTTTGCATATATTCATATATTGAATACAGAAAAATATATATATATTAAATGCTTCATATATTTGTATACGTAGCATACAATTTTCACTTTTTATGATGAGAGAGCTGACCCCGGTCCTTGCCTCCTGACTTGTGCTTCCGCACCTTGGTCGCTGCGCTAACAAAAAAAAAGCAAGGATCCTCTGTGAATCGTGGTTGGACTACGGTACGGACTTGACTGACTAGACTTGATACCTGGTTATAGTACCAATGTATTCTATACATATACAAATTTTTGAACTGGGTCAGTTTGTCCCAGATTTCAAATAGAAAAAGACCCATATTTCTTAACATAAACGCAAACCACCAAAGATGTGATATAAATAGTTGTTAGGTGTGATATTTCAAATGTAAATTACATTTTATTGTAATATAAAATATGAAAAATATTTTTAATATATATTCGACAACATTTAAAACAAATCTTCATATAAGCAAGTAACTTAAATAACTTTTATGATATACATTACAAATTTATAACTATTTAATTAAGTGATAATATTATAATTAGTATATATTGATTATATAATTTATTTGGAGTTTAATTAAAGATTTTTTGAGATTTAATTTGTAGTAATATATAATAATATTTTCCAGAAACATCAATCGGAGGCCTTTTTTAATATCACATTAAACAAAGTATTCCAATATTTTTTTATTGAAAAGTTTAATCCTAAACCCAGAACAGCAAACAAATACACTTATTGATTAATTAAAATAATATAATTTTTTGAATCAAATAAAATTAATTAAAATAATATAATTTTTTGAATCAAATAAAAAATTATTAGTATTAAAACAACAAATTAACTAAAACTCTAAATAAATAAATATATATAAATAATAAATTTTTTAAAATGAAATATAAATACATATGTATGAATTATAAATACTTAAATATATTATAATATTATTATATAAAGTAATTAATAAACAAATAAAAAATTAATATTATATGTTACTTGGATTGCACTAAGTATAGCTATTGAGCTATATTAGCAAGAGTGTTTAAGATACAATTAACTAATTAACTCGATATTGAGCTATATTAAATATATATTATTTGGATTTGTCAGACCATTGGCATATCACTTAGCCACATGCGCGAGTAAAATATTATTTTTTCTAGTACGGAAAATAAATAATATTAGCCCAAAAAAGTCCACACAAGCATGGTCCATCATGCATGATATAGTCCAAATGCATGCATAATTATTTGAAATTCAAAAATTATATTCATGACCAAAATTAATCTGGTGTTTACGGCACGACGTTATGGATATTTACTAGTCGTCCGTTACCTACGGTTTTGGTTCGGACATTGATTGTCTCACATGATATAGTCCAATGCATAATTATTTGAAATTCAAAAATTATATTCATGACCAAAATTAATCTGGTGTTTGTGGCAAGACGTTATGGATATTTACTAGTCGTCCATTACCTACGGTTTTGGTTCGGACATTGATTGTCTCACATGATGGTAGTGCCTATAAACGGCCCTCTCCTCTCTTATTTGAAGCACACCACAAGCAAGCTTCTCCCACTCTTCCTCTCCTTGTCCATTTCCCGTTGGGATATGAAGTCTGATCTTTTTACGCCTAATGTCGTCCATTTTCGGTTAATGGGGAAGATTTTTCATCATTCTATAACTGTATTTGATATAGCATTAGGAGTTGTATCTAAGCTAGATTCTCAAAATGCCGAATACTCTCGCAGTTTATGTGATTATGCTGAACCATTTGCTAGTGAGTTCTATGACTTATGGTAAGAAATTAATGGTAATGCCTCCCAGTTTCATCCACGCGATGCTCATTCCTCATCTATCAAACTTCCTGCTTTACGACTCATGCATAAATTCATTGCGTATAATTTAACCGGTAGAAAGGATGGTCCATGTGTGATTTCTAAAGTTGAGTTATACATGTTATGGGGCATGACTCGCGGCATCAGAATAAACCTTCCCTTTTGGTTGGCCGATAGATTTTCTCATGTGCTTTCAACTAAAGGCGGCAACCTCATTCATGGCTCTTACATCACTCACCTTGCCCTTAACCTTGGTCTTATTTCTGATGTTTTTAATGAGTATCTTACTTCTTTTTCTCTTCACAGGGCCTGCTCGATGACACCACTGGATATCCCTTGTCTAAAGGAAATGAAATTGGTTACAGACTCCTACGGGACTCGGTTCTTCGCGGCCACACTGGTCAGCGGATCTCCACCTTCTCCAGACCTCCCTGCCCTTGATTCCGATGCACCTGCATCTCCCTCTCATGACTTCCAGACACAATTTGATGACTTGCGAGCTGCACTCGGGCACCAACAAACTGAACTTTCCTCCCTCCGAGCTGAGAATGCCGTGTATCGCACTGAGGTGACTGCAACCCTCTCCGAACTAAAGCTAATGATCCAGTTACTCATTCCCCGCACCGATTGAAATCGGCTTGTCAAACCAGGGAAGCATTACTCTCCCATTCTCTTCCTTCCATTTTCATTTTTCTTTCTTTACATTGAGGGCAATGCATATTTTAGGTGTTGGGAGAGGAGTTTTGCAATTTTTTGGGCGAACTTTTCCATTTTTTTTGCTACTATTTATGCTTGATTTGTATTCCTTTCGCATGTTTTTGAGATTTTTCCGAAGTGAGTCAAAGGTGGTTTGTGTGATAGGTTAGTCTGGCATGACTAATGACATTTGATTGGTGATATGTTGAGTCAAGTCGATGTTTGAACTATGTTAGATTTGAGCCTATGTTCCAAAAGTTACATTAAAAAATAAATTGCATACATTCAAGCTTTTGGAAATTTCTTTCATGTGTGATTTGTAGTGCTCAATTAGATGACCTAGAACTTGAGTGATTATGCATGTTGAACTTGCAACTATCGAATCTTGCATTTTGAAAATGATAAGGGCATTAAGTAACCCCATTAAACCTTTCTTTATTACCCAGCACAAAATACTCCCCTAGCTAGCCCATTTGAGCCTTCTTAGCCTATTTAGCCTTCTTTAGCCTCATGCCCTTCTTTTGATGAAGCCTTCTCCGATTTGAACCCTATGTTAGAAAGAATTACTTTAAGTCCATGTTGTGATGCACTTTATTTATTCGACACTAGTAAGAAATGAAATTTGGGTACAAATAAGTCATAGTATGAACGAATAATTATTGGTAGTGAAAGTATAAATATATATATAAAGAAAAAATCCAAAAAAAAAAGTAAAGAAAAAGAAACAAAAAAATAATAGTAATAAAAGAATCATCTTGATGAAGGATTTCATTGTTTATGCCGATTTGTTTTTCATGTGCTAGCATCGTGTTCGTATTGTGTTATTTTCTTACATACTTAGCCGTTGCTTATCCTTTTCCTACCCCTAACCACAAGCCCCGCTACAACCCTTATTGAAAATCCCTTTGAGTCTTTATGTTAGATTCGAATACTTTAAGTAACGGAGATTTGGTTTTTACTCAAGCCTATAGGATAATGTTTTGTTGCGGAACCTGAGCGTTGAGCCAATCATACACTTCATTCATTCACAGAGCATGTGTGAATACACTTTATCTTGTGAGGGTGACTTGGCTTGATGTGTTGGATTTTGGATGGTTGTGTTGGATTCTCTTGTCATATTGAGTCGGCTGTGATTTCTTTGGCTTATTTCGAATCTATGTTTGAGGGCAAGCATGATCTGGGTGTGGGGAGATTTGATAGTTAGAAATCGCATGCGTTAAATGTTCATATTATATGCGTTATCTAATTGATTTTTATTGGATTCTACCTAATTTATTGATACTTTAATAAGAACTAACTTTATTGAATCAATGATAAAACACAAGTGCCATAATTGCATCATCCCTTGAGTGAGACATCCCTTTAATAGCTAGTTCTCCCTTAATTTAATTGCTTTGTTATTTTATTCTCATTAGATAATAAAAGAAAATTCTCTCCAATTATTTACTGCATTAGAATACGAAAGAGTGAATCAAACAAAATTAAATTGTGATCACGGAATTGATGAAATATTTGATTGACCGCGCGACAGGTCAATCCAGTGCATTTTTGTGTCTTGTGAAAAAAACCAGATTTTAAGACGCATACCAAGCTAAAGAAATTCTTGAAGTAAGTCACACCGACAGTTGCGGGCCAATTACTCAAAATTCATGCAGTGGTAAAACATACTTTATCTCATTCATCGATGATTTCTCACGAAAAACTTGGGTTTACTTTCTGAAGGATAAGGCTGAAACTTTTGGAGTGTTCATGAAGTTCAAAGCTTTGGTGGAAAAATCAACCGGAAAAGTTATCAAGTCACCTAGGTCCGATAGAGGAGGCGAGTACAATTCCAGGGAGTTTAAAAACTACTGTGATGAACATGGTATAAGAAGATTCCTAACCGCACTCTACTCTCCTCAACAAAGTGGCATCGCGGAAAGGAAGAACTGGACACTACTCAACATGGTTTGATCAATGTTGAAAAGCAAGAAGTTGGCGAAGAACCTCTAGGCAGAGGCTGTGCGGTGTGCGGTGTACGTGCAGAACCGTTGTCCTCACTCAAAGCTAGAAAATTCAACACCGCAAGACGCTTGGAGTGGTAAAAAGCCGACAAAGCCACACTTCAAAGTGTTTGATTGTATTGCGCATGCACATATTCTGGATCAGCAGAGAACATAGCTGGAAGATAAGAGCAAGAAATACGTTTTCATTGGTTATGATGAGGAAACAAAAGGCTACAAGCTGCTTGATCCGACAAATGAGAAAATTATAGTGAGTCGGGATGTACAATTTGATGAGAAAGTTATAATGAGAAAATGTTAAGGAAAAGACACAAAATGTTCGTCACATATAAATCTCGAAAAATATTTCAGCTCCGGAAAGTATTGATTATGAGGATGAACCAAGGCATCCAAGGTGGAGGTCGTTGCAGGATTTGTATGACTCGTCAAATGAGGTACATCTTTCTTGTCTATTGGTTGATGCCGAGAACATTAGTTTTGAAGAGGCTGTGAAGGATGAGAATTGGCGAATGGATGAAGAAATTCACGCCATTGAACGCAATAAAACCTGGGAGCTGATGGAATTGCCGAAAGGTGGACAGCCCATAGGGGTAAAATGGATTTTCAAGAAAAGCTGAATGCGAATGGTGAGATCGAAAGGCACAAGGCACGGCTCGTGGCTAAAGGATATAAACAAAAGGCGGGAATCGATTATGATGAAGTGTTCGCCCCAGTTGCAAGGATGGAAACAATTCGCTTGTTAATTGCGCATGCTGCCCAATTCGAATGGCTAATATTTCATATGGACGTCAAATCTGCATTTCTAAATGGTGTGCTTAAAGATGATGTGTACCTCGAACAACCTCCCGGATACATTGAAGTTGGCTGCGAGCACAAGGTGTTGAAACGAAAAAACGCAATTTACGGGCTCAAGCAAGCACCATGGGCATGGAATGCTTGTATCGACAGCTGTTTCAAGGAGAATGGGTTCCATCAATGTCCATTCGAGCATGCACTCTACGTGAAGAAGAAGCAAGGGGGCTTGTTATTCGTCCTCTCTATGTGAACGATCTCATTTTTTTGGGAAACAATGTCAAGATGATAGAGGAGTTCAAGAAAGCAATGTTTCGTGAATTTGAGATGACAGATCTTGAAAAGATGAAATATTTTCTTGGGTTAGAGATACAACAAAGTGAGATGGGTATTTTTTTGTCGCAGGAAGCATATGGTAAAGAAATTTTGAAAAGGAGCACTATGGCGAACGGCAATCCGGTATCAACGCCGATGGAACCGGGCATGAAGCTTTGTAAGTACGTAGATGAAGACCGAGTCGATGAATGCTTGTACCGAAGTTTGGTGGGAAGTCTTCATTATCTCACTTGCACGAGGCCAGATTTGAAGATGAGTGTTGGAATTGTGAGTACGTTCCCAGAGGAACCAAGATACTCGCATTGGAAGGCATTAAAGAGGATTATACGATATATTCGTCGAACAGAATCAGTCGGTTTTTTGTATTCCAAGACGGAAGAATTTAAGATGTTGGGATATTTGGATAGCGATTGGGGTGGGGATGTTGACGAACGGAAAAGCACAGCATGATATGTATTTTTAATGGGAAAAACAGGTTTCGCATGGAAATCAAAGAAAGAACCAATTGTTGCGCTCTCCACATGTGAAGCCGAATATGTGGCAGCGTCGTGGTGTGTCTGTCATGCAATTTGGGTGAGGAATCTTCTGGGAGAGTTAGGACAAGAGCAGTGTGAACCAATTGAAATCCGCATTGATAACAAATCGGCTACTGCGCTGGGAAAGCATCCGGTGAACCATGAACGAAGTATAGACATATGGTTTCATTTCATCCGAGACAAGATTAAGGATGGAGCTGTTAAACCGGAGCATGTTGCAAGTTGTGACCAAGCAGCGGACGTTTTCACCAAACCCTCTGCGCGCATAGATTTTTGAAAAGTGCAAAATGATGATCGGGACGAAGGATTCAAAGAAATTAAATTTAAGAGGGGGTATTGAGAATAAATTTAATTAATGGTTGTGGGGTTAGCGGTGTTGAGGTTACGGGTTGTCTGAATTTCCTATTGACTAGCAATTAAATTGTATTTATATTTTGTAACTTCTTGGTTTTAATCTCCTATTAATTAGATGCCTTGATGATGGAATGAAAGAACAGAGTTTGAAAAAAAAAAAAGCAGAACATCCATAAAAGATTTCTTCAATCCAGTGCATTTTTGTGTCTTGTGTAAAGAACAAAATAGCTGGGAATTAACTGAAACGTGGTGATGATTTCATCACTCTGGAGTTGGCAAAACACCAATACCAATATTAATTAATATTGTTTCTTGATGCCCGAAGAGTTGGCTGATTCTGCCTGCATGCTGTCCCTGCCAGATTAATTTAGCCCTTCAGGTTCCCAGTCACTCCCCTTGGCGCTCCTTTATATACATGTGGGACATAAAATAAACAGCAACAACATAAAACAATAATACTATAAAATAAAATATAAAACGGAGTTTTCGATGTTTATATATGTATAGTACTGTCATGGCAATACAATCTTGATGTGGAAAACAATTTAACATGCATTTGTAATGGTGGAAGAACCAAAACCATCCAAGCTTTGTTCCAGCCAAGAAACATCCAAGACAGCCAAGAAAGTTTTTGGGGGAGATTTAGAACTTGTATCCATCATGATCGTGTTTTTGTTTTGTTGTTGTTGTTGTTGTTGTTGTTTTTTACTTTTTGGGTACCACCATAATTCGAATAATTTCTAAAAGAATAAAAGATCTTAATTCGACCTTGTTAATTTAGATATATAATCTGCGCTCAATAAAATTCTTCCAAAGTTTAAATATTCCTCCAACTTTCACAATCATTGATGCAATGAAATAAGAGACTATCAAGTCCAAAACCATCAACCTCTACAGATTCCGTTCCCTGCAAAACCGATAAAAAAAGGATTACAACATGAAATCAAGTAAAAGATGCATCAGAAAATATATAGACCTATTTATGGCTTACCTCATGTAACCCTCAAATCTTCAATAAAACAGTCACATAAAATAAACGTTGCCACTTCCTTTAGGGATTTAAACTTCCTCGTCACACCAGCGTGGATGTAATACTGAAATAGTTTTAACTAATTTAACAACCAGACAAACTACTATGTATGATATTTATATTACAATTACGTAAAAAGCATGTTTAGTGAGATAGGTGCCTTATCCCGCCGTTCCGAATAGTTGTACTTTCTTTGCTCTACTACCCAATTGCCCAGTCGTTTATGTAACAGAAGCCCACTCCTTGGATGGATGTGGGTTAGGTTAAATACTCGAACCACAGGCAACGTGGTAATTTGCTCCCCCAATGTGAGAATTCTCATTGTCACTTCATTTTCATGTACTTTAGATTGATATCTTGTAATCCTCCCAGACTCAACCTATTGAAACATTATTAGAAAATTAAACTTTTACATATTATATGCAATTGTGTGCATACCTCGTGCAATTCTAATATGTAGCAATTTAAATTTTCTTGGAGAAGTCTAAAAAATATCCTCCATGTCTTCTCCGGGGTGGTTGTCGATAAACGGTGTGAATTCCTCTGAAGGATGTTATTGATTAAAGAGAAATCACTTTGGTCCTAAAAAATAAATTTCCATTGGTAATTAGAAATTTAATACAACTGAAATGAATGAAGCAAATCAAATTAAGTATGATATTTTTGCAGTTGCTAATATGATTGGAATTTTCATTGAAAATTGTCACTGTCTAACAAAGGTAAAAAGTTCTAAGTTTGACAAAAACTTTGTTTCATATCTAATAAAGATCATTTTAGCTTTTTCGGAGTGTACCTATTCAATGACTTCGACAAACACATACACACACAAAACATTGGTGTTTCATATGAATTATGTTTTCAAAGGAAGTGTTTTGCATTGTCACGAGAGTGAGAAGAATATCCACAAATATGGTTGTGGGAAGTAAAAAAAAGAAATATGAAGGGTTTTTTGTTTTCATATAAATTATTGAACTACATGGTTAAAATAAACATAAGTGTAGGAAATTATTTGAGCCTTATGTCTGCTTAAGTATATTTCGAAGAAACAATTGCGACACGCTGGCTGGTGTGATCTCTAAGAATTACTATTGAGCTTCGGAACTAATGTTAGGCTACAAATATTTGAGTATAATAGTTATAATTTTTCATGTTTTCATCTATTTATATATCTTTTGTTAAGGTACAAATATTAGACTAGAAGGTAACACGAAAGTTAGTTTTCTATAGATATCATTGTTTTTGGAATTAATGTAGGTCCTTTAAATATGACACTTCCTCTAACAGCATTTCTTAAGATATATTCAATTTTATTAATATTTGTAATCCTATTAAATATTGGTATAAAATTATTTCCTTCAAAACACTAATATTTTCTCATGTTCTTTGTAACAATTATGAAGTTAGCGACATCGTATTTTTTTTTAACAAAAACAGGTCAATACAAAACACACATGTTAATAATTTTGTTAACATATCATACTTGAACCAGCATTTTAAAATGAATTATATGAGAAAAAAAAAAAAGTAACCTGGAAAGGTGTATGCATTCGACATAATATAGATAAGATTACATACCAGTGGTTCAACAACTTGTGTTGGGTAAGTATATGAACTCGGTTGCAGACAAGGTGGCGTACTAGAAACACTTGAAGTCATGTTTACTCCCATATTCCGTAACACATGAGTATAGACATATTTATGCCATGTGAATTCTCAATGCATAAAAAAACTTGCCACTTTCGATAGCTTATGAAGGAAAATGGGTAAGTGAATCAAGTTTATAATGGAGTGATATCAAAAGGTAGACTCAATCTGTAATTGGACATGGTAAACTCATTTATCAAATGTGAAATGAAATTTAGTTTTCGTAAGTCGTTGAATCCAAAAAAGAGATGCAAGCATCAGACTTGAAAAAAGCACAATCAGTATATCATTTATATGAACAAAATTTTCTCATAAAGCATTTAATAAGGTAACCCATAGATAAAAATAATAAATTTAATGAGATGCAAGCAAGCCACATGCCGCAATTCCTTAACTCCACTTAAAACACGTGCAAGCTACTATAAGATCGGGATAGCAGTACAAATGGCACAGCATTTTGGTTGTGACTATACCTTTTTCAATTTAAACTCTAGTGCCACGTTCTTGTAACAAAATATGCAACGTTTCCAAAAACATAGATTGTTAGTTTTTATCAAACAATTAAGATTAGATCAGAAGTCCTTTGTAATACAATTAAATGTCCTTCATATATAAACATACCATTAGACAAAATATAAATTCTTAACTTTATTTGATCGAAATGTAAGAATAAATGTATTAAACTTACTTTTCCATTTAGAAGCCCAAATCTTTTCCATTAACTATTTTAGTTTTATATATATTTTATTCAAAACTTCACATCTTTTTGTTAACACAATCAAACACAGCCTCACTGAATGTATGAAATCTAACCTTTACAAAACCCTATACATATATATGTGGTGATTGGTAACCTTCTAGATCTTTAACAAGCTGAATCCCCTCCAAAGAAAAAGTCACAGAAGCACAAATTCCCATCACACTAGATCGAATAACACAGACACATCTGAAAACCAGATAAGAAATGAATTCTAGGTAACAAAAAATTACACAAGCAAATGATGTAAAGAGATCCAATTAAGTACCAACAAAATACGAATCTAGAAATTACTATGAAACTCTGAATCATGTGAAATGCCCAGTAAGTACGCAAACAAAATAATTTTTAACTGTATGTGAATATCTATATATATAAATGGAGTTTGGAGAAAATTTCAAATTTTTTATCTAACCTGAGAAACTTAGTGTGACAAGGAAAAAATGACAGCTTTGAAAATTTTTAGAAACTTAAGAAAATGATTATTTTGCCTTTTGAAATCTAGTAAAATTTGGGACATGATAAAATTTGGTTAATATTAAATTGTATTTATAATTTCCTAAATCTAATTTTGTGAATGATAAATATAATTTCAAAAAATATTATTATATTTATTATTAGTTACCAACTATTTTTTATGGATAGTTTTAAGGATTATGTTCATTAAATTTAAAAAAATTTTAATATTTTGCATTGAATATATATAATATTATTTTTTCTGAAGTACAATGAAATTTATATAAAAATTTTGAACCCTAGTATTAAATTTTTAATATTATTTCCATAATTTCAAAGGGTAAATTTTATAATACCTCTTTGTGTTTTACAGTGTGACTACCTCGGCCTTCAACGCCTCGGTAAGCTCCATCGTCGTCAGTTCCCATTTCCGAGACTCCTCTTTCTCAGCATCGATCGAGACCAGTATCCCATCGTGCAACTCACTGCCCTCGAGTTCGCAGATACGTTGCTCAACCTCGTGAAGCTTGTCATGATGATCTCCAACGGTCAGCTCCACCCTGGCCAACCTGGTCTCGAATGATCCCATGACGCCCGCAGGCTGGTCCCTCGTGTTCCTCCGGCTCCGCCTCGGGACCTTGTTTTCAACCTCGAACTCAGCATCAGACGTATCGGTCGCCATCCCTCAAACGCAGCTCTGAGAGAAAGTCGACGTTTGCTCTTCAACTCAGTCTCCGCAAGGATCATACATTGTTTCTCCTTAACCCCCACTAACTCATTAAGGGACATTTGGTATGTAGACCGATGGGCTGGTCTTGCACCACTCACCTCATCGACACCATGATTGATCGTCCTACGAGGGGGTAGCCACTAAAAATACACAAAATACCTCATATATTACTATTGCATCAAAACCCCCTTGTGTTTGATTAACTTACACACAAAACACTCGTTTTCCATAGCCGATGTTTGATTGTAAATGTCCACCTAATTATGCAAGTTTTATATAAATAAGAATATCAAATATCTAAAATAGTATTTTTTTAATAAAAAATAATGAATTATTGATCGATTTTTTATTTTATAGTTTTTCTTTTTGTAAAATTTAATAGCAATTTGTCTCCAAAAAAATTACTAAATGTGTAACACAACGTTCAGCTCAAGTCAGAGTATTATCTCCATGCCACACCGGAAGACTCGTTTATTAACCAACGAACCTTACATTGTAGCGCTAAAGCTAAATACGCAACATAAGCAACTAATTAAATAGAAACTTAAAAGATAAAATGGACCGCCTTATCATATAAATAAATAAGGTTTGAGTGAAAACTATAAGCCAAAAATTTGTTCATAAAGTCTTAATTCTTAAAACATTAGTAGTAAATTCAAAAACATTGTAATAGATGACATAGTTATATTTTACCCAATGGATCATGCGACGTGGATGTATCATTTAAGCTTAGTGGGAGCACCATCATCTACAAAGGTAAATTAATACGGTATATGCCAAGACTCACATGCCCATATCAAAATAAAATTTCAAAAAATAGATTAAATGAAATTGAAAAAAATAGATAATTACAACTCACGCACACAAGTCTTTTAGTGTGTCCCTTAATCCTTCCGTCATTCTCAACTAATTGTGATGAACACATCACAAAGAAAACTCCATTAAGTCTTAATAGGGCTCACTCAACCCGGTTTACATACCTTATTGCTTCGCTTGACACTTCACAAAAATACACATAGCAAATATAGGTTCACAACCCTCAAAGAACTCCACAAATGTTACATGAGGGTTAGAGACCCAAAATACATGTAGATAACTTATTTATTAGTTTGTGAGGGTTGGATAACACGATCAAACCATCTACTCACATACATAACATAACAAGAGGGGATTGTACACAATTCATCTCTCCATTACATATGATGGTCTAAGGATCATTCCATCGTCAATGACGTGCACTTCGAAATCACACAAAAGGAAACTCGTCATCTCGATGCCCCGACTTAGTCCATTCGGGATATAGTTTGATGTTAGCTAGTTATTCTAAAATACTAGTATACCATCACGTATTTTCAAGGCACATAGGTGGAAGGCTACGCCTTATCATCCCATACGATTGATGATTTAATTTCAATTAACAGTTTGACCCAATACTCATTATACAATTAGGAAAATCTTAATAAAAATTAATTTCAACTCAAAATATAACATTTAGAAATATTTAACCAACTAGTCAATAAAGATATCGACTAAGAATCGTGCTTTGCAACATAAGTGAAAACTAAACACAAGTTTTTAAGTTTGCTCTTAAAACACTTTCACTTATCAACATTTTCATTTAATAGCTAAACAATAATGAAAATATTGACATTCAACAAATTCATTGAAAATCTCATATTCATTTGCCAGACAATCATTTTGACAATATGTCCATTCAAATAAACATAATCTAACTCAAAATATTATAATATTTAAAGATAATCATAGAATCTTCCCAAAAAAAGTCATAAACTAAGTTAGGACCACTACTAAAAATTGCTCTTTTGTAGCACTTCTATTGTCCGCAACAATAACTCTGTAATAAAAAGTACTTTTAGTTACCAAAAATATTGTAATAAAAAATATTATGTTTAGTCGACTTTTATTTTTTATTTGTTTCAATAATTCAACCGTAACAATCACAATGATAATGAAATACCATTGTAAATACATTTGTTACGCCTATAAACCGTAACTAAATGATAATTATGATAATTTTAAATTAAAATTTAAAAAAATTAATAAAATTATTTTTAAAAAAATTTAAAAAATAAAAAAATAAAAGTATTTTAGACCGTTGTAAATACATTTGTTACGCCTATAAACCGTAACTCAATTTCTCTCGCCTAACTCTCCTTCTATTATCGAACCCTCGTCGAAGCAAGCTCCGCCGTCTCCGGCGGTGAACTTCCGTTCACCAGATCCGGTCCACTGCCACTCCCACATCCTATCCTAGCCCCCGCTTCTATCTCTTGCCTCATTATCTATCTCGTGTCTATATGGTAGGTCGAGTCCGTTTAGTTACCATCGCAAGCTTGTGTTCGTTCTCTGACCATTTGCTACATGTAATGGCATCCCATCGTCGGCCCCCCAGGTTTTCCATCAGCCATTGCTTAGATTAAGCTATTCCCCGCTCAATCTCAGGTTGTCCCCATTGTTCTCCCTGTTTCATGGTTATCTCTCTTCTTCATTGTCGATGGTTTCTCGATGTGGGGATGGAGATGGATCAATTTTGGTAACATGTGGCTTATCTTTTTCTGTGTTCTTGCTTGATTATTGTGGATTCTTCATTGTTTGATTGTGGCTCGGTGTGATTTCAATTTCTGCTCTATTTGGTGGCGTTTTGTTTCGATGCTTCTGTGTTGGTGTTGTAGTTGGTTTGTGTATGGTTTGTCATTATAGAAAGAGGTGTTCTCAGCCATTGATGAATCATAAGGTTCACCTCGACCAAGCTTTGCCAATTTGTTCTAACCTCCACCACGCACACAATCAGTTCAACTAGTTGCATGTTTGAAATCGTGTGTTTGTTTCGCTATTTTGTGGTTTGAAGAATGCTACAAAACTGTGTTTTGTTAATTGAGGTTAATAAATGGATGAATAAGATGAAGAGGATGATAACACTCTTGATTTTGAAAGATAAATGAGTTTGTGAATTAACATATTTGGTTTTTTATTGTTGTTTAATCAATCTATCTATGAATCTAGGTCTTGAATATGTAGTTCAATGCTCTCAATTTACTATACACTATAGTGTGAGTGAAAGAAATCTAGATAAAGCGAAGAGTTTACTTGCAGTGTTTATTTAGCACTAAAGTAAAACTATTGGGAATCAATTTTGAAATAAAAACTGCTTTTCTTTTAATTTGATTTTCTAAATCTTGATGGAGGTTAGAGATTAAAACATAAGATTGGAATGAAGAATTAATGTTTTATGGGGGGCATATTTTAGAATTATGTTGCTGCTGGTAAGTGAAGGTTATTCATATTTGTGTAATTGTGTTATTACGGTATATAGTTGGAGGAAATGAAGTAGTTGTTGTTCCTTGCTCGCTAATATCAACATCGTGTGCAACCTCACTCAACCTCTCTCTTTTCTTAACAATCATGGCCATGATAAATGATCATAAGTTCATCAGCTTACCTCTGATCCAAAAACTGAATTATTTAGCACACAATTGGAGGTATACGGTGTATGTATATACATATACATATGTAATGGGTTTCTATGTACGTATGTATTTGTATTCATTAAAATGGTAGCATATACAACGATCTATATCTATGTAACTAGCAACGATATTTATTGGATTATGAATGAGCTTCATGCAAATCATCACTTCCTCTTGTATCAATGAAGATATCAATTTGAAACTTTCTTTTCATGTTCTAAAATAAGCTTTTCTTTCTGATGTTCCACTATGTCATAATGTTAATAAGCTTATACTCTTGTCTGATTGTTAGATTTTGTTCTTTTTTAACAACCAATCACTGCGTTTCTGTGAGCCCTATGTTTTATTAATTGAAAAACCTTGGGCAATGTTCTGGCAACTTCTCTGTATTTGATTGATTATTGTATCTTATGTGGTTAGATTGTTCCTTTGATGAATGTGGTACTCCATCCTCCGATAGCATGATGGCAGTCGGTTTCGTCCTCCGTATATTTATACTTTTGTCTTATATCCTTACCATTTTGTCCCCCATGTTTTACTATCAATTGAATTGTAAGTTCACGCACCATCATGATTATTGTTGTTTATTATTTGACCATATTTGCTTGTTTGAACTAGTTTATGTAGGCAACCAATACTTATAGTAGTCTTTGTTTTGATCCCTTGTTCATCATATCAAGCCTTACAAATCTTTAGTTTATTATAAGATAGATGTTGGGTATATTTTTTGTGTAGAATTTGCTTATGCCTGGGCATCAAACTTACATTTCAAATAGTTTGCAATAGAACAATTGTAAGGACAAAGATATTAAGGGTTTATATTTTTTCTCCCACAATGTGGAAAACTTGCCATTACGAATGGCCATAGGAATTTAGTCATACTACCTTCAAGAGATTTCCCTACATGGAAAATATCTAAACCAATTACATATATACATACAGCTGTACATATAAGCATTGCAATAAAGTTATGCATATATATGTAAAGACTTCACTCTATTCCTGCTGAATCATGTTCCCCTCTCTCTTTTCCTCTTTCAGACTTGTGAGTTGAGGGGCAAAAGAGAAAGGAGAAAGGACAAGCTGTATGCTACTGCTACCATAACATACCAATCTAGGTAATCCGACAGGTACTTCTTAAGAAGATTTCTTTTTTTTGAGAGGCAAGAGTGCTGAGAAGAATTGCAAGTGGTGATTAGTTTCTTTCTTTTTACTGTTATACACAAAAGTGATTCACATATTATCAATATTTATCTATATATCCAATGTCAAATCTAGGTTGGGGTTGAACTAACTTATGGAATCGAATTATTATCCAACCGCCAGTCTTGGTCCTATCAACAAGAAAACCTTTGTAATCCACAACAAATGCCACTATCAAACTTATCTATGCTGCACCATCTGCAGCCTGCAATATTTATACATAGATTGTTAGATAAGGTTGTTCTAATGAATAAGCTATTTCAAGAATATATATTATGATGATGGTGTATTTAAAGGGTTAGTTAACTACTAACCATAAAGGTAGGTTTTCTGCTTCTTGCTTGCTTTGTTGTGTGCAATAGATTTTGGTTTCTTTGGGTTAGGCTCAGTCAACTTAAGTGGGAAAGAGATGATGAAGAAGAGAGAAGATGGAGCAGTTTTAGTTGCAGGCTGGTTTAGTAAATATTATTGCTGGAGGCTGTTCTCTACTTGATTACATTATATTAATATAGTCGCAATTATGTAACTACTAGATTGTTAATTGCGTCTAGTTAGTCTAAATTAGCATGTTCCCATTAATTGTTAAATTGCAATTTTTGTTACTGCAATATTGATTATGTTTGTTATTGTTGTTTGTTTAAATTATATTTGGATAAGTGCTCATTGACTAATTATTTTGCTAGATGATTAATCTTGTTTTTATTTATATTAGTATAGGGGCTGTTCGTGGATATTTATTTTATTATTTGGCGTAACTTAATAGTGGTAAGTAGTTGGATGGCACATATTGGGATTGAGATTGGTATTGGATGGCATCGGAAAATTTGTTGGCATCTGCTGATATTGTTGTAGGGACTTTTATTTGGGTATCAAGTAGTTGTATGGTCGAATTTTCTATGTAGAGCTTGATTGGTGGTTATTTGTTGCCATAGGAGATATCTTATTTTTCTTGCTGAAGGATTTTCCCCGTATTGTATAATTTTAGTTGTATGGACTGATATGAATTATGATTGTGGTGGTTTATAAATGTTGTTTTATCAGTGTTGGGAGAGTTGTTTCGTAGTTTATTGTTGTGTGGTTTATCTTCCTAATGTTTGGTGGTCAGTCTTCTTGACTAATGCTTTCGGTTGTAGACATTGCTATATTCATATTTAAGATAGTGTCCATAGATCAAACTGAAGGATAACTTTTATTTTATTATGAAGTTTCCATTGCTATCATTACTTGATGTAATTATATCTTTTATTATATTCATTCATTTTGGTTAGAGATATCATATTTCCTAATATTAGCTTTGGTTTTACATTTTTATATAGGTGATACCCTAGCTATTGTCAAGGCATTTGTTACCGTTGTTACAGTCCCGGTGACCGTACTTATTCTCCCAAGTAATGCCGGAGTGAAATGCTCGATGAGGTACTCGACGAAGAAAACATCAAGTGGACTTACAAGGTTGTACAATTTCTTTAAAAATGTTTATTCTTTTGGGAATTAAATTACTTTAGATGCTGATATAATTCCTATATATCATTGGAAACACGTTGCAGTTGGTTGACCGCCTTTGATTGCTTTATTTGTGATTTTGCACTCGATGAGCTTGGTCGTTCATAGTTGTATTTGTTAGTCGACCTTAGGATTGTGCAATTTGATACCATATTTATTTATTTCACGTATTACTTTTGAATTTGGGGATCAAGTGTTAGCAAGTTGTTTGGTTGTTATGGTGTATGGCATGGTGACTTTTGAAGATGTTTTAAAGTACGGTTAACATCTAGTATTCTATTTTTGACACGAACATAAATGTTGTTGGATTGATGTCATTGTGCATATATGAAAAAGGATTTCAGATTAATTATGATAATATTATGTTCTAAATTATTTGTCATGCAAATTGATCAATAAAAAAATTAACGATTGGATTTTATTCGTGGCGACAAAATCCTTATTTGAGACAGACACCTTTTGTAGCGGATTTTTTATTACGGACAATGGCTGGTACAAAAAGTGTTGTACGTTTGCATTAAATTTCTATCGAATTTTTCGTTGCGGAAAAATTTTGCAACAAACAGTTCTCTGACAGGACACTACTTTTGTAACGCAATTTTTTGTTACGGACGAAATTGCAACAAAAAGTTTTCTAGCAAGATTCCATATTTGTACCGCATTTTTCGTTTCGAAAATATGTCCTAACAAATAGTTCTCTGACAGGATTTAACTTTTGTTCCAAATATTTTGTTACGGACATATGTTGTTCCAAAAACATGATCGATGTTTTTGTTACGTACAAGAAACGCAACAAATACAATAAACACGTGCTTATTTTGAGGGTTGACCGCCACTTATTTGTTACGGAATTTGTTGCAACCTAGACTTTTTGTACCGCGATTTTTTGTAGCGGTCAAAATCCGTAACAGAGTTGACACAAAAGGCTATTTTGTACAAAAATTGGATTTTCGTGTAGTGGACAAAACTATGGTTTCAACAATTTTCAACTTAAAACACCATAGTAGAAGAAGAAACCAAGAAGAGAAGCTTTAATGGAGAAAACTTTCAAAAAAAGGAGGGAGTTGGGCACGACTGGAGCTGTAGGAGAAGAAAGCTGAAACTTAATCCGGTTGTTCTCTATCGTTTTCTTTTATGAAAATAGATATTAGTTTATTTCTTTTATTTTATCCAAAACATAATTTACCCCTAAACTCTAATCCAATTTACCTATTTTTTTACGTCAAAGCCCAAAATAAATTTCAGTCCAAAAGAAAATAGTTTAACTCTGTCTCAAACTCCGACAAGTTCTCGCAAATTTCTGGTAATTTATTTTGCTGGGTATTATACTTATAGATTATTTTTTTTATTAATTATTATCTTCTATTTCGTTATTAATTATTTTACATAATAAATCTATAATATAATTTAGGTATTTTTTATTCAGATGTATGAATTTAGGTTTATCTTTAGAATTTTGTTATTTATATTTATTGCATATATTGAATCTATGTTTATCTCTCTTTTTAAAAATTAATTTATTATTATTATCAATAGTAATTTATTACTTTATTTTGGATTTGGATTTCTTAAATAGTAAAATTTTGATTTGGAATATTTATTTGATGTTGTTATGAAATCAATGGAAAAAAAAAAAAACCCAAAAAAAATTCTTTAATCCATAAATAAGTGAAAAACTAAAGAGACACCCTTATGTAGTTTCTGTAAATTTATACATGGAAGGATAGAGATGAAAAGAATTCCACTAATAAAATAAGGTCTCAAATACAATTTGTCCCCAAAAATCACCATAAATCAATAAAAAAAAATAAAACAAGATAAGACCGAATTTCCTTTTTGAAAATTCCAAAAAAAACAACCGCTTCTCTTAATTGAAATAAATAGCACCAACCAAAAACAATCATACTACGTCGTCAGCGGTTTTATGCTTCCTTTCTTGGATTTCACGGCTGTAATTAATTAGGTTTACGGGTTAATTATGGGGCTTGAAAAATATGTTTAATTTCAAGTTATAAAATAATAAATCTGCAGCTTCACCTGAAATTATCAAACTTTTAAAAAACAAAAATCCACAATGCCACCTCCTCCAATGCCCCTTGGGGGACTAACATACTGCATCACTCGATCAAGTCTAAGAAGCGTCTGAATTCGGACACCACCAATAGTTTTATTTTCATATCCACTGAATTATCTACATTGGAGTTATTTTTAAAATTTTCTATTGCAGGCAAAATAAATAATAAATAAATAAAAATCTGCCCGATTTATTTATCTCCTCTTATGGCCAAGACGATAAGCCACAAACGAGTATTGTTTGAATCATGATTTGATGGAAAATTTGTGAAAACTAACGCAGAACCTATAACAATGCTGGCTTGAAGTAAATAGAGACTCTTTACCAAATTTTCATCCATCGCAACCAAAAGACCACTATAAACCGGTAGAATTCCTCCGGCACACGCCGAAGGAAATAAGATTTTTATTCAACTCTGGCACAAATCAAACATTAGTCAATGTACTCACAATAACATCATGAATCTTTATTCAAATATTTCCTATTTCAGCCACCTTACAAACTATATCATTCCCTATCGATATAACTACACCTTCAACTGGATGTTACACGAAAAACCAATCTATGTTAGAACACATATGATAGGAGCTATCCAAATTAAATACCCAACTGCCATTAACTAACCCATTTGATACTGGAAGAAATTTTTCATATTCTATATTTTCCTTGGCAAAGCAAACCGAATGATTAGCGGTTGAGGAGTCGGTAATACTTTTCTTTCCTCTAAGTTTTGGACATTTATCTTTCAAGTGAGCTTCCTCTTTGAAGTAATGACAATAATTCCTACTGACTCTAGATCTGCCTTTGTTATTCGTCGAACTTGATCCACCTCAAGCAACAAAACCATCAGTTTGATCATCAGTAAAGTTTTCAGACACCTTCTGCTTTAATTCCTTAGAACTGAACGACGTTTTTACATTTTCTAAGAAAGAATGTGACGACTATATGATATTGTACCAACAAAATTTTCAAACGAACAATGTAAAGAACATAACATAATCAATACCTTTTTCTTTATCATCAATATTCTTCAAAGACATAATAATATATTCGAAATCAAATTGATGATTCATAATCGGCGTACCTTTTTCATACAAAAAGTGTAGAACTATTACTTCAAATAAGATCGTATAGTCAATGACTTCATCATATATAATGCTTCCGATCTGGTCCACAAAATTTTTGGCGATTTCTTATTTGCGAAAGTGCACAAAATATCATCACAATAAACCTCTGCATTTAATATTTCTAGGCTGTTTTTTTTTTTTTTTTTTGATATAGAGATATCATAAATTAGAAGTGCACAATAGCTTTCCTACCAATTCATAACATATATTTTATTTATTAAAAAATACATCATATAATAATTTTTCATCCCCATTTTCCATTCCCAATTTTTCCACAAATTCCTTGCACCCAATGTTACTCCCAATACCTTTTTCTTACTGTGCAAATGAAATCTCCCACGCATCTTTAACTGAAGGTCCTATGAACGACAATATCATAAATTCCATTAATTTGGAGATCAACCCCAATGCCGCGTACAACAACATGAAAACTTGGAATTTCCCAAACCTTACCACGGAAAGCTCTTCGTCCAGTGTATAAACATGCCCGACGCTACCACTCTCCATCCCTTCATGATATTCCAAAATCATAAATTTGAAAACAGGACAACAATCATCGGTTACTACGTCTGTAATTAAAAGAAAGTGAGTAAATTAGTGTCTTTTCAAGATCAGTATAACTACCGTGCTTGTGGGGCCTGCGCTTAGCTCGATTAGTCATCGAATTTGTCTGAATGGAACTGCGGGGGAAAGATAGGATGATAAAACAGATGGATATGTAGTTTGAAAGATCCATTAATTAATAGCAGTGGGTGATTAAATCCAATGAGACAATATATATAAAGTATGTACTTAAAAGATCATTTGTTACTCAATTTCATATACACTAAAAAAGTTGATCTAGATCTTGTAAAATTTGATACTTATATAGTGAAATGGAGACACTATGAATTTAGTGTGCAGCACATGTGAATCATGAACCATATATTTGCATGCTTTGCATATATTCATATATTGAATACAGAAAAATATATATATATATTAAAATGCTTCATATATTTGTATACGTTGCATACAATTTTCAATTTTTTTTTATTGAAATTTTAACCCTAAACCCAAAACAGCAAACAAATACACTTATTGATTAATTAAAATTATTATTTTTTGAATCATGTAAAAAATTATTAGTATTTTTTGTTGTATTTTTTCAACAATAAAAAAAGTAAAATCCGAAAATAGGAAATTATCTTCGAATTTGATATAATTAGTGTCTCAGATTAGGAATCTCTACACACTGTAGGATACATAAATAGAATAGGAAAATATAAAATAAAGGCTGGATGTCGATTGAAGATGGTTTCTTAGGTCAGGAACAGACCTATTTAAAACCCTTTAAAGAAACGGTTTGAACCGCCGTCTGGTCGGTTACAGCAACTGCTGTCAACCGCCCAGAAAGTCATCTTCTGTCGACGCGTGTGTTAACTGACTCACCAACCGCTCGCGCTAGTTACAGCACTCAACTGTCTCGGCCGACTGCCTTCCGACCGCCTCTGAAGACCTCACCGCCTTAAATGGGCGGCTGGTCCCGACCGACTACTCAACCGCCCAGATAATAACCTCTGGCTTCTAAGATAGGTCGCTGGATCAAACGACTCATCGGCCGCCCCATAAAGCGACCACCATCTGATTTCTCCAATCGGCTGAACAACGAATCATCCAGACGATTTAATGGTCGCCCCAACCAAGCGACTGAACTACTGTTTACTTAAGTAGGCGACCAATTAACAGACCCTATTTCGACCGACCTCAGTTTCAGCCGACCTTGTTTGCCCGACTTCCTGTTTCGACCGACCTCAGTATCAGCCGTCCTTCTTCACCCGACTTCCTGTTTCGACCGACCTCAGTACCAGCCGACCTTCTTCGCCTGACTTCCTCTTTCGATTATATGTTATTTGGATTGCACTAAGTGTAGCTATTGAGCTATATCAACAAGAGTGTTTAAGATACAATTAACTAATTAACTCGATATTGAGCTATATTAAATATATATTATTTGGATTTGTCAGAGCATGGCATATCACTTAGCCACATGCGCGAGTAAAATATTATTTTTTCTAGTACGAAAAAATAAATAATATTAGCCCAAAAAAGTCCACACAGGCATGGTCCGTCATGCATGATATAGTCCAAATGCATGCATAATTATTTGAAATTCAAAAATTATATTCATGACCAAAATTAATCTGCTGTTTGTGGCAAGACGTTATGGATATTTACTAGTCGTCCGTTACCTACGGTTTTGGTTCGGACATTGATTGTCTCACATGATGATAGTGACTATAAGCGGCCCTCTCCTCACTTATTTAAAGCACACTACAAGCAAGCTTCTCCCACTCTTCCTCTCCTTGTCCATTTCCCGTTGGGATATGAAGTCTGATCTTTTTATGCCTAATGTCGTCCATTTTCGGTTAATGGGGAAGATTTTTCATCATTCTATAACTGTATTTCATATAGCATTAGGAGTTGTATCTGAGCTAGATTCTCAAAATGCCGAATACTCGCGCAGTTTATGTCATTATGCTGAACCATTTGTTAGTGAGTTCTATGACTTTTGGTAAGAAATTAGTGGTAATGCGTCCCAGTTTCATCCACGTGATGCTTATTCTTCATCTATCAAACGTTCTGCTTTACGACTCATGCATAAATTCATTGCCTATAATTTAACTGGTAGAAAGGATGGTCCAGGTGTGATTTCTAAAGTTGAGTTATATATGTTATGGGGCATGCCTCGCGGCATCAGAATAAACCTTCCCTTTTCGTTGGACGATAGATTTTCTCGTGTGCTTTCTACTAAAGGCGGCAACCTCATTCATGGCTCTTACATCACTCACCTTGCCCTTAACCTTGGTCTTATTTCTGATGTTTTTAATGAGTATCTTACTTCTTTTTCTCTTCACAGGGCTTGCTCGATGATGCCACTGGATATCCCCTGTCTAAAGGAAGTGAAATTGGTTACAGACTCCTACGGGACTCGGTTCTTCGCAGCCACACTGGTCCGAGGATCTCCACCTTCTCCAGACCTCCCTGCCCTTGATTCTGATGCACCCGCATCTCCCTCTCATGACTTCCAGACACAATTTGATCACTTGCGAGCTGCACTCGGGCACCAGCAAACTGAACTTTCCTCCCTCCGAGCTGAGAATGCGCGTATCGCACTGAAGTGACAGCAACCCTCTCGGAGCTAAAGCTAATGATCCAGTGACTCATTCCCCGCACCGATTGAAATCGGCTTGTCAAACCAGGGAAGCATTACTCTCCCCTTCTCTTCATTCCATTTTCATTTTTCTTTCTTTACATTGAGGGCAATGCATATTTTAGGTGTGGGCAGAGGAGTTTTGCAAATTTTTGGGCAAAATTTTCAATTATTTTTGCTACTTTTTATGCTTGATTTGTTGTCATTTCGCATGTTTTTGAGATTTTTCTGAAGTGAGTCAAAGGTGGTTTGTGTGATAGGTTAGTCTGTCATGACTAATGACATTTGATTGGTGATATGTTGAGTCAAGTCGACGTTTGAACCATGTTAGATTTGAGCCTATCTTCCAAAAGTTACATTAGAAAATAAATTGCATACATTCAAGCTTTTGGAAATTTCTTTCATTTGCGATTTGTAGTGCTCAATTAGATGACCTAGAACTTGAGTGATTATGCATGTTGAACTTGCAACTATCGAGTCTTGCATTTTGAAAATGATAAGGGCATTAGGTAACCCCATTAAACCTTTCTTTATTACCCAGCACAATATACTCCCCTAGCTAGCCCATTTGAGCCTTCTTAGCCTATTTTTTCTTTTATAATAACCTGTCTTTTAGCCTCATGCCCTTCTTTTGATGAAGCCTTCTCCGATTTGAACCCTATGTTAGAAAGAATTACTTTAAGTCCATGTTGTGATGCACTTTATTTATTTGGCACTAGTTAGAAATGAAATTTGGGTACGAATAAGTCATAGTATGAAGGAATAATTATTGCTACTGAAAGTATAAATATATATATATAGATAAAATCCAAAAAAAAAATAAAGAAAAGAAAAAGAAACTAAAAAATAATAGTAAAAGAATCATCTTTATGAAGGATTTCATTGTTTATGCCGATTTGTTTTTCATGTGCTAGCATCGTGTTCGTATTGTGTTATTTTCTGACATAGTTAGCCGTTGCTTATCCTTTTCCTACCCCTCACCATAAGCCCCGCTACAACCCTTATTGAAAATCCCTTTGATTCTTTATGTTAGATTCGAATACTTTAAGTAAGGGAGATTTGATTTTTACTCAAGCCTATAGGATAATGTTTTGTTGCGGAACCTGAGCGTTGAGCCAATCATACATTCATTCATTCATAGAGCATGTGCGAATACACTTTATCTTGGGAGGGTGACTTGGCTTGATGTGTTGGATTTTGGATTGAATTGGTTGTGTTGGATTCTCTTGTCATATTGAGTCGGTTGTGATTTCTTTGGCTTATTTCAAATCTATGTTTGAGGGCAAGCATGATCTGGGTGTGGGGATATTTGATAGTTAGAAATCACATGTGTTAAATGTTCATATTATATGCGATATCTAAATGATTTTTATTGGATTCTACCTAATTTATATGTGTATTGTTTATATGCTACGTGCAGAGGGCAAATATCAAATTTGGCGTAATTGGCAGAAAAAGTAAAGAAAAATTCAAATTTGCACCGCCTAGTTAGTCATGGCCATGAATAACTGTACGCTTCTGACATGGGAATTTAATTAAAGGCCCAAAAGCCCAACTACAAAATAATTAGGACAAAAATTAAATAAAAGGGGGAGGAATCACACGTTTGAAGTATAGAGAACGGCCAGAGCAGGTACGCACAGGAGCAGGAGACTGATAAACTCAAAGATCGCGCAGGAGCAAATCAACAGAGAAGATTTCTCCTCCCGCTATGACTTTATATTTCCCTATTGTTATTTGTTATTTGATTATGGAGTAGATACTTTTCTGGTCTGAGGGGTGATAATGTTTTGGTTCTTTTGTTTTGGAGATTCTTAATTTTATTTATAAAACTTCTTTTTTGATTATCAATATTTGTCTAATTCTGAGAATAAAATTTGTGATTTTTAGATTGATTGAATATTTTGGTACCGATATTTAAATTAGTCTGATAATCTAAAGTCAATTCAGGTAAGATATCCATAATTGTATTCGCACTTGAATAGGTAACAACCGGGTTGAATAGTTCCTTCCCAGGGTTAGACAATCAATTCTAATTGCTCCTCTTGTTTTGAATTGGGTTTTTCTAGATTAGAATGCGATTAGGCAATATTTTTTATGGGTGCACCTAGGTTTATTTGCTTAATTAGGCGTAGTTAATGGCCGTACCTTAATTAACTACATTGTAAGGAAAATTTGGTTGTAAGAGCTTGTTGATAACTATAACTAATTTATTGATACTTTAATAAGAACTAACTTTATTGAATCAATGATAAAATACGAGTGCCATAATTGCATCATCCCTTGAGTCAGACATCCCTTAATTTAATTGTTTTCTTATTTTATTGTCATTAGATAATAAAAGAAAATTCTCTCCAATTATTTACTGCATTAGAACACGAAAGAGTGAATCACACAATCCCTATGGAGACGATCCTTCCCCCGTATTACATTAAATTGTGATCACGGAATAGATGAAATATTTGATTGACCGCGCGACAGGTCAATCCAGTGCATTTTTGTGTCTTGTGAAAAAAACCAGATATTAAGACGCATACCAAGCTAAAGAAATTCTTGAAGTAAGTCACACCGACAGTTGCGGGCCAATTACTCAAAATTCATGCAGTGGTAAAAGGTACTTTATCTCATTCATCGATGATTTCTCACGAAAAACTTGGGTTTACTTTCTGAAGGATAAGGCTGAAACTTTTGGAGTGTTCGTGAAGTTCAAAGCTTTGGTGGAAAAATCAACCGGAGAAGTTATCAAGTCACTAAGGTCCGATAGAGGAGGCGAGTACAATTCCAGGGAGTTTAAAAACTACTGTGATGAACATGGTATAAGAAGATTCCTAACCGCACTCTACTCTCCTCAACAAAATGGCATCGCGGAAAGGAAGAACTGGACAATACTCAACATGGTTTGATCAATGTTGAAAAGCAAGAAGTTGGCGAAGAAACTCTTGGCAGAGGCTGTGCGGTGTGCGGTGTACGTGCAGAACCGTTTTGCCCTCACTCAAAGCTAGAAAATTCAACACCGCAAGACGCTTGGAGTGGTAAAAAGCCGACAAAGTCACACTTCAAAGTGTTTGATTGTATTGCGCATGCACATATTCTGGATCAGCAGAGAACATAGCTGGAAGATAAGAGCAAGAAATACGTTTTCATTGGTTATGATGAGGAAACAAAAGGCTACAAGCTGCTTGATCCGAAAAATGAGAAAATTATAGTGAGTCGGGATGTACAATTTGACGAGAAAGTTATAATGAGAAAATGTTAAGGAAAAGACACAAAATGTTCGTCACATATAAATCCCGAAAAATATTTCAGCTCCGGAAAGTATTGATTATGAGGATGAACCAAGGCATCCAAGGTGGAGGTCGTTGCAGGATTTGTATGACTCGTCAAATGAGGTACATCTTTCTTGTCTACTAGTTGATGCCGAGAACATTAGTTTTGAGGAGGCTGTGAAGGATGAGAATTGGCGAATAGCCATGGATGAAGAAATTCACGCCATTGAACGCAATATAACTTGGGAGCTGATGGAATTGCCGAAAGGTGGACAGCCCATAAGGGTAAAATGGATTTTCAAGAAAAGCTGAATGCGAATGGTGAGATCGAAAGGCACAAGGCACGGCTCGTGCCTAAAGGATATAAACAAAAGGCGGGAATCGATTATGATGAAGTGTTCGCGCCAGTTGCAAGGATGGAAACAATTGGCTTGTTAATTGCGCATGCTGCCCAATTCGAATGGCTAATATTTCATATGGACGTCAAATCTGCATTTTTAAATGGTGTGCTTAAAGAAGATGTGTACCTCGAACAACCTCCCGGATACATTGAAGTTGGCTGCGAGCACAAGGTGTTGAAACGAAAAAACGCAATTTACGGGCTCAAGCAAGCACCATGGGCATGGAATGCTTGTATCGACAGCTGTTTCAAGGAGAATGGGTTCCATCAATGTCCATTCGAGCATGCACTCTACGTGAAGAAGAAGCAAGGGGGCTTGTTATTCGTCCTCTCTATGTGAACGATCTCATTTTTTTGGGAAACAATGTCAAGATGATAGAGGAGTTCAAGAAAGCAATGTTTCGTGAATTTGAGATGACAGATCTTGAAAAGATGAAATATTTTCTTGGGTTAGAGATACAACAAAGTGAGATGGGTATTTTTTTTTTCGCAGGAAGCATATGGTAAAGAAATTTTGAAAAGGAGCACTATGGCGAACGGCAATCCGGTATCAACGCCGATGGAACCGGGCATGAAGCTTTGTAAGTACGTAGATGAAGACCGAGTCGATGAATGCTTGTACCGAAGTTTGGTGGGAAGTCTTCATTATCTCACTTGCACGAGGCCAAATTTGAAGATGAGTGTTGGAATTGTGAGTACATTCCCGGAGGAACCAAGATACTCGCATTGGAAGGCATTAAAGAGGATTATACGATATATTCGTCGAACAGAATCAGTCGGTTTTTTGTATTCCAAGACGGAAGAATTTAAGATGTTGGGATATTCGGATAGCGATTGGGGTGGGGATGTTGACGAACGGAAAAGCACAGCATGATATGTATTTTTAATGGGAAAAACAGGTTTCGCATGGAAATCAAAGAAAGAACCAATTGTTGCGCTCTCCACATGTGAAGCCGAATATGTGGCAGCGTCGTGGTGTGTCTGTCATGCAATTTGGGTGAGGAATCTGCTGGGAGAGTTAGGACAAGAGCAGTGTGAACCAATTGAAATCCGCATTGATAACAAATCGGCTACTGCGCTGGGAAAGCATCCGGTGAACCATGAACGAAGTATAGACATATGGTTTCATTTCATCCGAGACAAGATTAAGGATGGAGCTGTTAAACCGGAGCATGTTGCAAGTTGTGACCAAGCAGCGGACGTTTTCACCAAACCCTCTGCGCGCATAGATTTTTGAAAAGTGCAAAATGATGATCGGGACGAAGGATTCAAAGAAATTAAATTTAAGAGGGGGTGTTGAGAATAAATTTAATTAATGGTTGTGGGGTTAGCGGTGTTGAGGTTACGGGTTGTCTGAATTTCCTATTGACTAGCAATTAAATTGTATTTATATTTTGTAACTTCTTGGTTTTAATCTCCTATTAATTAGATGCCTTGATGATGGAATGAAAGAACAGAGTTTGAAAAAAAAAAAAGCGGAACATCCATAAAAGATTTCTTCAATCCAGTACATTTTTGTGTCTTGTGTAAAGAACAAAATAGCTGGGAATTAACTGAAGATTTCATCACTCTGGAGTTGGCAAAACACCAATACCAATATTAATTAATATTGTTTCTTGATGCCCGAAGAGTTGGCTGATTCTGCCTGCATGCTGTCCCTGCCAGATTAATTTAGCCCTTCAGGTTCCCAGTCACTCCCCTTGGCGCTCCTTTATATACATGTGGGACATAAAATAAACAGCAACAACATAAAACAATAATACTATAAAATAAAATATAAAACGGAGTTTTCGATGTTTATATATGTATAGTACTGTCATGGCAATACAATCTTGATGTGGAAAACAATTTAACATGCATTTGTAATGGTGGAAGAACCAAAACCATCCAAGCTTTGTTCCAGCCAAGAAACATCCAAGACAGCCAAGAAAGTTTTTGGGGGAGATTTAGAACTTGTATCCATCATGATCGTGTTTTTGTTTTGTTGTTGTTGTTGTTGTTGTTGTTTTTTACTTTTTGGGTACCACCATAATTCGAATAATTTCTAAAAGAATAAAAGATCTTAATTCGACCTTGTTAATTTAGATATGAAACAATAATTACATATATAATCTGCGCTCAATAAAATTCTTCCAAAGTTTAAATATTCCTCCAACTTTCACAATCATTGATGCAATGAAATAAGAGACTATCAAGTCCAAAACCATCAACCTCTACAGATTCCGTTCCCTGCAAAACCGATAAAAAAAGGATTACAACATGAAATCAAGTAAAAGATGCATCAGAAAATATATAGACCTATTTATGGCTTACCTCATGTAACCCTCAAATCTTCAATAAAACAGTCACATAAAATAAACGTTGCCACTTCCTTTAGGGATTTAAACTTCCTCGTCACACCAGCGTGGATGTAATACTGAAATAGTTTTAACTAATTTAACAACCAGACAAACTACTATGTATGATATTTATATTTCAATTACGTAAAAAGCATGTGTAGTAAGATAGGTACCTTATCCCGCCGTTCCGAATAGTTGTACTTTCTTTGCTCTACTACCCAATTGCCCAGTCGTTTATGTAACAGAAGCCCACTCCTTGGATGGATGTGGGTTAGGTTAAATACTCGAACCACAGGCAACGTGGTAATTTGCTCCCCCAATGTGAGAATTCTCATTGTCACTTCATTTTCATGTACTTTAGATTGATATCTTGTAATCCTCCCGGAATCAACCTATTGAAACATTATTAGAAAATTAAACTTTTACATATTATATGCAATTGTGTGCATACCTCGTGCAATTCTAATATGTAGCAATTTAAATTTTCTTGGAGAAGTCTAAAAAATATCCTCCATGTCTTCTCCGGGGTGGTTGTCGATAAACGGTGTGAATTCCTTTGAAGGATGTTGTTGATTAAAGAGAAATCACTTTGTTCCTAAGAAATAAATTTCCACTGGTAATTAGAAATTTAATACAACTGAAAAGAATGAAGCAAATCAAATTAAGTATGATATTTTTGCAGTTGCTAACATTATAGTTGAAAAGTATATAACATGATTGGAATTTTCTTCGATATTGTCACTGTCTAACAAAGGTAAAAAGTTCAAGTTTGACAAAATTTTGTTTCATATCTAATAAAGATCATTTTAGCTTTTTCGGAGTGTACTTGTTCAATGACTTCGACAAACACATACGCACACAAAACATTGGTGTTTCATATGAATTATGTTTTCAAAGGAAGTGTTTTGAATTGTTACGAGAGTAACCTGGAAAGGTGTATGCATTCGACATAATATAGATAAGATTACATACCGGTGGTTCAACAACTTGTGTTAGGTAAGTATATGAAATCGGTTGCGGACAAGGTGGCGTACTAGAAACACTTGAAGTCATGTTTACTCCTGTATTCTGTAACACATGAGTATAGACATATTTATGCCATGTGAATTCTCAATGCATAAAAAACTTGCCACTTTCGATAGCTTACGAAGGAAAATGGGTAAGTGAATCAAGTTTATAATGGAGTGATATCAAAAGGTAGACTCAATCTATAACTGGACATGGTAAACTCATTTATCAAATGTGAAATGAAATTTAGTTTTCGTAAGTCGTTGAATCCAAAAATGAGATGCAAGCATCAGACTTGAAAAAAGCACAATCAGTATATCATTTATATGAACCAAATTTTCACATAAAGCATTTAGTAAGGTAACCCATAGATAAAAATAATAAAATTTAATGAGATGCAAGCAAGCCACATGCCGCAATTCCTTAACTCAACTTAAAAGACGTGCAAGCTACTGTAAGATGAGGATAGCAGTACAAATGGCACAGCATTTTGGTTGTGACTATACCTTTTTCAATTTAAACTCTAGTGCCACGTTCTTGTAACAAAATCTGCAACGTTTCCAAAAACATAGATTGTTAGTTTTTATCAAACAATTAAGATTAGATCATAGTCCTTTGTAATACGATTAAATGTCCGATATATTTAAAGGTACCCTTCGAGATAATATAAATTCTTAACTTTATTTGATCGAGATGTAAGAATAAATGTATTAAACCTACTTTTACATTTAGAAGGCCAAATCTTTTCCGTTAACTATTTTTAGTTTTATATATTATTTTCAAAACTTCGCATCTTTTTGCAATGCAATCCAACACAACCTCACTGAATGTATGAAATCTAACCTTTACTACTAGATTTTCAACAAGCTGAATCCCCTCCCAAAAAAAGTTACACATACACAAATTCCCATCACACTGATCGGAATAACACAAACACATTTTAAAACTAAAAAAGTAAATGAATTCTAGGTAACACAAAATTACACATACAAGTGATGTAAAGAGATCTTAAGTAACAAAAAAATACAAAAATTACTTTGAATCTCTGAATGGTGTTAAATGCCAACACACACAAATTAATTTTTAACTTTCTGTGGAGTTCGGAGAAAATTTCAACTTTTTGATCTAACCTGAAAAACTTGAATGTGACAAGGAAGCAAAAATGACCGTTTTTAAATTTTTTAGAAACTTAAGAAAAATGACTATTTTGCATTTTGAAACCTAGAAAAATTTGGGACATGATAAAATTTGGTTAATATTGAATTGTATTTACAATTCCCTAAATCTAATTATGTGAATGATAAATATAATTACAAAAATAAAATCATTATATTTATTATTAGTTACCAACTATTTTTTATGGATAGTTTTGAGGATTATGTTCATTAAATTTAAAAAACTTTTAAGATTTTGCATTGAATATATATAATATTATTTTTTCTGAAGTACATTGAAATTTATATAAAAGTTTTGAACACTAGTATTAAATTTTAAATATTATTTCCATAATTTCAAAGGATAAATTTTATAATACCTCTTTGTGTTTTTACTAAAAATGCACAAAATTCCTCATATATTACTTATTGCATAAAAACCCCCTTGCGTTAAATTTGCATTAAATTAAAGCCGATGTTTGATTGTAAACGTCCACCTAATTATGCAAGTTGTATATAAATAAAATGTCAAAGAACTAAAATAGTATATAAATTCTTTTTAATAAAGATTAATACATTATTGATCAATTATTTATTTTATAGTTTTTTTTTTGGTAAATTTTAATAACAATTTGGCTCCAAAAACTCACTAAATGTGCAACACCCCGGTCGGCTCAAGTTGGAGTATTACCGTTACGCCACACTAGAAGGTTCGTTTATTAACCAACGAACCATATGTTGTAGCGGTAAGGCTAATATACCCAACACAAGCAACCAAATAAAAAGAGAATTAACGCGACAATTGTGTAAGCACAATGAATCAAAGGTAAATTAATACGGTATATGCAAAGACTCACATGCCAATATCACATAATAATTTCGAAAAATAGATTAAATTAAATTGCAACACGATGACAACTTACTGTCTCCCTTATATCTATCTTTTATTCTCAAATAATTGTGATGAACACATCACAAACAAACTCCATTAGGCCTTAATTAGGGCCGACTCAACCTGTTTTACATACCTTATTGCTTCACTTGACACATCACACAAATACACATCGCAAATATAGGTTCACAACCGTCAAAGAACTTCACAATCGATACATAAGGGTTAGAGACCCAAAATACACGTACAATAACTTATTTATTATTTTATGGGGGATGGGCAACGGTCATATGACAATATCTTATATAACATAATAAGAGGGGATTGTATAAATTTAATCTCTTCATCACATATCACGGTCCAAATATCATTTCATTGTTAATGACATGCACCTAGGAATCACCCAAAAGGAAACTCGTCATCTCGATGCCACGACTTAGACCATTCGGAATCTAGTTTGATGTTAGCTAATTATTCCAAAATACTGGTATATCCTCGCATCTTTTCAAGGCACAGAGGTGGAAGACTATGCCTTATCATTCCATACGATCGAAAATTTAATTTCAATTAACAATTTGACCCAATTCGCATCATACAATTAGGCAAATCTTAATAAAATGAATTTCAACTCAAAATGTACCATTTACAAATATTTAACCCACTAATCAATAAAAACGTCGACTAAGAATTGTGTTTTGCAACATAAGAGAATGCTAAACACAAGTTTTCAAGTTTGCTCATAAAACACTTTTCACTTATAACATTTTCATTAATAGCTAAGCAAGAATGAAAATATTGACATTCATCAAATTCATTGAAAATCTCATATTAATTTGCTAGACAATCATTTGACAATATGTCCACTCAAAAAACACAATCTAACTCAAGATATTATTATATCTAAACATAATCATTGAATCTTTTCCAAAAATCATAAACTAAGTTAAGAGAAAACGAGGGTTTCTAACCCATTTTACAAATCTTCATTTTTTTTAACTGAAAGCATCATAATAATCTCCCCATAAGCCCTAAAAAACTTTTTACTCAACTTTCTAAAAAGAAAATTAGAAAACCTAATACTTTGAACAAATCCATTTGGAAATAATTTGAAAAGTAATAAATAAATTTTAAATATATATCATATAATTTAACTATGATTAATCTGACTTACTTTAGAAGAAGAACCCAAGAAGAGAAGCTTTGACGGAGAAAACTTTAAAAAAACGAAGAAGAGAGGAGCTGGGCAGCCGCTGGAACTGGGGGAATGAAGGAAGTTGAAACTGAATTTGTCTGTGCTCAATATTTTTTTACAAAAGTAGATATGAGTCTATTTCTTTTACTTTATTTCTCCGGGCCTCAAAATAGTTCAAAACCTGCTTACCCCTTAACTCTAATCCAATTTATTTATTTTTTACACCAAAGCCCAAAATAAGTTTTAGCCCCAAAAAAATTGTCCAACCCAGTTTCAGACTCCAGAAAGTTTCAGAAAATTTCTCCCTAATTTATTTTATGGGGTATTATATATATATATTTTTTATTTATTATTTTACATAATAAATCTATAATATATTTGAAGTGTTTTTATTCATAGGTATGAATTTATGTTTAATAAATAAATAAAAATCTGCCCGATTTATTTATCTCCTCTTGTGGCCAAGACGATAAGCCACAAATGAGTATTGTTTGAATCATGATTTGATGGAAAATTTGTGAAAACTAACGCAGAACCTATAACAATGCTGGCTTGAAGTAAATAGAGACTCTTTACCAAATTTTCATCCATCATAACCAAAAGACCACTATAAACCGGTAAAATTCCACCTGCACGTGCCGAAGGAAATAAGATTTTTATTCAACTCTGCCACAAATCAAACATTAGTCAGTGTACTCATAATAACATCATGAATCTTTATTCATATATTTCCTATTTCAGCCAGCTTACAAACTATATCATTCCCTATCGATATAATTACACCTTCAACTGGATGTTACACGAAAAACCAATCTATGTTAGAACACATATGATAGGAGCTATCCAAATTAAATACCCAACGGTCATTAACTAACCCATTTGATACCGGAAGAAATTTTTCATATTCTATATTTTCCTTGGCAAAGCAAACTGAATCATTAGCGGTTGAGGAGTCGGTAATACTTTTCTTTCCTTTTAAGTTTTGGACATTTATCTTTCAAGTGAGCTTCCTCTTCGAAGTAATGACAATAATTCCTACTGACTCTGTAATTATATGCAGATCTGCCTTTGTTATTCATCGAACTTGATCCACCTCAAGCAACAAAACCATCAGTTTGATCATCAGTAAAGTTTTCAGACACCTTCTGCTTTAATTCCTTAAGAACTGAACGATGTTTTTACATTTTCTAAGAACGAATGTGACGACTATATAATATTGTACCAACAAAATTTTCAAACGAACAATGTAAAGAACATAACATCATCGACACCTTTTTCTTTATCATCAATATTCTTCAAAGACATAATAATATTTTCGAAATCAAATAGATGATTCATAATCGGCGTACCTTTTTCATACTAAAAGTGTAGAACTAGTACTTCAAATACGATCGTATAGTGATTGACTTAATCATATATAATGCTTCCGATATGGTCCACAAAATTTTTGGCGATTTCTTATTTGCGAAAGTGCGCAAAATATCATCACAATAAACCTCTGCATTTAATATTTCTAGGCTGTTTTTTTTTATATAGAGATATTGTAAATTAGAAGTGCACAATAGCTTTCCTACCAATTCATAACATATATTTTATTTTTTAAAAAATACATCATATAATAATTTTTCATCCCCATTTTCCATTCCCAATTTTTCCCACAAATTCCTTGCATCCAATGTTACTCCCAATACCTTTTTGTTACTGTGCAAATGAAATCTCCCACGCATCTTTAACTGAAGGTCCTATGAACGACAATATCATAAATTCCACTAATTTGGAGATCAGCCCCAATGCCGCGTACAACAAAATGAAAACTTGGAATTTCCCAAACCTTACCACGGAAAGCTCTTCGTCCAGTGTATAAACATGCCCGACGCTACCACTCTCCATCCCTTCATGATATTCCAAAATCATAAATTTGAAAACAGGACAACAATCATCGGTTACTACATCTGTAATTAAAAGAAAGTGAGTAAATTAGTTTCTTTTCTAGATCAGTATAACTACCGTGCTTGTGGGGGCTGCGCTTAGCTCGATTAGTCATCGAATTTGTCTGAATGGAACTGCGGGGGGAAGATAGGAGGATAAAACAGATGGATGTGTAGTTTGAATCCATTAATTAATAGCAGTGGGTGATTAAATCCAACGAGACAATATATATAAAGTATGCACTTAAAAGATCATTTGTTACTCAATTTCATAAACACTTAATTTATATAGTGAAATGGAGACACTGAATTTAGTGTGCAGCACATGTGAATGATGAACCATATATTTGCATGCTTTGCATATATTCATATATTGAATGCAGAAATATATATATATATTAAATGCTTCACATATTTGTATACGTCGCATACAATTTTCACTTCTTTATGATGAGAGAGAGCTGACCCCGGTCCTTGCCTCCCGACTTGTGCTTCTGCACCTTGGTCGTTGCGCTAACAAAAAAAGCAAGGATCCTCCGTGAATCATGGTTGGACTACGGTACTGACTTGGCTGACTAGACTTCTGCGTGGGGTCAGATACCTGGTTATAGTACCAATGTATTCTATACATATAGAAATTTTGGGACTGGGTCAGTTTGTCCAGTTTTCAAATAAAAAAAGGCCCAAAGTTCTTAACATAAAGGCGAACCACCGAATTTCCACAAAATAATAGATGTGATATAAATAGTTGTTAGGTGTAATATTTCAAATGTAAATTACATTTTATTGTAATATAAAATATGAAAAATAACGTTTGGTTTGATGTGGAATATTTTTAATATATATTCGACAACATATAAAAACAAATCTTCATATAAGCAAGTAACTTAACTTCAATAACTTTTATGATATACATTACAAATATATAACTATTTATTTAAGTGATAATATTATAATTAGTATATATTGATTATACAATTTATTTGGAGCTTAATTAAAGATTTTTTGAGATTTAATTTGTAGTCATATATAACAATATCTTCCAGAAACATCATTCAGACGCCTTTTTTTTTTTTTTACAATAAAGTTTAATATTGTATTCAAAACATCAGAATAACAATTACTTATATCACATTAAACAAAGTATTCCAATTTTTTTTATTGAAAAGTTTAACCTTAAACCCAAAACAGCATACAAATACACTTATTGATTAATTAAAATAATTTAATTTTTTGAATCATGTAATAAATTATTAGTATTAAAACAACAAATTCACTAAAAGCCTGAATAAATAAATATATATAAATAATAAATTTTTAAAAATGAAATATAAATACATATGTATGAATTATAAATACTTAAATATATTATAATATTATTATATAAAGTAATGAATAAACAAATAAAAAATTAATATTATATGTTATTTGGATTGCAATAAGTATAACTATTGAGCTATATTAACAAGAGTGTTTAAGATACAATTAACTAATTAACTAGATATTGAGCTATATTAAATATATATTATTTGGATTTGTCAGAGCATGGCATATCACTTAGCGACATGCGCGAGTAAAATATTATTTTTTCGAGTACGAAAAAATAAATAATATTAGCCCAAAAAAGTCCACACAGGCATGGTCCGTCATGCATGATATAGTCCAAATGCATGCATAATTATTTGAAATTCAAAAATTATATTCATGCCCAAAATTAATCTCGTGTTTATGGCAAGACGTTATGGATATTTACTAGTCGTCCGTTACCTACGGTTTTGGTTCGGACATTGATTGTCTCACATGATAGTAGTTCCTATAAAAGGCCCTCTCCTTACTTATTTGAAACACACCACAAGCAAGCTTCTCCCTCTCTCCCTCTCCTTATCCATTTCCCGTTGGGATATGAAGTCTGATCTTTTTACGCCTAATGTCGTCCATTTTCGGTTAGTGGGGAAGATTTTTCATCATTCTATAACTGTATTTGATATAGCATTAGGAGTTGTATCTAAGCTAAATTCTCAAAATGCCGAATACTCGCGCAGTTTATGTGATTATGTTGAACCATTTGCTAGTGAGTTCTATGACTTTTGGCAAGAAATTAGTGGTAATGCCTCCCAGTTTCATCCACGCGATGCTCATTCCTCATCTATCAAACTTCCTGCTTTACGACTCATGCATAAATTCATTGCCTATAATTTAACTGGTAGAAAGGATGGTGCATGTGTGATTTCTAAAGTTGAGTTATATATGTTATGGGGCATGACTCACGGCATCAGAATAAACGTTCCCTTTTGGTTGGCCGATAGATTTTCTCGTGTGCTTTCTACTAAAGGCGGCAACCTCATTCATGGCTCTTACATCACTCACCTTGCCCTTAACCTTGGTCTTATTTCTGATGTTTTAATTGAGTATCTTACTTCTTTTTCTCTTCACAGGGCCTGCTTGATGACGCCACTGGATATCCCTTGTCTAAAGGAAATGAAATTGGTTACATACTCCTGCGGGACTCGGTTCTTCACGGGCACACTGGTCCGCGGATCTCCACCTTCTCCAGACCTCCCTGCCCTTGATTCCGATGCACCCGCATCTCCCTCTCATGACTTCCAGATACAATTTGATCACCTGCGAGCTGCACTCGGGCACCAACAAACTGAACTTTCCTCCCTCCGAGCTGAGAATGCTGCGTATCGCATTGAGGTGACTGCAACCCTCTCCGAACTAAAGCTAATGATCCAGTTACTCATTCCCCGCACCAATTGAAATCGGCTAGTCAAACCAGGGAAGCATTACCCCCCCTTCTCTTCCTTCCATTTTCATTTTTCTTTCTTTACATCGAGGGCAATGCATATTTTAGGTGTGGGGAGAGGAGTTTTACAAATCTTAGGGCAAAATTTTCAATTTTTTTTGCTACTTTTTATACTTGATCTGTTGTCCTTTCGCATGTTTCTGAGATTTTTCTGAAGTGAGTCAAAGGTGGTTTTTGTGATAGGTTAGGCTGGCATGACTAATGACATTTGATTGGTGACATGTTAAGTCAAGTCAACGTTTGAACCAAGTGCGATTTGAGCCTATGTTCCAAAAGTTGCATTAGAAAATAAATTGCATACATTCAAACTTTTGGAAATTTCTTTCATGTGTGTTTGTAGTGCTCAATTAGATGACCTAGAACTTGAGTGATTATGCATGTTGAACTTGCAACTATGGAGTTTTGCGTTTTGAAAATGATAAGGGCATTAGGTAACCCTATTAAACCTTTCTTTATTACCCAGCACAATATACTCCCCTAGCTAGCCCATTTGAGCCTTCTTAGCCTATTTTTTCTTTTATAATAACCTGTCTTTTAGCCTCATGCCCTTCTTTTGATGAAGCCTTCTCCGATTTGAACCCTATGTTAGAAAGAATTACTTTAAGTCCATGTTGTGATGCACTTTATTTATTCGGCACTAGTTAGAAATGAAATTTGGGTACGAATAAGTCATAGTATGAAGGAATAATTATTGGTAGTGAAAGTATAATATATATAAAGACAAAATCCAAAAAAAAAAAGAAAAGAAAAAGAAACAAAAAAATAATAATAATAAAATAATCATCTTGATGAAGGATTTCATTGTTTATGCCGATTTGTTTTTCATGTGATAGCATCGTGTTCGTATTGTGTTATTTTCTGACATACTTAGCCGTTGCTTATCCTTTTCCTACCCCTAACCATAAGCCCCGCTACAACCCTTATTGAAAGTCCCTTTGATTCTTTATGTTAGATTTAAATACTTTAAGCAAGGGAGATTTGATTTTTACTCAAGCCTATAGGATAATGTTTTGTTGCAGAACCTGAGCGTTGAGCCAATCATACACTTTATTCATTCACAGAGCATGTGCGAATACACTTTATCTTGTGAGGGTGACTTAGCTTGATATGTTGGATTTTGGATTGAATTGGTTGTGTTGGATTCTCTTGTCATATTGAGTCGGTTGTGATTTCTTTGGCTTATTTCAAATCTATGTTTGAGGGCAAGCATGATCTGGGTGTGGGGAGATTTGATAGTTAGAAATCGCATGCGTTAAATGTTCATATTATATGCGATATCTAAATGATTTTTTATTGGATTCTACCTAATTTATATGTGTATTGTTTATTTGCTACGTGCAGAGGGCAAATATCAAATTTGGCGTAATTGACAGAAAAAGTAAAGAAAAATTCAGATTTGCACCGCCTAGTTAGTCATGGCCATGAATAACTATACCCTTCTGACATGGGAATTTAATTAAAGGCCCAAAAGCCCAACTACAAAATAATTAGGACAAAAATTAAATAAAAGGGGGAGGAATCACACGTTTGAAGTATAGAGAACGGCCAGAGCAGGTACGCACAGGAGCAGGAGACTGATAAACTCAAAGATCGCGCAGGAGCAAATCGACAGAGAAGATTTTCCCTCCCACTATGACTTTATATCTCCCTATTTTCTTTGTTATTTGATTATAGAGTAGATACATTTCTGGTCTGATGGGTGATAATGTTTAGGTTCTTTTGTTTTGGAGATTCTTAATTTTATTTATAAAAGTTCTTTTTTTATTATCGATATTTGTCTAATTCTAATAATAGGTGACAACCGGGTTGAATAGTTCCTTTCCGGGGGTTAGACAATCAATTCTAATTACTCCTCTTAGGTAGTAATTGTTTTGAATTGGGTTTTTCTTAATTAGAATGCGATTAGGCAATATTTCTTATGGGGGCACCTTAAATACCTACACTGTAAGGAAAATTTTGCTATCAGAGCTTGTTGATAACTATAACCAATTTATTGATACTTTAATAAGAACTAACTTTATTGAATCAATGATAAAACACAAGTGGCATAATTGCATCATCCCTTGAGTCAGACATCCCCTTAATAGCTAGTTCTCCTTTAATTTAATTGCTTTCTTGTTTCATTCTCATTAGATAATAAAAGAAAGTTCCCTCCATTTATTTACTTCATTAGAATACGAAAGAGTGAATTACACAATACCTACGGAGACGATCCCTTTCCCTGTATTACATTAAATTATGATCACAGAATAGATGAAATATGTGATTGACCGCGCAACAGGTCAATCCAGTGCGTTTTTGTGTCTTGTGAAAAAACCAGATTTTAACAGGCATACCAAGCTAAAGAAATTCTTGAACTAAGTCACACCGACAGTTGTGGGGCAATTACTCCAAATTCATGCAGTGGTAAAAGGTACTTTATCTCATTCATCGGTGATTTTTCACGAAAAACTTGGGTTTACTTTCTGAAGGATAAGGTTGAAACTTTTGGAGTGTTCGTGAAGTTCAAAGCTTTGGTGGAAAAATCAACCGGAAAAGTTATCAAGTCACTAAGGTCTGATAGAGGAGGCGAGTACAATTCCAGGGAGTTTAAAAACTACTGTGATGAACATGGTATAAGAAGATTCCTAACCGCACTCTACTCTCTCAACAAAATGGCATCGCGGACAGGAAGAACTGGACAATACTCAACATGGTTTGATCAATGTTGAAAAGCAAGAAGTTGGCGAAGAAACTCTAGGCAGAGGCTGTGCGGTGTGCGGTGTACGTGCAGAACCGTTGTCCTCACTCAAAGCTAGAAAATTCAACACCGCAAGACGCTTGGAGTGGTAAAAAGCCGACAAAGTCACACTTCAAAGTGTTTGATTGTATTCCGCATGCACATATTCTGGATCAGCAGAGAACATAGCTGGAAGATAAGAGCAAGAAATACGTTTTCATTGGTTATGATGAGGAAACAAAAGGCTACAAGCTGCTTGATCCGACAAATGAGAAAATTATAGTGAGTCGGGATGTACAATTTGACGAGAAAGTTATAATGAGAAAATGTTAAGGAAAAGACACAAAATGTTCGTCACATATAAATCCCGAAAAATATTTCAGCTCCGGAAAGTATTGATTATGAGGATGAACCAAGGCATCCAAGGTGGAGGTCGTTGCAGGATTTGTATGACTCGTCAAATGAGGTACATCTTTCTTGTCTATTGGTTGATGCCGAGAACATTAGTTTTGAGGAGGCTGTGAAGGATGAGAATTGGCGAATAGCCATGGATGAAGAAATTCACGCCATTGAACGCAATAAAACCTGGGAGCTGATGGAATTGCCGAAAGGTGGACAGCCCATAGGGGTAAAATGGATTTTCAAGAAAAGCTGAATGCGAATGGTGAGATCGAAAGGCACAAAGCACGGCTCGTGCCTAAAGGATATAAACAAAAGGCGGGAATCGATTATGATGAAGTGTTCGCCCCAGTTGCAAGGATGGAAACAATTGGCTTGTTAATTGCACATGCTGCCCAATTCGAATGGCTAATATTTCATATGGACGTCAAATCTGCATTTTTAAATGGTGTGCTTAAAGAAGATGTGTACTTCGAACAACCTCCCGGATACATTGAAGTTGGCTGCGAGCACAAGGTGTTGAAACGAAAAAACGCAATTTACGGGCTCAAGCAAGCACCATGGGCATGGAATGCTTGTATCGACAGCTGTTTCAAGGAGAATGGGTTCCATCAATGTCCATTCGAGCATGCACTCTACGTGAAGAAGAAGCAAGGGGGCTTGTTATTCGTCCCTCTCTATGTGAACGATCTCATTTTTTTGGGAAACAATGTCAAGATGATAGAGGAGTTCAAGAAAGCAATGTTTCGTGAATTTGAGATGACAAATCTTGGAAAGATGAAATATTTTCTTGGGTTAGAGATACAACAAAGTGAGATGGGTATTTTTTTTTTCGCAGGAAGCATATGGTAAAGAAATTTTGAAAAGGAGCACTATGGCGAACGGCAATCCGGTATCAACGCCGATGGAACCGGGCATGAAGCTTTGTAAGTACGTAGATGAAGACCGAGTCGATGAATGCTTGTACCGAAGTTTGGTGGGAAGTCTTCATTATCTCACTTGCACAAGGCCAAATTTGAAGATGAGTGTTGGAATTGTGAGTACATTCCCGGAGGAACCAAGATACTCGCATTGGAAGGCATTAAAGAGGATTATACGATATATTCGTCGAACAGAATCAGTCGGTTTTTTGTATTCCAAGACGGAAGAATTTAAGATGTTGGGATATTCGGATAGCGATTGGGGTGGGGATGTTGACGATCGGAAAAGCACAGCATGATATGTATTTTTAATGGGAAAAACAGGTTTCGCATGGAAATCAAAGAAAGAACCAATTGTTGCGCTCTCCACATGTGAAGCCGAATATGTGGCAGCGTCGTGGTGTGTCTGTCATGCAATTTGGGTGAGGAATCTGCTGGGAGAGTTAGGACAAGAGCAGTGTGAACCAATTGAAATCCGCATTGATAACAAATCGGCTACTGCGCTGGGAAAGCATCCGGTGAACCATGAACGAAGTATAGACATATGGTTTCATTTCATCCGAGACAAGATTAAGGATGGAGCTGTTAAACCGGAGCATGTTGCAAGTTGTGACCAAGCAGCGGACGTTTTCACCAAACCCTCTGCGCGCATAGATTTTTGAAAAGTGCAAAATGATGATCGGGACGAAGGATTCAAAGAAATTAAATTTAAGAGGGGGTGTTGAGAATAAATTTAATTAATGGTTGTGGGGTTAGCGGTGTTGAGGTTACGGGTTGTCTGAATTTCCTATTGACTAGCAATTAAATTGTATTTATATTTTGTAACTTCTTGGTTTTAATCTCCTATTAATTAGATGCCTTGATGATGGAATGAAAGAACAGAGTTTGAAAAAAAAAAAAGCGGAACATCCATAAAAGATTTATTCAATCCAGTGCATTTTTGTGTCTTGTGTAAAGAACAAAATAGCTGGGAATTAACTGAAGATTTCATCACTCTGGAGTTGGCAAAACACCAATACCAATATTAATTAATATTGTTTCTTGATGCCCGAAGAGTTGGCTGATTCTGCCTGCATGCTGTCCCTGCCAGATTAATTTAGCCCTTCAGGTTCCCAGTCACTCCCCTTGGCGCTCCTTTATATACATGTGGGACATAAAATAAACAGCAACAACATAAAACAATAATACTATAAAATAAAATATAAAACGGAGTTTTCGATGTTTATATATGTATAGTACTGTCATGGCAATACAATCTTGATGTGGAAAACAATTTAACATGCATTTGTAATGGTGGAAGAACCAAAACCATCCAAGCTTTGTTCCAGCCAAGAAACATCCAAGACAGCCAAGAAAGTTTTTGGGGGAGATTTAGAACTTGTATCCATCATGATCGTGTTTTTGTTTTGTTGTTGTTGTTGTTGTTGTTGTTTTTTACTTTTTGGGTACCACCATAATTCGAATAATTTCTAAAAGAATAAAAGATCTTAATTCGACCTTGTTAATTTAGATATGAAACAATAATTACATATATAATCTGCGCTCAATAAAATTCTTCCAAAGTTTAAATATTCCTCCAACTTTCACAATCATTGATGCAATGAAATAAGAGACTATCAAGTCCAAAACCATCAACCTCTACAGATTCCGTTCCCTGCAAAACCGATAAAAAAAGGATTACAACATGAAATCAAGTAAAAGATGCATCAGAAAATATATAGACCTATTTATGGCTTACCTCATGTAACCCTCAAATCTTCAATAAAACAGTCACATAAAATAAACGTTGCCACTTCCTTTAGGGATTTAAACTTCCTCGTCACACCAGCGTGGATGTAATACTGAAATAGTTTTAACTAATTTAACAACCAGACAAACTACTATGTATGATATTTATATTTCAATTACGTAAAAAGCATGTGTAGTAAGATAGGTACCTTATCCCGCCGTTCCGAATAGTTGTACTTTCTTTGCTCTACTACCCAATTGCCCAGTCGTTTATGTAACAGAAGCCCACTCCTTGGATGGATGTGGGTTAGGTTAAATACTCGAACCACAGGCAACGTGGTAATTTGCTCCCCCAATGTGAGAATTCTCATTGTCACTTCATTTTCATGTACTTTAGATTGATATCTTGTAATCCTCCCAGAATCAACCTATTGAAACATTATTAGAAAATTAAACTTTTACATATTATATGCAATTGTGTGCATACCTCGTGCAATTCTAATATGTAGCAATTTAAATTTTCTTGGAGAAGTCTAAAAAATATCCTCCATGTCTTCTCCGGGGTGGTTGTCGATAAACGGTGTGAATTCCTTTGAAGGATGTTGTTGATTAAAGAGAAATCACTTTGTTCCTAAGAAATAAATTTCCACTGGTAATTAGAAATTTAATACAACTGAAAAGAATGAAGCAAATCAAATTAAGTATGATATTTTTGCAGTTGCTAACATTATAGTTGAAAAGTATATAACATGATTGGAATTTTCTTCGATATTGTCACTGTCTAACAAAGGTAAAAAGTTCAAGTTTGACAAACATTTTGTTTCATATCTAATAAAGATCATTTTAGCTTTTTCGGAGTGTACTTGTTCAATGACTTCGACAAACACATACGCACACAAAACATTGGTGTTTCATATGAATTATGTTTTCAAAGGAAGTGTTTTGAATTGTTACGAGAGTAACCTGGAAAGGTGTATGCATTCGACATAATATAGATAAGATTACATACCGGTGGTTCAACAACTTGTGTTAGGTAAGTATATGAAATCGGTTGCGGACAAGGTGGCGTACTAGAAACACTTGAAGTCATGTTTACTCCTGTATTCTGTAACACATGAGTATAGACATATTTATGCCATGTGAATTCTCAATGCATAAAAAACTTGCCACTTTCGATAGCTTACGAAGGAAAATGGGTAAGTGAATCAAGTTTATAATGGAGTGATATCAAAAGGTAGACTCAATCTATAATTGGACATGGTAAACTCATTTATCAAATGTGAAATGAAATTTAGTTTTCGTAAGTCGTTGAATCCAAAAATGAGATGCAAGCATCAGACTTGAAAAAAATAATAAAATTTAATGAGATGCAAGCAAGCCACATGCCGCAATTCCTTAACTCAACTTAAAAGACGTGCAAGCTACTATAAGATGAGGATCGCAGTACAAATGGCACAGCATTTTGGTTGTGACTATACCTTTTTCAATTTAAACTCTAGTGCCACGTTCTTGTAACAAAATCTGCAACGTTTCCAAAAACATAGATTGTTAGTTTTTATCAAACAATTAAGATTAGATCATAGTCCTTTGTAATACGATTAAATGTCCGATATATTTAAAAGTACCCTTCGAGATAATATAAATTCTTAACTTTATTTGATCGAGATGTAAGAATAAATGTATTAAACCTACTTTTACATTTAGAAGGCCAAATCTTTTCCGTTAACTATTTTTAGTTTTATATATTATTTTCAAAACTTCGCATCTTTTTGCAATGCAATCCAACACAACCTCACTGAATGTATGAACTCTAACCTTTACTACTAGATTTTCAACAAGCTGAATCCCCTCCCAAAAAAAGTTACACATACACAAATTCCCATCACACTGATCCGAATAACACAAACACATTTTAAAACTAAAAAAGTAAATGAATTCTAGGTAACACAAAATTACACATACAAGTGATGTAAAGAGATCTTAAGTAACAAAAAAATACAAAAATTACTTTGAATCTCTGAATGGTGTTAAATGCCAACACACACAAATTAATTTTTAACTTTCTGTGGAGTTCGGAGAAAATTTCAACTTTTTGATCTAACCTGAAAAACTTGAATGTGACAAGGAAGCAAAAATGACCGTTTTTAAATTTTTTAGAAACTTAAGAAATATGACTATTTTGCATTTTGAAACCTAGTAAAATTTGGGACATGATAAAATTTGGTTAATATTGAATTGTATTTATAATTCCCTAAATCTAATTATGTGAATGATAAATATAATTACAAAAATAAAATCATTATATTTATTATTAGTTACCAACTATTTTTTATGGATAGTTTTGAGGATTATGTTCATTAAATTTAAAAAACTTTTAAGATTTTGCATTGAATATATATAATATTTTTTTTCTGAAGTACATTGAAATTTATATAAAAGTTTTGAACACTAGTATTAAATTTTAAATATTATTTCCATAATTTCAAAGGATAAATTTTATAATACCTCATTGTGTTTTTACTAAAAATGCACAAAATACCTCATATATTACTAATTGCATAAAAACCCCCTTGCGTTAAATTTGCATTAAATTAAAGCCGATGTTTGATTGTAAACGTCCACCTAATTATGCAAGTTGTATATAAATAAAATGTCAAAGAACTAAAATAGTATATAAATTCTTTTTAATAAAGATTAATACATTATTGATCAATTATTTATTTTATAGTTTTTTTTTTGGTAAATTTTAATAACAATGGCTCCAAAAAATCACTATATGTGCAACACCCCGGTCGGCTCAAGTTGGAGTATTACCGTTACGCCACACTAGAAGGTTCGTTTATTAACCAACGAACCATATGTTGTAGCGGTAAGGCTAATATACCCAACACAAGCAACCAAATAAAAAGAGAATTAACGCGACAATTGTGTAAGCACAATGAATCAAAGGTAAATTAATATGGTATATGCAAAGACTCACATGCCAATATCACATAATAATTTCGAAAAATAGATTAAATGAAATTGCAACACGATGACAACTTACTGTCTCCCTTATATCTATCTTTTATTCTCAAATAATTGTGATGAACACATCACAAACAAACTCCATTAGGCCTTAATTAGGGCCGACTCAACCTGTTTTACATACCTTATTGCTTCACTTGACACATCACACAAATACACATCGCAAATATAGGTTCACAACCGTCAAAGAACTTCACAATCGATACATAAGGGTTAGAGACCCAAAATACACGTACGATAACTTATTTATTATTTTATGGGGGATGGGCAACGGTCATATGACAATATCTTACATAACATAATAAGAGGGGATTGTATAAATTTAATCTCTTCATCACATATCACGGTCCAAATATCATTTCATTGTTAATGACGTGCACCTAGGAATCACCCAAAAGGAAACTCGTCATCTCGATGCCACGACTTAGACCATTCGGAATCTAGTTTGATGTTAGCTAATTATTCCAAAATACTGGTATATCCTCGCATCTTTTCAAGGCACAGAGGTGGAAGACTATGCCTTATCATTCCATACGATCGAAAATTTAATTTCAATTAACAATTTGACCCAATTCGCATCATACAATTAGGCAAATCTTAATAAAATGAATTTCAACTCAAAATGTACCATTTACAAATATTTAACCCACTAATCAATAAAAACGTCGACTAAGAATTGTGTTTTGCAACATAAGAGAATGCTAAACACAAGTTTTCAAGTTTGCTCATAAAACACTTTTCACTTATAACATTTTCATTAATAGCTAAGCAAGAATGAAAATATTGACATTCATCAAATTCATTGAAAATCTCGTATTAATTTGCTAGACAATCATTTGACAATATGTCCACTCAAAAAACACAATCTAACTCAAAATATTATTATATCTAAACATAATCATTGAATCTTTTCCAAAAATCATAAACTAAGTTAAGAGAAAACGGGGGTTTCTAACCCATTTTACAAATCTTCATTTTTTTAAACTTAAAGCATCATAATAATCTCCCCATAAGCCCTAAAAAACTTTTTACTCAACTTTCTAAAAAGAAAATTGGAAAACCTAATACTTTGAACAAATCCATTTGGAAATAATTTGAAAAGTAATAAATAAATTTTAGATATATATCATATAATTTAACTATGATTAATCTGACTTACTTTAGAAGAAGAACCCAAGAAGAGAAGCTTTGACGGAGAAAACTTAAAAAAAAACGAAAAAGAGAGGAGCTGGGCAGCCGCTGGAACTGGGGAAGGAAGGAAGTTGAAACTGAATTTGTCCGTGCTCAATATTTTTTTACAAAAGTAGATATGAGTCTATTTCTTTTACTTTATTTCTCCGGGCCTCAAAATAGTTCAAAACCTGCTTACCCCTTAACTCTAATCCAATTTATTTATTTTTTACACCAAAGCCCAAAATAAGTTTTAGCCCCAAAAAAATTGTCCAACCCAGTTTCAGACTCCAGAAAGTTTCAGAAAATTTCTCCCTAATTTATTTTATGGGGTATTATATATATATATATATTTTTTTTTTATTTATTATTTTACATAATAAATCTATAATATATTTAAAGTGTTTTTATTCATAGGTATGAATTTATGTTTAATTTTTTTATTAAAATTTGTTATTTATATTTATTGTATTTAATAAATCTATATTTATCTATTTATCTCTCTTTTTGAAAATTAATTTGTTATTATTATCCATAGTAATTTATTAATTTAATTTTTAAAATTAACAATCATGTGTATTTGTTGGAGGAATTAGTTTTGGATTTGGATTTTATAAATAGTAAAATTTTAATTTGGAATATATATTTGAGGATGATATGAAATCAACCGAAAAAATATTTTAGTCCATAATAAGTGAAAATTTAAAGAGACCCGATTTACATGGTTCGGGTTAAATTTATACGGAAAGAATTGCACGAATAAAAGGTAGTCTCAAATACAATATGTCCCCAAAATCTCCATGAATCAATCAAAAGCAATATATCAAGCGGCTGAATTCGGATACCACCAATAGGAATTGTAATTAAGCTTTCTTTCATGAATTCAGGCACATCAATCAAAAGGAATACATCAACAAAACACAATTTTACAACAAAGACAGTGGCGTTAAGCTTTCTTTCATGGATTTCACGCTGTAATTAATTAGGTTTAATCATGGGTTAATTATTGGGTTTGACGAAATTATCAAATTAAAAAAGAAAAAGAAAAAAATCCATAATGCCATCTCCTCAGGTGCCCCTTGGGGCACTAACATACTACATCAACGGATCAAGTCTATGAAGTGTCTGAATTCGGATACCAGCAATAGTTTTAATTTGCATATCCACTGAAATATCTACATTCGAGTTCTTTCTAAAGTTTTCTATTGCAGGCAAAAAAGAAATAATAATAAGAGACGGATTTATCTTTCTCCTCGTATGCCCAAGATGATATGCTACAAACGAGCATTGTTTGAATAATGATTTGAGGTAAAATTTGTGGAAACTAACGTTAGAACCTATAACAATGCTCCCTTGAAGTAAATAGAGATCATATACCAAATTTTCATGAATCGTAACAAAAGACCCAATATAAACCCGTAGAGTTCCACGTGCACATGCCGAAGAAAATAAGATTTTATTTCAACTCTGACACATATAAAGATTAGTCAATGTAATCACAATACCATTGTGCTCACTCTAACAAGTGATAATCCTTCCACATGGATGTTGTATTGGCCAATTAGCCTACCGCTTGGCTCAGTTCCTCCCTCGGTTCATAATACAGATAAGATTACATACCAGTGGTTCAACAACTTGTGTTGGATAAGTATATGAAATCGGTTGTGGACAAGGTGGCATACTAGAAACACCTGAAGTCATATTTACTCTTGTATTCTGTAACACATGAATAGACACATTTATGCCTGTGAAATCTCAATGCATACAAGACTTGCTATTTTAAACTGCTTATGAAGTTAAATAGGTAAGCGAATCAAGTTTATAATGGAGTGGTATCAGAAGGTAGACTCAATCTATTATTTGACATGGTAAACTCATTCATCAAATGTGAAATGAAATTTAGTTTTTGTAAGTCGTTGAATCCAAAAAAGGGTTGGGAACTAGAAGCCACAAAGGAAAAAAAAGGATAATTTTGATTATGTCAATGAATGAGTAATTCAATAATGAAAGTAGTCGTAAATTTAACACATATTTTCCATTATGGTGAGAACGAACATTGTTAGTTGATTTTCATATACTAGTAGTGATAATTAAAAATTCAGCATTTATTAAACAAGAATTAAGGGCACTTATTTAGTTTTTGTAGTTTTTACTTTGGCTTTTATAATTTATTTAAATGCCTCCTCATTTGCAATTTTAAGAGACATTTAGTTTCTTATTTCCTGTAATTGTAATGTCACAGGAACTTTCACAACCAAAGCAACACACGCCGTGAGAATAATGAATATCTGATCGTAAAAATAAACTCTAGTGCCACGTTCTTGTAACAAAATCTGCAACACTTCCAAAAACATAGATTGTTAGTTTTTATCAAACAGTTAAGATTAGATCAGAAGTCCTTTCTAATACGATTAAATATCCTTCATATATAAAAGTACCATTCGACAAAATATAAATTCTTAACTTTATTTAATCGAAATGTAAGAATAAATATATTAAACCTACTTTTCCATTTAGAAGCCCAAATCTTCTACTTCGTTATTAATTATTTTACATAATAAATCTATAATATAATTTAGGTATTTTTTATTCAGATGTATGAATTTAGGTTTATCTTTAGAATTTTGTTATTTATATTTATTGCATATATTGAATCTATGTTTATCTCTCTTTTTAAAAATTAATTTATTATTATTATCAATAGTAATTTATTACTTTATTTTGGATTTGGATTTCTTAAATAGTAAAATTTTGATTTGGAATATTTATTTGATGTTGTTATGAAATCAATGGAAAAAAAAAAACCCAAAAAAAATTCTTTAATCCATAAATAAGTGAAAAACTAAAGAGACACCCTTATGTAGTTTCTGTAAATTTATACATGGAAGGATAGAGATGAAAAGAATTCCACTAATAAAATAAGGTCTCAAATACAATTTGTCCCCAAAAATCACCATAAATCAATAAAAAAAAAATAAAACAAGATAAGACCGAATTTCCTTTTTGAAAATTCCAAAAAAAACAACCGCTTCTCTTAATTGAAATAAATAGCACCAACCAAAAACAATCATACTACGTCGTCAGCGGTTTTATGCTTCCTTTCTTGGATTTCACGGCTGTAATTAATTAGGTTTACGGGTTAATTATGGGGCTTGAAAAATATGTTTAATTTCAAGTTATAAAATAATAAATCTGCAGCTTCACCTGAAATTATCAAACTTTTAAAAAACAAAAATCCACAATGCCACCTCCTCCAATGCCCCTTGGGGGACTAACATACTGCATCACTCGATCAAGTCTAAGAAGCGTCTGAATTCGGACACCACCAATAGTTTTATTTTCATATCCACTGAATTATCTACATTGGAGTTATTTTTAAAATTTTCTATTGCAGGCAAAATAAATAATAAATAAATAAAAATCTGCCCGATTTATTTATCTCCTCTTATGGCCAAGACGATAAGCCACAAACGAGTATTGTTTGAATCATGATTTGATGGAAAATTTGTGAAAACTAACGCAGAACCTATAACAATGCTGGCTTGAAGTAAATAGAGACTCTTTACCAAATTTTCATCCATCGCAACCAAAAGACCACTATAAACCGGTAGAATTCCTCCGGCACACGCCGAAGGAAATAAGATTTTTATTCAACTCTGGCACAAATCAAACATTAGTCAATGTACTCACAATAACATCATGAATCTTTATTCAAATATTTCCTATTTCAGCCACCTTACAAACTATATCATTCCCTATCGATATAACTACACCTTCAACTGGATGTTACACGAAAAACCAATCTATGTTAGAACACATATGATAGGAGCTATCCAAATTAAATACCCAACTGCCATTAACTAACCCATTTGATACTGGAAGAAATTTTTCATATTCTATATTTTCCTTGGCAAAGCAAACCGAATGATTAGCGGTTGAGGAGTCGGTAATACTTTTCTTTCCTCTAAGTTTTGGACATTTATCTTTCAAGTGAGCTTCCTCTTTGAAGTAATGACAATAATTCCTACTGACTCTAGATCTGCCTTTGTTATTCGTCGAACTTGATCCACCTCAAGCAACAAAACCATCAGTTTGATCATCAGTAAAGTTTTCAGACACCTTCTGCTTTAATTCCTTAGAACTGAACGACGTTTTTACATTTTCTAAGAAAGAATGTGACGACTATATGATATTGTACCAACAAAATTTTCAAACGAACAATGTAAAGAACATAACATAATCAATACCTTTTTCTTTATCATCAATATTCTTCAAAGACATAATAATATATTCGAAATCAAATTGATGATTCATAATCGGCGTACCTTTTTCATACAAAAAGTGTAGAACTATTACTTCAAATAAGATCGTATAGTCAATGACTTCATCATATATAATGCTTCCGATCTGGTCCACAAAATTTTTGGCGATTTCTTATTTGCAAAAGTGCACAAAATATCATCACAATAAACCTCTGCATTTAATATTTCTAGGCTGTTTTTTTTTTTTTTTTTGATATAGAGATATCGTAAATTAGAAGTGGACAATAGCTTTCCTACCAATTCATAACATATATTTTATTTTGTTGATATATATATAGCATATATATATTTTATATATTGATATATATATTCTACCTAATATATCTCTTGTATAAATATAATATTGTACCCTAATTATGTTTAATGAAAATAGAGTTTATTCCATAAATCTTAACATGGTATCAGAGCCATGCTTTTTCCCGACTAAATCGAAACAACCCACGAATTCCAGATAGCATATTTCCGATCACTTCCGACCGTCACCGCCACCACCATCGCCTTCGCCGTCACGAGACCGGCCGGACGCCGGAACAGTTCGGCGAACGGCGGCGCGTGAGAGTCACACGCGCCCGACGTGTTTTTCCGGCCGGACGCCTCGCCGGCGCGTGGGGGCGCGTGCGGCGGCCGTTGGCGGCGATCTTTGCACCGTCGTATTCGGAATTTGATTTCCTCCGCGATGGTATCTTCACTTCCTCGGTTTGAGCAGTTTTTTGTATCCGGTTGACTTTTTGTGTTTCGGGTTTTGATTCGGTTTCTTTCGTTTCGGCTTTCGGCTTGAGGTTTGAGATTCTGTTTTCTCTTGAGTTTCTATGGAAAAGATGGATGTACATATTCCGATCAATGTTGTTTTGTCTGGAGATAATTACAGTTTGTGGGCACAATCGATGAAAAGTTTTTTGATAGGTCGGAAATTGTGGCGAATTGTTACGGGAGATATAGTTGCCCCCATTGCTCCAGTCTCTATAGGAGAAGTTACGCCTACCGCCACAGTTGTTGAATCTTATATTGAAAAATTGGAAGATTGGGATAGTAAAAACCATCAAATTCTCACTTGGTTGCGCAATACTTCCACTCCGGCGATCCATGTTCAGCTTGCCCAATTTGACACTGCCAAGGCAGCGTGGGATTTCTTGGCAGTCCGCTTCCGTGCTACTGGTTTGGCACATTATTATCAGTTATGGAGCACTCTCCACGATCTAAAATAGGAACCAGGACAATCTATCAACGACTTCCTTGCCCAAGTGCAACCCCTTTGGCATCGGTTGGATCAAGCAGAGATCAGTCCTGATCATCTTCGCCTCATTCAGGTCTTAATGGCTTTGCGTCCAGAGTATGAGGCAGTTCGTGCCTCTTTGTTACATCGGCATCCACTTCCTACCTTGGATGCAGCTATTCAGGAGATTCTGTTTGAGGAAACTCGTCTCCACCTAGCTAAGGCTCCTCAGCTTGACTCTGCTCTTGCGGTCACTGCCCGAACTCCTACTCAGAGTCGTTCTCATCGTTGCAAAAGATGTCAGTCCTCTGATCATGACTTCGGTCATTGCCCAAAGGTGGAGTGTCATTACTGTCATGTTTTAGGCCATACTATACAGTATTGCCCCACTAGACCACCTCGCTCTGGAAGTAGTAACTACAAGCCTCGGAATTCTCGTGGACCTCAGTCTGGTACCTCCTCTGTCACAGCCTCTGCTGCGCCTGCGCCTGCGCCTCCTACGATTCAGGACCTGGAAGCTCTTCTTAAACAGGTTCTATCTTCCAATACCGCCATGTCTACCACATCAGGTAACTCTCCTTGGTATTTTGATTCTGCTTGCAGTAATCATATGACCTCTGATATACGCCTTATGACCTCCACATCCACCGCACCATCCTTACCCCCTATCCTTACTGCCGATGGTACCCATATGCGCATCACCCATACCGGACATACATCCACCTCATCCTTATCCCTCCCTGACACATATTGTATCCCTCAATTAACCTTAAATCTGATTTCCGTTGGTCAATTGGTTGATCAAGGTCTCACCGTGTTATTTTCTTCTACTGGTGTGCAGGTTCAGGACGCGCAAACCGGGCGGATTCTTGGGAAGGGCCGGAAGACGGGCCGCTTATTTGAACTTACGTCACTCCAGGTCCCTCGTCCCTCTATCTCAGCTGCCACCACCTCTACACCATCCTGCCTTCAGTGGCATCGTCGTCTCAGTCATGCGTCTTCCAATAAAGTCAGGTCCTTGATTAGTCAGGGTAGTTTGGGTTCTGTTAAGTTTGAGTCTTTTAATTGTGTAGATTGTTCGTTGGGAAAACAACCTGCTCTGTCGTTTCCTCATAGTACTTCCATTGCGGATACTCCATTTTCTTTAGTTCACTCGGATATTTGGGGACCTTCGCCCACTGTGTCTATGAATGGTTCTCGTTATTTTGTGATTTTTATTGATGACTATTCTCGTTTTACATGGATTTACTTTCTGCGGCATCGCTCTGAACTTCCATCTATTTATATGACCTTTGCTAAAATGATACATACCCAATTTTCCTCTACTATAAAAACTCTCCGCACAGATAATGCTCTTGAGTATACTGATACATCATTTCTTAGTTTCTTATCTGATCAAGGTACTGTTGTCCAACGCTCCTGCCCATACACCTCTCCACAAAATGGTCGCGCCGAACGCAAACACCGACATATCCTCGATACAGTCCGCACCCTTCTCTTATCAGCCTCTTGTCCAGATCGCTTTTGGGGAGAAGCCGCACTCACCGCTGTCCACACTATAAATCGTGTCCCTTCCTCTGTCCTAGGTAATGTCAGTCCTTTTGAAAGACTATTTAATCGTACCCCTGATTATAGTCTTCTCCGCCCTTTCGGTTGTGTCAGTTTTGTCCTCCTCCCTCCTCATGAGCGCACTAAGTTAGAACCTCGCGCTCGTCTGTGCTGCTTCCTGGGCTATGGGTTAGAACATAAGGGTTATCGTTGTTGGGATCCTATTTCCAATAGGCTACGTATTTCTCGTCATGTCACATTTTGGGAGGATACCAAATTCTCTTCCTTGTCTCACTTCCGAGTCCCCTTTGATCGTTCGTCTCCGTTCTTTACCTTGTCCTCTCCACCCCTATTCCCTTCCAGTGACACGGCTCCGTCTCCATCTCCCGCTCCTGACGTTGTCTCGGTTGCGCCTCCTGAACCGCAGCTGATCCCCGAGCCTACTCTTGCTCTCGACTCCGATACATCACCACCACCAGAGCCTGACACGACTTCGATCTCAGCCCCTGATCCTGGCCCTCGTCGCTCCACTCGGGTTAGTCACCTTCCTACTCACTTACTTGATTATCACTGCTTCTCTGCCACCTTGTCCCATCATGAGCCCAGGACCTTTCGTGAGGCGTATGCGGATCCTTTGTGGCGGCAGGCTATGTCTGAGGAGTTGCAGGCTTTGGAGAAAACACATACGTGGGATATGGTTGATCTTCCCCCTGGCAAGAAACCTATTGGCTGCAAGTGGGTATTCAGAATCAAAACTAACTCTGATGGATCTATCGAACGCTACAAGGCACGTTTGGTAGCCAAAGGCTACACTCAGCAGTATGGTATCGACTATGAGGAGACATTTGCCCCGGTTGCTCGTCTCACCTCTGTCCGCTGTCTTATCGCCATCGCTGCCGCTCGTCGGTGGCCCCTACATCAGCTTGATGTCAAGAATGCGTTCTTGCATGGTGATTTATCCGAGGATATCTACATGTCTCCTCCTCCTGGTTTTCCTACCTCTTCCAAGGTATGCAAACTTCGCCGTGCCCTATATGGTTTGAAACAGGCACCTCGAGCTTGGTTTTCGAAATTTAGCTCCGCTCTACTCCAGCTTGGCTTTACTTCTAGTGATCATGATTCGGCTCTCTTCCTTCGACGTGGGTCAGCTGGAATTACTATTTTATTGCTCTATGTGGATGACATGATTATTACGGGAGATGATGCATCAGGTATCTCCGAGTTGCAAGCTCATCTAAACCGCCACTTCGAGATGAAGAGTTTAGGGCCTCTTCGGTACTTCCTGGGACTTGAGATCTCCGACACCTCCGACGGATATTATCTCTCTCAAGCCAAGTATGCCTCCGACCTCCTATCTATTGCCGGTCTCACTGACTCCAAGACTGCTCCTACACCTCTTGATTCTGACTGTCGTCTTACTCCGATGGACGGCGTTCCCCTTGATGATCCGACTTTGTATCGTCAGCTAGTGGGAAGTCTCATCTACCTGACTGTCACTCGACCGGATATTGCTTATGCCGTCCATATCGTCAGTCAGTTTATGTCTGCTCCTCGGACGACTCATCATTCTGCTGTCCTACGGATTCTCCGGTACGTCAAAGGTACCCTGCTTCATGGACTTCATTACTCCGCTCGATCCTCCTTAGTTTTGACCGGGTATTCTGACGCTGATTGGGCGGGAGATCCCTCTGATCGCCGCTCGACCACCGGGTTTTGCTTCTTCCTTGGCGACTCGCTTATTTCATGGCGCAGCAAGAAACAGACGGTTGTCTCCCGGTCCAGTGCAGAGTCTGAATATAGAGCCCTTGCCGATACCGCTGCTGAGCTTCTATGGCTTCGCTGGCTTTTGGCTGATCTTGGAGTGCCTCAGCCCTCTGCCACTATTATCCATTGCGACAGTCAGAGCGCCATGAAGATTTCGACAAATGATGTCTTCCACGAGCGTACGAAGCATATTGAGATCGACTGTCACCTTGTACGTCATCACGTTGCTCATGGAAGCATCTCCTTGTCTCCTATTTCCTCTGCTGATCAGACGGCCGACGGATTCACCAAACCTCACCTTCCCGGCCGTTTTCAGTCATTTTTGAACAAACTCAAGTTGGGCTCCACCGTTCCACCTTGAGTTTGAGGGGGGATGTTGATATATATATAGCATATATATATTTTATATATTGATATATATATTCTACCTAATATATCTCTTGTATAAATATAATATTGTACCCTAATTATGTTTAATGAAAATAGAGTTTATTCCATAAATCTTAACATATTTATTAAAAAATACATCATATAATAATTTTTCATCCCCATTTTCCATTCCCAATTTTTCCCACAAATTCCTTGCACCCAATGTTACTCCCAATACCTTTTTCTTACTGTGCAAATGAAATCTCCCACGCATCTTTAACTGAAGGTCCTATGAACGACAATATCATAAATTCCATTAATTTGGAGATCAACCCCAATGCCGCGTACAACAGCATGAAAACTTGGAATTCCCAAACCTTACCACGGAAAGCTCTTCGTCCAGTGTATAAACATGCCCGACGCTACCACTCTCCATCCCTTCATGATATTCCAAAATCATAAATTTGAAAACAGGACAACAATCATCGGTTACTACGTCTGTAATTAAAAGAAAGTGAGTAAATTAGTGTCTTTTCAAGATCAGTATAACTACCGTGCTTGTGGGGGCTGCGCTTAGCTCGATTAGTCATCGAATTTGTCTGAATGGAACTGCGGGGGAAAGATAGGATGATAAAACAGATGGATATGTAGTTTGAACGATCCATTAATTAATAGCAGTGGGTGATTAAATCCAATGAGACAATATATATAAAGTATGTACTTAAAAGATCATTTGTTACTCAATTTCATATACACTAAAAAAGTTGATCTAGATCTTGTAAAATTTGATACTTATATAGTGAAATGGAGACACTATGAATTTAGTGTGCAGCACATGTGAATCATGAACCATATATTTGCATGCTTTGCATATATTCATATATTGAATACAGAAAAATATATATATATATATTAAAATGCTTCATATATTTGTATACGTCGCATACAATTTTCACTTCTTTATGATGAGAGAGCTGACCCCGGTCCTTGCCTCCCGACTTGTGCTTCCGCACCTTGGTCGTTGTGCTAACAGAAAAAAGCAAGGATCCTCCGTGAATCGGGGTTGGACTACGGTACGGACTTGACTAACTAGACTTCTGCGTGGGGTCAGATGCTGGTTATAGTACCAATGTATACTATACATATAGAAATTTTGGGACTTGGTCAGTTTGTCCAGATTTCAAATAGAAAAATGCCCAAATTTCTTAACATAAACGCGAACCACCGAATTTACACAAAATAATAGATGTGATATAAATAGTTGTTAGGTGAAATATTTCAAATGTAAATTACATTTTATTGTAATATAAAATATGAAAAATAACGTTTGGTTTGATGTGGAATATTTTTAATATATATTCGACAACATATAAAAACAAATCTTCATATAAGCAAGTAACTTAACTTAAATAACTTTCATGATATACATTACAAATTTATAACTATTTAATTAAGTGATAATATTATAATTAGTATATATTGATTATATAATTTATTTGGAGCTTAATTAAAGATTTTTTGAGATTTAATTTGTAGTCATATATAATAATATCTTCCAGAAACATCAATCAGACGACCTTTTTTTTTTTTTTACAATAAAGTTTAATATCATATTCAAAACATCGGAATAACAATTACTTATATCACATTAGACAAAGTATTCCAATTTTTTTTTATTGAAAATTTTAACCCTAAACCCAAAACAGCAAACAAATACACTTATTGATTAATTAAAATAATATAATTTTTTGAATCATGTAAAAAATTATTAGTATTTTTTGATGTATTTTTTCAACAATAAAAAAAGTAAAATCCGAAAATAGGAAATTATCTTCGAATTTGATATAATTAGTGTCTCATATTAGGAATCTCTAAACACTGTAGGATACATAAATAGAATAGGAAAATATAAAATAAAGGCCGGAGGTCGATTGAAGATGGTTTCTTAGGTCAGGAACAGACCTATTTAAAACCCTTTAAAGAAACGGTTTGAACCGCCGTCTGGTCGGTTACAGCAACTGTTGTCAACCGCCCAGAAAGTCATCTTCTGTCGACGCGTGTGTTAACTGACTCACCAACCGCTCGCGCTAGTTACAGCACTCAACTGTCTCAGCCGACCGCCTTCCGACCGCCTCTGAAGACCTCACCGCCTTAAATGGGCGGCTGGTCCCGACCGACTACTCAACCGCCCAGACAATAACCTCTGGCTTCTAAGATAGGTCGCTGGATCAAACGACTCATCGGCCGCCCCATAAAGCGACCACCATCTGATTTCTCCAATCGGCTGAACAACGAATCATCCAGACGATTTAATGGTCGCCCCAACCAAGCGACTGAACTACTGTTTACTTAAGTAGGCGACCAATTAACAGACCCTATTTCGACCGACCTCAGTTTCAGCCGACCTTGTTTGCCCGACTTCCTGTTTCAACCGACCTCAGTATCAGCCGTCCTTCTTCACCCGACTTCCTGTTTCCACCGACCTCAGTACCAGCCGACCTTCTTCGCCTGACTTCCTCTTTTGATTATATGTTATTTGGATTGCACTAAGTATAGCTATTGAGCTATATCAAGAAGAGTGTTTAAGATACAATTAACTAATTAACTCGATATTGAGCTATATTAAATATATATTATTTGGATTTGTCAGAGCATGGCATATCACTTAGCCACATGCGCGAGTAAAATATTATTTTTTCTAGTACGAAAAAATAAATAATATTAGCCCAAAAAAGTCCACACAGGCATGGTCCGTCATGCATGATATAGTCCAAATGCATGCATAATTATTTGAAATTCAAAAATTATATTCATGACCAAAATTAATCTGCTGTTTGTGGCAAGACGTTATGGATATTTACTAGTCGTCCGTTACCTACGGTTTTGGTTCGGACATTGATTGTCTCACATGATGATAGTGACTATAAGCGGCCCTCTCCTCACTTATTTAAAGCACACTACAAGCATGCTTCTCCCACTCTTCCTCTCCTTGTCCATTTCCCGTTGGGATATGAAGTCTGATCTTTTTATGCCTAATGTCGTCCATTTTCGGTTAATGGGGAAGATTTTTCATCATTCTATAACTGTATTTCATATAGCATTAGGAGTTGTATCTGAGCTAGATTCTCAAAATGCCGAATACTCGCGCAGTTTATGTCATTATGCTGAACCATTTGCTAGTGAGTTCTATGACTTTTGGTAAGAAATTAGTGGTAATGCGTCCCAGTTTCATCCACGTGATGCTTATTCCTCATCTATCAAACTTTCGGCTTTACGACTCATGCATAAATTCATTGCCTATAATTTACTGGTAGAAAGGATGGTCCAGGTGTGATTTCTAAAGTTGAGTTATATATGTTATGGGGCATGACTCGCGGCATCAGAATAAACCTTCCCTTTTCGTTGGACGACAGATTTTCTCGTGTGCTTTCTACTAAAGGCAGCAACCTCATTCATGGCTCTTACATCACTCACCTTGCCCTTAACCTTGGTCTTATTTCTGATGTTTTTAATGAGTATCTTACTTCTTTTTCTCTTCACAGGGCTTGCTTGATGATGCCACTGGATATCCCCTGTCTAAAGGAAGTGAAATTGGTTACAGACTCCTACGGGACTCGGTTCTTCGCAGCCACACTGGTCTGCGGATCTCCACCTTCTCCAGACCTCCCTGCCCTTGATTCTGATGCACCCGCATCTCCCTCTCATGACTTCCAGACACAATTTGATCACTTGCGAGCTGCACTCGGGCACCAGCAAACTGAACTTTCCTCCCTCCGAGCTGAGAATGCGCGTATCGCACTGAGGTGACTGCAACCCTCTCGGAGTTAAAGCTAATGATCCAGTTACTCATTCCCCGCACCGATTGAAATCGGCTTGTCAAACCAGGGAAGCATTACTCTCCCCTTCTCTTCCTTCCATTTTCATTTTTCTTTCTTTACATTGAGGGCGATGCATATTTTAGGTGTGGGCAGAGGAGTTTTGCAAATTTTTGGGCAAAAATTTCAATTACTTTAGCTACTTTTTATGCTTGATTTGTTGTCATTTCGCATGTTTTTGAGATTTTTCTGAAGTGAGTCAAAAGTGGTTTGTGTGATAGGCTAGTCTCTCATGACTAATGACATTTGATTGGTGATATGTTGAGTCAAGTCGACGTTTGAACCATGTTAGATTTGAGCCTATCTTCCAAAAGTTACATTAGAAAATAAATTGCATACATTCAAGCTTTTGGAAATTTCTTTCATTTGTGATTTGTAGTGCTCAATTAGATGACCTAGAACATGAGTGATTATGCATGTTGAACTTGCAACTATCGAGTCTTGCATTTTGAAAATGATAAGGGCATTAGGTAACCCCATTAAACCTTTCTTTATTACCCAGCACAATATACTCCCCTAGCTAGCCCATTTGAGCCTTCTTAGCCTATTTTTTCTTTTATAATAACCTGTCTTTTAGCCTCATGCCTTTCTTTTGATGAAGCCTTCTCCGATTTGAACCCTATGTTAGAAAGAATTACTTTAAGTCCATGTTGTGATGCACTTTATTTATTCGGCGCTAGTTAGAAACGAAATTTGGGTACGAATAAGTCATAGTATGAAGGAATAATTATTGGTACTGAAAGTATAAATATATATATAAAGATAAAATCAAAAAAAAAAAAAAGAAAAGAAAAAGAAACAAAAAAATAATAGTAAAAGAATCATCTTTATGAAGGATTTCATTGTTTATGCCGATTTGTTTTTCATGTGCTAGCATCGTGTTCGTATTGTGTTATTTTCTGACATAGTTAGCCGTTGCTTATCCTTTTCCTACCCCTCACCATAAGCCCCGCTACAACCCTTATTGAAAATCCCTTTGATTCTTTATGTTAGATTCGAATACTTTAAGTAAGGGAGATTTGATTTTTACTCAAGCCTATAGGATAATGTTTTGTTGCGGAACCTGAGCGTTGAGCCAATCATACATTCATTCATTCATAGAGCATGTGCGAATACACTTTATCTTGGGAGGGTGACTTGGCTTGATGTGTTGGATTTTGGATTGAATTGGTTGTGTTGGATTCTCTTGTCATATTGAGTCGGTTGTGATTTCTTTGGCTTATTTCAAATCTATGTTTGAGGGCAAGCATGATCTGGGTGTGGGGAGATTTGATAGTTAGAAATCGCATGCGTTAAATGTTCATATTATATGCGATATCTAAATGATTTTTTATTGGATTCTACCTAATTTATATGTGTATTGTTTATTTGCTACGTGCAGAGGGCAAATATCAAATTTGGCGTAATTGACAGAAAAAGTAAAGAAAAATTCAGATTTGCACCGCCTAGTTAGTCATGGCCATGAATAACTATACCCTTCTGACATGGGAATTTAATTAAAGGCCCAAAAGCCCAACTACAAAATAATTAGGACAAAAATTAAATAAAAGGGGGAGGAATCACACGTTTGAAGTATAGAGAACGGCCAGAGCAGGTACGCACAGGAGCAGGAGACTGATAAACTCAAAGATCGCGCAGGAGCAAATCAACAGAGAAGATTTCTCCTCCCGCTATGACTTTATATTTCCCTATTGTTATTTGTTATTTGATTATGGAGTAGATACTTTTCTGGTCTGAGGGGCGATAATGTTTTGGTTCTTTTGTTTTGGAGATTCTTAATTTTATTTATAAAACTTCTTTTTTGATTATCAATATTTGTCTAATTCTGAGAATAACAGTTGTGATTTTTAGATTGATTGAATATTTTGGTACTGATATTTAAATTAGTCTGATAATCTAAAGTCAATTCAGGTAAGATATCCGTAATTGTATTCGCACTTGAATAGGTGACAACCGGGTTGAATAGTTCCTTCCCGGGGGTTAGACAATCAATTCTAATTGCTCCTCTTGTTTTGAATTGAGTTTTTCTAGATTAGAATGCGATTAGGCAATATTTCTTATGGGCGCACCTAGGTTTATTTGCTTAATTAGGCGTAGTTAATGGCCGTACCTTAATTAACTACATTGTAAGGAAAATTTGGTTATAAGAGCTTGTTGATAACTATAACTAATTTATTGATACTTTAATAAGAACTAACTTTATTGAATCAATAATAAAATACGAGTGCCATAATTGCATCATCCCTTTAGTCAGACATCCCCTTAATAGCTAGTTCTCCCTTAATTTAATTGCTTTCTTATTTCATTCTCATTAGATAATAAAAGAAAGTTCCCTCCAATTATTTACTTCATTAGAATACGAAAGAGTGAATTACACAATACCTACGGAGACGATCCCTTTCCCTGTATTACATTAAATTATGATCACAGATTAGATGAAATATTTGATTGACCGCGCGACAGGTCAATCCAGTGCGTTTTTGTGTATTGTGAAAAAACCAGATTTTAACAGGCATACCAAGCTAAAGAAATTCTTGAACTAAGTCACACCGACAGTTGTGGGGCAATTACTCCAAATTCATGCAGTGGTAAAAGGTACTTTATCTCATTCATCGGTGATTTTTCACGAAAAACTTGGGTTTACTTTCTGAAGGATAAGGCTGAAACTTTTGGAGTGTTCGTGAAGTTCAAAGCTTTGGTGGAAAAATCAACCGGAGAAGTTATCAAGTCACTAAGGTCCGATAGAGGAGGCGAGTACAATTCCAGGGAGTTTAAAAACTACTGTGATGAACATGGTATAAGAAGATTCCTAACCGCACTCTACTCTCCTCAACAAAATGGCATCGCGGAAAGGAAGAACTGGACAATACTCAACATGGTTTGATCAATGTTGAAAAGCAAGAAGTTGGCGAAGAAACTCTAGGCAGAGGCTGTGCGGTGTGCGGTGTACGTGCAGAACCGTTGTCCTCACTCAAAGCTAGAAAATTCAACACCGCAAGACGCTTGGAGTGGTAAAAAGCCGACAAAGTCACACTTCAAAGTGTTTGATTGTATTCCGCATGCACATATTCTGGATCAGCAGAGAACATAGCTGGAAGATAAGAGCAAGAAATACGTTTTCATTGGTTATGATGAGGAAACAAAAGGCTACAAGCTGCTTGATCCGACAAATGAGAAAATTATAGTGAGTCGGGATGTACAATTTGACGAGAAAGTTATAATGAGAAAATGTTAAGGAAAAGACACAAAATGTTCGTCACATATAAATCCCGAAAAATATTTCAGCTCCGGAAAGTATTGATTATGAGGATGAACCAAGGCATCCAAGGTGGAGGTCGTTGCAGGATTTGTATGACTCGTCAAATGAGGTACATCTTTCTTGTCTACTGGTTGATGCCGAGAACATTAGTTTTGAGGAGGCTGTGAAGGATGAGAATTGGCGAATAGCCATGGATGAAGAAATTCACGCCATTGAACGCAATAAAACCTGGGAGCTGATGGAATTGCCGAAAGGTGGACAGCCCATAGGGGTAAAATGGATTTTCAAGAAAAGCTGAATGCGAATGGTGAGATCGAAAGGCACAAAGCACGGCTCGTGCCTAAAGGATATAAACAAAAGGCGGGAATCGATTATGATGAAGTGTTCGCCCCAGTTGCAAGGATGGAAACAATTGGCTTGTTAATTGCGCATGCTGCCCAATTCGAATGGCTAATATTTCATATGGACGTCAAATCTGCATTTTTAAATGGTGTGCTTAAAGAAGATGTGTACTTCGAACAACCTCCCGGATACATTGAAGTTGGCTGCGAGCACAAGGTGTTGAAACGAAAAAACGCAATTTACGGGCTCAAGCAAGCACCATGGGCATGGAATGCTTGTATCGACAGCTGTTTCAAGGAGAATGGGTTCCATCAATGTCCATTCGAGCATGCACTCTACGTGAAGAAGAAGCAAGGGGGCTTGTTATTCGTCCCTCTCTATGTGAACGATCTCATTTTTTTGGGAAACAATGTCAAGATGATAGAGGAGTTCAAGAAAGCAATGTTTCGTGAATTTGAGATGACAGATCTTGAAAAGATGAAATATTTTCTTGGGTTAGAGATACAACAAAGTGAGATGGGTATTTTTTTGTCGCAGGAAGCATATGGTAAAGAAATTTTGAAAAGGAGCACTATGGCGAACGGCAATCCGGTATCAACGCCGATGGAACCGGGCATGAAGCTTTGTAAGTACGTAGATGAAGACCGAGTCGATGAATGCTTGTACCGAAGTTTGGTGGGAAGTCTTCATTATCTCACTTGCACGAGGCCAGATTTGAAGATGAGTGTTGGAATTGTGAGTACGTTCCCGGAGGAACCAAGATACTCGCATTGGAAGGGATTAAAGAGGATTATACGATATATTCGTTGAACAGAATCAGTCGGTTTTTTGTATTCCAAGACGGAAGAATTTAAGATGTTGGGATATTCGGATAGCGATTGGGGTGGGGATGTTGACGAACGGAAAAGCACAGCATGATATGTATTTTTAATGGGAAAAACAGGTTTCGCATGGAAATCAAAGAAAGAACCAATTGTTGCGCTCTCCACATGTGAAGCCGAATATGTGGCAGCGTCGTGGTGTGTCTGTCATGCAATTTGGGTGAGGAATCTGCTGGGAGAGTTAGGACAAGAGCAGTGTGAACCAATTGAAATCCGCATTGATAACAAATCGGCTACTGCGCTGGGAAAGCATCCGGTGAACCATGAACGAAGTATAGACATATGGTTTCATTTCATCCGAGACAAGATTAAGGATGGAGCTGTTAAACCGGAGCATGTTGCAAGTTGTGACCAAGCAGCGGACGTTTTCACCAAACCCTCTGCGCGCATAGATTTTTGAAAAGTGCAAAATGATGATCGGGACGAAGGATTCAAAGAAATTAAATTTAAGAGGGGGTGTTGAGAATAAATTTAATTAATGGTTGTGGGGTTAGCGGTGTTGAGGTTACGGGTTGTCTGAATTTCCTATTGACTAGCAATTAAATTGTATTTATATTTTGTAACTTCTTGGTTTTAATCTCCTATTAATTAGATGCCTTGATGATGGAATGAAAGAACAGAGTTTGAAAAAAAAAAAAGCAGAACATCCATAAAAGATTTCTTCAATCCAGTGCATTTTTGTGTCTTGTGTAAAGAACAAAATAGCTGGGAATTAACTGAAACGTGGTGATGATTTCATCACTCTGGAGTTGGCAAAACACCAATACCAATATTAATTAATATTGTTTCTTGATGCCCGAAGAGTTGGCTGATTCTGCCTGCATGCTGTCCCTGCCAGATTAATTTAGCCCTTCAGGTTCCCAGTCACTCCCCTTGGCGCTCCTTTATATACATGTGGGACATAAAATAAACAGCAACAACATAAAACAATAATACTATAAAATAAAATATAAAACGGAGTTTTCGATGTTTATATATGTATAGTACTGTCATGGCAATACAATCTTGATGTGGAAAACAATTTAACATGCATTTGTAATGGTGGAAGAACCAAAACCATCCAAGCTTTGTTCCAGCCAAGAAACATCCAAGACAGCCAAGAAAGTTTTTGGGGGAGATTTAGAACTTGTATCCATCATGATCGTGTTTTTGTTTTGTTGTTGTTGTTGTTGTTGTTGTTTTTTACTTTTTGGGTACCACCATAATTCGAATAATTTCTAAAAGAATAAAAGATCTTAATTCGACCTTGTTAATTTAGATATGAAACAATAATTACATATATAATCTGCGCTCAATAAAATTCTTCCAAAGTTTAAATATTCCTCCAACTTTCACAATCATTGATGCAATGAAATAAGAGACTATCAAGTCCAAAACCATCAACCTCTACAGATTCCGTTCCCTGCAAAACCGATAAAAAAAGGATTACAACATGAAATCAAGTAAAAGATGCATCAGAAAATATATAGACCTATTTATGGCTTACCTCATGTAACCCTCAAATCTTCAATAAAACAGTCACATAAAATAAACGTTGCCACTTCCTTTAGGGATTTAAACTTCCTCGTCACACCAGCGTGGATGTAATACTGAAATAGTTTTAACTAATTTAACAACCAGACAAACTACTATGTATGATATTTATATTTCAATTACGTAAAAAGCATGTGTAGTAAGATAGGTACCTTATCCCGCCGTTCCGAATAGTTGTACTTTCTTTGCTCTACTACCCAATTGCCCAGTCGTTTATGTAACAGAAGCCCACTCCTTGGATGGATGTGGGTTAGGTTAAATACTCGAACCACAGGCAACGTGGTAATTTGCTCCCCCAATGTGAGAATTCTCATTGTCACTTCATTTTCATGTACTTTAGATTGATATCTTGTAATCCTCCCAGAATCAACCTATTGAAACATTATTAGAAAATTAAACTTTTACATATTATATGCAATTGTGTGCATACCTCGTGCAATTCTAATATGTAGCAATTTAAATTTTCTTGGAGAAGTCTAAAAAATATCCTCCATGTCTTCTCCGGGGTGGTTGTCGATAAACGGTGTGAATTCCTTTGAAGGATGTTGTTGATTAAAGAGAAATCACTTTGTTCCTAAGAAATAAATTTCCACTGGTAATTAGAAATTTAATACAACTGAAAAGAATGAAGCAAATCAAATTAAGTATGATATTTTTGCAGTTGCTAACATTATAGTTGAAAAGTATATAACATGATTGGAATTTTCTTCGATATTGTCACTGTCTAACAAAGGTAAAAAGTTCAAGTTTGACAAACATTTTGTTTCATATCTAATAAAGATCATTTTAGCTTTTTCGGAGTGTACTTGTTCAATGACTTCGACAAACACATACGCACACAAAACATTGGTGTTTCATATGAATTATGTTTTCAAAGGAAGTGTTTTGAATTGTTACGAGAGTAACCTGGAAAGGTGTATGCATTCGACATAATATAGATAAGATTACATACCGGTGGTTCAACAACTTGTGTTAGGTAAGTATATGAAATCGGTTGCGGACAAGGTGGCGTACTAGAAACACTTGAAGTCATGTTTACTCCTGTATTCTGTAACACATGAGTATAGACATATTTATGCCATGTGAATTCTCAATGCATAAAAAACTTGCCACTTTCGATAGCTTACGAAGGAAAATGGGTAAGTGAATCAAGTTTATAATGGAGTGATATCAAAAGGTAGACTCAATCTATAATTGGACATGGTAAACTCATTTATCAAATGTGAAATGAAATTTAGTTTTCGTAAGTCGTTGAATCCAAAAATGAGATGCAAGCATCAGACTTGAAAAAAATAATAAAATTTAATGAGATGCAAGCAAGCCACATGCCGCAATTCCTTAACTCAACTTAAAAGACGTGCAAGCTACTATAAGATGAGGATCGCAGTACAAATGGCACAGCATTTTGGTTGTGACTATACCTTTTTCAATTTAAACTCTAGTGCCACGTTCTTGTAACAAAATCTGCAACGTTTCCAAAAACATAGATTGTTAGTTTTTATCAAACAATTAAGATTAGATCATAGTCCTTTGTAATACGATTAAATGTCCGATATATTTAAAAGTACCCTTCGAGATAATATAAATTCTTAACTTTATTTGATCGAGATGTAACATTTATTAAACCTACTTTTACATTTAGAAGGCCAAATCTTTTCCGTTAACTATTTTTAGTTTTATATATTATTTTCAAAACTTCGCATCTTTTTGCAATGCAATCCAACACAACCTCACTGAATGTATGAAATCTAACCTTTACTACTAGATTTTCAACAAGCTGAATCCCCTCCCAAAAAAAGTTACACATACACAAATTCCCATCACACTGATCCGAATAACACAAACACATTTTAAAACTAAAAAAGTAAATGAATTCTAGGTAACACAAAATTACACATACAAGTGATGTAAAGAGATCTTAAGTAACAAAAAAATACAAAAATTACTTTGAATCTCTGAATGGTGTTAAATGCCAACACACACAAATTAATTTTTAACTTTCTGTGGAGTTCGGAGAAAATTTCAACTTTTTGATCTAACCTGAAAAACTTGAATGTGACAAGGAAGCAAAAATGACCGTTTTTAAATTTTTTAGAAACTTAAGAAAAATGACTATTTTGCATTTTGAAACCTAGTAAAATTTGGGACATGATAAAATTTGGTTAATATTGAATTGTATTTACAATTCCCTAAATCTAATTATGTGAATGATAAATATAATTACAAAAATAAAATCATTATATTTATTATTAGTTACCAACTATTTTTTATGGATAGTTTTGAGGATTATGTTCATTAAATTTAAAAAACTTTTAAGATTTTGCATTGAATATATATAATATTTTTTTTCTGAAGTACATTGAAATTTATATAAAAGTTTTGAACACTAGTATTAAATTTTAAATATTATTTCCATAATTTCAAAGGATAAATTTTATAATACCTCTTTGTGTTTTTACTAAAAATGCACAAAATACCTCATATATTACTAATTGCATAAAAACCCCCTTGCGTTAAATTTGCATTAAATTAAAGCCAATGTTTGATTGTAAACGTCCACCTAATTATGCAAGTTGTATATAAATAAAATGTCAAAGAACTAAAATAGTATATAAATTCTTTTTAATAAAGATTAATACATTATTGATCAATTATTTATTTTATAGTTTTTTTTTTGGTAAATTTTAATAACAATGGCTCCAAAAAATCACTAAATGTGCAACACCCCGGTCGGCTCAAGTTGGAGTATTACCGTTACGCCACACTAGAAGGTTCGTTTATTAACCAACGAACCATATGTTGTAGCGGTAAGGCTAATATACCCAACACAAGCAACCAAATAAAAAGAGAATTAACGCGACAATTGTGTAAGCACAATGAATCAAAGGTAAATTAATACGGTATATGCAAAGACTCACATGCCAATATCACATAATAATTTCGAAAAATAGATTAAATGAAATTGCAACACGATGACAACTTACTGTCTCCCTTATATCTATCTTTTATTCTCAAATAATTGTGATGAACACATCACAAACAAACTCCATTAGGCCTTAATTAGGGCCGACTCAACCTGTTTTACATACCTTATTGCTTCACTTGACACATCACACAAATACACATCGCAAATATAGGTTCACAACCGTCAAAGAACTTCACAATCGATACATAAGGGTTAGAGACCCAAAATACACGTACGATAACTTATTTATTATTTTATGGGGGATGGGCAACGGTCATATGACAATATCTTACATAACATAATAAGAGGGGATTGTATAAATTTAATCTCTTCATCACATATCACGGTCCAAATATCATTTCATTGTTAATGACGTGCACCTAGGAATCACCCAAAAGGAAACTCGTCATCTCGATGCCACGACTTAGACCATTCGGAATCTAGTTTGATGTTAGCTAATTATTCCAAAATACTGGTATATCCTCGCATCTTTTCAAGGCACAGAGGTGGAAGACTATGCCTTATCATTCCATACGATCGAAAATTTAATTTCAATTAACAATTTGACCCAATTCGCATCATACAATTAGGCAAATCTTAATAAAATGAATTTCAACTCAAAATGTACCATTTACAAATATTTAACCCACTAATCAATAAAAACGTCGACTAAGAATTGTGTTTTGCAACATAAGAGAATGCTAAACACAAGTTTTCAAGTTTGCTCATAAAACACTTTTCACTTATAACATTTTCATTAATAGCTAAGCAAGAATGAAAATATTGACATTCATCAAATTCATTGAAAATCTCGTATTAATTTGCTAGACAATCATTTGACAATATGTCCACTCAAAAAACACAATCTAACTCAAAATATTATTATATCTAAACATAATCATTGAATCTTTTCCAAAAATCATAAACTAAGTTAAGAGAAAACGAGGGTTTCTAACCCATTTTACAAATCTTCATTTTTTTTAACTTAAAGCATCATAATAATCTCCCCATAAGCCCTAAAAAACTTTTTACTCAACTTTCTAAAAAGAAAATTGGAAAACCTAATACTTTGAACAAATCCATTTGGAAATAATTTGAAAAGTAATAAATAAATTTTAAATATATATCATATAATTTAACTATGATTAATCTGACTTACTTTAGAAGAAGAACCCAAGAAGAGAAGCTTTGACGGAGAAAACTTTAAAAAAACGAAGAAGAGAGGAGCTGGGCAGCCGCTGGAACTGGGGAAGGAAGGAAGTTGAAACTGAATTTGTTTGTGCTCAATATTTTTTTTACAAAAGTAGATATGAGTCTATTTCTTTTACTTTATTTCTCCGGGCCTCAAAATAGTTCAAAACCTGCTTTACCCCTTAACTCTAATCCAATTTATTTATTTTTTACACCAAAGCCCAAAATAAGTTTTAGCCCCAAAAAAATTGTCCAACCCAGTTTCAGACTCCAGAAAGTTTCAGAAAATTTCTCCCTAATTTATTTTATGGGGTATTATATATATATATATATATTTTTTTTATTTATTATTTTACATAATAAATCTATAATATATTTAAAGTGTTTTTATTCATAGGTATGAATTTATGTTTAATTTTTTTATTAAAATTTGTTATTTATATTTATTGTATTTAATAAATCTATATTTATCTATTTATCTCTCTTTTTGAAAATTAATTTGTTATTATTATCCATAGTAATTTATTAATTTAATTTTTAAAATTAACAATCATGTGTATTTGTTGGAGGAATTAGTTTTGGATTTGGATTTTATAAATAGTAAAATTTTAATTTGGAATATATATTTGAGGATGATATGAAATCAACCGAAAAAATATTTTAGTCCATAATAAGTGAAAATTTAAAGAGACCCGATTTACATGGTTCGGGTTAAATTTATACGGAAAGAATTGCACGAATAAAAGGTAGTCTCAAATACAATATGTCCCCAAAATCTCCATGAATCAATCAAAAGCAATATATCAAGCGGCTGAATTCGGATACCACCAATAGGAATTGTAATTAAGCTTTCTTTCATGAATTCAGGCACATCAATCAAAAGGAATACATCAACAAAACACAATTTTACAACAAAGACAGTGGCGTTAAGCTTTCTTTCATGGATTTCACGCTGTAATTAATTAGGTTTAATCATGGGTTAATTATTGGGTTTGACGAAATTATCAAATTAAAAAAGAAAAAGAAAAAAATCCATAATGCCATCTCCTCAGGTGCCCCTTGGGGCACTAACATACTACATCAACGGATCAAGTCTATGAAGTGTCTGAATTCGGATACCAGCAATAGTTTTAATTTGCATATCCACTGAAATATCTACATTCGAGTTCTTTCTAAAGTTTTCTATTGCAGGCAAAAAAGAAATAATAATAAGAGACGGATTTATCTTTCTCCTCGTATGCCCAAGATGATATGCTACAAACGAGCATTGTTTGAATAATGATTTGAGGTAAAATTTGTGGAAACTAACGTTAGAACCTATAACAATGCTCCCTTGAAGTAAATAGAGATCATATACCAAATTTTCATGAATCGTAACAAAAGACCCAATATAAACCCGTAGAGTTCCACGTGCACATGCCGAAGAAAATAAGATTTTATTTCAACTCTGACACATATAAAGATTAGTCAATGTAATCACAATACCATTGTGCTCACTCTAACAAGTGATAATCCTTCCACATGGATGGAGTATTGGCCAATTAGCCTACCGCTTGGCTCAGTTCCTCCCTCGGTTCATAATACAGATAAGATTACATACCAGTGGTTCAACAACTTGTATTGGATAAGTATATGAAATCGGTTGCGGACAAGGTGGCATACTAGAAACACCTGAAGTCATATTTACTCTTGTATTCTGTAACACATGAATAGACACATTTATGCCTGTGAAATCTCAATGCATACAAGACTTGCTATTTTAAACTGCTTATGAAGTTAAATAGGTAAGCGAATCAAGTTTATAATGGAGTGGTATCAGAAGGTAGACTCAATCTATTATTTGACATGGTAAACTCATTCATCAAATGTGAAATGAAATTTAGTTTTTGTAAGTCGTTGAATCCAAAAAAGGGTTGGGAACTAGAAGCCACAAAGGAAAAAAAGGATAATTTTGATTATGTCAATGAATGAGTAATTCAATAATGAAAGTAGTCGTAAATTTAACACATATTTTCCATTATGGTGAGAACGAACATTGTTAGTTGATTTTCATATACTAGTAGTGATAATTAAAAATTCAGCATTTATTAAACAAGAATTAAGGGCACTTATTTAGTTTTTGTAGTTTTTACTTTGGCATTTATAATTTATTTAAATGCCTCCTCATCTGCAATTTTAAGAGACATTTAGTTTCTTATTTCCTGTAATTGTAATATCACAGGAACTTTCACAACCAAAGCAACACACGCGGTGAGAATAATGAATATCTGATCGTAAAAATCAACTCTAGTGCCACGTTCTTGTAACAAAATCTGCAACACTTCCAAAAACATAGATTGTTAGTTTTTATCAAACAGTTAAGATTAGATCAGAAGTCCTTTCTAATACGATTAAATATCCTTCATATATAAAAGTACCATTCGACAAAATATAAATTCTTAACTTTATTTAATCGAAATGTAAGAATAAATATATTTGTTGATGTAATTTTTCAACAAAAATAAAGTAAAATTCAAAGATATAGAAAATATCCTTAAACTTGATTAATTAGTGCCTGAGATTAGGAATCTCTAAACACTGTATGGTACAGAAAATAAACTGGAAAATAAAAGACTGAAATTTAAAGTGGTGATCCCCAAATCTGACTTTGCTTTGTTGAAGTTGATTGAAGATCCCTTGCCAAATGATGATCCAAACCCTTAAATATTCTCTGGGGAACTGTACTGAAAACCGTCGCCCGAACGGTTATAACGTCTCCTTCCCAACCGTCTTCCAACCTTTTTCCTGCTGACACGTGTCCTCAGCAGACCAAAATTATCCCTATATTTCACTCTTTGAGCCGACCACAGACCTTCCGCCCTTTAGGCCCGACTGCCAATCTACAACCGTATTGGTCCGACTGCCAATCCTCCCGACTTGCAAACCATCTGACTTGTTTGGATTAGCTACAGACGTCCCGACTAACAAACCATCCGATTTGTTGGTCCTGCCGCAGAGTTCCGACCTGAGAACTTCCCGACCTATCCAACCTGAGGACTTTCCGCCCTGAAGACTTCCCGTTCTGAGGGCCTCCCGACCTGCGGACTTCCCGTCCTGAGGGCCTCCCGACCTGCGGACTTCCCGTTCTGAGGGCCTCCCGACCTGCGGACTTCCCGTCCTGAGGGCCTCCCGACCTGCGGACTTCCCGTTCTGAGGGCCTCCCGACCTGCGGACTTCCCGTCCTGATGACTTTCCGTCTTGAGGACCTCCCGACCTGAAGACCTTCCGACCTTAGGTCTTTCCGTCTTGAGGACCTACCGATCTGAGGTCTTTCCGTCCTGTATTTTCCTTAGAAATATACCTATTTTCCTTGATTTCCTCACGGTGTCCTTCAACCAGTTCAATCAACTCTATTGCCAAGCCCATTTTTCTTTTTACCTTGGGCTTTTAACCTAATTCTAAATTTCGTACATAACAACTTGCCCGCCGCCAAGGGACTTTCAAACGCCATTTAACAATCGATGTTTGGAAGTTCATAAATCACCACCCTCTTGAAAAATTCCCTTAGCAACTGCACCAGTTACTGCAACACTCCTGATTAACTTCCTTCTCCGCAATACGAGCTTTTGTGAATCACAATCCCAAAACACTCTAACCATGGCGAATCGATACATTCCTGCCCTTCCTTTCGACGGAACCCTCCCAGAGGGCCCGTTTTCAGCCTCGAAAGTACTAACTCCGACGATCCGCCCATATTGCACTACTCCTGAAGACTCAAATCGGATGAGGGAAGTTTTGGAATCCCGAAATTCCTTGGCTATCAACAACCCTAACTACCAAGCAGTTCGCATTCGCGACAGCATCAAAACCCATCTCACAGACCCAAAAGATCCTTACCGCTCTTGGTATCGACGGGTAGCAGAACACTTCCAGACCCAATGGCGATCTCAAAAAATCGACCAAGCAATACTATTGTCCACCATGTCGATCAATCTGCACGAGAAGGTGCTCCTAGCCATGTCTGCCTTCTGGAATGCGGAAAATGGGACTTTTCTCTTACCATCGGGCCCCTTTGGTCCGACTCTTATGGATGTGGCAATGATCGCACATCTCCCAGTCGTGGGTGAAGACCCTGTGATGGGAGCCCTAGATGGGCAGGAGCCATCAGAAGATCATCCAGGGTGGTCGTTACAAGGCGTGAAGGAATGGGGCTGGACAAAGTTCGCAACCGATCTGCAAGGGGCTCCAGGGACCCCCGTGACCGACCGGGAGCATACTGCCTTTATTCTTTTTTGGCTTTGTAGGTACGTCATTGTTTCCCCTTCTAAATGCGTTCTTCCTTCTCATCTCGACCTAGCCATTCATATCGCGTCAGGTCGGTTCTTTTCCCTTGGCACCCTGTTTTTAGCCAATCTGTTTGAAGGACTCACCAGGGTTAGCCTTCGGTTAACAGATAATGATAATAGAAAATTAGACACTGCCGCATCGGGTCCTTTTTGGTTTTTAGAACTTTGGTCCCGTCTTTACTTCCCCAACGCGTTCAACTTAGGATCTCCGCCCACTATGCCAATATCCGAAAAACATTTGGGATTAGCCCTCAACCGACTCTGCTCAGGACGCAGTAAGCTCCAATCCTCCGATCCAATAATAACCACAATTTTAACAGATACCCGCAGTAACTCTCGATTTTCTATGTATAAAAAATATGCGGGTTATGCTCCCGACCACTTTTGGCCCTTTCCGGCACCAAATCCTCTTCCGACTCCTGAGCCTTGTCCTCATCCCACCTATCCTTTTGCCTGGGACGTTGCCCTCAAACCCAGGTCTCTTTTTAGCAGTAAAAAACTTGATAAAAAAGGGCAAAAACTATTTGCACCTTTAATTATGAACCTCAATTCATGGCGCGCCAGTTCGGCTGTTGCCAAGGTATCCCTGGACCCGTCGCTTGTCCTCATATAATTTTTCAAAGTCCTGACCGACGAGTCCTACCTAATTCAATCCCTTCTTATATCTCCCAGCTCACCACGTATATAGTTTCCAATTCTTATATTCCTTTCCGCTCCAATCCTGAGACTGTAGATACATTCAATGAATGGTGGTCGGTTGTATGGCCCCTGATTTCTCCTGATGAGGATCGGTTGCTGAGCATACTCCTTCCCCCCCAAGGATTGGTTCTAGGGGCGGCTAGACATACTAGCACTCAGCAACAAACAGCCGCCCCGGGAATCGGATCTAGCGTTCCAATGCGAAAAAGGAAAGCTTCCCAGCTGCAAACGCCCCCGACCTCTGGGGCCGACCAGCAAGCTCCGGCGGACCTTGGAACTACTAGGACGTCAGCAAGGACCCGACCCCGAATAGGTAATTTTTCTGAAAACCGTGAACCAACTCACTATATCTTAATTTTGATTTCACTTATTTCATTCACCAGAACCGACCTTAGTGACACCGACCACACAAACGACACCAGCCCCAGCCGACCATTCAATCGTACCTTTGGTCCAGACTGAGGCATTTCCTCTCCAAACCCCTACTCCACTTCTCAATTTGCCAATGAGCAGTCGGGCGGAGGACTCGACAAGGAGGCAAACTCTTCCTCCTGCACCGAGGAGCGGTCGGGCCAGGCACCCGACCAGAAGGCAATCTTTACCAACACGGCCTATAGAACCAGTAAGTCCTATTATCAGCAATACTTAGGATTCCAATGATAAACCTTGGTGTATTCAACAACAACATTTCCATAATTTTTTACAGACACCTTCACCAATCGCATCAGCAGCAGGGGTCTCTTCAGACAGCGAGGGGACTACTTCCCAGATGGGTCGACCGCCATACATGGCATCAGACTCATCCATTTCGAAGGAAGAACCAGCTGCCCTTGCCGAAGCTGACCCTCACAACGACATCCCTACTACTGCTGATCCCGAAATAGTCCAATCGGATGCAGCCGCGCTGGAAACCGAAAGTACTGCTGCTGCGGCTATCCCAGTTGCTCCTGAGATACCGGCTGCAGTGGCTCTAGACGCAGCTGCCCAACCTGCAGCTGCCCGACCAGCAGCGGCGCTACCTCCAGCAATCGAGTGGCAGGCAGAAGAACCACCTGTGGCAGCCCAACCTCCAGAAATAGAAGAAGTTTCTTCGTCTGATTCGGAGACTTCTGTGAATTTGGTAAGATTAAACCAATTCATGCCACAATGTTTCTTTCTAAAAAACACTAACTGTGTTATATACTACTTTCCATAGGGACCCAGGTCGGCACCTCAGCGACCATTCGCAGCAGCCGACGAGTCGGCTGCTGTTATATCAGCTGTCCGCCCTACTCGACCGACCTCATTGTTGCCCCCTTCACTGACAGCAGTTCGCCCAGAGGTGACACATATCTTATCTGAATAATTTTGCACCTCCCTTGGAATACTTATTGAAACTGTAAGACTTGCAGGGGCCTTCGGACTTAGCTATCCTATCGACTGTTCCGGTTCCAGCGGAGGCCCAAACTATATTCACCGAGGCCATTAACCATCCCCTTTCAGAATTAAGATCCGACTTATTGGACAAACTCATTCAGACGGTTGGTGGCCTTCTTTTTTACACTCCGACGGAATCGCCAGCCGCCCCATTCTGCATCGGCTGATGGAAAGACTTACGGAGCTCAAGACTGAAGTGTTAGTTATTGGACTCCTGTCAACCGAAACCCCCCAGCCTGTCTTCGATCAAACAACACTGGAGAATTCTTTGGCTAAAACCCGAGAATCCCTTCAGCAGACTACTGGAAGGCTGGGTGGTCTCCTTAGCACGAAGGCTCAAGTTGATGAATCCATTCAGAAAAAGGAGGCAGAATTGCGGGAGCTAAGGAAAGAACAGTCTATCCTGGATAATCAAATTACCAATGAGCAGCGTCTGCTTGAGAAGTATACAAAGAACGAGGCCGAATTGGATCAAGAGCTGAAAACCCAAGCTCGATCCCAATTCATCAGAAGATATCAGACGGCTGCTAATACCAGAAGGCTATCCAGGGATGAAGTCAAATGGACACATATAAAAACTGCCCTAGGGGCACTTTTGTAACACTTCCTCCTCTGTAACAACATTTGACTTAGTAATATATTTTTCCTTCTTCTCTCAAAACAAGGATCACCTTTCAATTTCCAACTTTGTAGGAACCGAAACAAACCCCTTCCTTAAAAGAACACTGTTTCTCACATATTAAGAAACACACCAAATTCCAAAGCATATTTTGAAAACCAAAACACTTGAAGTGTTAACAAACATGGCGAACGACCGACCTCATGTTCCATCAAGCAACTGGGAAGGTGTTCTTCAACCCTTCTTTGTAGGTAATCACCCTATTGGAGGTCATGCAGAAGACTTGTTACATATACTCAAGCAACTAGACTTCAAATTCCGATTCTCCCAACGAGGTAGAAGAACCATTCATCGCGTCATCCGCCTAATGGAAAACATCATTGAGGGGTATGAACCTCTTCGTGACATCCTTAGCCGCATTCCTGATCTCCATCATCACATGGAAATGATTGAAAATCACGCAGCAACCATACTTCCAGACCTTGGTTGGGATAATATATTTTCCAATCAACGAAAAGTCTTTTCAAGATTACGTACCATTGTTGACCGTGAACATCAAGCCATAACGGATATGCAAGCACGTACCAATCAAGATCTAGACGAAATGCAAAGCCAATGGGAGAGGTACCGACCATATTTGGAAGATCTTATTGAAGAAGAACCAGAACTAATATCCACTCATTGGGATGAAAATTCTGATTTAGAGGCAGAAAATTTCTCACAAATACATGATGACTAACAGAAATGAACCTTTAAATAGGTTCGAACCCCATAAATGGGTTCTGAATAATATTTTGTTTCATGCAGTTTTGTTATCTGAAAAGGCAGGTTAATACCTCTTCAGATATTTAGCATTAATACAATCATGTACTCTTCTACCTTCATGATTTACAATAATGAAAGCGCCATTCCCAATATCTTTTTGAATAATATATGGTCCTTCCCAATTCGGTGACCACTTTCCCAATTGGTCAGTTTTCTTATATGTAGGAAGAATGGTCTTCCAGACTAGGTCTCCTTTTTGGAATGTTCTGTGAAGAACTTTCTTTCCGTAATTCCTTGCTCTGATTTCACTCTGTTTCACACTTCGACCTATTGCATGGAGTCGGTTAACATCCAAATCCTCCAACTGTTGCAACATAAGTTGTTGGTATTCTTTTGTAAGATCACCATCAGTAAATTCTGTTCGGCCAGACGATACTCGGATTTCGGCTGGTAAAACAGCATCTTGGCCAAAAGTGAGTTGGTACGGTGAGAACCCTGTGGCCGTATTTCTGGTATTCCTATGTGCCCATAAAGCCTGAGACAATAACAAATGCCACTTTCTTGGGTTCCCTTCAACCATCTTCTTTATAATCCCAATAATAATCTTATTTGCTGCTTCCGCTTGTCCATTGGCTTGGGGATAATAAGGTGACGAATGGTGTAATCGAACACCGAATTCTGCCAAGAAACTAGAGAACTTTTCCCCTGTGAAAACCAGGCCTTGGTCGGTTGTTATAGACTGAGGAATACCATATCTGTAAATAATTTGATTCAAAACGAAGTCTATCACCTCCTTCTGATCTACATTTTTCAAAGCAACCGCTTCTACCCATTTGGTAAAGTAGTCAGTTGCGACCAATATGAAACAATGATGTTTCGATGAAGCAGGATGTATCTTACCAATAATATCCATAGCCCATGATTTAAAAGGCCATGGTTTTGCCAAAAATTGCAATTCGGTTACTGGCAAATGGTTTAAATTTCCATGTCTCTGACATTCCTGGCAACCTTTGGCAAATTGTATGCAATCTTCAAAAATCTTTGGCCAGAAAAAACCCAAACGATGAATGGCCCATCTCATATTCAGACCTGCCCGATGAGCTCCACATATCCCACCATGTACTTCTGTCATTACCTCTAGAGCTTCTTTAGACCCCAAACATTTCAAAAGTAAACCTTCAAATGATCTCTTATACAAAATTCCATTTATCAATTGAAAACGTAAAGCCTTCAATCGTGTCGCAATCGAAACACTCGCACCTGGATTCTGTAAATACATGATAAGCTCTGTTCTCCAATCGGTCACTGTTTCACTGGTATCTTTGTGTCCGACTATAACCACGCCGTCGGGCTCCTGTCCGACAGTAACTACGCCGTCGGGCTCCTGTCCGACAGTAACTTCGCAGTCGGGCTCCTGTCCGACAGTCTCCTGCCTGACCGTAACTTCGCAGTCGGGCTCCTGTCCGACAGTCTCCTGCCCGACCATTCGATCACATATTGGGTCTGTCTTTCCTTCTATGCCCGACTTGACCTCCGACCACATATCCTCCAGAATTCCTTTACAGGCCCTTTGAGCCAACTCATCAGCACGTTGGTTTTCTTTCCTCGGAACGAACTCAATTATTACTTCTGAGATTTTTGTCAGTAACCGACCCACAATGTCCCTGTATCTGCGAAGATGAGGGTAATTGCAAACATATTGGTTGTTTACCTGGTTGATTACTAATTGAGAATCCCCCCTTATGATTACAGACTGGACCTTCCTGGCTATTAAAGCCTCCAAACCCAAAATTAAAGCTTCATATTCTGCCGAATTATGGGTCATGGCTTCCAATCGTAGTTGTAAGTTGATCTTTTGACCGTCAGGTCCTTGCAAAAAGACCCCTGCCCCTGATTTGTTTCCAGAGGTAGAACCATCAAAGAACATCAACCATGTTCTGGTACTTATATAAGGCACACATCCGACCTGTAGATTATTCAGATATGATGAACAACTAAGTGGTCGGACACTATCACAAAGAGAATACCCGACTTGTGAGAATTCTGCTAAGAAGTCGGCTACTGCTTGTCCCTTGATTGCCCTCAAAGGGGAATGTTGAAGATCAAAAGGAGCCAATTTGATGGCCCACTTCACGAGTCTACCCTTCATAGTAGGTCTCTGTAAAATCAATTTGATGAGATCCACCTTTGATATGACCTCAATTCTTTTGGGCAGCAAATAATGCTCGAGTTTAGTGCAAGCGAAGACCAATGAATAACACATTTTTTCTGGCATAGTGTAATTCAGTTCTGGCCCTGTAAGGGTTTTACTGAGATAGTAGATTGCCCTTTCCTTCCCGTCATCACCATCCTGTGCCAATAAACAGCTAACCACTTCATATGTATTTGCCAAATAAAGTTTGAGCGGCCGACCTTGTTTAGGAGGCATCAAGACTGGAGGGTGAACCAATGCCTGCTTGATAGCATTTAAAGCCGTCTGTTGATCGGGACCCCATTCAAAGGCATTTTTTCCAGCTTTCAACAATTTAGTAATGGGTCTAACCTTGCCAGCAGCATTAGAAATGAAACGCCTCAAATAGTTCACCTTACCCAAAAGACTTTGGATTTCTTTAACCGTCTTGGGTGGCCGACTATCAAGAATGGCTTTAGCCTTATTGGCATCGATTTCAATTCCTCTCTCATGAACTAAAAATCCTAAAAAGCTCCCGGCTGATATTCCAAAAGCACACTTGGTTGGATTCATCTTCAACTTGTACTTCTTCATTCTTTCGAATGCCTCTTCAAGATTTCTCAAATGTTCGTCAAAACTGGAGGATTTAACAATAACATCATCAATATAAACTTCCATAGATTTGCCAATTAAATCATGAAAGATTGAATTCATGGCTCTTTGGTAAGTTGCCCCTGCATTCTTTAACCCGAATGGCATGACTGTCCATTCATAAATACCTAAAGCCCCTGGGCATCTGAATGCTGTCTTAGGAATGTCTTCTTCTGCCAGAAAAATTTGGTTATAACCTGCATAACCATCCATCAAACTAAGGACTTTATGCCCTGCTGCTGCATCTATCAACATGTCGGCCATAGGCATCACATATTCGTCCTTAGGGGTAGCTAGATTCAAATCCCTGAAATCGATGCATATCCTTATCTTACCATTTTTCTTGACCACTGGCACAATGTTAGCCAGCCACTCCGCATAACGGCAAGGCTGAATGAAACCCACTTTGAGAAGTTTTTGGATTTCTTCCTTGATTTGAGGCATCAGATCCGGGCTCATTCGCCTTGGAGGTTGTTTGTAGGGTTTGCAGCCTTCCTTGATAGGCAATCGATGCTCTATAAGACTTCTTGTCAAACCAGGCATCTCTGAATAATCCCATGCTAAACAATCAATGTTGTTTCTAATAACTTCGAGCATCATTGTCTGTTGCTCTTTAGACAAATAACCACTTAGCCTGATCACTTTTGGAACCAATTCGGTTCCTAAATTAAATTCCAATAATGGGTCTTGTGATGAAGCTGTTGGTTCTGTTTTTTCTAATAAATCGGGCCAACGAAATTGTTCATCTTCTTGGAGGTGAACATCAAGAATCTCTTTACTATTTTCTGCTTTATGTAATAACTGCTTTAAATAGAACTTATTAATAAGAGAACTACATACTTCTAAACTTGTATCATCCATAACAAACAAATTATACGGGAATGGGTGTGGCTTTATCATAAGCCATACAATAAAGGTGTTCTTTTAATAGAACATCGAGTTTTGGCCAGTGACTTTATAACCCTTGTTTGGGTATTCCCTGGCCATATACAACTGAGACATCGGAGCCAAATGACTGGAATAAAACACTGACTCTTCAACTTGTTCTGATACATCGAATGGGTTGTCATTTGCTTCCATTTTGAAGACCTGATTTCCTTCCCAGAACATTAATTGTTGGTGCAGGGTTGATGGCACACATTGAGAGGCATGAATCCAGTCTCTTCCCAGCAAGAGAGAGTACGTAGTATCTGCGTCCACAATAAAGAAAACAGTGGAGATCTTCTTTGGTCCGACTTCAATTGTGGCAACCATCATGCCTTCAGGCTTGGTCGGCTGCCCTGTAAAACTTGTCATTTCGAATTCCACAGGAGACAGATCATGAATTCCTTTCCCTAGCTTCTTGAGAGTCTTCAATGGCATAACATTAAATACTGCTCCATTATCCACAAAAACTTTTGTGATTGGTTTCCCGCAAATGTGAGCATTAACATACAGAGGTTTCAAATGGGAGATCGCACCCTCTGGAATAGGAGGAAACACTATCGAAGGTGCCTCCGGCTGAGGCTCGGAATCTGAAGTCTTTGCCCAGTCTGTTTCCTCTAATTCATCATCTGCCAAGAATGCCCATAAAGGTTCGTCCATAGTATCATCTACTAGACTCGCCCACATCGGTTCATCTCTCATCTGATTAATCTCTGTCATTCGACAAGGGATTCGTGGTCCCAGACGAGATTTAACAGATCTCAAATTTTCCTCTGTAGTTACAACTTCTTCCTTTGTCTTATTCCGAGATTGAACCGTCAAAGATTCTATACGGAATTCTTCAAGAGATGGATTGATGTTGATCCGTTCACAATGTTGGCATCTAAAACCTCTAATTATTTCATCTGATATTCCTCTATCTTTCCCCTGTCCCGACGAACTTCCTTTGGTATAGTCTGAAGCGTCTAATCCGTCGTTCGGTTGCTTTCTTGAACAGACCCGACTGGACCGACTTTTTGGAGATTGAATGGCTGCTCCCTGCTCATTGATTGTTTGCTCTGTAAAGACTCTAATGGACCGATCTCCTACCAAGTGGTCGGCTGCTTTTTGTTCGTCGGTTAGTTGTTTTGCTGAAGGAACTCGTTTCCCATACTTTGCAGCATACCTGCGTTTGGCATTGCGAATCTGTGTACGATTCATACCTGGGAAACGAGGATCTATATCAACTGGTAAAGGCTTTTTATTTCGAGCCCAATTGTTCCCGACTGACCCTGTTTTTCTGGTCGGGTGGTCACGCACTAAAACCTTTTCTTTCACCTCCACATTAAAAGAACCGTCTGGATGGTCCCATTTTTCAGCGACTGGCTTTTCAACAACTTTGAGTCGTTCTTCCGGTCGGCCACTGTTTGGCTGACTTCCTTTTTTTGTTCCGGGGCTTGCCTGAGTTCGTTCCCCTGTTTGTCCACTATTGGCCGAATTTTTCCCTGTTTCCGAACTTGGTTGGATGTCAACCATAGCCGTTGTTACTTTCGGAAACGGTTGCTGGTCTACACCTAGAGTGATGTATTTGAGCCGACCTGTCTTGATGGCTTTTTGAATTTCCTTCCTGAAATGAGTACACTGACTTGTATTGTGTGTGAAAGAATTATGCCACTTGCAGTATGGTCGCCCTTTGATTTCTTCTTTAGTGGCCAGTCTTTGCCCCTTTGGAATACGGATCTGCCCATCAGTCAGCAGGATATCAAAAATTTCATCAGCTTTCGAACTATCAAAAGTCGGTTGCTCCTTTCCTTCAGATCCTGGTACTGGCTTCAATTTGGGGCACACATAAGGTTTTCCAGAAAGGATTTCGGCTGCCATCTCTTCTGACTGATTAAAATCAAAGTCACATGTTTCTGTTCCCATACTCGTCATATGTTGGCCTCTATTACGCCTGTTATTCTGATCTTCCTCTCTGAACAAAGACTCTAAACGTCCAGCCTTAGATGCAAGACTTGCCAAATCCTCAACGTCCAGGGCAGTGAGTGCCTTTCTTAAGCGAGTATGCATATTCCGGACCACTAAATTGGTCATCTCTTTCTCACTGATTACTGTAGGACATCGCCCCTTCATCAATCGCACCCTTTCTATAAACTGTGAAGCAGATTCTTCTGGATACTGTCTCAATTCTAGTAAATCAGTTAAAGAAACAATTGGTAAAGGATTGAAGAATCTAGCATGAAATGCCATCTCCAGTCCTTCCCATGTCTGAATTTGTCCAGGAGGCAGACTTGCAAACCACGAAAACGCTGTTCTAGTAAGAGATAAACCAAACAGCTGCAACTTATAAAAAGAGTTATTGCCAACTTCTCCTAATTGTGCTGTGAACCGACCAACATGTTCTATGGTGGAAGATCCGTCCTCCCCTGAGAATGCATGAAAATCGGGTGGTCGATAATTCCTTGGGAGGGGGTGTTCATTAATGATCCTTTCTGGGAAAGGTCTCTGATATGCAGGGCGGTTAGTCATCTGAGGAGTTAGCCCAAACTGATCCCTTAATATATGTGCAATCTCATCAGGATCTACATGAAAGCGTTGCTGATGAGGAACATGGAAAGGATCCTGCACAGGAATATGAATAGGATCATGTATATATCCTCCAGGCCTGTCCTCCCTTGTATTGTTCGGCTGCGGACTGGAAACCCTTGGTCCCAGCGGAACAGTGTTGGGAAACGTCAGAGGAGATTTTCCCCTATCCGTTCGGTTGGGATTTGTGGCACTTGGAAACGCACTATCCACGAATGACGGCCCTGCGAAATTTGTCTGTAGTCTGGATGGTGATACTCCTGGTGGAGTTTGAGTGGGTTGAAGACTAACCCTTGACAGTGCTTGATCCAACATGTTCTGTATTAGATTTTGTTGTTCACGCAACATGCTCGTTTGTTGCTCACGCAACATATTCTGCATAACCAGAGTTTGCTGGTTGTTCATTTGTTGAACATAAGACCTCCAATCAGTTGGTGGTTGTGGGTTTTCCCCGGCATTTGGCACAATAGGTGGTGGAACGGATTCTCCCGCCGGTGCCGAAGATGATTGAGGTTGTGAACCTGCCATATGGACCCTTCCGATGATTCGGCCGGATCTAAGACGTATGAAATTATCGCCGGAATTGGAATGAGCAATTGTGTCTTGCTCCCACTGTGGTCGCCAATTTGTTGATGTAATTTTTCAACAAAAATAAAGTAAAATTCAAAGATATAGAAAATATCCTTAAACTTGATTAATTAGTGCCTGAGATTAGGAATCTCTAAACACTGTATGGTACAGAAAATAAACTGGAAAATAAAAGACTGAAATTTAAAGTGGTGATCCCCAAATCTGACTTTGCTTTGTTGAAGTTGATTGAAGATCCCTTGCCAAATGATGATCCAAACCCTTAAATATTCTCTGGGGAACTGTACTGAAAACCGTCGCCCGAACGGTTATAACGTCTCCTTCCCAACCGTCTTCCAACCTTTTTCCTGCTGACACGTGTCCTCAGCAGACCAAAATTCCTTTGAGCCGACCACAGACCTTCCGCCCTTTAGGCCCGACTGCCAATCTACAACCGTATTGGTCCGACTGCCAATCCTCCCGACTTGCAAACCATCTGACTTGTTTGGATTAGCTACAGATGTCCCGACTAACAAACCATCCGATTTGTTGGTCCTGCCGCAGAGTTCCGACCTGAGAACTTCCCGACCTATCCAACCTGAGGACTTTCCGCCCTGAAGACTTCCCGTTCTGAGGGCCTCCCGACCTGCGGACTTCCCGTCCTGAGGGCCTCCCGACCTGCGGACTTCCCGTTCTGAGGGCCTCCCGACCTGCGGACTTCCCGTCCTGAGGGCCTCCCGACCTGCGGACTTCCCGTTCTGAGGGCCTCCCGACCTGCGGACTTCCCGTCCTGATGACTTTCCGTCTTGAGGACCTCCAGACCTGAAGACCTTCCGACCTTAGGTCTTTCCGTCTTGAGGACCTACCGATCTGAGGTCTTTCCGTCCTGTATTTTCCTTAGAAATATACCTATTTTCCTTGATTTCCTCACGGTGTCCTTCAACCAGTTCAATCAACTCTATTGCCAAGCCCATTTTTCTTTTTACCTTGGGCTTTTAACCTAATTCTAAATTTCGTACATAACAATATTAAACCTACTTTTCCATTTAGAAGCCCAAATCTTCTATTTCGTTATTAATTATTTTACATAATAAATCTATAATATAATTTAGGTATTTTTTATTCAGATGTATGAATTTAGGTTTATCTTTAGAATTTTGTTATTTATATTTATTGCATATATTGAATCTATGTTTATCTCTCTTTTTAAAAATTAATTTATTATTATTATCAATAGTAATTTATTACTTTATTTTGGATTTGGCTTTCTTAAATAGTTAAAATTTTGATTTGGAATATTTATTTGATGTTGTTATGAAATCAATGGAAAAAAAAATACCCAAAAAAAATTCTTTAATGCATAAATAAGTGAAAAACTAAAGAGACACCATTATGTAGTTTCTGTAAATTTATACATGGAAGGATAGAGATGAAAAGAATTCCACTAATAAAATAAGGTCTCAAATACAATTTGTCCCCAAAAATCACCATCAATCAATCAAAAAAAATAAAACAAGATAAGACCGAATTTCCTTTTTGAAAATTCCAAAAAAAAAACAACCGCTTCTCTTAATTGAAATAAATAGCACCAACCAAACACAATCATACTACGTCGTCAGCGGTTTTATGCTTCCTTTCTTGGATTTCACGGCTGTAATTAATTAGGTTTACGGGTTAATTATGGGGCTTGAAAAATATGTTTAATTTCAAGTTATAAAATAATAAATCTGCAGGTTCACCTGAAATTATCAAACTTTTGAAAAACAAAAATCCACAATGCCACCTCCTCCAATGCCCCTTGGGGGACTAACATACTGCATCACTCTGATCAAGTCTAAGAAACGTCTGAATTCGGATACCACCAATAGTTTTATTTTCATATCCACTGAATTATCTACATTGGAGTTATTTTTAAAATTTTCTATTGCAGGCAAAATAAATAATAAATAAATAAAAATCTGCCCGATTTATTTATCTCCTCTTATGGCCAAGACGATAAGCCACAAACGAGTATTGTTTGAATCATGATTTGATGGAAAATTTGTGAAAACTAACGCAGAACCTATAACAATGCTGGCTTGAAGTAAATAGAGACTCTTTACCAAATTTTCATCCATCGCAACCAAAAGACCACTATAAACCGGTAGAATTCCTCCAGCACAAATCAAACATCATGAATCTTTATTCAAATATTTCCTATTTCAGCCACCTTACAAACTATATCATTCCCTATCGATATAACTACACCTTCAACTGGATGTTACACGAAAAACCAATCTATGTTAGAACACATATGATAGGAGCTATCCAAATTAAATACCCAACTGCCATTAACTAACCCATTTGATACTGGAAGAAATTTTTCATATTCTATATTTTCCTTGGCAAAGCAAACCGAATGATTAGCGGTTGAGGAGTCGGTAATACTTTTCTTTCCTCTAAGTTTTGGACATTTATCTTTCAAGTGAGCTTCCTCTTTGAAGTAATGACAATAATTCCTACTGACTCTAGATCTGCCTTTGTTATTCGTCGAACTTGATCCACCTCAAGCAACAAAACCATCAGTTTGATCATCAGTAAAGTTTTCAGACACCTTCTGCTTTAATTCCTTAGAACTGAACGACGTTTTTACATTTTCTAAGAAAGAATGTGACGACTATATGATATTGTACCAACAAAATTTTCAAACGAACAATGTAAAGAACATAACATAATCAATACCTTTTTCTTTATCATCAATATTCTTCAAAGACATAATAATATATTCGAAATCAAATTGATGATTCATAATCGGCGTACCTTTTTCATACAAAAAGTGTAGAACTATTACTTCAAATAAGATCGTATAGTCAATGACTTCATCATATATAATGCTTCCGATCTGGTCCACAAAATTTTTGGCGATTTCTTATTTGCAAAAGTGCGCAAAATATCATCACAATAAACCTCTGCATTTAAAATTTCTAGGCTGTTTTTTTTTTTATATAGAGATATTGTAAATTAGAAGTGCACAATAGCTTTCCTACCAATTCATAACATATATTTTATTTATTAAAAAATACATCATATAATAATTTTTCCTCCCCATTTTCCATTCCCAATTTTTCCCACAAATTCCTTGCATCCAGTGTTACTCTCAATACCTTCGGTTGCCCAGATCTTTGGCCCGGCCCATTACTCAACCAGATTAAATCACAACCGTCCAATCTAGGGTTCTAATATGAACTGTTAGATCTTTATTAACCCTAAATATATATAGATATATATGTGTTTGTAAGCCGCCCCGTGTTAACTCTACATCTATCAGTATGTGTTATGTGTGCGCCTTCTCCATTATTCACTCACTTTACTTCTCTCACACAGACTCTCTTTCTTCCATTCTCACCTCACCGTTTTACTTTTTCCCTTATCCTCTTCTTTATTTTTGCGTGCTTGGAGTTCTTGTCTTTGTCTCCATGAAGATTGAGACTCCGGTGGTCTCCCTTCGCTTCTCACTCTATGAAGTTGAAGGGTTTCCGGTGAGGATTTCGCAACACTTAAATTTGCATTGTTGTTGACGCTTTTTTGGGTATTTTTGTGTTTTCGGCTTGTGTGAATTTGTTATCTGTGTTGTTTCCACAATAAATCAGTTTAGAAAATTGTGGTTTGCTTGTCATGGGTTTTTGTCACGGGTTTGGGAGAGACAGTTGATTGTTCGGCCGTGTTATAATTTGAGCCTATGAAAATTACGAGACCTCAAACTCAAAATCAATTATTATTGTAATCGGCCCAACTTATGTGGCCCAAAAATTTGGCCTGGCCTGTTAGTCAATGAGATTAAATCACGGCCATCCGATCCAGGGTTCTAATATGAACGGTAGATCTTTATTAACACTAAATATATATAGATATATGTATGTGTGTGTCAGACACCGTGTATCACTATAATATCACACACTCACTCTACTCCATCAACCTACTAGAATTATCTCCCCCTGTCTTTGATTCTCTCCTCACCCTTTTTACTCTCTTCCCGAACTCTTTCTATTTTCCTCGCCTGTTTGGTGAAGCTTGAGACTTCTGGTAGTCTTTCTTTGCTTCTCACTCTGTAAAGTTAGAGGGTTTTCAGTGAGGTTTTGGTGACGCTTCAATTTACAGTGTTGCTATCGTTGCTTTTTTGGGTTCTGTTTTTTTTTTTGGTGTTTTGCCCTTATGGCCATTTCTTCTGTGTTGTTTCCACAATAGATCGGTTTAGCGAACTGTGATTTGCTCGTCATGGGTTTTTGGCTCAGTTTTGGGAGAGACAGTTAATTGTTCGGCGGTGTTATAATTTGGGCCAATGAAAATTATGAGGCCTCAAATTATAAATAAATTATTATTATAATCGGCCCAACTTCTGTGGCCCAGATCCTTGGCGTGGCCCATTAGTCTACGAGATCAAATCACGGCCATCCGACATAGGATTTTAATCTGAACCATCAGATCTTTATTTACCTTAAATATAGATATAAATATGTGTGTGTTAGGCTCCGTGTATCACTATAATATCACACCCTCACGCTACGCCATCTCCTTTCTCGAATTATCTCCTCCCCCACTCTTTGACCTCTCCTCTCTCTTCTGTTTTCTCGTTGCGTGTTTGGAGTGTTGGATTTGGGATCAAATATGTGTATCAAATATATTGTTAAAGTCATTATTTTATCCAATCATATTATTTAAGTGGTCTAATTAATATAATTAATTATTGACTGATAGGTTTGATTGTTATGGAATGAAAGTGCAGCTACCCGTATAATATTATTATTTTGATGACGTGACAAATTAATAATATTAATTAAGGGCATAATTGTAATTGCAATTATGTTTGCCCTATTATAAATAGGCTAGGGTTAGGTCCCCAGGATCAGCACGCCGTAAAAAGATCTGATTCTCCCTGCAGTTTCTGCTCCTCACCCGTCAAGGACAGAAAGAAAGCCGGCTCTCTGATCTTGTAAGACCAAACCTTTAGTCACCCAAGATTTGTATATGGCTTCATCAGGTACGCTTCCGTTTTAAGAATCGGGCATCTAAAATTCAACAATTTGTATCAGAGCATGTTGAATTATTTTTTGTGCTATTGGATTAATCGGTATTCATCAGGGTTTTATTAAATGTTCTTATTCTTGGAAAATTTATTATTGCCTTGGAATCCATGTACATATTTGGCTGCTAATTATTATGGTTGCTAATCATTCATCAGCAATTGTAAATCTTCATTATATTCAAATGGAATCCGTGTACATAATTGAATGCCTTGGAATCCGTGTACATATTAGTAATCTTCATTAGAAATCTGTACATATATATACATAATTGGTTGATTTGATCTCCGTGCCAATATATTTTATTTTATTTTATTTTTTAATTTCTTTATATCTATTATTATTGGCAAATATATTCTAATATATAGATAAAGATTCATGATACAAAATTTAAGTATAGCCTGGAAATTTATATATTCATTCATTTATTTTATTGATTAATTTATGTATTAAATACACACATATTCATGTTTGTGTGTTTATTAATTTATCATGAATATTTTGGAATATATTGTTTATGAAATTGATGTATGCATCTTCATAAATTAATTTTGCTTATATTGCAAATATTTCAACCTTCAGAATTGGAAACTCATTAATAATGTTTGCTGTGTTTTGAGACGGTGAAAATCTAGTATTTGAAGTTGCCAAAGTAACCTCTCTTATATGAAATTTTTACTTGATAACGTAAGTGTTTACATGTGTATTTTAATTCATGTGATTATTCTTTGGCCCAAAGGCAGTCGATAATTGACAGAATGAAATATGCATCTGCGATAATATGTATGGGACAATTATATAGATTTAACTTATGTGAATAGTAAACCAGTCCAAAGATTGGTTATTGTTTGACATTACCTTATTATCCGTATATGATTATTGCAACAAGATGACTGCTTGCAGTTAATGGCATTGATCCAAAGATTAAACATTAATGTTGCGTTTAGTGTCTTGATATGGGATTACAATATTTTATTTTGAGTTTCATTATGCTACTTGAGTACTTATGTGTATATTTATTCCTTATTATCTTCAGGATCGAATCTTATGGTATCTTCTAACTATTCAGTCCTAATACTGTCTGGGGACAACTATCAGCATTGGAAAGAATCAATATTGATACATTTGGGCTGTATGGATCTAGATTTGGCATTAAGGATAGACCAACCCCCTTCTCTTACGGAAGAAAGCACTGCAGATGAAAAGCAGTTATTTGAGAAGTGGGATAGGTCTAATCGCCTTAGTCTAATGATCATAAAGAAAAGCATTCCAGAAATCTTTAGGGGCACGATATCTGATGATATCATTACTGTCAATGATTTTCTTGTCGAAATTGAGAAACGCTTTACCAAAAGCGATAAGGCGGAAATGAGTACTCTTCTTAAGAGTCTCATTACCATGAGGTATAACGGCAAAGGAAATATAAGGGATTACATCCTGAACATGTCTAATACTGCTTCTAAGTTGAGAGCACTTAAGTTATACCTTTCAGAGGACATGTTAGTCCTATTGGTTTTGCTCTCACTTCCTACTCAATACAATCAGTTTAAAGTCAGTTATAACTGTCAAAAGGAGAAGTGGACTCTTAATGAGCTTATCTCTCACTGTGTTGAGGAAGAAGAAAGGATGAAGCGTAATAAGACTGAAGAGGTACATGTGGTGGATACCTCAAAGGATGCAGGCGGCAAGAAGAGAAAATATAAGGCCATTAAGGTTGAGACTGCTAAGGCTCATGTTCCAACTCCAACTCCTCGGGCTCGTCCTGAAAAGACTTGCTTCTTTTGCAAGAAACCTGGACATGAGAAGAAGAATTGTACTAAGTTTCACGATTGGCGCGTTAAGAAGGGTACGTTTCTTACTTTGGTTTGTTCTGAGGTTAATTTAGCTTCAATACCTCGAAATACTTGGTGATTAGACTCTGGAGCAACTACTAACATCAGTATTTCAATGCAGGGTTGCCTGAGCTACCGAAACCCAACTGATGCTGAAAGACGCATTTACTTTAGAAATGGGGACTCAGTAGAGATGGAAGCCGTGGGCATTTTCAAGTTGTTATTGAGTACTGGACATTTTCTTGAATTGCAAGCCACTTTTATTATACCGTCATTTAAACGGAATTTGGTTTCTATTTCTTATTTGGACAAATTCAGTTATCATTGTTCTTTTGGAAACAATAAAGTTGAGTTGTCTTTTAATTCATGTTTGGTTGGTTTTGGTACTTTTATGGTGAATGACATTTTATATATGCTCGATATTTTGGTTTCCTATAATGAGTCACTTAATATGGAATCAAAAGGTACTAAGCGAAAATTGCATGATTCTAGTTTATTGTGGCACAAACGTTTAGGTCATATTTCAAGAAACATAATTGAAAGACTTATTAAGGATGGAATCCTTGATTCCATAAATTTTTCAGACTTTGACGTTTGTGTCGATTGCATTAAGGGTAAACAAACCAAGGTTAAAAGGATAGGTGCTTATCGAGCTACGGATGTCTTAGAATTGATACATACAGACATTTGTGGGCCTTTTCTCGCTCCTTCGTGGAACGGTCAACAATATTTTGTGTCATTCATAGACGATAATTCTCGATATGGTCATCTGTACCTTATTAAGGAAAAATCTGAGGCACTGGACATGTTCAAAGCATTTAAGGCTGAAGTTGAAAATCAACTAAGCAAACGCATTAAGACTGTCAGATCTGACTGTGGAGGAGAATATTACGGCAGAAATGATGGCTCGGGTGAACAACGTCCAGGTCCTTTTGCTGAGTTCCTTAAGGAGTGTGGAATCGTCCCTCAATACACCATGCCCGGTTCACCTAGCATGAACGGTGTTGCTGAGAGAGGAAACCGCACATTGAAGGATATGGTTCGAAGTATGATTAGTCAATCTACTTTGCCACCATCATTATGGGGAGAAGCATTAAAGACAGTAGTCTACATCCTTAATCGAGTGCCAACTAAGGCGACTGCCAAAACACCCTATGAACTTTGGATTGGGCGTAAGCCTAGCTTAAATCATCTTAGGGTGTGGGGTTGTCCAGCTGAGGCGAAGGCCTATAGGCCAAATGAACCAAAGCTAGCACCTCGTACAGTAAGCAGTTATTATATTGGCTACTCGGAACGGTCAAGGGGGTATAAATTTTATGATCCCACATCAAGAACTATTTTTGAGACGGCTACTGCCAAGTTCTTTGAGGATGTTGAGTTTAGGGGGAGAAATACAGTTTTAGACTTTACTTTTGAGGATCAAGAAATCACTGATGTGATTGATCAAACACCTCATGAGTTAGCAGTCATTCCAGCTCCCACAGAGTTTCAAAGTGCGACTGAAGAACCCATTCGTATAGAACAGGAACCTATGCCTATGGAACAAACTCAACAAACTCAAGAACATACAGTTCAAGAGCCAACGCAATTGCGTAGATCCACTAGAGAACGAAGAAATGCCATTCCGGATGATTATGTGACATTTATTCAAGAAAGTAAGGATAATGATGGCATGACTGAGGATGATCCAATTAATATTTATCATGCCATGAAGGGTCCTTATTCAGATAAATGGATTGATGTGATGCGTGATGAGTACAAGTCAATGCAAGACAATAAAGTTTGGGAACTTGTCCCATTGCCACAAGGTGCAAAACCCGTAGGTTGCAAATGGATTTTTAAAACCAAACGGGATGCAAATGGTAATGTGGAGAGGTATAAGGCACGTCTTGTAGCTAAAGGCTATACTCAGAAAAAGGGGATTGATTATAAAGAGACTTTCTCTCCGGTTTCTTCGAAGGACTCTTTTAGGACAATCATGGCTCTCGTGGCATACTTTGATTTAGAGCTCCATCAAATGGATGTTAAGACGGCGTTTCTGAATGGTGACATTAATGAAACGATCTATATGGTACAACCAGAAACTTTTGAGATTGGCGACCCAAAGCAAATGGTTTGTAAATTAAGAAAATCCATCTATGGGCTCAAACAAGCGTCTCGACAGTGGTATCACAAGTTTCATCAAGTAATTCTCTCATATGGTTTTGAGATGAATGTGGTTGATGATTGTGTTTATCATAAGTTCAGTGGGAGCAAGTTTATTTTCTTGGTTTTGTATGTGGATGACATTTTGCTTGCCACAAATAATGTGAGCATGTTGCACGAAACTAAGAAATTTGTCTCGAGTAACTTTGAAATGAAAGATCTTGGTGAAACATCTTTTGTATTAGGGATCCAAATATATCGTGATAGATCTCGGTGTATTCTCGGATTATCTCAAAAGAGCTATATTGATAAAATACTCGAGCGATTCAGCATGCAGAAATGCAAGCCGGGAGATACCCCTATAGCCAAATGAGAGAAATTAAGTCTCAACCAATGCCCTAAAGTAAATCTGGAAATTGAGGAGATGGAAAAGATCCCCTATGCCTCAGCAGTTGGGAGCCTCATGTATGCACAAGTTTGTATGCGTCCAGATATTGCGTACATAGTCGGTGTGTTAGGCAGATACCTTAGTAACCCTGGATTGGATCACTGGAAGGCAGCCAAGAGGGTGATGAGATACGTGAAGAGAACCAGTAATCACATGCTCACATATAGGAGGTCAGACCAATTGGAGATTGTTGGATACTCTGACTCCGACTTTGCAGGATGCCAAGATAGTAGGAAATCTACATCTGGCTATGCTTATATGTTGGCTGGTGGGGCTATCGCTTGGCGCAGTGCCAAACAGACACTCGTTACCAGTTCCACGATGGAAGCTGAGTTCGTGGCGTGTTTTGACGCATCACAGCAAGCGATTTTGCTAAAGAACTTTGTCGCTGGGTTACGAATCATTCCGATGGTTGAAAAACCCATCAAGATTTTCTGTGACAACAATTCAGCGGTTGAATACTCCAATAACAATAGGAGCTCGTCCAGGTCAAAGCATATTGACATTAAGTTCCTAGTTGTGAAAGAGAGAGTGAAAGATCATAAGATTTCGATCGAGCACTTAAGGACAAAATCCATGTTAGCAGACCCCTTAACTAAAGGTGTAACGCCTAAGGTCTTCCATGAGCATACTGCTCATATGGGTGTGTTACAATTTGAAGAAGCTTCACTGTAGTGGGAGTATGCATTTATATTCTTTTGTCGTTCACTTGATATTTGTTTTATACTCTTTTGATCATTATTTCGGTTATGATGTTTTGGACATTATGATTAAGTAATTTACGATCTCATTTAGTTTGGACCAGTAGAAAATTGACATATTCATATCACACTTATGTAATTTTCTCTCTGCACGTTCCATGATTGATCTATGTCATTTGATTACACTGATATTCGTGATTACTATGAGTTTAGCTGTTGATACGGCAAATACTTCTTTAGTCCTATATTGCTCTAATTGATGGACCAGATTGTTGCAAGCCTTGTTTTATAATGACTGAAAATTGAGCTCATAAGGAACGACATGTTCATTCAGACACATACTAGATCCAGTGGGAGATTGTTGGATTTGGGATCAAATATGTGTATCGAATATATTGTTAAAGTCATTATTTTATCCAGTCATATTATTTAAGTGGTCTAATTAATATAACTAATTATTGACTGATAGGTTTGATTGTTATGGAATGAAAGTGCAGCTACCCGTATAATATTATTATTTTGATGACGTGACAAATTAATAATATTAATTAAGGGCATAATTGTAATTGCAATTATGATTGCCCTATTATAAATAGGCTAGGGTTAGGTCCTCAGGATCAGCACGCCATAAAAGAGATCTGATTCTCCCTGCAGTTTCTGCTCCTCACCCGTCAAGGACAGAAAGGAAGCCGGCTCTCTGATCTTGGAAGACCAAACCTTTAATCACCCAAGATTTGTATATGGCTTCATCAGGTATGCTTCCGCTTTAAGAATCGGGCATCTAAAATTCAACATGGAGTTCTTATCTTCTATCTCCGTGAAGTTCAGACTCCGGTACTGTCCCTTCGCTTCTCACTCTGTGAAGTTGGAGGGTTTCCGGTGAGGTTTTGACGACACTTCAACTTACAGTGTTGTTGCCGTCATTTTTTTTGGTTTTATTATGTTCATGGTGTTTTTCCTTTGTGTGCATTTGTTTGGTAAGTTGTTTCCACAGTAAATGGCTTAGCCATTCGCTCATCATTGGTTTTTGGTTCCAATTTGGGAGAGACACATAGTGTTAGGTCATTTTATAATATAATTTGGGCCAATGAAAATTATGAGGCCACAAATTTAAAACAGACTATTATTGTCGACCAAACTTCTATGGCCCAGATCCTTGGCCTGGCCCATTTGTGTACCAGATCAAATCACAGCCGTCCGATACATGGTTTTAACCTGAACCATTGGATCTTTATTAACCCTAATTCTATAGATATATTTGTGTGTTCGAGTGCTCTTCCTCCTTCTTGGGTTATTCATCTCTATGCTATGAGGTTTGAGGCTCAATTTCTTTCTTCACTCCTTTCTCGTGGAGTCCGGGAAAGTCCTGCGAGTTGAGTGACAGAACAACTAATCCATGTTGTTTTCGTCACACTGATATTTAAAAAACAAAATATATTGGCAAATATGTAAGTATTGTGTTAATCCCAAATTTTATAAAGTAAAATACTTAATTACTTAATGTAAAATATAATACCAAAAAATTTAAAAATCATATAAAAAATATATTACAAAACTGATTCATTAATTTTTGTTACGTCTAAAATACCAACTACAACCAAAATATTATACACATTCATTCCTCTTCTTCGTCCGCTTACCAGTTTTTCAAATCTAATGATTCACATTCTATCTACTTTGAATGGCGACCAATGGCCTACAACTGTTGTTCCTCATATTCTTCATCCTTTTTGCCAGTCGATGGCAAAGTATCTATTATTCTCCTCGCCGCAACTACTATTTTGTGAGGGATTTTATCTCTTGTTCAATTTCTCGCAACACAGTTGCGAGGGAAAAAGATAGGTCGTATGTTCAATTACGATTGACTTTAAGCGACTAATAGTAATTCGTCACTAATTCCCATGTAATGACAAATTGTGAGATCTGTAAGCTTGTTAAAGAGAGAAAAATTCCCTCACGAAACGTGTTTTTTTGTTAGTGGAAGCATATGCATCATTTTTTATTGTTGGGGCCCTTATGACAAGTTTTGCTTTCGACCATGAGTGGTGATGCAAAAGATGCTTAAGGAGGGATCTTTCTGATCCAAACAACGATTGCAAAGAGGCGAACACCAGTCCATTTTTTGCAAAATTTAAATATTTTATACGAATATAATATTTTGTATAATCAAACAAAAATAAAAAAACCCAACCCAAAACAATTGATTGATCAGTTTTTCTTATTTTTGATTTTTACCATACACAAAACTATATTCTTATACAATATTAAAAAAAATTGTAAGAAAAAAGAGTAGTGTTGTCCTCTTTGCAAGCATTTGTTCAGGTCACAAAGATCCCTCCTGAAGTATCTTTTGCATCGCCACTCAACGTCGGAAACAAATGTTGCCATGGAGCCCGCAACAGTGGAAAATGGTGAATATGCTTCAAATATAGTCGCAGCAGCTAGGAGGAGTATCAATATTTTTCTATCATGGAAAAATGACCAAGACCTTTGCGAATTAACATTGCTAAGAAAATTGTCGCCATTCTAATTCTATTGCTTTGGTGACGAACAATCAGCCCCAAGAATTGAATGCACAAGCCTGTTACCTTTCATTAGCCAGGAGCAACCGAGTTGCAGTCCTACCGTTCAAATTACTAGGATGGAATCCACGATGCAAGATCGAGGCAGACACAATAGGAGGAGGAAAAAGTGTGGGTAAGTTGGCGATATAAGTTTTGAGACAATTCATATTATTGGTTTATGTTTGTGACTCCTTTCATGACAGATCATACTCTTGGAACTTTTTGTGATTGATTTTAAGATAATTCCTAATAATAATTCGTTAGAAATTATCTTTCGAGATACTGGACGAAAAAATTATTGTGTTGATGTCTGAAACCATCGTTTGTATACTATTTTGTCTCCAAAAAAGGTTCCGTGATACAAGATTGTCACTAAGTTTCTGTTGGAGATAATTTTTGGAGACAAATAGAAATTTTTGTTGTAGTGATCCCAATGAGTTGCCTCTATTTCCATGGTATGATTGCCACAAAAACTGATAGGAGATTTCTATTGAGTAATCTGAACTCAATGTTTGTATATTTATTTGCTATTCAAATGTATATTTTCATTTTTCTTATTTGAGTTTAAACAAATATTAATGAATTAATACACACACACATATATATATATATAGACACACTCATGTTGAATCTAATAAAATACGGCCGTGTTGGCTGTCTGTGGAATTTCGTAACCTTTTCGAGTAATTCAACATGGCTGTGTTGGCTACTGTGAAGCTTAGTCACATTTCTGAGTAATCCAAGATGGTCATGTTCAATCTAACACAACAGTTCTAAGTCATTGCCAGCTACCATATGATAAAAATTGAAAGATTTAAGTTTGAATGAAAACCAAAATGGATAAAAAAGGACCAATCTTGATAATTAAGATATATAATAAGACCAAAAATAATTTTAGCTTATGTATATTTTTTTTCATGTTATTGACATGGTTCTCTAAATCCTACCTAAAAAAACTAAAAAAATAAAACAAACTCAGTGTTATAAATTTGGAGCAATGATTGGTGAGGTCTTTATCTAAAACCAATTTGTGTTCCGCTTAAATTCCTATTGTCCACTTATCCGGCACAATTGATAACTCTTTATTTTGCCATATTTTATAACTTATATTTATTTAATTATTTATATATTTATGTTGAATGATAGCTAGAAATCGCATGCGTTTTATGTTCATATCATATGCAAAAGTTGATTGATTTTGATTGGATTCTACCTAATTTCTATGTGTATTATTTATTTCCGACATGCATGAGAGAAAAAGGAAATTTGGAGAAAAATAAACAAACAAATCAACATTAGATAATCAAGTTAGTCATGACTATGACTAACCACATCCTCCTGGCATGGTAATTTAATTAAAGGCCCAAAAAGGCCAGCTACAAACAATTAGGGAAAAATTAAATAAAAAGGTGGAGTCATGCGCAGAAAGCAAGAAGAGAACGGCCAGAAGCAGATATGCACAGAAGCAGGAGATTCACAGATTCACAGATCACGCAGGAGCAAATCAATGCAGATTTTTCCTTTCGACTATGACATTATCTTTTTTTAGTGTTCTTTGCTATTTGATTATGGAGTAGATATTTTTCTGATTTGAGAGATGATAATGTTTTGGTTCTTATGTTTTGGAGATTCTTGACTTTCTTTATAAAAGTTCTTTTTGATTATCAATATTTGTCTAATTCTGATAATAATATTTGTGATTGTTAGATTGATTGGATATTTTGGTATCGACATTTAAATTAGTCTGATAATCTAAAGTCAATTCAAGTAGTATATCTGTAATTGTATTCGCACTTAAATATGGGACAACCCTGTTGGATAGTCCCTTCCCGGGTGTTACGCAATCAAATCTAATTGCTCATCTTAGGTAGTAATTGTTTTGAATTGGTTTTTTCTAGATTAGAATGCGATTAGGCAATATTTCCTATGGGCATACCTAGGTTTGTTAGCTTAATCAAAGATAGTTAACGGTCGTACTTTAATTATCTACACTGTAAGGAAAAATTGGTTGTCAGAGCTTATTGATAACTATAACCAATTTATTGATATTTTATTAAGAACTAACTTTATTGAATTAATGATAAAACACAAGTGCCATAACTGCATCATTCCTTAAGTCAGACATCCCCTTAATAGCTAGTTCTCTCTCAATTTAATTACTTTGTTATTTATTTTTAATAAAATAATACAAGAACATCTCTCATTTATTAGCCATCCCCTTAATAGCTAGTTCTCTCTTAATTTAATTACTTTGTTATTTATTTTTAATAAAATAATACAAGAACATCTCCCATTTATTTACTGCAATAGACCATGAGAGAATGAATCACACAATCCCTGTGGAGACGATTGCTTCCCCTGTATTACATTAAATTGTGATCACAGAGTAGGTGAATTATTTCATTTACCGTGTGACAGGTCAATTTTTGGCTCCGTTGCCGGGGATAGGTGCTTTGTTTTACTCTTTTGTGTTATTTATTTGTTTTATTTTCATATATCCTATGTTTATGCCCCATTCTTCTTATACAGGTGAACTAATATTTAATCTTGAGATCGAGAAGTTGAGTGAAAGCTACGAAAGGAAGCCAAAAAACGAAAAGTTGCTCAAGTTGCAAAGTTGGCTGATTCTTTAAACCATATCAGAATTTCTAGCTCTAGTGACTCTGAAAGTGACCAAGAAACTATCGTGGCTGAGGATACTCGCACTCTAAAGGAGTTGGCTGCTCCCAACTTGACGCAGCAACACTTATGCATTAACTTTCCAACTTTGAATAACACCATTTCTTTTGAACTGAAATCTAGCTTGATTCATTTACTGCCTTCTTCTCATGGACTTCCAAGCGAAGAACCCCACAAACACTTGCAAGAGTTTGACATCGTGTGCTCCAGCATGAAACCACCAGGTGTTACTGGCGAACAGATCAAACTTAGAGCCTTCCAACTCTCACTCAACGATGCTGCAAAGGATTGGCTCTACTATCTCCCACCTGGAAGCATCGACACCTGGAATGACATGAAGAATAAATTTTTGGAGAAGTACTTTCTAGCTTCTAGAGCTGCGATTCTGAGGAAATAGATATGTGACATCAAGTAACAATCAGGTGAAACGCTCCATGAATATTGGGAGAGATTTAATAAGCTTATCATTAAATGTCCGCAACATCAAATTCCTTCACAATTATTGATTCAATATTTCTATGATGGTTTGTCACTGATGGACAGAAACATCATTGACTTGCAAGTGGCAGAGATCTTGGGAATGAGACGTAAGCACAAGCTTGGGATCTTATTGCTCAGATGGCTAAGAACACACAGCAGTTTGGCTCGAGGGATGTTGGATAGATGAGCAGAAACAGTAACAACCACTCTATCCAATCGATCTAGCAACAACTTTCTGAGTTGACGAGCTTTGTTCGCAAGATGGTCGTAGAAAAAATCTAACTCGAGTGTCCAGGTCAACACGCGTGGAATATGCAAAAGTGCAGGCCATCTTACGGATGCATGCCCAACCCTCCAAGAAGGCTATGCAGTGGATGTAAACGCTACAAACTATGGTATGAACGGACCTCCAATGTACAACCCATACTCCAACACCTACAATCCAGACTGAAGAGATCATCCGAACCTACGCTGTGGAAACGCACAATGGATTAATGCTCCTCAACCATTTAGAGCTATGCAACAGATACAATAACCTCGTTTCTTTGAGAAACAGCCGCCCCAAGCACCCACAAGCAACTCCAGTCCGTCTTTGGAAGACTTGGTGAAGTCTATGGCTACCACTACCCTGCAGTTCTAACAAGAGACAAAAAATTTCCAACAAGAGATGAGATCGACTGTTGACAAATTACAAGGTCAGATCAATCAAGTGTCAGAGGAGGTAAGACAACAACGTGAAAGAGGAAAGTGGCCCGCTCAGCCTGAGCCAAATCCAACAAATGTTAGTGCTATCACTATTTGTAGTGACACTATGATTGAATATTCTTCCCGACCTAATCCAAAGAATATGAGTGCTATAACACTCCGTAGTGGGAAAGAAGTGGATGGTCCAACTCTTATCTCAAAGGAAACTGAGATCCACGAAAAAGGCAAATAAGCGAAAAGAGATGATGGAGATATTCAAGAAGATGGAACTTAATATCCCGCTCATAGAAGCTATCAACCAAATCCCCAAGTATGCAAAATTTTTGAAAGAACTGTGCACCAATAAAAGAAAATTGTTGGGGGGGGTGAGTACGTTATAGCAGGTGAGAACGTTTTAGTTGTTCTCAAAAGAAAGGTACCACCTAAAACAGGTATGTTTTCTATCCCTTGTAAGATTGGAAAAAAAAAAAGATAAGTAAGGCTATGCTAGATCTAGGAGCTGTTATTAATGTCATGCCACGATAAATATATGACTCTTTAAATCTAGGGTCACTAAAAGAAAAATGAATTATTATTCAACTTGCTGATCGAACCAAATCTTATCCTGATGGTATGATAGAAGATGTACTAGTTCAAGTGAATGACTTAATCTGTCCTGTTGAGTTTTATATTCTGGATATGCATGATACACACTACTTTAATGCACCGCCTCTTTTGTTAGGAAGACCTCTTATGTTCACTGCATGAGCAAAAATAGATGTTAAAAATGGCACACTCAGCTTGTAGTTTGATGGAGAAGAATTTCATACAATTTTTTTAATCCCATCAAATGTCCTGTTGAATATGAATCGTTATATGCAATTAATGTTATTAATTTTCTGGTGCAGGAAACTTATGAATTTGGTGACAAGAATAAGCAAAAACTGTGTTGAAAAACAGTTAGAGAAAAGACCAACCGAAGAGATGAGAACGAGTAAAAGAAACAAAAATTTGTCGAAAAGTTGAGATGGATTCCCAAGGGATCACCATTGTTGGCCGCGAAAAAAGTGTCATAAGGAGAATCAAAATTTTAAGGTGAAGAAAAAGTGTGTGGCCAATAGACATCACTTTAAATCATGCCACGAGGGATCCTCACTTGATCCTCTAAAGTTGGCACCCATTGCCGAATTTGATGTTCAGAATTGATGCGAGACAAAGTCTAGCTCGAAGACTATAAAGAAGAGCGTTTTTTTAGAGACAACCTACACCATTTGATTGCTTTCTTTAATTTTAATCGTTTGTTTTTTTACTTTTATTATTTTAATGCTAATAATACTTTTGATGATTTTGTTTGATTTTGTGCAGGTCTTTTGAAAAATAATTACTGGCTCTTGGCGTAGGCGCATCAATTTTCTTAAACCCAAAAAAAAAAGAAAAAAAAATTTCAGGCCAAGAGGTGACTTTTAGTCATGATCATGACGAATTGGCACCACCCATACTTATTTTTTCACTCCCCCTCGCGCGTCGCCATCCCCTTCTCCTCCCCCTTTTCATCTTCTTCTACCTCCGCCGTTAGACACAAACCAGATCACCGCGATTCTCTTCTTCTTCCTCTTCTTCTCCTTCCCCTCCCTCTTCGCCGGTTCTCCTCTGCCCAGACTCCATCGCGCCGGACGTCCTCTTAAGATTTCTGCCGCCGACGTACCTTCGCCGAACCCCGCCCAGACTGGCCGTCACCCTCGCTCCTCGTGCCAGACCGGTTCAACCAAAACCGGTCCGTCCAGTCCAGATCGAATCGCCTGCCCCTGCTACAGCCGCGCCACAATGACAGCCACTAGCATCACCGTCGTTCCTCGACACTGCCTCCCTGCTCCAAACCGACTACGACAGCATCTACACCAAACCACCATCGATAATATGCATTTGAGCTTTGCAAGCAATCGCGATGGGTAATGCTCTCTCATTCTTTATTTCTAATACTTTCAATTCGATTGATAAACTTGCGCGATTGAGACCGGACGCCTTGAATTTTTTGGCTGTCACTGTTTTATGTTTGGAATTGCAAGATGAACTAATCTGTCTATGACTTTTTATATCGATATTTCTGCAGTGATGATAATGGGTAATGTTAGGTGTTTTGTTTGATCAATCTTCATTCAGTCTTGGGAGAATATTGCTAGGTTCATTGCAATTTATATTTTTGTTAGTTGAGTCAGAGTGTCTAGGAACTTTACGAGATGTGATATTGAAGTGTTAAATGTTTGGTTTGATCCATCCAAATTACATCTTGGATATTTTCTGAATTGCAATTGAGCTTTATTGAATTTCATGGCCGAATGTGCAATAATTCTGCTCTCGAACATATTGTTAATTTGGTGAATTTCACTTGTCTTCCTCTTGTTGGATTAAAAATCCATTAGTGGGTTAAATGTAACTATTTGGACTATTAGTCAGATTAAGCCTATATTAAGTGATCTATAAATTTATTGGGCTTAAATGTATTTAGTAAGTGTGGGCCTCCAATGTGCAGAAACCCGGTAAATTATTAATTGGGTGATGAGGTCAATTAATAATAAGGGATATAAATAGGGTTGTGATCCCATGTCTAGACGCAACAACCATTACGTTCCATATCTCATCGTGGGAGTAACGGTAGAAACCCTAGCGGTTTTCTCAGGAGGGGTTGCGCCATAGGCTTGAAGAACACAAAACCCTCCATTGTTAGCAGATCCGAATTCGACTATGCTAATGGAATAAGGTTAGATTTATTTTGCTTTATTTTTATCTCAATTATGATAACACGGTAGATCATGGGCTTAGGGTTAAATTCCTGGTAAGTTCCAACACCTCTTGCTGGAAATTTTCTGTTGGTGTGATATTTTGTTTTCTTGAATTGATATTATGAGGAAATTTGACGTTCTGGATTTTGAATTGAACCTTTTTCTTTAGTTGATTTTTGAGAAGTAAGTGGTTTCTTGTGATTTGCATTGATGTTCATTGTGGATTTGCATTGATAGTGTTTGAAATGAAATCTCGATAATGAATCGAGTATTTTTTTTGGAATTGGTTATCTTTTGTGGTTTCTAGTTGTTTTGCAGACCCTATGGAAACAATCCTCCCATTTGGGATATTTTGTTGCGCTTCGCTAGTTCATTTTGCGGTACTCATGGCAAATTTTAAGATTTTAAGCTTTGTCTTAATGTGGTGCCCGATCAAATCTAATGGCATTGGCCAGGATGCAGTACAAAACACTCTCGCATCGCACCCTCTATGGAGTACAGGGAAAATCCTCTTTTATTTTATTTTACTTTACATTGAGGATAATGTATGATTTAGGTGTGAGGAGAGTGATGCAAAACTTTTGGGCAAATTTTTCATTTTGTGCTACTTTTATGCCTGATTTGTTGTCCTTTTGCATATTTTTTAGATTAGTCTGAAGTGAGTCAAATGTGATTTGTGTCATAGGTTTGTTGAGCATGACTAATGACATTTGATTTGAGATGTGGTGAGCTGAGTTGACATTTGAACCCTATGAGAATTTGAGCCTATTTTCCAAAAGTTACATTCGAAAATAGACTTAATATTCAAGCTTTTGGAATTTCTTTCCTGTGTGATTTCGAAAATAGACTTAATATTCAAGCTTTTGGAATTTGAGCCTTTTTTCCAAAAGTTACATTCGAAAATAGACTTAATATTCAAGCTTTTGGAATTTCTTTCCTGGTACTCAATTAGATGACCTAGAACTTGAGTGATTATGCATGTTGAACTTGCAATTATCGAGTCCTGCATTTTGGAAATGATAAGGGCACTAGGTAACCCCATTAAGTCTTTCTTTAGCACAATATATTCCCCTAGTTAGCCCATTTGAGCCTTTTTAGCCTATTTTTCTTCTATCATAAACCGTCTTTTAGCTCATACCCTTCTTTTGATTAAGCTTTTTTAGGTTTGAAACTTAGGTTGGAAAGAATTACTTTAAGTTCATGTTGTGATGCACTTTATTTCTTCGGCACTAGTTAGAAACGAAATTTGGGTACAAATAAGTCATAGTATATAGGAATGATCATGGGTAGTGAAATTTTTATAAAGGCAAAATCCAAAAAAAAACAAACAAACAAAAACAAAAAAACAAAAAACAAAAAAAGAAAAAAGAAAGAAAAGCAAAAGCTCAAAAAAAAATATATACATAAAAAATAGGGTAAACTGTTTTTTTAGTTCCGTAACTGGACCCCCTTATCATTTTAGTCCCGTAAGTAGAGTCTGTCGCAAACTAGTCCCATAAGTGAAAAATTTTGGCTGTTTTAGTCCTCCGGCGCCGGAGACGCCCGCGTGGCTCGCCAGAGGTGACGTGTCCGCCAGGTCAGCGACACCTGGCGCTGACCTGGCGAACACGTGGATTTTTTTATTTTTTAATTTTTTTTAAATTTATTTTATTTTTTTTAAAACTTATTTTTAATTTATTTTTAATTTTATTTATATATTTTAAATTTTTTCATTTGATTTAATTTAAAAAAAATTAAAAAAATTAAAATAAATAAATAAATCCACGTGTCCGCCAGGTGTCGCTGACCTGGCGGGACACCTGGCGGACACGTCACCTCCGGCGAGCCACGCGGGCGTCTCCGGCGCCGGAGGACTAAAACAGCGAAAATTTTTCACTTATGGGACTAGTTTGCGACAGGCTCCACTTACGGGACTAAAATGACAAGGGGGTCCAGTTACGGGACTAAAAAACAGTTTACCCTAAAAATAATAATAATGATTCTTTTGAATGAAGTATTATTATATAATTATATTATTGAAGTTTGGGTAGTAAATAAAGTAAGAATTTCATTGTTTATGCCGATTTGTTTTTTATGTGCTAGCATCGTGTTCTTATTATGTTCTTTCCTGACATACTTAGCCGTTGTTTATCCTTTTTCCTACCCCTGACGATAAACCCCGCTACAACCCTTATTGAAAGTCTCTTTCATTCTTTTTGTTAGATTTGAATATTTTTCTTTTGTTCATTCAGGATTTTTATGGACCGGTTCATTCATATTGAAAGTTAAATCCAAATAAAACCGGCATATATCCTTGTGAACATTCGCAAGCGGTGATCTGCTTCGTTGAAGATACCTAGCCGAGTCCCAGTGGAGGTGACTGCCTTCTGAGTGGGGCCTGAAAACAAGATGAAACCACGGCGGTTTGAAGCCCCAAGGCGCAGCGCAGCGAATGGATCAGCGCCTAGGCGGAGCAGGAGTCGTCCAAGAGGTCTGCTCCAGCGGCGTCAATCTTTCTTAACCTAGCGGTGAAGTGCTTGATGTCGTCTAATATGTAGGTTTGTTTGTGTTCAATAGAGGTAATTATACTTAAAATGAATTAATATCATTTATATTTACATATGTAGGTTTGTTTGTGTTCAATAGTATTTTAGATTTTTATTTATATACGAAAAATATAATTATTTTCAATATTTTCTACTCTTCAAACTTTTTTCCAATTCCGGGCTGGTGGAACCATGACCGACATACATGTTCTTCTGGACGACCATGACTCCGAGAACCTTACTCATTCCATTAAGATGCTTCAGGGTTCTCAGAATAGAGGTAACGCCCCGTAGATATCGGAATTACATTGATTTTCATTAAGACACACTTTTCTATTTTGCTCTGGCCTGTTTAGCTCCAGGGAGTTTGAAATTTTTTTGTTTCCATGTTGTGTGTAAATTTCGTGCGCTTGTAGTATAGAGATTGATCTGAAGATTAAATCATGAATTTCGTTTGGCGTAGCCTTGTTCTGACGCTTAATTTTCTGATGCACAGAAATTAAAACACGGCTTTAAAACATTTACAAATCAAGGGTTTTTTTTCAGTTGAAATGCCCGAATTCATGAATGTAGGTTTTGCACCGCACGGAAATTTTATAGAGAATTTCACACGCTTTTCTTCCAAATTCTATGCAAAAGTTACAATTTTTCTATAAACGATAGTAAGAATAATTTATTGTGCTTTTCTTGAATTGTCGTGTGGAACATGAAGAAAAAACATCTTCAACAATGGCAAAGATGAAGTGGGAAGCCGGCACTGGGTGCCTCAAGAAAGGAGACTGATAGTCTACACTAGACGGAGGGAGAAAAAATTAAGTCTTTTTGAGCAATTGGGTCATCTCAACCAAGAAACTAGTAAAAACCAAAGGGAACTGTGTGATCCATCACCGGGCATTGATTCTAGTTGCCGAAAGGATTCAGGCAAGAGAAAGAAGTGCACGACTTATGCTGTTCGCTATAGATCTGACGATACCGTTGTCGCTCAAGTTTACTTTATTTAACTTTACATTTCACACAAATTAAATTTTATTGGAATTTTTTAAACTAAAAATTTCCATTTTTATAAGCAGTACTGAAAGCCATTGAAAAATTTTGTGGGTATACTTTAAACTTGGTGTAGGGTTCGGGAATTTGTGCAAAAATAATATGATTTTGATAGTAATCCGAAAAGATTGTGAGGTATACATGTTCCGAGTGAATAAATGGGAAAATATTACAAAACAAAATTGCTTTAGATTTGAATTTGAGACTTAACAACATTCAAAATTAGAGTTAGAAATAGTATTTTATATGATTCAATGGGATGTTGATAAATTGTTTTGCCTGAAATTTGATACAACCGCCATATAGAAATTTTAGCTCATTTTGGACCGGTGCACAGGATAAATTTAAGCGATTTACGAAAAACAAAAGTTAGAATAAATTTGGCAGATAAAATGAAAATTATGTAATATTAGTTTGAAAAGAATTTTATCTTTTCATGGGAGACCAAAACAACCTGTTAATAAAACGGACTCTGAGATTTAGAGTGAAGATTTGATCAGACTTGGATAATAATATTATTAATAAAAAAAAATACTTTATTTCTTGCAATAAATTTGAAGGTATTTTTATTGAGCAATACATGAATATTCTCTCTCATAGATTTCAGTAGTAATATTATGTTGCCTTACTTTCATTGATATTTCGATTGTAGTTTATTTTTATATAATTTTCATCTGTGTAGTCACCATATTATTCCGTCATGGACATATGTACATATATATAATAATTATATGTGGTAATTATAATAATTTGTAATGTGTTTGGTTTTCTTCATGGTGTTTGTGGTTGATTGGGAGGTTTTTTTAATAAATGTATATTGGATATAACATTTTAGAACTAAAAGTTTTGGGAAAAAAAAAGTTGACAAATGCTATATTATTTGGAGAAGTGAAATGTTTTACTTATAGAATTACTAGTGTGGAAATAAAGCCAAACATAACTAAATAAAATAAATATGATGCTTAGAGTTGGACGAGCATGACTCCAAGCACCTTACTCATTCGATTAAGATGCTTCAGGCATGTCAGGACAGACCTAACGCCCCGTAGATATCGGAATTACATAGATTTTCATTGATAAACCCTTTTGAATTTTTCTCCAGCCTGTTTACCTCCTGGGAGTTTGAATTTTTTTTTGGTTTGCATGCTGTGATTTTATGTTCTAAGTTGATCCTTCGTGTAAATTTCGTGCGCTAGTAGTATAGAGATGGATGTGAAGAATCTAGAAATGTCTTTCGATTATTATTCTTTGAACAATGAAATAAAATCTATAAAAAATTAATTAGTCAATTCATTTACGAGGGAAGATCAGAATGGATGGGAATTAAATTATATTCTAAACTATTAATATTAAGCTTCTCTCACTTATCCAAATACTTATATTTTCATTTCCTTGTAAAGAAGTTCTCTTTGGATTAATTAGCCTTAATTATTTACTAAAGATCATCCTGATGTCTTAATTCTTACTTGTGAGTTTCGTTGAGTCGGCGTCCGGGGCCATGAACATACTGCGGAACGGGAAGGCCAAATACGACATGGTCATGGCCAACATGAACTTGTCGGACTTCCATGTGTTCAAGCTAGTATAACAAGTGTCCATGCGAATTTGAATTTGTTTGTCTTCCAATTTATTAGTAATTACTTGCCTGAAGTCATTGTTCATCTAATTTGTTGAGATATTTTAGATATTCAGATTTAGTAGATTTATATCTAGATTTGATGTTATTCATAAATTAGATTGCTTAGATTTGAGTCTATCGAGTCTATTTTGTATGGCCTATATATAGGCTCCTCATTTTGACGATAATAAGACAATCTCATTATTTTCCCCCAAAATTTCTAACATGGTATCAGAGTCTATTTTTCTCATGCCGTAGATATAACCTACCAACCCGTGTTTCTCCGGGTACATCAACCTGGATTGTACCCGGAGGTCTTGCGATTTTGAGATCATGCCTTTGCAAGTTGTCTTTTTGCAAATATGTCTCGTCTCGTCTCCGATCTATCATCTGTCCGTTGCTTGTCTGTTGTCTGTGTGCAATCTGAAATCTTTGTTGCTTGTCTGTTGCCTGCGAGTGATCTGAAACGATCTGTCGTATGTCTATTGTCCGTCTGTTGCTGCGTGCGATTTGTCATCTGTTGCTGCGTGCGATCTGCCATTTGTCGTTGTCTGTCTGTTGTTGTGTGCGATCTGCCATTTGTCGTTGCCTGTCTGTTGTTTGCATGCGATCTGCTAACTATCGTTGCTTATTTGTTGTCGAAAATATGTCTAAGAACTGTCATCTGTCCATTGTTTGTTTGTTGCCTACGTGAGATCTGATCTGTCCGATGTTTGCGATTTGTCTGTTTTCGGCTCCGGTGGAGCGTCATCTCGTTTTACGGCTCCAGTGGAGCGTCATCTCGTTTTTCGGCTCAAGTGGAGTCATCTCATTTTTTACGGCTCCGGTGGAGTCATCTCATTTTTGGTTCGTTTTCGGTTCCGGTGGAGAGTCATCTTGTGTTCGGCTTCGGTGGAGTCGTGTCGTTTTCGGCTCCGGTGGAGTCATATTATTTTCGGCTCCGGTGGAGTCATTTCATTTTTGTCTCCGGTGGAGAGTTATCTCGTTTTTTGCTCCGGTCGGTGGAGAGTCAATTGCTAATTTTATTTATGTTTTCTTTTTGCATTTATATTCAAATTTCTCATCAAACTCTAGTTGGTTTATGTTATACCACTTGAGTTTGAGGGGATGTTGACATATTTTAGATATTCAGATTTAGTAGATTTATATCTAGATTTTATCTTATTCATATATTAAATTACTTAGATTTGAGTCTATCGAGTCTATCTTGTATGGCATATATATAAGCTCCTTATTTTGACGATAATAAGACAATGTCATTATTTTCCCCCAAAATTTCTAACATAATTTCTAAATATTACTAAAAAATTATTACTTGTATAATTATACTTAAAATGAATTAATATCATTTATATTTTCATATGTAGGTTTGTTTGTTTCAATAGTATTTTAGATTTTTAATTATATACGAAAAATATAATTATTTTCAATATTTTCTACTCCTCAAACTTTTTTCCAATTCCAGGCCGGTGCAACCATGACCGACATACATGTTCTTCTGGATGACCATGGCTCCGAGCACCTTACTCATTCCATTAAGATGCTTCAGGGTTGTCAGAATATAGGTAACGCCCCGTAGATATCGGAATTACATTGATTTTCATTAAGACACACTTTTCTATTTTGCTCCAGCCTGTTTAGCTCCAGGGAGTTTGTAATTTTTTTGTTTCCATGTTGTGATTTTATGTTTTAAGTTGATCCATCGTGTAAATTTCGTGCGCTTGTAGTATAGAGATTGATCTGAAGATTAAATCATGAATTTCGTTTGGCGTAGCCTTGTTCTGACGCTTAATTTTCTGATGCACAGAAAATAAAACACGGCTTTAAAACATTTACAAATCAAGGGTTTTTTTTCAGTTGAAATGCCCGAATTCATGAATGTAGGTTTTGCACCGCACGGAAATTTTATAGAGAATTTCACACGCTTTTCTTCCAAATTCTCCGCAAAAGTTACACTTTTTCTATAAACGATAGTAAGAATAATTTATTGTGCTTTTCTTGAATTATCGTGTGGAACACGAAGAAAAAACATCTTCAACAATGGCAAAGATGAAGTGGGAAGCCGGCACCGGGTGCCTCAAGAAAGGAGACTGATAGTCTACACTAGACGGAGGGAGAAAAAATTAAGTCTTTTTGAGCAATTGGGTCATCTCAACCAAGAAACTAGTAAAAACCAAAGGGAACTGTGTGATCCATCACCGGGCATTGATTCTAGTTGCCGAAAGGATTCAGGCAAGAGAAAGAAGTGCACGACTTTTGCTGTTCGCTATTGAAGTTGAGATGTGATTCATAGAAAAAGCGTACGACTGTGGAAAAAACTTTATGGAATGGATTGTAGTTGACTTATTCTTATATTACTGGAGTTATTTATGGGGTTAGTTGTGAGACATGCAAGTCTCACGTTTAGTTTATCTTTTAAGTAAGTTTATCCGGTAGTTACATTTATTTTAATCTGTAATCTTTATTAGTCATCTCGGTTAATCATTTTTCAAGAAGATTGAGCATTCATTCCACTGCTTATTGTTCTTTCTCTCTTATCGTAACAAATTCCAACATTGTGGTATCAGAGCGCAAGAACGATTAATTCTGAATTCCGCAGTATGGCGAGTTCTTCAAATGCTTCCGCTGTTAATGTAAGTCAACCCGAAATTCCTATCTTCAAAGGAGACGCATATGAATTTTTGAGTCTCAGGATGAAGACGTTCTTTAGATCTCAAGAATTGTGGGATTTTGTAGAAAGTGGTTTTCCCGAAGGAACTTCAAATGATGCTCGATATAGAGATAATGTCAAAAACGATGCCAGGGCCTTATTTTTCATTCAACAGGAAGTAGATGACTCGATTTTATCAAGAATTAGTGGTGCTACAACGTCCCAGCAAGCATGGAATCTTCTGAAAATCGAGTGTCAAGGATCTGCAAAGGTTATTGCTGTCAAGTCGCGGACACTCATAAGGGAATTTGGCGAGAAAGAACGAGAACATGTGCAAGTTTATATGGCGAGAATCTCCAGTATCGTCAGTCAAATACGTGCCTATGGTGATAATATTAGCGACAATATTGTAGTGGCCAAAGTCCTAAAAAGTCTTAAATCAAAGTTTGATCATGTGGCTGTAGCCATTAAGGAATCAAAAGATCTCTCAACTCTTTCGTTTGACGAGTTAATGGGTTCTCTTCAAGCTCATGAGGTTCGAATCAATCGGACATTTGTGCAAGATGAAGACCAGGCCTTTCAAGTTCAGGGGGAGAATGGGAGATCTACTCAGAATCGTGGAAATAGTCGACGAGGAGGATTTCGTGGCCGAGGCAGAGGAAGAGGACGTGGCTACATGATTCAGTGTGATTATTGTAAAAAACTGGATCACAAAGAAGAGAATTGTTGGACCAAACAAAGTCGAGCCAAGTTCGCAGAAGAAGAATCAGATCATAGGGAATTTCTTTGTATGACCTATGGAAATAATTCTAGTTCATGAAAGGATGTGTGGTATCTCGACAGTGCTTCCTCAAACCATTTGACTGGTGAAAAAGATCAATTTCAGACACTTGATGAGACTCAAAAGTCACAAGTTCGACTAGGGGATGGAAACCAGATTCAAGGATAAGGAAATGATGATGTAAGCACCCTAGTCAATGGAAGGAAGAATATAATAAGAAATGTAAGATATGCACCTGGATTAGCACATAACCTTATGAGTATAGGTCAACTTGTTGATGATGGCTACACAGTGATATTTGAAAAAGGAGAGTGCAAAATAAATAGAGGTACAAACGATCCATTCATTACAATGAAGATGACTGAAAATAAGATGTTTCCTATGGAGTTGTCATGATTAGATAAAAGTTGTTCCAACATAAATTTATTTGAAGAATCATCAATTTGGCACCAAAGATTTGGAGATTCGCAAAAAAATCCGCATTTCATTGATAAACCCTTTTGAATTTTTCTCCGGCCTGTTCAGCTCCGGGGAGTTTGAATTTTTTTTTTGTTTCCATGTTACGATTTTATGTTCTAAGTTGATCCATCATGTAAATTTTGTGCACTTGTAGTATAGAGATGGATATGAAGATTCAAGAAATGTCTTTCGATTATTATTTTTCGAACAATGAAATTAAATCTATAAAAAATTAATTAGTCAATTGCATTTATGAGGGAAGATCATAATGGATGGGAATGAAATTATATTCGAAACTATTAATATTAAGCTTCTCTCACTTATCCAAATAGTTATTTTTTTCATTTCCTTGTAATGAAGTTTTCTTTGAATTAATTAATCTTAATTATTTGCTAAAGATAATCCTGATGTCTTAATTCTTACTTGTGAGTATCGTTGAGTCGGTGTCCGGGGCCATGAACATACTGCGGAATGGGAAGGCCAAACACGACATGGTCATGGCCAACATGAACTCGTCAAACATCCATGTGTTCAAGTTACTACCACAGTGTCCATGCGAATTTGTATTTGTTGGTCTTTCAATTTTTTAGTAATTACTTGCCTGAAGTCATTGTTCGTATCATTTCTAAATATTACAAAAAATTGTTACTTGTATAATTATACTTAAAATGAATTAATATCATTTATATTTACATATGTAGGTTTGTTTGTGTTCAATAGTGTTAGGGATTTAAGCGCCTAAAGGTGCAATGAAATTTCGGAAGCGGATCGATAAACAATTAAAGCACAAACAAAATATTGCAAAATACGAAAAGAACACAAGATTTACGTGGAAAACCCAAAACGGGAAAAAACCACTGACGATGAGGAATCCACTAGATGTATCGAATGTTTTCAATGTTACAAATCGAATGATTAACCTCTCTCAACCCCAAAAACATCCCCTTATCTATATCTATGCAAAAGAGGAAGCTTTGACCTTCTAACATGGAAGGTAAATCAAATTGATAGAGATCACCAATATATGGAAGGATGGAGATACGGAATCTTAGGAAATCACTCATTGATCACGCCCATGACTCTAATGATTTGGTGCCAAGTCAACCTTGCCATCTTGGTCACGCCCGTGATTAAAGCCTCCGAAATCTTCTGATTTGACAAGATATATAAAATCAAATCCATTACGGGAAAGTCCGCCTAGTCATGCCAATGACTAAGGCCGCCGGAAACTTCTGGAAATCTTGCCTTGAAGAGAATTTGAGGCACAATCCCAAGAAACTCCACCTTGCCACAAATTCGATTTAAAAAATAAACATCCTCATCGCCAAATCCACGACGGGACACTCAACAACCGCTAAGATTAACCAAGTCCAAACAATATTGGAACTTGGCAACACCAAGTGGCTTAGTTAACATATCAGCCGGGTTCTCGGACGTACGAATTTTGTCCACTACAACTTCACCTATTAAGACCGTATCTCGAATAAAGTGGTGCTTCACAAAAATATGTTTGGTCCTTTCATGATACCGATTATTTTTCGTAAATTGTATTGCACTTTGGCTATCACAAAATACAGTAAGAACCTTTTGCTCGTAACCAAGCTCCATAACAAGACCTCGTAGCCAAATCGTCTATTTAACTCCTTCGGTAGCTGCTATATATTCCGCCTCGGTGGTCGATAAAGCAGTAACTGACTGAAGTGAAGATTTCCATGAAATAGAACAGCCACATAAAGTAAAAATATATCCCGAAAGAGAGCGTCTGCTTTCAAGGTCTCCACCATAATCTGAATCAACATAAGCGGTCACATCCAATGAAGTACATTTATTTCTATAAAAAACCAGGCCAAGATGCGATGTACCTTTCAAGTATCGCAAAATCCACTTAACAGCATTCCAATGAGCCTTTCCCGGATTGTGCATATAACGGCTCACAACACTCACAGCATGCGCCAAATCCGGCCTAGTGTAAACCATTGCATACATTAGGCTACCAACCGCATTTGAGTACGGAATTTTTGCCATGTCCTCAACTTTATCTTCTGAGCAAGAACTCAAGTTTTCGCACAATCTGAAATGCGCAGCCAAGGGAGTAGATACAGCTTTGCAAGATCGTATATTAAATCGATCGAGTACCTTCTCCACATACTCCCTCTGGAACAGAAATAACTTTCCGCCTTTTCGATCTCTAATTATTTCCATCCCAAGAATTTTCTTCGCAGCACCCAGCTCTTTCATATCAAACTCATTACTAAGTTGCGATTTCAACTTAACAATACAAGACATGTTACGTGAGGCAATCAACATGTTATCGACATAAAGAAACAAGTATAAAAATGAACTGTCAGAGAACTTCTGAAAATAAATATAGTCGTCATACTTGCTGCGAGAATAATCTTGCCCAATCATAAATGAATCAAACATTTTGTACCACTGCCGCGGGGCTTGCTTCAATCCATAAAGCGATTTCTTTAATTTGCACACGAAATTTTCCTTTCCGGAAATGATGAAGCCCTCGGGCTGCTCCATATATATTTCTTCCTCAAGGTCACCATGAAGAAAGGCCATCTTTACATCAAGGTGCTCCAACTCCAAATCAAACATAGCAACAATACCGAGCAAAACACGAATGGAACTATGTTGAACAACGGGAGAGAAAATTTCAGTGAAGTCTATACCTTCACGCTGACTAAATCCCTTGACGACTAGCCGTGCTTTGCAACGAGGCTCTTCAACCCCCGAAATGCCTTCTTTTTTCTTGAATATCCACTTATAACGTAGTGGACGCCTACCCTTCGAAAGTTCAACAAGATCCCAAGTGCCATTCTTGTAGAGACTTTGAATTTCCTCTTTCATTGCCATAAACCATTTAGGAGATTCGGCACAAGAAGTTGCTTTGTCGTAATTTTTCAGTTCACCAACATCACCGAATTCTTGTGCAATGGACACAGCATATGCCACCACAGAATCCTCTAAAAATCTGGAAGGAGGATGAATTTGTCTCCTAGGACAATCTCTGGCAATTGAGTATGTATCGTGTCTCACCGGAGCATTCAATGTGGTACTCGAACTAGATTCATCAACTTGCGGGTCGGAAGAACTGGGAACATCAGCAGTGGGCCGGAACATCATTGGCAACACCACCTTCTCTCGAAATTGCTGCTGGTCATTTGACGAGGATGTCGAACCTGCAGCTGAACCATTTCCAGAAGACAACATAGATTTTTCATCAAAAGTAACATCTCGACTCAAAACTACATTGTGTGATTTACCATCCGTGTTCCATAAATGATATCCTTTCAACTCAGTTGAATATCCAAGGAAAATACACTTCAAAGCTCTCGGAGTTAATTTTCCTTCATCAACATGCATGTACGCAGGACATCCAAAAATACGCAAAGAGGAATAGTCGACCGGGTTACCTGACCATATTTCTTCTGGGATTTTAAAGTCAATAGCGGAGTGTGGAGATCGATTTACATAGCACGACGTTGAAACAGCTTTAGCCCACAAATCACACCGATTCCATGATCCTGCATTCGAAAGCATACACTGAGCTCTCTCCAATAAAGTCCGATCGACTCGTTCTGCGACGCCATTTTGTTGGGGTTTTCTCGGCAAGGTCTTATGCCTCATAATACCATGCGATGCGCAAAATTCATTGAATTCACCACTGCCAAATTCTAAGCCACGGTCAGTTCTAAGAAATTTTATTTTCTTACCCATAAGATTCTCCATAAAAGCTTTCCACTTCTTGAAAGTGTCGAAAGCTTCATCCTTCCGCCTCAAGAAGTACACCCAAATTTTCCGGGAAAAATCATCAATCAATGTCATAAGGTATCTTTCCCCGGTAAATGATGGAACCTTCGACGGTCCCCACAAGTCGGAGTGAATTTAATCGAGCACGCCATGTGTACGATGAGAGGCAATGGAGAAACCGACCTTCTATTGCTTTCCGAAAACGCGGTGTTCACAAAATTCTAAATTTTTGATTCCTTGCTCACCAAGAAGACCTCTAGAGCTTAACATCTTCATTCTTCTTTCACTCATATGGCCCAAACGCAAATGCCATAATCGAGTGAAATCTGAATCATTCATCGATGAAGCCGCTGCCGCCGAACCCGATACGGTATGACCTTGTAGGACGTATAAACATCCAACCCAATTCGCCTTCATAATTGTTATAGATCCTGTAGAAACCTTCAAAACTCCACTTGTAGCCGAGAACTTATAACCAAGCGAGTCCAAAGTTCCAAGAGATATCAAATTCCTTTTGACATCAAGAGCGTATCGAACATTCGTAAGAGTACGAACGCAACCGTCGTGAGTCTTTATTTGAACTGAACCAATGCCAAGGACAGAGCATTGGGCATCATTCCCCACCAATACTACACTGCCACTCTTTGATTCAAATGTTGTAAACTAGACCCGATTGGGACAGAGATGGAATGTGCATCCGAAGTCCAAAATCCACTCGTTCTTAACATGAGTTTTCGATGCCGCTGTCAAAACTGGATCGGCGTCTGAATTGGAGTGCACGACATCAGCTTGTGCTGCCTCTACGGGTTTTTTTCCTTTCTTGAACCTTTCATTCTTGTTTTTCAACTTCTAGCAACCAGAAATAACATTGCCATACTTCTTGCAATAATTGCAACTCTTATGCGTGTTCGATCCCCTCGACTTAGACCGAGATTTTTTCTTGCCTCCATTAGCTTTCAACATAGACCTTCCACTCACAATCAAACCTTCATCGTTGTCATTCGATTGGCCACCAAATCAAATATTTCTTTCGACAACAAATTTGATTTAACTTCATCAAATCGAAGAGTTTCTTGAAAACCATAAAGCATTATTTCTTGAAAATGCTTGTAGGAAGAAGGTAACGAGACAATAAAAAACACGGCTTTATCTTCATCATCAATTGTAACATCCAAATTTTTCAAATCCATGAGGATTGTATTAAATTCATTGAGATGAGATTGGACCGGAGTACCTTCGGGCATTCGAATTGTATAAACGTTTTCCTTTAAACGAAGTTGTTTGCGAGAGACTTCATCATATACTGCGTCTCCAGCCTCAACCACAGCCCTCGTGCGGTGGTCTCGTGAGCAACCTCACGCAGGACTTCTTTCGACAACATAAGTTGTATTACAGCCAATGCCTTCTCATCCAATTCAGCCCAAGCATTGTCATTCACCCCTGCACTCTCTTGTCCATCCAATGGCTTCTTCAATCTGTTCTGAACCAAAATTGCCCGCATCTGAATTTTCCAAATAGCAAACAAAATCGTGCCATAGAACTTCTCAATTTCGAATTTTGCAATCGACATCTTCCACCGTTGAATGCTCTGATATCACTTGTTAGGGATTTAAGCGCCTAAAGGTGCAATGAAATTGCGGAAGCGGATCGAAACACAATTGAAGCACAAACAAAATATTGCAAAATACGAAAAGAACACAAGATTTACGTGGAAAACCCAAAACGGGAAAAAACCACAGATGATGAGGAATCCACTAGATGAATCGAATGATTTCAATGTTAAGAATGATTAACCTCTCTCAACCCCCAAAAACATCCCCTTATCAATATCTATGCAAAAGGGGAAGTATTGACCTTCTAACATGGAACGTAAATCAAATCGATAGATATCACCAATATATGGAAGGATGGAGATATGGAATCTTAGAAAATCACTCATTGATGATCACGCCCATGACTCTAATGATTTGGTGCCAAGTCAACCTTGCCATCTTGGTCACGCCCGTGATTAAAGCCTCCGAAATCTTCTGATTTGGCAAGATATATAAAATCAAATCTAGAAAAGGAAAGTCCGCCTAGTCATGCCAATGACTAAGGCCGCCGGAAACTTCTGGAAATCTTGCCTTGAAGAGAATTTGAGGCACAATCCCAACAAATAGCATTTTAGATTTTTACTTATGTACAAAAAATATAATTATTTTCAATATTTTCTACTCTTCAAACTTTTTTCCAATTCCGGGCCGGTGCAACGATGACGGACATACATGTTCTTCTGGACGACCATGACTCCGAGCACCTTACTCATTCGATTAAGATGCTTCAGGGTTGCCAGAATAGAGGTAACGTCCTGTAGATATCGGAATAACATAGATTTTCATTAAGAAACAGTTTTGTATTTTGCTCCGGCCTGTTGAGCTCCGGGAAGTTTGAATTTTATTTGTTTCCATGTTGTGATTTTATGTTTTAAGTTGATACATCATGTAAATTTCGTGCGCTTGTAGTATAGAAATGGATCTGAAGATCAAATCATGAATTTCCTTCGGCGTAGTCTTGTTCTGACGCTTAATTTTCTGATGCAGAGAAAATAAAACACGGCTTTCAAACATTTACAAATCAAGGGTTTTTTTTTCAGTTGGCATGCCCGAATTCTGGAATGTACGTTTTGCACTACATGGAAATTTGATAGAGAATTTCACATGCATTTCTTCCAAATTCTCCGCAAAAGTTACAAGTTTTCTATAAACGATAGTAAGAATAATTTATTGTGCTTCTCTTGAAATATCTTGTGGCACATGAAAAAAAAACATCTTCAACAATGGCAGATGAAGTGGGAAGCCGGCACCGGGTGCCTTGAGAAAGGAGACTTATAGCCTACACTAGACGGAAGGAGAAAAAGTTAAGTGTTTTGAGCAATTGGGTCATCTCAACCAGGAAACTAGAAAAAACAAAAGGGAACTGTGTGATCCATCACCGGGCATTGATTCTAGTTGCCGAAAGATTTCAGGCAAGAGAAAGAAGTGCACGACTTATGCTGTTCGCTACAGATCTGATGATACCATTGTCGCTCAAGTTTCCTTTATTTAACTTTACCTTTCACACAAATTAAATTTTATTGGAATTTTTAAAACTAAAAATTTCCATTTTCATAAGGACTCTGAAAGCCATTGAAAAATTTTGTGGGTGTAGTTTAAACTTGGTGTGCGGTTCGGGAATTTGTGCAAACAAATATGATTTTGATAGTAATCCAAAAAGATGGTGGGGTATCCATGTTCCAAGTGAATAAATGGGAAAATATTACTAAACAAAAAAAAATTAGATTTGAATTTGAGACTTAACAATACTCAAAATTAGAGTTGAAATAGTATCTTATATGATTCAATGGGATGTTGATACAATGTTTTGTCTGAAAATTTGATACAACCGCCATACGGAAATTTTAGCTCATTTTGGGCCAGTGCAGAGAATAAATTTAAGGGATTTCCGAAAAACAAAAGTTAGAATAAATTTGGCAGATTAAATAAAAATTATATAATTATGTTGGATTAAAAATTGGGTTAAATGTAACTATTTTGGTTATATGTTAGAGTAAACCTATATTAAGTGATTTATAAATTTATTAGGTTCAGATGTATTTAATAAGTGCCAGAAACCAGGTAATTTATTAATTGGATGATGAGATTAATTAATAATAAGGGATATAAATGGAGCTGTGATGCAGGTGTAATGCAATATCCATTACTTTCCATCCTAGTAGATTTCGTAGGAAGGGTTGCGCCATAAATTTGAAGACACAGAACCCTTCCATTTGCAAATCCGAATCCGACTATGCTGAGGAATAAGGTTAGATATTATTAGCTTTATTTTCTTTTCTCAATTATTACAACACGGGTAGATCCTGGGGCTTAGGATTTAATTACCAATAAGTTCTAACTATTGGTATCAGAGTCTTTCCGTGTTGAATTATTGAGAGATTTTATGCGAACAATTGATGTTTAGTTGGTTGATTTTAAATTTGCATGAATTTTGTTGTCGAATTGGCCGACCACTTAATTCATATTAATTACTCGGAATTAAAATCTGACTTTTTATTGGATCGTAGATGCAATTGAATAGATATAGGATTGCAATTGAGTTATCTGCAGATCCTGGATTCTTTAATTAGAATGACTAATTGTTTAATTTGGGTATAATAATCAATGAGAATACAATTTGCACTCCTGGTCATATTTATAAGAGAGAAACTTATGTATGTATGTATGACATGAGTTTGTTTGCGTACATAATCATTATTTTAATAATTTAGCGATATGCCATTTTGTAATACTGGTTAATCTAAAGAAAATTGGCATATTTAGTTGCGTGTGATATTTTGTTCAATCAATTGAAGTTTAATACATAGTTATTTGATTGACATTCAAATTTTATTTTTTTTTATTTTATTGGTTCATTACGGGATGCAACTAGTATAAATATATGTGCAATATAAATAAAATAGCGTTTGGATGTTTGATTAGTTTTATTCATTTATTCAGAAATCAATGAATATGTCTTAATATCTGCACCAATTTTGGCATTATGTCAATTTTCTTGTTCCAGGCTCGCGGAGCTTGCATTAGCCCATATAAAGCATTTCGAAGGCGATGGACTTTCTCCTGGCTCCTTTCACGACAAATCCTTGCGGCTGCTCTATATAAACCTCTTCCTCCAATTCTCCATTTAGGAAAGCGGACTTCACATCAAATTGGTAGACTTTCAACCCATAATGGGCTGCAATTGCTATAACACTGCTAATGGTCTCCATTCTCGCCACCCGAGCAAATGTTCCATTGAAGTCGACGCCGGGCTGCTGGGAGTACCCTTTGGCAACAAGATGTGCCTTGTGTTTCTGCACTGGACCATCCTCTTTAAACTTTGTTTTGTAGATCCACTTCTGCCAAACAACATCCTTCCCTTCGGGTAAATTGACAAGTTCCCACATTCGGTTATTTTTAATCATATCAATTTCTTCGTTCATTGGTTGTACCCTGATTTCTTCTTTTGCAGCTTCTTGAAAGTTCTGTAGTTCCTGACAGAAAAATGCAAAATCACAGGAGGAATTTATGTCCTGCAAAGGTCGTACCTTCAGAATTGGATTTTCTGAATCTGGTCCTTCGTCATTTGGATTTGGTTGAGCCGAAGTTGGACTGGCAGGAGCATTCTCGCACTGAGTTGTGCGCTCATTCTGTAATCGCAATGGTTCTGCAAACTGACCAGGCTAATTTAATGGCGGTTCATGATCTGAATCATTCTTGGTCTTCCAATCCCATGCTCCCACTTTCATCGAATATGACATCTCTAGAAACAGTCAGCCGATTTTCCTTTGGATCGAAAAGTCTGTACCCCTTGCTTTCATCACTGTAACCAATGAAAATATATTTCTCACCCTTCTTGTCAAACTTCTCACATTTCTGAGCTGGTACATGAGCAAAGGCTATGCTTCCAAATATCTTCAAATGATTGACCACCGGCTTTCTCTTATTCCACGCCTCGAATGGAGTTTTATTCGGCACAGCTTTGGTGGGTGATCTGTTTAGCAGATAAACAGCAGTATTAACTGCTTCAGCCCAAAAATTATTTGGAAGTCCTTTCCCCGTCAACATGCTCCGAGCCATCTCAACCACAGTGCGATTTTTTCGTTCAGCGACCCTGTTTTGCTGTGGGGTATAACTCACAGTAAGCTCTCTCGAGATGCCATGTTCCTTGCAATGTTGTAGGAACAGAGTAGATATAAACTCTCCTCCATTGTCAGTTCGGAGTGTCTTTATTTGGCAGCTACTTTGATTCTCTGCCATAGCTTTGAACTTCAAAAACGATTTGAATGCCTCTGATTTTTCTTTCAAAAAATACACCCACATCGTCCTGGTGAAATCATCGACAAACAAGATAAAATATCTCTTCTCATTGATCGATGGTGTCTTCATAGGGCCGCATATATCCGAGTGTACCAGCTCAAGTGGTGCTTTGGCTCTCCATGAGGTTTTGGGAAATGGCAATCGATGCATTTTCCCATAGATACAACCTTCACATATTTTTTCTTCGTGATGAACATCCGGTAATCCCATAACCATTTTTCTTTGCTTCAAAATGCGCAGCCCTGCCAAATTTAAGTGACCATATCTTAAATGCCAAAAGAATGAATATTCCACGACTTTATTCTTCAAAGCAAACGGATTGGTTGAAGGCATAGTCAACAGAAAAACTTTGTTTGCAGCCATCTCAACTTCAGCCACCAAGTCATTATTCTTCGTGAAAGTCCTTGCCATTCCATCACAAAAAATGACCGAATAACCACTTTGTATAAGCTGCCCCACAGTCAAGAGGTTTTGCGCTAGATTAGGCACATAAAGAAAGTCATGAATTAATTTTTTGTTACCTCCTTTGGTAAAGACTGCAATCGTGCCCTTTCCTTCAGCGCTTTGAACATTTCCATCTCCAAGCTTTACGTGTGAAGTACAGCTCCTGTCAAGTTGCTCAAATTGGCTTTCATTGCTTGTCATGTGGCTACTGCAGCCACTGTCCAGATACCATAGGTCGGATTTCTGATCTTCATGTTTTACGCTCGTGTAAAATAATGTCTCAGATTCGGCATTCTTCTCCTTCAAGAAATTTGCTTCAGTTTGCCCGTTCTTTTGATACCAACAGTCCCATTGTGAGTGATTAGGAATTCGACACCTCCTGCACTTATGAAAGCAGTCCTTCGAATCATGATTGGACTTCTTGCAGATAATGCAATACGAGCAGCGTGCTGGCTTTTTCTCAAGATTCTCGTCCCTGTTCTTTGGAACAAATTCTTTCTTTCGTTCTCCTCCTCGGTTGGGTTGATCGCCTCTATAAAAATTCCGTTTTGTTGTGCATTTTGGTGAGACTTTGCTGAAACAAAAGTCTTCGATTGAAAGGCCTGCTCAAAAGACTGATTTTGAGCTCTTTCAATCCTTTGTTCATGAGCCCGAAGCAAGCTCATCTACTCATGAAGTGACATCACGGACAAATCTTTGGATTCCTCTATGGCAGCAACACAATAGTCGAATTTAGGAGGTAAACTTCTGAGAATCTTCTCGATTACTGATACAATGAGAACTTAAGAGAACCAAAAGACTAAACTTTATTGATAACCAAGGAAGAACTACTCTTCCCGACCAAGCCGAAGCCGTGAAACTGAAGAAAAATCAGAATGCTAATAATGTCTCAAAATAATACTTAAATACTAGGTCAAAACAACTATGGGCTTAGGCCCGACCAACCTAACAATTTATTGAATAAACTTTTGGTTGCGCACTTGCTCTTTCCTCTCTCGTCGTGAATAAACTTTTGGCTGCGCCCACTCCATATCAACTGCATCTCCCTTAAGAACTGCCTTGTCTTCAAGGGAGGAGGTTGGGAACTGAGTACAGAACTGTTCCTCGTCGATCCAAGTCGCATCATCCAGATGAAACTGCGCCACTGAACCAAGACTTGAGGAACCATACTTCCGGCACTTTTGATCAGTCGTGTGTCTAAAACAGCTTCAGGATCATAAACAGGCAGTTGCTTGACCTCTAGGCTGTCGGGTAAATGAGGCACGACTGGGTGATCACCTAACACTCGACGAAGTTGAGATACGTAAAATACAGGATGGATACGACTAGTGGCTGGCAAATCCAGCTTATATACGACCTTTCCTACGCAGCGAAGGACGAGGAATGGTCCATAAAATTTGGGCATGAGCTTATGATGGGTGCCCTGGTGCAAGCTGCCTTCAAGAATACCAAGTCACCAACCTGGAAGGTGAGCTCACGGCGATGGGCGTTAGCTGTACTCACCATGCGATGTTGAGTACGCTCCAAGTGGTGTTTCAACTGTCGCAAAACTGCCTCGCTGCCGCCAAGTATCTCTGAAGCTGCAGCAACTCGGCATTCCTCTGGCAAGAAACTATGCAGTGTGGGTGGCGGTCGGCTATAGACGGTCGAGAAGGGAGTAGTGACAGCGGCAGTGTGGAAGGAGATGTTGTACCATAACTCAGCCCATGGAAGGCAGGCTGCCCCGCTGATGCCAGCAGCCTTCGTGGACGAATCCGCTGCCTCTCCTCCTCCCGCCATAACTCCCTGCACCGCTGAGCCCTTAAGAGCTGTGGCGGGCAGCCCATATGGGAACAGCCCAAGAATCGTATCCCGCATAGTTGCTGAAAGTTCTGTTTTCAGAGTATCCACTTGTCGATCAACCTTCGATTCGAGGCGCGACAATCCTTCTTGTTGTGCTTCCACGCTTGTTCGGAGTTCCTCCAGGGCTCCCTCCAAAGCTTCAATGCATTGCGTATTTGTTAGCGTCATTCTCCTCCGCTGAGATCTGGCAGGTCGGACCAATTTGATACAACGAGAACTTAAGAGAACTAAAAGACTAAACTTTATTGATAACCAAGGAAGAACTACTCTTCCCGACCAAGCCGAAGTCGTGAAACTGAAGAAAAATCAAAATGCTAATAATGTCTCAAAATAATACTTAAATACTAGGCAAAACGACTATGGGCCTAGGCCCGACCAACCTAACAATTTATTGAAAATAATCAAATAATAAAATAAAGAATTAAGGTAATTAATAATAAACTCAGGCTTCAGGCCATTGCCACAATTAGTCCAAAGCGCACTTTCTCTTTCCTCCCTCATCGTGAATAAACTTTTGGCTGCACCCACTCCATATCAATTACCTTCTTGCTTCTGGATGGTGTCTCCCAGACTTTCCATGTGATTGACAATGTCAACAGCTCTTGTAAAAAATTTACTCGCATTTTTACTCTCTTTCATCGCCAAGTTGTCGAAGTCCCTCTATAGAGATTGAAGGCGAATAGAGAGAACTCTGTCATTGCCATGAAACGCCTCCTTCAACACGTCCCATGCATGTTTTGCCTTCTTTTTATTGAAAAATCTGTGGATAAATTATCTTATCCACTCCTTACTTGATGTAGCGAAGTGCAGTGCAATTCTTTTTCTTATTTTCTTCGTATTGTTTTTGTTGAGCGTTAGTCCAGGCTGTAGAAGCACCTTCTACAGGTGGTTCTTCGAATCCATCTGCTACAATGTCCCAAAGATCATGCGAAATGAAGAAATCTTGCATTTCACTACTCCAATAATTGTAATGATCGCCTTCAAAGATTGGAACCTCACTCGGGGAATATTTAAACTAGGAACAGAACTGGACATTGTTTTGAAACTGTGATACCAAATTTGTTGGGTATGATAGATAGTAGAAGGATTTGCAGAAGAAAAAATTACGTGTTGCTCACTATGCTTTGATGATAAGTTCTTTATTTTCTCATCAATGAAGTAAGGAATACATCCATATGTATAACCAAGAGACTTTCTAGACAGCTCGTACATGTCATTACTTCAGGTTGTTACTATTATTGGCAATTACTAGAACTTAAAGTTCATATTAATTATTTTGAAAGTTACAAATTATTGTTTTATTTTTTCAACATGTATGTATGACATGAGTTTCATTGTCTATATAATTATTATTTTAATAATTTAGCGATGTGCCATTTTGTAATACTGGTGGGGCATCTAAAGATCATTTGCATATTCAGTTGAGTGTGATATTTTGTTCAATCAATTGAAGTTTAATACATACTTATTTGATTGACATTTAAGATTATTTTTTATTTTATTGGTTCAATTAGGGGGATGCAACCAGAATAAATATATGTGCAATTTAAATAAAATAGCATTTGGATGTTTGGTTATATTTAATCTTTTATTCTGGAATCAATCAATATGTCTTAATATCTACACCGATTTTGGCATTATGATTAAATTAATTTATTTATTTAATCAAGATGTTGGGTTGAAATTGATGTTCAATATATACATATGCATCCGGTTTGAGTATTGCATAATTTATTAATTAAGGTTCGTATGATATTGTATGTGCAATTAGATTTAATACGTGCAGAATTTATTTATTTATTCATTATTGTTGATTTTATGAAATCGAATATTCATTATGATTCGTTTGATAGTCCGATTAAATTCGGATTACATCAGCATATATTTTTGACAACATGCGTTTGTTCAAATCGACTATAATTATATAGTTTATTAATTTATAGTCTCTTTGGGTGACATATTTATGTAATTCCGCTGCATCTAGTACTTTTTTAGACTACTTTGATTATTTTAATGAGTCCAAAAATTAATTGTTGTGGTTACTCAATTGGAAACAATAGATACTCAATTGGAATTCATCCAATTTTATGTCTTACATTTTATTTTAAATGAAAATTTGTTGTATACTAGGTTAGTAAGGTCATCTTTATTGGCATGTAGTTTTTCAAAAAGGGATTGGTTATATTTTAGTCAATTAGAGTCTTCTAGAAGATTAATGATTTGGTAGGTTTAGATAACTATTTGATTTTATCCATAGGTTGTATTGTTTTTATTACAGTCTATCGAGTGGTGTTAGGAGTTCTGTTTTTTTATTATATCTTGAAAATTCAAATTTATTAATGGAAGATCTCGACTACATCTTATTATGGTCACTTCTGGAAAATTCAAATTTGTTCAATTGTATCTTGCGTTTGGGAGGTGTGTTAAAAAATATATATTATATTTATGGTAGTCATCCGATTTAAAGAGATCCCTTGCCTTATTTATCCCTAATTTCTTCAGCAAAATCATCTTCTTCTTCTTTGAAATTATGCTTGAAATGTATGTCATCGGATTACCTTGCTAGTGTTTGATCCAACTAATATTCAGCTAGTCTTGTAGTTCATTAATCACGTTAGTTTTCAGCAATAAAGATGACATATTTGATCAAATATTCTTTTAGATACATTCGCTCTTAAATTTGCTTGTGTATAGGTAAGGTTGTCGTCTTTGGCACGTGGTGTGTCCTAGTTAATGCTCATGTGTCTATACGTAAGCTCACATGGCTTCCAGATATACCTCATATAATAATTTCACTAGCATGATCCATCTTGGATAATGCCATTTCAAGGCACAGATTCCTCAACTTGCTGTATCACAATCTTCGTTTCTCGAGGTTCCTACTATTCCGGAGTTATGACTAAATATTCTTCTAGTTCATTTAATACATGGATGCCATCTTTATAAAGGTAAAGTCGATAGTTGTGAAGGAATAATGGTAAAGTCTAGTTGCTTTATATGACACTGAGGTAAGATAACTTTACATGTATGCACTGCATTTATCTGATCATATTAATTGTCTCTACATAGAAGGAATGTGCCAAATGTTCCTAGGTCAAAAGCATTCCATTAATTATATTATAAAGAAGTCGTGTATTATTTTATCTTCATCGTATATTTTATACATACATGTCACACATAACGGCGGCCATCTCAAGATTGATTAAATTTGCATATTTGTCAATCAATATTTGTTAGTTCATTTTGTTTTCTCAATCTCATTATTATTTTCAATATAATACTGGCAGAATCTCTGGAAAAAGAATAAAAAAAAAAAAGTGACAAATCGAGCCTCAAGATTGAGATTATTCCCAAAAGGCCAAGTAAATAGGCTGAAGAGTCGGATGTTCCAGTTGAACTTCAAGAACGCATCCTCTCACGGCTAAGTCTCACAAACAACCTCCAGGCATCCGGCGTCTACCAAAGATGAATGGTTGTGGCCAAGTATTTCCGAGTAGCCAACAATTAACCACCTTTGGATTATGTACGACTCATGAATGAATGATGTAAAGAGTTCTATGACCCACTTAAGAGCAAGTTGCATTACCTCTTGCTACATTGGATATAGTACATACTGCAATGACACTTTGTTAAAATTTTAACATATTCTTGGTATGACTTGTGATATATTTTGTATATTTAAATATAATTTATTGTATAGATCTAATGTGAAATTACAATAGGAAAGAATATATATGGAGGACTTAAGTATTCCTTGATCCATCTTCAGGTGTCTAAAAAATTGACATTTCCAATGAAAAAGATATATTTTCAATTGTATCTTTTCTGAAATGGAACTTCTGTATTTCTATAACCCGAACCAGATCCGGTTCTTTGTGAAACCGGCAGTCCATAGCTGAACCGCCCAAGAACCGAACCCGGTCCGGTTCTGTGTCTGATATATAAAGGGGCAGAGGGGAGGGGGCCCGGTCTGATACACACACAGACTCACTCTCGTTTTCACATGCTCTCTTCCTGACTCCAGCGATTCTTCTCTCCTAAAAGCCCTAATCGACGACGGCGACTCCAGCGATCTTCCTTGGGTTTCTCCGGTGATCTGTCCGGCGATTCGACTGGTTCAACTGAGCTCTTTGATAAACAGCCTGTGCTGAGGCTGTTCCTCGGTTCGATTTACGATTTCGAGCGTTCCTTTACAGTGCATTGATTATATTGTCTGTTGGGAAGGATTAGGCTTAAATTGTTACTGTTTTCCTTAGATCATGGTTTGGTTCGCATGTTTGTTGCGTTTCCGTCGTTGTCGGTTGTGTTGGGGCTGTTATTGTGCATTACAGTGGGTGTTAGGATCGATTTTAGATTGGGTAACCTGAGCCCGAGCATTTGCTTTCGTTTAATAAAAGATTCTTTAAGTTCTTTGGTTTAATTCATGTGTTTCTTGTATATATATGACATATTGATCTTGAATGTGTAACAATAAATAGTATCAGAGCCTATATGTCATTTTGAGTTTACTAGAAAGTTGAAATTCGAGTTTTAAGGTGAACAACTGGTTCTTATTGTAAAAACCAGAGGTTTTTTGTAAATAGTTTTGAGGCTGTGCGAATTCTAGTTTGAGAACATTACTGGATTGAAAACTTGTTCGTGAAGTGGTGTTAAACACCCTTGAAAAGTTTGATTTCTCATTGAAAAGGCTTTAGTTAGCCTTGTAGGAGATTAAGACTTGAAATCACTCAGATATTGGTTGATTTGTATGGTTTTCTTTTAGCTAAACCATCCAAACTTTACTAATTTGTGTATTAAGTGCGCAGTGAACAAGTTTTGTTAGGTGAAGTGGCCTGGATTACGAAAAGAACGCCGAAGAACTGTTGCGGAGCAAGGAGTGGGTAGAATTTCATTTAAATACAAGCTGTTAATGTGCCATTTGAGTGCTGTGTTGTGCTTGTTTTAAAAAATTGGCTGTTTGAGAGTTTTAATTGGCTGCTTGAGGATTTTAGTTGGCTGTTTAAGTAAATTGTTGTGGCTGTTAGTTGTTTGGCTGTTTGTTAAGTGATTTTTTGTGGTTGTTGAGTGGTTAGTTGTCAAGTCTTGTTGTGAATCAGTTAGATAACTGTTTTTCAGTTAGTAATATTAACTACCCTAAAAGTTGGTTTTCAAAAGAAACTAACTCAAAGATTGGTTGATATTAATAAGTCAAAATTGAGGTTGTTTGCAAATTCTGGTTTGCCTAAGCAAAACCAGAAGCTGGTCGATTGTTTAAAATCAATTTTGTGAGAATCTGGACTATATTTGAAAATACAGTGAAATACTCTCTAAAATCTGTAAAATGGCATGTCAAAACTATTTTAATATTCAGCCATTTGATGGAAAATCTGATTTTGTTATTTGGAAACAAAAAATTAGAAGCGTTCTTGTAACCCAAAGATTAATAAAAGCTGTGGAAGTTGATCCAGCAGCCAATATTCCTACTGCAAAGAGGAATGAGTTGGATGAACTTGCATCATCTTGTATTATCTTGAACTTAGCTAATTCTGTAATAAGAAAACTAGGGGTTTATGAATCAACCAAGGACTTGTGGGACAAGTTAAATGAAATGTATACTGAAATTTCTCTTCCAAATAGAATACATCTTTTAGAAAAGTTTTTTAGTTACAAATTAGACCTTTCAAAGTCAATAAATGAAAATTTAGATGTTTTTACCAAATTAATTCAAGATGTTAAACTAACATGGGATAAAACAATAGATAATTATAGCTCTATTGTCTTGTTAAATGTCATTCCTAGTTCATATTCTGATGTAAAATCAGCAATAAAATATGGTAGGGATGTAATTACACTTGATGTGGTTATAAATGGTCTAAAAAGTAAGGAAGTAGACTTGCAACTTAATAAATCTAACAAACAATCACATGGTGAAGTCCTACATGTTAGGGGTAGATCTCCTTTTAGGCCTAACAAGAATGGTTCTTCTTTTAATACTAATAAACATGGAAACAGCTCCTACAATAGTCGATATAAGAAGAAACCTAGAAGTAAGTCTAGAAATAGGTCACAAACACCCTCTAAGTTCATTATGAGGTGTTTTAATTGTGGGGATCCCTCACATTTCATTAGGAACTGCCCTAAGAAAGGTAGAAACAATGCAAACAATAATAAAAATTTGACCATAGGAACAGCCCCTATGAATGCTACTTTGAATGAGCAAGCAAACTTGATATTACATGATGAATGTGTGGGTGAAGTATTTGCTGTAACGGCTGATTGTTCAAATATAACAGATTTTAACAAAAATGAGTGGTTATTAGACTCGGCTTGTACCTATCATATGACTCCTTTTAAGGAATTTTTTTGTGATTACAAAACTCTTTCAAATTGCAATGTTACAATGGCTGATAATAGGGTTTGTGGAGTCATGGGAATAGGGACTGTTATGTTAAGATTTGGTTCGGGAAATGTGTTGAAACTTTGCAATGTGAGACATGTTCCAAATTTGTCAAACAATTTGCTTTCATGTGTTGGTTTGTCTTCTCTAGGCTTAGAGGGGAAATGGGGAATGAATTTTATGAAAATTACAAAGGGTTCTTTAGTTGTTTTCAAGGCTGTTTTGTGGAATAACCTCTATGTGGTGACTGTTGTGCCCGAATTTAAATCTGAAATGTGTGTTAATGTTGTAAATGATAACATTGTGCTGTGGCATACAAGATTAGGTCATTTGAGCAATAGAGGATTAGAGATTTTACAAAAATCTGGATATTTTGGTCTTGAAAAACTTTCAGCTTTACCATTTTGTGAAAATTGCATTTATGGAAAACACCAGAAAGTTTCATTTCCTCAAAAACTAACTGAAAACAGAATTTTTTCAAGAGATTGCTTGGAATATCTTCACTCGGATGTGCGGGGTCCTTCAAGTGAACCCACACATGGAGGGAGAAGATATGTTTTGTCCATAATTGATGATATTTCAAGAAAGGTTTGGGTTTTTTTGCTGAAACAGAAATTTGATGTTTTTGAGACCTTTAAAAACTGGAAAATTGCAATTGAAAATCAAACGGGAAAGAGGATTAATTGCTTAAGAACTGATAATGACTTAGAATTTTGCAATACTTGGTTTGATAATTTTGCATTGAAAATGGAATTAGAAGGCATAAAACAGCCCCTTACAACCCTCATCAAAACGGGGTTGCTGAAAGGATGAACCGAACTTTATTAGAAAAAGTTCGAAGCTTATTAGCTTCTTCGGGTTTATCCAAGAGTTTTTGGGGCGAGGCTGTTAAAACAGCCTTCTACCTAATAAATAGATCTCCCTCAGTACCTTTAAAAGGTGCTTGTCCCGAGTCTATTTGGAGTGGTAGGCATGTAGATTTGTCCAATCTAAGAGTCTTTGGTTGGTCAGCGTTTGCACGTGTTTTAAGTGATAAACTTGAGCCTAGGGCTGAGAAATGTGTCTTTCTAGGATATCCCGAATGAGTAAAGGGATATAGGTTGTGGTTAAATTCAAAGCCTGGTTTTAAAACATTTATTAGCCGAGATGTAGTATTTAATGAAAGTGAAATGCCCTGTTTGAAAGAAAATCAGTCCATAATTGATGAAAATTTAGTGATAAGTAACTCAAATAATACTCTAAGTGAGGTGGAGCAAACTCATTCTAATTCAGCCGAGGAAGAGGCTGAATTAAGTGAGAACTTGGCTCCAAATGTGGCTGTTTTTGATACAGCCAGTGCTGATCCAGATTACAGCACCGAAGATGCTGAATCTGGACCAGGCAGCAGCCCTGGAAATTTAAGTGAAGTTTCTGTTTCAGATCTTGTTGATATTGAACCTTATAATCTTGAGAATTATCAACTAACTAGGGATAGAAGTAGGTGAAATATAAGGCTTCCATCTAGATTAAATGACTGATGTTACTTCACTTGTTCATAATGTGTTTGAGTCATTAGATGAGAATGAACCAAAGTCATACTATGAGGCAATAAATTCAAAACATAGAAATGAATGGGTTAAGGCTATGAATGAAGAGATGAAATCTTTATATGATAATAATACCTGGAATTTGGTGCAAAGATTGCCTAACTATTCTGTAATTGAATGTAAATGGTTGTATAAAGTCAAACAAGATGAAAATGGAGTTAGATTTAAAGCTAGATTAGTTGCTAAGGGATATACTCAAAAGGAAGGTATAGATTACAATGAGATATTTGCGCCGGTTGTTAAATATTCCACTATAAGATGCATGCTTACGTTGGTTGCTTACTTTGATTGGGAATTGATACAATTAGATGTAAAAACAGCATTTTTACATGGTGATTTAGTTGAGAAGATATACATGAAACAACCGGAAGGTTATCTTGATAAAAATAAAAACAAATCATGTTTATCTTTTAAAGAAATCACTCTATGGATTAAAACAGTCCCCTAGGCAATGGAACTTAAAATTGGATGAATGCATGAGATCTATGGAATTCATTAGAAGTAACTTTGATCATTGCTTATATTTTAAAATAGCATGTAAACATCCTATAGTCTTGCTGCTGTATGTTGATGATATGTTGTTGATGGATCTTTGTTTGGAGTCAATAAATCATGTGAAAGATTGTTTAAGTAAAAAATTTGATATGAAACATTAGGGGATGCAAAAGTAATACTTGGCATGAATATAGTGAGGAATAGAAGAGAGAATATGTTGTTTCTTAACCAATCTTCTTATGTTAAGAAAATTTTGAAAAAGTTTTCAATGTGTGATGCAAAATGCTCAACAGTCCCTTTAGCATCTAATTTCATTTTGTCTAAAGATGAATGCCCAAAATCTGAAAGTGATGTGATTTACATGAAGAATGTTCCTTACTCTAACGCCATAGGCTCCATCATGTACCTAATGGTGTGTACTAGACCCGATTTAGCATATGCCATTAGTTGCTTGAGTCGCTATATGGCTAATCCGGGTGTGGAACATTGGAATGCTTTAAAATGTGTGTTTAGATATTTGGTTGGTACTATTGATGTTGGTTTAGTTTTTGGTAAACACATAAGTGAGATTAAACTAAATGGGTATGTGGATTCCAATTATGCTAATGATAGAGATTCTAGGAAGTCAACTACATCTTATATTTTTACACTATGTGGTTCATGTGTTAGTTGGAAGTCTCAACTCCAACATATAGTTGCTCTTTCTACTACCGAATCTGAATATGTGACTATAACGGGAGCATTAAAAGAGGCTTTATGGTTAAAAGGCCTGTTAAGTGAAATTGGATATTTGGAAAATGATGTAACTGTTTTTTCAGATATTCAATCGGGGATCCAACTTTGTAAAAACCCTGTTTTTCATGACCAAACTAAACATATAGATGTTAGGTTTCATTTTATACGCATATTGTGTCAAAAGGGCTTTTGAAACTTGAAAAAATTCCAACCGAATATAACCCTGCGGACATGGGGACTAAAGTTCTGTTGTTTTCAAAATTTAACTTGTGTAAGAAAACGGTGTATATTGATACTTTTGATTAGAATTTGGTTTTTCAAACTGTAATTAAAATTTTTTTTTTGGTTCTGTTTTTTTAAGGCACTGTTTTTCCAGCACTGTTTCTGTTTTTTTTTTTTTTTTTTTTTTTGTGTGTTGGAATGAAATTTTGTTTGTTTTGAGAATTCTAATCTTGGTAAGTATGTCCGCTGGTTAAAAGATTGAAAGCTATCGTTGCTCGGACCGTGATGACACCCATGATGTGCCACTTTCTCCATGCCCAAAAAGGTGGAGATTGTGGAGTTATTTTTTGGCCAATGACAAGTGAGGCTGGTAATGCACAAACCCGCACAACCCGAAACCCGGATCCAGTAACCCGAACCAGATCCGGTTCTTTGTGAAACCGGCGGTCCATAGCTGAACCGCCCAAGAACCGAACCCGGTCCGGTTCTGTGTCCGATATAGAAAGGGGCAGAGAGGAGGGGGCCCGTCTGATACACACACAGACTCACTCTCGTTCTCACATTCTCTCTCCCCGACTCCAGCGATTCTTCTCTCCTAAAAGCCCTAATCGACGACGGCGACTCCAGCGATCTTCCTTGGGTTTCTCCGGTGATCTGTCCGGCGATTCGACTGGTTCGACTGAGCTCTTTGATAAACAGCCTGTGCTGAGGCTGTTCCTTGGTTCGATTTACAATTTCGAGCGTTCCTTTACAGTGTATTGATTATATTGTTTGTTGGGAAGGATTAGGCTTAAATCGTTACTGTTTTCCTTAGATCGTGGTTTGGTTCGCATGTTTGTTGCGTTTCCGTGGATGTCGGTTGTGTTTGGGCTGTTATTTTGCATTACAGTGGGTGTTAGCAGGCCCGGCCCTGGGCCAGGGCGAAAGGGGCCCTCGCCCAGGGCCCAAAATGCAAAAGGGCCCATCAGCATGTAGATATATATATGTATATATATATCAGATGTTTTAAAAAATAAAAATAAAAAAAAATTTATAATTGAAAAAAAGTCAAAAAACAGTGTGGCGTGCAGTTACAGTGGTGGTAGTTTCTATGTAATCTCTATGGGAATTTTAAAAGGAAGTTGCAAAGTTGCTCTCTGCATAGTTCTTTTAGACTGTTTGAACTTTTTTTTCATTTTATAAATTTCTTTTAAATTATATGCCAATTTTCTTATTTCTTTCATTCTTTCTCTGTTCTCCGTCTTCATATTGCATCCATTCATTTTCATACTGTGATTTTTTGTTTCTGCAATCTACAATTTTTTATAAGATTATTTTTTTTTTGTTCTACAGAGTACAGAATAACAAAGTGAATGTTAGATTTTATTGTTTTAAAATTTTAATAGTGTATATTTTTGTTAATGTATATTATTTGATTTTTTAATATTTATTGTATGGTATTTTCTCTATTGCAGGTACAAGATAAAGACAAAAAAAAGAAAGAAGAAAATTCAAATTCTAAATCTCTCAGAATTTTTTTTCGTACAATCAATGTAACGACTAACAAGGTTTAACTTTTTATTTTTTATTTTAGGGATTAAACTCTTTTATTATTTTATTATGTTTTTAATTGTCTTACGTATATATTATTGTTTCATTTATATGTCTAATTTTTAGAACCTTTAAATCTTGAAATTTTATATCTTTTTACCAATTATATATATTATTTATTATTTTTTCAATGCAGGTATCAAGGAACACAATAAAAATTGGCAGTAAAGCAAAAAAGAGGAAAATTCATCAGGTAATGTTGTTCTTTTATTGTTTTATTTATATTTATAAATTTTTTAAAATGCTATCTAAAAACCATTTATCAGGATGTGAAAAAAGAAAAAAAAAAAAACAAGAAGAACAATTAATAAAATCACAAAAAGGAGCTTTAGATAAATTTTTCAATAAGAATATAGGTTATTCTACGAGTTTTGATGAATTAAATGATGATTGTATTGAACATTCTAAATCTATTGAAAATATAGATAGCGAAAATATTGTCGATATTGATATTATCAATAATAATAAGAATAATAGTACTAGTAATAATAATAATAATAATAATAATAATAATAATAATAATAATAATAATAATAATAATGAAATAGGATTAGAATTTGATGATAGTGATATTTTTTATTTAGATATTTATGATCCTAAAAATTGGGATAATCTGGATAGTATAAAAAAAATATTTTAATTGAAAATGGACCTAGAAGAGAATTAGGTCTTACTTTTCCTTTAGATAAGACTTCCAGACATTTTTCATATGTCCATTACTCTAGAAAATTAAATAATAGAGAAACTAGTGATAGAAAATTGTTAGTTTATTCTAAACATGTAGATAAAATATATTGTTTTTGTTGTAAAATGTTTAAGAAAAATAATAGTAAATGTTTGTTGGCAAATGATGGATTTAAAGATTGGAAACATTTAGCCGAAAGACTTAAACAACATAAAAATAGTATTGAACATATAACATATATGAATACTTGGAATGAATTAAAAATAAGATTAAATAAAAATCAAACAATTGATAAAGATATTCAAAAAGAAATTACAAAAGAAAAGGAACGTTGGAGACAAGTTTTAATTAGAATAATTTCTGTTGTAAAATGTCTTTCTAAACATAATTTAGCTTTTCGAGGTTCGAATTAAAAACTTTATCAAAACAGTAATGGTAATTTTTTTAGAAATAATTGAAATGATTGCTGAATTTGATATAGTTATGCAAGATCATATCAAGGCGTATTCAAAATAATGAAATTCATTATCATTATCTTGGTCACAAAATTCAAAATGAATTAATTTCTTTATTGGATCATAGTGTTAGAAGTTCAATTATAAATATTATTAAAGAGTCAAAATATTTTTCAATAATTCTAGATTGTACCCCGGATATTAGTCACCAAGAACAAATGACTTTAATTGTGCGTTGTATAGATATGTCAAGTAGTAAAATTAAAATAGAAGAATATTTTTTACAATTTTTGCAAGTAGAAGATACAAGTGGTTTAGGACTTTTTAAAGAATTGAAAAATGCAATTGAATACCTTGATCTTAATATTGATAATATAAGGGGTCAAGGTTACGATAATGGATCTAATATGAAAGGTAAACACCAAGGAGTTCAAAAAAGATTACTTGATATAAATCCTATAGCATTATATATGCCATGTGCTTGTCATAGTCTTAATCTTACACTTTGTGATATGGCACATTCTTGTACAAAAGCAGTATCATTTTTTGGAATTGTGCAACGTATATATACATTATTTTCAAGCTCGACAAAAATATGGAAATTTTTGCTCAATAACATTTCAAATTTTACTTTAAAATCTTTGTCAAACACTCGTTGGGAAAGTAGAATTAAAAGTGTTAAAGCTATTAGATTTCAAACTCCTAAAATTAGATTAGCTTTGTTAGATTTAATTAATTAATGTGACGATGCTAAATCAAAAAGTGAAGCTGAAAGTTTGATTAGTTCACTTGAATCCTATGAATTTTTACTTGGTATGATTATTTGGTATGATATTCTATTTGTTATTAATAATGTGAGTAAAAAATTACAATCTGAATTTGTAAGTATTGATACGGCTATGAAACAAATAGAGGATGCTTTATTATTTTTTGAAAAATATAGAAATGAAGGACTTTTCAATAGTATGCATGTTGCAAAAGAAATTGCTTTAATCATGGATATCGAATGCGTATTTCCAACTAAACATCGTATTTTTAGAAAAAGAAAATTTGATGATAGTGATCAAAATAAACAAGTACAATCAGAAGAAGAAAATTTTAAAATTAATTATTTTTTTAGTTGTAGTAGATATGGCCATTACTTCATTAAATGATAGATTTATGCAATTGAAAATGTTTAATAGCATTTTTGGTTTTTTATTTAATTCACAAAAATTAAAATCTTTAGACAATAAGGAGTTAATAGAATGTTGTACTGTTTTATCAACTACTTTTTCTCATAATAATATTTCTGATATTGACAATGATTGCTGAATTAAAAGTTCTACGAATGATTTTACCTGATAACTTAATGTCACCTATTGAAATTCTTGAATTTATTCGAGCGGCTGATTGTTATCCTAATGTTTCCATAGCCTATCCCATTTTATTAACTGTACCAGTAACAGTAGAATCAGCCGAAAGAAGTTTTTCAAAATTAAAATTACTAAAAACTTATTTAAGATCGTGTATGTCTCAAGAACGATTAAATGGTTTGGCTATGTTGTGTATTGAAAAAGAAATGTTAGAAAAAATTAATATTGATACTATTATCGATGAATTTGCATCTAAAAATGCTAGAAGAAATTATTTTATTTAATTATTTACATTTTTATTATTAAAAAAAATTATTGTGATATATTTTAGGGCCCATAATTTGAATTTCGCCCCAAGCCTATGAAACCTCAGGAATGGGACTGGGTGTTAGGATCGATTTTAGATTGGGTAACCTGAGTCCAAGAATTTGCTTTCGTTTAATAAAAGATTCTTTAAGTTCTTTGGTTTAATTCATGTGTTTCTTGTGTATATATATATATATATGACATATTGATCTTGAATGTGTAACAACACAAAGCATTAATTTTACCCGTTCTTAAACATACACCTGGCAAGAACCAATAAACATAGGAAATCAAGGGATCGTTGAAAAGTCTTCCAACTCACAAACTTTCAGAAATCCACTATTGGTAGAGAACATATAGAAGATTAGTATTTGCATACTTACACTAGATCAAATACCAATAAATTTGTAAACATATATTGAGGGAGATATTGAGTTAAAGGTGTCAAGAAAGCAAAAATAGGAAACATACAAGGTAAGCAAATATGAAGCAATAGAAAAGCAATGTCCACCTCCCTCAGTTCATCAGATTGCAACATATATTTCAGAAAATACATGTGGAAAATTTACAAATTACGAAAAAGAACTAAAATAAACAACATTATCAGACTGTCCCAAAGCATAGATGGCTTTGGGACAGTCTGATAAATCTGGGAGCTAACCAGAATTTACCTTGGATCATCCTTGGGGATTTCAACTCGATTTTGAAGCCTTCGGATCGCCATAACGGCGACTCTGTCCATCCCTATTACTACCAGGACCTCCTTTACTGCGTCTCGACTTAAGGACTCTCGGACATTCCCTTCTCTGGCTGTAAGTACACATGGACGAACCAGAGATATTGGGTAAAGCTCGATCGAGCAATGGTCAATCATGCTTGGCTTGCTGCAAACTTTTCTAGTCAAACCTCCTTCCTTCCAGCTCCTTTCTCTGACCAGTCGCTGGCTATTGTGAGTGTTTTTGAGCCTGACATTAGGAAGGGATCCCCCTTCCGGTTCTTTAACATGTGGATTAGTCATCTATCCTTCATGGACACAGTCCAAACCGCCTGGACTATTGATTTCAGAGGGACTCCCCAGTTAAATCTGGTCTCTATATTAAAAAATCTCAAGAAGCGCTTGATCGAGCTCAAGAAGCACCATTTTTCGCATATCTTTGAAAAGAGCATAACAGCCTTGGAGAACCTGAAATCAGCTCAGCAGAACCAAGCCCTGAAACCAAACCCTGTGTTAGAAATTAAATTCACAAAGATCGGGAATATGCAAAAACAAATTTTAATGATTTATGTGATTCAAAAAGAAACAAACTACTACTTGTCTGATAATCATACAATCATGTGTATACAATACATCCTACAAGACCAATGGACACAATCTTATAATTCTAATAGACACGACCTTTCAACACTAACAGACATTTTTGAATTTGAATTCTAAATAGACATAACTACATAGGAAATTAATGGAATAAATAATGAAATATTACAATATACAACTAATTATATAATCAACCTGTACATTAGAATTACTCCCAACACTCTCTCCCGCTTCATGTGTTCCAGATCTTCAATTCCCATTACATTTCTTATCTCTAGGAACTTTAGTTTGGGTAGTGTCTTGGTCAAGATTTCGGCCTTTTGTTCCTCTACACTAATATGTCCTACATAGATCGAACCCTCTTCAACACATTCTCAAATATAATGAAATTTGGTATCAATGTGTTTACTTCTTCCGTGAAAGACCGGATTCTTCATCATGGACATGGCAGATTTGTTGTCCACGTATAATTTAACACATTGAGCTTCCCAACCAGTCAAGTCTACCAATAAGTTACGTAGCCACAATGCTTGGCATTCCGCTGAAGTTGCAGCCATAAATTCAGCTTCACAAGAGGATAGAGCAACAGTGCGCTGCTTCTGCAAACACCAAGTGATAAGGTTGCCTGAAAAATAAAATGTCATGCCGGCTGTAACTTTATGATCATCTAGATCCATACCATGGCTACTATCACTATACCCATGTAATCTTCCATTGCCTCCCTTACGATAAAAGAGTCCATAACTCATCGTTCCCTTGATATACCTGTACAATCCAAAATTTGACCAAAGGGCCAGCCCAAGCGGGAGCCCAACCGAGGGAGAATATGGCCCACAAGAAGGCCCAGATCAATAAAATGCGTGGTCAACGGAGAAACAGATAAAGCATAATTTGAAAGAGAGAAGAGTGTGGGGAGGTTTGAGAAAAATAAGGGATAAGAGCCCTAAACCCTAAACCCTTATCCGAACCAGGTTTAGGGAATAAAAAGGAGGAAGTGGAGACGCCATTGACAAGCAATCATCTTCTTCAACATTAATTTCTTCTTTGCAATTTAATTTCCGCAGTATTTTCAGAATTTTTACAGCTTTCTTCGATTAATTTCAATTAAATTTTCAGCTTATTTCTAGTTCAATTTACCTTTTTTTTTTTCCGTTAATCGCGAGATAACCCGGATCCTTTCTTGAGGAGGCTAGGGAACCCTTCGAAGAGATCAATTCCGATAGGCTTTTCCGATTAAGCCGTCGGTGGCGATTTTTTTACGACAACAGATTGGCACGCCTGGTGGGACACCAACGTCTCGCGATTCTTGCATGCAACTTTGGAAAAGGAAATTGACGCTGCCGACAGTCGTAGAGATGTCAAAGAATAAGGAAACAGTCGGCGACTCTTCGTCGCATCCTGCGCACGAAGTACCCCCGTGGGATGCAACTTCCGCTATGATCGGAGGATCTGACCCTATCGTCAGCCTCCCTGCCAGTGTGCTCCGCGAGCAAATTCGGGGGAAAATTCAGTCTTCTCTCCACGAATCGGCTCTTGAAATATCTAGATACATCACGGATGTACTCAAGCCTGCCATACGAACAGAGTTTGCATTGCACCGAGAAGAAGAACTTCGAAAAGGCAAGGCTCCCGTAACAGGTTCCAACCTGTCCGAATCTTGGCCAAATCCTGTCTTCTCGGCTAATCCCGGAGCAGCGTCTCAGGCGCTCAGTTACGGTCATGTTTCGATCCTTGGGAAAACTGGATCCGGAGAGCCGCCGGCGACCGTCCGCAGGCTTGGGGAATCCAGCGCAGTAACAGGGCAGACCATAACCGGGCAGCCCCAGACAGGAGGGAGTGCGATGACCTTCGGGTCAGTGCCACCGCCTCGAATTCGAACCCGAACTTCTCGACAACAGGGACGGTGTCGAACATGACGCCTCCTGTTCCGACCCCTCAGGGATATCCGACAGCCGGACAAGGAATCGGCAACCCTTGGGGGGCAGGGCCGTCCGCAACTCCAGTATCTTCATTTGCCCCAGTCTCTTCAGGGACAGCTTGGGGATTAGAAGGTGCTGGGGGCCAGGCCACCGCTGCCGACGGATCATTTGCTGCTGGTCACGGACCGCAGCGAAATTTCGAATTTACTGCTCAGGCCAACCCCGGTAATTTTCCGATACAGCAGACATCAGCACTAATGGAAAATTCAGAGGCCCCTAGGTTTCGTTTCCCACCGAGGGAACCGATCCCCCAAGCTCCTCCACAGCCGGTAATTCGGAACCCACCACCTATCCAAGCACCTCCAGAACAGGCTGGGGGGCAGGCGGAGGTGGCACCACCACTCTTGAATCCTCAGGCAATCGAAGATGCGATACGAAGGATTTCCGGAGACCCCATACGCTTACCGGCTAGACCTCATTACCAACGTCCTTTCCCGAGGTATATTCCTCTGGATCATCCACTACGTCGCAATGCTCGGATCCCTGAATTCATATTATTCTCAGGAGAAGATGCCCGTTCTACGATCAAACACGTTAGCCGATTCACGGCTCAGTGCGGAGGGGAGTACGGAAACAACGATTGGTACAAACTCCAACTCTTCTTTTTGTCCCTTACAGGTCCAGCTTTTTCATGGTATACCTCGCTACCTACGAACTCCATTCGCACCTGGGTGGACATGGAAAGAGTCTTCCACGAACGATTTTACAGTCCGCTCCCACAAGTGACTGTCTCGGACTTGACTAATTTACGACAGCGAGGAGACGAATCCGTGGAACAGTTTTTGGAGCGCTTCAGAAGATAAGAAACTAGGTGCCAAGTCCGTATTCCAGAGAATCAGGTGGTTAATATGGCCATTGATAATATGACGCACCAGCTACGGGACAAACTCGCTCTCCAGGAATATCACGATTTCCTAAAGTTGATCTCTAAAGCTGTAAAGGCTGAATATCTTGTAAGCGAGGCCCAAGCAGCGCAAAATCAAAAGTTTCGAAACACAAACCATTGTGTTTTTACTCCAGAGGAGATTCTCGAGGAGGCAGAGGAAGGAGAAGATACCTTCCTAGCGGAAATCACACAAGGGAAAGCATACGTGTGTCCAGCCCTTAAACCCCCTCGACGGAAAGACGTTAACCCAAAGCTGTCCTATTCGTTCGATATTGCAAAAACCGAGCAGATCTTCGAGCATCTGCTGAAGGATAACTAGCTTCGTCTTAAAGATGCCATCTGAAGAAAAGCTGAATGGAAAATCATTTTGCAAGTGGCACGGGTTGTACGGTCACCAGATTGGTAATTGTATCGCCTTCCGAAATGCGGTTCAGAAAGCAATCAAAGAAGGCTGCCTCAAGCTGGCCGAGAAACCTGACATGAGAATAGACACAGAGCCGTTCCCTGCGCCGATAAAAATCGTCGGAATGCGTCTTGCTAGGTTCAAAAAGGGCGGATCAGAGTTTAGAGTAGACAGCAGGGGAACAAGCCATAAAAAACCAGTATTCGAGAGACTCGGAAGGGTAATTAAACCTCCGAGAAGGAATTCAGTGTGGGATAGGCTTTCCCCTACAGATACAGTTGCTGAAGTTAGTTTCGAAAAAGGAGGGGAAATTTGGCGAGTAACGTCCGTGGACCAAGTAGTGATTACACCACACCAAACTCGACATCCTGGAAAGGCTCCAGTCGACAGGAGCTGGGCACGAAATCATAAAGACCGACCGAACCAGCTCCCTACCAGAACTCAAAAAAGAAGGGCCCAACAACAGGGTTTAGCCGCTTGCCTTGAGCAGCAGGCTGGAAGGCAGCAAGTAGTTCGTCATACAAGAGATACTAACGTACAACGCCAACAATCTGGGGGGAAGAAAGAAGAAAGATTAGATCTGGACTCTGAGGATCTGCGCCATCACATCCAAACTCGGAAAGAATGGAGACCAAAAGGAGTTTTTTTAAGGGTCGAGTTTCCCCAAGAGACAAATTTCATAGTAATGATTGGGGAAAAATTGATATCCGAAAACGAACCTAAGATTGACGCCCTCATGTACGACGAGGCCTCAGAAACCACTCTAGATATTATTGCAGACGACGGAGATCTGGAACAATCTAAAACCGATCTCGAGGTCGGAACAGTCGGCATATTACCTCGAGAGTTTGAGGCACCTTCATCCCAGCCTGATTTCCTCCAGGGGGATATCTTGCTGGAAGAAGTCGGCCCATTGTGTTGGGCAGAACAAGAACATAACGTTTTAGGAAAGCTTCCGGATCCAGTGATTTTCCAGAAATTATCGGATGAGGATACCCGTCACCTTAAACCGTTGTTCCTTACCGTTTATCTCGATGGAAAAACAATTAGTAAGGTCCTGGTGGATGGGGGGCATCGGTCAATATCATGACCATGCCCACTTTGAGAAAAATAGGAAAAAATCGAAACGATCTAGTTCCAACATCATTACGGACAACCGACTTCACTGGCAATGCACATACAGCTGCAGGTGTTTTAGTAGCGAAGGTGACGGTTGGGACCAGAACGGATCAAATGGCCTTCTTTGTCGTTGAGGGGAGGCCAACCTACTCAGCTATTCTTGGGAGGGACTGGATTCATACCACCCAGTGTGTGCCATCCACTCTCCACCAGAAAGTCATGTTCTGGAATGGGAATCACGTCGAACCTGTGGAAGCCGAAACAGATCCTCCCATGGAGGTATATTCAGCTGAAGCCGTGTATTATTCTCCGGAAGTTTACCCACTTTCTATGATGCTGAAGGACGCAGAAAGATGGAAAGAGTGTAATCTAACCATAAAAGGGTTCGAAATAACAATAGAGGCCGACGAACGGCTTGACGACACAGGCAGTCGTCATGTCTGACAACCTACTTATACGAGAGTGGGAGGCAAAGGCAGGCAGATCAGATTGTCCATTTATACAAGGAAGTGATCAGGTTGTCCATTTATACAATTCTGAAAATGGTGTCTGGTCCGTCCTCCCCTCGCAACGACCTGAATGCATAAGGGCGAACCGGCTCGACATAGGCGAGCGGGCAATGTACATGGTGCAGCATGACGGCGGTGTATTTATATAATGTATTTTTTGTGTGCTTTCGGATGTTTTTCGAATGCAATTCAGGTGTTCAAGTTTTGTCATTTTTAGGTTTTTGTTGTACTTAAATTATGTTTTGATTTTTGTTGTCAATAAAATGTATTTCAATATGCTTGAAATCAAGAGATAGAACATGGTTATGATATTCTTTATTTCTTTTTACTATATAATTTATTTGATAAAAAATCTAAAAAATTGCATAATAAAAACCTGAAACTAAATTAAAAAGAATAAAGATAAGGATTGGTTTGCCTTTGATTTAAATTTTTCATGTTCTTGATTTAAAAAGTATATATATAAACTATCAAAATATTATTTAAATAAAAAAAATTCTCAAATCAAAACCAAACAAAATATTGCAATGATTTTTTTAAAAAAAACTATTATTATGGACAAATTATAATGTATGTAATAAAACACTATACTAAAATATGTTTGTAATATTGTCTAAATATAAACTTGATGGTTAGAATATTATAAAAATAAATAATATTATTATATACATTGAAATTACCATATAGAAAATTTTTACATAATCTCAAAAAACTAAAAATATTTATTCACTTAATATATATTGTATGACAAAAATTCCCTATTAAATATAATATACTCGTATTAACATAATATTTATATAATATGTATACTAAATTTAATTACAAAAACTCTACAAATTTTTTTTTTTATATTTTTAATACAAGTCTTTTTAAAATAATAAATCGCACTTTATTTTATCATACCGTTCAAATAAAAATAAAAGAATATACACTATTAAAATAAAAAAGAATATACACTTTTTTGTCTAATAACATCACCTTATTTTCAATTTATTATATTTAATGCCACGCAGTTAAATTTTTGTACCAAAAACGAAATGTTGCATCATATATCAACGAGCACTACCAAAAAATATCAATTTTGTAACGAAATTTTTTTGTTCTTAAATCCACTTTTTTCGTTACTAATGATATTATAGACGGATTTAGGGATGAAATTACAGCTACGTAGGAATGGAATTCTGTTACAAATATACTATTTTTTTTAGTGGAGGCGAGTATTAAATTTAAAAAGTCTTTAAATAATCAATTAGTACTTCCTTAATTGTTTCATATTAAATTTCTAGACAACAACTTTTCTTACTATTATTTTTACAATTATATTACCATATATATTATAGTAATATAATTATTATGCATTCTATATATTATTAATTTTGTAATTATATGTATTGTCAAAAGTCCTATGAAATTAAGGTTGCACGCGCGTGTCACTCGTACCTGTGTCCGAAAACAACAAATATTTCGCCCTCCTCACCATCGGTTCCATCGCAGCAGCAGCAACAGCAGCAGCGGTGCTCCATTTCCCCTATCCCTTTCACAGATACTCAGCTCTGTACAGAGCTCCAGCAATCATGCATGCTGAGCTGATGAAAATTCTGAGATTGTAAGGTTTCTTCATTTTATTGTTTTCATTTTTCAAATTTTCAGGCGATTTTAATTGGAGTTTCTTCGTGCAGCTACTTGTGCTCTTTTTGTTGTGATTCATTGTTGTTTATGCTTTAGGCATAGAGGTTGATTATCCTTCGATTTCTTTTTGTTTTTTTCTTGGTTAGGGTTTTGGGTTTCATTTCTGATGCATCTGCAGGTTGTTTTTGTTTGTTGATTCTAATGCTTGTTCGGCGTGGATATTAATTGGATTTACCATAGAATTCAATTTTTGTGCTGCTTCAGCGAACCTTGATTTTCCACAATTCTATTTAGCAAAATCATAATCTTCTTCTATGCAATTAATTATGTTTTAAAGGTTGATTTCAATGTAGATTGAAAATGGCTGTGATAGATGATAATTAAGATCACTTTACATGGATGCACCCGTGTTTATCAGATGATATTAATTCTCTACATAGAATGAAAGTGCCAAAATGTTCGTATGTCATAAGAGTTCAATTTTATGATAAAGCATGTCGTGTATTAGTGCATTTAGGCCACATAAATTGTACATTTGTAGTTCTTTTTGTTTCTCAGTGTCATCAATTAATTATTTCCAATATAATGCTTGCAAGATTTATGGGAAAAGAAGCAACGAATCGAGCCTCAGAATCAAGGATTTTCCCAGGAGGCCAAATAAACAAGCCAAAGAATCGGATGTTCTAGTCGTGCTTTTGGAAAAGATCCTCTCGCGCCTAAGCCTGGTAAACATCCTCCGGGCATCCGGTGTCTACCACAGATGGATGGTTGTGGCTAAACCCTAAAGTCCGTCCGAGTATCTAACAAGCACCCTTGGATCATGTACCACTCGTGGATAAATAAAACAAACGAATTAAACTAGGTTCCAAAATTACGAAATTTTTCTTAGACTAGAAGTCTCGAAATTTCTGAAACTAATCAAAATAGCTTCGAAAATTCCGAGACCAATCAAAATAGGTGCAGAAATTCCGAAACTAATCAATATAATACTTTATATAATTAAAATAGTTTAGAATTTTTAAATAGTCTTGGAAATTTTGAAGCAACAAATTTAATTGATTTAATATTTATTATATATATATTTTTTATAGTCTCGAAATTGATTCCAAAGCTATTTTCGAGGCAAATAAACAAATTTCTGGTAGTGTGAAATTTAAATAATTGATTAAAATAATTGTATATAAATTATAAAAATTTAAAATATGTCATCCTTTTCTAGATAGAAAAAAAATGAAAAGTGAATCATTATATGTAGAACGGATGGAGTAATTAATTTGATAAAACTTCCAATAATTGCATAATAAAACATTGAAACCAAATTAAAAGGATTGGCTTGCTTTTTATTTGAATTTGTCATGCTCTTAGATAAATATATATATATATACACTATTTTTTAGAATATTATATAAAAAATTATTTAAACAAAAAAAAAATTCTAAGATCAAAATCAAACAAAAGATTACAATGTTTTTTAAAATACTATTATGTATCATATTATAACATATGTAATAAAACAATATATGTTTGTAATATTTCCTAAATATAGACCTGATGCTTAGAAAGTTATAAAAACAAATAATGTTATTATATGTATAAAAGGGTTTGTCCGCTTAAGTTTTTATAAATACTATTTAAAAAATATAATAAATACAATTAAGACAATATTATATAATGTATATATTTAATTTATTTACAAAAGATCTACAATTCTACATAACATATTATTTTTTATGTAACCAACAAAAATAAAACAAATAAGTACATACATCCAAAAATACAAAGTGGACAAATATTTTAATATTGATGCTATTACATATACCATAATTTACAATGTTATTAAACAACGGTATAACGTTTTTTTTTTATTTATTTATTTATTTTATTTACAATGTTATAATTGTTAAGATGACATATGTGATCGAAATTCTTTTAGATACGTGTCCTCTTTAATGTGCTTACGTGATATGGTATGGTTATCGTCTTTGGCACCTTGCCGTGTCCTAGGTAATTGTGAAGGAATAACAGTAAAGTTGAAAATCATTTTATATAAAACAGAGAAAAAAGATCACTTTACATGTATGCAAGCGTGTTTATTCGAACATTTTAATCTCTACATAGAATGAAAGTACCAATATGTTCGTAGGTCATAAGTGTTCCATTTTATGATAAAGAATGTCGCATATTAGTTCATTTAGGCCGCATAAATTGTACATGTACGTCGCACATTTAATTTGCATATTTATTGTTCTGATATTTGTCAATTCATTTTATTCCTCATTCTAATCAATTAATTATTTTCAATATAATGCTTGCAAGATCTCTGGATATTCCAATCGTGCTTGCAAGAGATACAGAGCATGTTGTATGGTTTTTTCATTTGTCTTTACTATGTAGTTATAATATCTTTAAATTTTATTTTTTCAATGATAAAAATGTGAATTGCAAATAAATTAAATTTTTTGTTCTCCAAGATTACCGTTGCTAATATAATGAGATTTTAAGTATATTATTATTAAACTTAATTCTCCAAAATTTCCAAAAATTCTTGACCTTCTACATAGATTTTGGGTTGGATTTTATTTGTGTGTATTATTTATTTACTCTTTCAAATATCATTCGAACCTTTTTATTAAATATATATATTAAAATTGATTTAAAAGTCACATCAAATATGTAGATTTATATTATTACAATTATAATTCTAATTATCTACACCCAAATATACTTAATGTTGTCTTAGTATTTTTCTCATAATATACAGATTACTTTTGTACTAATAAAATAGATAGCGAGTTTAATGAGATAATAGTAAATAATCAAAATAAAATTTTTAAATATTTTTTATGAAGTTAACATTGAATCACCAAAATATATTAAATATTTTTCTAATTAAAATGAAAATTAAATACTTCCTCAGTGTATTAAAACTTATCAAGTAACATAAACTATTCAAACATTACTTATCTACATTTTTTTTCTAATTCTTAATGATTATTTACTATTTTAAGTTATTACATTTATTTTTTATGTCCTATTAAAAATATTATATCTATTAATTACTTTCCTTCAAATATTATTAAATTTAAAGTTCAAAATTTTATAATTAAAACAAAATTGTTACGATTTATGGAATAAACTCTATTTTCATTGTACACAATTAGGGTACAATATTATATTTATACAAGAGATATATTAGGTAGAATATATATATCAATATATAAAATATATATATACTATATATATATCAACATCCCCCCTCAAACTCAAGGTGGAACGGTGGAGCCCAACTTGAGTTTGTTCAAAAATGACTGAAAACGGCCGGGAAGGTGAGGTTTGGTGAATCCGTCGGCCGTCTGATCAGCAGAGGAAATAGGAGACAAGGAGATGCTTCCATGAGCAACGTGATGACGTACAAGGTGACAGTCGATCTCAATATGCTTCGTACGCTCGTGGAAGACATCATTTGTCGAAATCTTCATGGCGCTCTGACTGTCGCAATGGATAATAGTGGCAGAGGGCTGAGGCACTCCAAGATCAGCCAAAAGCCAGCGAAGCCATAGAGGCTCAGCAGCGGTATCGGCAAGGGCTCTATATTCAGACTCTGCACTGGACCGGGAGACAACCGTCTGTTTCTTGCTGCGCCATGAAATAAGCGAGTCGCCAAGGAAGAAGCAAAACCCGGTGGTCGAGCGGCGATCAGAGGGATCTCCCGCCCAATCAGCGTCAGAATACCCGGTCAAAACTAAGGAGGATCGAGCGGAATAATGAAGTCCATGAAGCAGGGTACCTTTGACGTACCGGAGAATCCGTAGGACAGCAGAATGATGAGTCGTCCGAGGAGCAGACATAAACTGACTGACGATATGGACGGCATAAGCAATATCCGGTCGAGTGACAGTCAGGTAGATGAGACTTCCCACTAGCTGACGATACAAAGTCGGATCATCAAGGGGAACGCCGTCCATCGGAGTAAGACGACAGTCAGAATCAAGAGGTGTAGGAGCAGTCTTGGAGTCAGTGAGACCGGCAATAGATAGGAGGTCGGAGGCATACTTGGCTTGAGAGAGATAATATCCGTCGGAGGTGTCGGAGATCTCAAGTCCCAGGAAGTACCGAAGAGGCCCTAAACTCTTCATCTCGAAGTGGCGGTTTAGATGAGCTTGCAACTCGGAGATACCTGATGCATCATCTCCCGTAATAATCATGTCATCCACAGAAAGCAATAAAATAGTAATTCCAGCTGACCCACGTCGAAGGAAGAGAGCATTATCTGTGCGAAGGTCCCCAAATAAAATCACAAAATAACGAGAACCATTCATAGACACAGTGGGCGAAGGTCCCCAAATATCCGAGTGAACTAAAGAAAATGGAGTATCCGCAATGGAAGTACTATGAGGAAACGACAGAGCAGGTTGTTTTCCCAACGAACAATCTACACAATTAAAAGACTCAAACTTAACAGAACCCAAACTACCCTGACTAATCAAGGACCTGACTTTATTGGAAGACGCATGACTGAGACGACGATGCCACTGAAGGCAGGATGGTGTAGAGGTGGTGGCAGCTGAGATAGAGGGACGAGGGACCTGGAGTGACGTAAGTTCAAATAAGCGGCCCGTCTTCCGGCCCTTCCCAAGAATCCGCCCGGTTTGCGCGTCCTGAACCTGCACACCAGTAGAAGAAAATAACACGGTGAGACCTTGATCAACCAATTGACCAACGGAAATCAGATTTAAGGTTAATTGAGGGATACAATATGTGTCAGGGAGGGATAAGGATGAGGTGGATGTATGTCCGGTATGGGTGATGCGCATATGGGTACCATCGGCAGTAAGGATAGGGGGTAAGGATGGTGCGGTGGATGTGGAGGTCATAAGGCGTATATCAGAGGTCATATGATTACTGCAAGCAGAATCAAAATACCAAGGAGAGTTACCTGATGTGGTAGACATGGCGGTATTGGAAGATAGAACCTGTTTAAGAAGAGCTTCCAGGTCCTGAATCGTAGGAGGCGCAGGCGCAGGCGCAGCAGAGGCTGTGACAGAGGAGGTACCAGACTGAGGTCCACGAGAATTCCGAGGCTTGTAGTTACTACTTCCAGAGCGAGGTGGTCTAGTGGGGCAATACTGTATAGTATGGCCTAAAACATGACAGTAGTGACACTCCACCTTTAGGTAATGACCGAAGTCATGATCAGAGGACTGACATCTTTTGCAACGATGAGAACGACTCTGAGTAGGAGTTCGGGCAGTGACCGCAAGAGCAGAGTCAAGCTGAGGAGCCTTAGCTAGGTGGAGACGAGTTTCCTCAAACAGAATCTCCTGAATAGCTGCATCCAAGGTAGGAAGTGGATGCCGATGTAACAAAGAGGCACGAACTGCCTCATACTCTGGACGCAAAGCCATTAAGACCTGAATGAGGCGAAGATGATCAGGACTGATCTCTGCTTGATCCAACCGATGCCAAAGGGGTTGCACTTGGGCAAGGAAGTCGTTGATAGATTGTCCTGGTTCCTGTTTTAGATCGTGGAGAGTGCTCCATAACTGATAATAATGTGCCAAACTAGTAGCACGGAAGCGGACTGCCAAGAAATCCCACGCTGCCTTGGCAGTGTCAAATTGGGCAAGCTGAACATGGATCGCCGGAGTGGAAGTATTGCGCAACCAAGTGAGAATTTGATGGTTTTTACTATCCCAATCTTCCAATTTTTCAATATAAGATTCAACAACTGTGGCGGTAGGCGTAACTTCTCCTATAGAGACTGGAGCAATGGGGGCAACTATATCTCCCGTAACAATTCGCCACAATTTCCGACCTATCAAAAAACTTTTCATCGATTGTGCCCACAAACTGTAATTATCTCCAGACAAAACAACATTGATCGGAATATGTACATCCATCTTTTCCATAGAAACTCAAGAGAAAACAGAATCTCAAACCTCAAGCCGAAAGCCGAAACGAAAGAAACCGAATCAAAACCCGAAACACAAAAAGTCAACCGGATACAAAAAACTGCTCAAACCGAGGAAGTGAAGATACCATCGCGGAGGAAATCAAATTCCGAACACGACGGTGCAAAGATCGCCGCCAACGGCCGCCGCACGCGCCCCCACGCGCCGGCGAGGCGTCCGGCCGGAAAAACACGTCGGGCGCGTGTGACTCTCACGCGCCGCCGTTCGCCAAACTGTTCCGGCGTCCGGCCGGTCTCGTGACGGCGAAGGCGATGGTGGTGGCGGTGACGGTCGGAAGTGATCGGAAATATGCTATCTGGAATTCGTGGGTTGTTTCGATTTAGTTGGGAAAAAGCATGGCTCTGATACCATGTCGGAAACTAATGACCGTCTCACCTAAAAGCTCGAACTTGTTAGGGAGACTAAGCTATTAGTTATATATCCCGCAAACGGGAGTCCTCAACACGCCCCCTCAGGTGCAAGTGGGTCTGCGAAACTTGCACATGCATATGCCACAAATGGGGACGGGCGGGACTCGAACTCGAGACCTAGCCTAGGCTCTGATACCATGTTACGATTTATGGAATAAACTCTATTTTCATTGTACACAATTAGGGTACAATATTATATTTATACAAGAGATATATTAGGTAGAATATATATATCAATATATAAAATATATATATACTATATATATATCAACAAAAATAAAAGTAAAATATGTATGATTTAATTAAAAGAATAATTTGGGGGAGAATGCAATGATTAAAAGTAAAATTTATACATAGATAAAGTAATTTTTTCAAAATTTTAAATAGCAATTTTTATATTAATTATACATTTTCATTATATGATCCAGATAAAAGTTATTTATTTCATCTTTTAAAGCAGATAAAGTACATTTATGAATTCAATGTGAGAAAAAAGAAATAAAAATCAAGTTTAAACTAATAAATTAAATAGTAAATAGTATCAATGTAAAAATAAGAGAACACTTATTATAATTATTATTATCATTATTATTATTATTGTGAATGATTTGTTAATAAAGGAGCCTCAAATAATTTCATTTTTATGATGTAATTATTGTTTTCAATTTATTCAATCAATTAATGGTAACAAAAATACACTATATTTAATTTGTATGTGTCCTTATTTAAAACATGTATTAAATAGTTACTTTTGCCTTAAGAATATCAGAATTTATATTATTAAAATAAAACTTAAATATAATATCAAAACAATACCATAATAAAGTATTAAAAATGATAGTATAATGGTATTTTAACTAAATACATCTCGTAATTATATATGGATTTGTATTAATTCATTTAAATAATAATGTGAATGTAGATATTGCATTTTTATAGAAAATTATCAAAATTATATATATTAAGGAATTAAGGAGAAAAAAAAAACTCAAGAAGACCATTGCCGTAGTATAAAATATTGTCTAATTTTATACATAAAATATTATTATAATAATAAAAACGTATTTGCAAACTTTATAATAATTTCAGCATCATTGACATATTATATAATCTACTAACATAATATTATATAAAAAAGGATATTACTATTTTTTAACATTTAAATTTTATTACAAATATCTTAAACCAACAGTTATTTAATAAAAACATAAATAAATAATAAAAAATATTGGAAATCGAAGAGTGACAAATATTCTTAAAAAAATTACAGGCGACATCATAGTGGCTTTTCCCACTGTATAATAAAATAAATAAATAAAATTATAATAACAAGTTGTTTAGTTAATTTTATGGATTATTTAATTTTTCTGTATTTTTCTAGAATTTTATGGATTAGTTAATTTTTCTGTATTTTTCTAGAATTTTATGGATTAGTTAATTTGTAAGCTGCTGATTGCAAGCTGTGTTTAACTTGATTGGAAGTTGTCGAATGTGAATTGGGAGGTAGGGTTAGAACTAATGCGATTGTGTGAAATCTGATGTTAGTGATGGGGTTTTTAGGGTTCGGTAATTCTCTTGTACTTTACTGATTCAAAGCTGTTCGATGATTTGTCTATTTGATTTTGTTTCATCTGAGGTTGACGAGATTTAGAGTTTACTGGTTGTTCTTCGGCTTGTGATTTTTATAGATGCTAAAAAAAACATGTTCATTTTAGTCTTCGTAGTGTATATACCCTCAATTGTTGTTGTTGTTGCTTGTGGCTTGCACTGGATCGATTGGAAGTTGAATGAATGTAAAATTGGGGGATAGTTGGAATTCATAGATTATTATTTTTGGATTGAAACTTGGTGTGGTTGTTTGTGTTTTCGATTTTGTTTTTCAGGCTAAAAAAATCAAAATGAAGAATGTTTCATTCTCCAAAAAAAAGAAACCCTACATCGAATACGTATATTTTCTGTTAAAGATGCATTCAACACTTTCTTTTTTTTGAATAGGGAACACTTCAAAATACACTAGCTTTTCCAAAGTCATTTGATCTCAATCCTGCCAAAAAATGTGAAGGAATAATTGTCTTCATACACATAAAAGTCGATGCATTTACGCGGTATGTATTTATGTTGTCTTATTGGCACGTGGCTTTCGGTTTCGCCAATAATTCTGTTGGATTTTTGTCCAAATTAATCCACCCCATTTTATACACAAAAAAACACCCAAAAACGCGACGAACTCAAGAACACCGGCCTATTACCTACGACACAAGAAATATATCCCCCACAAACTAAGATACAAGGCTAAGAGAAGCCTACACACTAAGAAAGCCCCTGCGGCTCAAATCAACGACACAGGGGGATATAACCATGCCAAGGAACTCCACAGATAGGAGGAAGGCAACCGTCGAAGAACCGCCGGAAATTGTTGCCGGAAGGATGGCTAGAGAGATCGAGAGAGAGGAGGGCTAGAGAATGGTAACCTTGTTTTGGGACGGACGAAAATAGAAAATGGTAACCTTTCAATGGGACGGAGGGAGTATTTTTGTTTTTGAAATCGAGTATTCTTTTCTGTTTTGGGGTTTTTCGGTTGTATCTTTAGATCTACAAAGGATCTGGTTGAATAGAACTTTCTCAAGTGTTTTTTATTCTTTTCCTTGTAGATCTGTTGAATACCGGCCTGAATCTCACCCGATCTGTGCTTTCTAGCCTCGGTCGAGTGCGATTTGAGTATATTTAGATTTAATAGCTACAAATCTGTGTAGTTTGGTTAAGTTTGAGTTGAGTTTGGTAAATTTGTTACAAAACCGTTTCTATTTTTTATAAACGAATTTTGTTTTTCAAACTTTCTTTAAATATAAAGTGTAAATCGGGTTAGTTGCCTCTGTTTTGTAAATTTTTGTTAAAGATCCTTGTGGATCTATTCTTGGGAAGTCAAAATCTAAATTTTTTTTAATCTTAAAAGTTTGGTAAATATCTTTGAAGATCTTTTTATTTTCAAACTAAATCTCATTTGAAATCTTTAAAATCTTTAAGCCTTGTTTTTTGTTCTTATTCGTTTGTGTCGACTTCTATATCAGTCCATCAGTTTCGGGGATTCTAAAATTTTGTTAGAAGAGAAACGTTTTGTGTTGTTTTTTGTTTTTGATAAACTGTTTGGCTAACCCCTATTTTCTAGAAAAAGATAATAGGTTTTGTTTTTTTTGTTTCTCCTACTGTTTTGTAGGAAAATAAAAATTTTGTTGTTGTGCTACAAGGGTAACCCCTTAACTCACATTGTTTATTGTTTTTGTGTTTTTGAATTAATTTCTGCATTTAATTTTTTTTTTGCGCCCAAAAAATAAATTGTAAAGGTTATTGTGAAATCAAGGTTACTAAACTCCGATCCTCACTTTGTGAGTGATTCTCGAGTACCTCGGTTGAATAGTCACGAATGTATGTTATAATAGTTAGGTGATATATTTCTTTGATTGCCTAATTGCTTGTTGCGATTATCTGTTGTGTGTGATAATTTGTGTTTGTTTGTTCCGTGTGATTTGCTTGCCATATATTCCGTTTTTTTGTGAAAATTAAAATAAATAATTTTCTGAAATTAAAAACATAATTGGTCTTTTGAAATTAAAATCTGTTTTTATTAAAACAACAAAATGGCTGGTAACTCTAGTTTTAATATTCTACCTTTTGATGGATAAATGGACTTTGCAATTTGAAAATAAAAAATGAGAAACATTTTACTCACTCAAAGAAGAATTATAGCAATTGAGCTGGATCATGTAGCTCAAGTTCCTCTAGAGAGTAGGGCTGAGTTACATGAAATGGCTTACTCTATTATAATACTTAACTTAGAAGATCATGTAATTAGAAAAGTAGGTAAACAATAATCTGCTTTGGCATTATGAAACAAATTGGATGAACTATACACTCAAACTTCACTTCCTGGTAGGTTGTATTTGTTAGGAAAAAAATTAGTTTTAAACTAGATTTGTCAAACAATTGATGAAAATCTGGATAATTTTTCAAAATTAATACAAGATATAAAACTTACTGGTGATAAAAAATATTGATGATTATAGTGCTATAGTTTTGTTAAATGTCATACCTAACTCATACATGGATGTAAAATCTGCTATTAAATATAGGCGTGATTTTGTGACATTAGATGTAGTCATTAAGTGGTTAAAATCTAAAGAATTAGACTTACAAATTCATAAGTCCAATAAGGGTGAAGTCATGTATACTAGAGGTAGGTCTCCTTTTAAATCAAATAAAAAAGGTAATTCTGGAAATAGTAATAATAGTAATAAAAACCAGAATAATCGTAATAAATATAGATCTAAAAGCAGATGAAACAATAGATCTAGAATTCCAAATAAATGGGGTAGAAAATGTTATAATTGTGGTGATCCTAACCATTTTATAGGTGAGTATCCTAAGAAGAAGAGTAATAACACTACAAACAGTAATAATAATGGTAGCCAACAACATGTTAATGAGTTAGCCAATATAACATTACTTGATCGAAATTGTGGTGATGTCTTTACTGTTACTGTCGACTGTTTGAATGTGAACAATGTATGTATGAATGAATGGGTTATTGATTCTGGATGCACTTACCATATGACTCCATTAAAATCGTGTTTTTTTTTTTAATACAAAACTTTAGAAAATTGCACTGTTTCCATGGCTAATAATAGCGTCTCTAATGTGCTTGGAATTTGTAGTGTAAATTTAAAATTTAACACTAGTTTTGTGCTAAAATTAAACAATGTGAGACATGTTCTTGGTTTATCAAATAATCTGTTATCTTGTGTTGTTTTATCAGATTTAAAATTAGTGGGAAAATGGGGAAATGATTGTATGAAAATTACTAAAAGATCTTTAGTTGTGTTTAAAGCTGTAAAACGTAATAATTTGTACGCTACTTGTGCTGAACCAATTATTATGCCTGTAAACACAATAAAATATGTTAAAGAGAATAGTAATTTGTGGCATAAGAGATTAGGACACTTAAATAATAAAGGATTAGAAATTTTACATAAAAATGGATCCTTAGGAAATGTAAAATTCAATCAAATGCCCTTTTGTGATAATTGTGTGTATGGTAAAAACCATAGGGTCCAATTTTCCCATCCCCTAGTGAAAAATGTGAATTATCTAAAAATCTATGTTGGATTATTTATATGTTGATGTGTGGGTCCCACCTAGTGAGCCCACACATGGTGGGTCTAGATATTTTTTATCCATTATTGATGATTTTTCTAGAAAACCATGGGTATTTCTTATAAAGAATAAATCTGATGTGTTTGATATTTTCAAAATTTGGAAAATCAAAATTAAAAATCAAATTTGAAAGAAAATTAAATATCTAAGAACTGATAATGACTTAGAATTTTGCAACTCTAGATTTGATGATTTTTGTCAAGAAAATTGTATAAATAGACATAGGATTGTCCCCTACACACCCCAGCAGAATGGGGTGGCAGAGAGGATGAACCGACTCTCTTGGAGAGAGTTCGAAGCCTTTTGGCTTCATCCGGTTTGTCTAAAATTTTCTGGGGGAAGCTGCTCGTAGCAGCTTATATAGTCAATAGATCACCCTTAATTCCCTTGAATGGTGGTTGTCCTAAATTTAAGTGGACCAGTAGGAAAATTGATTTTTCAAATATTCGGGTATTTAGGTGTTTTGCTTTTATACATGTCAATACTGACAAATTAGACCCTAGAGCTGACAAATGTATTTTCTTGGGTTATCCGGAAGGAGTTAAGGGTTATAGATTGTGGTTAAGATCTAGACCTAGTTTTAAAACTGTTATTAGTAGAGATGTTATTTTCAATGAAAATGAGAGACCCTATTTAAATATTGAAAAATCTGTTTTGGATAAATCTGAAATTAATATTGAAAATATAGAGTTTAGTAATATTCCAAATGAGGTGGAGTTTAACGTTGTTAGTATAGGTGAGACAGAAAATATTGAAAATAATGCTGAAATTCGTGTAGAATCTGATGTGAGAGAGGAAATTGTTATTGAAAATGATAATAGCATTTCTGAAAATCAAATGAATCTGATTTTGGTAATAATAGTCAAAATGAATCTGATTTTGATGGTAGTAATCAAAATGAGTTAGAAAATTACCAATTGACTAGAGATATGGATAAGAGAATCCTTAGGTTACCTATTAGGCTTGGTGATTTTGATTTACCTTTTTTGGCTTTTAGTGTATTTGAGAATTTAGATGGCAATGAACCTAAGACATTATGAAAGCCATGAATTCTGAAAATAAAAATCAGTGGTTAAAAGCAATGAAAGAAAAAATGGATTCATTATATGATAATAAAACTTGGTGTTTGGTCTCTAAACCTCATAATTGTTCAATTGTTGATTGTAAATGGATTTATAAACTTAAACAAGAAGATAATATTGAATTAGGTTTAAGGTTAGATTAGTAGCTAATGGTTTTACCCAAAAGGAATGAATAAATTATAATGAAATTTTTGCCCTTGTTGTCAAATTTGGCACTATTAGAGTCATGTTAGCTCTAATTGCATTTTATGATTGAGAGCTAAAACAATTATATATTAAAACAAATTTTTTTACATGGTGAATTAAATGAGAAAATTTATATGAAATAACATGATTGTTTTGTTGATAAAAACAGAATGAATCATGTTTGTTTGTTGAATAAGTCATTGTATGGTTTAAAACAGTCACCCAGACAATGGAATATCAAATTTGATAATTGTATGAAAAATCTTGATTTTATTAAAAGCAAATTTTATTATTGTTTGTATTTTAAGACTCTAAAAAACCAACCTGTTTTCCTGATCAGTGACTAAGTGTTTTTGTGATAATTTATACATGAATCTGTTGGGTGATGCCAAAGTGATTTCGGCATGTGTATCACTAGGAATAGAAAGAATTTGAGACTGTTTTTGAATCAGTCTCCTTATATTACTTAGATTCTTAAGAAGTTTTCTATGAGTGATGCTAAATCTGTTTCTGTTCCTATTACTTCTAATTTTGTGTTAAGTAGGGATCAATGTCCTAAGTCGGAATCTAATTTTGAAAACATGAACCATGTGCCAAATTCTAATGCAATAGGTTCTATAATGTACTTAATGGTTAGCACTAGGCCAGATTTAGCTTATGATATTAGTTGTTCAAGTAGGTATATGTCGAACACTGGTTTAGAAAATTGGCATGCATTGATGTGGGTTTTTAGATACTTAGTTGGTACAATAAATATTGGTCTTGTGTTTGGTAAACATACTGAAAGTGTTAAATTGGAAGGTTTTGTGGATTTGAATTATGCAAATGATAGAGATAGCAGAAAAAGTACAACTTCTTATGTTTTTACTTTGTGTGGAACATGTATTAGTTGGAAATCTCAATTGCAACACAATTGTAGCTCTATCCACAACAGAATCTGAATCTGTTGTAATAATTGAAGCTTTAAAATAAGCATTATGGTTGAAAGGATTAATCAATTAATTAGGTTAATTAAGCATGTTGTTCCTGTTTTTTCGGATAGTCAGTCAGGAATCCAATTGCGTAAAATCTCTGTATTCCATGATAGAACCAAACATATTGACGTGCGTTTTCATTTTATATATGATATTGTATCTAAAGAAATTTTAAAGTTAAAAAAGATTCATTCTGAGTATAACACATCTGATATAGGTACTAAAGTTTTGGCCGCAAACAAATTTGTATCTTCTATGAAATACATACATTGTGATACCTTTGATTAGCCCTGTACTACTTAGAGTAGTAGAAAGGCTAAGTTAATATTTCTGACTAACATTATGTTTTTTTTTTCTTTTGTGCAGGTAAATATAGGGGCGATGATGTACCCCATCCACTCGGACAAAATAATCAGGTGGAGGATTTGTTGGATTTTTGTCCAAATTGATCCACCCCATTTTATACACAAAATACACCCATTCTCGCAGCCCAAGTGCACCTGGGCCCAGACATACGACCCAGGCCCATGATCCACTTACCTTAACCCATAACCGCAGCTCGCAACCCGCAGCTTAACCCATGCCTGCAACCCGTGACCCACTTTTGACCCGCGTCCCTTTTTATTAGACAAGATCTTAACCGTTGGATCTAGGGTTGAGATCATGGCCGTCCATTTCTTTTTAACCTACCTATATAATAGAGGGGGGAAGGAAGCCGTCACTCACTTCGCTCTCATAATCTTCTCTCTACATTACTCACCTTATCTAGCCCTCCTCTCTGCCGATCTCTCTAGCATCCTTCCGGCGACGATTTCCAATGGTTCTTCAACGGTTGCCTTCCTCCTATATTTGGAGTTCCTTGGCATGGTTATTTCTCCCTGTGTTGTTGATTTGAGCCGCAAGGGCTCTCTCAACGTGTAGGTTTCTCTTAGCCTTGTATCTTTGTTTGTGGGGGATATATTTCTTGTGTCGTAGGTAGTAGGCCGGTGTTCTTGTGTTTGTCACGTTTTTGGGTGTGTTTTCGTGTAGATTTTTGTGTTTCCAACTTGGTTTGGGGCTTAGCCTTCCAAAACAAAAACTAGGTGCAATATTTTGACTCGATTTCGTTAATAAAATTTTAGATCCTTTCATATATTTTTCATAACAGATGCTTTTATATATGGCATGTGGCTTCCGGTTTCCCCAATGATGCGTATACGGCATGTGGATTGTATTTATGTTTCTTATCCACAAGAGATCAAGAAAATCTTATTGGCTGCAAGTCTTACCATATCAACAATGAATATCGGCAAAAAGTTGCTTTAAATGGTTATTAGTTACATCTAAACGGTTAAAAAAGCTCTGGATTACATTGAACACGTGCGCGTGTAAGTTTAAAGCTGTTATATTGGAAGTGATAGTTGCTCTGATAAACATATCTCGATTTGTGCTATCATGCTAATATGTCAAGGTTGTTTTATGATGTTGTTAATGAGCATTTGTATTATTTCTTTCATTTAAAATCAAAAGGACACACTACATTTAGTGAGGATTGTTGATCTTTATTTGTCATGTCCAAGATATATATGGTTTCCTATGTTAAGATGAACTGACAATTAAAGTATTTAAGGTATAATTGTACTGTTTTCGCCTTACTTGATCGTGATAGTAAAAAATTTAGTTTTCACCGTGGATTGTAAAACTGATTCATCTTGTACAATGAATGTCTTGAGTTGCAAAGCTTTGAAATTTAACTGGAAAACTTTTCAATTCTACTTCATAATTTTTTTTTCTTGTGTTCCCTTTTCGCGATCTTCTTTATCAAGTACTATTATTCTTTTCATTCTGGTTTATTTGTATAATTCAATTCTTGCAGATCTGCTTTGGCTTACCGGGGAAAAAATATTGTGGCAAGTTGAGAAGGCGAGCCTGATGGAGATTGCAAGCTCCCTTGTGTACAAAGTGGTTGCTTGCTGGCCAATCTGTCAGGAAAGCGAGCAAGCACCCATGGCTTATGTTTATCCCAAAATCGCACGATCTCTGCGAATTCTACAACCCTACTGACCGCATATCCTATTACCTCAAAGTTCCGGCAATGAAGAGCAACGTTGTCTACTATTGCAAAGATGATTGGATTCGCTATTTCTGCCTTGTAAGCCGGCGCCATTTCCTCTTCCACCCGTATAGCGGAAACACTGTTAGCTTCCCTAAACTGAATCGGAACAGCGAAGTTGCGGCATTTTCAGATACGCCAACTTCGCCTTCTTGCGTCGTATTCTCAGTAACACAATGGTGGGGCAACACCGTCTGTATCAGCATTTGCCGTCCTACAGATAAAGAATGGAAGAACTACGAATTCAATGTTCTGTCGCAGGCTGGCCAATTGGGTTTCAAACAGATAGCTTACTATGAAGGTACTTTCTGATGTCTGAACAAAAGAGGTTATTTGGGATTTTTCGACGTTGAAAAGTCTGCTTTGGGTATCCTTCCTGCCCCCCTTGCTGCTCAGCATCCAAGCATTCTTTTCAAATTCAATGTTGTGTTGTTATGTTTGCATTAGTTTTATTTTGATCTATGTTGTACTTTAATCCAGCCAATCAGTTAGTCTAATTTTATACATAAAATATCATTATAATAATAAAAAAGTATTTGTAAACCTTACAGTAATTTAAGCATCATTGACATATTATATAGTCTACTGACATAATATTACATAAAAAAGAAAATGACTATTTTTAACATCTAAATTTTATTACAAAAATCTTAATACAACAATTATTTATTAATAAAAAATTCAAATAATTAAAAAATATTGGAAATCAAAGAGTGACAAATATTTTTTAGAAAATGATACCTACACCATCGAGGCTAATTTTCCTACAGCTTAATAAAATAAAATAAATAAAATTAAAATATGATGTCGTTTAGAGTGGGTCACGAGGTTGTTCTCCTATATATATATGTGTACTACAATGCCTATATGTTACAGGTTCTAGAACCCCAGTGGGCGTCAATCGCTGGAGTGTGTCAGTGCCGGCCGGCCGTGTTGGGTTTTTGGAGTAGGATCGGAATCATGGGGAGAAAGAGGGGGCGGAAAACGAAATCATAAGTTTTTCTGTGTTTTCTAGAATTTCATGTATGTGCGCATGTTTATTCAATCATATTAATTTTCCAGATAAAATGAAAGTACCAAAATATTAGTAGGTCATAAGAGTTCCATTTTATGATAAAGAATGTTATGCATTAGTCCATTTAGGCCGCATAAATTATACATGTAAGTCCACATTTAAGAATTCCATTTTTTTTAGTTAATATTTATGGGAAATTGTGCCGACGAGAAATGCAATGTGAAACAAACAGAATTACATTAAAAATAATAATAATATTACTATTTTTTAACATACAAGGGTGTGTTTCTACGGCCCAAGTTTGCCAAACTTGGGCTGTTAGGTTTTGGGGGGACACAGCCTGGCCGTCTGTCATTTTTTTTCTTTTTTTTTTTAAGTTTTTCTAAATTATAAATAAAAAATTATAATAATTATAATTGAATAAAATAATCATAGAGAATAAAAAATTTTATAATACAAATATAAAAAAATTTATAAATATATATGTAGATATAAAATAAATTTATAATCAAGTTATACAAATTAATACACATTTACATTATTATATTCATTACCATCAAATTAATACACATAAAAAACTTTCCAAACCCAACCCAAACCCAAAACACAAAAGAAACACATAAATTCAAACTAATTTCAAAATCAAATAAAAACTAAACCCAAACCCAAATTTTCCCGTAACCCCCTAAAGAAACACACCCTAAATTTTATTACAAAAATCTTAATTCAACAATTATTTATTAATTAAAAAAAAATCAAATAATAAAAAATATCGGAAATCAAAGAGTGACAAATATTCTTCAGAAAATGATAGCGACACCATCGAGGCTAATTTTCCCACAGCTTAATAAAATAAATATAATTAAAATACAACGTCGTTTAGAGTGGACGGAACTCACGAGGTTGTTCTCCTATATATGTGTGTACTACCATGCCTATACGTTACAGGTTCTAGAACCCCCGTGGGCATCAATTGCTGCAGCGTGTCAGTGCCGGCGGGCCATGTTAGGTTTTTGGAGGAGGATTGGAATCATGTGGAGAAGAGGGGGCGGAAAGTGAAATCGTAAGTTTTTCTGAGTTTTCTAGAATTTCATGTATGCGCCCATGTTTATTCGGTCATATTAATTCTCTAGATAGAATGAAAGTACCAAAATGTTCGTAGGTCATAAGAGTTCCATTTTATGATAAAGAATGTCATATATTAGTGCAATTAGGCCGCATAAATTGTACATATAGGTCGCACATTTAAGAATTCCATTTTTTTTTAGATAATATTTATGGGGAATTTTGCCGACGAGAAATGCAATATGAAACAAACTGTGTATATATAATCTATTAACAGAAAATTACGTTTAAAAAAATAATTACTATATTTTAACATCTAAATTTTATTACAAAAATCTTAATTCAACAATTATTTATTAATAAAAAATTTAAATAATAAAACACATTGGAAATCGAAGAGTGACAAATATTCTTCAGATAATAACAGACGACGCCATCGAGGCTATTTTTCCTACAGCATAATGAAATAAATAAATAAAAATTATAATACGACGTCATTTAGAGTGGGCGCAATGCACGAGGTACATGTCTTCTTATATATATGTGTACTACCAAGCCGATACATTACAGGTTCCAGAACCCTCATCAGCGTCAATCGCTGCAGCAGTATCTGAGTGCCGGCCATCTGTGTTAGGTTTTTAGAGGAGCCATCGGAATCATGGGTCGAAAGAGGCAGCGGAAAGCGAAATCAGAAAGTGCCAAAATGTCCGTAGGTCATAAGAGTTCCATATTATGATAAAGAATGTCGTGTATTAGTGCATTTACGCAGCATAAATTGTACATGTACATCACACATTTAATTATCATATTTATCGTCCAAAATTTGTTAGTTCATTTAGTTTCTCAATTTAATCAATTAATTATTTTTCAATATGCTTGCAGGATCTCTAGGAAAACAAGCAACGAATCGAGCCTCAAAATCGAGGATTTTCCCAGGAGGCCAAATAAACAGGCCAAAGAGTCGGATGTTCCAGACGTGCTTTTGGAAAAGATACTCTCGCGCCTAAGCCTGGTAAACAACCTCCGGGCATCCGGCGTCTACAACAGATGGATGGCTGTGGCTAAACCCTAAACTCTGTCCGAGTATCCAACAAGCACCCTTGGATCATGTACCACTAGTGGATGAATAAAACAAACGAATTAAAATAGGTTCCGAAATTACGAGATTTTTCCGAGACTAGTAGTCTTGGAATTTCTGAAACTAATCAAAATAGCTTCGGGAATTCCGAGACTTATCAAAATAGGTGCAGAAATTCCAAATCTAATCAATATAATAAATTATATGTTTAATATAGTTTAGAATTTTTAAATAGTCTCAGAAATTTTGAAGCAACAAATTGAATTGATTTTATATTTATTATATATATCTTTTGATAGTCTCGGAATTGATTCCAAAGGTATTTACGAGGCAAATAAACAAATTTCTGGTAGTGTAAAATTAAATAATTAATTAGATTAATTAAAAAATTTAAAAATATATAAATTGTAAAATTTAAAACATGTAATCCTTTTTTAGATAGACAAAAAATGAAAAATGAATCATTATACGCGGATGGAGTAGGATTGAGATTCCATGCTTAATTTTTAGAATGAGCATAATGCTGATTGCATATTAGCGATTGAATTAGAATTTTTAATCCAATGGCTTGTATTAAATTAAGGTTGTAATAGTAATTTTCCTAATTTACATAACTACCTCAAGCCTCATTCTCCTTCTTTGATGCAGCATTCGCTGGGAAAAACAAACGCACTCTTTCAATAGAATTAATGGGTGATATCGACGGGGATGAGCAAAATCAATTATCTATTATTCCAACCCAATCAATCGCACAACAAGCAGTGGAAACATCGAAGAGATTGCGATTTCGGATGCATCAGCGTCCTCGCCAAGTTCAGACGCTGTGGAACTGGAAATCGCTCAATCGCGTAAGTTACTTTTCGAAAATTGATTTGAAATTTTGAATATCTTCTGTGATTTATTTGGTTGAATTTAATGGATTCAGTTTATTGGATTGGATTATGGCGTCTTTAGTCAAATTCGGATAATAGTTTATATAATTGTGTTAATCTAATTGTATTAATTTTTTTTCAAACTTTAGATATTAACAAAGCCATCAGAATCCGGTCCGGTGTGATAAGAATTTCTTAAATATGCATTAGCAATCGTATTCCAATTAAAACATTGAAATTACTGTTTAATAAAAATAATGTCCATACCGTTCAATTAACATCAGCATTTACCAAAGAAGGGAATAGCATTTTGTATTGTATTACTCATAATATGTGATGGCCTTAAATATGAAACTCAGCATCATGCTATTTTTGGGAAAGCATTTTATAATACATCAATCCACATTTTCATTTACATTCCCCAGCCAGACAATAACATTGTTCAATTTTTTCATCAATTTCAAAGAGTGGTGGAGAATCATAGAAGAACAACAGGATTTCTTTGCACGGGATAGACAATTACAAACAAGTTGTGCACAGTTCAAAAACATCCTACACAAATGCATATTGAATTAGCAATTCTGAGAAACAAAAAAAGCATAGAATGATGAATGATAAAAACAAGAAAATTGATTTTTGGTCAGTTCATACATGATTTGGTTGCAAAATATTATGAACAAAATATAATAAACACTTACATATACAAGACCAAGCATTTTGTTGAATACCAATAAACATTTTCTACAAGTGTGTTTAGCAAGTTAATGTAGTATCATATAATATGAATGTTATCCAGAAAATACCTCAAAATGGACATTCTAAATATGGTTTCCACCAAAACATATTGCCTAATAACAAAAATATGAAATGATGGATAAGAATTTACATTTACTGAATTCAGCATTTTATTTTAATATCATCAAGCATTTTCACGTAATGTTATTCAACATTTTATTGCTACCATTCTAAACTTGCTAGCATTTATATATACTGAACTAAACATTTTACTAGATACCGGCAAACATTTTCTATTCTAACAAGCAGCATAACTGTTAAGCAGAAATTGATACAAAAATACACAGTCAACTGACCAATCACCCATTCAATTCAATCCATCGATCAATACCAACAAACTATTCAAATTCAATTCATCAAAGTCAACAGACCAATCATAACAATAAATTTTTCCCTCGCGTGCAACCTCTTCCTCACCTATGGAGACACCACTAGAAGCCAAACATTCTTTGCAGCAGCAAGAAGTGGGGCAGAAGCTTTATGTGGTTGTGCTAGAGGAATCTTTTAGCGATGCATGCGCAGCTCGTGAAGAGCATTTCAAAAATCTCGATCTCCAGAAATTAACAAATAATTTGCATTAGCTGGATTGTCAACTGCCCAAAATAACATAACCACCAAATTTTTCTTGTCACTCTCATCCTTGGCACCTAAGCATGGAGAAAAACTATAAGATCAAATTGGATCCAAATAGATTCACAAATTAACACGACGACATTTTATGAAGACACTTTCAAAAGCAAACAGACAATCAATAACTACCTGAAAGGAAAGGCTACATCGCATATTAGTTGCTATTTTCTCTTATTTGAAATAGATGCTCAAAACATTCCAACAGAACCACTAGTGACAAACTAAACATTCCAACAGAACCGCAAGCAACAAACTCACATTTTCAATCAGAAATTGGGATTTAATATGCATTACTATTTCAAGTTTTAGATTCCTCGTAGCATGCGAAAAATGGATGAAATGTCATTACAAATGCAAATATAGAAATCTGCAGTTGCTTGGCTCCAACTTGATACCAACTTCCAAATGTCTCTCTCAATATCATGAAGTAGGAATTTACTTACATGAAATCAAAACTCATCATCAATTTGTCCACTATCTATAGAATTATTGCTAAGGAACAACATAAACAGAGCTTCAGTGAACCAACATAATGAGACAAATAAAACATTAATTGAATAAAAGTATTGCTAATAACACAATAAAAACACCATGTTTAACAATTCCATCTTTTCCTACAACACCAGCGTAACAACAAAAAGAGACAAAAAGTACACAGAAGTCTACCAACAATAAATTAGTCAAAATAAAGGCTACTCATAAACATAAATCGCAGTTAAAAAGCCAAAAACCACTCAATCCCACTGTTCAATACTCACCACAACAACCCAAAAAACTAAAAATCATCCACTCAACAACACAATAAGCATAAAACTCCAACAAATCTCAAAATTCATCTACAAGGACATGATTAAGCGCAATTCCAGTGCTATTAAGAGCCTGCTGAATGGAGGAGGAGATCCTGGTGGTGTCTTCGTAGGCAGAGACGGAGACGGGTCCACGGTTAAAATAGGGCTTCTTCACAAACTATAACAATACGTAGAGAAACAATGATTGGACAATGATTTAACTTAAATAAGATAGAAGAGGAGAAATGTTTAACCTAAAATCATATAAAACGATGGACATGACATAATTTACAGAAACTTAGACACGAAGAACGATGACGAAATCACCTCCATGAACACGTCCGGCCTCGAATAACGATGGATAGTTGAAGAAGTTGAAGAAGACGATTTGAAGACAAAGAGCGATGGAAGATTTTTCAGTAGAAAGTAAATAATGAAGGGAGAATGAAAAAATCGCCTCAACCCAGCAACTTTTGTAAATTAAAATTACTATCTTACTCCTATTTAATCTAAAACGTTCGATTGTAATCTATTATGAGGAACGGCTTATATTGTATCAGTATGATATGCTGATGGATGCACCCATCGGTACTGGATCAACCTCCGTACATGTATGTATATATATATGTGCTGATGGATGGAGAGATTTGATGATGTTTAGGTTAAAATATTATTGGATTTAATATTATGCATGAAAAAGTAAATATTTATATCATATACTAATGCATTGTTGATATATCTTAGGACCTGAATAATTTATTAAAAAAGTGCCAATATTTTTAATTAAATTAATTAAAATAAATTAACCATTAACTTTTTTTATATTGTAATACCATGATCATATATTGACTAATATAATTAAGTATGTTGAATTATATCCAACATGTATAAAAAAATAACAACAACAATAATTATAATAATAATATATTTTTAAAATCTATCAAAAACTCTACTTAATGGGAGATATTTTATTGAATAATTATATAATAATAATTGCTTGTCTCGTAAAAGCTGCAAAATAAAGTATCAGTTCCTACACCATAAAAAACTTGTAAAATGCAGTAGTTCGGTGAGTAGGATCGTCTCCGCAGGGAACAATAATAATATTGAATATTTAGTTATCTAAAATTATACTATATATATAATGGGGGGGGGTTTGAATTTATCACACTAAAAGAAGAGAAAATAAATTCGCTCAACTAAATAAAATAAAATAAAATGCACGGCAGATTACCAAAGATGATTAGACTCTAGCATAAGCATGAATTTTTCATTCGGGATATGAAATTTGATCATCGACTAAAAGTCAAATTCATCGACTAGTTGGATAAATTGGTTAAAGTTGATCTATACGCGTTCACAACCAACCTTTCCTTACTTTTTCGATAGCTAAGGTACGACCGTTAGCTATTTCTCTAATCGGAAAAGAATCCTAGGTATGACCGTAGTTTTCTAACTCGACAGCAGTAAAAACTAGAAAGGCCCAATTCAATTTAACAAGCTCCTACGAGGATTTGTTTAAAAACTGATTTTAATTCTTCCCTATAGTGTTCTTCTCTAGGTTGCTACGCTAATTGGAAAATTACACAATTTCGTATGCCAATCCCCCATATAGCTATGAAATACTAAATTGATACGTGCGCAATAATCAATTCAGGATTTCTAAACTCCTCAATTAGAAGAATTAAAAATACCCAACATCGATGAACACCAATTTTAATCGAAACCAAGTCTCACAATTTCAATCCCGAAAATCAATTCATACCTACACTACTCGCAATCCATAGCAATTAAAAATATAAAATAAATCAAAGAGTTCATCATGCCTTCAAGTTTAAAAATCGACAACAAACCAATTCTAGAAATGAAGAAAAAGGGTGCCCGGAAGTTCTTCTGCGTTGCTCTCCAAAGTTCCCGTACGTACTGTTCTTCCTTCGCTTCTCTTCTCTCTCATAAATAGGTTGTAGGTGAGATCGTGGTAGAGAACGTGGTAGTCCCCTTCTCTTCTCCTCTTCAATTAAAAAAATCGTATCTCTTCAAGTCCATCCCAAGATCCCCTTTGCACTTTAAACAAACAATTCTAAAATTGCTAATTAACCTCGAAGGACCTTTTTACAATTTTCATTTTTTTCTGCTTTGTGATCACGCTTAAGGACTTCCTGCGTTCTGCTTTTCTCTCCAATATGCCCAAAATTTGCCAACTCCTCAACGCCTAGTAGAAAGTTCAAAAACACATCATTAGGAGCATATATACAAAATTCGCATCCAAAAACCCTCTAAAATATAGCAAAATATTTGTCTAATATCGCTCATATCAACTCCTCCACACCTATCCCATGCTTGTCCTCAAGCATATATCCAAACCAAGAATTGAAATACTCACTAGCGCAAAAGTCACTCAACCATGCTGCCAACTACGTCGGATTCAAAGCATGCAAGAACCAACTAACCTCACTAAATGAGGAATGTATATAAGTAAAAGCTCTCACCCTCAAGTGTTTAGGCTATATTCACTCAATGCACATGAAGTAAACGACGAACCCCATAGGCTTGCAAGTAAATCAAATCAACTCCACAATTCATCAGGAAATATATGTTCATAATCAAAGGTCTTAATAAAAGGGTTGTAATGGGGCCATGGTTGGGGTAGAAAAAGGGATATCAATGGCTAATGGGACCGATGAATTAATCTATCAAATCATCACATTAAAATGAACGCAAGTCGCACACACGTATGAATAAGAACAACATAACAAGAACAACACAATACTTCCCAAGATTTGATCAATGCAAGACAACATCATACTCACTTTTCTTTTCACGAGTCCCCTTTTTTTATTATTTATTTTTAGGACTCGGAATATTTTTTTCTTTTTCTTCTTTTTTTTCACACCTCTTTTTTTTTTAGTGTTTTTTTTTATAGGAGGTTGGTCAATGAAATACTTTTGGCAAAAATATATATGAATTTATAATTGTGCCACATATATGAGAACTTTCAAATGCAACTATCGAATAATATACTGATGATATGCAAGTCTAAATAATCTAATGTAATGAATCAAAGAACAATCCCTCGAATTCCCATGGGCTCAAGTAAACGTTCGGCTTATTCCAAGAAAAAGGCATATCGGCTTGGGTTAAATATGAACCAAGAAAAATAGGATAATAACATTAAGCTCAAACTTTGGTTCACTAGGGGATAATAGGGGTGAAGGTATGAAATTAAGGCCAACAAGGGTAAACCTAGTGCCTTATCATTTTAATCCCATCAATTCTCAATAAACGTGGAGTCAATAAGTATAAGCAAGCAAGTTCTAGGTAGTCAAATACAACATATGTTCACACACAATCCAAAAAAATTGAGCATATATGATATGTATGAGTGAATTTGCTCAAATAAGGCTCAAATAACTCACTTAAGGGTTCCTTGTTAGAAGGCTAAGCACACCCGTCATCTAACTTCATCAACAAACATGACAAGATCCTAATGAACTAAGTAAGCACTACAACCTCAGCTCAAAATACACAAGAAGACATGCAGGGAAGTATATCAAAATAAAGCATTATATAGCATCAAAAGTTCTAATCTCCCCCCACACCTAATTGAGACAATGTCCCTATTGCAAGAACAAAGATGAAATAAAGGAAAGGAGAAAAGAAACTTACCTGGAATAGGTGCGGGCGACCGGCCACTAAGAAAGAGACCCTAGACTCGCACTGGTCGGGGTAGTAGGAGGGATCCAACTCTTGCACCTTGCCCATCGTGCCTTCACGCAAAAGAATTCAACAATAAAATTACAATTCCTCAATAAATTCCACAAAACATTTGCACTAGCAATTATACCCGATACCAAACATAAATCTCAAATATGTATTCCATGTGTCGACAATTTCACCATCACAACATCATTCTCAATCATTTATATGCATCCATTTATCAATTACATCAAAGAGCCTCTACGAAAATCGCCCAAATTAAAATTATTCATCATCAACTTATTTTATATAATATCTAGGCAATAATCGATAGAGGTTTCTTAAAAGAATGCAATATAGATCAAGAGTAAATGACTTCCCTGAAATATCCACCGGTGACTCGCGGCTGATCATCAGCGGCAGCGCAGAACAACCGTATAGGAGTAGTTTGAGATTGGGAGCAGCGCGCGGCGGAGGAGGTGCTACTAGCGGTGGAATACACGAACCGGCTGGACTGCGGCGGCTAGCGAAGGTGCAACGGTTCGAACTGGCCTGAGGAGAGAGCGGAGACAAGAGCGCATCGGGCGGCTGTGAAAGAGGAAGACACAAAAATAATTAGGGTTTAAAGGGTGTAATAATAATAATAATAATAATAATAATAATAATAATAATAAATATAGCAATAATAATAACGTATAACTATAATAAAAAATATAGTAATAAATATGGAAATAAAAACAATTAGAACTTAATTACTATAATAATAATTATAATTATAATTATAGAAACAATAATAAATATAGTAATAAATATCATAATAATTATAATTATAGATATAGTAATAAATATAATAATAAGAATAAATATATTGACTATAATAATAATAAATATAGAAACAAAATATATATATATATAATAAAATTAAATAAAATTTAAAAATAAAAAATTAAAAAATAAAATAATAAATATTTATAAAAATATTACGAGTATATATATATAAAAATAAAATAAAATTAATAGCTTTAATAATATTTATTATAGAAATAAAAATAAATATAGTAATATTAAATTTGATAATAATAATAATAATAATTTTCCCAAAATAAACCCTCTTTGCACAATTTTTCAGAATATAAGACTTCATTAGGCGTGATCACGCCTAATGAAGTTGTACGTTCTGATTTCTTTAAAAATTTCTCCCTCTCATCAATCACAACACACTGGATGCGTGGCCACGCCTAAGAATCATTCCCATTCTGCTCCACTCAACCACAAAAATTTCACCTGTTATCAAAACACCAAAAACAAGGCATGAAATTGACTCTGAAACACAACAAAACTAAAAACACACAAAATAAAATTAAAACACTTGGGTTGCTGATCGTAAATTTTGGAGAGTTTTTAAAATATCTTTTAAGATACAAAAAAAATGATATATGTATAAAATAAAAATAGTGTCGTGTGTGTTCGTGTAGTAACTCCAAAAACTTCGTCAAAAATAAAAAATCTCTTTAACCGGTGAGTGTCCGGGTCGAACTCAGGGAATATGCGAATATCCTTTATTAAATTAGAAAAAGTGCAATGAGTTAATGCAATCGAAGAAACTGAAAAGATCAATTGCAGAAATTAAATCTAACTAAAAAGCGATAAAATATACGTATCTCGAAAAGGATGAAGCGAGGCGTTTGTGTCTGACTTTTGCGTTCCTTAATGGCTAGATTTACATGGATGAAATGAGCGGGATAACGATGGCGTGATAGCGAAAGATATATGTATAACTGCGGGGCGGCTTGGAGGAATGAACGTGATCGCATTTGCTCGCTTAAGCTGATTATCGACTCGGTTGGTACTTGATCTTGGGAGATTTACAACGAGGCTTCAACGACACCCGGCGAAGAACATTATAAGCAAGAAACCCTACTGTCACTAGGAATCTCTGTGACCCAATAGACCCCCGCCTATGCCCCATGAATTATTCTTCCAACAGTTCCGCTAGTGGCTCTACCCCTTTTATTACCTCTCTTTAATCGGAATCGAATTCAGAACAGCAACTAAGCAGGTCGACAAGGCTCCCGCGTACTTAGCTACGTTGAACTACCCGGAAACTGCTTTTGGCGCATAACAGGGCTGAAATAGTCAATTCTTCTATCGCCCTTCCGCAACCTTGTCGAAATCCAACTTGAACAATTCAAATCGAACATGGAATTTTTGGGTAAAGGTGAGGTGGAGAAATATGATAGGAATTTTACTAGCTAAAATACTATGCTTAAATTAAAAGAAAAAGAGGGAGAAAATCAGTTTGCTCGCGACACAAAACCGAAAATCTCGTATTATTAAACTAGATAAAAATACGGAAGAAAAGAAATGGAGAAAATAGAATGTATATTATTGTGTATATATGGTGTGTGTATATATATATATGGTGTATCATATATATATGGTACAATTAGAGGGGATATTTATAGGGGGAAAAGCTTCTAGAAGCTTGGCGGTTACAACCGCGAATAAATAACTACTAACTACCTCTAAAAATAACCATAAATAACTAACTCTAAAAATAGCTACTAATATAATTACTAATAACTACCTATTTTCTAGAAGGTTCTAGAATAAAAATTACACAAAAATAGCCAAAAATTGGCTAAAAAGTAGTGCAGGATTTTAATTAAGGAAGCTGAGAGAGTGTAGTAAATGCAGGAGCTGAGGGTGCAGGACACATAAATGCAGCGGAATTCTGTGTAGGAATTATTGTGGCGGCGCAGTAAATGCACCGCTGACCAGCGGCAATAAATGCAGCCGCCACTTTGCTCACTTCCACGTATGGCTTTCCGCTCAGCTCATAATTTTGTGTCAGCCGTCGCTTGTTTCCGTGCAGCCGTCGCTTGCCTTCCGTGTCAGCCGTCGCTTGCCTTCCGCGCTCATAAATACAGCCGCCGCTCGCCTTCCTCGCTCGCTTGCCTTCCGTGTCAGCCGTCGCTTGCCTTCCGTGTCAGCCGTCGCTTTCCTTCCGTGTCAGCCGTCGCTTGCCTTCCGCGCTCATAAATACAGCCGCGGCTTGCCTTCCGCGCTCGCTTGCCTTCCGCGCTTGCGCACTCCTATGCAGCCGCCGCTTGTCTTCCGCGCGGCCGACGCTTGTCTTCCGCGCTCGGTTGACTTTGAGTTTCGTGCGTTGACTTTCTGGCATTGACTGTTGACTTTTGTTGACTTTCACGCCGGTGACTGTTTTTTTCGCTTCTGAAGCCATTTTTTCATTTTTTAAGGCCAGTTTTGGACTCCTATATCAATTTTCAAGCATTATTTCACCTATATAAATAATGAACATCTTATAAATATTTATTTAAATAAATAATAAAATTAATTTAGCCAAAATTAAATAATTAAATAGCACATAAATAATGCCAAAAAATATAATTCAAGAAAACATCAATTAATTTAATTTATACACCAAAATAATTATAAATTGCACTTAAAAACTAATAAATTAATATTATACAAACAATATGAAATTGAATACAATTATTAGAATAAATTAACATAAATAATACCAACTCGACATAAATAAATAATTAAATAAATAAATATAAGGTATAAAATATGGCAAAATCAAGAGTTATCAGTTGCCTCCCAAGAAGCGCCTTCGTTTATTGTCGTTGGCTCGACACAACATCTTTTAAGCTAATCATGCGGCTCAAAGAAAACTACGCACTCCACTTCTTTGCTCTGGAACCCCTCATAGTAATGTTTAAGACGATGCCCATTCACAACAAACCTCTTTTCCGTGCTTAGACTTTGAATCTCAACTGCACCATGCGGAAAAACGTTAGTAATAAAAAACGGACCTATCCATCGAGAGCGAAGCTTACCTGGAAACAGTTTAAGTTGAGAATGATAGAGCAAAACTTTTTGGCCAACTTTCAATTTTTTCCTCAAAATATTATGATCATTAAATTTCTTACTATTCTCTTTATAAATCATAGCATTCTCGTAAGCTTCGTTTCGAATCTCCTCCAACTCTTGCAACTGTAATTTCCTACATTCTCCAGCTTCACTCAAATTCATGTTACACTGTTTAATCGCCCAAAAAGCCCTATGTTCAAGTTCAACAGGTAAATGGCAAGGCTTACCAAAGACTAACCTGTAGGGCAACATCCCCAGTGGAGTTTTGTACGCAGTTCTGTATGCCCACAACGCATCCTCTAAGCCTAAATTTCAATCCTTCCTATTTGGCCTCACAATTTTCTCCAAAATTCCCTTTATCTCTCGATTGGAAACCTCTGCTTGCCCGTTTGTTTACGGGTGATATGACGTGGAGACCTTATGAAGAACTCCATACCTGCGAAACAACGCTGAAATGGTTTTGTTGCAAAAATGTGTGCCTCGATCACTTACTATTGCCCTAGGCATTCCAAACGAGTGAAAATCAAAGATTTCAGGAAATCTGCAACAACCTTAGCATCGTTAGTTTGGGTAGCCTTTGCTTCCACCCACTTCGACACATAGTCAACAGCAAGTATGATATACAAAAAACCATGTGAAAGTAGAAATGGACCCATAAAATCCATACCCCACACATCGAATACCTCAACAAACAACATCGGTGTTAGGGGCATTTGATTTCTAGCAGAAATATTGCCTACTCTTTGACATTTATCACATGCTTTACAAAACTCATAAGTATCCTTAAATAATGTAGGCCAATAAAATCCACTATCGAGTACCTTTCTTGCAGTCCGTTGGGAGCCAAAATGACCTCCACATTCTAATGAATGACAAAATTTCAAAATGGACTCATATTCACTGTCTTCAACACAACGTCGAATAACTTGGTCCGCACATCGTTTCCACAAGTAGGGATCATCCCAAACATAGTATTTTGCATCACTTTTCAGCTTGTCTTTCTTTGCTTTTGTCCATCTTGCAGGGAATTTATTAGTGACCAGATAGTTTACTAAATCAGCATACCAAGGAGAAGAACAAGAAATAGCAAGTAATTGCTCATTCGGAAAATACTCCCTCAAATGTAATTCATCATGAACCATAGGAAGACGACTTAAATGGTCAGCTACCAAATTTTCGCTTCCTTTTTTATCTCGAATCTCCACATCAAATTCTTGTAGGAGTAATATCCATCGTATAAGCCTTGGCTTGCTTTCCTTTTTCGCCATTAGATACCTCAAAGCTGCATGGTCAGAAAATACAATTACTTTAGTACCCAGCAAGTAAGATATAAATTTTTCTAAAGCAAAAACGACGGCTAAGAGTTCTTTTTCAGTAGTGGAGTAGTTCAATTGGGCTCCATTTAGTGCTTTTGATGCATAGTAGATTGCCCATGGAATCATTCCACTTCTATGTCCAAGTACAGCCCTCACTGCCGTGCGCTTGCATCACACATAATCTCAAAAGGTAAATCACAATTTGGTGGTTGAATGATGGGCGGTGATGTCAACAACTCTTTAATCTTGTCAAATTCCTTTTTACACTCTTCATCAAACTCAAATTGAACATCCTTTTGTAACAATCGGAAAAGAGGAGCAGCCATCTTTGAGAAATCTTTAATGAACCGACGATAAAATCCTGGATGCCCTAAAAATGAACGCAAATCCCTCACCGAAGTGGGATAGGGTAAAGCAGAGATAATATCAATCTTGGCTTTATCTACCTCTATTTCTTTTGATGAAACTAAATGTCCAAGAACTATTCCCTCTTCTACCATAAATTGACATTTTTCCCAATTCAACACTAACTTGGTTTCTTTACACCTTTTTAAAATCACTGCCAAATTGTCTATACAAGTGTCAAAATCATCTCCATATACACTGAAATCATCCATAAAAAACTCAATAATCTTACGTACATATTCAGAAAATATGCTTACCATACACCGCTGAAATGTCGCAGGGGCATTGCACAAGCCAAATGGCATCCGCCTATAAGCAAAAGTGCCAAAAGGACATGTGAATGTCGTCTTTTCTTGATTCTCTGGTGCGATGGCAATTTGAAAACAACCTGAAAAACCATCTAGGAAACAAAAATGAGATTTTCCCGCTAACCTCTCAACCATTTGATCAATGAAAGGTAATGGAAAATGATCTTTCTTTGTGACTGAATTTAGCTTACGGTAGTCGATGCATTGACGCCAACCGGTTTGTTTCCGAACCGGTATCAACTTACCATCGTGGTCAGCCTCTATAGTAACTCCCACCTCCTTGGATAGATGATATCAGCATCCAAGAGCTTCAAGATCTCTTTCTTTACGACTTCCATCATAGCAGGATTCAACCTCCTTTGAGCTTGCCTTACATTTTCCTCAAGCACAATCTTGTGGGTACAAAGAAATGGGCTAATGTCCTTGATGTCAGCTAATGTCCATCCAATAGCCTCCTTGTGCTCTCTCAAAATTCGGATCAACTTTTCTTCTTGGCTAGAAGACAATGTAGCCGATATGATTACTGGTAATGTCTCTCCAACTCCTAAGAAGGCATATTTCAAGTTCGAGGGCAATGGTTTCATCTCCAAAGCTGGTGCCTGCACAACAGATGGCAACAACCCCTTATCAGATTTTGCTAAAACTGAATTAACCACAACATACCTTAATGGTTCATGCGGCAGAGATTGCAAAGCTAGAATTATTCCTTCCAATGCACCACTTATGGGAAATTCATCCATAGAGTTCATGTCCAAGCAGTTTGTGAGTGCAACCTCCAATTCATCCTTTCCACTCAAGTCAAAGACTTCCTGCACATTTTGAGTAAGAACATCTACACAACACAAAGTATTAGGCTCCACAGGATATCCCATTGCATCAAAAATATTAAAATGAACTTTTACACCTTCGAACTCCATAGTCAGTGTCCCTATTTTAACATCAATCTTTGTTTGTGCGGTGCACATAAAAGGCCGTCCAAGCAAAATGGGGGAGGGATTAGGTGAATTTTCATCATGCATATCTAGAACATAGAAATCAACAGGGAATATTAACTCATTCACTTGCACAAGAACATCCTCAATTATCCCTTCAGGGTAAGCGTTGGTTCTATTGGCAAGTTGAATTATTATCCCCGTTTCTTTCAAAAGCCCAATGTTCAAAGAGTTAAAAATAGACTTAGGCATAACATTTATAGCTGCTCCTAAATCCAACATAGCCCTTTTAATTTCCATCTTACCTATTTTGCACGGGACTCCAAACATACCTGGATCTCCGCATTTTTGTGGCAATTTCCTTTGCAGCACAGCGGACACAGTCTCTCCAGCTAGCACCTTTTCGTCCCCTCTCAACTTCTGCTTCTTAGTACACAACTCTTTCAGAAATTTAGCATAACCGGGGACTTTCTTAATTGCGTCAAGTAAAGGGATGCTTAGCTCTACTTTCTTAAACATCTCCATGATCTCCTTGTCTTTATCGCTTGTAGCCGGTTTCACTAACCTATGAGGAAATGGAGCACTATTAAGATTGGATTGGATTGAATAGAAGGATCAGAAATTACCTGATCAGTAGTCTGTTCACTTCATGCTCAATCTCTTTCTCAATCTCCTCTTCACCTCTCTCTTTTTCAGTAATCACCTTCGAACCCTTCAGCTCCTTACCACTCCGCAAGATCATTGAACTAACATTGCCCGGGTTTATGTGGGTTTGAGCTGACAGCTTGTCTTTTTCCTTTTCTTTCATCTCACGCAACTCTTTCACGACTTGAGACATCTGATCTTCCAAGTTCTTTATGCTTGTTCTCATCTCTTGCTGAAATTGCAAAACATTAGAGACAATTGTTTTCACCATATCATGCAAAGAGTTACCAGGAACGGGAGCCTAGTGCATAGTCCTTTGTTGTTGCTGCTGTGCTTATCGTTGAAAACCCGGTGGTTGCTGTTGACCAAATGATTGTTGATTCTGATTCCCATATTGAAAATTGGGGTGGTCTCGCCATCCCGGATTGTATGTGTTTGAATATGAATCATAAGCCCTTCTTGGTGCAAAACTTGCAACATTCACTTCCACTTCTTCTCTTAGTGTGGGACAAGCATCCGTGGGATGATCAACACTCCCACAAATTCCACACAGCTTCACTTGAGCATTACCTACAGCAGGTTTCCTCACAAAAGCAGTTAGCTCATTCAATTGTTGTTGCATATGAAAACTTACCTCAACAGCTTCTTTCACTCCCACGACATCCCTCGGCCCAAATTACTGAGAGTTCATGGCCATATCATTCAACAATTCCCAAGCTTCTCTCGGAGTCTTATTCATTAAAGCGCCTCCACTGGCAACATCGATGATCCTCCTGTCAATAGAAGTTAGTCCTTTATAGAAATATTGGATTAAAAGTTGCTCAGAAATTTGATGTTGGGGACATCGGGCAATTAATTTATTGAATCTATCCCAATACTCGTATAAGGACTCCTATGATACTTGTTTGATGCCACAAATCTCTTTTCGCAAATTCGCAACCCGGGATGCGGGAAAGAACTTCTCAAGAAATCTACGCTTCATATTCATCCATGTGATAACACTCCCGGCCGGCAAGTTAAACAACCAATCTTTAGATGCATCCTTCAAAGAGAATGGAAAAGCCCGGAGCTTTATTTAATCCTCAGTGACTCCTGGAGGTTTCATACTCGTACATACCACATCGAATTCCTGCAAGTGCTTGTGTGGTTCCTCCCCTGCCAAGCCATGAAAAGACGGCAATAAATGAATTATTCCAGATTGAAGTTCGAATGCCGTATTATTGGCTATAGCAGGAAAAGTAATACACAAAGGGTGTCGAATTAAGTCGGGAGCAGCTAGCTCCCTCAAGGTTCTTTGTGCCATTGGATTTATCAAAACTTCTTCAACTTCCTTGTGCTCTTCACCCTCGTCAGAAGTAGAGGTATCCGCTAGTTGGATAGCTAAGTTAAGTCCCAGTGACTCAACTTCTTTCTCGGCCCTCTTTTGCTCTTTAGCTTTTTTCCGAAAACGACGTGCAGTTCTTTCAATCTCTGAATCAAAGATTAATTGACCTGTACGACTAGTTCAGGCATAAACCATTCAGCAAAAATTAGAGCTAAATAAATAAAAGAAACAACCAAAAATCAAAAATCATATTACTATTCTCCGACAACGGCGCCAAAATTGCTCGCCTCGTAAAAGCTGCAAAATAAAGTATCAGTTCCTACACCATAAAAAACTTGCAAAATGCAGTAGTTCGGTGAGTAGGGTCGTCTCCGCAGGGAACAATAATAATATTGAATACTCGGTTATCTAAAATTATACTATATATATAATGGGGGGGTTGAATTTATCACACTAAAATAAGAGAAAATAAATTCGCTCAACTAAATAAAATAAAATAAAATGCACGGCGGATTACCAAAGATGATTAGACTCTAGCATAAGCATGAATTTTTCATTCGGGATACGAAATTTGATTCGGGATACGAAATTTGATCATCGACTAAAAGTCAAATTCATCGACTAGTTGGATAAATTGGTTAAAGTTGATCTACATGCGTTCACAACCAACCTTTCCTTACTTTATCGATTGCTAAGGTACGACCGTTAGCTATTTCTCTAATCGGGAAAGAATCCTAGGTACGACCGTAGTTTTCTAACTCGACAGCAGTAAAAACTAGAAAGGCCCAATTCAATTTAACAAGCTCCTACGAGGATTTTTTTAAAAACTGATTTTAATTCTTCCCTAGAGTGTTCTTCTCTAGGTTGCTATGCTAATTGGAAAATTACACAATTTCGTATGCCAATCCCCAATATAGCTATGAAATACTAAATTGATACGTGCGCAATAATCAATTCAGGATTTCTAAACTTATCAATTAGAAGAATTAAAAATACCCAACATTGATGAACACCAATTTTAATCGAAACCAAGTCTCACAATTTCAATCCCGAAAATCAATTCATACCTACACTACTCGCAATCCATAGCAATTAAAAATATAAAATAAATCAAAGAGTTCATCATGCTTTCAAGTTTAAAAATCGACAACAAACCAATTCTATAAATGAAGAAAAAGGGTGCCCGGAAGTTCTTTTGCGTTGCTCTCCAGAGTTCTCGTACGTACTGTTCTTCCTTCGCTTCTCTTCTCTCTCAAAAATAGGTTGTATGTGAGATCGTGGTAGAGAACGTGGTAGTCCCCTTCTCTTCTCCTCTTCAATTAAAAAAATCATGTCTCTTTAAGTCCATCCCAAGATCTTCTTTGCACTTTAAACCAAACAATTCTAAAATTGCTAATTAACCTCGGAGGACCTTTTTGCAATTTTCTTTTTTTTTTTTCCTGCTTCGTGATCATGCTTAAAGACTTCCTGCGTTCTGCTTTTCTCTCCAATATGCCCAAAATTTGCCAACTCCTCAACGCCTAGTAGAAAGTTAAAAAACACATCATTAGGAGCATATATACAAAATTCGCATCCAAAAACCATCTAAAATATAGCAAAATATTTGTCTAATATCGCATATACCAATAATGAAGAAATTTTTTAAAAAAATAAATATAAATTAACAGTTTAACGAAGATGAAATAAATATCTAGTGTACTTTCACTGTAATGACAATATCGTATAGTAGATAATTGAAAATGGAGGACGGCAATAATACATGTTTATTATGATAAAATAGTAGTATTTTTTTAATATTATATTTATAATACAAAAATACATATTGATAATAATTCTCTAGTATATTTTATTTTAAAATTATTATACATTAAAACATTATAATAATATTAATATTATTATAATATTTATCACTTATATATTAATAATAATAATAATAATAATACTTATATAGTTTTAATAATCCATCAAAAACTCTATTCACGAGGAGATATTTTATGCCATACAATTATTTCATAAATTTTAATTAAAATCCATTAAAATGTACAAACTTTTAAAGTCGTAGATAGTTGAATACAGTACGATTTTAAAAGACTCTTAAAAATTTGAATTAAATACCTCTAGATTTAAAGAATTTTTAAAAATTTAGATTGAATACCTGTATTGACTTTAAAAAAAATAAATTGAATACTCCTAAATTATTTTAAGTCCATCAAAATCCTACATTGGCTTCCTCGAATACACCCCACTTAGAATATTGTACGCGATGGAAATATTCGTAAGGGATGAAATTGATATTTCTTTCTCCCAAATGAAAATGTATGTTCCAGCCTTACCTCGTAGTGGTTCTTTTAATCTTCAGACAAGCTTGACAATCCCCAATAGTGATGGGATAAGCCTAACATGTTGATTAAATCTATTGTAAAATGGTAAAATATACAAAATTATTCGATGTTTGAAAGAATAAAGCAACAAAGACTTGGTACACATATAGAGAAGATTTTGATTCCTATGTGAGAAAATATCACTATGCAGAAGCTACCAAACATGTAGAGATAAGACTTTCAATGCAAGCTACAAGAATGAACACAAACATATTTCAGTTATTTGTAAGAAAAGGCTACGACTGCACAGATGCATTTCCATTTTTTATGCGATTGCTATGCCGCTTTGTATGAAAGCATTACAAAGGTAAATGCTTATATTCAACTATTGAACTATTGGTATATACAATGAGTTGTTTGTGCTGATTACACTTTGTTACACAAAAGTTTAACTTACCGGCATCCTATACATAATAATATTTCATGACTACACTATGTTGACGTCAAAGCTAGAGGGTCATATTAATTGTATGCCAACGACACTGCTTGTGTCATTCACGGGATGCCATCGAAGGAAACAATAAACAATTCACATGAAGAAAAAAGCATCTAATTAAAAACTGATAATGAAAAAATCGGGAAACTATCTAATGCAGCCAATCACTAATAATAGAGTAATGCAGTTCTGGAAAGACCAATAGATTATCTGAACTCAAACAACCAATTATAACACAACCACTCAGCATCTATTAGGATTTACAGCATGTATGACATTCATTCGAAAAAGCAGAAACATTCAATTGTTGTTCTAAGGAGGTTCAATAATTTTATTCGAATAATAGGAATGAGTACTACTATACCTTAATTGATAACAGATTCCGGGTAGTTCAACGTAGCTAAGTACGCGAAAGCCTTGTCGACCTGCTTAGTTGCTGTTCTGAATTCGATTCCGATTAAATAGAGGTATTAGAGGGGTAGAGCCACTAGCGGACCGGTTGGAAGAATAATTCATGGGGCATAGATCACAATAGAATTTCTAGTGACAGTAGAATTTCTTGCTTATAATGTTCTTCGCTGGGTGTCGTTGAAGCCTCGTTGTAAATCCTCTTAGGTCAAGTACCAACGGAGTCGAGAATCGGCTTAAGCGAGCAAATGCGATCACGCTCATTCCTCCGAGCCGCCCCGCAATTATACATATATTTTTCGCTATAACACCATCGTCATCCCGTTCATTTCATCTATGGAAATCTAGCCATTAAGGAACGAAAAAGTCAGACATACACGCCTCGCTTCATTATTTTTGAGATATGTATATTTTATCACTTTTTAGTTAGAGTTAATTTCTGAAATTTATCTTTTCAGTTTCTTCAATTACTATTAACTCATTGTACTTTTTTTTTCTAATTAAATATAGGATATTCGCATATTCTCTGAGTTCGATCCGGACACGAACACGCACGATACTATATTCATTTTATGCATATATTATTTTTTATCTTAAAAGGATATTTTTAAATCTCCAAAAAAACACTCAATAGTTAATCAACCCACACACTTCAACCTAAATAACACATTTAACCAAAGACATCCTTCCTATATCCAGACACATTTATCCTAAGCATAATATATGTAACAATTAAATACGGAAGTTGAGAGAGATGATTCTTCATTTACGTACCAATCAGGCAAATTAGCTTTGCAAGTAAAAAGAAAATTTAGGATGTCTCATTTGAACTAAGATTGCATGAATCAATTTTCACATTAGAATATATTTGAAGTTAGAAAGATTTCAAATCCATCATTAATAGCATTAACTGTTGAATTCACCCAAATAAATTAAATTGCTATCGTCTAGCCCTGAATTTAGCATTTCTACCATTATTGTCTATCTAAATTTTAGGCAAGATGTTTGGCATTGCTTAGTAGAAGATTTTAGCCTTAATATCCTCTCCATCATTGTCTATCTATATATAGATACAAAAATAAAATTGCAGTAACTTACCTTGGTATGAAATCTGCTCTGCTTTGTGTAGCTCACTACATCAACCTTTTTTTATTCTTCGTGCATCATCAATACTCTTCTTTGGCTGTATTTTTTCTTTGCAATAGAAAAAAGTTATAAAAAACCCAACATTTTGGTATCAAAGGAAGCACCAAAATATCCAAGTTCAAATCTAGGGACTCAAGAGAAAAATAGTGTATTAAAAGAAAACATTGCTCATAATGCAGAACAATGGATCAGGCGGGAGTGGACCATCCCAATTGCCATTTTTCAAGGGAGTTAATTATCAATTTTGGAGCTTCAAAATAAAAACATTGTTCAAGTCTCAAAAGTTGTGGGAGTTGGTAGAAAATGGATTTGTGGAGACACAACCGGTAGATCAAGATCAACAATTAAGAGAGAAAGGGAAGAAAGACTCGAAGACACTACTAGAAAATGGCTTATTTGTAGCTGACATACTGTTCGTAACAATATGTCCGTAGCAATAACTGCTTTTTTTAACGAGATGTCTCGTGACAAAAAAATTTTGATTTGATCAACATTTTTTTTTTTTTGAATATGTAATTAATCTGTAACAAATACAATTATAACGAGATATCATAGTAAATATATTTATTACGAATTTTAATCGTAATAAAAAATATAAAAATAAAACAAATTTCAAATTAAAAAAAATCCAAACACAACAGTACTGATATAAAAAATTAATTGGTTATGATAAAAACAAAAATTGATTTATTTTTGAAATCATTTGAATTATTAATAAGAAAAAATGAAAGCCTTACCCTCTCACTATATCTTTTTTCTTACCATATTAATACTCGTACTCTCAAACACTTAACCCATTCTCCCAAGTCTTAACCCATTTTTCTTACCATATTAGTACTCATACTCTTAAATATTTAACCCATTCTCCCTGTTGAAACGTAACTTGGATTTAGAGGTCTACCCAACCCGAAATCAAAGCGAAAGGGTTATTTCAATTGGCAGGGTTCCTTTTGGGCTTATCCTAATTAATAAAAAATAGCTTAGGGTTAAGGTGTTTTGGGGTGCTTATAATAGATAGTTATGGTTCCTAGTCGAATGACATGATTGTAAGTCTTTGTAATCAGTATAATAAAATATCTCCAGTTCCTGCCTGTGGACGTAGGTTGACACACTGTCACTGAACTAGGTAAAACCTCTGTGTTCTTTATTTGTTTTATTTCTCGTTTTCTCATAACAAGTGGTATCAGAGTCATATCTCATTGATTGAAATTGTCCTCGTACAAGTTTGATCTAGAGAAGTTTAATGGGTTGAATGACTTCACACTCTGGAAGGTCAAGATGAGGGCACTTCTGGTTCAACAAGGATGTGCGGCTGCGTTGGAGGGAGAAGACAAGTTTCTTAAAGACACGAAGGAGGAAGTGAATAAAAAGATTTTGGCAAGGGCTCATTCTGCGATTTTGCTGTCAGTTACGATGAGGTGTTACGGGAGGTTGTAGATCAGACGACGGCTTTTGGGCTATGGAATAAAGTATGTGAGAAGTACCAAAACAACTCTCCTACGAACAGGCTATATAAAAAGCAACGTCTTTACACCCTCCGGATGTCCGAAAGTACTTAGGTAAAGGATCATCTTGATACATCTAACTGTATTATTCTTGATCTTCAAGGGGTTGAGGTTAAAATAGATGATGAAGATCAAGCTCTAATTTTACTGTGTTCACTACCTCGTTTATTTGAGAATTTTGTAGATACTATGCTATACAATAGAACTACAATTTCTGTTAATGATGTGAAAGATGCCCTAATGTCCAAAGAATTGAAAAGAAAGGTTTCTCTGGAAGAGAGTTCTGCACAGGAGAGGGGTAACGGGAATGGGAGGTCGCGTTCAAAATCAAAATCCTCTACCAAAGTTAAGTGTTATCTTTGCAAGAAGAAAGGGCACATTAAAAAGGATTGTCCGCAGAATAAGGGAAATACAAAAGTTGATTTTAGTAACAATAGCAACAGTGTTGTTGTGGTACAAGACAATTTTGATGATGGGGACTTTGGTGAAGTTCTGACATTGTGTAGTGTTAGTACTGCTGATTCCTGGATTATGGATACCGGTGCTTCTCACCATATAACGTTCTCTCATGATCTACTCACTTCTTTCAAGGAGTGGAATGGAACGGTGAAGTTAGGTGATGATGGGGTTCTAGCCATAAAATGGAGCGAGATAGTACAGATAAAATTGCATGATGGTACTGTCAGGAAATTTGACTGTTGGTATGTTCCTGAACTCAAAAAGAAATTGACTTCTCTCGGCACCTTAGCCAAGAATGATTTAAAATATCATGGTGAAAGTGAGTGGGTGAAAGTTCTAGAAGGTGCTTTGGTGATGATGAAGAGAAAACTGCAGCATGAAATTTATTTTCTACAGAGAAGTTCAGTGATGGGAACGGCAGTGGTATCCCAGTCCTTGGATAAACATGATGACATGAAAAATTTATGGCACCGTCGATTGGGTCACATGAGTGAGCAAGGGTTGTCTGTGTTGAGCAAGTAGGGTTTATTTGGTGGGGATGTGATAGGTAAAATTCAATTATGCAAGGCTTGTGTAAAAGGGAAGCAATGCAGGCTGAGGTTTAGTACCGGTCATCACACTTCAAAAGAAATTCTAGAGTATGTTCATTCAGATTTATGGGGTCCCTCTCCGGTGAAATTGCAGGGCGATTGTTCTTACTTTGTCACTTTCGTACATGATTATTCTAGAAAAGTCTGGTTGTACTTTCTGAAGACTAAAGATGAGGTGTTTGAGAAGTTCAAGTAGTGGAAGACTATGGTTGAAAAACGGACGGGTAAATAGGTCAATACTCTAAGAACTGATAATGTGTTGGAGTTCTACAACGCTCTATATGATGATTTCTGAAGAAAGAAGCTATAGTGAGGCATAACACTGTATGACACACACGACAACAAAATGGAGTTGCAGAGCGAGTGAACCAAACCCTCATGAAGCGTGCTAGGTGTATGCGCATATTTGCTGGTTTATCTAAGCAATTCTGGGCTGAAGAAGTTAACACTGCTAGCTATATGGTTAATAGATCTCCATCAACTGCAATTGACTTAAAGTCTCCTCAAGAGGTATGGTCCGGTAAACCCTCTGATTACTCTAATCTAAGAATATTTGGATGCCCTGCATACGGTCATGTGAATGATGGTAAGCTGGAGCCGAGGGCGGTAAAATGCATAATTCTAGGGTATGTAACAAGAGTCAAAGGTTATCGACTGTGGTGTACAAAAGGTAAAAATCCTGGTAAATTTCTTATTAACGGAAATGTAACCTTTGATGAATCCGCTATGCTTGATCAGAGTAGAGGTTGTGAAAGTATTGCAGGTACAGAAGATTGTGGTGCTGACTAGAGGGTGTAGTTTGAGACTCTTGACAGAGTTGTGTTAGAGGAAGAGCAGCAGAATAATACTATTGATCAATCCAATCAACCAAATCAGTCAAAACCACAAGGGAAACCAGTTGATAGGGAAGCTGATGACGCTGGTACTGTGGTTGAAGATTCCATAACAGTAAGAAAGGGAAAGAGAAATATTCAGAAACCAGCTAGGTTTGCAGAATGTGTCAATACATGTGACATGAATTATGTGGCTTATGCACTGGCGGTTGGTGATGATCTTGGCTCTGATGAGCCACAGACATATAAAGAAGCCGTGGTGAGTAAAGATGCAGAAACCTGGATTATGGCAATGAATGAAGAGATGTAGTCTCTTGAAAAGAACAAGACTTGGGATCTTGTTGCACTACCAAAAGGGGTGAAGCTAGTGGGATGCAAGTGGGTGTTTAAAAGAAATGAGGAAATTCTTGGTGTTGAACATGCTAGGTTCAAGGCGAGACTGGTGGCAAAAGGGTTCTCACAGAAGGAAGGAATCGATTACCATAAAGTCTTTTCTCCTGTGGTGAAATACAAAACCATACGGGTTCTTTTGGCAATGGTGGGTGCTTTTGATCTGGAGCTCAAACAACTTGATGTAAAAACAACATTCTTTCATGGTTATCTAGAAGAACGGATTTACATGTCTCAACCGGAGGGATTCGACAATTCTAAAGGGGACCAGGTATGCTTGTTAAAGAAATCTCTATACCGCTTGAAGCAGTCTCCGAGGCAATGGTACAAGAGATTTGACTCTTTCATGGTTTCTAATGGTTATACTCGTAATCAGTTTGATAACTGTGTTTACTCGAAGAAATTTTTTACTGATTCCTTTCTGTATCTGCTGTTGTATGTTGATGATATGTTAATTGCAGCTAAAAACATGGTTGCAATTAATGACTTGAAGGCTCTACTAAATGGTGAGTTTGAGATGACGAATTTGGGTGCGGCAAAGAAAATACTGGGTATGGAGATCTGGCGTGATAGAGAAGCTGGACGGCTATGGGTTTCTCAAGAAAAGTATATTGAGAAAATTCTGCAGGCATTCTCTGTTGATCAGTCGAAACCGGTAAGTACCCCTTTAGCGGCACACTTTAAACTTAATCGGAGCACTATACCGGCTACAGATGAAGAGGTTAGCTACATAAAGATGGTTCCATATTCAAGTGCAGTTGGAAGTCTTATGTATGCGATGGTATGTACGAGACCGGATCTCGCTTATGCGGTTAGTGTGGTGAGCAGGTTTATGACTAATCTGGGTAAAGCTCATTGGGGAGTCGTAAAGTGGATCTTGCGATATTTGAAATGAGCATCTGATATTTTTCTGGTATATGATGATAAAGGCCATGGTGATGGTCTGGTTGGCTATGCAGACTCTGATTACGGGGGTGACTTGGTGAAACGAAGATCACTGACTTGCTTTATGTGCAGTCAGTTGGAAGTCTACTTTACAACATGCGGTTGCACCATCGACGACTGAGGCGGAATACATGTCAATGATTGAAGGTATTAAGGAGGGTATCTGGTTACATGGTCTGGTGCAGAGTTTGGGTCTGAAGGTGGAGAAACCGGTGTTATACTGTGATAGTCAGAGTGCTTTGAGTTTGGCTAAAAATCCAGTGTATCAATAGAGAACCAAGCATATGGATGTGAGGTTGAATTTTATCCGTGATGTTCTACAGAACAAAATCCGTGATATGTTGACAAAGGCGCTACCGACGGAGAAGTTCGAGCACTGCTTGAACTTGGTGAATATTCGCAGGAGCTAAAGTCCTCTTGGGGCATCTGACAGGAAGGAGACGACTGAGAGATACTGACGAACCTTTGACGGTTAGAGAAACTCCAAATCAAGATGGAGATTGTTGAAACGTGACTTGGATTTAGAGGTCTACCCAACCCGAAACCAAAGCGAAAGGGCTGTTTTAATTGGCAGTGTTCCTTTTGACTTTTCCTAATTAATAACAAATAGGTTTAGGGTGTTTAGAGGTGCTTATAAATAGATAGTTATTGTTCCTAGTCAAATAACATCATTGTAACTCTAGATACACGATGGTGGTCGTCACCGCTTCAAGGGAGCCGGAAATCAAGCGTACGCCAGGAACCCACTCCAATTTGGCTCCAACGCCCACGTTGTCAGCGTTATTTGCAGCAAGAATCGTCCCGGTTGTGACTTCGTTATCAGGAAACTGTAATATTACATCCGATGTTTGTTGTTGTTGTTGTTGTTGTTTGTGTGTGCAAGAACGATGATCTCTTCCTGAAAACATTCTATTATCTATACTCACTCAATAGTGGTATCTTCATGGTAAAAATGGGGAAGCGAAAGAGAAAAGAGATCAATGTGCAGCTATTCATCTCCCAGATCCTCTTACCTTATTCCTCACTCAATTTTTTGTTAGTATACAAGTTGTTTACAAGCTACGATTTGAGTTTCTTTGTTGACGAGTTCTTATCTTAGTTAATTCAGATTATCGATTCCATTATGCTTAAATTAAGGTGAATTTAATATCGAGTATAAATTTGATATTGCAATCTGAGATTTGTTTAGCGGAGACTGAATTTTGAATTACTTGTAGCTTTAGGAGCTTAATTGATTGATACAAGAGTGTTAGTTAATTTAGCTGAAAATTAAGTTAAGACAATGACATTAGCATATGTTGATTTGTTGGAGCTTTTGAGAGCTACATCTTATCTGTTTTTTTGCTGCTCTTTGTAGTGAATGAACTTATTTATTTGTATTACTTGGAAGAAATTTTCGTAAATGCTGTGTTACGAAAATATTGAACTTCTTTCTACTTGCAATAAATGAGGTCATATGAGAGAATCTTGGGTTCTTTATTTCCCTCAATGATCCAAAGTATCCTTCAGGACATAGCCAACTCTCTGATCTTCCATTTTGATATTCCAACAATTTTGGAGGTCACTCCGTGGGACATAAACATAATTGTTTATTTAAAACTTAGTTAAGAGTAAACTCTCTGTTGATGACTTAAATGAAAATATTATTAACATGTGTTGTTATTCAGCAAGAAATATGCTCATTTCCATAACCTTTCTGTGCATCATGACTGTTAATAGGTATGAAGAGGAGTACAGACATAGATTGCATAGTTTTGATGGAAGTTCTTTAGTGATGCTTGAAGTGACCTGCTAATGGTACAACCGCATTATGACAGAGGATAGTGTGTGGAAATATGCATGTTTGCGTGATCTTCAGGTTGACCCTGGAAAGGTTTCTTTCAAATGGATCGAACTTTACACCATGGTTTTTGGTATTATATTCAACCCAACTAATATTCTCTCTAAGTTTGTAACTCCACAGTTTCTATTCACTTATCAAAAGCTGAAAATTAATTTTTTAGATGAAATTCACACATATATGTTTCGTCAGCAAGAGAAGCATATTGATAAATGAATTAATAGTTTACTTTTATTTACAACCTAAAGATTAGTTAGCATAAAATAAGTAATCAAGCCATAACTGATATGACTTACTGAATGAATCAAACTTTTGAATTGTTGTGTAGCAAACATAAATTTATGACTAATTTAGTTGGTAGTATTCTATAATCTCCTCCAAATTTACCAAATGAAATTGTTTACTACTAAGATTTTTCTATTAGAAGAACACTGTATATGAAGCTGTAATTATTTCATCATGTTTATCAGGAGTTACGCTCTGCTAATTATTTAGAAACGTTACTTGTATCAATTTTTGTGATGTTATATGCTTTTCATATGAGTTGGGAGATATGCTAGAGGAGTTTGAGCTCATCACCAGTTTACATAACTAAAGCTGGAGTATCTAGGCAACGAGAATTTGACAATACAACTGTATTCAAGAATAAGGGGAAATGGCTTCTTGGGGTGACAGTCGTCAACGAGATGAAGCTGATCTTTTATTATATGTATTGGGCTGCGGTTCTCTACACTATGCCTGCAAAATTTTCACTCATCAACGAGATGAAGATGATCTTATATTATATCCATTGGGGTTCCCTTCCATACTGCGCCTGTGAAAATGTCATACAAGGATAAAATTTCAATGCAAGCTACTAGGCAAACTACGCACTTATTTCATTAAGTTATAAGCACTAAAACAGAGGCAAAGGCTAATTTTCCTATTGCTATATATGTTGATTTGCATGTACAAATTACACCTGTTACATATGATCAGTTTAATTAACCAACATCCTAGACATATAATAAATGTTAGAAACTGGTCAATATTGACATCCGCGAGAGCGTCTTCTGGTATACCGACAACACTACTTCCGTCATTCATGGCATGCCATGGAAGAAAACAATAAAAAGATCTGCACAAATCAGAAAATGATTTAATTAAGAGCAGATGGGGTACCTATCTAATGTAGTCAATCATTCATAATGAGGTCACCATAATGTGGTCCGGAAAAAGAATTCATTATCCGATATGAAACAATCAATTATAGCGTACACATAGTTGAAAATTAATGTGCTGAAATAATTGTGAAATTTATTTTCAGATTTGAAAATTTGAATTAAAATTCTAATTCGAATTTTGAATTTGAAATTTGAAATTCAAAAAAATTTAATAAGTTGGTTACGAGGCTTTAAGAAGAGACTTTTTGAGTTTATTGTAATATATATATATATACAAACCTCAAACCTTCATTGTACATCATCCACTTTTCTATCATTATCTTGTTGAATAATAAAATAGTCCTACCATTGTTATAATTCATTCAAAATAGAAGAAACATTCAATCATTGTTCTAAAGAGATTCAATAATTCATCACAATCAGATGATGTCTCATTGGTGTAGAGAGCACATGAATCATTTTTTCCATGGGAATTTATACATATATATATATGCGTATATATTTGATGTTCAGAAACAATTCAAACCATTCTTTATGGAGTTAGCTATAACTTGCAATTGTCAATCAACCGGAAGATCAATATGTCCCTGTTGAGTGACTTGTGTGCTTTGGGCAAACAAAATACTTACCATCGATAGGTCGACCACAAAAAATCAAAACCTACAACATACGTTCCTAATTTCCAATGTTGAATTAAGTGCAAACAATGAAGATGAACCAACAAATTTACAACTTGTTACCGACTAGCTAAGAAGATCCCTCAAGAAAATAATCATCTTCCGGTGCATCAATCCAAACAGCTTCGTGGGGTGCCTCAAGGCAACGTGAACACCTCTTCAACCCAATTGAAATAATCCACTCGATCTATTCTTCCACATAGTCCTTCATGAAAGTGGGAATCTTTGCCATACGTGCGGTCCTTGTCTCTTGTCCAATTGGCTCCACAACGTATACAAGCTGTTTTCTCCATATTCTTGCTATCAAACAAATAGAAGCTTGGACCTGCCATGAAACATAATTTGTTTATCACTTAGTGCAAAACAAGAAGCTGTGTATGATCCTCGTCCATTCCTCTTTAACATAAAGATCATTGACCTGAGTGTTGAGATCCACCTCCTCTTCATTGAAAGCCAGTTCCTGCAATGACAATATACATTGATGATGATGATTATGATGCGAAAAAGAAACATCCAAGGAAACATTCTTTATGGTTCTTGATTGGAAATTGTTACCTCTTCATCGTATTTATCAATGTCTGGATACAAAACAGCAATCAGGGCATCAAAGTTTGGATCATCTCTTAGAGAACGGCGGCTCGCACAGTGCGACAAGCGGGATATTCATTGTTCCTTGGTAAAGATCAACAATCAGTAGCAGTAGCAGAACATAAATAACAGAGAAGTTGAAGATGATGATACATACCCGAGGCGCATGGCTTTGTCGATGCAGGCTCTGCAGAAACGAGGTAAACACTCCATGACTGTTGGTGTTTTCCTTATGATGCCTGTCCATATATACAAATACATAAAAATGCTAACTAGCTCAAGTTGAAGATATTATGAAAGATCAGATCTCTTGGTCGCAGAGCATTGTTTATCTGTTTAAACTAAAAGACACAAACATAATACTTCTGGAGACGTAAATAAAATACTTCAACCCTAATAACTGAGCACATCGCACTGCTTGATCTACCAGTGTTTAACATGTTTGAGTATGCGGTTTGATCAGCCTATAGTGTGATACTGATAACATTATCAAAATAGAATTTTATATTTCTTAAATAGTATTTAATATAATATTTTGTAGAGAAAATAATGTATCTTTATACCCAGCTTGTAAATTGAATAGTGAATTTTTTATTTGAAAGAAAAAACAAAAACAAATATAATATTATAATAACGGTAAAAAATTGAAGTAACATAATGAAATGAGTATAAAAAAGTATTTCTAAATTAAAAATATACAAAATAATTTTAATAAAGTAATAAAAAAAATGAAATGTATGTACGAATGTATATGAAATAGGTATAGTAAATTGTAAGTTGTTTTGTAGGTTAGATAATATAAAAGAAAATAAATAAAGAGGAATATAGAATAAATTTAAAATATAAATAAATAAAAATTATATATACAACCTTCTGAAATATCTACCTAATACTATAAAAATCTGTAAACTAACAAGACTATTGTTGGTAGATTAAGGCATAAAAAAACTCCATTTTCGGATTAAGGTTATTGCACTCTTCAGCTGCTGCACTATTGCTCTTGTTCAGTGATTAGGGTTTAGTCCTGATCAATGTTGCTTCCGAACTTAATTAATTTCGAGTTTAATTTTATCATCTTCAATTGATTTGCTTGCCTGATTTTAGTTTCTCTATTTGTTTTGGAGAGATGGGTTGAGAAAATCAACATAAGATCGTGTGATTATTGGGTAATCAACGCTAGGTAGGTTCTTAAAAGTGATTTAGGATTTAAAGGAGTATCCTCACTGTCAAGAAAAACTATGATGCATCTATCAATAGTGCGGCACTTGTTGGTTATTTTGTTGTTATTGGATTTATTCGAAGATAAGGAATGTCGTGTCGAGCTATTCTCGTAAGGGTCGCGTGGGTGCGCTCTCGAGAATGCCTATACGACATTGAATGAAGTTTTTAATAATTAAATGAATTTGTATATGGATGAATGGTTTAGTCATGCGCCTGGAGGGTTATATACTGATGTAGTATGAAAAATCACGTATTTTCTAAATATTGTGATATATTTTGGAAATTATTATTTTCAAAAGTAGGAATTCAATTAAATTAATTTCTAAATAAAAAAACTCAAAATTCAGATTAAATTATATATTTTAATTGAGAGATTTAATCTCTTAGATTTGAAATTAAAAGTTGCAAATTTTCAATTAACAACTTTTGGGTTTTAAATTTGAAATGTGCATATTTTCTTCTCGAATAGACACTTCAAATTTCATTATATAAAACTTATTTTCACAAATGTTGAAAAGGAGAAAAAGAAAAAATTATGCAGATTCTTGTCTGCAGAATTAATTTGTGTGTGCAAATAATCTTCCAACTTTTACTTGCTCGATTTTTCGCCTAAAATTCGAGTGTTGTTTTGTTTTATCCTCATATGAATTTTGTGTAACCCGGGGCGTTAATAGGGTTGAAATATCGTATAATGAAAGCGACTCTACGCGACTAAAGTATAAATTTGATTTGTTCGTATTTTCATTCAATCCGGATTATTTATCCAACAATCTTATACGATATTTTTGAAAGATCTTGGATACGATACTTTGGGGGATATGGAAAATAAATTTGGAAAGCTGTCTAAATTTGAGGATAATACAATCTAGTATTTCCAATGATTATTCAGATGGAAATGATTTGGGAGAATGAATTCTGGTGTTACTAGAATTAATTTTGTATAAATTAATTTGTGAATGGTTGGTTCGCAATTCTTTTATGAGAATTGGTTTATTAGTGATTATTTGATAATCACTTGTGCACATTCTAAGAATTTTCAAATATAATTTGACTTCAATTATACGTGGCGTAGGTCAAATGCTTTGACAACAATAATAATTATTGGAATTATTATTTGTGCACAAAATTGAAATTAATATTTTGATGGCTTATGGGGATGGCAAATCGCGGTTAGGCATGAGGCTATCGTTTATCATTTGTAAAATGTTAGTGCTGTTTGAATTATCATAAAGTCGAAGCTTTGTATGTCGAATTGTGTAGATTGGAATCACTCATATCCATTGGCCAATAAAGTGTATTTTCGGAAGTTAGCCGAAGGTACTCGCATCTTTCTATTGTTGTATGTTGATGATATGCTTATTGCTGCCAAGAATATATCCGAAATTCACTATATGAAGTTGCAACTTAGTAGTGAATTTGAAATGAAGGATTTGGGAGCAGCGATATCCAACGTGATCGTGGACAGAGAAAACTGGTCTTGACTCAAGAAAGCTATGTTAAGAAGGTCTTTGAGCATTTTGGCATGAACAATGCCAAACGAGTTAGTGTCCCTTTTGCTAATCAGTATTATCAGTTGCTCAGTCGCCACAATCAGTTGAAGAGGAAGAAGAAATGGCGCGGGTTCCCTATTCAAATGCAGTCGTCGGTCTTATGTTAGCAATGGTATGCACTCGTCTAGATATTTCGCAGGCAGCCAGTGTTGTAAGCAGATATATGTCTTGTCCTGGAAAACCACATTGGCAGGCTGTGAAGTGGATTCGGAGATACTTATAAGGTATTTCGAATGTCTGTTTGGAGTTTGGAAGAAATAGTAGTTCTCTGGTTGGATATGTAGATTTTGATTATGCTGGCGATCTGGATAGAAGAAGATCTCTCTCAGGCTATGTATTTTGTATTGGCAGTTGTGCAGTTAGCTGGAAAGCATCCTTACAACCAATTGTGGCATTGTCTACTACAAAGGCGGAATATATGGCAGTGACAGGAGCAATTAGAAGTTTATGATTGAAAGGTCTTTTGGGCGAGTTCAGTCTACATCAGAGTACTAGTGTTATTCTTTGTGACAGTCAAAGTGCGATACAGTTGACTAAAGACCAAAGGCATCATGACAGAATAAAGCACATCGATGTGCAATATCATTTCATCCGAGATATCATTACTGAAGAGAAAGTTTGCGTTAAAAAAATTGATACAAAGGAGAATCCTGCTGATATGTTTACAAAATGTTTTGTAGTCCTCAAGTTCAAACAATGTTTGAGTTGAATTGGAGTTTAGTGTTGGTGATTTAGCCCGATGGGGCTTTTGTGGAGAAGGTGGAGCAAGCTCACAATGTTGGACACGCCAAGGTGGAAATTTTTTATGTGGTTTTGTCCCACATTGGTTTGTTTTAAAGTTTTAAGTAATAGTTGTCCCACATTGCTTGTGGTAACAAATTAGCCATAAGCTTTTACTATAAATTAGTAATCTTGGGTTGGGTTTTGAGACATACCAAAATTAGACAAGTAGTCTTTTCATATATATTTTTGGGTTATTGTTTTGCCCTTAGGGTGTTTTTGGGAGATTGAGAGTTGTGGGCTCTTGATCATCTATTCGAGCATATTTTGTACTCTTCTCTTGATAGTGAAAGTTTGCTCCACCTTTGCCCGTGGATTTGGGGGTTAAATCTGATGTTTCAATGTGCTATAACAAACACAATCTATACATTGATTTGTAAGAATGCTCTTCATAAAAATCTACAGTTTTACTATCATAATCCAAGTAATAAACTTGAGCCTCATCTTAATAACAATCCAAATCTATACCAACAACTGGTTTCATTGCTTATCTCCTTGTCCTCTTTAAATCCATATGCAACCTTCTTTAGACAGATATATATATATAATGTCTTTTATTGATTGTTATCAAACATGATAATATTGGAACAAAAGTATATACTGTAAAACATATGATTAATATGTAGTACTTATTTCTTTGTGTAGTTGTAAATTTTAATCATGTATTGAAATTTTTGAAATTTCTTTACTGCTATTTTTTAATTTCGTTATGTGATATTTGTGGTCCAAATTGATCTAAAGCCCAAGTGTAAGAACCAAGACAATTTTCTAAGGCCCAACTTGTCTAGCTGATGCACTTATTAATCCACATCCGTCTGTTTGAAGATTTTTTTGCGACCAACATCAAGCGACATACGACATACTGATTCACAAAGGCTAACGGAATGGAGGGGCTAATGGTAACCGCCCAAAACATTCTAGAACATTCCAGAAATACCAGGATTGGCCTTTGACCAAGTTGATGTCTATCCAATAGACATATTTCATCCTTATCCATATGTTTATGTAGATAGAAATTATCCGGACATACTGTAGCATTTGTTAGGCCCAATCCATTATAATGTCTATATATAGAGGAGTCATCCCTCATTTGTAAAATACCTAAGTTTGAGAGCAATACACACTTTACTGAGTTGAGAGAGCCTTGTGCCTTTTTGCTTTCTTATTTTCAGTGATGAGCAGGTTGACCACGTCTCCTTCACCCTTTGTTTGATTGTACTTTTGTGTTTTTTGTGAGTGATGTGTTCTTGTCCACTGTAAGTCAAATAAATCTAGGGTTTGTCTTCGAAATAGTTATAGATCGATATTTGCGAGAGGATAGGGTCTAGCAAGTTGTTTTTTTTCCATCTTTGGGTGTTGGTTCTTGGCATCTTGTGTTCGAATCGTATGTTAGTAGGTGTATTAGGGGCTGAGTTACATTAGTTTTTCATTTCATTTCCTATGGTTTTCATTGTGAAAATCGATTTATCACTCCATATTGTCATTCCAATGACATTTCAAAGTTGGAAGGTTTAATTTTTCGGATTGAACTATAGCACATATAAAGAAATAAGTCAAGAGGCAATGGTGCTGGCTGCATACTCCACCCCAACAACTGAGGGGTGGGTAGACCTTCCAGTATGCTAGGAAATCCAGACTCAAGGCGTGAGGTAATATTATTGATTGTAAAGCATAAGATTTAATTTTCCAAAGATTTTATTATATTTTTGCATTTTCTAAATTGTGATCTTAGTATAAGAATTTGATTTGATCCATAAACACTCATGGAAAATTGTGTTTTCAGATTCTACCAATTCCGAAATATTCAAAAAACATAGTCTCACTATCAACAAAGGAGAGGTTAAATCTTTCAACAATCTGATCATTTCTGTTAGGCAAACTCTTGACATTACATTTGTTTTAAGTGTTTTTATTCATTGTTTACTTGTATCTTATAATGTTATGGTATGCATTTTGAAGGTGTAGATCATTGCATTGGCCACTAATAGCTAGGCTCATACTTATTATGTAGATAGATAAATGAACTGCATCAATTGTTTGCATTGATACTGATGCTCTGTAATTTATTTGTCTTTGCATAGTCATTTACTATACTTTATTTACTTTGATAACAGCTTGTTGTATTCCAATCACTTTCCACTTGTAATGTAGTGAACTTATTAAAATATTCTTCAGGATATATTAACAAAGGTAATGGATGTTACTAGAACTAAACCTGGGGTTGTGTTTGTGATTACAACCCGTGCGATCTTATCAAAGCGTCACAATCCACCTACCTGTGCAACTTATCATAAACTCTTATTGTAAAGTCATTGTCTCCGTGTTCTTCCTTGTTCTTCTCGCTTTCTTAATCGGAGGTATGATTGTGCTCCATTTTTATAGAGTTTATTCTATCTAACATTGTGATCTTCTGAACTTTGTCTCTGGTTGGTTGATTTTATTGTCCACTTTAGGTATTGTAAATATTTTTTATTGTTTTACACAGATAACTTTCAAAGTTGAAGGTTTAATCTTTCAAGTTGACTAATGGGGCGCATAAAGATAACTCCCAAAAACATGACTGTTGCGCCAGCCTAGAAGCTCAGGCCCATACTCTCAGGTAATATTAATGAATGTAAAGCTTAAGATCTAATTTTCCATAGATTTTTATTATGTCTCTGCATTTTTTAAATTGTGATCTAAGTATTCGAATTTCATCAAACCTTAAACACTATTGATAAATTGAGAATGCAGGTTGTACCAAAAAGCATATCCTCACCGTCAAGAAATGAAAGGTTAAATATTTCAACATACTGATAGTTAATCTTTGAAAACTCTTGACAATTGCATGTGTATTAAGTGTTTTAATCCGTTTTGTATGACTTACTTGCAATAATAGAACCTGGGGTTGTTTCCATGTAAGCAACAGGTGGGACCTTGTCACTCGCCACAAACTGCCACGATGTGGAACATGGCGAACACATAATATATGAGGTTTCTTGATTTATTGACATCTACATTGATTTTCCATTCTTGTTTGATTGGAGGCTACCTTTTAGTTTGTTTACCTGTGTTTTGTCATCTCTTTATTTATTTATCTAATTAATGCCTTTTTAAAAAAATATATATGTCTGTATATTTGTCGGTTTATTTTGAAATTGTTTCCATGGTCGGTACATTTTTTCCATTTAAAGATGGATTTCTAAGTGAAAGGAAGGATGAATACAACCTTACTTTGTTCTGATGAAAATATATTCAGCATTAGAATACAAGGTCCGATGATTGCTGCAACTCCTATACAAATTAGTTCATTTCTTGAAAGAATCTCTTGGATTTGAATCACTAAATTTGTGATAAAATTAATTGTGTTTGGTTGGAAGATTTGGTTGATTTCTACTATTCACCATTATTTTCCCCCCAAAAATATCAAATCTAATAGTTATTTTTTATACTATACTAACTAATTTATATCACATCGTACAATTATTTCAATTTTTAAATTTTTTACCAATGGCCAAGTTTAGCAAAAGATGTTGTGAATTTCTGTTAGTTACTAAAGTTGCAATGTAAATAATATCTATATATCAAAAATAATTAAAATAGTTCTTAGCCATTAGTGTGTCAATGGAATCTTTAACTTTAAAACAATTTTCATTTGTCAAGTGTGCCATTGATTGTAGCATGACTTGTTTATCACGGGTATGGGATCGTGATGATTCTCTTTGTTCTTTCTCATGTATAGTTATATTCTCTATTCTCTGTGTTTGTCAGATCTTTCTATGAAATAAATACATATAGCATGTTCATCCTAGAAGTTTGTTTATTTTTCAAATTCTTTTTTCTTCAATTGCAGATCCAACTTTGTTGCTCATCCTAAGTTGAGGATAAGAGAAATAAATCAATCAAAATGTAAAACATTGATGAAGGGAAAAATTGGCACTCTAATAACTTGTTGTATATTGAAAGTGTTATAGTTGAGTTGTTCGTAAACTTAATAATCTCTTTATATTCATTCTAGAGGACAATGTTGTTTGTTGTATATGATGCTCATGTTCTAGAATGTTAATTTTAGACCGGAGATGTGATCATGATTTTGTTAGCATCATCGAACATTAGCGTCGTATAAAACAAACAACTTTGTCCTCCAGAATGAATATAAGGAGAACATTTTAAGTTTACCAACAACTCAACTATAACACTCTCAATTTACAACAAGTTATCAGAGTGCCAAATTTTCCCTCCATATATGCTTTACATGTCGGACGAGCAACAAAGTTCGATATGCAATTGAAGGAAATAGAATGTGAAAAAAGATAAACTTCTAGTGAGCTGGCTACATATATTTGTTTCAGAGTAGTATTTGACAAATATAGAGAATGGAGAACAGAACTACGTACCAGAAAGAAGAAAGAGACACAACGCGATCACATATAGGTGATAAATAAACTCCTACCACAATCAATGGCAAACTTGACGAATGAAAATTGTTTTAACCAAAGATTATTTTGACACAACATTAATGGCTATGCACTCTTCTGATTGTTATAGATATATAGATATTATTTACATAGCAACTTTAGTAACTAAATATAAATTCACAACATCTTTTGCTAAACTTGGCCATTTTAGTTTCGTTTAGGTTTGAATTTTGAATCGTAAAAAAATTTGAATCTAAATAGTTGTATGATGTGATATAAATAGTGTTTATGTGATATTTTGAATATAAAATTGATTTATAGTATAATATAAAAAAATAAAAAATAAGTATTTGATGAACTCTTTATTTTCTTGCTTATGTGATTTGTGTGGATTTTGTAGTATAAACGATTCGATGATTATTAAAGAAAATTTTAACAATTTTTTTTTCCTTTTTTAGAAAAATCCTGTGCTATAGGCTTGACTGATCAAAGGCATCATGGTGTTTGAACCCATAGTCTTGGGGGTCATACCAACTTGGCCACAATTACTAATAAAAAAAATAAATATATTGATTTCATCAGATGAAAATGGGAAATCATGGATGGAGGAGGGAGTACATTTTTATTTTCAATTGACATTATCCAAAAATCATTGTAAACCCTTAGTCACTGCATGCGTCTTTCTTGCTGTTCTTGCAAAAGAAACTTTCTTAATCAGATTTTTGGGTGATAGGATTTTTTAGCCTAAAAAGCGTGCTAAAAAAATTGCAGAAGTGGATCGAAAACAATTGAAGCATAAAAAAGTTGCAAGATAAGAAAAAAAGTAATGTACTTTTGTGGAAAAACAAATATAGAAAAACCGCAAGCGAGGATAAATCCACTAGATAAATGGAATGATTGTTGCGAATCACAAGAAAAATTGCTACAAGACCACACTGAAGACGATGAAGAAAAAGTAGAGCAGAGAGAGGAGCGTGCAGGGCTGTTCTTGGATAAGCTTCAAATCTAATTTTATTCAATGAAAATATGTCTTAATTTACTGAAATTAGGATCCAAAAATAAATATGGAATAGATATTAATAAAATCCACTTTCTAAAACTAAATATAGTAAATAATAATTATAAAACTATATCCTTATTAATTTTGAATCATATCTTAATACTCACCCTTGATTCAGAAGTACAAACACCAACACTACAAAAAAATAATATATTTATAACGGAATTTCGTCCCTAATGTTCACGTAGCTAACGTAATTTCATTCCTAATTCCGTCTCTAATGTCATTAGCAACGGAAAAAGTAGATTTACAGACAAAAAAGTTTTGTTACAAAAATGATTTTTTCTTGTAGTGCAAGCTTCGACCGGAAGTCAACATGCTTGTCTCGAGGGAGTGACTTGCTATTAAATTCCTTGACACAATATCTCGAATAAAATGTAATCGAATATCAATGTGCTTTGTCCTTCGGTGGTAGGCTGGATTCTTCGCATGGAAATCGCTACGTTGTGGTCACAAAAGATCTCAGTTGGTTCAGATTTTGAACAAAATCTGCAAGAATACGATGTAACCAAACTGCTTGACAAGCTGACGTTATCGCTGCTATGTATTTAGCTTCAGACATTGAAAGTGCTGTCGATTCTTGCTTCTATGAACTCCAACTTCTTACTTCTTCTGTCCTCCAAGCAACCTGCCCAATCGTTGTTCGTATAACCGATCAACTTGAAATTGGATGCATGGCTATACCATAATCCAAGATTGTTCCAGCTACATAGCGTAACACTTTTCTGCAGCACCAAAATGAAGTTGTGAAGGACAATGCATAAAACTGGAAAGTACTCCCACCGATAAAGCAATGCCTGGATTGAGAAGGCAAGCTTATGTTGGTAATATAAACTTGAGTTAAAATTCTCATTAAATTATGTATTAATTATTGTGTGTTGTGCGTTTAGTTTCTCAATGTTTGAGTTATGTGTTAAGGGACTGTTTGGTTGCTTTGTAACTGCTATTTATAATGTCTGTGTATTAGTGTTATTGGAGTGAGAAGACAAGTTTTTGAATTATCCACTCCCCCGTCAGTTATTGGAATTTTTTCTTCTTCCAAATCCAACAAAGTGGTATCAAAGCCACCACCACCACCACTGCCACAAAAGCATCAAAATGAATAGCACTCTACCATTTCAAAACCCAAAACTAACTCAAGAAAATTATGACCATTGGTCCATCAGGATGAAAGCATTGGATCGCAAGAAGTGTAGGATATTGTTGACAGAGGCTATGATTCATCTGCAACTACGTAAGGGATGACAGTAGCACAAAGAAATGCACACAACAGAATAAAGAAAAAGGACCAGATGGCTCTCTCCCTCATTCACATATGTCTGAAGGACAACATCTTCGAAAAGGTTTCATTGGCAAGCACGACGAAGGAAGCCTGGGAGATTCTTCAAAATCCTTGTCAACGAAAAGATAAGGTAATCAAAGTTCGATTACAAACATTGAGGGGAGAATTCGAATCATTGAGAATGAAGGGTTCTGAAAGTGTTGGAGACTATGTGAACCAAGTCCTTGCCATCGTCACTCAGATGAAGAGATATGGCGAAACCATCGATGATGTTCGAGTGAATGAGAAAACTCTCAGATCATTGGATCCAAATTTTGATTATGTCGTTACTGCAATTGAGGAATCAAAGGATTTGTAAGACTTGTCTATTGATCATCTTTTGGGGTCATTACAGGCCCATGAGGAAAGAATCAAACGACAAGAAGAGCCGTTTGTCCAGGTGCTGCAATTGAAATTATCACTACAACATGAGAATGAGCAATTCAGAAACAACAGAGGAAGAGGCAGAGGAGGAGGACGAAGTCATGGTCATGGCCGCGGTTTTGAACGAGGAAGAATGAAGGCAAACCATGGTGGTAGAGCTAAAATGGACTCACATGAACAAAGAATTCGAGGACGAGGAAGACGGGGTCGTTTTCATGGAGGTTGCGGATGGAAGAATAACATCCAATGCTACAACTGCCAAAATTTTGGACACTTTGCAGTAGATTACAAATTTAACTCAAATAGAGTTGAAAAGGTGAACCAAATGGAGGCTACTAAAGAAGAAGAGGAATCCACATTGCTATTGTCTTGCAAAGGTGAATCAGAAAAAACGCAAGAGACTTGGTTTGTTGACTCCGGCGCTAGCAATCACATGACTGGAAACAAATCCTTGTTCTCCAATCTTGATGAATTTGTGAAAGGAAATATTTCTTTTTGGAGATAGTTCAAAGGTGCCAATTATAGGGAAATGTGATATTCTAATCAAATTGAAGAATCAAGAACATGAGTTTATATCTCACGTCTATTATGTACCAGACTTGAAGTCCAACATTTTAAGCATGGGCCAATTATTGAAAAAAGGATATGAGTTTCATATGTAGGGCAATAGGCTGGTAATGAGAAATGGAAATGGAAAGCTAGTTGCAAAGGTTCCGTTGACAAACAACATAATGTTCGAACTTAACATTTATCCAGATCACGTTAAGTGCATGAACATGTCTATTGAAGATCCTTCGTGGCTTTGGCATCAACGATTTGGCCACTTGAATTTTTACGGGCTGAAGATAATGACATTGGAGAAAATGGCATAAGGTTTACCTTCGATAAATCATCCAAATCAATTATGTGAAGGTTGTATTTTGGGAAAACAATTTCGGAATTGTTACCCAAAGGAATCTGGAAGTCGTGCCACGAAGCCTTTGCAATTGGCGTACACAGACATTTGTGGTCCTATCACTCCAGCATTATTCGGTAACAAGAATTTTTTTTTGCTGTTGATTGATGATTATAGTCGCAAGACATAGGTTTATTTCTTGAAGGAAAAATCCAAAGCATTTGATGCATTCTAAAGGTTCAAGGCTTTAGTTGAGAACAACGCAGACCTAAAAATCAAAGCAATGAGAACAGATCAACGAGGGAATTCACTTCAAATGCCTTCAACAAATTTTGCGAGGAGCATGGGATTGATCGAAGTGAACGGTCATGAGTCTGATTCATCTTATTTCTAATCATGAAGTGAACAGTCATTTTTTATTTGAACCAAAATAACTTTTGTGGTTGGAAAAAAATTGTAAGAACTTGTTCGTCAGTTCACTTCCACGAATTGGATGTCATCTTAGCATCTTTGATACCATTTGACAATATAAGGGGGTGATAAAAAAAATGGATGAAAAAAAGAAAAGACGGTACAAGATTAATATTTTACATAAAACGTTGTAGGTGCTTTTGTTTGTTATTTTACTTTGAAGTATATTTTTATATGAATTATGGAGATTGTATTCTAAAAAATAATATTTAGTATTGAATATTAATTTTTATCGAGAGAATATAATTTATATCATATACTTTTAAAATTATATCAATAAAAATATTATTTAAATGAAAAAAAAACTGTATTTTGATATAATTTATTTATAATTAAAAATGTTATAGATTATTATAAATTTAAGATAATAAAATAAAAAGTAAAATAAAATACTAAATATGAATTGAGAAGAGAAAGATGGGGCAAAATTCATAAATTAAATTTAAAAATTTTACTTTCTACATTAAAATTTATATATTTTTTTTCTAGGCTTCGGGTCAAGTGCACCTCCAAGCCCCTTCTTGGTTTCGTCCATATATGTGAGTTATTCCCGGTAACTTTTGTGCTCCACGAGTTGCTGTTGGCCTATTTTATTCACCATATAAATATTGGATTACATACAATATTAAAATAACTATTGACGTACAACAACGACAACGACGAAAACAACGACAACACAACAACAACAATAATAACAGCAACAACAACAACAATAATAATAATAATAATAATAATAATAATAATTATAATAATAATAATAATAGTAGTAGTAGTAGGCGTGACTTACAACATAGTAGAAAACACTACCATCTTGCTTGAGAACTAAGTTCAACAGCAGTAAAAAGTATTTAATGTGATATTTGAAAAAAAAAACAGTTAAATAGTATAAAAATTCCAAAATATTTAACCTAATTCACCTAATTTTACTATATTAATTAATGACATATTCCATAAACTTGCTAATATATATCATTATACTTACCAACCAATTCACCAACCTACCAAAAAAGTATAATTTTTATTAAGCATCGATTACCGTAGTGATGGTGTCAAATTAGTATGATTCTAATTTGATCCAATCGGTATATATTTTGATAGAATATTATATAATTATATATAGCATAACATATTCTAATTTCGGCACAATAGCACAATAAATAGCTATATACAACACAATATATAATGCACAAAATAAATATTAATACAATATGTAACATAACATATTATATAATTTTATATAACACAATATAGGGAGATTGAAGGACATTATATAATCCATACCACATATATTTCTATATAAGACAGGATATAAATACCGCAAATTTTCTTATAATACATTTAGTCTTTTATACTGACGAATTTTTAGGTCGGATTTTAAGTCAGGAAAAGCCGTAAAACAATTAGGTCGTTTTTCCAAAAATATTAATAAATTATACACATTCATTATTATTATCTTTTCTATACAATTCCCTATAACTCACATAAAAAAAAAAAAAAAAAAAAAAAAAGGTAATGTAAAAGATTAAATGAGCTTAATTCCAAGCCAAAAAATAAAAAATATCCACTTTGGCTTAAAATTAGAAAATTTCAAATAAAAAAGCTCGATAATGCCGCTTCTTCCACTTTCAATGTCCCTCAGGGACTCGCATAGTGCACAAGCTGATCAACTCTAGCCCAATTTTTCTTATAATACAATTTATACTCTTTTATACCGATGATTTTTCAGGTTGGATTTTAAGTCAAGGAAAAGCAGTAAAACATTTAGTCTAAGGTGTGTGTATTCATTTGAGATTTTATAGAAATTTATTGGATTTTAAAAAGTTTATGGATTTGTGTAGATTTAGAAAATCTACATAGTCTACGCAGAGTTTGATGAATTTTATTTATTAATTAAATGGATTTTTATATATTTGATTGGATTGTTAATGAATTTATATAGATTTCATATGATTGTGGAATAATCATTTTTATTGATATATATATAATTTATATAAAACACATTTGTAAATAAAAAATATTCAAATAATAAAATAAAAATACAAAAAATACAGTAGTCAGAAAAATACATTAAATTATTCATTAGTTTCATCTTCATTCTCACCATCTATATTTTCCTCACCATTTTACCCCGTCTCATTTCTTACATAGTATTAGCAATAGTTATTCTCCATGCATTAGCTTATGTTCTGTGTTGTAGTTCACTTTGACAAAAAAAATTCTAAATTTTCATCTTCTACATCAAGGAGAATCTTGATCTTCATATTCGACTGGAAAATCATCAGATCGGCATTCTTTCCATGAAAATTATGTAATCCATCACAAGCCAACACTAACTTTGCATGTTTGAAATGGGAATGGAGGGGAGATTTTAGAAAATGTAAATAGCAATTTAAAAATACCGAAAATTCTCTCAATCAAATTTCTTAATGATGCATTATGAAGATTGAATAGTTCACTTGCATTTCTAGGATGACGATGTTGACCACCAAAATCTTTTAAATAATATCGAACACCACTTTATGGAGCTAAAAATTGACGCAGGTTAGCAAATCCACAATCCACAAGAAAATATATACCTAAAAATTAATAGTAAAAAATAGTTAGCTTGTCACTATTTTAAAAAATATATAAATATAATAAAAATTAGGGAAAAATTGCAAAAACTGCCCTATATGTAGGTCAAATTATCATTTTCGAACATTTTTTTCTCACATTCGCAATTTAGGACATTATGTGTACACCGGACATTATTTTTGCCCTTCGACGCCGAAAAAACGCACGTGACTGTCACGTGCGTCTTCGTGGCATGGCCAACGCATACGTGGACGCTGCCGTTGCTATGTTGTCGTCCGCGTGGTTGTCGGACAGGTAACGTGGAATTATTGTTCTTTTACTTTCGCAATTAGGACATTATGTATACGTCGGGTATTATTTTTGCCCTTTGGTGCCGAAAAAAAAATTGTTCTAAGTTTTTTTTATTTCAATTTGGTCCAGTTGGTTATTTGCAATTTGGTCCAATCGGGCCAAATTAAAATTTTTAAAAGTTATAATTTATTTAAAAAAATAATTCCGCGTAAGTTATCCAACGACCCTAGAACAAATTGTTTTTTCGGAACCAAATGGCAAAAATAATACTTATAGTACACATAATGTCCTAATTTGTGAAATTAAAAAGAAGATAATTCCACGTCACCTGTCCGACGACCACGCGGACTACAACACAGCAATGGCGTCGTCCACGTTTGCGTCGGCCATGCCACGAAGGCGGACGTGACGGTCACGTGCGTTTTTCCGGCGCTGGAGGGAAAAAATAATGTCTGGAGTACACATAATGTCCTAAATTGCGAAAGTGGAAAAAAAGTGTTCGGAAATGATAACTGGACCTACATACAGGGCATTTTTTACAATTTTCCCTAATAACTATGTTACCTTGAGGCACTTGAAGTCCATTTCTTCTTGATAATGCATCATTTAAAAGTTTTGAGTCATGTATTGAGTCTTCCCACCCACTAAGCACATATATAAACTGCAAATCAAAGTTGCAAGCAGCCAAAATATTTTGTGATTGAACACCATGACGGTTGAGATAAATTCTTACTTCACGACCTATTACAGTTGCCGGAATGCGATTTCAATCGATAGCTCCGATGCAATACTGAAATAAATGAACACTTATTTAAAAAAAATTGCAAAAAATGCCCTATATGTAGGTCCAATTATCATTTTCGAACATTTTTTTTCCACTTTCGCAATTCAGGACATTATGTGTACTCCGAACATTATTTTTGCCCTCTGGTGCCAGAAAAACGCACGTGACCGTCACCCAAAATGACTATTGATCCAACTTAAAACACTAATCCCGACAAATTGTGCTTGCAGGTTCTTCCGGTTTCGGAAACTTCAAAATGACTATTGTCACGAAGAGAGGTTATATATTTCAAGATACTGATAATTTCATATTCTCAACTTTTGAGATTGCATGTGTTTTAAGTGTTATTATTTACTTTTGTACGATTTTCTTGCATTATAAGCCTTTATATATGTATCGGATAATATTGTGCCACGCATCGTGAAACTGTAGATCATTGCACTTGCTATAAATCGTGATGCTCATTTAGTATGTACTTACATAAATGAACTACATTCATTGTTTGCTTTGACGATGATCGTGCTTAACATATTTATCTTTCTATATCGGTTAAACTATACTTCATTCCTATCACTTCCATTTTATTAAAATTGATACTTGGGGCATACACTTTTGGGCGAGCCCATTGTGAGAATATATACATATATATATATATACCAGCCCCTTAGGGCAAATAGAGTTCATCTTCTTCATTCTCAGTTCACGCCACTACACCCGCTGCCCTCTTCTTCCATACACTGCTTCACAGTGCACTTATCGCAGTTGCCATCATCCTCTTTCATACACTCGCCATCACACACAAAGCACCTTACATCCATCGCTCTTCACTTCTAATCCATACACTGTTCTCACTTGTGCACAATCTACACCCGATTACTCAAATTGCTTCATTACGCATCCATCATTCGTTCGTACTCTAATCGATCTCCGTATCGATCTTCCTTCACTTCATCTTTGCTAATACATCACTTATACATATTATTGTTAGAGTTTCTATCACTTATCTTCTCTTCGCAGGCTACTAATCTGATCCATTGAGTTGATGTGATGTACCTTTAAGTTCCGGTGTACAAGGCTTATGGAAAGCAACTGGTGTGATACATACCTATGGTTCACTCCAAATCTAGTTGTATCGTTCCTTATTTCCTTGATTTCCGTTGGTTTATGATTGACTGTGAAGTGTTGGATGCGTTCATGTGGGAAGACGTTGCTTTCCTTGTTGATTCGTGTGTTGATTTACTTAGTTTGTGGTCCTGTGTGACCTTAGCGATTACTCATTCATTATCGTTGTCTGTGTACACCGATGTGGTTTTTCTCTAATAGTAGATATTGAAGTGTAGGTGTTCCTCACTCTTGCTAACAGATTTGTGTGTTAAATTGTTTTTTAGTTGTTAACATGGTATCAGAGCTGTCTAACACACTTCTCGTTGTCTTTGTAGGTACTGTATGATCTCAACAAGAGTTCTGTAAGTCTCATCTTCCTTCTAAGTGTTTAGGAAATTCCAGGTGTAAAAGTAAATGGCAGGTCTCTATAAGAGGTCGTAGCTGACCATTGTAACTGGTATGTTTCTTCTTTCACTCTAGTCACTATGGGTGAGACTTCTGCTCAAACTTCAGGTTTATCTAATGTTCCTCATATAGTGAGTCCAAATTACTTTGATCCTCTTTACCTTCCTACTTCAGATTCATCTAGTGCATCCTTGGTTTCATGTGTACTTACCGGTAGTGAGAACTATATAATTTCGGATAGAGCGATGACTATAGCCTTATTAGGAAAGAATAAGTTGGACTTTGTTGAAGGTAATGTGCCTATGCCTACTGATCTTGAATTGTCTAAAAGGTGGAGCATGTGTAATGCTATGATCATGTCTTGGATATTAAGTTATGTAAATAAATCCATCTATAGAACTCTTGTTTTTCGTACCAAAGCCTCATATATGTGGACGGAAATTAAGAAAACATATGGAAAGAGTAATGCAGCCAATGTATATGCTCTATTGAAAGAACTATGTAATTGTGCTCAAGGAAATGACAGTGTAAGTGCATACTATTCAAATATGAGAGTTTTTTGGCATCGTGTAGCTTCTGTTAAGGCTGTTGACATATGCATGTGTACTGCCAAGTATTCCCTAGATAAATATGAACAAACTCAACGACTTGTGCAGTTCCTAATGGGTTTAAATGATAAATATAATGTTGTTAGGAGCACAATACTTGCTATGGACCCTTCCCCTTTTGTGTCTAAGGCTTATAACATAGTTTCACAAGAAGAGTCACACAAAAAAATATGTGCAATCACAGAAACACCTAAAAAAACATGTGCTTTTGTTGTTAAGAAAACAATCAGATCAAATGAAAAAAATTCAAATCTGAAATGTTCTCACTGTGGTCGTTCAGGTCACCTAGTTGAGAGATGCTACCAATTAATTGGCTATCCTGATAGAAAACAAATTCCTAGACAAAATAAACATGTGGCTAATTCTGCAATTTTTTTATCTAGCCAATTTTTAACTGTTGGTACTGAGAATTCATCAGCTAATGTTTCGCTAACTCCAGATATCTGTGATGAATTGATTAGGTTACTTCATGAAAAAAAGGGAGAAGATAGCTCACTGCTCAATATGGCAGGTATATCCTCAACTTTTTCTTGTAATTCATTTATGTGCTGTGAGTAGATTTTAGAATCAGGGGCTACTAATTATATGGTAGCTGAAAGAAATATCCTCTCTGAAGTTAGAAAGCTTTCAAGTGGTCCTCTGCTTGTTACCTTACCTACTGGAAAGACTGTTAGGGTTATTGAATGTGGGAAATTCCAATTTAGGAATAACATTGTTCTTGAAAATATTTTGGTTGTTCCAGAGTTCACTCTCAATCTGTTGTCAATAGGAAAGCTTGTTTCCCTTGGAATACTTTCTGTTTCTTTCTTTAAGAATGGCTACACCATCCACAGTACTATTGATGGCTCAAGTCTGATCTTTGCCAAGCTCAATAATGGTCTCTATAGATTACCTGTAGAAGTGTCATCCTCTTACAAATCCTGTAGTGTAAATTCTTTTGATCAATATGATCTTTGGCATCTTTGTTTAGGGCATCCCTCTGATGCTAATCTAAGTCTCTTAGAATCTGACCTCAAGTTCTTTTGTAAGAAAAGTGTTGTCTGAGATGTTTGTCACCTAGCCAAGCAAACTAGGACACCATTTCCTCTTAGTGATCATAAGTCCACTTCAATCTTTGATCTCGTTCATGGAGATGTGTGGGGACCATATCGAGTTGAGTCTAGAGGAGGCTTCAAATACTTTCTAACACTTGTGGATGATTTTTTTCGCGTTGTGTGGGTGTACTTACTTGCTGCTAAATCTGATGTGAGTGGTTGTATCACAGAGTTTGTCTATCATAAAAACTCAGTTTGGAAAAACAACAAAATATTTTCGCTCTGATAATGGGACTGAGTTTTTAAATAGCTCCATGTCCTCTCTGTTCTCCTCTCTAGAAATTATTCACCAAAAATCTTGTGTGTATACCCCTCAACAAAATGGAATTGTTGAGAGAAAACACCATCACATTCTCAATGTTTCTCGTGCTCCTATGTTCCACAGTAATTGCCCTTTGTTTATGTGGGGAGATGTTGTTCTTATTGCTGTTTATTTGATAAACAGAATGCTTACCTCTCTTATAGGTGGTAAAACACCTTTTGAGTTAATTCATCGGTGCAAGCCTAATTTGTCTAGGCTAAAAGTGTTTGGTTGCTTGTGTTATGCAACAATAGTAAATCCCACCGATAAGTTTCAAGCACGCGTTATTAGATGTTGTTTTGTTGGTTATGCTCAAAATAGAAAAGGATACAAGGTGTTGGATCTTGAGTCAAATACTGTTTTTATATCTTGTAATGTCAAATTCCATGAGTCCATTTTTTCTTTCAAGGATACTCCTCTAGTTTCACCTCTGCAGTTTGAAAACTGTACTCCAGCACCCCCTACTAGTGCCTATGATGATATTCTTCAACCATGTGAAGGCAGTCCATTGATGGCACCTGTTGTTGATGACCAAGACTCTCACTTGGACTCACAACAATCTGCAACATTGGACAGCAACACAGATGGTTCTGGTGAGGACTAACACATACCAGACACAAACACTCTCTCTTCTGAGGCAATATAAAGCAGGCGCAAGTCTAATGGAGTCTCTAAGCTTCCAACCTATTTGAGAGACTATGAAGTGTCTCTTGGACACGCTAGTGTGAGATATCCAATAACCATGGTCTATCAAAACCCAAAGTTAATCTCTTCAACAATCACATGTTTCCTTGCTAATCTTGATAAATCGATTGAACCACATTATGTGAGTGAAGCCCTACAAGATCCAAAATGGAAGAAAACCATGGATCTTGAAATGCGAGCCTTACTTGAGAACAATACTTGGATTCTTTCAGATTTACCAAGTAATAGAAAACCTATTGGCTGTAAGTGGGTTTTCAAAATAAAATATAATTCATATGGCAGTGTTGAATGATACAAGGCACGCCTTGTTGCCAAAGGTTATAGCCAGGGAGAGAGTCTTGATTTTCATGAAACATTTTAACCTATAGTTAAAATGGTTACAGTTTGTTGTGTTGTCTCTTTGGCTATCTGTCGGGGGTGGAAAATCTTTCAACTAGATGCTAATAATGCTTTTCTACATGGAGATCTTAATGAGACAGTTTATATGGTACCTCCAGAAGGGTATCCTGACTTGTTTAAGAACAATGTCTGTCTCTTGAAAAAAGTCTCTTTATGGATTAAAGCAAGCCCATCGCCAATGGAATGAAAAAGTGAAAACAGCAATGATAGAGTTTGGTTTTACTCATCTCTTCATGATTATTCTCTGTTCATTAAACCTGTAAATGGTCTTATCACTGTTGCACTTGTATATGTAGATGATATTAATCATAGGGGATGATATAGGCGCTATTTATCTATTTAAACAATTCTTGCATGATAGATTCAAAATTAAGGATCTTGGTTTAGTTCAATACTTTTTAGGAATAGAGGAAATTGAGTGTAGTAAGGGCCTTGTGTTTAGTCAGAGAAAATACACCCTGGAGCTGCTTGCAGAATATGGTGTTTTGGGGTGCAAATCAGCCCTTGTTCCAATGAAACAAAACTTGAAACTTGATAATACTGTGACTAAAAGCAATAAGTTTTTGTCTGACCCTGCTGTTTATCAACAACTTGTTGGAAAATTGATATATCTTACTATGACTTGTCCTGACATAGCATTTTCTATTCAAGTTTTAAGTCAGTTCATGCATAAACCTAAACGATTCCACCTTGCTGCTACTCTTAAAGTTATGAAATACTTAAAAGGTTCCCAGGTCAAGGTTTACTTTTTTCAAATTCTCAAAAACTGCATGTCTCTGCCTACTGCGATTCTGATTGGGCTTCATGTCCCATTTCAATAAAGTCTGTAACAGGTTTCTGCATATTTCTTGGAGATTCTTTGATCTCTTTCAAAAGCAAGAAGCAGTCGACTGTGAGTCGCTCGTCAGTTGAATCTGAATATCGTGCCATGGCTACTATTTGTTCTGAAATTGTTTGGATCCTTGGTATTTTAAAGGACTTACATGTTTCTCTTGATAAACTTGCTAACTTATTTTATGACAATACAGTTGCACTCTAAATTGCTGCAAATCCTATTTTTCACGAACATACAAAACACATTGAGGTTGATTGTCATTTGGTTAGGGATTATATAGTAAATGGAGTAATATCTACAAAGTTTGTTCCCTTTGGGAATCAACGTGCAGATATGTTAACTAAGAGTTTAGGAAGTCATTCAATTGCTCATCTATGCAAATTTAACATTCTACTTGACTTGTTTCAGGTTGCTAAGGATGGCCCTTCAAGTGAGGGAGGGTGTTAAAATTGATGCTTGGGCCATACACTTTTTGGGCCAGCCTATTGTGAGAATATATACATATATACATTTATACCAGCCCCTTAGGGCAAATAGAGTTCATCTTCTTCATTCTCACTTCACGCCGCTGCACCCCCACCCGCTGCCCTCTTCTTCCAGACACTGCTTCACAGTGCACTTATCGCAGTCGCCATCATCCTCTTTCATACACTCGCCATCACACACAAAGCACCTTACACCCATCGCTCTTTACTTCTAATCCATACACTGTTCTCACTTGTGCACAATCTACCCGCGATTACTCGAATCGCTTCATTACGCATCCATCATTCGTTCGTACTCTAATCGATCTTCGTATCAATCTTTCTTCACTTCATCTTTGCTAATACATCACTTATACATGTTATTGTTAGAGTTTCTGTCACTTCTCTTCTGTTCGCAGGCTACTAATCTGATCCAGTGAGTTGATGTGATGTACCTTGAATTTCCGGTGTACAAGGCTTATGGAAAGCAACTGGTGTGATACATACCTCTGGTTCACTCCAAATCTGGTTGTATCGTTCCTTATTTCCTTGATTTCCGTTGGTTTATGATTGACTGTGAAGTGTTGGATGCGTTCCTGTGGGAAGACGTTGCTTTCCTTGGTTATTCGTGTGTTGATTTACTTAGTTTGTGGTCCTGTGTGACCTTAGCGATTACTCATTCATTTCGTTGTCTGTGTACACCGATGTGGTTTTTCTCTAATAGTAGAGATTGAAGTGTAGGTGTTCCTCACTCTTGCTAACAGATTTGTGTGTTAAATTGTTTTTTAATTGTTAACACATTTGTAATGTAGTGAATTTATTGGTTCAGGATGTATTAAGAAAAATAATTGATGTTATGACAACAAACTTGGCGTCGTTTTTGTGATAACAAGTAGTGGAAACTTACCTGTGCAACATGGCAACATGGCAAACGCACAACATTTGAGGTTTCTTAATTTACTTACATCTATATTGATATTTTTTTTATTTCTTTTTATTGGTAGGAGGTTACCTTTGGTTTGTTACCTGTAGTTTCTTGGATTTTATATATTTATTTTAGTTTTTGGGTATGTGCATCTGTATTTTGTTCATCCATCTGTCCTTTTAAAGAAAATGTTTCATTTGGACTGACATTGTACTCAAGTATTCAACTATTTGCCCTTGGCATTACTTCTTTTTGTTGTTGCACTTATATTCAATTTTGGAATAATGTTTTATCAGTTATATGGCCAATTCCACGCCATGCTATAAATTTTACTTTCTTTAAGTATAACTAAACATTTACGCTTCAAGTATAAATTATTGGTATCTTTTGATTAGGAACATGGTTTTCTAGTTGGTCATCTATCCTTAATTATAATTTTTTTTTTTTTTTTTACGTGTGTGTAGGGTCTGTTTCACATTCTATCAATGCGGAACTCCATTTGGTGGTATTATAGAAGGTCCCATGATGGTTGCCACTTCAATACAGGTTATTTACTTTTATTGAAAGAATGTGTTCAATTTGTATCACTAAAGTCGCAATTAAATTAGTTACTGATTCTGTAGTTAGTGTAACAGCATTTAAATGCCCAAGTTTTTCAACACTAGTAATTGATTTTGAGAGCCACTTTTCCAACACTACAGCAAAAATCTCGTCTACAGGTGACATATCTGACTCCGGCAGCAGTTCCCATCCTGCAATGGCCTCAGCTTCCAAATTCAAAGGTGTGGCGTGCCAAGTCAATGGGCACTGGGGCGCACAGATATATGCTGATCATCAGCGTATCCAGCTATGAACCTCTAGATCCGAAAATGAAGCCGCTATGGCATATGATAGTGTCGCCATTCGACTCCACAGCAGACAAATCCACCCGAACATCCTGTGGATGGCCACCATTCTCAAGGAGCCAAACTTCCAGAGCCAGTTCAGCACCCAAGCTCTCCTTGGCATGATCAGAAATGGGTCTTACACTGCAAGGTTTGGTGATTGTTTGCTGATTGTATTCTTCGACTGTTCCGGGAGATCCTGGAAGTTCCTGTACTGCTGTTGGAAAAGCAGCCAGAGCTCACTCGAAGCTGGGATGGATTTGCGAAGGAAAAGGGCTTGATGCTGTGGGATTATGTCATCTTTTCATCCTACAAGTGTGGTGATAAAAAGTATGCATGATCGACGTTACCTATAAGGACGGGGGGCTGTGCAGCTATGGATCTGAATAGCAATGGAAATTTTAAAAACCCAAAAATGGACAATGCTTGTGTGGGACATGAAAGATCTTATAGAAAGATGGGATTCAAAGAGGCGGTAAAGGAATGATTAGTACAGCCTTACTTTGTCCTGATGGAAGCCAATTTGCTGATATTGTAGATGGGCCCATTATAGCAGCGCCCAGGATTTCGTCAAGAAATAGAATTGTATGATTTTGTCCAATACATGTAATTATTCGGAAAATTAGAAGTGCGTGCTTAAATTTAGCTTAGCCATTAGTGTGTCAAGGAAATATATGACTGAAAAAATTTTTAGTTCAAGTGTGCCATTGATTGTGGCCGGAGTTTGTTTATCACAGTATCTCATGAACATGTTAGTTCCTTTCCTGAAGAAGGTTTTCAATTGGCATTAGTAAATATGATATAAAATTAATTTCTGATTCAGGAATTACTAGCAGCATTAAAATCTACAAGTTAGCAAAATATGTCGATTTGAATTTAATGACTAAAGCTCCTTAACTAATACCTATACATTTAATTATTTGGTAAATTAGAATAGCATGCATCAATTTGGCTTGACCATTAGTGTGTCAAGGTAATAGTAATTGAAGACAATTCTTATTCATCAAGTGTTCCATTAAATGTGGCAGGAGTTTCTTTATCACCGCATGTGATCATGTTCTGTTTGTTTCGTCTTTTTGTGAAATTATAAGCTGAAATAAATACATGTAGCTTGTTCATCGTAGAAATATGTCTTTTATCACATTCTCTTTCCTTCCATTGCAGATCCCACTTTGTTGCTCACCCTTCGGCAACGATGAGTTATGAGAAAACTAGATCGAACCACATAAAAAGCCTCTCATCACCGCCGATATTGAAAATCTGGGTGGTGCTTCTGGTTCTGGTCATGGCAATTGATGTTCCACCATAGTAGAGTTCAATTGTGCATATGATGTTGGTAGACTTAATATGTTCACTTCATATTTATTCTAGAGGATGTTGTTGTTGGTTGTATACGGTGCTCATGTTCTAGCAGTTAATCTTACACTCAAAATATTCTTTGTGGTGACCATAAGCAATATATAGTATTAGTATGCTAGAATTATTTTAGACCATAATCAAGGTTTTCAGGGCGCACTGGCCTCCTTGCAGTGCACCAGTATCACAAGAAAGCTCGTCTAACCGTCAGAGAAGGCCAGGGTTGTGGTCGCCAAACCCAACTTGAATTTAAAAACCGACAAAAACCCCTAGGTTGTTGGTGCATTTTTTCCCCTTCTTGTTCTATTTGCCTCTATTTTCTCCACCCACCATCACTCCGGTAGTTGGTAAGTATATGTAAGGTTATTTTGTATGTTTATTTCTCTTTTTATCGAAATTTATTTTGTTCATTTTATATCTAATTTTCTTGATTTTGAGAACTTAATAGTGTTAATTAGATATTAATAATTATATTTTGGAACTTAAAGTTAACATCTTGGTATTTTATATTGTGATAGTAATGTTTCATATTTTATTTTAATAAGTTGATATTCTACTCTAAACTTACAAAATATTGTGTCATCTAAGATTAGCATTTTATAGTGTACATTAGATATTAGAAATTCAATAGGGATACTATGCTGAAAATTCTAATTCAGCATGGCTGAATTTAATCATGGCCCTTAATTATTAGATTATTTATTTAATTAAAAAGATTAAATTTAAGATTAGAGTTGGAGATTAATTTCAGCGATTTCATTTTCAAATCAGCATATGATCCCATCCCTTAGAAATTTATAATTAGATAAGTCATCATATTGCCAAATATTTCTCAACGTGGTGGCTACCGGAACCCCAATGGCTTGATTGAAATTCTAAAACTTGCATTTGATGTATGGATTTTGTTAGTCTATATTGGCGGTTTGAGCTGATTGTGTGGATTGTACATGGCTGTTGGATCAAACACATGGTCCATCTACTTTTTAGTATTTCTTTTAAGAGTAGAATCATAATTTTCATTTATCTGCTAAAAAAATTATAATTTCTAAATAGAGTATCAAATATATTGGATGGATAAATATTGCTAATATAAATTGGCGTGAGAGAATCCAAACTTTGGTTAAATAGACCAAATTTGTTTTGAAAAATTACCTAATTGTCTACTTCTCAGAATACATTAGACCAATCATTTTTTCTCCATTCACATTCTTATAAAGACCAATCTGTGTCTTCCTTCATCTTTTGCCTTTCTTAATAGGAGGTAAAAAACTGTAAGTCCCATTACCAGAAAAATGAAATTCGGCCACAAAAAATTATCTTAAAATCAATACAAAATTATCTTAAAATCAATAAACACATATACGGACATATACTGCAACTGAGACCTTGAGCATAACAAGTTTTCTATTCACATAAAAGACAAGGAATAAAAATACATGCTTGAAGTTGGAGAGAGTATCTATTATTTTCTTTTATTCTTTCCTTTCAATTGGGAAAATAATTAAAGATCCTCATTTGAGGGGTTCAAAGACAATTGATGCCCAAATTGAATAAACAAACAGATAAATTAGTGAGGCAGTCCCAAACCCTAATGTGGATTTTAAATGTGTAATGCCAGTAGCACCTCGCCAAATCAAACATAACGAAATTCAGATAAACCATCAGGCAGATCCCCAAACAATATATATATAAATACAAGGCTTGAAGTTCTAGCACACCAAACCCTATTTGGTTTCACACTATCAGGTTGTAATTCAAACCCTAATTAATTCGTTGAAGCAACAATCAACCACACGAAAAATAACGAAACTGCAGTTACTGAGGTGAATGAGTTTACAGAATGAAGAGACCGTACACTTTGGATTTCGACAAAACGTTTGTTTCAGTCATGATTACGGCGGGTTTGCGGAGCAGTGAACACAAGAACAGAAAACACCGACAGTAAGAATTCTTTTCAAGAGGACCACCCGATTACTTCTTTTCCGTTTATATATATATATATATATATATATAATGGGCCTTTAAGCGGAAATGGTATCTTGTTATATTTCCTCTCCTCGCTCTATTATTATTTTTATTTTTGATGTTATGACAACCTGGCCCGCTGATATAATAGCTTGCAATTTACTTTGGTTGGTTAAATCATACCAGAAGACCTTGTAGGAAAGTAGTTCAAACGATAATCAATATTTCATCTGTAACTTGAGAACATAGAAAATAAAGTTATGAATTTGATCCAACCAATTTTATCATTCTATCCAAATTGAATTAAAATTTTTAAATAGTTGATGTATGCAACAATTTAATACACATTAGAAACATTTAAAACTAGACCATGAGTATTTCTAATCTAAATTCTTATTGAAGACATCATCAATTCAATATTACTCTTATTCAAGCATATAAATTCTTAATTGAGTTTTCTATTTTCCAAGATTATGGTAACTTATATTAAGATTAATGAATAAAAATAATCTTCAGATAGATTTTCATTAGTGAAATTGCATATCAAACTTGAATACTTTTTTTTTTTTTAATTTTATTCATGAACATAATAAATATTAAGCTCTTAGAGATCAATACTACTGTCAAATTAATATCTCAACTTCGTAGGTGTGAATAACAATTTCATACTTATCCAATCTCCAACTCTCGACTTTGATTGCGGGATGAAATATAGATAGATAGCAAAATTTAAATTCCTAATCTAAAATGAAAGTAGCAATCTTTGAATGAAATTCCCTAATCTACGGCAAAAAATAATAGAGAGGGGTGAAGGTAACTACTGCTTTAAGAACGATGATTTTTTGGATTCGAAGTTTATTCCTCTCCTGATCCCACCAATCGATCTGCTTTGTTTTCCTCTTCACATTGCATCTCCAAGTTGTAGGTATTTGTTGCAGGAGCTGTTCAAGCCAAGCCCTGCTTTAATTTATCTTTACTTATTTATTTATATATTATATGTATAGATACGTATATATATATTTCAATTTCTACTTGCTACAGCTATGGTGCAAGCTGTTTACTCCTCTTCAACTCCGATGCTCCAACGGGGTTATTGATTGTGTAAATCACCTTGACCACGCCACCTTTAATTTTTTTTTTTTTTTTTGCAACATTCAATTTTATTTCCAACATGAAATATACAACCGAAACCTCATGAATTTACTATTATAAATCAAGAGGTACGACACTTTTTATACAAAAAACATCGATCATCATGATGTTAAATATATGGATAGTTAACTAAATATTCTATATGCTACAATATTAATCTCAAAATAAAAAAAAAAAAAAAGTATTTATGTAAAATAGAAGAACAAGTACAATTGCATGGTGCTTTACAAAGGTAAGCTAACTATATTGAGTGAATGATGTTATCTAGAGCATTGCGTTCACATGCCCCTACGATGCAAATAGAATGATGTTATGAATATAATGATTCTTTGTCTTTTAGACAAACTAAATGTTCCTTTTTTTAATAAAGAAGGGTTTTTCATATTCACTTTAATACCCTTTTAAGTAAAATATATTTTTTGTATTCGCTTCAATAAATCATTTATCAACAAAGAATTCTATTCAATAGCGAATTTATTTCTAGCCCCTCCTAAATAAAATTCAAAAGAATCTGCATAATTATTTTTAATAAATAATTGATGTCCATCCAAATTTTCCGGCGATATCTAATACTCTTACTTGGAAGTTGCATCGTTTTTCTATAGTACTTCTTTAACACCATAGGATTTTAAACTTTTTTTTTTCCAACCCCTCTCTCTAGGTGCATCAATTCTACGGTCGACCACACAAGAAGTCATGGCAAAGTAAACAGAGGCAATAACAGCTGAAGTTGTAAGAGTAATTTGTTGACTATTATGCTATGTTCATGGTTTTACTTAATACACACTTAAAGAATAGCAGCTATGGATTCACTTGTTTAATTTCATCCTAAATTGTCAGAAAATTTCAAAGCAATATGATTTGTCCAACATAAATTTCTTTTGCTACTATATGCTTACAATCAATGTTTTATACAAATTTAGTAAATTTGATTGTTGTGTAATTTGTTCGATTTGTTTCGCTGTTGTCGCCTTTGCTCATTTGAAAGCAGCGTGGGGTTTGGATCTGCCTCGTCTTAATAGATCCATGGGTTTTTGGTTCTATAATTTTTCTGTGTTACAGTTTGGGCATCAGCTGCTATTTCAAAATCATTAATTTCGATTTCTATGGAATTGATTTGGACTAACCATTTAATTTCTAGTGCTTGGATGATTTATGGCACATGCATGATTTCCTAAGTACTGTCGAAGGCTGATTAGCTGCAAAATAGAGAGGAAATTTGGGGTACTGCTGCTGCAATGGAAATGTAAAGAACAGACCAACAATTTGAGAAGAAACATTGGGATGCATTCATTGTTTTTTTTTTTGGTTTTTGCTAGTTAATGTAACTTTGAGTTAATTAAACTTTTTAAAATTAAAGATATATAAATAATAAACGACATTTTACTTAATACCTTATCTAAACTGCTTCACAACTTTTGGATTGATGCCCCTGAAGGTCCTGTCATGTTCTTGAGATATTGATTATTGTAGATAATGGTTGTGTAACATTACTTGTCTTAAACTTCAACTATTATTTTTCTTTTATTTTCTTGAGTTTAAGAATTTGGTTATTTATATGTTGTGTTAAGTGTTAAACGATCATCTTATCTAAAAGTTTAAATTTTAAAGGGCCGCATCATTAATTATTTCATAGGGAAACAACATTGAGAATGCGCATAAATCCAACAAAATCATTCATGATATGCGATTGCCGGATAGTGTGATCGAGAATGCGCATAAATAAATGGCATCCATTAGTCATTCCCCTTCTTTTACACCATTTTTTGGTTACTTATTTTTTTCTCTTTTTTGTTTTAAACATAAATTTTATAACACTCCCTTTGTGTTTTTAGTAAAATTCACAAAATCCCCCATATTTTATTTATTGCGTCAAACACCCCCTTCCTTGCCTAGAACACCCCCTATTTATATAAAACACCCGTTTGCCTGTATTTGATTCTAAATAAAGAACTAAATTACACAAATTTTATACAAATAAATATTAAATAAATTTTTTTAATATAATAAGACAAATTGTTATCTAATTTTTATAATCCTTATTTTATGTGCTGCGAAAGTAGAACTAATGTCAGAGGACTTGTGTAACGAAATTAGTTCGTAACAAAAAAAATTGATACGAAAGATGTCACCATGAAACTCCTTTTATTTCAAAAAATATCCCTAACAAACAACACAATACAATACGTAACACTGACCGTATGGATAGGAATGTGGCGGCAGCATTCGAGCGGATGCATATTAAAGCATTTGGATCAAAGCTCGTTGGTTAGGAGTAAAGGCATATCTTTTGGGAAAATGTTAGATCATGGGTTTGATTTTCAATTTTATTATGTAATTTTGTAGTATTAGTCTTGTGATGCATTGACTGAAAAAATAAATTTAAAATATACATGGAGCTATATTAAAATTTATATTTTAACAAAATATAGTTAACATAAATATTATTTTTTAGAAAATAACATTTTATATAATATAAAAAATATACATATAGATATGGTGTGAACCATTGTCGAGTATAGCAAAAGACATCGATCCATCACCTCCACTTGGATAAATGTCGTGGTTCGCAACAGGAACTTCTACTGTATGAACATCGATGGCTATATCGGCAAGTTTGATCCGGTAAAATGTAGGTGGAGAGCTCTCCCATACAAGCCCCTTGGATAAGGTCGATCTGTCCCGTCTTACGGGTGTAGGAAAAGCGTGTTCATGGCAGAGTATGACGGCGAATTCTTTCTAATGCACACTTATGGCGTGGTGCAACCCATAGTCTACAAGTCGGATGGGATCAGCTGCACATGGAAGAGGGTGAAGCACTTAGACGGCGCAACCTTTTTCACGAGTACCACGACATCCCTCATCCGGGATGATCTCCCCGATGGGATAAAGAACTGCATTTACTTCCCGGAGCGTGTGGACGATGGGAGGCATTGTCTCATCTATTCCATGAAACTCAAGAAGTTCTATAGGAAAACGCAAAAGTTGGAGCGGTCGAAGATGGAATTTCTAGGTGGCGCATGGATGGACATCGACGGTAGTGAGGTTCCAGTGACGGAAGAAAGGGACGGCATTGCCCGTATGAATCAGAGTTCATTGCTTAGAAGGGGGCAGAAGCATCTAGAAGCATTTGGAACGGAGTTCATTGCTTAGGAAGTAAAATTTTAATTTATGAGAATTTATTTTCAATTTTATTATGTAATTTTGTGCGATGATGTTTACTCATATTTGATTATTTACTATTATTTTATAAATCACTGAAAGGTAATGTATTGATATAAATTATATAGTAAAAAATTAAAATATTTTATACCACATCCTTTGTCTTTTGATTTCGAACACATTCAAATACAATTCTAGAAACAACAAAAAAAATGAAACATAATTTGAGAACGATAGAAACCAAAAAATAGTAGAAAGCAAGCACCAAAATTGCATTCGACAAACTCCTAAAAGCACCCGATACACAATTAAGACACATAGCAACACACACGAAATTAACACACGATCAAAGGTACAAATTGAAGTGAGCTATTTCTTCGAGAATTTTCCAAAAAGTGAAAATGCCATGAAATAAATAACTTAAAAATACATTGATAAATCATCACCTTTGAATTAATTCCTCCAACGTAAAAACCAACAAATATTACTACAAAATTCCACAACTTAAAACACTACATACCTCTCATGCTTAATTTTCTCAAAAAATACCATATCACATAATTATGTATTATCATGAAAATAAAATCAAATACTAATTTTTTTTTTTTTCTTAAAAAAAAAAAATCCATAACTCCAAGCCCTTTCAATCCAGATATTCTCATAAGGCTCATCTTTGCAAAGATTGTAGTCGTCCCTTCAGGGGAAGAATCTTTTCCGAGTAAGGAAATATACGATAGGCGCTTTTCATTAGTATATCACTTTCGAAAAATAAATGCTCCCTCCGTCCGCCTCTATACTTAACATTAAAAATATAATTTTTTTGTACAAACGTCATTTTCTATCTGTATTATAAGACACTTTTAATTTTTTCTTAATTTGTACTATGTCTTGATATAATAATTAATATTCAAATATCAACACGCAAAAAGTAAATCAGACCCTTAGAGTCGGACGGAGGTAGTTTTTTTTTTTCTTTTTTTCCCTCGTTATCCCCATCATATCTATTTGAATATGTCATATAAAATACCCTTAGTCTCGGTTGAAATTACTTCTTTCACTGGTAATACAGTATATAAGGTAATTAAATTTAATTTGTTACTAATATTGAATTAAGATATTATTTCATCATTTGAGTAATATTGTTTTAGTTTTAAAATAATAATTCATATATATTACACTCTCCATTCCACATACTTTGCAATATTTTTTATTTTGGTATATCTCACATATTCTGCAATATTTTCAAAATAGAAAATAATTAATATACATTTTATTCCATCACACAATTTAAATAAAAAATAAATATATATTTTTTCTCTCGTCACATCACCTAATTTTTACTTAATTCTATGTACATAAATTCCCGTGTCTAAATCCAAATGTTATTTCTTATACGTGGTGGAGCAAGTTTTGAAGAAAATGGAAAATACAACTACTGTATATCTTACAGTTGATTAACTGAGGAAAAAGAAGATATATACAAAGAATCTACCTCTAACAAACTCTGACAACCTAATGGGCTGGCCCAAGAAAAATAAACCTAAACCAACCAAATAAAATACATCAACAAAAGAAATAGGCCCATTATAACATAACCCAATTTATCACCATCATCTTCAATCTTCTTAATTCTCTGATTCTCTTCTCTTTCCATAACTTGACACCCTCCCCTCGAACCGAGCGTGTCCATGCACAACTTGGTACGAAGGTTTTTGAATAATGGTCCAGGTAGAGCTTTTGTAAATATATCAACAATATAGAGCTTGCTTCGTACATGCACCAATGTAATGAAACCTCTAAGAAAATGGCATCGAACCAAGTGACATGCTATTTCAATATGTTTGGTTCTCTCATGAAATATAGGATTTTTTGCAATGTGAAGAGTTGATTAGTTGTCACAATGAAGAGGAATTGACAATGAAACAGTCACCTTTAAGGCACCGAGGATGTTCGAGATCCAAAGGAGTTCACATGTTGTGGTACACATGCTTCTATACTCAGCTTCAGTTGAGGAGATACTTACAGTAGGCTGCTTTTTTGCTTTCCAAGAGATGGGATTGGATCCAATAAATATGCAGTACCCAGTTATAGACTTTCAAGAGTCCGAGCAAGTGCCCCAATATGCATCACAATAAGCTTCTAGCTGAAGTGAGGAATTTGCATCAAACACAAGACCATGATTCATTGTTCCTCTAAGATATCGAAGTAGGTGGAGAACAGCTTTCCAGTGTGATGATGTAGGTTTGTCCATGAATTGGCTCAACTGTTGTGTTGCAAATGCAACATCAGGTCTGGAAAAATTCAAATAAAGTAGTCTTCCTATAAGCCTTCTATACTGAGAAGGCTCTTTGAGTTCATCATCATCTTCCAATGATAGCTTCAATCCAGCTGGCAGAGGAGTGGACACTGATTTTGCATCTACCATTTTCATGTCCTCCAATATGTCAAATATGTATTGTCTCTGAGATAAGGCCAAACCATTCTTTCGATGTTTGAATTCTATGCCATGAAAGAAGTGTGCCTCTCCCAAGTCCTTAATTGTAAAGGCCTCATGTAAAAATATTTTTGCTTTCTGAATGAGATTAGGAGATGAGCCTGTCAACAATATGTCATCCACATATGTTATTAAATTCAGTAGGTCAGTCCCAACATGCTTAATGAATAAACAATGATCATGAGTGGACTGCTCAAATCCAAACTGGAGTACTTTCTTAGTAAGTGTTGTATACCATACACGAGGAGCCTATTTGAGCCAATAGAGAGATTTCCTCAACTTGCAGACCTGCCCTGGTTTGGTGTGTTAGCCGAGTGGAGGTTTAAGATACAATTCTTCGTCCAATGTACCATGAAGAAATGCATTGTTGATATCCACTTGTTGAACAATCCATCATTTTGAGACAGCTATGGCAAGTACAAGCCTTACAGTGACGCTTTTAGTCACTGGTGCAAAGCAATTATCATACTCAATTCCATGCACTTGCAAGTAACCTTTTGCCACCAATCTTGCTTTGTATCTATTTATAGAGCCATCCTTATTCATGTTAATTCTGAATACCCATTTGCTCCCTATTGCTTTCATACCTTCAGGAAGGTAGGTTAATTCCCATGTCTCATTCGCCTCTAATGCCTTTATTTCTTCATCCATAGCTTCAATCCATTCTTGTTTCTTAGCTGCCTCTAAGAAAGTGAGGGGCTCTTCTGTTGCATTTTCAAGTGTGTCATGAGCACACACATAATCTTTCATCCAGCATGGCTTTCTTGTGATTCTTGGTTGTCTCCCTTCCATCTCAAGGGTAGCAGGTACACTGTCTTCAGTCGTTGTTTTAGCAGATCCAGAAGTGACATCTTTGGATGAGAGTGAGGATTCATGACCAACAACATCTTTGGATGAGAGTGAGGGTTCAGGGGGAACAACAGACTCTGAGATGACCTCATACCTCACTTTTTCAATAGTTGGATCAGCAGTAGAATTTGCAGGACTTGAAAAGTTCATTCTTCTTACTTGATCATCTTCAAATAACCTCACTGGGCTAGAAAGCACATCAGTTTGTTGTGCATAAGAGTGCGATGATGATTGATGTGTGAAACCTAGAAATATATGCTCATAGAAGACAACATCCTTTATAATTAGTATTTTGTTTGGATCTAGGTCAAACACCTTATATCCCTTTGTGCCCCGTTCATATCCTACAAAGATGCCCTTAACAGCTCTTTTGTCAAGCTTTGTCTTTGAAGGATCATTGTTTGATGCATAACATAAGCATCCAAACACTCTTAAATTTTCCAAGTTAGCAGTGAATCCGTGGAGTACCTCATAAGGAGATTTCCAGTTAATGACAGGAGTAGGAAGCAAATTTATAATGTAAGTTGCTACAAGAAGAGCTTCTCCCCAAAATATAGCAGAAAGTCCCAAGTGAAATAGCAGAGACCTCATTACTGTCAAGATGTGATAATTTTTTCTCTCAACTCTTCCATTTTGTTGTGGCCTATAAGGACAAGATCTCTGATGTAGAATTCCATTTTCCTGTATCAAATTCTGGAAGTTATGGCTCAAAAACTCTGCTCTATTATCCGTCCTTATGATTTTGACCTTGGTTTTGTATTGAGTCTGAACAAGTTTAATGAAGACTGAAAGTATGATTGGAGCCTATGATTTCAGTTTCATCAAATAAGTCCAAGTGCTTATGCTATGGTCATCCACAATTGTTAAGAAGTATCTACTACCATTCAAAGATGCCTGACTATAAGGACCCCATATGTCAACATGAATCAACTCAAAACAAGAGTCGGCATAAGAAGTACTTTTATTGAATGAGAGTTTTTTTTGCTTTGCATAATGACAAGCATCACAAGGCGCATTAGGAGAAACAGGTTTGGATAATTGTTGTAACACTTTATTGGATGGATGACCTAACCTGAAGTGCCAGGAAACTTCTTCATCAGCAGCCATAACTTTCAGTGAGGGATTTAACCACAAGTAATAGAGATGCCCTTTTAGTCTCCCCTTTCCAATCTCACATCTACTTGTCTGGTCCTGAATAGAACAAGAATTAGCCACAAAGTTCACACATAGATCAGAGTCCAGGCACATCTTATGAATTGAGATCAAACAGTATTTGAAGTCAGGGATATAATAAACATCATAAAGAGTAATTGACTGATTTGGCTGTATACTCCCTGTGTGTGTTGCAAGCTGAGTTGTTCCATTAGGTAAGTGAATCTTAGCTGGCTTATTCAAGAGTTTTAAGTGTTTAAAAAGAGATAAGTTATTGCTCACATGACATGTAGCACCTGAGTCAAGAATCCATAAGCATTTATCATCAAAATCTGTATAAAGATTCACAAACTCCTTACCAACATGCTCCACCTCAAGCATGTTCAAATGATCAAGTGGAGTTTTGGCCTTCATAAAGGCCTTTTGAATTTCTCTATGGATTAACTCAGCTAGGGAATCAGTGGATAGCAATGGATTGGAGACAGAAGAACCACTGCCATCAGCAACTTGCATTGCAGCCTGTTGGTCTGTGACAGTGTAAGCTCCCTTCATTTCCCTCTTTCTCCTTTCTTGTATGGCCTTATACCAGTCAGGTGTTCTATTTAGCTTGAAACATGTATCCTTGTTGTGACCTGTCTTTTTGCAATGCTCACAAATTATGCTTCTTTTGTTAATCTTTCTCTTATCTGTAACTTCAATATAGTGGGATGTGTTTCATGAAGCATACCATGTATTTCTTGTTGCTTTTCTACACTTGATAGTATTCCATACACTTTGTTGAGAGATGAGAGGGGGTCCATCATCAGAATTTGACTCCTTACAGCATCATAAGAGTCATTTAACCCCATCAAGTAATCAATGATGTCTTGTTTGTTGATGTATTCATCATCTCATTTTTGGTCTCAGGCATGGGAGCCAAGCACCTTAGTTCATTCTTTAGTTTCTTCAATTTTGTGAAGTAGGTAGCCAAGCTCAGTCCACCTTGAGATAAGCCAGAGATTTCCCTTTGAAGACGGTAGATTAGGGGACCGTTGCACTGGCCGTATCTCTCTTTCAGTAGTTCCCACAGTTCATAATTGGTGCTCACATACCCAAAAACATCGGTCAATTGAGATGTAATAGAGTTGAGGATCCATTGAAGTATCATATTGTCAGTCTTTCTCCAAACAATGGCTGAAGTTGCATCATTTGGCTTAGAGATTTCACCCGTGATAAAACCTTCTTTTCCTTTTGCAATCAGGGCACGCATTATCCCCCTACTCCACAGTAGGTAGTTAGTATCATTGAGCTGGTTAGTAATCAAGCTTATACCAGGTTGATCAGATGGATGAAAACTCCAAATGTGCCATAGATGTTACCACTAGAGCCGCTACATTCGAGCTCTATACATCAGAGGCGGAAGAATCAGTTGACATGATTCAAGGTTGAGAACTCCCAATCAGATAAAGAGAAATAATAATCCTTTAATCACAGAGCAGTAATCCCAATGCCCCTGTGCTTTGATACTATGAAGAAAATGGAAAATACAACTACTGGAAAATGGAAGAAGACGATATATACAAAGAATCTACCTCTAACAAACTCTGACAACCTAATGGACTGGCCCAAGAAAAATAAACCTAAACCAACCAAATAAAATACAACAACGAAAGAAATAGGTCCATTATAACCTAACCCAATTTATTACCATCGTCTTCAATCTTCTTAATTCCCTACTTCTCTTCTCTTTCCATAACTTGACAAGTTTTGAAATAAATTTAGACTACGAGGGTGTTTGACAAATAGCTTTTTGAAGAGCTTTTAACTTATTGAACAGTTTTTAGAGCTGTTTGACCAGTCAAAAAGCTAATTTAGGTGTTTGGTAAATTAGCTTTTTGGAATAGCTTTTTGGACCCAAAAAGCTAATTTCTGAAAAGCTAACTTACTCAGCGTTTTGAAATAGCTTTTTCTGTAAAAATTTTTTTATTCCTTATATACCCTTAAAAATTTATTATACATTTTACACAAATAAATATATTTTGATTATTTATTAATTATATTAGAATATTTTATTATATTATAGTTTTACTTTTATAAATTTAAAATAATTAATTTTTATATAAAAATTATTTTAATTTTAAAATATATAAATTTATTAAAATCAACATAAAATAAAAAATATAAATATTAAAAATTTATTTTTTTATTAAAATTACATTATATAAATTTTATACTAAAAATAAATTAAATAAATTAAATTTATTGAAAATTATAATTATAATGAACTAATCGATAACTAACATAATAAATGTATACATGAAAAATTTATTATTTTATATTTTCCATCATTTTCAATAAAAAAAACTATTTATATATTTTAATAAAAATATATTATTTTTTAAATCTAATTGTAATAAAAATAAATAGTTTTATAACACTTTTACAATTTTCAATAACTAATAACAACAAATTTTAAACATTCCAAACTCAAAAGAACATAATTGAATATATTAGAAACAAGAATAAAATAGAAATGTCCTCAATTGTCATTTTACGTAGAAACAGCTAATATCAAACAGTTGTTTTACCAAACATTTTAATACAAACAGCTAATCGAATTAGATAGTCAAACCAGTTAATTGAATCAGCTAATAGCTATCAGCTAATTGAATCATCTAACAGCTAACAACTATCAACTAATTGTCAAACACGCCCTATGTGCACTACAAAAAAATAATATATTTATAACGGAATTCCGTCTCTAAAGTTCACGTAGCTAACGTAATTCCATTCCTAATTCCGTTTCTAATGTCATTAGTAACGGAAAAAGTTGATTTAGCGACAAAAAAATTTTGTTACAAAAATGATATTTTCTTGTAGTGGTTTTTAAATATTTCAAAAAATAATATTTACCAATAAAATATATATAATATAAATATTATTTTATAAAAAATAAAATTTTAAATGATACAAATAAATAAAAAAAATAACAATTTCAAATAATATTTATTTATTTATAATTAAGATTAACAATTTTTTCGAAATATAAAATTTTAAATATAAATAAAAATATTAATCTATTAATAATAAATAGAAATAAAAAAATTTTAAATACTCCTATAATGTTATATATTACTCTCTCCATCGTAATACATTAGTCCTATTTATCATTTTTGTCATTCTCAAAACAATAATCTCATTTCACCGTAAAACTATTTTACTTTTTCATTACTATTACAGAATTGCCACTATTTTTTACACTAATATACTCACAAGGACAAAAAAGTCATTTATCTTTACTTTTTATCAGTTATTAATATAATATCAATATTTTTTAAATCTCGTGCCAAAAGACTATAGTTTTGGGACATATGGAGTATATGATTTTATAAATTTTACTAGTGTCAATTGAATCGAAGGGACAATAAATCTAAGTTTAGGGGTTGAAATATAATGTACGAAAGTTGTAGAGGATTTATTTGTAATTTAGGGTTCGATGTCTCTTTATTAGCAAATTGTGATTTGAAGAGACTGCGATTCCCCGAGTTCGTTTTTCTCCGTTTCTCTTTGATTAGTAGGGTTTTCCAGGTAAGTTATTCTCGATCGCTCTTTGTTTCGGTATTTCGGAAGCGTAGTGATGGTTTAATTAATAGAATTTGATGTATTTTGCCGTCGAGAAGCCTACGAAGAGTAAAAGTCATTGTTCGAGAACAAAGGCGAATTAAAGTTAGATATATTTGTGTACGTTCAGATTTTAATGCTACGAGTTACCCAGTTTTTTGTTTTTTTCAACTTTATTGCAGTGCTGAATTCTCCTCTGGATTAATGTTTAAGAATACATTTCAATCTGGGTTTCTTTCAATTTTATATAGCCTTGGGTAAGCAATTTTATCATGTTAATATGCTTGGGCGTGCCACTAATTTGTATGTTTAGTTAATGCGAGCTTGAGTTTAAAATATGATTTTTCATTCTTCAGGAGCAAGCCATTACAGATATGGGATAAAAAGGGTATGTACTTTGCTATTTCTCTAATTTTATTTTGTTAATTCATATTCTTCGTGTAGGTTTAGTTTTCATTGTATGTATCCATGGGCGGATTTAGGCATGGATTTAATTTCGGATTATCGCTTTGAATTGCTAGTCTATCAGCATGTTTGCTGCACAGGCAAACTAATTGCTTTGCCTTTCGGCCATATCATTTTCTATGAACATTTTTTTTCTGAAGCTAAAATTTAAGAGGACCAGGTTTGGGTGATAAATACTCTGCTTTTAGGTTATCTGTGGAATGAAAATTTTTTGCCTACTTTAAAACTTTCCTGAAAATTGGTTGAGAGAAAACTGAGCTAGCTACTCATAAAATAATTGCCGGAAGTTTGTCAGAGTCGGAAAATTTTTATTTTGAGCATAATTTATTTTGGTCTTTTAGTGTAATAAATTAAAAAGTTGAGTTTAAATTATAAGTAAAAAATTAAAATTGGGCCAAGTAGGGTAAGATAATTAATAAAGGCCTAAGTATTTTATGTTTAATAAAAAAAATAAGTGGGATTAATCTTAGATAAATTGATATGTTCTAATCCCTGACCCCTCTATTGATATCTTTTTCAATATTATTGCCAAATGGGTTTACCCTAAAAGTGTTAAGTTTTGACAATTTCTTCTAGAAAGTTAATTATAATGCTTATGTGAAGATTATTAGTGGATTTTAAATTGAAAATCGTAAAATTTATGGGATAGGGTTGAAACCCTAATTTTGCCCTAACCTAGTTATAATTTTTGGAAAAAGATTTACGATTATATTTAAATATTATGATTTTTGGAGTTAGACTATGCCTATTGCGATTGACATATTTTTCGAATGTTTATTTCGCGAAATAAAGTGAGATTATAACGAACTTGTTGGGTCTAATATCCTATTTTTGCATGGTTAAATGTTGACAATTGGAATATTATGAGTTCAAAACACTCTTTTTGAAATTTGCCTAAGAGCATGTTGAGTATTTGGTCAAATTGGTAATTGAAACTACCCGTCGAGTCCGATCAACTCGTCGATTGTTTGGATGATAAGGCATAGCCTTCCACCTCTGTGCCTTGCAAACATGTGAGAGTATATCGGTATTTTAGGATAACTAGCTAACCTTGAACTAGATTTCGAATGGGCTAAGTCGAGTGATCGAGATGGCGGGTTCCCCTTTTGGGTGATTCCGAGGTGCCCGTCATTCGATGAAAGTCTTTAGACCGTCATCCGTGATGGAGGGATGGATTGCGTACAATCCCCTCTTGATATGTTATATTGGAGACTAGAGGGTTGTGGGCCGTATGACACCCCTTGCAAACTAATAATAAATTGATTTACGTGTACTTTGGATTTCGAACCCTTATTTACACATTGTGGAGTTTTCCTTGAGGGTTCGGACCCTATGGTTGTTATGTGAAACTATGTGACGTATCAAACGAAGTAATAAGATTGGAAAACCGGGTCGAGCCGGCCCTGATTAAGGCCTAGTGGAGTTTTTTTTTTTTTTCGTGATGTGCTCATCACTATTATTTGAGAATGAAAAGGAGACATAACGAAGGCGCTAAAAGACTCGTATGTGTGAGTTTCCCTTATGTGATACGTGTCCTCTTATTCGACTATCTTCTTCAAATGATTTTGTGGCATTATACCGTATTAATTTATCTTCGATTAATTGCGCTTACTCAACCGTGTGTTGACACTTTTCTTACGATCTTGTAGGTGATCATACTTCCGTTATGCCTAAATGATGCATTCACGTCATATGATTCATCGGGGGAATTAGAACTACTTTACCTTCTAAAATGTTTTGAAATTCAACGATTATGTTTAAAGACTAATGCCTTTTGAACTATTTCTAATTTATGTTTTCTATTCGAACTTTATTTATTTAAATGATAAACCGGTACACTTTAATTCTAAATATCTAAATAATTGTTTTGTAATGGTTATATTAGCCTTAGCGCCACAACGTAGGACTCGTTGGTTGATGAACGAGCCTTCCAGTGTGGCGTGGCGGTAACGCTCTGGTTTGAGCCAACCGGGGTGTTGCAGTCGCTCATTTAATTCACTCGTTGCAGAAAGCCTGAATGATCTTGCAGACGACTTTGGTGGCTTCAAAGATGATCGCGTAAAGTGGTTCATCCATGGAGGTATTTTAAGCTTATTAGTATCGATATAATGCATAGATTCTATTATAAGTCGAACACATCTCTTCGATTAGTAGTCGACGATATCGATATCGACAGGATACACAGCTGAATTTATGCCCTATTTTGAGTAGCTTTTATGACTCCTTGGCTTCTTGATGTGACCATCATGACGGAATCGGACCCAATCATAATTCCTCCTGGACCAATCACTAGGAGCCGAGCCCGTAAATTTCAATTGGCAATAACAAAGTGTGCCAAACTTCAAATGGATGCCACTGCTGAACTCTACAACGACGATCAAAATAAACCACAACAAGCCTTCGACAAGCTGAAATATTTGTTAACTCATGCCCCAATTCTTAAACTCCCGAACTTTGAACTAACATTTAAACTTGAATGTGATGCTTCAACAAGTTGAGGTAACCTTCCGAATTCGTGGTTATATGGACCAGGTTGTATGCGATGTTGTGCCAATGCAGGCTTGCCACATACTACTTGGACGGCCTTGGCAATTTGATCGCAATGTCACCTACTTTGGGAAGGAAAATACTTTTACGCTCACACATGAGGGCAAAAAGATCACTTTGACTCCCCTTACCCCCCAAGAAGCCCACACGGATCAGGAAGTGATACAAAAAAACCATGTTCAAGAAATGATGGCTATGGAGAATGTCTCAAAATCAGCGGGAACTCAAAGCTCCATACAAGAGGCAGACATAAATTCCATGGCAAGTTCGTCTACGACCGCTCCATCAGTATAGACATCCTATTCCTAGATTAGATGATATGCTTGATGAACTTCAGGGTGCTGCTCTTTTTACAAAAATTGATCTTAAAGTGGTTACCATCAGATAAGAATGAGAGAAGGAGATGAGTGGAAAACTGCTTTCAAAACTAAGCTAGGTCTATATGAGTGTACTTTCTTGTTTTTAAATTTCCATGGTTCCTCTATAAAAGGACCTATGATTATCATTGTAAGATTATTCATTCCACAAAGAGATTTTATAAACTGGTTTTTTTTCAAGAGCGATTCTTGTGCATTTTTGAAGTGTAATCTTGAGTGATTCGGTTACAGCTTCATATCCTCAAATCGAGTTGTTTCGAATTATTTGAAACAAGTCGTGGCCTCTCGAATAGTACTGGAACTATTCTTGCCTTAGCTTGTATTGTCAGCTTGTTTAGAGGATTGTGATACGTGAGCTTGATCTCTCGTGTTGCCTTCTCGACTACCTCTCAATTCAAGATAGTCCAGTTTATCTCCATTAATATAGATATATATATAGTCATCCATCCCTTACTCTATCCAAATCTACAATATTCTTGTTACTTATTCTTGTGGAATTCGATCCGAACTGTCATCCTTGGCAAGTTGGCATTACTTCTTGTGTTATATGTGGTGGAGTGTGTCCTTTCTTGGGATTGATTTCAGCTGAAAATAGTGATGGGATGCACTATTTTACTCCCTCCTCTCAAATTTGTGCTCGAAATTTTTAGGCATTGGTTTCTATGTATGGGAGGTTTTGATTGAAATATTTTTATAGTAATAAAAATATAATAAATGGTATAATTATTTACTAAATAATGAAATAAGAATATTTTTCAAAGATACTAAAAAAACAAAAAGAAAGAAAGAAATGAGACAGGTTTAGGAAATATGGCCAGGCTTTGATTTTTTGGAATTAAAATATGAGACTGAATATTGTCAAAAATCTTCTACTTATGTTTCAGACTTATCTCTGTATTATTCAACAATTTTTTATTTTTTAACATCAAGTTCAATATTTGTCTTAATTTGATAATCTTATATGAAAAAACCAATTATATTGACACATAAAAAATAATTTATTTTAATTACTCCTCTTATTTTACATATATCGGAAAATTATTGGGATGTATTCCTTTAATTTTTTATTTTGTTTTTATTTAGATAGTAGTTTAGATTTAAAGTGTATTAATTTTTTATTTCAAATAAAAAATACATGAAAATTCAAGATTCGCTACTCTCAAATACATATATATTTTCAAAGTTAACGCTCATCATTGATCAATTCTAATAAGAACGATAGATACTCTCTCCATTACCAGAAAAATGTAAGAATGCAGTCGAACTATTTATACAAATTTAATTTTGTTGCAGTTTCCTGTGACAATAAGAAGTATTATTTATCAATTGCTGCCGAAAATTGTTGCAGTTTTTTGGGACAACAAGGATGAATACTTAATTATCAATTTCTGCAAAGACTGCAACAATTTGTTGCAGTTTTCCAAATTGGTTCTCTGCAAATTATACAGATACTATGAGGATGGTTCGTGCAGTCCATATCGCCCGGGCGCCAAATAACGACATCGGGAGCATATGAAGCAGAATTAAGGGGGAGAGTGTTGGGTGTAATTCTGATTATGCATTTGATTGATTATATAATTAGTTATATATTATAATTTGTTATTATTTATTCTATTAATTTCCTAATTAGTTATGTCTATTTATAATTCAAATTTAAAATTGTTTCTGTTAGTGTTGAAAGTCGTGTCTATTATAATTATAAGATTGTATTCATTGTTCTTGTAGGATGTATTGTATGCACATGGTTGTATGATTATCAAACAAGTGTATCAATCTGTTTCTTTTAATCAAAGAAATCGTTCAGATTTGTTTTTCATATTCCCGATCTTTGTGAATTTAATTTCTAACATCGAGCGCATCCAAGGGGCTCGTATGGGAGAGCTCTCCAACTGCATTTTACCGGATCAAACTCGCCAGTATAGCCATCGATGTTTATACAGTAGAAGCTCCCGTTGCGAACCACAACATTTACCCAAGTGGATGTGATGGATCGATGTATTTTGCTATACTCGACAATGGTCCACACCATATCGCCCGGACCCCAAATAAGGACATCGGGAGAATTATCCGGGAAGGTAATGAGCAGCAAGAATACAGTGCAGTTTGGCGACGTTGGCGGGGCTGAGAACGCGGCCATATCGACCAGATCATCAGATAGTATCTTTGGGAGCTCAACAACCTCAGTCGATTGAGGATTGTAGAAATTCATCGCGTGGGTATCGTCATCGTGGAACAACATCCAACCGTCCTTGGCGTAACGGACTACGCCGTGAGGTCGATTTGGAAAGATGATCCTATTTGAGAGGCAGCGGGAAAGGTCGCAGATATGAACCAAGTCATTGTTCTCTGGAATGCGCACATTCATCGGAGGCCGTTTTGTCTTTTTGAGAGACTTTGCTATGTCTCGTGATTTTCAACATACGCCGCTAGCTCGAGCTCTGTCCCCAGAGCATAACTAGGATATGATTTTTTCTAAAAGCTCTGCACGAAGGTCTAATTTCAGCTTTTTTCGTTTGTGAGAATCAAACCAGAGTGAGAATTTACAGATCTTGCACACCAAATGATGAGTCAAAATCAATTTCATAGAAATCAAGAACATTAATAATTTTGAAATTAATTGAATTGGAACAATTCAAACACAACTGATGCTCTGATCGACCTTAACAAAGAATAATTAAACAAAAAAAAACCAATCGATCTATTAAGCCAAAGCAGATCCAAACCCTACTCAGCTTCCAAATGTGCAAAGGCAACAACAGCACACAGAATCCAGCAAATTAAATTCAAACAATTAACAATCAATTACAGGTAAAGTGCAGTTACTGATCTGAATCAAGTACTAATTAATTTACGAAATGAAGAAATGATAAGCTTTCATCGACCGATTGCTTCTCCTTCCAGACATGATTGCGAGATGAGATGAGATGAGCTGAACAGCGGAAAATAAACACGAAACGTTTTCAGCGATGAAGACAGATTAGAGTGATGTTAGCGCTTCCTTCCACTTATATAGCGAGTTCTGGAAATGACCAGTGTATTACACCGGGTTCACTCCACACTTTTTTTTTTTAAAATAATTATAATTTAGAAGAATAACATTGAAAAGTTATGGTTTTTTAATAAATAATACAGGTAATTTGATTTAGTTGCCATTTATTTATTTCATATGATGTTGCCAAAACTTTTATTTCAAAAGGGAAATCATGCATGTTGAGCTGATGAAAATTCTGAGATTGTAAGGTTTCTTCATTTTATTGTTTTGATTTTTCAAATTTTCTGGCGATTTTAATTGGAGTTTCTTCGTGCAGCTACTTGTGCTCTTTTTGTTGTGATTCATTGTTGTTTATGCTTTAGGCGTAGAGGTTGATTATCCTTCGATTTCTTTTTGTTGTTTTCTTGGTTAGGGTTTTGGGTTTCATTTCTGGTGCATCTGCAGGTTGTTTTCGTTTGTTGATTGTAATTCTTGTTGGTTGGGTGTGGATGTCAATTTGAGTTCACCATAGAACTCAATTTTTGTGCTGCTTCAGCGAACCTTGATTTTCCACAATTCTATTCAGCAAAATCATAATCTTCTTCTATGCAATTATGTTTGAAATGTATGGCATTAATGGATGAGCTGCATTCATCAATTGGAAGGTTGATTTCGATGTAGATTAAAAATGGTTTTGATATATGCTAATTTATTCCTATTATATTTCAGAATACAGTTTTCTTTTTTGAAATAACGATGTTTATATGTCTTAGGGTTTTTTTTTTTTTTAATCAACTTGAAACACTCGCTTTTGCGCAAAAAAAGGGTTTCCAATCTTTGATCCACCCAATCAACTAGTCTTGTAGTTCATAAATATTCATGTTAATTTTACAACGGTATAACTGTTCTTATTTTTTCTTGTTTATGATGTTATAATGGTTGAGATGACATATGTGATCGAAATTCTTTTAGATACGTGTCCTCTTTACAAGAAGCAGCCGGAGGGATTCATCGAGTCGGGAAACGAAAATAAGGTATATAAACTCATTAAGTCTTTATATGGTTTAAAATATGCTCCAAAACAATGGCATCAAAAGTTTGATGAAATTGTGTTGTCCAATGGTTTTGTTTTAAATCAATCGGACAAGTGTGTTTACAATAGGTTTAATAATGCCGGCGAAGGTGTTATAATATGTTTGTATGTGGATGACTTGTTGATCTTTGGGACAGATCAAAGTCATGTTGATGAAACAAAAGATTTTTTGTCTTCCAAGTTTGCAATGAAGGATATGGGGAGGCATATGTGATTCTTGGGATTAAAATCAAGAGAGAATATGTCGGGATTGTAATTACGCAATCGCATTATGTTGAAAAAATTCTTAAAAGGTTTCACACCGAGAATTGTAATCCAGTTAATACCCCATTTGATCAAAGTGCAAAACTTATGCCAAATACTGAAGAATCGATGTGCCAACTCGAGTACTCAAGAGCCATAGGTTCTTTGATGTACGCAATGATAAGCACGAGACCAGATGTTGCTTATGTCATTGGAAGGCTAAGTCGATTTACAAGTAAGCCAAGTACACACCATTGGTAAGCACTTAGAAGAGTGTTTAAATATTTGAAATCCACAATAAATTATTGTTTGTCGTATAGTGGGTTTCCTCCGATCATTGAGGGATACTCGGATGCTAGTTGGATAAATCATATAGAGGATCACTCATCTACGAATGGGTGGGTATTTTTGCTTGGAGGTGCTGCTATTTGTTGGGCATCAAAGAAGCAAACTTATATAACTAGTTCGACAATGGAATCTGAATTTATTGCTTTGGCCGCGGCCGGAAAGGAAGATGAATGGTTTCATAACTTGGTTCATGAGATTCCATTGTGGCCAAAACCGGTCTCACCCAATTCTATATGCTGCGATAGTTCAGCAACAATGGCAAAAGCTTATAGTGTAATCTATAACGGAAAGTCTCGACATATAGGCGTGAGACATAGCATGATTCGTGAACTTCTTAATAATGGTGTGATTTCGGTAGAATATGTTCGTTCACAACAAAATTTAGCTGATCACTTGACGAAAGGATTAGCTAGAGAACTTGTGCACAAGTCATCTGTCGGGATGGGATTAAAGTCCATTAAATTCATCTAAGGACGAGACACCCAATTCCCTTCTAATACGATGTTAGAAGTTGAATTCAATGTGGAAAGCTTATCTTTAGTTGATTGGAACGTTTCTTAAATAATCATCCCAAGGTAAACGTTCAATCCTGTAAGAAGGTTAAGTTGAGAATTATTCTCTCAATGATTTCTTTAAAAAATTGCATTGCAGGAGCAAGATTTAAAGAAATCGCCTATACAAGTACGTAGTTTTGCCGTTTCAAGACATTTAAGAACTTTGATGTCGATGTGCTTGTGAAGGATAGGGACACAGGGCTGGAAAGTGTCAAGATTAATGTTAGGATTTGTAAACACTTGTGTACATTACAAGCATGTATTCTTATGAGTTGATAGGTCCAATCCCTTGTGATACCTTGATTCTCGAATAAATGTGTTGTTAGGTACTAATATGAAAATTCAATCGTTCGGATATTTTCATTTATGCGTTTGTTTGATGAGTTTGATTAATTTTATGAATAATTCAAGGGTTACACCAAAATGGGGGATGAATGTTGGTTATTTTGGTATAGTCGGAAATTATTCTTAGGCCAAGGGATGTCAAGGTTAAGACGAGTCTGGGACGGGTCGCGTGGAGTACGTGCTCGGACAAGCTTTCCTGATGTCAAAAACTGGGAAAATAGATCGCAGAATAAGCTGTTGGATTTATTCAAATTAAAATGAAAATTATTATTTTAATTGAGTTTATCAAATTCAATTTCTTAAGATTTGAATTTGAATAACCTAGAGAATTGGTTATTAATTTTAATTCAAAACTCTTGAAAACTCCCGGATTATGTACCTAGGCAACGCTTGGCCTTTACGGTTTCTTTCTTCTCGTGTATAAGAAAGTGATCATTCTTTTTTTCCAAATATTAATACTTATTGTTAACGCCTATAACAATTGAGTGAAAACTTCTTATTATCCTCGTACTTATTTCCTGATACCTAATGCGTAAAGGGTCAAATAAAATATATGGACAGTGTTTCGCGATTGGAAGTTCTATCAAGTCATTGTCTTACCCTGCTATTCATATAGTTGACATAACATACATAACTTACAGCATTTCTGCGAGAAGGCCCAATATCTATATATATATAAGGAAGAGAAGTAATCGGGTCGCCCTTTTGAAAGGATTTCTTACTGTCGGTCTTTTCTGTTCTCTCGCCACTGCTCAGCCTTAATCATGACTGCAACAAACGAGAATCTGTCTAAGTCCGAAGCGTATGGTTTCTTCCTTCTGTAAACTCATTCAGTAACTGCAGTTTCTTTATTCTTTTGTGTGGTTGATTATATTGATCCTTCAACGAATTAGTTAGGGTTTGAATTACTGCCTCATGGTGTGAACCAAATAGGGTTTGGGGATCTGTCGAAATCCTAAGCTTTGTATTCCTTTTTATAATTGTTTTGGGATCTGCCTGATGGTCTGTCTCAGTTTTATTTGTGTTCAAATTTGTTTGATTCGGCGAGGTGCTGATGGATTTCCACATTTTAAACCCACATAAGGGTTTAGGACTGATTGATCAGTTTGTTTAATCATTTTGTATTACGATTTGAGCATCAATTGTCCTTAATTGAAATCTTTAATTAATTTCCCAATTGAAGTCTTCCAATGGACTTGTCAAAATCATTATCATATTGGACTTTTCAATGAGTGAAAGATTAAAAAGAAATAATAGGATAGTTAATTGGAGTTAAACATCTATTTTTCTTCCTTAGCTTTTATATGGAATGAAAACTTGTTATCCTCTAGGTCTCGGATTCAGTATCTTTGTTCTTAAAGGGGATTGGTTACGATCAAGACAATTAGTACTCTTCTAGTATATTTATAATTGGTTGGTAAAGTTGATATTTGTGAGCGAACAATTTGCTTTAATATGTGTTACCTTTTACGCGCGTGTCGGTCAATTTTTGCTGTTGTCTTATACGGCATTTTCCATTTTGTTGTCCTGGTAGATGAGTTGAGTAGTATGATCAATAAATAAGACTTTTAATTCAAGATCACTGTAACAATGTGATTGTCTGCTATTATATTTACCATTTTAATAAAGAATGTATTATCGGAAGATGCCTTTCGGGTTGAAGCTCCTAGTTTTCCAAAGCATTATCATTTAATTTTGATCCAAACAGTTGTAAAATGGTTGCCAACCTCTAAAAATAGCATGAATTGATTACGATAAGAAATGAAACATCTTTATCCCGTGGTTGTCAAAGTGTTTGTACTCATTGTTTTCATGCTCAATGGAATCAATTTTGACTTGTCACATATTGCGCTTAGCTAATTTATGCTAGTTTCTCTGTACATTCTCACTCTTGGATCATTTGTTTAATTTCAGATCTTGCAGCAATGCCAGCAAGCGGATTAGGATGCCGCGAAAACAAGAGTTGGACCTTCCTTCCGATGTTTTAGAACAGATCCTGTCCTTGTTAAGCTCTAAGGGTAGAGCACGAGCAAGTACTGTATCTAGAAAGTGGCGGGACGTTGCATATTATGTCAAAAGGATCCACCGCCCTCCCAAGTTTCTTTATTTCAATAATATCTATAAGAACTTTCTTGTCTGCGACCTTGCTTCTTGTCGCTCACACATTACCCCACATCCAAATCTACCTGGTGGTGATGTTAGTTACCCCAAGGATGGTTGGATGCTTTTCCACGATTCGGATATCGGGGCCATGAATTTCTATAACCCTCATTCTGCTGACTGGATTGAGCTCCCAAAGATAGATTTGAATTTCTGTAGAGCTGCATTCACTGCTCCTCCAACCTCGCCAAACTGTGTGGTATTCCTACTTCACAGTTCCAGAACCGAGGCTTGTGTCAATGCTATTACTTGGCGCCCGGGAGATATGGCGTGGACATATTTCAAATACGAATATGAACACCCATCCATCAGTTCCACCTGGAAAATTGTTGGTGACAACCGAGATGAAAATCCATCCTGCAGCTACACATGGAAGAGTATTGTGGTTCGCGATGGAATTTTCTACAGTTTCAACATATTTGGTGATATCGGAATTTTTGATCCGGTGAGACGGACTTGGAGAGCTCGCTCCTGCAAGCGCCTCAAATCCATTCGGCATATGAACAAGGTTTGTTGGGATTATTACATGTTCATGGCAGAGTACAAAGGCAACTTCTTTCTAGCGCAAACTAGTGGCTACCGGTTTCTCAACATCTACAAGTTGGATGAAGTTAGCTCACGATGGTACAAGGTTAAATTTAGGCGGTGCAACATTCTTCAAAAGCACCGTCACATCACTCATCCGGGATGATCTCCCGCATGTCATGAAGAATTGTGTGTATTTCCCAGAAAAATTGTGGATAATGAAAGGCACTGCAAAGTATATCTATGAAATTGAATATGTGCTATAAGAAATTGCAGCGCCATCCGTCTTATGTGGTTAGAAGAACTTGCCCAGACATCTGGATGGACATCAGTGAAGATCCAGAGATGAAAGAGAGGGAAGAGATTGTCCAAAATGAATCGGAAATTGTGGTTGTCGTTTGCGCGGATGCACCATGAAGCGTTTGGAACAAAGCTTGACCTTAGGAACTAATGGTACTTGTTAGATACATGATCATTTCCTAAGCTATAATTGTTGTGTTGTGAAGCCTCAAGCTGAAGTTTAGAGGAATTTTGTACATCTAGCCCATCGGACACCGTTTGACCTATAAATAATTATTATTTTATGTGTGTGTAAATACCTAGCCTAGCAGCCTCCAAACTTAAACCACTAATTCTGATTGTGTCACCAAATTATTTTCTTTCTAGTTCGTTTTTTTATCATGAGGTTTTGGTTGTATGTTTCATATTGGAAAACAAAATTGAAGGTCGCAGAAAAACAAAAAACAAAAAATTAAAGGTGGCGTGGACAGATAATAAATTAAATCTGGGCTTGGCGTGGACAGCCCCTGCAACAATACCTACAGCCTTTGTGATGGGGTTGGAAAATTAGAGATGCCATGTGAAGAGGAAAATAAAGCGGATCGATTGGCGGGATCAGAAGAGGAATAAACTTTGAATCCAAAAAAATCGTCAATCTGAATGCAGCAGTAGTTACCTTCACCCTTTGTTGATATGCTTCTTTCTTGCCTTAGAATAGGAAATTCCATTAGGAGATAATTGCTACTTTGATTTTATATTCGGGATTTAAGTTTTGTGATAGGACTGAATCGGTGTATATTTCATTCTACAATCAAAGTCTAGTGTTGGGAATTGGTCTTGAAGTATGAATTATTATTCACATCGAGAAATAGGAAATTCCATTAGGAGATAATTGCTACTTTGATTTTATATTCGGGATTTAAGTTTTGTGATAGGACTGAATCGGTGTATATTTCATTCTACAATCAAAGTCTAGTGTTGGGAATTGGATCTTGAAGTATGAATTATTATTCACATCGAGAAATAGGAAATTCCATTAGGAGATAATTGCTACTTTGATTTTATATTCGGGATTTAAGTTTTGTGATAGGACTGAATCGGTGTATATTTCATTCTACTATCAAAGTCTAGTGTTGGGAATTGGATCTTGAAGTATGAATTATTATTCACATCGAGAAATAGGAAATTCCATTAGGAGATAATTGCTACTTTGATTTTATATTCGGGATTTAAGTTTTGTGATAGGACTGAATCGGTCTATATTTCATTCTACAATCAAAGTCTAGTGTTTGAAATTGGATCTTGAAGTATGAATTATTATTCACATCGAGAAAGTTGCGACATTAATATTACATTACTTTTAATTTCTTAGGAGCTTAATATTTATTATGTTCTTGCATTAAAATTTAAATTTTTATATATGGCCTAATTGATGTGTTGATTGTTGTGAAGCACAACACATTTAAGGATGTCAGTACGAGATAGGGGGGAATTATTCGATCTTATATGCAATTTCAGTAATGAGAATCTGTAGGAATATTATTTTCATTCATTATTCTTAATAGATGTTATCATAATTTTGGAGTAGAGTGTGTTCTTTTTATTTTTTTTCTCACACACGTTTTCCAAAAGAGTTAATACACTGTACACATTCATATTTTTTATTAATTACAAAATTTTATATTCCTCGCATAAATTTTTTTTTTTCCAACCATTTCACAGAACAAACACACAGTTGGATTTTTTAAGAACAATATAGAGATTAAATTAGCATTTGATTTGATTTTTGTGAGAATACATAATTATTTGATATGATATTTGTTTAGAAATTTAATCAGATGAGACGTATGTAGTATTATGAATTGGGGAATTTTGCAGTCATATTTGTTAATTTTTTACATTGGAGGAATTAATTGATGGGGTGATGATTTATTTATGTATTTTTAAGTTGTTTATTTCATGACACTTTACTTTATTTTTTTGGAAAATTTTGCAAGAAATAGCTCAATTCAGTTTCTGCCTTTGATGGTGTTTTGGGTGTGCGTTTGTTTACGTCTTGATTGTGTTTTTCCGGTGCTTTGGGGTGTTTGTCGAGTGCAATTTTGGTGCTTGCTTTCTATTGTTTTTCGGTTCCCATTGTTCTTAAATTACATTTTGGTTTTTGTTTTTACTATAATTGTATTTCATTGTGCTTGAAATCAAGATAGAGGACGTCGCAGGCTATTAGGTTTGGACGAGAATTTACCCACTGCGCACTTTCGGCAACGACTGCAAATTTTTGTATTATTCAAAAAAAAAAAAGAGAGATAGGATGTTGTATGATATTTTTCATTTTTTTTCTACATAGTTTATATTAGCACATTAACTAAATAATCAAAGCATAAGTAAATATAATCGCACAAAATTACATAATAAAATTGAAAATAAAATCCCATAAACTAAAAAATTTTACTTCCTAAACGAGGATCTCCGTTCCAAATGCTTGTAGATGCATCCGCCCGAATGCTGCGGGATATAAATGCAATTTTTCATCGCGTCGGGGAGATCATCCCGGATGAGGGATGTCGTGGTGCTCGCAAAAAAGGTTGCGCCATCTAAGTGCTTCACCCTCTTCCATGTGCAGGTGATCCCATCCGACTTGTAGACTATGGGTTGCGCCACGCCATAAGTGCGCACTAGAAAGAATTTGCCGTCATAGTCTGCCATGAACACGCTTTTCCTCCACCCGTAAAGCGGCACAGATCGAGCGCATCCAAGGGGCTCGTATGGGAGAGCTTTCCAACTACATTTTACTAGATCAAACTCGCCGGTATAGCCGTCGATGTTCATACAGTAGAAGTACCCGTTGCGCACCACGGCATTTACCCAAGTGGAGGTGATGGATCGATGTCTTTTGCAATACTCGACAATGATCCACACCATATCGCCCGGGCGCCAAATAAGGACATCCGGAGACTCATCCCGGAAGGTAAGGAGCAGCAAGAATACGGTGCAGTTTGGCGACGTTGGCGGGGCTGAGAACGCGGCCATATCGACCAGATCATCAGATAGTATCTTTGGGAGCTCAACAACCTCAGTTGATTGAGGATTGTAGAAATTCATCGCGTGGGTATCGTCATCGTGGAACAACATCCAACCGTCCTTGGCGTAACGGACTACGCCATGAGGTCGAATTGGAAAGATGATCCTCTTTGAGAGGCAGCGGGTAAGGTCGCAGATATGAACCAAGTCATTGTTCTCTCGAACGCGCACATTCATCGGAAGCGGGTTCGTCTTTTTGAGAGACGTTTCTATGTCTCGCCATTTTCGACATACGCCACTAGCTCGAGCTCTGTCGCCAGAGCATAACGAGGACATGATTATTCTAAAAGCTCTGCAGGAAGGTCTAATTCCAGGTTTTCTCGTTTGTGAGAATCAAACCAGAGTGAGAATTTACAGATCTTGCACAACAAATTATGAGTCAAAATCAATTCCATAGAAATCAACGACATTAATGATTTTGAAATTAATTGAATTGGAACAATTCAAACACAACTGATGCTGTGATCAACCTTAACAAAGAATAATTAAACAAAAACAAAAACCAATCGATCTATTAAGCCGAAGCAGATCCTGGTAAATATAATTTGCAATCCCAAAATAAAAAGAATAAGGATTCCAACGCACCAATTCTCAAGGTAGTGAAGATTCAAGATCAGACTTTTACCATTCTCAATGTATTAATAAATTTTACCTGCTACAAATAATTTTCCTATAAATATCCATGTAGTATGTGCATTTGAAAAATAAGAAAGCATCAACGTTTCTTTCAAATAAAATTTCTCTCTACTGTAATTCTCTTCCACAACTCCTTATTTCCAACAAATTTGGTATCAGAGCATTAGGTTTTATTATTAAAAAAAAAAAGATGACTTCATCGTCAAATTCAGTTTTCAATTATACCGGTGCCCAAATTCCCATTTTCAATGGAGAACATTTCGATTACTGGAGTTCGCAGATGGAGACCATTTTCATCTCACAAGATTTGTGGGATGTTGTAGAAGATGGTTATGAAGAACCACCAGATGCAACAACCGAAGATTGGACAGAAGAAATGAAAGAGAAATTATAAGGAAAATGTGAAGAGAAATGCGACAGCGTTTATCCAGCGAGCTGTTGGTAAACCTATCTACCCCAGAATTTTTGGCATTAAGAAAGCAAAAGCAGCTTGGGAGATTCTGAAAACAGAGTTTCAAGGATCAGAAAATGTGATTACCAGAAAGCTGCAATCTTTGTGGAGACAATTTGAAACATTGTCTATGAAGGAAAATGAAATGGTACGCGATTTCTTCTCAAGAGTCGCTGAAATAATCAATCAAATTAAAAGTTGCGGAGAGGAAGTTGCAGAAAAATAAGTAGTGTAGAAGATTCTGAGAAGTTTGCCGCAGAAATTTGAGCACATCATTGTTGTCATCATTGAGACGAAAAATCTCAGGACACTCACTCAATTCGAACTTATGGGAACCTTGGAAGCCTATGAGCAAAGAATGAGCAACTACAACAACCAACCATTAGAACAGGCTTTTCAAGTAAAGACACACATTTTCAAGAATTCATTGCAACAAGGAAGAGGGGGATATTCCTTCGGTCAAGCACCCGGGAGAGGGCGAGGCCGAAAATTTCAGAACAGGGGTAGAGGGAAAGGTGAATTTGAAAAATCAGATGTAGAGTGTTACGTATGCAATAGAAAAGGCCACGAATCAAGAAATTGTTGGTGGAGATGCAAGACATGCAAGGTGCCAAACCATGCCAACAAAGATTGTTGGCATAAACAAAAGAACAAACAAGGAGAAGAGCAGAAAGAGACACACTTCTCAGCAGGGGATGAATCATGTAAGCTATTTATCTCCCGATCAGATAGTACAAAATCAGCCGCGAAGTGGTACTTGGACAGCGGCTGCAACAACCATCTATCTGGAAATCAAGAAGATTTCCATGAAATTGATAGAAGCTACTCCTCACATGTTAAGCTCGGTGATGGAAAGAAGGTGATGATTGAAGGAAAAGGAATTGTTGCCATTCAAACCAAAAAAGGTGACAAATTCATCCATGATGTAAATTTCTCGCCCAATATATCACAAAATCTTTTGAGTGTTGGGCAAATGATGAGAAATGGATACAAGCTGATTTTTGACAATGGAAGGTGTGAAATTTTCGACAAAAATTATGGAGACTGTGTAGCACAGGTGGAGATGACGGCTAACAATCTTTTTCCTCTCAAAATGGAGTCGCATTTTGCATTGAAGACTGCTGCCGAGGATGACACTTACCTTTGGCATTTGAGATATGGACATCTCAATTTCAAAGGCTTGCAGCTTCTACAGCAGAAGGACATGGTTGTCGGTCTTCCAAAAATCAGAAATTATGAAAAATTTTGTGAAGGATGTATATATGGAAAAATGCATTGGCTCCCATTTCCGAAAGTTGCAGGGAGAGCATGTACACCTCTTGAAATTGTGCAAGCAGATATTTGTAGTCCAACAAGAACACCGTCATTGGGAAATAAAAGGTACTTTCTTTTATTTGTTGATGACTTTACGAGAATGATGTGGGTGTACATCCTAGAGCATAAGTCGGAAGCATTTCAAAGGTTTATGCACTTTAAAGCACTTTCTGAAAAACAAAGTGGCTTTGCAATAAAGTGCTTAAGAACTGATAGAGGAGGAGAATTCATCTTCAAGCCATTCATGGAGTTTTGTAGAAAAGAAGGGATAAAAAGGCAGCTCACAGTCCGACACACACCACAACAAAATGGTGTAGCAGAAAGGAAAAGCCGGACGATTGAAGAAATGGCGCGAAGCATGCTTACTGAAAAAAATCTCCTGAATGAATTCTGGGCAGAAGCTGTTCACACCGCTGTGCATATTCTGAATTTATCTCCAACGAAAGCTGTGCGAGACAAGACACCGTACGTAGCATGGCACAATAAGAAACCCGTTGTAAATCAATTGAAAGTTTTTGGCTGCATTGCCTACGCTTTAATTCCATCCAAGAATAGGGAGAAGTTCGATGGAAAAGGAGAAAAACTTATCTTCATCGGATATAGCGACGAATCAAAGGGATATCGCTTATTCAATCCATCAACAAAGGAATTGGTACTATCAAGAGATGTTGTCTTTGATGAAACCGCGACATGGAAATGGGATAAAGAAGAAACAACAGAAACCTTCATTGAGCTCGACCCACTTCTTCCACAACAATCGTCCCAAAGAATTACTGATTCATCAAACAGTAACTCTCAGCAAGAAGAATCGGATTCGGATGAAGAACCACGCAGGTATCGTTCTTTAGATGAAATTTATAACTCATCTAATGTTGCGTTATTTGCATGCGAGCCACAATCTTTTGAAGAAGCTATGAAAGACAAAGTGTGGAAAAATGCGATGGACGATGAAATGAAAAGTATTGAAAAGAATCAAACATGGAAGTTGGTGGATCTTCCCGAAGAAAAGAAGCGATTGGATTGAAATGGGTCTTCAGGACCAAGTTCAATGAAGATGGAACTATACAACAGTACAAAGCACGACTTGTGGCAAAGGGGTATCAACAGTCTGGAGTGGATTTTACGGAGACATTTGCACCTGTAGCTAGAATGGAAATAATAAGAGTTGTTCTTGCAATCACAGCACAGCTTGCCGATGCACTCACGAAGGTAGTCACCGAAGAAAAGTTTCAACCGTTCAAGAAATATATTGGAATTACAAATTAAGATGGGGTGTTAAATATAATTTGCAATCCCAAAATAAAAAGAATAAGGATTCCAACGCACCAATTCTCAAGGCAGTGAAGATTCAAGAACAAACTTTTATTATTCTCAATGTATTAATAAATTTTACCTACTACAAATAATTTTTCCATAAATACCCATGTAGTATGCGCATTTGAAAAATAAGAAAGCATCAACGTTTCTTTTAAATAAAATTTCTCTCTACTATAATTCTCTTCCACAACTCCTTATTTCCAACGAATCCAAACCCTACTCAGCTTTCAAATGTGCAAAGGCAACAACAGCACACCGAATCCAACAAATTAAGTTCAAACAATTAACAATCAATTACAGGTAAAGTGCAGTTACTGATCTGAATCAAGTACTAATTAATTTACGAAATGAAGAAACCATACACTTTCATCGACCGATTGCTTCTCCTTCCAGACATGATTGCGAGATGAGATTAGGTGAGCTGAGCAGCGGAAAACACGGAACCGATTTCAGCGATGAAGACAGATCAGAGTGATGTTAGCGCTTCCTTCCACTTATATAGCGAGTTCTGGAAATGACCGGTGCATTACACCGGGTTCACTCCACACCTTTTTTTTTTTTAAATAATTATAATTTAGCGGAATAACATTGAAAAGTTAGGGTTTTTTTAATAAATAATACAGATAATTTGATTTAGTTGCCATGTATTTATTTCATACGATTTTGTAATACTATAATATGGGTAATTTTATTATTTATATATATTTATTTAAAAAAAATTTCATTTCATATTTTAGTTATAGTAATATATTATTCTTTTCAAAAAATATTTTATGATAGAATTATATAAAAAATTAAACATTTAAATGTTAGAAAATAAACATTTAGCGGAAGCGAATAAGGTAATTTAAACAAACTTCCAGTCATTGGAACCTGTTGCCAAACTCTGGAACCTTGGGAAGATGTTGCCAAACTCTGGAACCATGTAAAGATATTGCAAGATCCTGTAACCCCTAAGATGATGTTGCCAAACTCTAGCTCTCAAACAGCGATAGTGTATTCTCATTTTCTCCGGCCATTGCTAAAAATTAAATTTATTCTTAGATCTTCTTCTTCAAGAATAGTAGATTGGAACCTATTGCCAAACTCTGGAACCCTTGTGAAGATGTTGTCAAACTTTGGAACCATGCGAAAATATTGCAAGATCCTGTAACCCTAGGATGATGTTACCAAACCCTGACTCTTAAACAACGATGGTGTATTCTGATTTTCTGAGAGTAGGTTTAGTAATCCGTATGTGAGAGTATTTATAATTAAAAGAAAAACCGTCCATCACGATTTTTCTACCACTTGTCACGTATATTTTGAATGTGATAGAATTAATGAGAGAAAAGTGGACCACAATTTAAGGTTAGTTCAATTATATAAGATAATTAAAAAATAATCAAAATTTAAATATGATTAATTAATTAATTAAACTAACATTCTTCTACTTGGCCCATTCAAACCATCACAACATAATGAGAAACTTTACATACGAATCATGGCAGTAGGTCTTCTATAAACGAATGCTACCTTCCATGTATCACGATATGCCAAGCATCTCAAACTAAATTCACAACTTAATGAATAAATCTTATATTTATTCCGGGTTAAACTTAAGCGAGTTTTCTCAATAATAAACAAATATGTACACAATAACGCGAGAAAATATCAAACTGAATAAGAGTCTCAAATAACAACGTGCGCAAATAAACTGCATTGTAGAATCAAGACTCATACTTGCTACATGATCCCTGAAATTCTTTAGTGGCATGCCTTTAGTCAAGGGATCAACAAGCATCAACTTTGCACTAATGTGTTCAATGACCACATTATTTTCCTTAACACGTTATCTTAAGGCTAAATACTTGATGTCGATGTGTTTACTTCAACTCCCACTCTTATTTTTTTTTAGCCATAAACACCGCAACAGAGTTGTCACAGTACAACTTAATCGGTCTAGAAATAGCGTCAACGACTCTAAGCTCGGATATGAAACAAACTCAACAATACACCATGTGAGCTAGCCTCGAAACATGAAACAAACTCAACCTCCATAGTGGAAGTAACAGTGATAGGCTGCGTCGCACTTCTCCAAGAGATAGCTCCACCAGTCAACATGAACACATAACCCGATGTGGATTTCTGAGTATCAATGCAGCCAGCGTAGTCCGAATCGGAGTAGCCAATCACTTCCAAGACATCAGTTTGTCTATACATGAGCATGAAATCCTTTGTACCTTGAAGGTACCTCATATAACATCCCTTTATCATTAGTTGCAAGCAAAATATCACCCACGTACAACACAAGGAAGCAAATACAACTCCCACTAACCTTCTGGTATATATAGTAATCCATGAGGTTTTCTTCAAAGCCGAATGGAGAGATAACATCATGAAATTTCAAATGCCATTGGCGGGAGGCTTGCTTCAATCTATATATGGATTTATTAAGCTTACAGACTAAATTTTCTCACCTTCCTTCATCAATAGTCTCTCATCCTCTTGAACACTCATGGTCATCAATTCATTGATAGATCATTTATCTTTATGTGTGTTGTAGGATAATATCCCGCATCCGCATTATGTGCTCGCGCACACTCCTCACACCCGTGAATCTCATGGTGGAGAACTGAATGACTGGCATGATCAATGTCCATCCAGCCTAAATGAAAGAGGATCCTTTCCTTCCAGCTTTCGTAATTATCACCAGTCAATTCGTGTACATCACACTTAATCTCAGAGAAATTCATAGGATTAAACGCTCCAAGATTAAATATACATGCTCATCAATAAACGAGACAAGTAAACTACATGTTCTACCAATGTAAATATATTAAGACATGAATCTAAAGACTTAAAATTTGTTTGTGGGCTAAAGTTTTACTCAATTAGATTCAAACAAAACCTAACAATAAAACTATCAAATTGTGTTCTTTTTATTAACTCCCGTGGGTAGATTAAGAAATACAATTTGATATTTTATCCTAATTACTCATATAAATATAACAAGACTCCTGTGGGTAGATCTCATTACATTGTACATGATAATTACAATCGATGTCTATTAATGTGATTTCAAATAAATCATGAATAAAATGTTTAATTAATCGAGGATGTTGTGGCTATTCCCCAATTAAATAAAATTCAAAATAAATCACAAACATCATAGACATGCAATCTGAAGTACACGTCTTAAGCTATTGAGTGCTCCGTATGTGAATTTATAAAATAAATTAGCAATCTTATTACAAGTTATCGAGCAACATCAGCAATTGTCTTTGGACAAATTACTGACTCGTGAGCGACAAATTTGTTTTGACAATCGAAAGTTAACAATAAAGTAGTGTGTCGAACAATACTCCATCTATGGACAATCTATTGTTCACAGACAAATAACCAAATTATCATCGCCACATTCAATGTCATTAAATATGCATGTAACTACTTAATCGCTGACTTGTCTTTGGGTCAATCAGCAGCCTTATAAATTACATACACAACCTTCTAACATATAAAATAAATCGATCTACACAGCAGATGCTACTTTGGCAACACTACAATTTCAACCAATTCATAAAATACATTATACTCTTTATTGCTAATTAAATTCACCTTAAAATAAACTATGTATGTCCAATACATATGAAAGCTATAACAACAGTTAATTTATGTACTCATCAAAATAATCAAATAGTCCATAAAATACTAAATGCAGCGGAATCACACAGAAAAAATATGTCACCCAAAGAGACTATAAATTTAATATAATGAATATTTATAGTCGAATTTGAACAAATGCATGCAGTAAAAAATACATGCTATGTATCTCAAATTTAACTAGATCATTAAGCGGATCAAAATGAATTCACAATTATGTTTATAAATCAACTGATTAAATCAAAACACTATATTGATACAAATATCAAATAAATTGATCTGCATGATTCCATAAACTGATCCCATGAATTGCAAATTCATAGTCATAATTGCATATAAATATTATATATTGCCAAATTGCAAAATTATTTTGACCAAAATTAAATAAACAAACTAAACTAAGAGCTGCCGTATATGGACGTGCGATTCCAACTATAATTGTACACTCATGAATATGGATGCATATTTAATAAATTGATTTACACAAAATAGATGTATAAATGAATAAATAAACACCCAAGATTGTACGTCATAGTTGTACCCTTATTCACACACATATAATTTTATACTTAAATAATCAATTTAATCATATGTTTTCAATACAAATAAAATTTTCAATGGGAGCAAATTATATCTAAAATATATTAGAATAATTCTAATTCCATAAAATATTTCCAGAAATTACGATAATAAATAAATGGCAGCCGCTCATATCTTAATCTGATTTCAAGAATAGTTACACATAATCAAAAGTGGACAGACAGTCAGACAGACAATAGCTATGACCAAATTAGCTATAACCAAACATATGCATGTCTTATTTCATTAGATTCCATATATTATTAAATAATAATAATATCTAAAATACACATATGTATGGGTTTCAAGATTCATAACCAATGAGATAAATTTTATCCAAATTAAAATTAATAGCAATAATAATCCATAACTCTTTGAGCACAATCATTATCGTAGCACAATCTACATAAATTTAAAATTATTTACATAAGTTATACATAACTGCACACAAGAAACCCACATATATTTTATTCTCATTGCTATCCCAATAAGTGGATCAAGATCAGTCATTAAAGATAAAACAGATTGAATCTCGGACAACGTTCATTCCAAATATGTCAATTCATGCATCTTAATTTGGTTTCGAATTCAAAAATTACTTCTTTCAAGAAAAAAAAATTGCACAAATAAAGCAGTAATGAGTTCGATTAATGCAAACGCAGTGGAAGTCGGTTATGATAAATCGACAAGCAATAATGAAAATTCACACCAATGTAGTTCAGATCCATTGGTAAATAAAATATCTGAATACTCAACACGAAAAAGTTTCCTCAAGGTAATTAATTACGCATATAAATTAACGCATATATGATGTGCACAGAAGACATTACAGAAGAATCTGAACACTCTGTCGAACGCAGGAAAAATTTAGTAATTTAATATTTTGTATAAATTAATTTCAAAATAAAATTCACAATTTTCCTAAAAACAGAATGAAATTTTCTCAAATTGAAGGATCGGATCTTGATCAAAAAAATATCGCAAAAAACAAAATATTTTCAAATAATAAATTAAAGCGAATCTTGATCAAGAATTTGATGAGAAGAAAATTCAAAGCAAGACAGAGGCAAAAATGTCTCTAATACCAAATGTTAGAAGATAAACATCTAATCAAATATATTAGCGGAAGCAAATAACGTAATTTAAACAAACCTCCAGCCTGCTAAAAATTAAATTTGTTCTTGGGATCTTCTTCTTCAAGAACAGTAGATTGGAACCTGTTGCCAACTCTGGAATCCTTGGGAAGATGTTGCCAAACTTTGGAAGCTGTGAAGATATTGCAATATCCTGTAGCCCTAGGATAATGTTACAAACCCTAGCTCTCAAACAACGATGGTGTATTCTGATTTTCTTTAACCATTGCTAAAAATTAAATTTGTTCTTAAGATCTTCTTCTTCAAGAACAGTAGATTGGAACCTGTTGCCAAATTTTGGAACCCTTTGGAAGATATTTCCAAACTTTGGAACCGTGTGAAGATATTGCAAGATCTTGTAACCCTAGGATGATGTTGCCAAACCCTGCCTCTCAAAAAAGCGATGATGTATTCTGATTTTCTGAGAGTAGGTTTAGTAACTTTATGTCAGAGTATTTATAATTAAAAGAAAAACCGTCCATTGCGATTTTTCTACCACTTCTCACATATATTTTGAATGTGATAGACTTCATGGGAGAAAAATGGGGGAGAAAAATGGGCCACAATGTAAGGTTAGTTCAATTATATAAGATAATTAAAAAATAATCAAAATTTAAATATGATTAATTAATTAATTAAACTAACGTTAAATTGTTCAGTTATTTTTAAATCAAATTTTAATATATGTTTAATAAAAAATTTCGAATGATATTTTTTAAAATAAATAAATAAATAATAAACACAAAATCCGACCCATTATCTTTGTAGAAGGCCAATAATTATTTTGGACATTTTGGACCATCAAATTCCATAATCATACTCAAAGAGAGTGTTTGGGAAATACGTTTTGAAGAGCTTTTAGCTTATTGAACAGTTTTTAACTGTTTGACCAGTTAAAAAACTAATTTAGATGTTTGGTAAATTAGCTTTTTGAAAGAGCCAAAAAGCTAATTTCTAAAAAGCTCGTCTATCCAGCGTTTTGAAAGAGCTTTTTCATTTTAATTTTGCTTATTCCTTATTTATCCTTAAAACCTAATTATTTATTTTTTACATATAAATATATTTTTATAGCAGTATTTATTAATTATTTTTAATATATTTAATTTATTAAATTATATTTTTATTTTTGTAAATTTAAAATTATTATTAATTATTAGATATAAATTATTTTATTTGTAAAATATATAATTTTTTAAAACTAAATCAAATAGAAAAAACAAAGGTTATTAATTTATTTATATATATTAAAATAATAATTAACATAATAAAAATATATATACGAAAGATTTATTATTTTATATTTTACATAATTTCAATAATAAATTATTATTTTTTAGTAAAAATAATTTTCTCAGATCTAAATAATAATAATAAAAATAAATATTATATATTATTTTTATAATTTTCAATAATTAATAACAAAATTGTCATAATAAATATTTAAAAAAATAACATGTCAATGTCCTTAATGGTGATTTATGTATAAACAATTAATGTCAAAAAGTTGTTTTACCAAACACTTTAATACAAATCGCTAATTGAATGAGCTAGTCAAACCAGCTAATTGAATCATCTAACAGCTAACAGCTAAAAGCTGTCAACTAATTGCCAAACGCACCCAATGTCTCGTGATTTTAGCACGGGTAATTTTGAAGAACAAAATTTTAATTTATTTTGCAATTCAAAATTTTATTACTGAAAAAATAAAATCTTAAAGATACTACAGTTAGATAGAAATGAAAAATACCATACAACATGCTCCATTTCTTAATTCCAAGCATATCCAAATACATGTTATAAACAACAAAAGCCTAAAAATCATAAAAACTGAACACTTAGATTTACACTCGAAACATACCTAAAAGCTTACAAAAAACTCAATCACGGCGCGAAACAATGAACTCGAAAAACACAGTAAAGGCACACATCGCAGCGAGGAATTTCTTTATAAATTTTCCAAAAAGAGAATTTTTTTACGAAATAAGTAACAAGTTAAACAGAGTAAATAAATCTTTCACGATATCACCCTTCAATTCCTTCAACATTAGAAACAACAAATATAACTACAAAATTAATCAATTCAGAGAGGTCGTCGGGGGCATCGATCCATATGTTCTCATACGGCTTCTCGTTGCATAGATTGTAGCCTTCTTGTCCGGGGAAGAATTGCTTTTGCGTAAGGGAATATATAACTTGGCGCTTCCCGTAAAAAGTCACCTTCGAGAAATAAATACTATTTCTCATTATACCTATCATATCTGTCCGAACAAACGAGGTCATATAGTTAGCAAAAATGGTCAGGCCGCCGAGGTCTTCGATCTCCACCTGCTCGTTTGCAGCGCTGTCGAGCTTATGTACAAAAGGGTTAAGAAACGGGTAAGCGTATATCAAATAAATATCCCCGGCATGCTCTGCCATGTGCATCGCCTGCTCGCCTATGTCAAGCGGGTTCGCCCTTACGCACTCGGGTCGTTTGACAGGGACGACGGACCAGGCACTATTATCGGTATCGTAACATCCCAATTGGCCGCTTTGGCTAAGGCAGTAGAAGCGTCCGTTGCAAAAAGTCCATTGATTCGGATTGCTGCTGATGAACGGTTTCCGGGTTCTCGAAATGGTTGACAGTCCATGCGGCATCCCCGGGGCGATATGTGCTGAATGCGATCACATGACGCTGAAGCTGCATTAGTGCAATCACAATGCAGCCGGGAGTGTTCGGCGCGGCTGAAAAGGCGGCTAATTTACTCGGAAAATCCATTGGCGGCAATTCAACGGCCTTCTGAGTGTACGGGCTGTAGAATGTAAGCGAAAGGCGTACATGGCTGTAGAGCAACAGCCAACTGTCGTTGCAGTAACAGACGAGTCTGTACTTTATCCCGGACAGCCGTAGGTAATTCGACTTGCGCTCAAGCGGGTCGTATAACTCGTTTGTTTTATACATCCACGAGTGGTACATGATCCATCCACGAGTGGTACATGATCCAAGGGTGCTTGTTGGATACTCGGACAGACTTTGCCACAGCCATCCATCTGTGGCAGACACCGGATGCCCGGACGTTGTCTACCAGGCTTAAGCGCGTGAGGATGTTTTCCAGAAGTTCGACTGGAATATCCGACTCTTCGGCCTTTTTATTTGGCCTCCTCGGAAAATCCTCGATTCTGAGGCTCGATTCGTTACTTTTTTTCCCAGAGATCCTGCAAATATTATATTGAAAATAATTAATTGATTAGACTGAGAAACAAAAAGAACTAACAAATGTCAGACCATAAATAAGAAAATTAAATGTGGGACGTACATGTACAATTTATGCGGCCTAAATGCACTAATACACTGCATGCTTTATCATAAAATGGAACTCTTATGACCTGCGAATATTTTGGCACTTCCAATCTACGTGGAGAATTAATATGATCTGATAAACACGAGCATATATGTAAAGTGATCTTATTTATCTTCTAATATGTAAAGCAACTTTCTCGTTATCCTTCACAACTACCTAGGACACGGCCACGTGCGAAAGACAACAACTATACCTTGTAGCACAAGCACATTAAATAGGACACGTATCTAAAAGAATTTCGATCACATATGTCATCTCAACCGTTATAACATCGTAAACAAGAAAAAAAAAATAGAACCGTTATACCGTTGTAAAACTAACATGAATACTTATGAACTACAAGACTAGTTGATTGGGTGGATCAAAGATTGGAAATCCTTTTCTTGCGGGAAAAGCGAGTGTTTCAAGTTGATGAAAAAAAAAAAAAAGCCCTAAGACATATAAACATCGTTATTTTCCAAAACAAAAACTGTATTCTGAAATATAATAGGACTAAATTAGCATATATCAAAACCATTTTTAATCTACATTGAAATCAACCTTCCAATTGATGAATGCAGCTCATCCATTAATGCCATACATTTCAAACATAATTGCATAGAAGAAGATTATGATTTTGCTGAATAGAATTGTGGAAAATCAAGCTTCCCTGAACAAGCACAAAAAATGAGTTCTATGGTGAACTCAAATTAACATCCACACCCAACAAGTATTAGAATCAACAAAAGAAAACAACCTGCAGATGCATCACAATCGAAACCCAAAACCCTAACCAGGAAAAAAAAAAGAAATCCAAGGATAATCAACCTCTACGTCTAAAGCATAAACAACATTGAATCACAACAAAAACAGCACAACTAAATGCCAGAAGAAACTCCAACTGAAATCGCCAAACTGGAGAAAAAAGCCATAAAGAAACAAAAAACCAAAAATCGCCTCAAAAAATGAAAAATCAAAACAATAAAATGAAGAAAACTTACAATCTCAGAATTTTCATCAGCTCAACATGCATGATTGCCGGAGAAGTGTATAGAGCTGAGTACCTGTGAAAAGGAGAGAGAAAATGGAGCGCCGCTGCTGCTGCTGCGATGGGACCGAACGTGAGGACAGCAAAAGATTTGCTGTTTTCAAACACAGGTATGAGCAGAGAGGCTTATGTACTTCTATAAAGACACTGACACGTGCAACCTTAATTTCACAGGACTTTTAAGAATACATATAATTAAAAAATTAATAATACATAGAATTCATAATAATTATATTACTCCTACTATAATTCATATGGTAATAAAATTTTAAAAATAATAGTAGTAAAAGTTGTTGTCTAAAAATTGAATATGAAACAAGTAAAGAAGTATTATTTTATATTTTGAAAATATTACATGATACTGGAGATAAATAATAAAAAATAAAAATTGTATTTGTAATAATTTTCTCAGATATGTAATAATTTTCTATATTGTAATTTTTATGTATATAATAATATTATTTGCTTTTATAATATTCTAAGCATCCACTGAAAAAAAAAATAATAATATATTTGTAACGGAATTCTATTTTTAAATTTCAAGTAACGGAAAAGATGAATTTAAGAACGAAAAAATTTCGTTACAAAATTGATAATTTCTTGTAGTGATCAATTATATATTAAGAAAATATTACAAACATATTTCAGTATATTGTTTTATTACATACATTATAATTTTTCAAAAATAATAGTTTTTTTTAAAAACCATTGTAATATTTTGTTTGGTTTTGATTTGAGAATTTTTTTTTTTTGGTTTAAATAATATTTTGATATAATATTTTGAAAATAAAAATAATTTATATATACATTTTAAATCAATAACATGAAAAATTTAAATCAAAAGCAAACCAATCTTTATCTTTATTCTTTTTAATTTAGTTTCAAATTTTTATTATGCAATTTTTTCAATTTTTTATCAAATAAATTATATAGTAAAAAGAAATAAAAAATACCATAACTATGTTCTATCTCTTAATTTCAAGCACATTGAAATATATCTTATAAACAACAAAAATCAAAACCTAATTTGAGTACAACAAAAATCAAAACATACTTTGAGTACAAGAAAAACCGAAAAATGACAAAACCTGAACAACTGAATTGCATTCGACAAACACCCGAAAGCACACAACAAATACATTATATAAACACCGCCTCCACGCTGCACCATGTACATTGCCCGCTCGCCTATGTCGAGCCGGTTTGCCCTTATGCATTCAGGTCTTTGGTAGGGGAGGACGGACCAGACACCATTTTCAGAATTGTAACGTCTGTTGCAAAGAAGTCCATTGATTCAAACTGCTAGTGACAAATGGTTCAAAGTTTTCGAAATGATTATTGGTCTATGCAGCCTCAATTTTTGGGCAATATGTGCTGATTGTGATCCATTGGGGATGAAGTTGCCTTAGTACAATAACAATGCAGGAGTGTTCGGTAGGGGGCTAAAAAGGCAGCTATTTCACTTGGCAGTTCTAGTCTGGGCAATTTTTATACCGTGTAAGTTCACTTTTCGAATATAATATTTCTAACCTTTTTTTGCCTCTGCTTTCACAAAATTTGTATTGAAATAATACAAAGATTCAATGTTAATTTCAAGCAATAAAATCAAGAACAAAAGAACTGAAGGTGAAGAGACTATAAATTTGTAGTATGAGACATTCCTCTATTTATAGAAATACAGAAGTTCCATTTCAGAAAAGATACAATTGAAAATATATCTTTTTCATTGGAAATGTCAATTTTTTAGACACCTGAAGATGGATCGCGGAATACTTAAGTCCTCCATATATATTCTTTCCTATTGTAATTTCACATTAGATCTATACAATAAATTATATTTAAATATACAAAATATATCACAAGTCATACCAAGAATATGTTAAAATTTTAACAAAGTGTCATTGCAGTATGTACTATATCCAATGTAGCAAGAGGTAATGCAACTTACTCTTAAGTGGGTCATAGAACTCTTTACATCATTCATTCATGAGTCGTACATAATCCAAAGGTGGTTAATTGTTGGCTACTCGGAAATACTTGGCCACAACCATTCATCTTTGGTAGACGCCGGATGCCTGGAGGTTGTTTGCGAGACTTAGCCGTGAGAGGATGCGTTCTTGCAGTTCAACTGGAACATCCGACTCTTCAGCCTATTTACTTGGCCTTTTGGGAATAATCTCAATCTTGAGACTCGATTTGTCACTTTTTTTTTTATTCTTTTTCCAGAGATTCTGCCAGTATTATATTGAAAATAATAATGAGATTGAGAAAACAAAATGAACTAACAAATATTGATTGACAAATATGCAAATTTAATCAATCTTGAGATGGCCGCCGTTATGTGTGGACATGTATGTATAAAATATACGATGAAGATAAAATAATACACGACTTCTTTATAATATAATTAATGGAATGCTTTTGACCTAGGAACATTTGGCACATTCCTTCTATGTAGAGACAATTAATATGATCAGATAAATGCAGTGCATACATGTAAAGTTATCTTACCTCAGTATCATATAAAGCAACTAGACTTTACCATTATTCCTTCACAACTATCGACTTTACCTTTATAAAGATGGCATCCATGTATTAAATGAACTAGAAGAATATTTAGTCGTAACTCCGGAATAGTAGGAACCTCGAGAAACGAAGTTTGTGATACAGCAAGTTGAGGAATCTGTGCCTTGAAATGGCATTATCCAAGATGGATCATGCTAGTGAAATTATTATATGAGGTATATCTGGAAGCCATGTGAGCTTACGTATAGACACATGAGCATTAACTAGGACACACCACGTGCCGAAGACGACAACCTTACCTATACACAAGCAAATTTAAGAGCGAATGTATCTAAAAGAATATTTGATCAAATATGTCATCTTTATTGCTGAAAACTAACGTGATTAATGAACTACAAGACTAGCTGAATATTAGTTGGATCAAACACTAGCAAGGTAATCCGATGGCATACAATTTCAAGCATAATTTCAAAGAAGAAGAAGATGATTTTGCTGAAGAAATTGGGGATAAATAAGGCAAGGGATCTCTTTAAATCGGATGACTACCATAAATATAATATATATTTTTTAACACACCTCCCAAACGCAAGATACAATTGAACAAATTTGAATTTTCCAGAAGTGACCATAATAAGATGTAGTCGAGATCTTCCATTAATAAATTTGAATTTTCAAGATATAATCAAAAACAGAACTCCTAACACCACTCGATAGACTGTAATAAAAACAATACAACCTATGGATAAAATCAAATAGTTATCTAAACCTACCAAATCATTAATCTTCTAGAAGACTCTAATTGACTAAAATATAACCAATCCCTTTTTGAAAAACTACATGCCAATAAAGATGACCTTACTAACCTAGTATACAACAAATTTTCATTTAAAATAAAATGTAAGACATAAAATTGGATGAATTCCAATTGAGTATCTATTGTTTCCATTTATTCACCACATTGAGTGTATAGTACAATTATTTGTGGAAAATTTTAAAAGACAATATGGTAATGATTTTAAAATTCAAATGGAAGATTTCAATGGCGGAGTTAATACAAAATATTTAAATAAACAAAAATAAATTATAAACACACTAAACCCTAAATAGAATATATACACCGTATGTTTTTTATACTAATATTATTATTTGTTTTAAGCATTCGCACATATATAAATAAAAACAAGTTAATTATGTAATTTACATATTTAATTGTTAATATTATTTTATCATAATCTTTTAAAGAATAATATATTAGTGTAACTACAATTTAAATGCAAAATTTTGAAACCAAATATAGACAGTAAGTAAGTTACCTGTAATTACAAAGCCCTTTGAAATAAATGGCAAGTAATTAAATAAATTGCTAGTATTATTTATTAAAAACCCTACCTTTTGTTATTATGTTAAATTATCATTATTAAAAGAAAACAAAAATGTCTGTGTGGAGAGAACCCGGTGTAATGCACCGGTCACTGGGTAGCATTTCCAGAAGTCTCCATATATATGGAAGGAGGCGCGACGTCCTGTTCCGACCAGAGAGAGTTGTATAGAATCTGTCTTCCTCGGTGAAACTGAAATCGCTTTGTGCTTTCCGCTGCTCAGTTCATCTCATCTCGCAATCATGTCTGAAAGGAGGAGCAATCGATCCATGAAAGCGTATGGTTTCTTCATTTCGTAAATTAATTAGTACTTGATTCAGATCACTAGCTGCAGTTTATATGTTCTCCTCTTTAGCTGTGGTTGATTGTTAATTGTTTGAATTTACTTTGTCGGATTCGGTGTGCAGTTGTTGTCTTTGCACATTTGAAAGCTGCCTAGGGTTTGGATCTGCTTCGTCTTAGTAGATCGATTGGTTTTTCTTTGTTTAATTATTCTTCGTTAATGTCGATCTGAGCATTTTATTTCTATGGAGTTGATTTTGACTCATCATTTGTTGTGCAAGATCTGTAACTCACTCTGGTTTGATTGTTCCAATTTCAGATCGTCATCCAAAACTGTCCAGAAACCAGAGAAGTTGGAATTAGACCTTCCTGGAGAGCTTGTAGAACAAATCATGTCCTTGTTATGCTCTGGGGACAGAGCTCGAGCTAGCTGTGTATGTCGAAAATGGCGAGACATAGCAAAGTCTCTCAAAAAGACAAACCGACCTCCGATGAATGTGAACGTCCAAGCGTACGATGAGTTCTTTGACATCTGCGACCTCTCTCGCTGCCTGACAAAAGTGGTCATCATTCCTAATCGACCTAAAGGCATAGTCAGTTACGCGAAGGACGGTTGGATGTTGTTTTATCACAATGCTGCCCGCGCGATGAATTTCTACAATCCTCAATCAGATGAGGTTGTTGAACTCCCAACGATCCTACCTACTGTTCTGATCGATATGGCTGCTTTCTCAGCCCCGCCAATGTCGCCTAACTGCGCTGTATTCTTGCTGCCCATTACCTCCTTGCCTGGTTCTCCCGATGTCCTTATTTGGCGCCCGGGGGATATGCTGTGGACCTTTGTCGAGTATGATAACAAAAGACATCGATCCATAACCTCCACTTGGATAAATGTCGTGGTTCGCAACGGGAAGTTCTATTGTATGAACATCCATGGCTATATGGGCGAGTTTGATCCCGTAAAATGTAGTTGGAGAGCTCTCCCATACGAGCCCCTCGGATGCGCCCAATCTGTCCCCTCTTATGGGTGGGGGAAAAGCTTCTACATGGCAGAGTACGGAAGCGAATTCTTTCTAGTGCGCATTTGGGGTGTGGCGAAACCCATCGTCTACAAATCGGATGGGATCAGCTGCACATGGAAGAGGGTAAAGCACTTAGATGGCGCAACCTTTTTTGCGAGCACCACGACATCCCTCGTCCGGGATGAACTCCCCAATCCGATGAGAAACTGCATTTATTTCCCGGAGTGTGTGGATGATGGGAGGCACTGTCTTGTCTATTCCATGAAACTCAAGAAATTCTATAGGAAAATGCAAAAGTTGGACAGGTGGAAGACGGAATATTATTACGACGACGTATGGATGGACATTGGCGATCGTGAGGTTCCGGTGATGGAAGAAAGAGACGACGTTGCCCGTATGAATCGGGATGTTGCGGCAGCATTCGGGCGGATGCATCTAAAAGCCTTTGGAACGGAGCTCGTTGCTTAGGACGCAACGACATATGCTTTGCTTAAAATTTTAGTTCATGAGATTTTATTTTAAGTTCTATTATGTTATTTTCTGTCATTATATACACCTATGCTTTGATTATTTACTAATCCCTCCATCCCATGAAATTTGGGTGTGCTACTGTAGACACGTGAATTTAATTAAAATATGATGTGTAAGTAATTAAAAAAAATGTATCAGAAAACCAATTATTGTATAGTAAAAATAATTGTAGATTAAGATTAGCATAACTAAATAGTTTAATTAATATTAAAAAAATTATAAAATTTAATTACAATGCGATTAAAGTCGTATAATTATATTTCTAAAAACAAAATAACAAAGTTACGTAAGACGGACAAAAATAGAAAATAGAAACAAATTATCTTATAAATCAACAAAAGTTAATGTGCTGATATATATTATATAGTAAAAAAAAAAAAAATGTATCATACAACATCCTATATTTCTTGATCTTAAACATATTCAAATACAATTATCGAAACAACGACAAAACCCAAAATATACTTTTAACTTTTCAAGTTTATGTTTGCAACTTTCGCTTAAGCGGCTCGTAGAACTTGTTTATTTCATCCATCCATGAGTAATCCATGATCCCGAGGTGATTGCTGGCTGCTCGGACAGACTTCCCCCGGGTTGTCTACCAGGCTTAGATGCGAGAGGATCCGTTCCAGAAGATCAACTGGAAGATCCCACTTTTCGGCCTGTCTATTTGAACTTGGGGGAAATTTTCCGATGATGAGGCTTTATTCCATAGTTCCTGCAAGTATTATATTGAAAATAATGGATCAGGTTCAGAAACAAAATGACCTAACAAATGTTGATCAATGCAAATTAAATCTTGAGATGGCCACCGTTGATACGGCTTCATGAACTATATGTGCGACATGTAAGTATAAAATATGCGACCGACATGCACTACTACACAACTTCTATATCACATAATGAAATGCTTATGACCTACGAACATTTGGAATTTTCCTTTTATGTAGGGACAATTAATATGGCATGCATGTAAAGGTATATATCTTATCTCGGTGATATATAAAGCAACTATCGGCTTGATCGAGTTTTTTTTGTGTGCTTCCAGGTATTTTTCGAGTGTTATTCGGGTCTTTAATTTTTTTTTTATCATTTTTAAGTTTTTACTGTTATTAAATCATATTGTAATTTTTGTTGTTTATTGGATATGTATTTCGAGATGCTTGAAATCAAGAGAGATATATAGTTATAATATATTTAAGATTTTATTTCTTCAGTACTAAAAGTTTGAATTGCAAATAAATTAAAATTTTTTCTTTTAAATTACCCCTGCTAATATCACTAGATTGTGAGTATGATTATGAAATTTAATGGTAAAAGATGTCTAAAAATTATTAGCCTTCTACATAGATTTTGGGTTGGATTTTTTGTATTTATTATTTATTCTTAAAAATATCATTCGAAACTTTTTATTAAATAGATATTAAGATTGATTTAAAAATCACATCAAATATTTAATTTGTATTATTACTGTTATAATTCTAATTATATGCACCAAATATACTTGTTGTGTTAGTAATTTTCTCATAATATAAAACTTAGTTTTCTATTGTACCGGATAACTCGAATAAAGGGGGGCTAAGAATTTTTTTGCGAAAATTCGTATACTGAACAATCTGTATAATAAATGTATATATTAATATCATACCGAAATTTTGGTACAATATCGATATATATCATTTCATACCCAAATACTAAAAATTAAAATAATAATTTTGGTACCAATATATAGAATTATTTGTATATTACTGATATACCGAATATTAAAATACTAATATTATTTAATATATACTGAAAATATCAAATTATATATTATTACTGTACTAAAAAAATTCAATATGATATTAGATCATACTATTAGTAATAAAAAATTTAGTCTTCAACATGGATTGTAAAACTGATTCATCTTGTACACCAAAAGTTAACTGTTTAATGTCTAAATTATACTTGCTATTCTTATTTTCTTGTGTTGCCTTTTCGCTATCTTCTTCATCAAGTAGTATTATTATCCTTTTCATTCTTGTCTATTTGTATAATTCAATTCTTGCCGATTTTCTGTGGCTGTCCAAGAGCAAAAATATTGTTCCAAGTCGAGAAGGCATGCCAGATGGGGAATTCAAGCTTCCATATGAGATCTTGCAATCAATTTTGGGGAATTGAAGGGTGATACTGTAATGAATTTATTTACATGTTTTAAGTTATTACTTGTTTTCTGTTATTTTTCTCCTTTTGGGGAAATTTTTTGAAGAAATTCCTCACTTTGATTTGTACCTTTATTGTGTTTTTCGAGTGCATTGCTCTGCGCTTTGATTGTCTTATTTGTGTGCTTTTTGGCATTTGTCGAATACAATTCTGGTGCTAAGGTTTTGTCAATTTTCGATTTTTGTTGTACTCAAATTATATTTTGATATTTGTTGTTTATAAGATATATTTCAATGTGCTTGAAATCAAGAGATAAAACATATTTATGGTATTTTTTTTTTATTTGTTTTTACTATAGAATTTATTTGATACGCAATAATTGCATAAGAAAAACCTGAAACTAAATTAGAAAGAATAAAGATAAGGATTGGTTTGCCTTTGATTTGAATTTGTTATGTTCTTGATTTAAAAAATATATATAAAAACTATTTTTATTTCCAAAATATCATATCAAAATATTATTTAAACTAAAATTCAAACACAAAAAAATATAAAATAAAATAAAATATCTCAAATCAAAACCAAACAAAATATTACAAAACTAAATTATTTTTTGAGAAATTTTAATGTATGTGTAATACCCTGGAGTTGAATAGTGATACGATTCAGGGAGGATGAAATATCCCTGAGGTTGAATAAGAGGTTAAGCTTGCTTACTCTGTGGTAATTTGACGATGGGTCACCCCTGGAGTAATAAAACAATATACTGAAATATGTTTGTAATATTTTCTAAATATAAACTTTATGCTTAGAATATTATAAAAACAAACAATATTATTGTATACACGCTACAAAAAAAATAGTATATTTGTAACGGAATTCCATTCCTAAAGTTCACGTAGCTAACGTAATTCCATCTCTAATTCCGTCTCTAATATCATTAGTAACGGAAAAAGAGAATTTAGGAACGAAAAAATCTCGTTACAAAATTGATAATTTCTTGTAGTATACATAAAAATTACAATATAGAAAATTATTACATAACCTGAGAAAATTATTACATATTCAAAAGTCTCCTGATTTTAGCACGGGGTAATTTTGAAGAACAAAATTTAATTTATTTGCAATTCAAAATTTTATTACTGAAAAAATAAAATCTTAAACATATTACAGTTAGATAGAAATGAAAAATACCATACAACATGCTCTATTTCTTGATTCCAAACATATCCAAATACATGTTATAAACAACATAAACCTAAAAATCATAAAAACTGAACACTCAGATTTACACTCGAAACACACCAAAAAGCTTACAAAAAACTCAATCACGGCGCGAAGCAATGAACTCGAAAAACCCAATAAAGGCACACATCGCAGCGAGGAATTTCTTCGTAAATTTTCCAAAAAGAGAATTCTTTGACGAAATAAGTAACAAGTTAAACAGATTAAATAAATCTTTTCACCATATCACCCTTCAATTCCTTCAACTTCAGAAACAACAAATATGACTACAAAATTAATCCATTAAAACATACTACATACATTTTGTTTTAATGATTTTTCAAAAAAACTATTCTATCAAATAATTCTTTAATCTCATTGTACATGGCAATAAACATTAATTTATACTTATTTTTCAAAACAATAAAACTTCAAATATCTTCCAAAACAATGCAATCGAGTCCAAAATTCCAATTTCAATAATAAAAGTCCTTTAACGTCACATTTAAGTCAATATAAGTCATTCCCCAATCAATCTGGCCACAAAATATTTCCAAAGTACATGTTAGTCCATGTTATAGGACCAAAAATTAAAAAAAAAAAAAAAAAAAAAAAAACGGACAACAATACAACTAAAATTATACTCGAGGAATCGGAGTCGATTCCGGTGTGTGCCGAGGCTTTGAAGCCTCAGAAGAATTCAGAGAGGTCGTCGGGGGCATCGATCCATATGTTCTCATACGGCTTCTCGTTGCATAGATTGTAGCCTTCTTGTCCGGGGAATCGCTTTTGCGTAAGGGAATATATAATGGGGCGCTTCCCGTAAAAAATCACCTTCGAGAAATAAATACTATTTCTCATTATACCTATCATATCTGTCCAAACAAACGAGGTCATATAGTTAGCAAAAATGGTCAGGCCGCCGAAGTCTTCGATCTCCACCCAATCATTTGCAGCGCTGTCGAGCTTATGTACAAAAGCGTTAAGAAACGGTTAAGCGTATATCAAATAAATATCCCCGGCATGCTCTGCCATGTGCATCGCCCGCTCGCCTATGTCAAGCAGGTTCACCCTTATGCACTCGGGTCGTTCGACAGGGACGACTGACCAGGCACTATTATCGGTATCGTAACATGCCAATTGGCCGCTTTGGCTAAGACAGTAGAAGTGCCCGTTGCAAAAAGTCCATTGATTCGGATTGCTGCTGATGAACAGTTCCGGGTTCTCGAAATGGTTGACAGTCCATGCGGCATCCCCGGGGTGATATGTGCTGATTGCGATCACATGAGGCTGAAGCTGCATTAGTGCAGTCACAATGCAGCCGGGAGTGTTCGGCGCGGTTGAAAAGGCGGCTAATTTACTCGGAAAATCCATTTGCGGCAATTCAACGGCCTTCTGAGTGTACGGGCTGTAGAATGTAAGCGAAAGGCGTACATGGCTGTAGAGCAACAGCCAACTGTCGTTGCAGTAACAGACGAGTCTGTACTTTATCCCGGACAGCCGTAGGTAATGCGACTTGCGCTCAAGCGGGTCGTATAACTCGTTTGTTTTATACATCCAGGAGTGGTACATGATCCAAGGGTGCTTGTTGGATACTCGGAAAGACTTTGCCACAGCCATCCATCTGTGGCAGACGCCGGATGCCCAGACGTTGTCTACCAGGCTTAAGCGCGTGAGGTTATTTTCCAGAAGTTCGACTGGAATATCCGACTCTTCGGCCTTTTTATTTGGCCTCCTTGGAAAATCCTCGATTCTGAGGCTCGATTCGTTACTTCTTTTCCCAGAGATCTTGCAAACATTATATTGAAAATAATTAATTGATTAGACTGAGAACTAAAAAGAACTAACAAATGTCAGACGATAAATAAGAAAATTAAATGTGCGACTTACATGTACAATTTATGCGGCCTAAATGCACTAATACACGGCATGCTTTATCATAAATTGGAACTCTTATGACCAGCGAATATTTTGGCACTTCCAATCTATGTGGAGAATTAATACGATCGGATAAACACGAGCATATATGTAAAGTGATCTTATTTATCTTCTAATATGTAAAGCAACTTTCTCGTTATCCTTTAAATATGCTTTAAATATCTTGTTTATTGGATATGTATTTCGAGATGCTTGAAATCAAGAGAGATATATAGTTATAATATATTTAAGATTTTATTTCTTCAGTACAAAAAGTTTGAATTGCAAATAAATTAAAATTTTTTCTTTTAAATTACCCCTGCTAATATCATGAGATTGTGAGTATGATTATGAAATTTAATGGTAAAGAATGTCTAAAAATTATTAGCCTTCTACATAGATTTTGGGTCGGATTTTTTTGTATTTATTATTTATTCTTAAAAATATCATTAGAAACATTTTATTAAATAAATATTAAGATTGATTTAAAAATCACATCAAATATTTAAATTTGTATTATTACTGTTATAATTCTAATTATCTGCACCAAATATACTTGTTGTGTTAATAATTTTCTCATAATATACAACTTAGTTTTCTATAGTGCCGGAGAACTCGAATAATGGGGGGCTAAGAATTTTTTTGCGAAAATTCGTATACTTAACAATCTGTATAATAAATGTATATATTAATATCATACCGAAATTTTGGTACAATATCAATATATGTCATTTCATACCCAAATACTAAAAATTAAAATAATAATTTTGGTATCAATATTTTGAATTATTTGTATATTAATGATATACCGAATATTAAAATACTAATATTATTTTAATATATATTGAAAATATCAAATTATATATTATTACTGTACTAAAAAAATTCAATATGATATTAGATCATACTAATAGTAATAAAAACTTTAGTCTTCAACATGGATTGTAAAACTGATTCATCTTGTACAACGAAAGTTAACTGTTTAATGTCTAAATTCTACTTGATATTCTTATTTTCTTGTGTTGCCTTTTCGCTATTTTCTTCATCAAGTAGTATTATTATCCTTTTCATTCTGGTATATTTGTATAATTCAATTCTTTCCAATTTTCTGTGGCTGTCCGAGGCAAAAATATTGTTGCAAGTCAAGAAGGCATGCCAGATGGGGAATGCAAGCTTCCATATGAGATCTTGGAATCAATTTTGGGAATTGAAGGGTGATACTGTAATGAATTTATTTACATGTTTAAGTTATTACTCTTTTTGTGTTATTTTTCTCTTTTTCGGGAAATTTTTTGAAGAAATCCCTTCGTAATGTCAGGCTCAAAAACACTCACAATAGCCAGCGAGCGGTCAGAGAAACCAGCCGGAAGGAAGGAGGCTTGACTAAAAAAGTTTGCAGCAAGCCAAGCATGATTGACCATTGCTCGATCGAGCTTTGCCCAATACCTCTGGTTCATCCATGTGTACTTACAGCTAGAGATGGGAATGTCTGAGAGTCCTTAAGTTGAGACGCAGTAAAGGAGGTCCTGGTAGTAGTAGGGATGGACAGAGTGGCTGTTATGGCGATCCGAAGGCTTCAAAATCGAGTTGAAATCCCCAAGGATGATCCAAGGTAAATTCTGGTTAGGTCCCAGATTTATCAGACTGTCCCAAAGCCATCTATGCTTTGGGACAGTCTGATAATGTTTTTTCATTTTAGTTCTTTTTTGTAATTTGTAAATTTTGTGCAGGTATTTTCTGAAATATATGTTGCAATCTGATGAACTGAGGGAGATGGACATTGATTCTTCTATTGCTTCATATTTGCATACCTTGTATGTTTCCTATTTTTGCTTTCTTGACACCTTTAACTCAATATCTCCCTCAATATATGTTTTACACATTTATTGGTATTTGATCCAGCGTAAGTATGCAAATACTAATCTTCTGTATGTTCTCTACCAATAGTGGATTTCTGAAAGTTTGTGAGTTGGAAGGCTTTTCAACGATCCTTTGATCTCCTATGTTTATTGGTTCTTCCCAGGTGTATGTTTAGGAACGGGTAAAATTAATGCTTTGTTTATATATAAATATATTGTCCATAAGATTAATGTTTAATAAACTAATCAATTGTTTGTGTTTTACTTCAAGTAAAAATGTCTTTTCAAAACAATGAAGCATGGATGTATCATAAATTAGACAAACAATGACTTCATGCATGTAATTATTAAAATATTGAAAGACCAACAAATACAAATTCGCATGGACACTGCTTGTTGTGGTAGCTTGAACACATGGATGGCCTGCGAGTTCATGTTGGCCATGACCATGTGGTATTTAGCCTTCCTGTTCCGCAGTATGTTCATGGCCCTGGACGCGGACTCAACGAAACTCACAAGTGAGAATTAGGACATCACGATGATCTTTAGCAAATAATTAAGATTAATTAATTAAAAGAAAACTTCAGTACAAGGAAATGAAAATATAGCTACTTGGATAAGTGAGAGAAGCTTAATAATAATAGTTCAGAATATATTTTCATTTCCATCCATTTTGATCTTCCCTCATAAATGCAATTGACTAATTAATTTTTATAGATTTTGTTTCATTGTTCAAAAAATAATAATCCAAGGACATTTCTAGAATCTTCATATCCATCTCTATACTACAAGCGCACAAAATTTACACGATAGATCAACTTAGAACATAAAATAAAAACATGGAAACAAAAAAAAAAAAAAAATCAAACACCCCGGAGCTAAACAGGCCGGAGCAAAATTCAAAAGGGATTATCAATGAAAATCTATGTAATTCCGATATGTACGGGGCGTTACCTTTATTCTGACATACGTGAAGCATCTTAATATGAGTAAGGTGCTCGGAGTCATGGTCGTCCATCACTTAGCATTATATTTATTTTATGTATTTTCGCACTACTAATTCTATAATTAAAGTATTTCACTTCTCTAAATAATATACCATTTGATACCGTTTTGTCTTTCTGAAATTTTTAGTTCTAAAATGCTATATCCAATATACATTTATTAAAAAAACCTCCCAATCAACCACAAACACCCCGAAGAAAATCAAACACATTACAAATTATTATAATTACCATATATAATTATTATATATATGTACATATATCCATGACGAAATAATATAATGACTACACAGATGAAAATAATATAAAAATAAACTACAATTGAAATATCATTGAAAGTAAGGTAACATAGTATTATATATATGTACATATATCCATGACGGAATAATAAAATGACTACACAGATGGAAATTATATAAAAATAAACTACAATTGAAATATCATTGAAAGTAAGGTAACATAGTATTACTACCGAAATCTATGAGTGATAGAGAATATTCATGTATTGCTCAATAAATCATGTATTGCTCAATAAAAACACCTTTAAATTTATTGCAAGAATTAAAGTTTGTTTTTATCAATAATATGATTATCCAAGTATGATCAATTGTTCACTCTAAATGTCAGGGTCTAGTCTATTAACATGTTGTTTTGGTCTCCCATGAAAAGATAAAATTCTTCGAAACTATAATTACATAATTTTCATTTAATCCGCCAAATTTATTCTAACTTTTATTTTTCGTAAATCCATTATATTTATCCTCTGCACTGGCCCAAAATGAGCTAATATTTCCATACCGCGGTTGTATCTAATTTTCAGTCAAAACATTGTATCAACATCCCATTGAATCATATAAAATACTATTTCGACTCTAATTTTGAATATTGTTAAGTCTCAAATTCAAATCTAAACCAATTTTGTTTTGTAATATTTTCCAATTTATTCACTCGGAACATAGATACCTCACAATCTTTTCAGAATACTATCAAAATCATATTTTTTTTTGCACAAATTCCCGAACCCCACACCAAGTTTAAACTACACCCACAAAATTTTTCAAAGGGCTTTCAGTACTTCTTATGAAAATGGAAATTTTTAATTTTAAAAATTCCAATAAAATTTAATTTGTGTGAAAGGTAAAGTTAAATAAAGGAAACTTAATGACTATTATCATCAGCAATTGTCTTTGGACAAATTACCGACTCACATGTATATTATTCACACAAAAATAATCAAATTATCATCACCACATTCAATGTCACTGAACATGTATGTAACTACTTAATGGTAATCATAAGCCTTGTAAGTCACAAACACAACTTTTTAATAAATAAAATAAACTGATTTACAGAGACTGCTTTGCAACGTAATTGTTTCAACCAATTTACAAAATTCACCTTCAAAATAAAACTGATATGTATATCATATACAAATAAAAACTTTAACCGCAACAATTAATTTTTGGACTCATTAAAATAATCAAAGTAGTCTAAGAAAGTACTAGATGCAGCGGAATTACATAAATATGCCACCCAAAGAGACTATAAATTAATAAACTAAATAATTATAGTCGATTTGATCAAACGCATGCTGTCAAAAATATATGCTGATGTAATCCGAATTTAATTGGACTATAAAACGAATCATAATGAATATTCGATTTTATAAAGTCAACACTAATGAATAAATAAATAAATTCTGCACGTATTAAATCTAATTGCACGTACAATATCATACGCACATTAATTAATAAATTATGCAATACTCAAACCGGATGCATGTGTATAAATTGAACATCAATTTCAACCCCAACCTATTGATTAAATAAATAAATTAATCCAATCATAATGCCAAAATCGGTGCAGATATTTAAGACATGTTCATTGATTCCAGAATAAATGAACAAAAATAACCAAACATCTAAATGCTATTTTATTTAAATTGCACATATATTTATTCTGGTTGCATCCCATAATTGAACCAATAAAATAAAAAGATAATCTTGAATGCCAATAAAATAACTATGTATTAAACTTCAATTGATTGAACAAAATATCACACTCAATTGAATATGCCAATTTTCTTTAGATGCACCATTGTTACAAAATGGCACATCGCTAAATTATTAGAAAAATAATTATGTAGACAAACAAACTCATGTCATACATACATGTTGAAACAATAAAACAATAATTTGTAACTTTCAATATAATTAATATGAACTTTAAGTTCTAGTAATTGCCAATAATAATAACACCCTGAAGTAATGGCATGTAGATCAAGAGTCTTATGGAGTTGTCTAGAAAGTCTTTTGGTTATACATATGGATGTATTCCTTATTTCATTGATGAGAAAATAAAGAACTTATCTTCAAAGCATAGTGAGCAGCACGTAATTTTTTCTTCCGCAAATCCTTCTACTATCTATCATACACAACAAATTTGGTATCGCAGCTTCAAAACAATGTCCAGTTTTGTTCCTACCATGTTTAAATATTCCCCGAGTGAGGTTCCAATGTTTGAAAAGGCGATCATTACAATTATTGAAGTAGTGAAATGCAAGATTTCTTCATTTTGACATGATCTTTCGGACATTGTAGCAGATGGATTCTAAGAACCACCTTGTAGAAGGTGTGTCTGCAGCTTGGACTAACGCTCCGCAAAAAAATACAAAGAAAATAAGAAAAAAGATTGCACTGCACTTCGCTACATCAAGCAAGGAGTAGGTAAGACAATTTATCCACGGATTTTTCAATAAAAAGAAGGCAAAAGATGCATGGGACGTGTTGAAGGAGGAGTTTCATGGCAATGACAGAGTTCTCTCTATTCGTCTTCAATCTCTATGGAGGGACTTCGACAACTTGGCGATGAAAGAGGTGAAAATGTGAGTAAATTTTTTACAAAAGTTGTTGACATTGTCAATCTCATTGAAAGTCTGGGAGACAGCATCCAAAAGCAAGAAGGTAATCGAGAAGCTTCTCAGAAGTTTACCTCCTAAATTCTACCATTGTGTTGCTGCCATAGAGGAATCCAAAGATTTGTCCATGATGTCACTTCATGAGTTGATGAGCTTGCTTCGGGCTCACGAACAAAGGATTGAAAGAGCTCAAAATCAGTCTTTTGAGCAGGCCTTTCAATCGAAGACTTTTGTTTCAGCAAAGTCTCACCAAAATGCACCACAAAGACAGAACTTTTATAGAGGCGATTAACCCAACCGAGGAGGAGAACGAAAGAAAGTATTTGTTCCAAAGAACAGGGACGAGAATCTTGAGAAAAAGCCAGCACGCTGCCCGTATTGCATTATCTCCAAGAAGTCCAATCATGATTCGAAGGACTGCTTTTATAAGTGCAGGAGGTGTCGAATTCCTAATCACTCACAACGGGACTGTTGGTATCAAAAGAAGGGGCAAACTGAAGCAAATTTCTTGAAGGAGCACAATGCCGAATCTGAGACATTATTTTACACGAGCGTAAAAGATGAAGATCAGAAATCCGACCTATGGTATCTGGACAGGGGCTGCAGTAGCCACATGACAAGAAATAAAAGCCAATTTGAGCAACTTGACAGGAGCTGTACTTCACACGTAAAGCTTGGAGATGGAAACGTTCAAAGCGCTGAAAGAAAGGGCACGATTGCAGTCTTTACCAAAGGAGGTAACAAAAAATTAATTCATGACGTTCTTTATGTGCCTAATCTAGCGCAAAACCTCTTGACTGCGGGGCAGCTTATACAAAGTGGTTATTCTGTCAGTTTTGGTGATGGAATGGCAAGAATTTTCACGAAGAATAATGACTTGGTGGCTGAAGTTGAGATGGCTGCAAACAAAGTTTTTCCGTTGACTATGCCTTCAAGCAGTCAGTTTGCTTTTAAGAATGAAGTCGAGGAAAATTCATTCTTGTGGCATTTAAGATATGGTCACTTAAATTTGCGGGGCTACGCATTTTGAAGCAAAGAAAAATGGTTATGGGATTACCGGATGTTCATCACGAAGAAAAAATATGTGAAGGTTGTATCGATGGGAAAATGCATCGATTGCCATTTCCCAAAACCTCATGGAGAGCCAAAGCACCACTGGAGCTGGTACACTCGGATATATGCGGCCCTATGAAGAAACCATCGATCAACGAGAAGAGATATTTTATCTTGTTTGTTGATGATTTCACCAGGATGATGTGGGTGTATTTTTTGAAACAAAATCAGAGGCATTCAAATCTTTTTTGAAGTTCAAAGCTATGGCAGATAATCAAAGTAGCTGCCAAATAAAGACACTCCGAACTGACAATGGAGGAGAGTTTATATCTACTCTGTTCCTACAACATTGCAAGGAACATGGCATCTCGAGACAGCTTACTGTGAGTTATACCCCACAACGAGATGGGGTCGCTGAAAGAAAAAATCGCACTGTGGTTGAGATGGCTCGGAGCATGTTGACCGGGAAAGGACTTCCAAATAATTTTTGGGCTGAAGCAGTTAATACTGCTGTTTATCTGCTAAACAGATCACCCACCAAAGCTGTGCCGAATAAGACTCCATTCGAGGCGTGGAATAAGAGAAAGCCGGTGGTCAATCATTTGAAGATATTTGGAAGCATAGCCTTTGCTCATGTACCAGCTCAGAAATGTGAGAAGTTCGACAAGAAGTGTGAGAAATATATTTTCATTGGTTACAGTGATGAAAGCAAGGGGTACAGACTTTTCGATCCAAAGGAAAATCGGCTGACTGTTTCTAGAGACGTCATATTCGATGAAAGTGGGAGCATGGGATTGGAAGACCAAGAATGATTCAGATCATGAACAGCCATTAAATTAGCCTGGTCAGTTTGCAGAACCATTGCGATTACAGAATGAGCGCACAACTCAGTGCGAGAATGCTCCTGCCAGTCCAACTTCGGCTCAACCAAATCCAAATGACGAAGGACCAGATTCAGAAAATCCAATTCTGAAGGTACGACCTTTGCAGGACATAAATTCCTCCTGTGATTTTGCATTTTTCTATCAGGAACTACAGAACTTTCAAGAAGCTGCAAAAGAAGAAATCTGGGTACAACCAATGAACTAAGAAATTGATATGATTAAAAATAACCGAACGTGGGAACTTGTCAATTTACCCGAAGGGAAGGATGTTGTTGGGTGGAAGTGGATCTACAAAACAAAGTTTAAAGAGGATGGTTCAGTGCAGAAACACAAGGCACATCTTGTTGCCAAAGGGTACTCCCAGCAGCCCAGCGTCGACTTCAATGAAACATTTGCTCGGGTGGCGAGAATGGAGACCATTAGCAGTGTTATAGCAATTGCAGCCCATTATGGGTTGAAAGTCTACCAATTTGATGTGAAGTCCGCTTTCCTAAATGGAGAATTGGAGGAAGAGGTTTATATAGAGCAGCCGCAAGGATTTGTCGTGAAAAGGAGCCAGGAGAAAGTCCATCGCCTTCGAAATGCTTTATATGGGCTAATGCAAGCTCCGCGAGCCTGGAACAAGAAAATTGACATAATGCCAAAATTGGTGCAGATATTAAGACATATTCATTGATTTCTGAATAAATGAATAAAACTAATCAAACATCCAAATGCTATTTTATTTATATTGCACATATATTTATACTAGTTGCATCCCGTAATGAACCAATAAAATAAAAAAAAATAAAATTTGAATGTCAATCAAATAACTATGTATTAAACTTCAATTGATTGAACAAAATATCACACGCAACTAAATATGCCAATTTTCTTTAGATTCACCAGTATTACAAAATGGCATATCGCTAAATTATTAAAATAATGATTATGTACGCAAACAAACTCATGTCATACATACATACATAAGTTTCTCTCTTATAAATATGACCAGGAGTGCAAATTGTATTCTCATTGATTATTATACCCAAATTAAACAATTAGTCATTCTAATTAAAGAATCCAGGATCTGCAGATAACTCAATTGCAATCCTATATCTATTCAATTGCATCTACGATCCAATAAAAAGTCAGATTTTAATTCCGAGTAATTAATATGAATTAAGTGGTCGGCCAATTCGACAACAAAATTCATGCAAATTTAAAATCAACCAACTAAACATCAATTGTTCGCATAAAATCTCTCAATAATTCAACACGGAAAGACTCTGATACCAATAGTTAGAACTTATTGGTAATTAAATCCTAAGCCCCAGGATCTACCCGTGTTGTAATAATTGAGAAGAGAAAATAAAGCTAATAATATCTAACCTTATTCCTCAGCATAGTCGGATTCGGATTTGCAAATGGAAGGGTTTTGTGTCTTCAAATCTATAGTGCAACCCTTCCTAAGAAATCTACTAGGATGGAAAGTAATGGATATTGCATCGACACCTTCATCACAACTCCATTTATATCCCTTATTATTAATTAACCTCATCATCCAATTAATAAGTTACCGGGTTTCTGGCACTTATTAAATACATCTGATCCCAATAAATTTATAAATCACTTAATATAGGTTTAATCTAACATATAACCAAAATAGTTACATTTAACCCAATATTTAATCCAACATAATTATATAATTTTTATTTAATCTGCCAATTTATTCTAACTTTTGTTTTTCAGAAATCCATTAAATTTATTCTCTGCACTGGCCCAAAATGAGCTAAAATTTCCGTATGGCGGTTGTATCAAATTTTCAGACAAAACATTGTATCAACATCCCATTGAATCATATAAAATACTATTTCAACTCTAATTTTGAGTATTGTTAAGTCTCAAATTCAAATCTATTTTTTTTTTTGTTTAGTAATATTTTCCCATTTATTCACTTGGAACATGGATACCTCACAATCTTTTCGGATTACTATCAAAATCATATTTGTTTGCACAAATTCCCGAACCGCACACCAAGTTTAAACTACACCCACAAAATTTTTCAATGGCTTTCAGAGTCCTTATGAAAATGGAAATTTTTAGTTTTAAAAATTCCAATAAAATTTAATTTGTGTGAAAGGTAAAGTTAAATAAAGGAAACTTGAGCGACAATGGTATCGTCAGATCTGTAGCGAACAGCATAAGTCGTGCACTTCTTTCTCTTGCCTGAAATCTTTCGGCAACTAGAATCAATGCCCGGTGATGGATCACACAGTTCCCTTTTGTTTTTACTAGTTTCCTGGTTGAGATGACCCAATTGCTCAAAACACTTAACTTTTTCTCCTTCCGTCTAGTGTAGACTATAAGTCTCCTTTCTCGAGGCACCCGGTGCCGGCTTCCCACTTCATCTGCCATTGTTGAAGATGTTTTTTTTTCATGTGCCACACGATATTTCAAGAAAAGCACAATAAATTATTCTTACTATCGTTTATAGAAAACTTGTAACTTTTGCGGAGAATTTGGAAGAAATGCATGTGAAATTCTCTATCAAATTTCCATGTAGTGCAAAACGTACATTCCAGAATTCGGGCATGCCAACTGAAAAAAAACCCTTGATTTGTAAATGTTTGAAAGCCGTGTTTTATTTTCTCTGCATCAGAAAATTAAGCATCAGAACAAGACTACGCCGAAGGAAATTCATTATTTGATCTTCAGATCCATTTCTATACTACAAGCGCACGAAATTTACATGATGTATCAACTTAAAACATAAAATCACAACATGGAAACAAATAAAATTCAAACTTCCCGGAGCTCAACAGGCCGGAGCAAAATACAAAAGTGTTTCTTAATGAAAATCTATGTTATTCCGATATCTACAGGAGGTTACCTCTATTCTGGCAACCCTGAAGCATCTTAATCGAATGAGTAAGGTGCTCGGAGTCATGGTCGTCCAGAAGAACATGTATGCCCGTCATCGTTGCACCGGCCCGGAATTGGAAAAAAGTTTGAAGAGTGGAAAATATTGAAAATAATTATATTTTTCCTATATCAATAAAAATCTAAAATACTATTGAACACGAACAAACCTACATATGTAAATATAAATGATATTAATTCATTTTAAGTATAATTATACAAGTAATAATTTTTTAGTAATATTTAGAAATTAGACGAACAATGACTTCAGGCAAGTAATTATTAAAAAATTGAAAGGCCAACAAATACAAATTTGCATGGACACTTGTTGTAGTAGCTTGAACACATGGATGTCCGACGAGTTCATGTTGGCCATTACCATATCGTATTTGGCCTTCCCGTTCCGCAGTATGTTCATGGCCCCGGACGCCGACTCAATGAAACTAACAAGTACGAATTAAGATATCATGATGATCTTTAGCATACAATTAAGATTAATTAATTCAAAGAAAACTTCACTACAAGGAAATGAAAATATAACTATTTGGATAAGTGAGAGAAGCTTAATATTAATAGTTTAGAATATAATTTCATTCTCATCCATTATGATCTTCCCTCATAAATGCAATTGACTAATTAATTTTTTATAGATTTTATTTTATTGTTCAAAAAATAATAATCGAAAGACATTTCTTGAATCTTCATATCCATGCATCTCTATACTATACGCGCACGAAACTTACACGATGGATCAACTTAGAACATAAAATCACAACATGGAAACAAAAAAAATTAAACTCCCCAGAGCTAAACAGGCCGGAGCAAAATTCAAAAGGGTTTATCAATTAAAATCTATGTAATTCCAATACCTACGGGGCGTTAGCTCTGTTCTAACATGCCTGATGCATCTTAATCCAACGAGTAAGGTGCTTGGAGTCATGGTCGTCCAACTCTAAGCATCGTATTAATTTTATTTAGTTATGTTTGGCTTTATTTCTACACTACTAATTCTATAAGTAAAATATTTCTCTTCTCCAAATAATATATTATTTGTTAATTTTTTTTTTCCCCAAAACTTTTAGTTCTAAAATATCCAATATACATTAATTAAAAAAGCCTCCCAATCAACCACAAACACCATGAAGAAAACCAAACACATTACAAATTATTATAATTACCACATATAATTATTATATATATGTACATATGTCCATGATGGAATAATATGATGACTACACAGATGAAAATTATATAAAAATAAACTACAATCGGAATATCAATGAAAGGAAGGCAACATACTATTACTACTGAAATCTATGAGAGAGAATATTCATGTATTGCTCAATAAAAATACCTTTAAATTTAATGCAAGAATTAAAGTTTTTTTATATTAATAATATTATTATCCAAGTCTAGTCAATTCTTCACTCTAAATCTCGGGTTCTGTTTTATTAACAGGTTATTTTGGTCTCCCATGAAAAGATAAAATTCTTTTCAAACTATAGTTATATAATTTTCATTTAATCCGCCAAATTTATTCTAGCTTTTGTTTTTCGTAAATCTTTTAAATTTATCCCGGGCCCAAAATGAGCTAAAATTTCTATATGGCGGTTGTATTAAATTTCAGATAAAACAATTTATCAACATCCCATTGAATCATATAAAATACTATTTCAACTCTTATTTTTTAGTATTGTTAAGTCTCAAATTCAAATCTAAACAAATTTTGTTTTGTAATATTTTCCCATTTATTCACTCGGAACATGGATGCCTCACAAACTTTTCGGATTACTATCAAAATCATATTTTTTTTTGCACAAATTCCCGAACCCCACACCAAAGTTTAAACTACACCCACAAAATTTTTCAATGGCTTTCAGTACTGCTTACGAAAATGGAAATCTTTAGTTTTAAAACTTCCAAAAAAATTTAATTTGTGTGAAAGATAAAGTTAAATAATGGAAACTTGAGCGACAATGGTATCGTCAGATCTGTAGAGAAGAGCATAAATCGTGCACTTCTTTCTCTTGCTTGAATCCTTTCGGCAACTAGAATCAATGCCCGGTGATGGATCACGCAGTTCCCTTTTGTTTTAACTAGTTTCCTAGTTGAGATGACCCAATTGCTCAAAACACTTAACTATTTCTCCTTCCGTCTAGTGTAGACTATAAGTCTCCTTTCTTGAGGCACCAGGTGCCGGCTACCTACTTCATCTGCCATTGTTGAAGATGTTTTTTCTTCATGTTCCACACCATATTTCAACAAAAGCACAATAAATTATTCTTACGATCGTTTATAGAAAAGTTGTAACTTTTGCAGAGAATTTGGACGAAATGCGTGTGAAATTCTCTATAAAATTTGCATGCGGTGCAAAACTTACATTCCAGAATTCGGGCATGCCAACTGAAAAAAACCCTTGATTTGTAAATGTTTGAAAGCCCTGTTTTATTTTCTCTGCATCGGAAAATTAAGCGTCAGAACAAGACTATGCCGAAGGAAATTCATGATTTGATCTTCAGATCCATTTTTATACTACAAGCGCACGAAATTTACACGATGTATCAACTTAAAACATAATATCACAACATGGAGACAAAAATAAAAGTCAAACTCCCTGGAGCTCAACAGGCCGGAGCAAAATACAAAAATGTTTCATAATGAAAATCTATATTATTCCGATATCCGCGGGGCGTTACCTCTATTCTGACAAGCCTGAAGCATCTTAATCAAATGAGTATGGTGCTCGGAGTCATGGTGGTCCAACTCTAAGCATCACATTTATTTTATTTAGTTATGTTTGGCTGTATTTCCACACTACTAATTCTGTAAGTAAAATATTCCACTTCTCCAAATAATATACCATTTGTTAACTTTTTTTTTTTTTCCTGAAACTTTTAGTTGTAAAATGCTATATCCAATATACATTTATTAAAAAAACCCTCCCAATCAACCACAAAAACCATGAAGAAAACCAAACACATTATAAATTATTATAATTGCCACATATAATTATTATATATATGTACATCATGTCCATGACGGAATAATACGATGACTACACAGATGAAAATTATGTAAAATTAAACTACAATCAAAATATCAATGAAAATAAGGCAACATACTATTACTACTGAAATCTACGAGAGATAATATTCATGCATTGCTCAATAAAAATACCTTTAAATTTATTGCAAGAATTAAAGTTTGTTTTTATTAATAATATGATTATCCAAGTCTAATCAATTCTTCACTCTAAATCTCAGGGTCTATTTTATTAACATGTTGTTTTGGTCTCCCATGAAAAGATAAAATTCTTTTCAAACTATAGTTACATAAGTTTTATTTAATCTGCCAAAACTGTTCTAACTTTTGTTTTTTCGGAAATCTCTTAAATTTATACTCTGCACTGGCCCAAAATGAGCTAAAATGATTAAGGTGCTCAGAGTCATGGTCGTCCAGAAGAACATGTATGTCGGTCATGGTTGCACCGGCCCGAAATTGGAAAAAAGTTTGAACAGTAGAAAATATTGAAAATAATTATATTTTTCGTATATAAACAAAAATCTAAAATACTGTCGAACACAAACAAACCTACATATGTAAATATAAATGATATATAAATAAATTTAAGTATAATTATACAATAATAATTTTTTAATGATATTAGAAATTAGACAAACAATGACTTCACACAAGTAATTATTCAAATATTGAAAGACTAACAAATACAAATTCGCACGGACACTTCTTGTTGTGGTAGCTTGAACACATGGATGTCCTGCGAGTTCATGTTGGCCATTACCATGTCGTATTTGGCCTTCCATTTCCGCAGTATGGTCATAGCCCCAAAAGTCAACTCAATGAAAGTCACTAGTAATAACTAAAACATCGATAATGTTTAGAAAATAATTAACATTAATTAATTAAAAGAAATTTTATCAAAAGGAAATGAAAATATAACAACTTGGATAAGTGAGAGAAGCATTATATTAAATAGTTTATAATATACTTTCATTCCCATCTATTTTAAATGTAATTGACTATTTAATTTTTCATAGATTTTATTTAATTATTTAAAAAATACTATTCGAAAGAAATTTCAAGAAAAGCAATTAGAAACATTGTTACTTTTGCGAAGAATTTGAAAGAAAAGCGTGTGCAATTCTGGAATAAAATTTCCATGCCGTACAAAATCTAAATTCAAGAATTCGGCCAAGCCAACTAAAAAAACATCTCGATTAGTAAATATTTTAAAGATGTGTTTTATTTCCTCGGCATCAGAGAATTAAGCGTCGGAACAAGACTATGTCGAAGAAAATTCATGATTTGATCTTCATATCCATCTCTATACTATAAGCGCGCACACGCGCACAAAATTTACACGATGGATCAACTTAAAACATAAAATCACAACATGGAAACAAAAAAATTCAAACACCCGTGAGCTAAACAGGCTGGAGCGAAATCCAAAAGGGTTTATCAATGAAAATCTATGTAATTCCGATCTACGGGGCGTTACCCCTATTCTGATAAGCCTGAAGCATCTTAATCAAATGAGTAAGGTGCTCGAAGTCATGGTCGTCCAGAAGAATATGTATGTCGGTCATGGTTGCACCGGCCAGAAATTGGAAAAAAGTTTGAAGCTTAGAAAAAAATTGTGTCTATCGGGGACTGAGATGATAAAAAAGTTGAAGTGGTGAATTTCTACAGTAGATGAGAGGGTATATATAGGTGGAAAAAGTGTTATCACATAATTTTCTAAAGCAAAATTGTATATAACTATATTATATAAGTAAGCTAATGAGATATCCTTGACTACCTTAAAATGGAAATTAATTTCACATGACCAGGAAAAAAAAAAAAAAGAAACACAAAAAACGATGTATGTGTTTGATATTTGCACATGTGCTTTTTCTTTCTAAGAAAATCTATAGTAGACATTAAAAATAATTATACTTATTGTATATAAATACAAATCTAAAATACTATCGAACACAAACAACCCTACATATGTAAGTATAAATGATATTAATTCCTTTTAATTAGAATTATAAACTTATTATTTTTTTAATAGTATTTAGAAATTAGATGAACAATGACCTTAGACAAGTAATTATTAAAATATAGAAAGACCAACAAATTCAAATTTGCATGTACACCGCTTGTTGTAGTAGCTCGAACACGTGGATGTCCGGCGAGTTCATTTTGGCCATGACCATGTCGTATTTGGCCTTCCTGTTCCGCAGTATGGTCATGGCCGCAGACTCCAACTCTGTCACTAGTAAGAAATAAGACATCACGATGATCTTTAACAAGTAGTTAAGATTAATTAATTAAAAGAAATCTTCATTAGAAGGAATGAGTATGTAATTACTTGGGTAAGTGAGAGAAGCTTAATAATAAATACTTTATAATATAATTTCATTCCTATCCCATTCGGATCTTCTCTCGTAAATGCAATTGACTTTTTAATTTTTTATTGATTTTATTTCATTATTTAAAAAATAATATTCAATAGACATTTCAAGAAAAGCAAACTAAATTATTCTTACTATTGTTTCTAGAAAATTTGTAACTTTTGCGAAGAATTTGAAAGAAAGACATGTGAAATTCTGGAATAAAATTTCCATGCGGTACAAAACCTAAATTCAAGAATTCAGCCAAGTTAACTTATAAAATTAACCCTTGATTTTGTAAATATTTTAAAGCCGTGTTGTATTTCCTCTGCATCGGAAAATTAAGCGTCGGAACAAGACTACACGGAAGGAAATTCATGATTTGATTTTCATATCCATCTCTATACTACATGCCCACGCACGCACACAAAAATTACATGATGGATCAACTTAAATAAAACATAAAATCACAACATGAAAACAAAAAGAACTCAAACTCCCCGGAGCAAGATACAAAAGTGTTTATCAGTGAAAATGTATGTAATTCAGTTCTCTACAAGGAGTTAACTCAATTCTTACATGCCTGAAGCATTTTAATTGATCGAGTTACGTACTCGGAGTCATGGTCGTCTAGAAGAACATGAATGTCAGTCATGGTTGCGTAGACCAAAGGTTTGGAAATGTTCGGATATGAAGCCTGATTATATCCTAAAATCTAGGGATATGATTTATATATTATATCTTAGATTTAGATATATAATTTGGATATTATTGACATAGGCTTTGGTTATAAATATTCATGTATTCTCAGTTTAACAATTGCTCTGTGTATTCTACTCTATAGTAAAATTTCTGGTTTGGCAGCGCCCCCGGACGTAGATCATTCTGATTGAACTGGGTAACCAAATTTTTGTATTCTTGTGTCCTTGTTTGTCTCTTCTTGATTCCCTAGGAATTTCCGTAACAACTGGTATCAGAGCTCTAGGTTCCTTTGAAGGAGTTAAGATAGGTGATCATCATCGTGTCAAGGTATTCGATGGAATGAACTGCAGTTTTTGGAAGATGCAGATAGAAGATTACCTGTATGGTAAAGATCTAGATGTAGCACTGAAGGAGAAACACGAAAACATGGATGAAGCCGAATACAAAAAAATCAATAGGAAGACGATGAGTGCGGTTCAACTGACCCTTTCGGAGAATGTCTCGTTTCACACGGTTCATGCAGAATCGACACTGGACCTTCTAAGAATCATGTCGGATATGTACGAACAATCGTGTGCTGCAAACAAGGTTTACCTGATGCGAAAACTGTTCAACCTGAGAATGGTTTAAGGGACTCATGTTGTTGTGCATCTGAAAAAATCAACCTAATCACTGCGCAATTGTGGTCGGTAAATCTTGAATTTGATTCAGAGATTAAAGCCGTAATTCTGCTATAGTCCATGCCGGATAGTTGTGATTAGGTAATAACATCCTTGAGTGCGGCTTCTTTGGGGAAGAAGAAGATGAAGTTTAATGCAATTAGAGATCTAATTTTGAGCGAAGAGATTTGAAGAAATTCGAGTAAGAATACTGAATTTGGATCAAGATCTGCCCTTAGTGCTGAAAATAGGGGTAGATTTGAGGCAAAGGGAAATGGTCAAGATCAAGAATAGTCAAAGTCAAAGCCGAAGAACAAGGTCATGAAAGATGTAAGTTAGGTGATATGTTGGAACTGCAATAAAATGGGGCACTTGTGACGAAAGTGCAGGGCGCCGAAGAAGAATCATAGTTCATCTAACGCAGCGGAAGAGATATCCGATAGGCTATATTTGAGCATCAATAGTCCAATGGAGTCATGGATCTTGGACTCAAGGCCGTCATTCCACTCATGCAGTGATTCGGGAATCATGGAATTCTATACCGCAGGTGATTTTGGTGTTGTCTATCTTGCAGATGATGAACCTTTAAAAATTTTACGTAAGGGGATAGTCCAAATCAGAACACCAAATGGAGGCGAATGGAGACTAAATGACGTAAGAGATGTCCCGGGCCTGAAACAGAATCTGATTTCCGTGGGACAATTGGATGAGGCAGGTTACTCAACATTTTTTTAAACTAAATCATGGAAAGTAACCAAGGGATCCATTGTGGTGGCTCAAGGGAGAAAAGATGACACTTTATACATGAATAACATCATTGTTCCGTGGCTATAAATAATGATGCAAACTTATGTCATTCTCATTTCAGACACGAGCGAGAAAGGGATAAGGGAGCTTGTTTCAAAGGGAAGATTGCCAAGTCTCAAGTCCATCGATATTAGAGTATGTGAGGACTGTATCTTTGGGAAGTAGAGAAATGTGTCATTCTAAAAGGGTGGGAGGGACCTGAAAAAGGAGAAATTGGAGTTGGTCCATACGGACTTGTGGGGACCAGCTCCTATATCGTCCCTTGGAGGCTCACAATACTACATCACATTCATTGACGACGCTACAAGGAAGGTATGGGTATATTTCCTTAAGCGTAAATCTGATATTTTTGAAACTTTCAGAAAGTGGAAAGCATGTGTGGAGAATGAAACGGGGCTACAAGTCAAGTGTTTGAGGTTGGATAATAGTGGCGAGTACGAGTTGAACGCGTTTAAGGAGTACTGTGCTGAGAATTACATCTGAATGGAAAAAACAATACCTAGAACACCGCAGCAAAATGGTGTAGCTGAAAGGATGAATCGGACATTGAATGAGAGGGCTAGATGCATGCTTTTAAATAGTGGTTTGGCAAAGATGTTTTGGGCTGATGCGATCAACATGGCGGCATTCCTGATCAATAGAGGTCCATCTACGCCGTTAAATAATGATTTTCCAGAGGAGGCGTGGACAGGTAAACCAGTAAATCTCTCATTTTTTGCGTATTTTTGGTTGCACGGCATATGTCAAGGTTGATGCTGAGACAAAACTAGATGCAAAATCAGTAAAGTGCACACTTATCCGTTATGGTGGTGATGAGTTTAGATACCGACTTTGGGATGCAGCTAATCGCAAGATCATTCATGCTCGAGATGTTATCTTTGATGAGCAGATCTTGTATAAGAACAAGTCGAGTGACGAGGGTAAAAGGAATCTGGAGATGATTGAGTTAGCTCCTTCCAATACGAGTCCAATCAACCAAGCTTAGGATAATCATAGTGCGGCTGATGTTGACGTCAAGCAGCCTAACCCCATTACTTAATATGGTGTAATCCCGATAGAAGTTGATATAAACACACCAATAGCACTTAGGAGATCCGTGAGACAACATTGTGTGCCAGAGAGGTACTCTCCCACTCTTCATTATCTACTTTTGACTGGCGGTGGTGAACCAGAATGCTACGCAGAGGCTAAAGCTAGCCAGAAAGCTGAGAAGTGGAAACTTGCTACGGATGATGAGATGAACTATCTCATGACCAACCAAACATGGGAGTTGAGTGAACTTCTGAAAGGCAAGAAAGCATTGCATAACAAGTGGGTCTATAGAATTAAAGATGAAACAGATGGGAGTAAGCGATATAAGCCCAAACTGGTAGTGAAGGGATATGAACAACGATATGGCATCGACTACACTGATGTGTTCATTCATGTTGTGAAGCTGACAATGATCCGATTGGTCTTGGGTATGGTAGCATCTAAAAACTTGGTGTTGGAACAGTTAGATGTTAGGACAACTTTCCTTCATGGCAACTTGGATGAGGAAATCTACATGATGCATCTAGAAGGATATGGAGTTGAAGAACAAGGAAATCTGGTATGCAAATTAAGAAAGAGCTTATATGGTCTTAAGCAAGCACCGAGAAAGTGGTATCGGAAGTTTGACAGATTCATGCATAAAATCGGCTTTAGAAAATGCAATGCCCACCACTGCTGCTACTTTAAGAGGTTTAAGGGTCCATATATAATACTTTTATTATATGCAGATGACATGTTATTAGCAGGACCTTGTACTCGAGAATTGAAAAGTTGAAACAACAATTGGCGAAAAGATTCTCGATGAAGGATCTTGGATAGGCAAAATAGATTTTGGGCATGCAAATAACTCGAGACTAAAATAGTGGAAGGTTGAGTCACTCACAGCAAAATATGAGAAAAACATCTTGAGAAGGTTCAATATGTGTGATGCAAAGCCCGTTAGCACACCTTTGGGCAGTCACTTCAAGTTGTCTAACAAGGACTCACCAAAGAATGAGTCGGAACGTGCTGAGATGAGAAGTGTTCCATATGCATCTGTCATAGGAAGCTTGATGCACGCAATGATTGGTACAAGGCCGGATATGGCACATGCCGCGGGAGTAGTGAGCCGATTTATGAGCAATCCTGAAGGTAACATTGGGATGGAGTGAAGTGGCTACTGAGGTATTTACGAGGCACTGCAGATAAGGCACTGATCTTCGAGAGAAGAGAGCCTTGCTTAACTAGATTTATAGATGCCGACTTGGCAGGAAGTGACTACAATAAAAGAAAGAACATGTCTGGATATGTGTTCACTTATTGTGGGACAACAATATCATGGACTTCGAAGCTACAAAAGGTAGTTGTTTTGTCGAAAACAGAACCTGAGTACATTGCAGTGACGAAAGCTAGCAAAGAGATGATTTGGATGCAAAACTTCATGCTTGAGTCGGGTAGAGATCTGAAACTTAGTAGCTTTTATAGCGACAAACAGAGTGCAATCCACTTGGCAAAGAATCATGCATTACATGCAAGAACGAAGCATATTGACTTTGGATCCTAAATTCGGAGGTTCCAAACCAGCTCATTGATTTCGTCGGTGTGGGTTCCAGAAGTACTCCAGAGAGCCAATCCGTCGTCGGGTTATGAAGATTTCACGAGATTGATCGAACTAACTACGATTAACTATGAAAAGCGAGTAAAAAAAATTGTAAGAACGTGAAAGCAAGTAAATCTTATTAAATTGCATAAACGAAACTAGAACATGAAAGAAAAAATAGATAATAGACGATTTGATCTGGTTGTGCGTGTGTGTGTTGTGTTTGTTTTCCTAATTTTAATCCTAAGCTAGAATAACTTCCTCTCCCACTAAAAGGGACGGTTGCAATTATTCCTCCACCTCTCTTAACCGCCAGGTAACCTCCTTCCACCAGCTCCCAACCGCTTCCATTTCCTCTGGACCGAGTTCCATTCGTTTTGAACGTCTTCCGTCATTCCTGGACCGGGTTCTATTCGCTTTGAACTTCTTCCATTGCCTCTAGATCAGACTTACAAGTTACCCTGACTTGCTTCCATCATACTCCTAGCCGGTCTAAGGAGATATGTCCCAAATAGCCTCGAGTTAAATGAAATCCTCCTTCTTCTTTCTTTTCTTTTGACCCATAGAACCTTAACGATATAGGACATGTAGGTACCGGGATCTTCCATTAATATTACAAAGTTACCAACCCGAGGTTGATGGAGATTTTGGTCTAAAGGCCTGTGGAAGCTATACCCTCTTGCTCTATGGAAGCTCCGCAGCCTGATGGAAGTTGTTACCTTCAGCTTTGAGTCATTTGGACTTGGAGTCCAACAATTGTCCTCCTAGGGATAAAATGCGAAACGTATGGAGCTTTACAATTTTTTGAAATTTTCTTCTTGTGGGGTTTTGAATTCTTCCAAAATATCGTCCGTTTGCTTCATTTTTGGAAGAGGCTTCTCCATCTGTTTTTCTCTTGGAAGTGACTCATTCATCTGTTTTTTTGTCTAAAGCAGCTCCACAGTGTGCTTTCTTCCTAGAAATCACTCCGCAACCTGGTTTTTCTAAAAGCGACTTCACAACCTGCTTCCTTAGCGGCTCTACAACTTGCTTTCTTTATTGAAACTGTCTGGAAAAGACCTGCTTTCATTTTGTCTTGTATTCAGCAGTCTGGACATGACCTGCTTTCACTTATCTGCTTTATTCCTTCATCAAAACTCAAGTGGCGACATATACCCCTTAAGGTGTCTAGCATTAATAATATTTCAATGTTCCGTCCCGTCAATAATCATCAATCTATAAGCACCGTTAGGCAACACATTACTTACTTGATATGGACCTTCCCACCCAGGAGACCATTTCCAAAACGTATTATCTTTGAATCCTTCGGGTAACACTACGTTCTATACCAAATCTCCTTTGTGGAATACTCGCCGACGTACCTTTTTGTTGTAAGCTCGGGCTACTTTCACTTTATTCACTCTGATATTCTCCAAGGCCATCATCAAGTCCTCGTGTACGTCGTCCAACCTTTGTAACATAGCTTTGTCGTATTGCTCTGGATTGAGCAAATTCTGCTTCAACACTCGTAAAGATGGCACCGTGATTTTCAACGGAAATATCGCCTCTTGTCCATAGACTAGTTGGAATGGAGTGCAACCAGTGGCTTTATTTTGGTATTGCCTATAGGCCCATAAACCTCCCCCAACACTTCATGTCATCTTCTCGGGCTATCTTCCATGACCTTTTTAATTACTTCGACCAAGACCTTATTGGCTGCTTCGGCCTGCCCATTTTCTTGCGCATAATACGGGGACAAATGCAAAAGGGCAATCCCGTATTGTGCGGCAAAGATGGCCACTCTATCACTGGTAAAAACAGTACCTTAATCGGCAGTAATCGTTTGTAGAATTCCATACCGGTGAATAATGTGTTCCCTAAAGAACTTAATCACTTCTTGATATGTCATGTTGGCCAATGGTACAACTTCTATCCATTTTGTGAAATAATCCGTGGCCACCAATATGAACAAGTGTCACTTGGAGGATGGGGGATGGATCTTTCCGATGATACCCATCGTCCATCCCCGAAATGGCCATGGTTTCAAGACCGCATGAATTTTTTCCGCTGGAATTCGGATCAAAGAACCATGTTGCTGACACGCTTCACATCCTTGAGCATACTTGATGCAGTCTTCTGTCATTGATGGCTAAAAATACCCATATCGTCAGATCGTCCATCTCATGACTAACCCGGATCCGTGTGCTCCGCAAACCCCTTCATGCACTTCACCCATCAGCTTCATGGCTTCTAGAGTATCTACGCATTTCAATAGCATTCCATCGGTGGCTCTGCGAAAAAGATTTTCATCAATCAAAGTATATTTCAGAGCCTGTTTCCTTAACTTTTCAGGAGTATCACCGGTTGGTTGTTCCAAGTACTTTCTTAGCTCCATACGCAATCCTCCACTTCCACTGGGCACAAACATACTCGCCCTGACTTGAACTTTCCTATGGTGGATGACTTATGCCCAGAGGCTTCTTAAGCTAAATCATTAGCTACTTCATTTTTAGCTCGAGGTATGAATTCCACAACTGCGTCATCAAAATTCTGCAATATAGTAGCTACCTCCATTCGAAGGCTTCTCAACTTTTCATCTTTGCATTGGAACTCACCGGCAATTTACTTCAGAATCAATTGTGAATCGCCTTGAACTCTGATCACCTTAGCTCCCTTTTTATGGAGAATCCTCAGTCCAACTAATAAGGCTTCATACTCTGCTTTCTTACTAGTAAATCCAGGTGTCAATGGTCTGGCAACGGTCCAATTTTTTCCCCATGGGCTCTCGATAAAGACCCCACCTCCAGCGCTGGTCTGCGTGCTAGAACCATGAAACTTCAAGACCTATGGCATTGGACTGATAACAACTTCCATACGATCAGCCGCTTGGTTAGATATCGAGCTCGGATGATCTGGCAAAAAATTAGCAATGACCTGCCCTTTAACAACTTTAATTGGCACATATCGTAGATCAAATACGGCCAGCTTTACAGCCCATTTCGCTTGCCTCCCTCTCAAAGTTGGCCAGCTTAATAAATATCTCAAAATATTGACATGACACACCACATCCGTCTACCTCGGGGCCAAATAATATTCAAGTTTCGTTCAGACGTAAAATAAGGCGAGACATAATTTTTCCATAGGAGTGTACCTTGTCTCCGTATTATTCATTACCTTACCTTACTAAGGTAAAAAATGGCAGGCTCGCTTCTATCGGGAGCCTCCTGCGCCACTAAGTAACCAACCGTATTCTTAGTGGCCGAGACATATAATCGTAGAGGTTTGCTTTCTTGCGGTGGCATCAACATCGGCGGATTGGCCATGGCTTCCTTAATAGGTTTGAAAGCCTGCTGGTGGCGGCTTCCACACAAATTCCTCCGTTTTCCACAATTTCAGTAACGTGGAAAAAGCTTTAAGCTTGCATGCAGCTTTTGAAACAAATCTTCGCAAAAAGTTCACCTGTCCAAGGAATCCTTGGAGTTGTTTCAGATACTCAAGCGGTCAGACATTGATGATAGCTTTCGTTTTATTAGTATTCACCTTGATACCCTTATTATGCACCATGAAACCCAAAAGGTTTCCGGAGGCCACTTCGAATGCACACTTCGCTGGATTCATCTTCAAATTATAGTGCTTCATTCGCCGGAAAGCTGGCTCGAGATCCACCAGATGTTCCAAAAAACTCTTGGATTTTCACCACTATATCATCGATGTAAACTTCCACCTTCTGTAGAATTAAATCGTGAAATATGGTATTCATTGCTCGCTGGTAAGTCGCTCCAGCATTCTTCAACCCAAACGACATCACCACCCATTCATATACTCCAAGGGCCCCTGGGCATCGGAATGTCATTTTTGCAACATCCTCCTCAGCTATGAAAATCTAGTTATAGCTAGAATACCCATCCATAAACGACAGACTCCCGTTCATGGCGGCTGTATCCACTAACATATCGGCGATAGGCAAAACGTATTCATCTTTGGGTGTTGCCAAATTCAGATTGCGATTATCGACGCATACCCACAATTTGCCATTTTTCTTGAGTACAAGGACGACATTGGCCACCCATTCTGGGTATCGACAAGTCCGGATGAATCCTGCCCCCAAGAGCCGCTGAATTTCTTCCTTGATCTTTGGGTACACATATGGGTTAAACCCTCACGGCGGCTTCTTGTGGGGTTTGTATCCGACTTTTATGGGTAGTCGATGTTCCACGAGTTCTCGAGCCAAACCCGGCATTTCATCGTAATTCTGATCGAAACAATCCCGATATTTCTTTATAAGTGTTACCAAGGCGGCTCGATCTTATGATGTTAAAAATGCATTAACCTTGGTGATTCGTAGAAATCCATCGGTACTCAAATCAACATCCTCCAGCGGATCTTGGATCTGGAACGCTGGATATGTTTTGTGCACGGGTGATGGTAATTCTACTTCACCAGAAATTTCCCTGGATGATTCTGAACTGCCAATGGACTTTCCTTTGAGCTGTTCTGCTCCTTCCACGGGGTCTGCTCTGGCTGGCTCTGGATGTTGCGTAACAAAGCCTGTTTCGGGCGGCCCAAGGTTTTCCAAGGAGTCAGCTCTGGACGGCTCCGAACTCGCAATAGAGCCTGTTTTGAGCTACTCACTGCCTTCTGTGGAACCTGCTCTGAACGGCTCTGAGTTCGCAATGGAGCCTGCTCTGGGCGGCTCACATTGAATTTCTTCGCATTCGAAATTCATCATAATCTTCTTTACTCAAAGGCCGTGGATCGGCCCTCGCTTGAATTCTAAACTGGTTATCACTAAACACACATTCATAATTTCCCTCGTTAGGAATGGAGCGATCACTTCCGACAATGGAATCATCTTCGAATAGTAGAAAGTTGCATCTATATCTATGACCTCCGTTGCGAATGGATCTTTCTCCGCTTCCACCTCTTGAACCTCCGCCATCCCAAAACAACAACTTCTGGTGCAAAGTCAACGGGACATATTCGCGAGCGTGAATCCAATCTCGCCCCAACAATCCTACATACGACGGCGACTGTCTATTATCAAAACACTGAGGGCAACTTCTTTGTGCCAACTTGCACCTCAACGGTAGCAATTCCCGCTGGCTTGTACGTGTTTCCCATAAAATATGTGGCTTGTACTGAGGCTGGTATTAAATCATCCATTGTCTTTCCTAATTTTCTGAATGTTTGAAACGGCATCACGTTAGCAAATGTACCGCCGTCTATCAGTACTCTACCCACTGGTCGTTCTTCCATTAAAGCTCGAATGTATATGGGCTTCACATGTTTATTCTGCCCAGTCGCCTTCGAAACATCGATTGACCTTACAAAGCTTTCCCCAACAGTCGATTGGCATCGCTAAAGTCATGATTAAATTATTTACTGAATCAGTAATATTTGTAACAGAATTAAAATGCCTAAGTTTTCCAACACCGGTCACGGACTTTGAGAGCCTCTTTTCCAACACCGCTGCAAAAAGCTTGTCTACCGGCGACATATCTGACTCCGGCAGCGGTTCCCATCCTGCAGTAGCCTCAGCTTCCAAACTCAAAGGTGTGGTGTGCCAAATCAATGGGCACTGGGGTGCACAGATATATGAAGACCATCAGCGCATCCGGCTAGGAACCTTTAAATCCGAAACTGAAGCCGCTATGGCATATGATAGCGCCGCCAACCGACTCCGCAGCCGTGGAACTTCCTGTGGACGGACACCACTCTCAAGGAGCCAAACTTTCAGAGCCAGTTCAGCACCCAAGCTCTCCTTGGCATGATCAGAGCCGGTACTGCTGTTGGAAAAGCAGCCAGAGGTTTGTCTTCACTCTAGGCAGGGACGGATTTGTGAAGGAAAAGGGGTTGATGCCGCGGGATTATGTCATCTTTTCATCCTAGAAGTGTGGTGGTAAAAAGTATGCATGATCGATGTAGCCTATAAGAACGGGGGCTGTGCAGCTATGGGTCTGTGTAGCAATTGAAATTTAAAAAGCCCCAAAATGGACAATGCTTGGGTGGGACATGAAGGCACCTATGGAAAGATGGGATTGAACGAGGCAGCAAAGGAAGGATTAGTACAGCCTTATGTCGTCTTGATGGAATTCAATTCGGTGGTCCCATGATAGATGTAGCTCCAGTACAAGTTAATTCTATAGTCGTTAAAGCAGGATTTCGTGAAAAATAGAATTGTATGATTTCGTCCCGTACATGTAATTATTCGGAAAATTAGAAGCGCATGCTTACATTTAGCTTAGCCATTAGTGTGTCAAGGGAATCTTTGATTGTAAACAATTTTCATTCATCAAGTGTGCCATCGATTGTGGCCTGAGTTTGTTTATCTCTGCATTTCCTTTGCAGGTTAGTTCCTTTCCTGAAGCAGCATTAAAATCCCCAAGTTTAGCAAAATATCTAGATTTCAATTTAATGACTAAAGTTTCTATGTAACTAATATCTATGCATCTAAGTATTTGATAAATTAGAATAGCATGCATCGATTTTCTTTGCCATTAGTGTGTCAAGGTAATATTTAATTAAAGACAAATCTTATTCATCAAGTGTTCCATTAAATGTGGAGGGAGTTTGTTTATCACCTATGTGATCATGTTGTGTCTTTTTCTTCTTTTTGTGAAATCATAAACTAATATAAATACATGTAACCTATTCATTGTAGAAATATGTAATCTATTACATTCTTTTTCCTTTAATTGCAGACTTTGTTGCTCACCCCACCTCAATGATGAGACATAGAGAAATAGATTGAACCACCACGTAAAAAAAAATTTGAAAGCATTCAATTCAGAATTCTAAAAGTCTTTTTAAAATCATGAGACGTTCACTTTTAATTGTCTTTTTAAATATTGAGGTATTCAAAAATTATGTACTTTAAAATTCTATGGATTTTATGAAATTCTTGTTGAAAATTATGAATAAATGACACAAGGTAAAAATGATAATATTTATTAATATTATTAGAATCTATTAAATAAATAATAATAGTTTCAAAAACTAAAATATACTAGCGAAAAATAATAATAATTTCAAAAATTTAAGGGTAAGCGTAACCGAACTTCTTTATTATTTTAGTCCCGTAGTTAGAGACGGTTTTAAAATAGTCATGTAAATGGAAAACTTTCTCACATTTAATCCTCCATGCCTATGTAGCAGTTGTATAACATTCCGCGGACACATGTCGAGCAGGTCAGCGCCATGTGGCGGACACATGTCCGCCACGTGGATAATTTTTATTTATTCTTATTTTTCATTTTTTGAAATATACAAATTAAAAAATTTAAAATATAAAAAAAATAAAATAAAATTTAAAATTTAAAAATATAAAAATAAAAAAATAAATAAAATAAAAATTATCCACATATTCACCAGGTCAACAACACGCGGCCTTTAATAATTTGTATATTATATTTTTAATTTTATTATAATAATTTATACAATATATTTTTAATTATATTTTTATATTTTATTTTTTAATTTTATTATAAAAAATAAAAATTATCCATGTATGGGGCACATGACGCTGACCTAGCAGAAATATGGATAATTTTTATTTTTTTATTTTATTCTTTTTTAATTTGTAATCTTTTTATTTTGTTTATTTTCTATATTTTAAAATAAAATAAAAATTAAAAATGATCACTATTAAAGGGTCCACTTATGATATGGGGAGGATTTAAACCTAAATCACTTCACAATAATACAGTGTGTAATCTCTTATTATCAGGAGATTTTGATATATTTTTAAAATTATTATTATTATTATTAGAAGTAATAGACATTATGATAATATTTATTAATATTACTATAATTTTTTTAATAAAATAATAATATTTTCAAAAGCTAAAATATACTAGCAAAAAATAATAATAATTTCAAAATTTTAAATATAATAGCAAATATTAGCATTTTTTTCAAAAATATATGGTTTTAATCGAAATTATTAATTATTTCATATTTTCTTTTACATCAAAAAATAAATATCCATGTTGATGCAAAATTTTAACAATAAAAAGTAAAATCCGAAAATAGAAATTATCTTCGAATTTGATTAAATAAATGCATGAGATTAAGAATCCCTTTGCCCGTCTTCCATTTGTCCGACCTTCACATCGGCCGCCTCATCTTTCTTCGCCCGACTTTCCTTTGTCTGACCTCCATTCCAACCGACCTAAATGCCTACTGTGTCCCTTTCCTTCGTCCGACCTCTCCTTATCCGACCTCTGTATCCACCGATCACCTAGTCACAGGTTCTCCTGAAAAAGCTCATTTCTTAATAACGCCTGGACCATTGGGCCTGTACTCAAACCCATTTAAGACTCTACTGCCATTGACAGGCACATTGAAGTATACACCAATCCATAGTCTAATTTATAGTCCTATTCGCGAAAACCCTACACATTGGTTTTCCTTACTCAGCGACTTGCCTCATCCCGCCCGACTCCTAAGCCTCACTTCTCGGACTGTGTGAGATGTTACGTTTAGGGGTTTGTAGAACAGTGCTATCATTACACTATTTTATGTCACATCGTGGGGTTTATGTAAAACCCTTCTCTCATCCTTCCATATTCACGCACTCAGAATCATGAAATCCTCCCTTTCCTCTCCAGCAAATATCCCCCAAAACCTCTTATCTTTCTTTTTCTGCATATCCTTCGCAAATGGCCAACCAATATGTCCCTGCTCTCCCTTTCGACGGGACTGACCCATCGGTGCCTTTTGTGGCTTCGAGGGTCCTTACCCCTACCATTCGCCCCTACTGCACCACTGCCAAAAATGCCGATCGCATGAAATCTGTCATCTCTCAAGTCTCTCCGATGACCATAAATGATGTTGCTTTCAAGCCGGAGAGACTCTGGACAGCATCAGGAGTCACCTCACTGATCCCAAAGACGCTTACCGCAAACTGTATGCGAGACTTCTCCCACACTTCGAAGAAAAATTGAGGAGGCAGGCAATTGACAAGGCCATCTTTCTCTCAACTCAACCTCTTTTTGACCTTCACGACAAGGCCCTATTGGCAATGGCGGCCTTCTGGCATTCACAGATGGGAGTTTTCTTTCTCCCTGCTGGACCCATTGGCCCGACCCTTATGGACGTAGCCATCATCGCCAACTTACCCATAGTGGGCGACGATCCCGTTTTGGTCTCTTTTGAGGGTTGGGAACCTTCACCCGACCATGCTGGCTAGGCACTTGCCAAACTGGCCGAGAAGGAAAGATGCTGGACCAGCTTTGTTACTAAGTTTTTGGGCGAGGAAGGCACCCCCGTTTCCGAATTGTAACACACAGTTTTCCTTCTTTTTTGGCTATGTAGGTACATTTTCTTTTCCTTACGCTTTTCCATATAACCTCACAGTTGAATATTTAATTAAGTTTTTCCTTTCTTCACAGGTATATTATTCTTTCTCCTTCCAAGCTCGTTTTTCCTCCCAGGTCGATCTGGCCATTCATCTGGCCAGTGGCCAATTTTTCTCTTTAGGAACTTTATTTTCTAGCTAACCTTTTTGAGGGCTTATCCCGAGTGAGCACCCACCTAACCGATACCAAAAAGGCTGACACAACTGCTTCGGGACCATTTTCGTTCCTGGAGCTGTGGCTGCGCCTATAATTTCCGAATGCTTTCTTTGGCCGACTACCTATTAGCCTGAACCCTCAAAGGTCGATAGGTCTTGCCTTAGCCAAACTAACCCCTAGCTCTTCTAACCTCCATCCATCCGACCCTGTCAACACCCAAATTTTGACCGAGGACCGTAGCAACTCTCGCAATTATGCCTACCAAACCCTTATACAGTATACCACCGAACTTTTTTGGCTTTATCCCGACACTCCATATCCCCGATCTTATCCCGATCCTCTTCCCCATCCGACCTATCCCTTTTCCTGGGATTCCGCTTTGAAACCCCAATATCTATTTTCCAGTAAGAGGTCGGACAAGAAAAAAAACAGATCTTTTTATACCTTCAACTATCAACCCCAATTTTTGGCCCGACAGTTCGGTTGCTGTCAGGGTCTGGCGGGACCATTAGCCCGACCTCACCTTATACCTCAAAGCCCAGAAGGGCTGGTGATCCCCGAGCTTATCCCGCCTTACCTTTCCCAACTCACCGACTACATTACCTCCAGTTCTTACTTACCTTTCCACCTTAAACCTTCGGCGGCTGAGGCTTTCCCGACCTGGTGGTCAGCCACTTGGTCTCTTATTGCTCCCTCAACCGACCAATTAGTTGAAAAACTGATTCCACCGCCACCATTGGCGTTGGGTTCTCCCCGACATGCCGTTACCCCCATAAGGAAGAGGCAGGCTCCTGCCGAGAGCGGGTCTGGAGCAAAGAAGAAAAAGAAAGCCGACCCCGTCATCGATACGCAGACAGTCGAGGAATATCTAGCATCCCTGCCAATGGACACAAGTGGACTGCCAAAATATTTGAGAGAGCAATTCGGTAAGTTCTCTTCCTTCAAGTTCATTTTCCTTTAATGTATGCTCTTTCATATTAACATATTTTATTCAAAGACCCCTTCGCTACCACCGACCACTGCCCCGACTATCTCTCAACCGACTGCAACCCAGCCGACCATTACTCCGATTGATCCTCAACTGATCATTACTCCGGATTCTCCTCAGCCAGCCATAACCCGGACTGCCAACCAACCGACCGTTGCTTCATCCGACATACCCATTGAACCACTGCCCACTCAACCAGTCGGTACACTAGAAGACCTTCCGGCCGCTGGGCGACCGACCACCACACTACCGACCCCTCTGCAGGTTGAGGTAAAGTATTTTCTAATACCTCTAAGAAAACATTTTTCAACTTCACCACTAATTTCAATTCTCCTTTCTACAGATCAACTCAAGTCCTTCATCAGTTGCTCCTCAACCGACCCCCATTGTTGCAGAGGGGGAACAACCGATGATCCACCAGCTGGAGGAACCGGTAGGGAGGCAAAATTCTCCTCCAGTTTTGCCTTCACATGCTCCTCAACCATCACAAGTAACTATCAAAGTAATCCCACATGATTCCTTTTATAAATCTCTAACTCGTCTATCATTACTTTCAACCAGGAACCTGATGCGGTCGCGGAGGTGCCCGATCAAATTGTTGCATTACCTGACACAGTTGTAGCGTTACCCGACCAAGTTGCTGTACCGCCTGACCAAATCGTTGCGCCGCCTTTGCAGCCAGCCGCCCAACCCGTGGTCGAGGGACCTCCAGCAGCTCTCCAACTAGTCCAACCGATCCCACCGCCTCACGACATCGAAGAGATCTCTTCCTCGAAGTCTGACGAAGTTTCAGTAAATTTCATCCCACGGGGTTTGGTTAGTATTCCTTCATCGTTACCCTCTAATTCTTTTGTTTCTTTGCTTTAACTAACACTTCCTTCCAGGGTATGGAGCTGGTCGCTGCCCATCGTCTGCAACCAGCAGACGAGTCGGCCATCGGCCCGACGACTTGCCATGGTACTCCTATGGCGTTCCGGGTCATGGCTCCTTCTGAGGCAACAACCATTTTCAATCAAGTAGATTTCAACCGTGTATTTATTTTTGGTGAGTTCATTTATGTTCCTTTATACTTTAACACTTTTTCATTTCAGGCTGCCCAAGAGATGAGTATACTAGCCCGAGTTACTCTCCTGACTCCCGCCCGGCCAATCGTAGCACGCTGTACTGTCTTGCCTTTCGCCGACCTGAGTCCAGCCGACCTTGAGGCTTTGGTTCAGGTCGCGATAGACTTGTTAGTGCAGCACCCACTGGATTCGGAAGCTCCTCCCATCCTCGATTGGATAATGGAAAGGATCACGGAACTTCAAGATGAACTGCGTCTGATCCGACCTCCATCATCCGAGGCCACATCATCTCAGCTGACCGCTGATCCAACTAGCCTCGAAGCATGTTTGAAAAAGGTCAATGAAGACCTTGATCACGACAAGGCTACGCTGAACGAACTCCAACAGTCGCGCCAAACGCTGGCGGCTGAGATCCATTATGCTTCAGCAGTAGGAAGTCTTATGTATGCTCAGGTTTGCACCAGGCCTGACATAGCATATGTTGTTAGAGTATTAGGGAGATATCAGAGTAATCCAGATGTTGACCACTGGAAAGCTGCAAAGAAAGTGATGACCTTCAAGGTACGAAGGACTTTATGCTCATGTATAGACAAACTGATGTCCTAGAACTGATTGGCTACTCCGATTTGGACTACGTTGGCTGCATTGACACTCAGAAATCCACATCGGGTTATGTGTTCATGTTGGCTGGTGGAGCTATTTCTTGGAGAAGTGCGAAACAGTCTATCCCTGCTACTTCCACTATGGAGGCTGAGTTTGTTTCATGTTTCGAGGCTAGCTCGCATGGTGTAGGATTGAAGAGTTTCATATCCGAGCTTAGAGTCATTGACTCTATTTCCAGACCGATTAAGTTGTACTGTGACAACTCTGCTGTGGTGCTTATGGATAAAAACAATAAGAGTGGGAGTCGAAGTAAGCACATCGACATCAAATATTTAGCCTTAAGAGAACGTGTCAAGGAAAATAAAGTGGTCATTGAACACGTTAGTACAGAGTTGATGCTTGCTGATCCCTTGACTAAAGGCATGCCACTAAAGAGTTTCAGGGATCACGTAGCAAGTATGGGACTTGTAACTACAATGTAGTTTATTAGCACACATTGTTATTTGAGACTCTTATTCAGTTTGATGTTTTCTCGTTTTATTGTGCACATATTTGTTTATTATTGAGAAAAATCGCTTATGTTTAACTCGGAATAAATATATGATTTATTCATTAAGATTGTGAATTTAGTTTGAGATGCTTGACATATCGTGATACATGGAAGGTAACATTCGTTTATAGAAGACCTACCGCCATGATTCGTATGTAAGGTTTCTCGTTATGTTGTGATAGTTTGAGTGGACAAAGTGGGAGAATATTAGTTTAATTAATTAATTAATCATATTTGAATTTTGATTATTTTTGAATTATCTTATATAATTAAACTAACCTAAAATTGTGGCCCACTTTTCTCCCATTAAGTCTATCACATTCAAAATATACGTGAGAAGTGGCAGAAAAATCGTGATGGACGGTTTCTCTTTTTTATTATAAATACTCTCACATACGGGTTACTAAACCTACTCTCAGAAAATCAGAATACACCATCGCTATTTCAGAGACAGGGTTTGGCAACATCATCCTAGGGTTCCAGGATCTGGCAACATCTTCACAGGGTTCCAAAGTTTGGCAACATCCCCCCAAGGGTTCCAGAGTTTGGCAACACCATCTTTCCACGGTTCCAATCTACCGTTGGCTTGAAGAAGAGATTATTAAGAACAAATTTAATTTTTAGCAATGGCTGAAGGTTTTTTTAAATTCCGCTTTTGCTAACATATTTGATTATATGTTTATTTTCTAACATATCTCAGTGGATGAAGGAGAGGTTATATATTTCAACATAATGATGATTTCTCATGTTCAAACTCTTGAGATTACATGTGTTTTTGTTTACTTTGTATGATTTGCTTGCACTAGAAGCATTTATATCTGTATCGTGTAATTTATGCCATGCGTCGTGAAGGTGTAGATCATTGCACTTGCCATAAATTGCTATACTTGTAATTTAGTATGTAGCTACATAAAACAACTGCATTGACTGTTTGCTTTGACGATGATGCTTCGACACATATTTATGTTTCCATAGCCGTTAAACAATACTTTATTTACCTTGATGAGATGTTGTCTTATTCCTACCAGTTTCCACTTGTAATGTACTGAACTTGGTGGCATATTTTTCAGGATCTCTTAGCAAATATTGTTGATGCTACTATCACCGAACCAAAGGTCATTTTCCTAATAACAACCACTGGGACGTTATCACGCGTCACAGTCCGACTACCTGCGGAACATGGCGAACACAGAATATACGAGGTTTCCTAAATTACTACCATCTATATTGAATTTTCATTCTAGTTTGCTAGGAGAGTACCTTTGGTTTGTTTACTTGTGCTTTCTCGGATTTTGTTTATTTAATTATTTTTGTGTTTATCTGTGTGCTTCTGTAATATTTTTTCATCCATCTGCACTCGTACAGAAAATGTTCCATTTAAATGACATTTTATTCTACTACTTGCCTTTGATGTTAACGATTTTATGGTTGCACTTATATTTAATTTGGGAATGACACTAATCATTGAATTGATGTTTTATCAATTATATGGCCAATTCAATGCTATGGTATGAATTGCACGTACGATTAAATATTTAATCTTCAAGTAATAAATATCGGTACCTTTTGATAAGGAGCATGTTTTTGTAATTGGTATTTTTTTTTTTTGTTTTTTTATGTGCCTGTGTATATAGGGTCCCTTTCAAATTCTTTCAATGGTCGGTTCCTTTGTTCCATCTAGAGGTGGACTTCAAAGTGGCAATGATGGAAGGCTGACTACAGCCTTACTTAAGCCAGATGGAACAACATTTGGTGGTATAGTAGCAGGACCTATGATCGCCACTACAAGAAAATATCAATTCTGTAACGAGATATTTTCGTTTCTAAATCCACTTTTTCCGTTACTAATAATATTAGAGAAGGAATTAGGGATGAAATTACGTTAGCTACGTGAACTTTAGGAGCGGAATTCCATTACAAATATACTATTTTTTTGTAGTGCGTTGCATCTTCTGTACAGGTTAGTTCCTTTCTTGAAAGAAGGTTTTCGATTGGCACCGCTAAATTTGTGATAAAATTAATTACTGATAGAGGAATTACTGTAGCTGAATTAAAATGCCCGAGCTTAGCAAAAGATGTTGATTTTAATGTAATGACTAAAGTTGTTATATAACTAATAAAATATACATCTAATATTCAATAAATTAGAATAGAATGCTTACATTCGACATAGTCATTAGTGTGACAAGTTAATATTTGATTGAAAGAATTTTTTGTTCATCAAGTTTTCCACTGTATGCAATAGCGTTGTGTCTCTTTCTTTTTCTTATTTCTCATGTGTTGTTGTGATCTCTCTTCCATGTATTTGTGAAATCGGACTCCAAAATAAATATATGTAGAGGAAACCACCTGCAGAGTGTGATTCTGCATAAATAGAACTGTATATGGTATTTGTAAACCGAATATGTTGTCTTGATATTAATTCTATAGAAGATGTTGTTGGTTGTATGTTATGCACATGTTGTAGCATGTTATTTCGTATTTTGTTGTGATCATCAGCAACATATAGTACTTAAATTTTAGTTATACTTTAGAGCATTATAATCATGATTTTCATGGCACCTTGGCGTCCTGGCAGTGCACCGGCAGCACCAGGCAGCTCGCCTCACCGTTTTGCAAGGCTGGCGTCTTGGCATCACGAGAGTTGTTTTGGCTCAGTTCCCCCCCCCCCCCCCCCCAAAAAAAAAGAAAAAACCTAGCTTGCCGCTACATTTCTTTTTTGCCTCTGTTTTCTCCACCCACCACCACTGCCAATTATTGGTCAGTACTAAAGGTTATTTGTATGTAAGGTTTCTTTGCATGATTATTTTTCTTTTCGTCGAAACTTATTTTGTTGATTTCATCATATTTTCTTGAGTTGAGAACTTTATAGTATTTATTTATATTAATAAGGCAAAACAACAAAAAACCCCATGTGGTTTACCAAATCTGCTGAAAACCCCCCGTAGTCCTGAAACTCCAAAAAACCTACTCGTGGTTTGTAAAACGTTGCACACTCGCCCCCTTTTAAATCACACTGACGCTGTTAAATTTTAGACTTTATCAGACCGTTATGCCTCTGTGGTTTCTCTCTCTTATGTTCTTTCTTCTTCTCTTCTCCACAACTTCTTTCTTCCATCTTCTTTTCTTCCCCAAATTCTTCTTGACACATCTTTTTCTCAATTTTTCTCTTCTTCTTCTCTAATTCTTTTTCAGTCGATAGCAGTTCCACCCGCTTCTTTCTTTTCTTCTTTTCTTCTTTTCCTCAATTTTTCTCTTCTTCTTCTCCAATTCTTTTTGCCATAGCAGTTCACCCGTTTCTTTCTTTTCTTCTTTTTCCTTCAATTTTTTTTCTTCTTCTTCATCTCCAATTGTTCTTTGAAGATTGAAGAATTGCAAAAGAATAAGAAAAGAAAGAAGATAACGGGCATAAACGACTGGAGCAGGAAAGAAGAAAGGAAGAAAAGAAGGAGAATAAAGAAGAGAAGGGAAAGAAGAAGAGGAGAAAGAAGGGGCTGGACATCAGAATTTTTTTTTTCCAATTTTTTTTTCTCTATCTCTTTTTCCCTAATTTTCTTTCTTCTCTATTTTTTCTTCCTAATTCTTTCGTGTTGCAACTGCCAGCAAGATCTTTTTTTCTTCTTATATTGATTTCAAATTTTGATGTCAAATTGAATTTTTAGATTTTTGGGTTTGGTAAAAACAGAAGAAGAAGTATTTCTAGGTTTGGTAAAACAGAAGAATAAATCGATGGTGAATAATAACTTACGCATTCTCATCTCCATCTCCGGTCAATTAATTGTGATAAATTTGGTAAAATTTATGTTGTGTTAACGGATTTAAAATAAAGAAAAAAGAATGAGGAAGAAGAAGAAAGAATAAGAATAAGGAAGAAGAAGAACGAGGAAGAAAAAGTTGTTGTAAAAAGTAGACAAGGTATTTTAGTAATTTTATACAGAAATATATCACTCTATGGACCAAAAATCGCATTTTAGGCGCGTGATATACAACCTCCATTAAATCCTAACGGAGGGGGGATTTTTTGCAATATTTTACAAACCACAAGTAGGTTTTTTGGAGTTTTAGGACTACGAGGGGTTTTCAGCAGATTTGGTAAACAACGAGGGTTTTTTTTGCTGTTTTGCCTATTAATAATTATGTTTCCAACACTTTAAGTTAATTTGTATTTTGATGGTGATGTTTGAGTACGGTTATATTTTTTTTTTAAAACTTATGAAAAGTTCACTAATCTAAGGTTTACCATTTTTAATAATATACTAATAAATATTCAAAATTTGTAATAGGTAAATTGCCATATTTGGCACCGTGTCACCTAGGCGATATGATAATCCGATGGTCCCGGTCCTGGAACTTCAAAGTAACTAACCTTTATTGGAATTTGTATACGTGCATTTGAAATAGGCTTTTCTTTGTCTATATTGGCGGTTAGATTGTTGATGCTGACTTTGTGAAATGTACATTAATTGGTTGTGGGATCAAACCTGTGTTACATCTATAATCTATAATTGTAATGTAAAAAATGGGGAAGACGTGAGAAACTTTCTCATCGTAGCCAACACCAATGAAGTGATTCAACTTTTGAATGACAATAAAGCATGAATTAAACGAATTTATGCTTATAAGAAATAGGTGAGTGAAAGGATGAATATTAATGTGGTCCCAGAAGTTACTTAAGCAAGTATTATTGGTTTTGTTGGCACTACTCAATAAAATAGTAATATTCGGAAAAAGAATTCCGGCAGTGGAAATGGGAAGTTAGGAGCATCATCTAAGCAAGATTCTACTTTAGGTTATGGCATGACCATAGAAGAATTATTCAACAATAAAAATAAAATAAAATAATCTATTTTTTATATTTGAAATTTTCAAGATGATTGATTTTTTATTTTTTTTAAAAAAAATATATATGAAAAGTTTAGATATATTACTGGTAATTGATATTGATATTCAACACTTTAACAGTTCATTTCATTGAGTTGGTTACTTTATTTCTCCACTTAAAAATTTCTAAAGGGTTATGGTGAGTCATAAACTGAAGCCTACGATGCCACGTTCAATTCTAATCTCAATCCATACAAACATAATTTGACATACAAATTTTCTATCTCAGCCCAAAAAAAGAAAAAGCCCATATTTTTAATCTTTTATTGAAATGAAATAATAATTTAAAGTTCTTAAAAGAATTTTCTGAAAGTTTTCTTGTGTAAGGTGAAGAATATTGGAAATGTTATACTCCTAAAGTGAGTTTCACTTTAAGAGAAATCCAAACCATATCCAATCATGTATTGCACAACAAAATCTTTCATTCTTGTAAGTATATGAGCACTTGAAATCAATCAAGTCGTCAAATCCCAAAATAATATGATTTATCCCAAACAGTGTCATTCCTACCAACAATAGATTCTTACCTTTTTATGAATTTTCTCCATTAACCGACACTTGAGAAGCTCAATCTTCTCAAACTAATGTGAAAAGCTCAATTCTCTCTTTTCCGACTTTGTTACTTTAGCTTCTTTCAAAGAATTACCTAACCTTAATACTTAAAAACATTTGACTCCACAAAATTTTCATAACCATGACTGTGTCGCCAAATCCCAAGGTATCGTTAAAAAGGTATGTCATTAGCATGAATGGTCTTTTTTATTCGTTAGAAAAACAATTTTAGTCAACTTTATCACAAATGACTACACATCTCAATACTTCTACATGTTTTGGCATACCATCCATTCAATCACTCATTATTTTTTTACATTTAATACAAATCTTGTCAAAGAATTCCCCACATGGTTTTATCATTAGTGGATATTCTATTATCTAAAAAAGTATGCAATAGTTGAATTTAACTTGGATTTGAAAAGTTATATAGAAAGATGAAGATGAATTTCAATGAGTTCTACTCTTTCATATTGACTTCAAAATCCCTTGTATATTTCTCTGGTATTTTAGATCCATGAAGGTTTTGGACAAACCAAACCCATTGTTAGTTGTTCAAGAACTCAGAATCACTTAGTGGAATCTATTTCAAACTCAATACTATGATCAACAATTGGTATCCTATCTAGTTAATATAAACTTCCTTTTCTTTCTTTTGGCATATGAAACAAAAATGCTGAGTGTTGTCACGCTGTCATACTGACACGAAAGAGGAATTTATGCAATGTGTATAAGGGATGGTGTCGTTAGCTGTAGAACTTGTTTTGTTCCATTCCAACATGCTACAAGAATGACCAAAATGGATGGTGGAATGGTCAACTTATTATATGACATGTTGAAAATATTAGAACAGAATTTCATGTGAAATTTTGAAATGCTCGGCAGAACTCAGTCAACACACAAGATAAAAGCAACATTAATGGAAAAGTGGCGAGAGAATCAAATACAACAAAATTGAAAAATAATAATAATAATAAGAAAACTTAATAAATTATTTTAATTTCCTAGCCGATGCTAGAACAAGTGCACCTGAAAACACCCACATTTGCTCTGGAAAGTCCATCAAAGCTTTAATGTTGCCGCATCATCACACATGCTCCTCATGTGCTATTTCCAATTCCGGTAGTAGAAATGACTGTGGATGACTTAATGTCATAAAATTATATACCTTAACAATGAGCCGCAGCTAGTGGGGAAAAAGATCACAATTTCTCATAATTTTTAAGTTAATTGTTTTGAAACTGACAGAAAAAATACAATAAATTCTTAATCCGAGAGTAATGTAGAAAATTAAAAAGACACAATTTATGTGGTTAGGGATAAATCTTCATGTTCACACTTGAGTTGTTTAAATTAGATTCATGATAATATTATGAAACTTAACTATCTATGTCTATGCCCGCATTGCCTTGTTAAGAGGGTATAGGTAGCAATTATGTACGACAAAGCCTTATCTACCTGCTTAGTTACGAGTTTAATTTAACCTCAATTAAAGAAAAAGATCAGAGGGATAGGGCCACTAGTTAAACAAATTGATAATGATTAATAAGACATATGTGTTTGCATATTGGTCCGGTGACAACGACTTCGCTTAGAAATAATATTATTGGTTATGGATGTAAAGTTTCGTTGTAATCCCTTAGGTCAAATACCAATCAAGTCATGAGTCACCGGAAATACATAAACACCTTGCTCCGTCCTCTCTATCACTTAAATACTCGCTTACACGTTACAATCACTTGTATCCATTGTTTTATCCAATTTCTACCCTGTTAGACATGTTTTATTGTTTTTAAAGTTAGACTAAATTATGTTTTAGAAGCTAGATTATTTTCAGCCCTTCGATTGTATTAATTCATTTTACTTTTTTTTTTAATCAAACATATCAAATTCTCATATTCTCTTAGTTCGACTTGAACACGCACCGGTCAAAGAAATTTTTTAATTTTGACAATGTTTTTAGAATTACTATATAGGAAGACCTATGATATTTATTTTTATTTTTATTTTTATACATATATTATTTGTATACTTTATCTTAAATATATTTAAAAAATCTAGCAAAACCTTTTCATCAAGGGCTTAATCCCTGAAATCAGTTATCTGCATAATTTTGTTACTATTTTTAAATAGTAGGTCCGGTATTCAATTGTGTAAGAATCTTGAATTTCATGATCGAACTTAACATGTTAATGTACATTTTCACTTCATTAGAGATATAGTGGCTAGAGAATTAATAAAAATTGGAGAAAAGTATTATCTTCTACTAAATTTGAGTCGTGCATGAAAAGTATATATTGTAATACATATTATTAACATAGTACCTATTTTTGTTGTAGTTGTAAGTTTCAATGATGTGTTGCAATTTTTGAAAATTATTTACCGACTATTTTGTTTTATTTAGGTAAGAGTGTAATTTTATTTTTAGCAATGAATACCGTAAACAATCAATGAAATTTTAAGACAAAAAGCTAGGGGAAGTACGGTTAATTTCGACATGTGATATTTGAGGTCCAAATTTATCCAAAGCCCAAGTGTAAGAACCAAGCTAATTTTCTAAGGCTCCACTTGTCTGGCTGATCCACATTCATCTGATGAGGTTCTTTTCATGACCAACATCAAGCTGAGTATTGAATCAAAAGGCTATCGAGAACGAATGGGCTAATAGTAACCTCCCGGAACATTCCAAAATATTCCAAGAATGCCCAGATTGCCCCTTGACCAAGTTGATGTCTATCCGAGTAGACAGAGTTTATCATTATCCATATTTTTACATAGATAGTGCTAATCCGGATATACTTTAACATGTGTTAGGCCCAACCCATTATAGAGTTTGAGAACCGGTGATCTTGTTTTCCATGACGAGCAGACTGACCGTGTCTCCTACGTCCCTTTGTTGGACTGTTCTTTGAGTGATTTGTGAGTGATGTGTTCTTGTCCACTCTTAGTCAAATAAATATAAGGTTTGTCTTCGAAATAGTTGTAGATCCATAGTTGCAAGAGTTAGGGGCAACCGAGTTGTTTGGTCGCATCTTTGGGTGTCGTTCTTGTCATCTTGTTCAAATCGTATGTAAGTGGGTTTATTAGGGGCTGAGTTAAATTATATTTGTTTCATTTGATTTCGTGTGGTTTTCATTGTTAAATCGATCTATCGGTCCATATTTTCATAAGAGTAACTTTTCAATGTTGGAAGGTTTAATTTTTCAGATTGAACTATAGCACACATAAAAGAAATAAAACCTCGTCTCCAGAAGAAGCTCTAGAGGCAATGGCGCCGACTGCATACTCCGCCCCAGCGGCTGTGGGTGGGTCAACCTCCCACCCTGCTGCCGGGCCCAACTCCTCTAGTAATTAATATTATTCAATGGAAATCATAAGATCTAATCTTCCAGAGAATTTTATTATCTTTTTGTATCTTTAAAATTGTGATCGAAGTATGCAAACTGTACTTGCAGGTTCTTCCAATTCGGAAAACTTCAAAATGAAAATTCTCACGGTCAACGGAGGAGAGGTTATATATTTCAACGTACTGATAATTTCTCATATACCAAATCTTGAGATTGCATGTGTTTTAAATGTTTTTATCTGATTTTGTACGATTTGTTTGCATTATAAGCATTTATGTGTATCACATAATGTTATGCCAAGCTACGTTGTGTAGATCATTGCACTATCCATAAATCGCTACGCTCATATTATAGTAAGTAGCATAAATGAACTCATTGATTATTTGCTTTGACGATAATGCTCTGTCATATAGTTTTCTTTCCGTAGCCGTTAAAGAATAATTATTTCCTATCACTTCTATATGTAATATAATGAACTTATTTGCATATTTTTCAGATATTAAAAAAAAATATTGGATGTTACTTGCACTGAACGAGGGGTTGTTTTCATAATAACAACCACTGGGATCTTATCATGCAAGATGGCGAACCCAAATTTGTTAGTTGTGTATTATTCACATGTTGGGTATACTGATATTTCTATTATAAATAGGCTTGGACCAATCCAAACTTGGGTTAAATAGGCCAAATTTGTTTTGAGAGATTAGTCTATTGGGATGAAGATATATATATACATGTATCAAGGCCTAGGTCTTGCCTACTTCTCAGCATTTTGTAAACCCGTAAGTCTTGCGTCTTCCTTCATCTCTTGCCATTCTTAATCGGAGGTAAAAAGTAAGTCTGTGGTCCAATTTTTTTAGAGGTTTTTTGAACTAAATTTCTGATCTAAACCCGAAAGTCCTGCCTTTCGTTCATCTTTCGCCATTCTTAATCGGAGGTCAAAAGCAAGTCTGTGGTCCATTTTTGTAGAGGTTTTTGAACTAAATTTCTAATCTAAACCCTAAAGTCCTGCGTCTTCATTATCTTTTGCCATTCTTAATCGGAGGTAAAGAACTGCGAATATGAAGTCCATTTTTGTAGAGGTTTTCTGAACTAATTTCTGATCTCCTGAACTTAGTGTTTTTACGCAGATACTTTACAAAGTAGGACGGTTTAATTTTCCCATTTTCCTTCTCAATCTATGGCGCGAACAAGGCAAACCCCATACGTCTTCAGAATGTTACCCATGCTAAGGCTGCGGAATGCATCCTCCACCCAAGCCGCTGTGGGTGGGTCGACCTCCAACCCAGTCACTGTGGGTGGGTCGACCTCCAACCCTGCCCCCGCCGCTGTGGGTGGGTCGACCTCCAACGCTGCTGCCGGGCACAACTCCTCAGGTAAGCATAAGATCTAATCTTCAAGAGATTTTTATTATCTCTTTGCATTTTATAAAATAGTGATCTAACTATAAGAATTTGATCTAACCCTAAATGTTACTCCTGACAAATTGTCCTTGCAGACTCTTCCAATGCCGAAAACTTCAAAATGAAGATTCTCTCAGTCAATGAAGGAGAGGTTATATATTTCGACATACTAATGATTTCCCATGTTCAAACTCTTGAGATTACATGTGTTTTTGTTTACTTTGTATGATTTGCTTGCACTACCAGCATTTATATGTATATCGTGTAATTTTATGCCACGCGTTATGAATGTGTAGATCATTGCACTTGCCATAAATTGCTATACTTGTAACTTAGTATGTCGCTACATAAATCAAGTGCATTGATTGTTTGCTTTGACGATGATGCTTCGACATATATATATATATCTTTTCATAGCCATTAAACAATAATTTATTTACCTTGATAAGAGCTTGTTTTATTCATACCACTTTCCACTTGTAATGTACTGAACTTATTGGCATATTTTTAGGATCTATTAGCAAAAATTGTAGATGCTACTACAACCGAACCAGGGATTGTTTTCGTAATAACAACCACTGGGACATTATCCCGCGCCACAATCTGACTACCTGCAGAATACGACGAACCCAGCATATACGAGGTTTCCTAAATTACTACCATCTATATTGATTTTTTATTCTAGTTTGCTAGGAGGGTACCTTTGGTTTGTTTACTTGTTCTTTCTCGGATTTTGTTTATTTAATTATATTCTGTTTATCTACGCGCTTATGTAATGTTGCTTCATCCATCTGCACTCTTACATAAAATGTTTCATTTAAATGACATTTTATTCAACTACTTGTCTTAGATGCTAACCATTTTATTCGATTTGGAAATCACACTAATCATTAAATTGGATGTTTTATCAATTATATGGCCAATTCAATGTGATGCTATGGATTGCACTTTTTTTTAAGTATAATTAAATATTTAATCTTCAAGTAATAAATATCGGTACCTTTTGATTAGGAGCATGTTTCTCTAGTTGGTCATCTATCTTTATTTATAATTTGTTTTTTTTGTGCGTGTGTGTATAGGGTCCGTTTCAAATTCTTTCAATGGTCGGTTCCTTTGTTCCATCAAGAGGTGGACTTGAAAGTGGCAATGATGGAAGGCTGAGTACAGCCTTATTTCGGCCAGATGGAACTTCATTTGGCGGTATCGTAGCAGGACCTATTATCGCTGCATCTTATGTAGAGGTTAGTTCCTTTCTTGAAAGAAGGTTTGCGTTTGGCACCACTAAATATGTAATAAAATTAATTACTAATGGAGGAATTATTGTAGCTGAATTTAAATGCCCTAACTTAGCCAAAGATGTGGATTTAATTTAAAGACTAAAGTTGCTACATAACTAATAAAATATACGTCTAATTATTCTATAAGTTAGAATAGAATGCTTACATTCTACATAGCCGTTAGTGTGACAATATTTGATTGAAAAGAATCAAGTGTTCCACTGTATACAATAGTATTGTGTCTCTTTCTGTTTCTTGTTTCTCATGTCTTGTTCTTAACTCTCTTCTATGTATTTGTGAAATCGGATGCCAAAATAAATATATGTAGCCAACTCATCCCAGAAATATGTCTTTTATGACATTATCTTTCCTTCAATTGCAGATTGTTCTTGGTTGCTTGCCCCATGACGAGGGTGAATCGTGAGAGAAGTAAAGGAAACCACATGCAGAGTTCGATTCTGCATAAATAAAACTGTATACGGTGCTTGTAAACCGAATATGTTATCTTGATATTAATTCTATAGAAGATGTTGTTGGTTGTGTGTTATGCACATGTTGTAGGATGTTATTTTGTATTTTGTGGTGATCATCAGAAACATATATTATTTAAATTTTAGTTTTAGTTTAGAGCATTATAATCATGATTTTCATGGCACCTTGGCATCCTGGCAGTGCACCGGCAGCACCAGGCTGCTCGCCTCACCGTTTTGCAAGGCTGGCGTCTTGGCATCACCAAACCCAATTCAAATTGTTTTGACTCAGTACATGACCAGACTTAAATTTAACCTTCCTGCCCCCCCCCCCAAAAAAAAAAAAATAAATAAATAAACCTAGGTTGCCGCTACATTTCTTTTTTCCCTGTAAGGTTTATTTTCAATTTGTATACGTGTATTTGGAATATGGCTTTTCTTCGTCTATATTGGCGGTTAGATTGTTGATGCTGCCTTTGTGGAATGTACATGGTTGTTAGATCAAACCTGTGTTACATCTATAATCAGTGTTCCACTATGACCAATAAATGAAGCAAATACAAATTGTGAGTTGTTAAGCGAACAACATGTGTATAAGCACCTGTGTATTTACAACGAGCTAATGGATATAAGTGATAGCAATGTGAGGTTGGATATTTGTAATGTAAACAATGGGGAAGACGTGAGAAACTTTCTCATGAAGTGATTAAAGCATGAATTAAACGAATTTATGTGAGTGAAAGGATGAATGTTGTCCCAGTAGTTACTTAGGCAAGAATTGTTGGTTTTGTTGGCACTTAGTCACTACTTTATAAAATAGTCATATTCGGAAAAAAATTCCAGCAGTGGAAATGGGAAGTTAGGGGCATCATCTCAGCAAGATTCTACTTTAGGTTATGGCTTCGACCATAGAAGAATTATTCAACAGCAAAAAACTAAAATTATCTATTTTTTATATTTGAAATTTTCAAGATGATTGACTTTTTCAAAAAAAAAAATTATATTAAAAGTTTAGATATATTATTGGTAATTAACATTGATATTCAACTGTTTAACAGTTCATTGAATTCGTTACTTTAGTTCTCCACTTAAATGCTAAAAGGTTATGGTTAGTCATACACTGAAACCTATGATGCCACGTCAAAACATTTCGTTCAATTCTAATCTCAATCCATACCAACATAATTTGACATGCAAATTTTTTATCTCAGCCTAAAAAAGAAAAAGCCCATATTATTTATCTTTTATTGAAATGAAATAATAATTTAGAGTTCTTAAAAGAATTTTCTGAAAGTTTTCTTGTGTAAGGTGAAGAATATTGGAAATGTTAGACTCCTAAAGTGAGTTCCACTTTAAGAGAAATCCAAACCATATCCAATCATTTATTGCACAACCAAATCTTTCATTCTTGTAAGTGTATGATCACTTGAAATCAATCGAGTCGTCAAATTCCAAAATACTATGATTTCCCAAAGAGTGTCATTCCTACCAACAATAGATTCTTACCTTTTTATGACTTTTCTCCATTAACTGACATTTAAGAAGCTCAATCTTCTCAAACTAATGTAAAAAGCTCGATTCTCTCTATTCCCACTTTGTTACTTTAGCTTCTTTCTAAGAATTACTGAACCTTCACACTTAAAAAACATTTGACTCCAGAAAATTTTCATAATCATGATTGTGTCACTCTTGAACATAGCATATTGGCATATTCGTTGAGATCGACCTTGATACTCACCAATCAAAGAGATATTTTTTATTTTGATGAGATTTTCAGAGTTACTATACGAACATGCATGATACTTATTTTTATTTCTATACATATATCATTTTTTTTTATATTCTACCTTAAATATATTTGAAAATATCCTAAAAGATTTCGTTCAAAGGTTTAATCTCCGAATCAGATATTTTCATAATTTTGTTACTATTTTTTTAGATACTAGATTTAGTATCAATTGTGTAAGAATCTCGTGTTTCATGACAGAACTAAACATGTTGATGTACATTTTCACTTCATTAAAGATATAGTGGCTAAGAAATTAATAAAATTGGAGAAACTGTTGGCCTGTGAAAGATGAGAAAAAAAAAATAATAAATAGAAATTGGCCTTGTCCCAAATGGAAAGAACAAATAAACCACCGCCTCCTTATAAATATTTATTCTCATTTATCGTTCAATTGGGAATGAATTTGATAAGATAATGGCTTGGGCTTTGGCTTGGGCTTTGACTTGGGCTTGGAATTGGGTATATATATATATAGAGTCAAGATTGGGCCTTGGGCCTCGGGGCCGTGGGACCTCGTGGGCTGGGCCCAATAAGAAAATTTCCAATTATTTTAAATTTTATTTTATCTAATTAATTAATTTTGACCGTTTCAAATTTTAATCCGAAAAATAAAAAAAATGTTACAAAAAATATTGGAACGTGTGGAGGTGGTTATGGTTTTAGTAGCCACGTGATTTAATCTTCTTCTTCTTATCGTTGGTAGCAACGAATATATCCTTAAGTCTACCAAAGACATGCTAAATTCTACATTTGACATGAAAGACATGGGTCTTGCTGATGTGATCTTAGGAATTAATATCAAAAGAACCGCAAATGGTCTAATTTTGAGTCAAACTCATTATGTAGACAAAATCCTCAAATAATTCAGTAAGGATGATACATGAATAGCGAGAACTCCGCTTGACACAAGTATCCATTTATCCAAGAATCGTGGAGATGGTGCATCCCAAATCGAATACGCTCGGATAATTGGAAGCTTAATGTACCTAATGAGCTGCACTAGACCCGACATAGGTTATTCTATAACCAAGTTGAGTACGTATACAAGTAATCCTAGTCGTGAGAATTGGAAAGCCATAGTTCGTGTGCTTAGGTAGTACACTCGAGATTACGGGCTGCACTACAACAGACGTCCAGCTGTAGTAGAAGGCTACTCAGACGCCAATTGGATATCTGACACACTTAATTCGAGATCAACTAGTGGATATGTTTTCACACTAGCTGGTGCAACAATCTATTGGAAATCCTCAAACCAAAAAATTATTGCCAAATCCACAATGGAATCTGAGTTCATTGTTTTGGACAAAGCTGGAGAAGAGGCATAATGGATTTGTCACTTCCTTGAGGACATTCCAAAATGGGACAAGTCTGTCTCTGCCATAACTCTTTACTACGATACTAAATCTACTATTGACAGCGCATAGAGTATAATGTACAATGGAAAGAGTCGACATATTTGCCGTCGACACAAATCCATAAGACAACTGATCACAACTAAGGTTATTACGATAGACCATGTTGCGTCAAAGGATAACCTAGCGGATCCGCTAACCAAAGGGTTAAATCGTGATGCACTGTACAAATTGACTAGAGGAATGGGGAGTAAGCTTGCCGAAATATAAGTTTTATAAAGGAAAACCTAACCTAAAAAGATTGGAGATCCCAAGAACAAGGTTCAATGGGACAACCTGCCTATTAAACTTATGTGCGTCACTGCGGGGGCTAATAGCCTCAACCAATTCCTGCCAACGAACAGTGACAGAGTAGAGAGGATAGCAAATAAGTTCTTTAATTATTACTAAGTGAGTATTGTATTATTTGGATACTTAGATAGATCACCTATGTAAGAGAGAAGTGAGGCCGCTTCAAAGGAGAACTGCACATGCTCAGTTCTTTAGAAACTCTTGCAAAATCAGTATGTGTTTCATGGCTAAAATGGACCAAATAATGAGAACCGAACTAGGAATGTAGATTCTGTGTCGGTGTGTAGTTCATTTACTAAGAAATTGAACAGTTCAAGGATAACGTGTCCACTCGACAATTGGTAAACCTACGTGCTGCTGAAGGAAAGTTCAAAGGGAAACCTACTTATCCTATGCAGAATTCGCTCTTCTTTCATCGAGTAAAAGTCATTTCCTCTTTCAATGTGAGGGATTGTCGGTGTGTGAAAGAGGAGAAGAAAGAAAGAAAGAAAGAAAGAAAGAAAGAAAGAAATAAATAGAAATTGGCCTTGTCCCACATGGAAAGAACAAACAAACCACCACCTTCTTATAAGCATTTATTCACATTTATTGTTCAATTGGGAATTGATTGGATGAGTTAATGGCTTGGGCTTTGGCTTGGGCTTGGAATTGGTTATATATATATAGAGAGAGTCAAGATTGGGCCCTGGGCCATAGGGCCGTGGGAGCTCGTGGGCTGGGCCCAATAAGAGAAGTTCCAATTATTTTAAATTTTATTTTATCTGATTAATTAATTTTGATTGTTTCAAATTTTAATCGGAAAAATAAAAAAATGTTACAACAAATATTGAAATATGTGGAGGTGATTACGGTTTCAGTGGCCACGTGATTTAATATTCTTCTTCTGAAATTAAAGAACACAGCCAATAAAAACCTGAACGTGAATAAAAAATCTGCTCTCGACTCTCTGTTTTTCCTTTCCTATTAATTTCTTCTCCAAAAAATTATATCATTTCTTGGTTCAGTTTGTTGTGGGATTGTAAATCCCTAATCGATTTATTTTATCCTGAGAAGCAATCGGTGGCGGGCCGAATTTGCTTCAAGGAGATCGCGTGCAACTATATCCATAATGAAATAACTATCTTGAAGTGAAATCTTGAAGTGAATTGAAGCATCTCGATTTTCAATATTACATATTTACTAACTATCTTGAAGTGAAATCTGAGATGGCTGACGAAATTTCCTATATCCATAATGAAATCGCGACTGCCCAGATCGTACTTAAAGATGAAGCGATGATCGACGCGATGAACGATCCTGACAGAAATCTGAACAATCTGAATGATGACATTCAGAATGCTGCTGACAGAGACAAGAATAAGGAGGTAAATTCCAGCGAATTTCACACTCCCGCTCCTATTGTTCCATTATCTCAACCACCCCACACAACCGGTGAAGCCGTTGAAATCGCTACTGCCAGGCGTGAAGCGCGCGAGATGGCCAGAAGGGCTGCTATGGAAAAGGCTGCGAAAGCAACATACGAACAGGCCTTCAAGGCCGCGATAAAGGGGACACAGCCTGCTGCTGCGACCTCCAACCAGCCTGTTGCTGGACTGCAGAAACGGCATTCTGTTGATGCCCGACTGAAACAACTTGCTGCTATTTTGCCTCGTCCGCAGCATATGGTTGTAGGACTTGTGCAGAGTCTCATTGTGTCTGCCGGACAACAACTAGACAATTTGGAGGGTATACAACCTGTTGCTGTTACGGACCATGCAATGCAGCCTGTTGCTGCAACTTTCAGGCAGCCTATTCCTGCGGCAGCCGATAAGCCAGAGAAATTCGACGGGCAGAATTTTAAAACATGGCAACAGGAGATGTTTTATCTGACCACGCTAAATCTGGCAGATTGGCTGACGGAGGATGCACCTGTTGTGCCTGAAGGATCCTCGGAAGAACAAAAACACAAATTCTGAAACTCTGGAATCGTTCAGACTTTATATGTAACAATTATGTACTGAACGGCCTGAGCAACTCCTTCTACGGTGTCTACCGGCATGCATTAACGACTAAGCAACTGTGGGAAATGCTGAAGAAAAAGTACATAACCGAGGATGCTGGTGCAAAGAAATTTATCGTCGGTCGGTTTCTGGATTTCAAAATGGTCGATGGAAAAAGCTTTACGAAATAGCTCGATGTGTTTCAGCGTATTTTGCATGAGATCCAGGCTGAGGGGATGGATCTTAGTGAAGCTTTCCAACTTGCGACGATAATTGAAAAATTACCACATAGCTGGGGTGATTTCAAACTTTACTTGAAACACAAACTAAAGGAAATTGATATGACGAGACTGATTAATCGTCTCCAAACTAAAGAGGAGCATAGATCAAACCTAGCAAGTAGGGGACATCTGATACTCGGCAGCAAGGCCAATCTACTCGAGCACAAAGGCCAAGGCTCCCATTTTAGGACAGCTCCGAGGAACAATGAGCAGCCTCGAAAGAACTGAAAGCTAACGGACAGAGGAAAAGAGAAGTTGAAGCCATCTGGCGGTGTTGAAAAGGCAAAGAGTACCTTCAAAGGCACCTGTTTTAATTTCGGAAAGGTCGGACACCGTTCGATATATTGCAAGGCGCCGAAAAGAAAGAAATAGACGAATCAGGCACACGTCGTTACTAAAGATGAAGAGCCAGTCGACCTGACATGTGTTGTCTCTGAGGCAAATCTGGTGGGATCAAACAAGAAACAATTGTGGCTAGACACGGGAGCAACTCGCTATATCTGCATGGATAGGAATCAGTTCTCCTCATTCGAGCGTGTCGAAGGAGAAACGATGTACATGGGGAATGTTGCTCCTGCAGAAGTCAAGGGAAGAGGAAAGGTGCTTCTGAAGATGATATCTGGAAGAGTCGTGACGTTGACTAATGTCCTCTACATACCAGCGATGACGAAGAACCTAGTCTCGGGGATGCTCTTGATGAAACACGACTTTAATATTAATATGAATGGTGATAATTTTGTTTTGCGTAAATCAAAAGTGTATGTGGGTAAAGGATATATAGAGGATGGACTTTTGAAATGATGTATTATGATAGTTATTGAAAATAATAATAATAATAATAAGTCTGTTGCTTATATTGTTGAGTCCTCTACTTTATGCCATAGTCGATTGGGTCATGTTAATTATGATTTAATTCATCGATTAATTAACACGAACCACATTCCAAAATTCGAATTAAATAAACAAAAATGTGAAATTTGTGTTGAAGCAAAACAAACTCGATCATCTTTCCAAACTATTCATCGTGAAACTGAACCACTCGAATTGATTCACAGTGATGTATGCGATCTGAAAATTGTACAAACGCGTGGTGGTAATAAATACTTTATCACATTTATTGACGATTTTTCAAAATACTGTTATGTTTACTTGCCTAAGAGCAAAGACGAGGCATTAAGTAAATTCGTTTTGTACAAAAATAAAGTGGAAAACCAACTTAACAAACGAATTAAACGAATTCGAAGTGACAGAGGTGGAAAATCTGAAACTCCTATCGGTGATTTTTGTGCACAAAATGGAATAATTCACGAAGTAACTCCACCTTACTCACCTCAATCAAACGGCGTTGTTGAATGCAAAAATTGCACATTAAAAAAAATGATGAATGCAATGTTGTTAAGTTGTTGACTACCCCAAAACCTGTTGGGGAAGGTAATTTTAAGCAGTAATTATCTGCTTAACTTAATACCTCAGAAAAAGGTGGAGAAGACCCCTTATGAGCTTTGGAAAGGTTAAAAACCATCTTACAGACACCTTGGAGTGTGGGGGTGTCTAGCTAAGGTACTGGTGCCACCTCCCAAACGTGTGAGAATCGGTCCCAAGCCAGTGGACTGCATTTTCATAGGATATGCACATAACAGTATTGCCTATTGATTCTTGGTATTCGATTCAAAAATCTCGGATATCCCAAAGAATATGATAATGGAATCAAATAATGTATCATTCTTTGAAAATGTGTTCCCTGCAAAGGCAGGCACTGAACCTAGTTCGGTCAACCGAGAACACCAAACTGAGGAGCAAGACTAAGATTGAATGGAAATATTTGAATTTGAATCTGAACCAGGTCAGCAACCTGAGCTCAGAAGAAGGAAACGAGCACGAAGCGAAAAGTCATTTGGAAATGAATATTTCACCTATCTCCTTGAAAACGAGCCTCAAACATATGTTGAGGCTATGAGGTCTGCTAAAGCGCCTCTCTGGAAAGAAGTTGTAAAAAGTGAAATTGATTCTATTTTTCAGAATCACACTTGGGAACTTGTGGATCTCCCACCTGGTTCGAAACCTCTTGGATCAAAGTGGATATTCAAGAGAAAATTAAAACCACACGGTACAATAGACAAATACAAGGCTAGACTTATAATCAAAGGCTACAGGCAACGAGAAAGCCTAGATTACTTTGACACATATTCTCATGTCACTAGAATAACATCCATTAGGATGATCCTTGCGGTAGCTGCTCTGCGGAATCTTGAGGTGCATCAAATGGATGTAAAAACGGCATTATTCTTAAATGAAGATCTTGATGAATAGATCTACTATGAAATCACTACATGGACTTAAACAAGCTCCAAAGAAATGGCATGAAAAATTTGATCATACCATGATGGATAGCGGTTTCAGAATCAATGCATGTGACAAATGTATATACGTAAAGACAACTGAGTCAGGTTACGTGATAATATGCCTTTACGTAGACGATATACTTATCATTGATAGCAACGAATATATCGTTAAGTCTACCAAAGACATGCTAAATTCTAGATTTGACATGAAGGACATGGGTCTCGGATGTGATCTTAGGAATTAAGATCAACAGAACCGCAAATGGTCTAATTTTGAGTCAAACTCATTATGTAGATAAAATCCTCAAAAAATTCAGTAAGAATGATACAGGAATAGCGAGAACTCCGCTTGACACAAGTATCCATTTATCCAAGAATCGCGGAGACAGTGCATCCCAAATCGAATACGCTCGGATAATTGGAAGCTTAATGTACCTAATGATCTGCACTCGACCCGACATAGCTTATTCTATAACCAAGTTGAGTACATATACAAGTAATCCTAGTCGTGAGATTGGAAAGCCATAGTTCGTGTACTTAGGTACTTACGGTACACTCGAGATTACGGGCTGCACTACAACAGACGTCCAGCTGTAGTAGAAGGCTACTCAGACGCCAATTGGATATCTGACACACTTAATTCGAGATCAACTAGTGGATATGTGTTCACACTAGCTGGTGCAACAATATATTGGAAATCCTCAAACCAAAAAATTATTGCCAAATCTACAATGGAATCTGAGTTCATTGCTTTAGACAAAGCTGGAGAAGAGACATAATGGATTCGCCACTTCCTTGAGGACATTCCAAAATGGGAGAAGTCAGTCTTTGCCATAACTCTTTACAACGATAGTAAATCTGCTATTGACAGAGCAGATAGTACAATGTATAATGAAAAGAGTTGACATATTCGCCTTCGACACAAATCCATAAGACAACTGATCACAACTAAGGTTATTACGATAGGCTATGTTGTGTCAAAGGATAACCTAACGGATCCGCTAACCAAAGGGTTAAATCGTGATGCACTGTACAAATTGACTAGAGAAATGGGGAGTAAGGCTGCCGAAATATAAGTCTTATAAAGGAAACCCAACCTAAAAAGATTGGAGATCCCAAGAACAAGGTTCAATGGGACAACTTGCCTATTAAACTTATGTGCGTCACTACGGAGGCTAATAGCCTCAACCAATTCCTGTCAACAAACAGTGACAGAGTAGACAGGATAGCAAATAAGTGCTTTAATGATTACTAAATGAGTATTGTATTACTTGGATACTTAGATAGATCACCTATGTAAAAGAGAAGTGAGGTCGCTTCAAAGGAGAACTTCACGTGATCAGTTCTTTAGAAACTCTTGCAAAACCAAGATGTGTTTCATGGTCAAAATGGACCAAATAATGAGAACCGAACTAGGAATGTGGATTCTGTGTCGCTGTGTAGTTCATTTACTAAGAAACTGAACAGTTCAAGGATAACGTGTCCACTGGACAATTGGTAAACCTACGTGCTTCTGAAGGAAAGTTCAAAGGGAAACCTACTTATCCTATGCAGAATTCGCTCTTCTTTTATCGAGTAAACGTCATTTCCTCTTTCATGTGGGGGATTGTTGGTGTGTGAAAGATGAGAAGAAAGAAAGAAAGAAAGAAATAAATAAATAAATAGAAATTGGCCTTGTCCTATATGGGAAGAACAAACAAACCACCACCTTCTTATAAGCATTTATTCTCATTTATTGTTCAATTGGGAATGGATTGGATGAGATAATGGCTTGGGCTTTGACTTGGGTTTGGAATTGGGTATATATATATATAGTCAAGATTGGGCCTTGGGCCTTGGGGCTGTGGGAGCTCGTACGCTGGGAGCAATAAGAAAATTTCCAATTATTTTAAATTTCATTTTATCTGATTATTTAATTTTGAGTGTTTCAAATTTTAATCGGAAAAATAAAAAAAAAATGTGTATTATCTTCTTGAAGGAGACCGCGTGCAACGCGAAACTTAAATCGTCTTAATCTGATATGTTATTTGATTCGAATTAAAGCATCTCGATTTTCAATATTACATATTTACTAACAGAAACTTCCTTGCCAATTTAATCCTCATAATATTGGAACAAGAGTATTATTATCTAATAAATTCAAGTCATTCACGAAGGCTATATATTGTTATACATATGAGTAACATGTACTACTAATTTTATGTGTAGTTGTAGGTTTAAATCATGAATGCAATTTTTATAATTTCTTTGTTGACAATTTTGTTTTATTTACACAGGAATTTTATTTTATTTTTGGCGATGAAGACCCTAAACACTTGTATGAACAAAAACTAGGTGGAGGATTGTTAATTTTGACATGTGATATTTGAAGTGCAAATTGATCCAAAGGCCAGGTAAGAACCAAGCAAATTTTCTAATGCCCATGGATCCACTTTCGAGATTAATCCACATAGGTCCGATGGAGGGTTTTTTGTTACCTATTGATTCCGACCTAATACATATATATATATATATGTTGTATATGCGCAGTCATTACTCATTCGTATCTTCTCTATCATCTTTCATTCTCTCTCAGTGGTTATTCTTTCATTTTTCTTATTCTCTAATCCTCTCTCTATGGTAAGTCCTCTCAGTTCCTAGCTGTTTATACGTGTTTTGTGAAGTTTGACAACGGGTGATCTTGTTTCCGGTGACGCGGAGACTGATTATGTCTTCTTCATCCCTTTGTTTGATTGATTTTGTGAGTGGTGTGGGGTTTGTCTTCAAAAGTAGATCGATAGTTGCGAGAGGATAGGAACTAGTGAGTTGTTTGGTCGCATCTTTCGGTGTTGGTTCTTGTCATCTATTGTTTGAATCGTTTGTACGTTGGTGTACTAGGGGCTGAACCACTATACACTTTGTTAACTCTAAGTGGTTTTGATTTTTAATGAAAACTTACTTTACTATCTTACATTACATTTTTTTTTTTTTATTCAATTTCTTGTGGTTTTCTTAGTTAAAATTTATTTTCAGTTCATATTGTAATTACAATAACTCTTCAGTCTTCGAAGGTTTAAGTTTTCGGATTGAACTATGGCACACATAAAGAAATAACCTTATCTCCAGAAAGGATTATGAGGCAATGGCGCCGGCTGCATACTCCAACCCAACAACTGTGGCTGGGTCGACCTGCCAGTATGCTAGGAAACTTTGGCTCAGGAAATATTATTAAATGTAAAACATAAGATTTAATCTTCCAAAGATTTTTATTATATCTTTGCATTTTTGAAATTGTGATCAAAGTATACCAATTTGATTGAACGTTACACACTCTTAATACATTGTGCTGGCAGGTTCTACCGATTTCAGAAGATTCAAACATCATATTCTCAATGACAACAAAGGAGAGGTTAAATATTTCAACATACTAATAATTTCTCATATGCAAACTCTTGACAATTGCATGAGTATTAAATGTTTTAATCAGTTTTGTATGACTTTACTTGCATCGTGAAAATTTATACGTGTGTCATATAATGGTATACCACGTGTCGTCAAGGAGTAGATCATTGCACTTATCATTAATCAGTATGCTTGTAATAAATATGTAGTTACATACATGAAGTACATTGATTATTTATGTTGACGATGATTAATCTCCGTCGTACATTTGTCTCTCCATAGCCGTTAAACTATGCTTTATTTACCTTGATGAAAGCTCCTATCCTTCCACTTCTAATGTACTAAACTTCTAGGAATATTTTTTCAGGATATATTCATAAAAGTAATGGAAGTTGCGACGATAGAACCAGGGGTTGTTTTCGTGAATGCAACCGGTGGGATCTCGTCGCTCGCCACAATCTGCCATTATGGGCAAGAATGGGAACACTCAATATATGAGGTTTCTTAATTTACTGACACCTATATTGTTTTTTCATTCTTGTTTGATTGGGGTTAAGCTTAAATTTGTTTACTTATATTTTTATCAGATTTTTTGTTATTTATTCATCTATCTAATTCCTTTTATTATAATTATATATCTTTTTGTAGGGTCAGTTCGAAATTGTTTCAATGGTTGGTACAATTGCTCCATTTAAGGATGGGGTTCTAAGTGGCAAAAAGGGTAGGATGAATATCAAGTTACTTTGTCCTGATGGGGAGCATTCAGTGGTAGAGTAGAAGGTCCAACGATTGCTGCAAGCGCTATACAGGTTAGTTCGTTTCTTGAAAGATGGTCTTGCATTTGAATCACTAAATTTGTTATAAAATTATTCGTGCGGTTGGTTGAAATATTTTTGTTGACTTATACTATTTATCAAATTTGTTTTTCCATAAAATGTTAAATCAAACACTTATTTTTTTATATTATACTAAAATTTTAATTTTAAATTTAAAAATATTGTATCAATACTTTTTATATCACATAATATAATTATATCAATTCAATTTTTTTTTACTATACAAAAGTCAAACCGAAAATTCAAACCCCAACGAACTAAAATGGCCAAGTTTTGCAGAAGATGATGTGATTTTCTCTTTAGTGACTAAAGTTGCTATGTAAATAATGTCTATACATCTAATACAATTAGAAGAGTGCTTATCCATTAGTGTGTCAAGGGAATATCTGATTTTAAAAAAAAAAATCATTCGTCAAGTGTGCCGGTGATTGTGGTGGGAGTTTGTTTATCACGGTACGTGATCATGATGTGTCCCTTTCTTATGTTTCATGTGAATGTTCTATTCTTTCCTTCAATTGCAGATCAAACTTTCTTGCTCGTCCCAGGATGAACTATGATGGAGGGAAAATTTAGCACTTTGATAACTTGTTGTAAATTGAGAGTGTTGTAGTTGTGTTGCTGTAAACTTAATGTTCTCTTGATATTTATTCTGGAGGATGCTGTTTATTCTGGAGGACGTTGTTGTTTGTTGTATATGATGCTCATGTTCTAAAATGTTAATTTTATACTTTTCTTTGCTTTACATTTTCTTGCTCTCTGTCTTAAATGTTTGTAAAAATATTGTATTTGATGTTTCAATCTAATACAGCACATTTTTGCTGGTTGTTCTACATCAACTTGCATTATCTTTTGCTAATGATACACCACTGGTAAGTTGCATTGACATACCTTGGAATCTACCAATCATCCTTGACAAGGAATTTTATAGGAAAATTTGATTTTTGCCAACAGACGTGATGCTTGGTAGTTTGACTTTCTAAATGTAGATATTTTATTTTAAAGTTATTAAAAGTTTGATTTAATGCTAGTATTTTATATTGTATAATTAGTAAGTTGCTAAATTGCTAAATTGTTGACATGGTTGGCTCAGTGTCGACTAAGCGATATGATGTTCACCTTTTTTGTTTCTACTGGAGACAGTGTGTTGATGATGATTGTGTGGCTTGTATATAGATGTTTGATCAAACATGTTCGTGTGCATTTTTATTGTTCTCATATTGGATTGCACATTGGGTATCTGGTTGAGCTGAAGATGTGTAGTGAATGTATTTCATCTATGTGATTTGTGTAATGCTGAAAGGATTAACTATTTAATTTTTTATATATATGGAATGATGTGTATAACAGTGTATATATTTTAATTTGAAAATAGCGTTTAATTAATAGAAATAATATTTGCTTCTCGTGAAGTTGGATGTGGCAATTTTCCCTTAGATCATAAATAGTACTATATGATATGACATCATCTGCTTCACCATAGGCCACGCTCTTCATGTTCTCTATACTTGAACATTTTAAAAATTATAACATGTTATATAATTGTAATAAAAGATATGGTAAACATGAGATAAACGGTCCTGTTTTAAATGTTTTGGATGCGCAGAGCTTTTCACTCAAACTATTTAGAGTGAATCGAACTAATTATAGAGATATCTAAGTAAAGTTAAAATTATTAGAAATGACACCAAATTTTAGAAACGATTTTTAACTTTGTATGAAAAATATTATATAAGATTAAAGGAAATGTTGTTCAAACAATTTTTAAAAATAATTTTTAAAATTACTTGAACAAACTATAAAATTTAAAATAATAATGATTATTTTATCATTTAAAAATATTTACCAATAATAATAATAATAGTTGGATAGCACTTATAATAATTTTCTTGATATCATAAGACTTTAATTAAATAATTACTTTTTTATTAAACAAGCCCACCAACCCATTTAAAAATTCATTAACAAATACACCCATTCAAACGTATTATTATTGTTTTATATATATATATATATATATATACGACAGTGGTGGGCCGATATATTTCATTATAAAAAGCTAAATAAAAAATCTATTATTTTTCAACATTACTCAACGTTGAATTATATATATATATTTATTTATTAGATTCACATTCTTATCAAAATAATTATAAACCCTAATTCTACAGTCATGTGCTTCATCCTTGCAAATTCCGCATATGAAAAGTTTAAATTTGTGCTCCATTTTGTAAAGCTTTTTTGATCTAAATTTGTTATCTTCTGGACTTTGTATCTCCTTGGATGGTTTGTTTGAACATTTTGGGAATTGTTATTTTTCTTATTTGATTTTTTACATAGATTATAACTTTGAATTTAAAGGTTTAATTTTGCGTGTTGAACAATGAGAAGCATAAAGATAGCTCCCATAAAGATGACTATGGCGCTCACCAGGAAACTCAGGCTCAAATCCTTAGGTAATATTATTGAATGTAAATCTTAAATCCAATCTTCCAGAGATTTCTTTTATGTTTTTGCATTTTCTAAATTGGGATCTAAGTATACTCATTTCCTGGGACCTTAAACTCTCTAGACAAATTGGGTTGCAGGTTCCACCAATACCAAAAAATTCAAACAACACATTCTCACTGTCAACAAAAAGAGTAGTTAAATATTTCAACATACTCATAATTTCACTTAAGCAAACTCTTCTACATTGCAATGTGTTTTAAGTGTTTTAAGGTGTAAATCATTGTATTTGCCATTAATAGATATGCTCGTCATTTAGTATGTAGCTACATATATAAATGAACTGCATTAATTATTTGATTTGATGAAGATTCTCCATACTATATTTGTCTTTCCATAGCCTTTACAACTTTTAATGCAGTGAAATTATTGGCATATTTTTCAGGACATATTAACAAAAATAATGGATATTACTACAACTATAACAACTAGTGGGACATTATCACGGCCACAATCCGCGTACCTGCTCCACATGCCTAACCCACAATATACGAGGTTTCTTAATTTACTTATTAATTTTTCATTTCTGTTTAACAGGAAGTTACCTTTTGGTTTGTTTACTTGTGTTTTATCGGATTTCTTTTTATTTTATTTTGTGTTTGTGTTTCTATAATTCTTTCTTCAATTTGTTCTCTTTAAGAAAATGTTCCATTTTTTTACTGACATTGTATTCAACTACTTGCCATTGATGTTACTCCGTTCAGGGGTTGCATTGGCATTCGCATTTTGTAATAACACTATAACCATTGAATTAGGTCTTTTGTGGTGTGCCAAGTCAATGGGCACTGGGGAGCACAGATATATGCTGACAATCAGCACATCCGGCTAGGAACCTTTAAATTTGAAAAGAAGCCGCCACGGCATATGATAGCGCTGCCATCCGACTCTGATGGAACTTCCCGTAATCGGACACTACTCTCAACGAGACAAACTTTTAGGGCCAGTTCAGCACCCAAGTTCTCCTTCGCATGATCAGATATGGGTCTTACACTGCAAGGTTTTCTGATTTTTTGCAGAGTCAAGATAGCAATCGACACCCTACTTCGCCGAGCTCCGTATCATTATCTGGGATCTGCAAAAAGCAGCTTTTGAAAAATGGGCTGACACAAAGTGACTTGGGGAAGTTCAACTGAGTCGCCCTCCCCAAAAGATATGCAGAGAAGTACTTCTCGGGTGTTTCCATTGCAAATAGAAAAAATAAGAGAGGTAGTGTTAATTTGGGGCTTGTATTCTTGGACTGTTCCTTGAGGTCCTGGAGGTTACATGTGTACTTAGTCCTGATAGAAGTCAATTCAATGGTATAGTGGAGGTACCCATAATTACTGCATCTGCTGTACAGGTTTGTTGCTTTCTTGTAAGAAGGTTTTAGATTAGCATCAGTAAATGTGATAAAATCAATTGCTTATTCAGGAAGCATTAAAATGCCCAAGTTTAGCAAAAGATGCTGTGGATTTCAATCTTGTGACTAAATTTGCTATGGAAATAATATTTATACATCTAATCATTGGGTAAATTAGAAGCATTAGAAGCACATGCTTACATTTAGCTTAGCCATTAGTCTGTCAAGAGAATATTTGATTGAAAATAATTTTCATTCATCAAGTATGCCATTGATTGTGGCCGGAGTTTTTTTATCACTGAATGTGATCGTGTTGTGTCTCCCATGGTAAGACTTTGGGCTGCATCCTCCACCCGAGCGGCTAGGGGTGGGTTGAGCTCCCAACCTGCTGCCTGGCTCAACACGTAAGTAATTAATATTATTCAGTGGAAAGCATATGATCCAATATTCCAAATATTTTTATTATATCTCCACCTCATCTTTAGTGTTGCCACGTCATCGCAGTGCCCTCACATGCCATTTTCTCATGCCAGTAGATAGAAATAATGACTATGGTCAAGTTATTATCTAAAATTATATACCTTAATACTAAGCTCCGACTAGCCGAAAAAGATTTACAATTTCACACAATTTTTAAGTTAATTGTAGTAAAATTGATAACAAAAATACAATAAATCTATAATTTGATAGTAATGTAAAAATTAAAGAGAAACAATCTATGGGGTTTAGTATAAATATCTTCATCCGCGGGCGGAGGCGGGAAAATTTTCATTAATCGAATAGAGTCCCACGTACAGTGCCCAACAAATGAGCAAATAAAGGCAATTATCAAACTCAAACAAATAATCGCACCAAACAGCCCCAACAATCGATTGAGGTGGGAATAGCACAACAAAATTAACAAAAATAACAAACTCCAATTAATTTCTTTCTATGACCTAGGTGGAGGCATAATTGATTTTCCAATCTTAATTTATTGGCTTAACTCCATCTCATGGCTACACATTCCTCCTACACACATCGAACTTGTTTCTTAATATATTTTTGATTTGGGCAACTTTTGGACTTAATAAATGAGCTTAATTCCAAGCCAAGCGCAAACTGATCAACTTCAAGCCCAATTTTTCTTATAATACATTTATACTCTTTTTAAATATAAAAATGAAAACAGCATAATTAGGAAATTAGGGTTTAAGTTTGGTTTGGGGCCGCCATGACTTTTTGCTGGGCACCAAACCCTAGGGTTCTCTCAGGTTATAAATACCTCAACGCGCATGCATACCTCCTGTACGGCGGATCTGGCCGCTTGATTGGTGGCTGAGGAAACTCTGCTTCAATATCTGCCCAGTGGACCTAGTCACAGAAAGTATATTATATTATTTTCATCGGTTGGAGTTTGTGAGATGATAAGAACTCGCTTCCGTTTCTTTGGATCGACCACCCACAGTGCCAAGCTCAACTCCTCAGGTAATTTATATTATTCAATGGAAAGCAGAAGATCTAATCATCCAAGGATTTTTATTATTGCTTTGTGTATTTTAAATTGTGATATGAGTATCAAACCTTAAACACTAATCCTGAAAAATTGTGATTGTAGATTCTTCTGAGAACTTCAAACAGTATATTCTCACAGTCGATGAAGGAAAGGTTATATATTTCAACATACTGGCAACTTCTCATATTCCCACTCTTGAGATTGCATGTGTTTCGTTTTTATTTTGTATGATTTTCTTGCATTATAAGCATTTATATATATGTACCGTGTAATGTTATGCCACGGTCGTGAAGCTGTAAATCATTGCACTTACCATAAATCACAATGCTCGTTTAGTTTGTAGCTACATAAATGAACTACATTGTTTGTTTACTTTGACAATGATGGTCCATAATATGTTTATCTCTCCATAGCAGTTAAACTATATTTCATTCTTACGAGTAATGTAGTGAATTTATTGGCATATTTTTCAGGATATATTAAGAAAAATAATGGTTATAATAACAACCCGTGGGACGTTATCTTGTGCCACAATCTCCCTGCCCTTGCAACATGGAGAACCCTCAATATATAAGGTTTTTAAATTTACTTACATCTATGTATTGATTTTTATTGTTTTTGGATAGGAGGTTACCTTTGGTTTGCTTACTTGTATTTTCTCGGATTTTATTTATTTAACTTTTTTGTTGTGTGTGTGCTTCTGTAGGTTGTGCTTATATTTAATTTTGGAATAACACTAATTGTTTAATTGAGTGTTTTGAATTTTACCTTTTTTTTAAAAAAATATATATATATATAATTTCATATTTAATCTTCAAGTTATAATTATTAGTACCTTTCGATTAGGAAAATGGTTCCCTAGTTGGTTGTCTATCCTTAATTATAATTTTTTTTTTGTGTGTGTATAGGGTTTGTTTCACATTATATCAATGTGGAACTCCATTTGGTAGTATTGTAGAAGGTCCCATGATAGCTGCAGCTCCATTACAGGTTAATTACTTTCTTGAAAGAAGGTTGTTGATTGGCATAGCCAAAGTCATGATTAAATTATTTACTGATTCAATAATTTTTGTAACAGAATTAAAATGCCCAAGTTTTTCAACACCGGTCACGGACTTTGAGAGCCTTTTTTCCAACACCGCTGCAAAAAGCTTGTCTACCGGCGACATATCTGACTCCGGCAGCGGTTCCCAGCCTGCAGTAGCCTCAGCTTCCAAACTCAGGTGTGGTGTGCCAAATCAATGGGCACTGGGGTGCACAGATATATGAAGACCATCAGCGCATCCGGCTAGGAACCTTTAAATCCGAAACTGAAGCCGCTATGGCATATGATGGCGCCGCCAACCGACTCTGCAGCCCTGGCACTTCCTGTGGACGGACACCACTCTCAAGGAGCCAAACTTTCAGAGTCAGTTCAGCACCCAAGCTCTCCTTGGCATGATCAGAGCCGGTACTGCTGCTGGAAAAGCAGCCAGAGCTTTGTCTTCACTCTAGGCAGGGACGGATTTGTGAAGGAAAAGGGGATGATGCCGCGGGATTATGTCATCTTTTCATCCTACAAGTGTGGTGATAAAAAGTATGCATGATCGACGTAGCCTATAAGAACGGGGGCTGTGCAGCTATGGGTCTGTGTAGCAATGGAAATTTAAAAAGCCCCAAAATGGACAATGCTTGGGTGGGACATGAAGGCACCTATAGAAAGATGGGATTCAACGAGGCAGCAAAGGAAGGATTAGTACAGCCTTATGTCGTCTTGATGGAAGTCAATTCGGTGGTATGGTAGAAGGTCCCATGATAGCTGCAGCTCCAGTACAAGTTAATTCTATAATCGTTAAAGCAGGGTTTCGTCAAAAATAGAATTGTATGATTTCGTCCTGTACATGTAATTATTCGGAAAATTAGAAGCGCATGCTTACATTTAGCTTATCCATTAGTGTGTCAAGGGAATCTTTGATTGTAAACAATTTTCATTCATCAAGTGTGCCATCGATTGCGGCCTGAGTTTGTTTATCTCTGCATCTCCTTTGCAGGTTAGTTCCTTTCCAGAAGCAGCATTAATATCCCCAAGTTTAGCAAAATATCTAGATTTCAATTTAACCACTAAAGTTTCTATGTAACTAATATCTATGCATCTAAGTATTTGGTAAATTAGAATAGCATGCATCTATTTTTTTTGCCATCAGTGTGTCAAGGTAATATTTAATTGAAGACAAATCTTATTCATCAAGTGTTCCATTAAATGTGGTGGGAGTTTGTTTATCACGATATGTGATCATGTTGTGTCTCTTTCTTCTTTTTGTGAAATCATAAACTGAAATAAATACATGTAACCTATTCATTGTAGAAATATGTAATTTATTACATTATTTTTCCTTCAATTGAAGACTTTGTTGCTCACCCCACCGCAATGATGAGACATAGAGAAATAGATTGAACCACCTAAAAAAATTTGAAAGCATTCAATTCAGAATTTTAAAAGTCTTTTTAAAATCATGAGCCGTTCACTTTTAATTGTCTTTTTAAATATTGAGGTATTCAAAAATCACGTACTTTAAAATTCTATGGATTTTATGAAATTCTTGTTGAAAATTATGAATAAATGATACAGGGTAAAAATGATAATATTTATTAATATTATTAGAATCTATTAGATAAATAATAATAATATTAAAAACTAAAATATACTAGCAAAAAATAATAATAATTTCAAAAATTTAACGGTAAGTCTAACCGGACTTCTTTATTATTTTAGTCTCGTAGCTGGAGACGGTTTTAAAATAGTCATGTAAATGGAAAACTTTCGCGCATTTAATCCTTAATGCCTATGTAGCAGCTGCGTGACATTCCAGCTGACACATGTCCGCTACGTGAATAATTTTTATTTATTCTTATTTTTCATTTTTTGAAATATACAAATTAAAAAATTTAAAATATAAAAAAATAAAATAAAATTTAAAATTTAAAAGTATAAAAATTAAAAAATAAATAAAATAAAAATTATCCACATACTCACCAGGTCAACAAACGCGGCCTTTAATAATTTGTATATTATATTTTTAATTTTATTATAATAGTCTATATAATATATTTCTATATTTTATTTTTAAATTTTATTATAAAAATAAAAATTATCCATGTATGGGGCACATGACACTGACTTAGCAGAAATGTGGATAATTTTTATTTTTTAATTTTATTCTTTTTTAATTTGTAATCTTTTTATTTTGTTTATTTTCTATATTTTAAAATAAAATAAAAATTAAAAATGATCACTAAAATAAAGGGACCACTTATGATATGTGGAGGATTTGAACCTAAATCATTTCACAATAATACAGTGTGTAATCTCTTATTATCAGGAGATTTTGATAAATTTTTTAAATTATTATTATTATTATTAGAAGTAATAAACATTATGATAATATTTATTAATATTACTATAATTTTTTTAATAAAATAATAATAATTTCAAAAGCTAAAATATACTAGGAAAAAATAATAATAATTTCCAAATTTTAAGTATAATAGCAAATATTAGCAAATTTTTCAAAAATATATGGTTTTAATTGAAATTATTAATTATTTCATATTTTCTTTTACATCAAAAAATAAATATCCATGTTGATGCAAATTTTTAACAATAAAAAGTAAAATTCGAAAATAGAAATTATCTTCGAATTTGATTAAATAAATACATGAGATTAAGAATCCCTAGACACCGTACGATACATAAGAAAAATTGAAAAGAAATACTACATACGGTAAAAGTAAAAGGATGATCCCAAAAGAAATTCACTGAATTTGATGTCGATTGAAGATCCCCCTTTTAGGTCGTGCAAAGACCTATTTAACAACCCATGTCAACCGCCCCAATGTCGTTATCAGGTTGTGCCTTCATATCCGATTGCCAGTTGTAACTTCTTCCAACTGCCTTGGAACTGCTTCTCATCGGACCTGCACGTCCACTGCTTCGTCTCCCTTTGCCCGTCTTCCATTTGTCTGACCTTCGCATCGGCCACCTCATCTTTCTTCGCCCGACTTCCCTTTGTCTGACCTCCTTGCCAACCGACCTAAATGCCTACTGTGTCCCTTTCATTTGTCCAACCTCTCCTTATCCGACCTCTGTATCCACCGATCACCTAGTCACAGGTTCTCCAGAAAAAGCCCATTTCTTAATAACGCCTTGACCATTGGGCTTGTACTCAAACCCATTTAAGACTCTACTGCCATTGACAGGCCCATTGAAGTATACACCAATCCATAGTCTAATTTATAGGCCTATTCTCGAAAATCCTACACATTGGTTTTCCTCACTCAATAACTTGCCTCATCCCACCCGACTCCTAAGCGTCACCTCATTCCGCCCGACTCCTAAGCGTCGCCATTGAAGTATTACACTGTTTTATGTCACATCGTGGGGTTTATGTAAAACCCTTCTCTCACTGTTCCATATTCACACACTCAGAATCCTGAAATCCTCCCTTTCCTCTCCAGCAAATATCCCCCAAAACCTCTTCTCTTTCGTTTTTTGCATATCCTTCGCAAATGACCAACAAATATGTCCCTGGTCTCCCATTCAACGGGACTGACCCATCGGTGTCTTTTGTGGCTTCGAGGGTCCTTACCCCTACCATTCGCCCCTACTGCACCACTGCCAAAGATGTCGATCGCATGAAATCCGTCATCTCTCAAGTCTCTCCGATGGCCATAAATGATGTTGCTTTCTAGCCGAAGAGACTCCCGGACAGAATCAGGACTCACCTCACTGATCCCAAAGACGCTTACCACAAATGGTATGCGAGACTTCTCCCCCACTTCGAAGAACAACGGAGGAGTCAGGGCATTGACAAGGCCATCTTTCTCTCAACTCAACCTCTTCACCTTCACAACAAGGCCCTGTTGGCAATGGCGTCCTTCTGGCATTCATAGATGGGAGTTTTCTTTCTTCCTACTGGACCTATTGGCCCGACCCTTATGGACGTGCCCATCATCGCCCACTTACCCATAGTGAGCGACGATCCCGTTCTGGTTTCTTTTGAGGGTTGGGAACCTTCACCCGACCATGCTGGTTGGGCACTTGCCAAATTGGCCGAGAAAGAAAGAGGTTGGACCAGCTTTGTTAGTAAGTTTTTGGGCGAGGAAGGCACCCCCGTTTCCGAATTGGAACACACAGCTTTCCTTCTTTTTTGGCTATGCAGGTACATTTTCTTTTCCTTGTGCTTTTCCATATAACCTCACAGTTGAATATTTAGTTAAGTTTCTTCTTTCTTCACAGGTATATCATTCTTTCTCCTTCCAAGCTCATTCCGTCCTCACAGGTATATCATTCTTTCTTCACAGTTGAATATTTATCTGGCCATTCATCTGGCCAGTGGCCAACTTTTCTCTTTAGGAACTTTATTTCTAGCTAACCTTTTTTAGGGCTTATCCCGAGTGAGCACCCGCCTAACCGATACCAAAAAAGGGGACACAACTGCTTCGGGACCATTTTGTTTCCTGGAGGTGTGGCTGCGCCTATATTTTCCGAATGCTTTCTTTGGCCGACTACCTATTAGCCCGAACCCTTAAAGGTCGATAGGTCTTGCCTTAGCCAAACTAACCCCTAGCTCCTCTAACCTCCATCCATCCGACCCCGTCATCACCCAAATTTTGACCGAGGACCGTAGCAACTCTCGCTATTATGCCTACCAAACCCTTGTACAGTATACCACCGAACTTTTTTGGCTTAATCCCGACACTTCATATCCCCGACCTTATCCCGATCCTCTTCCCCATCCGACCTATTTCTTTTCCTGGGATTCAGCTTTGAAACCCCGATATCTATTTTCCAGTAAGAGGTCGGACAAGAAAAACTACAGATCTTTTTATACCTTCAACTATCAACCCCAATTTTCAGCCCGACAGTTCGGTTGCTGTCAGGGTCTGCCGGGACCACTAGCCCGACCTCACCTTATTCCTTAAAGCCCAGAAGGGCTTGTGATCCCCGAGCTTATCCCGCCTTACCTTTCCCAACTCACCGACTACATTACCTCCTGTTCTTACTTACCTTTCCGCCTTAAACCTTCGGCGGATGAGGCTTTCTCGACCTGGTGGTCAGCCACTTGGTCTTTTATTGCTCCCCCAATCGACCAATTAGTTGGAAAACTGATTCCACCCCCAGCATTGGCGCTGGGTTCTCCCCGACTTGCCGTTGCCCCCAGAAGGAAGATCCAGGCTCCTGCCGAGGGCGGGTCTGGAGCAAAGAAGAAAAAGAAAGCCGCCCCCGTCATCGATAGGCAGGCAATCGAGGAATATCTCCCCGATAGACACAAGTGGACTGCCAAAATATTTGAGGGAGCAATTCGGTAAGTTCTCTTCCTTCAAGTTCATTTTCCTTTAATGTATGCTCTTTCATTTTAATATTTTTTATTCAAAGGCCCCTTCGCTCCCACCGACCACTGCCCCGACTGTCTCTCAACCGACCGCAACCCACCCGACCATTACTCCGATCGATCCTCAACCGACCATTACTCTGGATTCTCCTCAGCCAGCCATAACCCCAACTGCCAACCAACCAACCGTTGCTTCATCCGACATACCCATCGAACCACTACCCACTCAACCGGTCGGTCCACCAGAAGACCTTCCGACCGCTGGGCGACCGACCACCACACTACCGACCCCTCTGCAGGTTGAGGTAAAGTATTTTCTAATACCTCTAAGAAAACATTTATTCAACTTCACCACTAATTTCAATTCTCCTTTCTACAGATCAACTCAAGTCCTTTATCAATTGCTCCTCAACCGACCCCCATTGTTGCAGAGGGGGAACTGCCGATGATCCGTCAGCCGGAGGAACCGGAGGACAGGCAAACTTCTCCTCCAGTATTGCCTTCACCTGCTCCTCAACCATCACAGGTAACTATCAAAGTATTCCCACATGATTCCTTTTATAAATCTCTAACTCGTCTATCATTACTTTCAACCAGGAACCATATGCGGTCGCGGCGGTGCCCGATCAATTGTTGCATTACCCGACCCAGTTGTGGCGTTGCCCGACCAAGTTGCGGTACCGCCTGACCAAATCGTTGCGCTGCCTTTGCAGCCAGCCGCCCAACCCGTGGGCGAGGGACCTCCAGCAGCTCTCCAACTAGTCCAACCGATCCCACCACCTCACGACATCGAAGAGATCTCTTCCTCGAAGTCTGGCAAAGTTTCAGTAAATTTCATCCAACGGGGTTTCGTTAGTATTCCTTCATCTTTAACCTCTGATTCTTTTGTTTTTTTTCCTTAAATAACACTTCCTTTCAGGGTATGGAGCTGGTTGCTGCCTATCGTCTGCAACCAATAGACGAGTCGGCCATCGGCCCGACGACTCGCCATGGTACTCCTATGGCGTTCCGGGTCATGGCTACTTCCGAGGCAACAACCGTTTTCAATCAGGTAGATTTCAACACTGTATCTATTTTCGGTGAGTTCATTTCTGTTCCTTTATACTTTAACACTTTTTCATTTCAGGCTGCCCAAGAGATGAGTATACTGGCCCGAGTTACTCTCTCGACTCCCGCCCGACCAATCGTAGCACGCTGTGCTGACTTGCCTTTCGCCGACCTGAGTCCAGCCAACCTTGAGGCTTTGATTCAGGTCGCGATAGACTTGTTAGTACAGCACCCACTGGAGTCGGAAGCTCCTCCCATCCTCGATCGGATGATGGAAAGGATCACAGAACTTCAAACTGAACTGCCTCTGATCCAAACTCCATCATTCGAGGCCACGTCATCTTAGCTGACCGCTGATCTAGCTAGCCTCGAAGCATCTTTGAAAAAGGTCAATGAAGACCTTGATCACGACAAGGCTACGCTGAACAAACTCCAACAGTCGCGCCAAACGCTGGCTGCTGAGATCTCCCAGAAGACGGAAGAACTCAGGTGCCTTAATCAACAGTTGGAGTCCCTGGATGGCAGCATCCAGGAAAGAGGTCTCCTGATGCAACAACACCGCCAAACACGGACGAGTCTCTACGATCAACTACAATCAAGCATACGGATGAGACTCGTCAGAGGACATCAGAAGGCCTATCAGCGTCTTCGGGTAATCTGGTCGGAGCTGAAGTGGGCCGACCTACGAGCCGCCCTTAGGGCCCTTCTATCCCCATAATTGTGTATATATATAGCTTTTAAGACTTAGTCTTGTAATCTATTCTTCAGAACACAGATCCGTGATTTTTGTTCCTTCACTAAGTCAACAATTTAAGCACTACAACATGTATATATAATTCATATTTTCTCACTACGAACATCATCAATACCCACAATCTTGCCCTTAGTTCCAAATGGTTTCTCCTCGCATTCGTGTACCTTCCTCCAATTGGAAGGGTTCTTTGCAACCATTCGTTATGGGTAACACCCCATAGGTCATCATGCTGAGGACATGATACAGGTGCTAAAAAAACTTGACTTTAAATTTAAGTTCTCTGGCAAAGGTAGGAAAACCATACATCAAATGATTCGCCTAATGGAGTGTGTATCCACTAGCTACGAACCCCTCACCGACATTCTGACTCGCATATCTGATCTTGATCATCATTTGGATATGATAAACCATTATGTCCTGGCCATTCTCCCTGATCTCAGATGGAACAATATTTTCTATCAGCAAAGATCAAAACTCTCCAGGCTGCGTGTACTTGTTGAACGGGAAAGTCAATCTTTACAAGATATGAAAGTTCGAACCGAACAAGATCTTCAAGAAATGGAAGACCAATGGGATCGTCATCGTCTCGACCTAGATGATCTCTTGGACGAGGAACCTAAAATGGTTTCCGCGAGTTGGGACAAAGCCTCTGAACAAGAAGATGATCATGTTTGTGTCACCTTTTCGGATAATGAATAAAAACCCATTCTTGTGGGTTCGAACCCTTGAAGGGTTCTTAGATCTCTTGTAATAAGAATTAATGACAATGTTCTGAAAAGGAAGGAAAATACCTTTTCAGATACTTAGCATTTATATTCTCATGTACCAACTTCTCTTCCTGATTCACAATAATAAAAGCTCTGTTTCCAATCACTCTGTGAATGATGAAAGGACCTTCCCAATTGGGGGACCATTTACCTAACTGATCCACTTTCTTAAATGTTGGCAGAATTGTTTTCCACACCAAATCTCATTCTGTAAAAACTCTAGGAGATATTCTTTTCCCATAATGCTTAGCTCTGATCTCACTTTGTTTAACCATTTGATTCAGAGCATTCAATCAATCCGTGTCCACCTCCTCCAGTCGTCGCCAGATCCCTTGTACATACGCCTCATCATTATTCCCTGTTGTATTAACTATTCTGGGTGAAGATACAATAAATTCCGCAGGAAGTACAACATCTTGCCCGAACGTGAGCTGGTAGGGAGAAAATCCAGTAGAAGTATTCCTACTATTTCGATGGGCCCACAGCGCCTGAGGCAACAATGTATGCCATTTCCTCGGATTTCTTTTCACCATTTTCCTTATAATGCCGATGAAGATTTTATTTGCTGCTTCGGCCAATCCATTAGCCTGTGGGTAGTAAGGCGAAGAATGATGTAGTTTGATGTTGAACTAGGCCAAAAACTCGATAAACTTCTCCCCGGTAAACATCAAACCCTGATCGGTCGTAAGAGTGTGAGGGATTCCAAACTGATAAATAATGTGATTAAGCACAAACTCGATCACTTTTTTCTGTATCGCATTCCTTAAAGGGACTGCCTCTACTCATTTGGTGAAGTAGTCAGTAGCTACCAAGATGAACGAATGTTGCTTTGTTGAAGCCGGATGAATTTTCCCTATTAGATCCAACGCCCAGGCTTTGAATGGCCACAGTTTAATCATTGCCTGGAGTTCCACTGCTGGCAGATGGTATAACGGGCCATGTCTTTGGCACTCCTGACACCGTTTAGCAAATTTGATACAATCATCAAATATTTTTGGCCAATAAAAATCCAAACGATGAATAGCCCATCGCATGTTCAATCCTGTTCGGTGTGCTCCACAAATTCCACCATGTACTTCTTCCATCACTTTGATGGATTCTTTTAGTCCCAAACACCTTAATAATACTCCTTCGAAGGTTCGCTTATACAGAACCCCTTCAATAAGTTGAAAGCGTAATGCTTTCAATCGAATACCCACATGAGTCGCAAAATTTTGTGATTCCAGATATACCATAATTTCTGTTCTCCAATGAGTACTCGTATCAATATTGCCAATAATTATTTGCTGACACACATTTTGAGCCAAATTATCTGCTTGTCGATTCTCTGTTCTTGGTACATGCTCAATAACCACTTCCGCAGTTCTATATAACATGCAATCTACCAAATTTCGATATTGACGTAGATGAGGATAATTACAAGCGTACCGTCTTAATACTTGATTGATAACCAATTGAGAATCTCCACAAATCATAACCGTCTGCGCTCCTTTAGTCACGAGTACCTCAAGACCCAAAATCAGTGCTTCATATTCTGCAGAGTTATGAGTCATCTCCTCCATTTGGAGTTGCAGACTGATCTTCCGGGCACCCGGTCCTTCTAATATAACTACTGCTCCTGACCTCCTTTTTGAACGAGAACCATTAAAAAATATTTTCCAAGGACTAGAACCTATATAGGGTACCATTTTGTTTTCTGTTGGTTCGTTGTTCGTGAATTCAGCCAATAAATCGGCCACTACCTGCCCTTTCATTGCCTTGATAGGTCGATGTCGCAATGCAAAGGGAGCCAATCTGATCACCCATTTCATTAACCTTCCTTGCATGGTTGGTCTGTGCACAATCAATCTGATAAGATCCACTTTGGAAACCACATCGGTTTCTCTTGGCAGAATATAGTGTTCCAATCGAGTACATGCAAAGACTAAAGAATAACACATTTTTTGGGGCATGGTATAATTCAGCTCCGCCCCTGCTAGAGTTTTGCTTAAGTAGTAAATAGCCCTTTCTTTTACCGTCTTCCCATTCTTGCGCCAGCAGACTACTCACCATATCAAAGTTGTTTGCCACATAAAGTCTAAGAGGTCGGTCTCCTCTTGGGGAAACCAGCACTGGCGGTTTTGTTAATGCCTTCTTAATCTCTTTTAATGCCTCCTGCTGCTCCGGACCCCAAGAGAAATAGTTGCTTTATTTTTTAGCAACATTCTGATGGGTTTTAACTTTCCTACAACATTTGATATGAACCTCCTCAGGTAATTTACTTTACCCAACAAAATTTACACTTCTTTGACCGACCGAGGGAGTCGCACTGTCAGAACAACCTTAGTTTTGTTTGCATCAACCTCTAACCCCTTTTCATGCACTAAAAAATCCAGGAAATTTCCTGCCAAAACTCCAAAAGCGCATTTTGTTGGGTTCATCTTAAGGTTGTATTGCTTCATCCGCAGGAAAGCATTTCTTAGGTCGCCTAAATGTGTATCAACGTCAGTAGACTTTAATGATCACATCATCAATGTACACCTCCATTGACTGCTCAATCAAATCGTGAAAGATAGTATTCATTGCCCGGTGGTAGGTTGCCCCAGCATTCTTCAAACCGAACGGCATAACCGTCCATTCCTAGATCCCCAGGGCTCTTGGGCACCTGAACACGGTTTTCGGTATATCTTCTTCTGCCAGCAAAATCTGATTATACCCTGCATAACCATCCATCAAGCTTAAAATTCGGTGTCCTGTTGCCGAATCGATCAACATATCAGCTATGGGCATTACATACTCATCTTTAGGAGTAGCTAGATTGAGATCTCTAAAGTCAATGCAAATCCAAATCTTTCCATTCTTCTTGGTTACCGGGACAATGTTGGCTAACCATTCTGCATATCGACAGGGTCGAATGAACCCTACTTTCAACAATTTCTCAATTTCTCCTTTGATTTGTGGAGGTAACTCTGGGCTAATCCTTCTTGGTGGTTGCTTATATGGCTTGAACCCCTTTTTAATAGGCAACCTATGCTCTATTAAATCGCGAGCCAATCCGAGCATTTCAGAATAGTCCCATGCCAGACACTCCATATGGTCCCGAATTACCGACACCATTTGTTCCTGCTGGTTTTTAGACAACAAACCCTTAACATTGACTATCTTGGGTATCTATTCGGTCCCTACATTGTATTCAATAAGCGGATCTTGGGTTGACAAGGAAGGTTATATTTTCTCCAGCAGGTCAGGCCAGTGAAAGCCTTCTCCTCCATCAACATTATTGCTGAAACCTTCCTCGCCATTTAGTCTAACCATTAACTGGTTTAAATAAAACTATCTAATCAACAAGCCGCATTCACCCATTTCTTCCATAATTAAACTTTAATAATTTTAACATTTTTGGCTAACAACAGAGCCACAAAAAAGAAAAATGTTTCTAATGTAAAACATATCCCTGCGCAGTGAGCTTACAGCTCTTCCAAGGATATTCATCTACCAAAGCTGTTTGTGAGATCGGAGGTACATACTCAGAATAAAGTACGGATTCTTCCACAATTTCTGTGGAGCCGAATGGATTAGTACTGGCATCCATTCTGAACACTTGATCTCCTTCACAAAACATGATCTGCTGATGTAGAGAAGAAGACACGCATTTGGAAGCGTGAATCCAATCTCGCCCTAACAGAATCGAGTAAGTGGTGTTGGCATCTACCACAAAGAACACAGTTCAAATCACCTTCGGTCCGACCTCAATAGAGGCCACCATCATCCTTTCTGGTTTCGTCGGTTGCCCCGTGAAGCTAGTCATCTCGATATCTACTGGAGACAGATCACCAATTTATTTTCCCAATTTCTTCAAAGTTTTGAGAGGCATAACGTTGAATACAACTCCATTATCAATGAAAACCTTATTAATCGGCTACCATAGATGTGAGTGTTAACATATAATGGTTTCAAGTGTGGGATCGCTCCTTCTGGTATGGGTGGAAAAACCATAGGTGGGGGACTGTTGTGTGTATGTCCGGGACTACCAACCATTGCTGCCCATTCTGGTTCCTCTTCCTTCAGACCTGCCCAGATAGGCTCATCTTCTTCTTCGAACCACCGCATACCTGTCATCCTAACTTCGAACCCGGTTTTGTCGGTCTTTACTATGTTGCTACGTAAAACCCTGGTCTCCTTTGGGATAATCGTCCCAAAGATTATCTAAGGCGCCTCTTCTTCATCAGCTTCTATCTCGGGATCAATGTTGATCCCTCTGTAGAATTGACATCGGAAACACCTGGCATTCTTGATAGGCCATTCGATCTCCCAACGTTCCTGTAGTTGGTCGCTCGAGTTTTTCCTTTTGGGTGATGCCTTCTTCTTCTCCTTCCCTCTGTCTGCTCGCCTCCCGCGCCGAGCTGCATACCTGCGTTAGCGTTACAGATTTTCGTACAATTCATACCTAGAAATCAGGGATCTATATCTACGGGTAAAGGCTTCCTATTCCGACTCCATTTATCATGGACTGGTTGTGGCTTACGTGTTGGTCGATCTCGAACCACCACTTTGTCCTTCAATTCCACTTTGAAGGAGCCATCCTTTTTGACCCATTTCTCTGCAACCCTGGTTTCGCAGATCTTGAACTTATCATCCTGATCAAGCTCTCGCTCTTTTGGCTTACGCTCCCTCCGTTTGGTATCTCTTTCATCATCTCTTTGTGTGCTTTGTGAAGAACACACAGAGATTACTGTTTAGTTACTTTCGGGAAGGGCTATTGTTCTACTCCCATTGTCACGTATTTGAATCTCCCAACTTTGATAGCCCTCTGAATTTCCTGTCGGAAGTGCGTGCACTGGTTAGTGTAATGCGTAAAAGAGTTATGCCACTTGCAGTACGGCCTTCCCTTTATTTCCTCCTTCATCGCTAACCGTTGTCCCTTTGGGATACGAATTTGCCCATCCACTAGCAGAATATTGAAGATCTCATCTGCTTTGGATGCATCAAATGTTGGTTGTTCCCGATCTTCTGCCCCTGGGAGGGGTTTTAGTTTGGAACATACATAGGGCTTGCCGTTTACAATCTCCGCCTCCATTTCTTCAACACCTTTCCCTTGTTTATCGTCTGGTGCATACATCTCCGTATCGACACTGGCCATCTGCTGGACCTTGTTCCGCCGGAAGTTGTGATCCTTTTCTCTCAAGAGGGATTCTAACCTCCCTGCCTTGGATGCTAAACTGGCCAGATCTCGAACATCATGGGCAGTTAAAGCCTCCCATAGTCGTGCATGCATATTCCTGACCACCAAATTGGTCATTTCGCTCTCCTCAATGACTGTTGGACAACGTCCTTTCATCAGTCGTATCCGCTCTATGAATTGGTAGGCGGTCTCCTCCGGCATTTGCCTAATCTCCAACAGGTCTGTGAGTGAAACCGTCGGAAGAGGATTAAAGAACCTAGCATGAAAAGCCGCTTCCAAATCTTCCCAAGTTTGCAACTGTCTTGGTGGAAGATTGGCAAACTAGGAGAAAGTGGTTCTTGTGAGAGACAATCCGAACAACTCGAACTTGTGAAACGGATTATTGCCCACTTAGCTAAGTTGAGCCGTGAAACGTCCCACATGCTCAACGGTCGATGCTCCATTTTCTCCTGAGAAGGAGTGGAATCAGGTGGCCTATAATTCCTCGGGAGGGGATGCTCATTGATGATTCTTTCTGAAAATGCCTCTGATATGCCGGTCTGTTCATTCCAAAATGCACCCGCAGAACTTGAGCGATGTCCTCCGGATCCACCCTGGGTGGAATATGGTCGAAAACAGAAATGTGATTATGCGTCTGTCCCCCATTCTCTCTTCTCTGGGGAAGGTTGGCTCAGCTCTGACACCTAGTGGAACATTATTTGGGTATGTTAGAGGAGTCTTTCCTCTATCGACCATAGTAGTGACACTTGGAAGGGTGTTGTCTACATAAGAAGGCCCCGGAAAATTTGCTTGTAACCTGGATAGTGACATCCTTGAAGGTGACTGGGTGGGTTGAAGAGTGATAGAGCTTGATCTAACATATTCTGCATGAGATTTTGTTGCTCACGCAACATGTTTTGCATAGAAAAAGTTTGTTGATTGTTCAAATGTTGAACATAAGACACCCAATTGGCAGGTGCTTGTGGTGCTTCCCCTGCATTCGGCATGGCGGGTGGTGACTAAAGTTTAGCAAAATATCTAGATTTCAATTTAATGACTAAAGTTTCTATGTAAGGAATATCTATGCATCCAAGTATTTGGTAAAATAGAATAGCATGCATCGATTTTCTTTGCCATTAGTGTGTCAAGGTAATATATAATTGAAGACAAATCTTATTCATCAAATGTTCCATTAAATGTGGCGGGAGTTTGTTTATCACCATATGTGATCATGACGTGTCTCTTTCTTCTTTATGTGAAATCATAAGCTGAAATAAATACATGTAACCTCTTTTCCTTCAATTGTAGACTTTGTTGCTCACCCCACCACAAGGATGAGATATAGAGAAATAGATTGAATCACGTAAAAAAGTTTGAAAGCATTCAATTCAGAATTTTAAAAGTTTTTTTAAAAGGTAAAATTGCTTATAACTCCCCTGTGGTTTCGAAATTCAGCGTAAAATCTCCTTGTACTTTAAAAATTACATAGTACCCCCTTATACTTTTAAAAACGTTGCATGAAACCTCACCACAATGAAACTTTCCTCGTGTGATAAGAAGATGATTTACTATCTATATGTTTTGCATGATAGGGGGTTTTATGCAATATTTTTGAAAGTATAAGTGAGCGTCATGCAATTTTTTAAAGTAAAATAAGGATTTATGCTGAGTTTTGAAACCACAAAATGGTTTCATGCAACATTTTTTAAAGTATAAGGGGACGTCATGCAATTTTTTAAGTAGAGGGGGAATTTACGCTGAGTTTCGAAACCACAAGGGAGTTATTGGCAATTTTGCCTTTTTAAAATTATGAGACGTTAACTTTTAATTTTTTTTTTTAAATAATGAGGTATTCAAAAATTATGTACTTTAAAATTATATGGATTTTATGAAATTCTTATTTAAAATTAAATTAAATGATACAGCGTAAAAATGATAATAGTTATTAATATTATTAGAATTGATTAAATAAATAATAATAATTTCAAAAACTAAAATATACTAGCGAAAAATAATAATAATTTCAAAAATTTAAGGATAGGCCTAACCAGACTTCTTTATCATTTTAGTCCCGTAACTGGAGACGATTTCAAAATAGTCATTTAAATGGAAAACTTTCGCACATTTAATCCTCGATGCCTATGTAGCAGCTGCATGACATTCCCGCGGACACATTTTGACCAGGTCTGTGCCATGTGGCGGACACATGTCCACCACGTGGATAATTTTTATTTTTCATTTTTTTGAAATATACAAATTAAAAAAATTAAAATATAAAAAATTAAAATAAATTTTAAAATTTTAAAATATAAAAATAAATAAATAAATAAATAAAAATTATCCACATATTCACCAGGTCAACAACACGCGGCCTTTAATAATTTGTATATTATATTTTAATTATATTTTTATATTTTATTTTTTAATTTTATTACAAAAATAAAAATTATCCATGTATGGGGGCACGTGATGCTGAACTGGCAGAAATATGGATAATTTTTATTTTTTTATTTTATTCTTTTTCAATTTGTAATCTTTTTATTTTATTTAATTTTTATATTTTAAAATAAAATAAAAATGGGTCCACTTAAGATATGGGGAGGATTTGAACCAAAATCACTTCACAATAATACAGTGTGGAGATTTTGATAAATTTTTAAAATTATTATTATTATTATTATAAGTAATAAACATTATGATAATATTTATTAATATTACTATAATCTTTTAATAAAGTAATAATTATTTCAAAAGCTAAAATATACTAGCGAAAAATAATAATTATTTAAAAATTTTAAATATAATAGCAAATATTATAAATTTTTTGAAAAATATATGGTTTTAATTGAAATTATTAATTATTTCTTATTTTCTTTTACATCAAAAAATAAATATCCAAATAAATTTAGTTAAAAAAGATATGGAGAGAGTTTGAAACTCAAATCACTTGACCATGGGACATTATTGTCTCCATATTTATTTAATTCCATTACTATTTAAGACAAACTTGTTAAATTAATAATGCATATATACATATATAAAGTTTAAAAATTTAATATATAAAAATAGTATTATGCTATAATTATTATACATCATTAATAAAATATATATTTTTTATTTTAACTATTACATTTGTTGGTATTTTTATTTAATTATTTAAATATTTTATAAAATTTAAAAATATGTTTCATATAAAATTATACTAATTATATAAATTAATAACACAATTATTCTACAATAATATGAAATTTATATAAATTTATAAACAATCAAATTAAATTTATAAAATTCATAATCAATATATAAAATTCATCAAACTCCACATAGATTTGGTGGATTTTTTAAATTTATATAAATCAATAGACTTTTTTTTAAATCCAATCAAATCTCAAATGAATACACTCGTTTAGACTCAAGATATTATTTTTGGTGATCAAAACCAATATATAGTATTAGTATGTTAGTATTATTTTAGAGCATAATCAAGGTTATTATGGCGGCTTGGCCTCTTGACAGTGCACCAGTATCACAATACAGCTCGTCTCACTGTTTGACATGGCCGGCGGCCTGGCATCACCAAACCTAACTTAAATTGTTTGAGTCAGTACATGACCCAGCTTGAATTTAAAACCCGAAAACCCCGAGGTTGCTGGTACATTTATTTTCCCTTCTCGTTCTATTTGCCTATGTTTTCTCCACGCGTCATCACTACTGTCGTTGGTCAGTATATGTAAGGTTTTTTTGTATGTTTATTTCTCTTTTCATACCAATTTATTTTGTTGATTTTATATCTAATTTTCTTGATTATGCACGAGTACTTTTAATAGTTTTTCATAGATATTAATAATAGTTTTAGTAAGATGATATTCTATTTTAAACTTATTAAAAGTTCAGTGATCTAGGTAGTATTTTATATTTTGTATTTTATATTAAATATTAGAAATTTATAATTGATAAGTTGGCCGATTCATCAACATGGCGGGCACTATGTCAACTAGGCGATATCATAGTCCCTTGGTGCCATGCCCGGAATCCAAACATAACTAACCTTGATTGCAAATTTTATAGTTGCATTTGGCGTATGTCTTTTGTTCGTCTCTATTGGTTGTAAGAGTGTTGATGCTCACTGTGTGGATTGTACACGGGTCTTGGATCAAAGACATGTTACATCTAATTTTTTCGTATTTTATAAGAGTGGAATCATATTTTGCATTTTTTTTGCTAAAGCCTTTACAATTTCTTGGATATCAAATATATTAGTTGGGCATAATGATATTTCTAATATGAACAGGCTCCGGCCAATCCATTTATTTGGGGTCGGGTAATGTGTACCCTTATCAGGTCCGGGTCGGGTCTCGGGTCAAATGGTGGATCCTACCTCGACCCGAATCCGATTATATATATGAAAAAAATTAAATTGTATTAAAAAAATGTTTTTAGTTTTTTTTTTATTATTTTATTATAATATTTTTGAATAAAATATATAAATTTTAATGTGTCGGGTCTGGGTAATGGTCCAATTTTAAATTAAATATTAAGAATTTTAAAAAAATCCTGGTGGGTCGGGTGTTGTCGGGTATTGTTCGGATCGAATCTTGGGTCCAACCATCTGTATTCGCGTCGGGTCGGGTCTTGGGTCTGGTTGGACCCTACCTATTGCCATCCCTAGGTCTTGCCTACTTCTCAGCATTGTGTAAAACCTAAAGTCCAGCCTCTTCCTTCATCTTCTCCGTTTCGTAATCCGAGGTAAAAAACTGCTGGTCCATTTTTGTAGAAATATTTTGAACTCATTTCTGATCTTCTGAACTTGGTGTTAGACGATTCATTTGGCCATTTGGGGCATTGTAAATTTATAGATGTATATTTGCCTTTTCTTCTCGCTTTGTTCCTCAATCTTCGTATATTTTTACACAGATACTTCACAAAGTAGGAAGGTTTAATTTTCACATTTTCTTCCTCAATCTATGGCGCGCACAAGGCAAACCCCATACGTCTTCAGAATGTTCTCCACGCTAAGGCTGCGGGGTGCATCCTCCACCCCAGCTGCTGTTGGGGGTCGACCTCCAACCCTGCCCCTGCCGCTGTGGGTGGTCGACCTCCATTCCAGCTGGTGTGGGTGAGTTGTCCTCCAACCCTCCTGCCGAGCACCACTCCTCAGGTAAGCATAAGATCTAATCTTGGAGAGATACTTATTATCTCTTTGCATTTTATAAAATAGTGATCTAACTATAAGAATTTGATTCAACTCTAAACACTACCGCTGACAATTGTGTCCTTGCAGATTCTTCCAACGCGGAAAACTTCAAAATGAAGATTATCTCAGTCAATGAAGGACAGGTTATATATTTCAATATAATGATTATTTCTCATGTTCAAACTCTTGAGATTACATGTGTTTTGTTTACTTTGTATGATTTGCTTGCACTAGAAGCATTTATATTTGTATTGTATAATTTCATGCCATGCGTCGTGAAGGTGTAGATCATTGCACTTGCCATAAATTCCTATACTTGTAATTTAGTGTGTAGCTACATAAATCAACTGTATTGATTGTTTGCTTTGACGATGATGCTTCGACACATATTTATATTTCCATAGCCGTTAAACAATAGTTTATTTACCTTGATGAGATCTTGTCTTATTCCTACCAGTTTCCACTTGTAACGTACTGAACTTAGTGGCATATTTTTCAGGATCTCTTAGCAAAGATTGTTGATGCTACTACCACCGAACCAGGGCTTGTTTTCCTAATAACAACCACTGGGACGTTATCAGGCGCCACAATCCGACTACCTGCGGAATATGGGGAACACAGAATATACAAGGTTTCCTAAATTGCTTAAATCTATATTGACTTTTCATTGTAGTTTGCTAGGAGGGTACCTTTGGTTTGTTTACTTGTGCTTTCTCAGATTTTGTTTATTTAATTATTTTTGTGCTTATCTGCGTGCTTCTGTAATGTTTTTTCATCCATCTGCAATCGTACAGAAAATATTCCATTTAAATGACATTTTATTCTACTACTTGCCTTTGATGTTAACAATTTTATGGTTGCACTTATATTCAATTTGGGAATGACACTAATCATTGAATTGGATGTTTTATCAATTATATGGCCAATTCAATGCTATGCTATGAATTGCACTTTTTTAAAGTACGATTAAATATTTAATCTTCAAGTAATAAATATCGCTACCTTTTGATCAGAGCATGTTTTTCTAGTTGGTCATCTATCCTTATTTTATAATATTTTATTTTTTATTTTTTATTTTTTTATGTGTCTGTGTGTATAGGGTCCGTTTCAAATTCTTTCAATGGTCGGTTCCTTTGTTCCATCTAGAGGTGGATTTCAAAGTTGCAATGATGGAAGGCTGGCTACAGCCTTACTTCAGCCAGATGGAACGGCATTTGGTGGTATAGTTGCAGGACCTATGATCGCTGCATCTTCTGTACAGGTTAGTTCCTTTCTTGAAAGAAGGTTTACGATTGGCACCACTAAATTTGTGACAAAATTAAATACTGATAGAGAAATTACTGTAGCTGAATTAAAATGACCGAGCTTAGCAAAAGATGTTGATTTTAATTTAATGACTAAAGTCGTTGCTACATAACTAATAAAATATACATCTACTATTCAATAAATTAGAATAGAATGCTTACATTCGATATAGTCATTAGTGTGACAAGTTAATATTTGATTGAAAGAATTTTTTGTTCATCAAGTGTTCCACTTTATGCAATAGTGTTGTGTCTCTTTCTTTTTCTTGTTTCTCATGTGTTGTTGTGATCTCTCTTCTATGTATTTGTGAAATTGGACTCCAAACTAAATATATGTAGCCAACTCATCCCAGAAATATATCTTTTATGACATTATATTTCCTTCAATTGCAGATTGTTCTTGGTTGCTTGCCCCATGACGAGGGTGAGTCGTGAGAGAAGTAGGGGAAACCACCTGCAGAGTGTGATTCTGCATAAATAAAACTGTATATGGTATTTGTAAACCGAATATGTTGTCTTGATATAATTCTATAGAAGATGTTGTTGGTTGTATGTTATGCAAATGTTGTAGCATGTTATTTCGTATTTTGTGGTGATCATCAGCAACATATAGCACTTAAATATTAGTTTTACTTTAGTCATGATTTTCATGGCACCTTGGCGTCCTGGCAGTGCACCGGCAGCACCAGGCTGCTCGCCTCACCGTTTTGCAAGGCTGGGGTCTTGGCATCACCAAACCCAATTCGAATTGTTTTGACTCAGTACATGACCAGACTTAAATTTAACCTTCCTTCGCCACCCACCCCCCCCCCCCCCCAAAAAAAAAAAAACCTAGGTTGCCGCTACATTTCTTTTTTCCATGTAAGGTTTATTTGCATGTTCATTTTTCTTTTCGTCAAAACTTATTATACACCTTCCGTCCCAGATATGATGTCTCATTTACTATATATAAAGGAATTTATGAAAAATATAATTAGTAAATAATTAAAAATATATTACTATAAATAATTATTGTTAATAAAAAAAATAATAAATTAAGATTAAGATAACTGATCAGTATAATTAAAATTAAAAAAAAAAGTTGCAGTAAAATTTTTAAAATGAGTATAAAACTTTTCCACAAAAAGGAAAGTGACAGAATAAGTGGAAGGGACGAAAATGGAAAGGTGGACATGGTAAGTGGGATGGAGGGAGTAATAAATATTCGAAATTAATAATAGGTAAATTGCCATATTGCCAATGTTCCAGGAATCTCGAAGTAACTAACCTTTATTGCAATTTGTATACGTGTATTTGAAATATGGCTTTTCTTCGTGTAAGCGAATACAAATTGTGAGTTGTTAAGCGAACAAGATGTGTATAAGCACCTGTGTATTTACACGGAGCTAATGGATATAAGTGATAGCAATGTGAGGTTGGATATTTGTAATGTAAACAATGGGGAAGATGTGAGAAACTCTCATGAAGTGATTAAAGCATGAATTAAACGAATTTATGCTTATAAGAAACAGGTGAGTGAAAGGATGAATGTTGTCCCAGTAGTTACTTAGGCAAGTATTGTTGGTTTTGTCGGCACTTAGTCACTACTCTATAAAATAGTAATATTCGGAAAAAATATTCCGGCAGCGGAAATGGGAAGTTAGGGGCATCATCTCAGCAAGATTCTACTTTAGGTTAAGGCTTCGACCATAGAAGAATTATTCAACAGCAAAAAAATAAAATTATCTATTTTGTTTATTTGAAATTTTCAAGATGATTGACTTTTTCAAAAAAAAAAAAAAAATATACTAAAAGTTTAGATATACTGCTGGTAATTGATATTGATATTCAACTCCTTAACAGTTCATTGAATTCGTTACTTTAGTTCTCCACTTAAAAAATTCTAGTTCAATTCTAATCTCAATCCATACCAACTTAATTTGACATGCAAATTTTCTATCTCGGCCCAAAAAAGAAAAAGCCCATGTTATTAATCTTTTATTGAAATGAAATAATAATTTAGAGTTCTTAAAAGAATTTTCTGAAAGTTTTCTTGTGTAAAGTGAAGAATATTGGAAACGTTAGACTCCTAAAGTGAGTTCCACTTTAAGAGAAATCCAAACCATATCCAATCATTTATTGGCTAACCAAATCTTTCATTCTTGTAAGTGTATGAGCACTTGAAATCAATCAAGTCGTCAAATTCTAAAATACTATGATTTCCCAAAGAGTGTCATTCCTACCAACAATAGATTCTTACCTTTTTATGATTTTTCTCCATTACCCAACATTTAAGAAGCTCAGTCTTCTCAAACTAATGTAAAAAGCTCGATTCTCTCTATTCCCACTTTGTTACTTTAACTTCTTTCAAAGAATTACCGAACCTTCACACTTAAAAAATTTGACTCCACAAAATTTTCATAATCATGACTGTATCGCCAAATCCCAAGGTATCATTAGCATGAATGGTTTTTTTATTCCTTAGAAAAACAATTTTAGTCAACTTTATCACAAATGACTACACATCTCAATACTTCTAGATGTTTTGGCATACCATCCATTCAATCACTCATTATTTTTTTACATTTAATACAAATTTCGTCAAAGAATTCCCCACATGGTTTTATCATTAGTGGACATTCTATGATCTAAAAAATTATGTAATAGTTGAATTTAACTTTGATTTAAAAAGTTATATAGAAAGATGAAGATGGATTTCAATAAGTTCTATTCTTCCATATTGAATTCAAAATCCCTTGTATATTTCTCTGGTATTTTAGATCCATGAAGGTTTTGGGCAAACCAAACCCATTGTTATTTGTTCAAGAACTCAAAATCACTTAGTGGAATCTATTTCAAACTCAATACTATGATCAACAATTGGTATCCTATCTAGTTAATACAAACTTCCTTTTCTTTCTTTTGGCATATGAAACAAAAATGCTGAGTGTTGTCACGCTGTCATACTGACACCAAAGAGGAATTTATGCAATGTGTATAAAGGATGGTGTCGTTAGCTGCAGAGCTTGTTTTGTTCCATTCCAACATGCTACAAGAATGACAAAAATGGATGGCGGAATGGTCAACTGATTATAGGACATGTTGAAAATATTAGAACAGAATTTCATGTGAAGATATGAAATGCTCGGCAGAACTCAGTTAACACACAAGATAAATGCAACAGTTATCGAAAGTTGGCGAGAGAATCAAATATAAAAAAAATTGAAAAATAAAAATAATAATAATAAAACTTGAATTTAATAAATTATTTTAATTTCCAAGCCGAGGCTAGAACAAGTGCACCTGAACACCCACATTTGCTCTGGAAAGTCCATCAAAGCTTTAGTGTTGCCACATCATCACACATGCTCCTCATGTGGTATTTCCAATTCCGGTAGTAGAAATGACTGTGGATGAGTTAATGTCATGAAATTATATACCTTAATAATGAGCCGCAACTAGCGGGGAAAAATATCACAATTTCTCATAATTTTTGAGTTAATTGTTTTGAAACTGACAGAAAAAATACAATAAATTCTTAATCCGAGAGTAATGTAGAAAATTAAAAAGACATAATTTATGTGGTTAGGGATAAATCTTCATGTTCACACTTGAGTTGTTTAAATTAGATTCTTGATAATATTATGGAACTTAACTATCTATGACTATGCTGCATTGCATTGTTAACAGGGTATAGGTAGCAATTATGTACACAGAGCCTTATCTACCTGCTTAGTTACGAGTTTAATTTAACCTCAATTAAAGAAAAAGATCAGAGAGATAGGGCCACTAGTTAAACAAATTGATAATGATTAATAAGACATATGTGTTTGCATATTGGTCCAGTGACCACGGCTTCGCTTAGAAATAATATTATTGGTTATGGATGTAAAGTTCCGTTGTAATCCCTTAGGTCAAATACCAATAAAGTCATGAGTCATTGGAAATACAAAAACACCTTGCTCCGTCCTCTCTATCACTTAAATACTCGCTTACACTTCACAATCACTTCTATCCATTTTTTCATCCAATTTCTACCCTGTTAGACATATTTTATTGTTTTTAAAGTTGGACTAAATTATGTTTTAGAAGCTAGATTAATTTCAGCCCTTCGATTGTATTAATTCATTCTACTTTTTTAATCAAACATATCAAATTCTCATATTCTCTTAGTCCGACTTGAACACGCACCGGTCAAAGAAATTTTTTAATTTTGACAATATTGTTAGAATTACTATATAGGAAGACCTATGATATTTATTTTTATTTTTATACATATATTATTTGTTATACTTTATCTTAAATATATTTTAAAAATCTCTCAAAACCTTTTCATCAAGGGCTTAATCCCTGAAATCAGTTATCTGCATAATTTTGCTACTATTTTTTTGAATAGTAGGTCCTGTGTTCAATTGTGTAAGAATTTTGAATTTCATGATTGAACTTAACATGTTAATGTACATTTTCACTTCATTAGAGATATAATGGCTAGAGAATTAATAAAAATTGGAGAAAAGTATTATATTCTACTAAATTTGAGTCGTGCATGAAAAGTATATATTGTAATACATATTATTAACATAGTACCTATTTTTGTAGTAGTTGTAAGTTTCAATGATGTGTTGCAATTTTTGAAATTATTTACTGACTATTTTGTTTTATTTAGGTAAGAGTGTAATTTTATTTTCAGCGATGAAGACTGTAAACACTCAATGAAATTTTAAGACAAATAGCTATGGGGAGTATTGTTAATTTCGACGTATGATATTTGAGGCCCAAATTTATCCAAAGCCCAAATGTAAGAACCAAGCTAATTTTCTAAGGCCCCACTTGTCTGGCTGATCCACATCCATCTGATGAGGTTCTTTTCATGACCAACATCAAGCTGAGTATTGAATCAGAAGGCTATCGAGAACGAATGGGCTAATAGTAACCTCCCGGAACATTCCAGAATATTCCAGGAATGCCCAGATTGCCCCTTGACCAAGTTGATGTCTATCCGAATAGACAAACTTTATCCTTATCCATATTTTTACATAGATAGAGCTTCTCCGAATAAATATACTTTAACATGTGTTAGGCCCAGCCCATTATAGAGTCTATATATAGAAGAGTCATCCTCATTTGTAAACTACCTGAGTTTGAGAGAAATACACATCTCACTAAGTTGAGTGAACCTTGTGCTTGTTTTTCTTTGTTTCTATATTTTGTGCTTCCGTGTGAGAGCGAAGGGAATTATCCCGCGGGAAGGTGTTCAAGGTGAGGAACCATACAAGCCATTGATTCTGATCTAATATATCTAACATATGTTGTTATGCGCAGCCATTACTTACTCATATCTTATATCATTCTCTCATTCATATCTTCTCCCTTTCTCTTTTCTCTTTAATATTCTCAGTAAGGTAAGTTCACTCGGTTCTTGTGAAGTTTGAGAACCGGTGATCTTGTTTCCCGTGACGAGCAGACTGACCGTGTGTCCTACGTCCCTTTGTTGGACTGTTCTTTGAGTTTGTGAGTAATGTGTTCTTGTCCACTCTTAGTCAAATAAATCTAAGGTTTGTCTTCGAAATAGCTGTAGATCCATAGTTGCAAGAGGATAGGGGCTACCGAGTTGTTTGGTCGCATCTTGGGTTTATTAGGGGCTGAATTACATTACATTTGTTTCATTTCATTTCATGTGGTTTTCATTGTTAAATCGATCTATCAATCCATATTGTCATAAGAGTAACTTTTCAATGTTGGAAGGTTTAATTTTTCAGATTGAGCTATAGCACACATAAAGGAAATAAAACCTCGTCTCCAGAAAAGGCTCTAGAGGCAATGGCGCCAGATCTTGAGATTGCATATGTTTTAAATGTTTTTATCTGATTTTGTACGATTTGCTTGCATTATAAGCATTTATGTGTATCACATAATGTTATGCCAAGGTAGGTGGTGTAGATCATTGCACTTCCCATAAATCGCTACGCTCATATTATAGTAAGTAGCTACATAAATGAACTCATTGATTATTTGCTTTGACGTAACCGTTAAAGAATAATTATTTTGTATCACTTCTATATGTAATGTAATGAACTTATTGGCATATTTTTCAGGTATTAAAAAAAATATTGGATGTTACTTGCACTGAACGAGGGGTTGTTTTCATAATAACAACCACTGGGATCTTATCATGCAAGATGCCGAACCAAATTTGTTAGTTGTGTATTATTCACATGTTGAGTATACTAATATTTCTAAATAGGGCCAATCCAAACTTGGGTTAAATAGGCCAAATTTGTTTTGAAAGATTAGTCTATTGGGATAAAGACATATTTTTATATATATAAAGGCCCAGGTCATGCCTGCTTCTCAGTATTTTGTAAACCCTAAAGTCTTGCGTCTTCATCTCTTGCCATTCTTAATCGGAGGTAAAACGCAAGTCTGTGGTCCATTTTTTTAAAGATTTTTTGAACTAAATTCCGGATCTAAACCCTAAAGTCTGCGTTTCGTTTATCTTTCGCCATTCTTAATCGTAGGTCAAAAGCAAGTCTGTGGTCCATTTATATAAAGGTTTTTGAACTAAATTTCTGATCTAAACCCTAAAGTCCTGCGTCTTTCTTCATCTTTTGCCATTCTTAATCGGAGGTAAAGAACTCCGAATATGAAGTCCATTTTTGTAGAGGTTTTCTGAACTAATTTCTTATCTCCTGAACTTGGTGTTTTTACACAGATACTTTACAAAGTAGGAAGGGTTAATTTTCCCATTTTCTTCATCAATCTATGGCGCGCACAAGGCAAACCCCATGCGTCTTCAGAATGTTACCCATGCTAAGGCTGCAGGGTGCATCCTCCACCCAAGCCGCTGTGGGTGGGTCGACCTCCAACCCTGTCCCTGCCAATGTGGGTGGGTCGACCTCCAACCCTGCTGCTGTGGGTGAATCGACCTCCAACCCTGCCCTGCTGCTGTGGGTGGGTCGACCTCAACCCCAGCTGGTGTGGGTGGGTCGATCTCCAACCCTACCCCCGCCACTGTGGGTGGGTCGACCTCCAACGCTACTGCTGGGCACAACTCCTCAGGTAAGTATTGTTGGATCGATATAGAAAATTATGCAATAATCAATACTTCTAAATGATCTGAATTTTCATTCAACACTGACCAGAAAACATAAAACATACATACTGAAAAACTACCACGAAAACCAAAATACAAAGCATATAAACCGTCGTCAACTTCTCCTACAAATCTGTAACCAACTTCCGAATAAAATTAGAAATAAATCTTTTATTCTCCCCCGTAATTCTAATTTGCACATTGAAGATCTTCAACATCCATGAGGGACCTCATCTTGATGAACTTCACTTGCGGCAATGGTTTTGTTAAAATGTCAGTCTTTTGTTGATCTCCACTCACATGCTCCAATGCTCCACACTCATTAAACCCTTCTCGATACATTCACGTATGAAATGAAACTTTGTGTCGATACGTTTACTCCTACCATGAAAGACTGGAATTTTCATGACTGCTATTGCTGATTTGTTATCCACGAGGAATTTAACAATCTGATCATACAGACCGTAATTCATTGTCCCTTTTATGTATCGCAAAATTTGTTTCACTGTTGTTAGATGACTTTCCTTCGGTGATTGCATATACCTACTTGCCACTCCAACCGTAAAAGCAAGATCAGGTCTGCGTCGAAAATCAGCGGCATCTACAGACACACCATCATCATCCTTAGTTAAATTAATCCTTGGTTCCATCGGCCACTTTGAAGAGTTGCACTCACCCATTCCAGCTAACTGAGGTATCTTCTTTGCATAACCCCTTTGACTGATTTTGATTCCCCAATTGTCTTGACGCACTTCAATTCCAAGATAGTAAGACAAGTTACCCAAACCACTCATTTCGAATGCCTTGCACATTCTCTGTTTGAAATCTTCAATCTGCTCTTTGCTTGACCATATTATGACCAGATCATCCACATACACCCCAACAATCAACACAGTTTTTGCTTTCTGAGATTTGTAAACTGCTTGTTCCTGGGGACACAGAGCAAATCCCAATTCTTTAAGCATTTTTTCAAGACAAATATTCCACGCCCTTGGTGCTTGCCTCAGACCATAAAGTGCCTTATTCAATCGATAAACCTTGTGTTCTTTACCAACAGCAATAAAGCCCTAGGTTGAGAAACATAAACCTCTTCTTACAACTCACCGTTTAGAAATACCGACTTAACATCAAGATGATGAACTTGCCACCCTTCCTTAGCTGCAAGTGCTAACAACATTCTGATTGTTTCCAATCGAGCCACTGGTTCGAAGACTTCATTGAAATCCACCCCTTTCCACTGCACATATCCTTTCGCAACCAATTGAGCCTTGTGCTTTGTTACATTACCTTCAGTATCCTTCTTTAATTTAAACACCCATTTTAGTCCAATGGGTTGGTGTCCTTTGGGCAGATCCGTTAGGCTCCAAGTTTTGTTTCTTTCAATTGACTCAAGCTCATTCCTCTTCGCATTTAACCAGTTTTGATCAGAAACAGCCTCTTGGAAACTCGATGGTTCCTCACCGATAAACAATAGTTCTTCCGATTCAGATTGCACTGGTTGCAACTCATCATAAGTATCTATAAGACTTCGATACCCACAAACTGGTGTGTGGTCAAAACTAGAAGATCTCAGTTCTCGACTAGCATCATATGAGGTGCTCGATGTGCTGGTTGTACTAGGGGTCGTACTTGATGGCCCAGCTTGCTCTACTGGCGAGATGAAAGGGGACGGAGCGTCTGCCACATCAATCTGAGGAGTCGAACCCTCAATGTTGTCACCGGAACTGCCATGTTCATGTGCTTCTTCATCAGGTACTGAGCTGGTTTGTACATTCGACCACCATGTACTTGCTGTGGATTGATTTTCTTCACCCACATTCCAATTCCACTTGGTTTTCTCATCAAAAATCACATCACGGGCCACATGCAATTTCTTCTCCTTTGGGTTGAACATACGATAAGCTTTGCTGCCCGGTTCTACACCTATATACACCATCGCAACACTTCTATCACTAAGCCTTGTAAGTTGATTTGCTAACCTTTTTGTATGTCTGACACATCCAAAAACTTTCACATGCTGAAGAGTTGGTTTATTTCCTTTCCATCCTTCATACGGAGTCTTATTCTCAAGTCCTTTTGTCGGAACTCGGCATGACGAACCGCCTCCCCCCACAAGAACTCCGGTACATTCATACTCTTCAATAAGTATCTTGAAACTTCAAGAATAGTTCGATTTCGCCGCTCTACTACCCCATTTTGCTATGGTGTGTAGGGGGCAGTCAATTGCCGTTTGATCCCTGCCGTGTTGCAAAATTCAGAGAACTGATTAGAGGTGAACTCACCTCCTCTGTCAGTCCGCAGTGCCTTCACCCCGTAGGAGCTTTCATTTTCTACCTCAGCTTTAAATTTCTTGAATGCTGGGAATGTTTCATCCTTTGATCTTATAACATAAACTCACATGTATCGACAAAAATCATCCACAAATAATAGAAAGTAGCGGTTACCTCCTATCCACAAATATCGGACCGCATATGTCAGCATGGATTAAATCCAATGGATGTATACCATCGCCATAATGAAAAATGAATAAATATATACAGTTACAAATAAAGATAATCTCAATATATGTTACTAACTTTCTATACCATAGACTATATCGAAATTTTATATATATGTACACACATAAATGTATACCGATATCGTACGGAACATATCAACTAATCCCAATAAATGTACTGAGAATGGAGAGCATATCAATAAAAATAATAAATTTATACGGTTAGAGTGGATAGAAATTTTCTGATAAAATAAAAACTTATACTAAAAATTTTAATGTATCTGAATGTATATCATCACCATACTGAAAAATCAATAAATATATACGGTTAGAAATAAAGATAATATCGATAAACATTGCTAACTTTCTGTACCATAGACTATTTCAAAAATTTTGATATATGCACAGACATAAATGTATACCATTATCGTATCGAACATATCAACTAATACCAATAAATGTACGTTGAGAATGGAGAGAATATTGATAAAAATAATCAATATTCGGTTAGAGTGAAGATATTTTGATAAAATAAAAAAATTATACTAGAATTTTTTATGTATCTGGATGTATACCGTCACTATATTGAAAAATCAATAAATATATACGGTTAGAAATAAAGATAGTATCGATTAATATTACTAATTTTCTATACCATAGACGATATCTAAATTTTTGATATATGTATACACATAAATGTATACCAATACCGTACCAAACATATCTACTAATACCAATAAATGTACCGTTGAGAATGGAGAGGATATCGATAAAAATAATCAATTTATTCGGTTAGAGTGGAAATTTTTTTGTAAAATAAAAAATTATAGTAAAATTTTTGATGTATATGGATGTATACCATCACCATATTTAAAAATCAATAAAGATATACGATTAGAAATAAAGATAATATCGATAAATATTACTAATTTGCCATACCATAGACTATATCGAAATTTTTTTTATATGTACACAAATAAATGTATACCAATACCGTACCAAACATATCAACTAATACTAATAAATGTACCGTTGAGAATGGAGAGAATGTCGATAAAAATAATAAATTTATCGGGTTATGGTGAAATTTTTTGATAAAATAAAAACTTATACTAAAATTGTTGATGTATCTGAATGTATACCATCACCATACTGAAAAATCAATAAATATATATAGTTTGAAAGAAAGATAATATCGATAAATATTGCTAACTTTCTATACCAAGACTATTTCAAAATTTTTGATGTATGTACACACATAAATGTATATCAATACCGTACCGAACATATCAACTAATACTAATAAATGTACCGTTAGGAATGGAGAGGATATCGATAACAATAATAAATTTATATGGTTAGAGTAGATGAAAATATTTTCATAAAATAAAAACTTATACTAAAATTGTTGATGTATCTGGATGTATACCATCACCATACTGAAAAATCAATAAATATATATGGTTAGAAAGAAAGATAATATCGATAAATATTACTAATTTTCTATACCATAGACTATATCAAAAAATTTTATATATGTACACACATAAATGTATACTAATATTGTACCAAACATATCAACTAATACCAATAAATGTACCGTTGAGAATGAAGAGGATATCGCTAAAAATAATAAATTTATACGGTTCGAGCTATATCGGTGGAGTCATCTCGTGTTTTGCTCCGGTGGAGTCATATCGTTTTAGGCTCCGGTTGAGTCATCTTATTTTCGGCTCCGGTGGAGAGTCATCTCGTGTTCGACTTCGATGGAGTCATGTCGTTTTCGGCTCCGGTGGAGAGTCATCTCGTTTTTTGCTCCGGTGGGTGGAGAGTCAACTACTAATTTTATATATGTTTTCTTTTTGTGTTTATATTCAAGTTTCTCATCAAACTCAACTTGGTTTCTGTTATACCACTTGAATTTGAGGGGATGTTAAGATATTTTAGATATTCAGTTTTAGATTTAGTTGATTTATATCTGGATTTGATTTTATTCATAGAATAGATTACTTAGATTTGAGTCTATCGATTATGTTTTGTATTGTCTATGCTCCTTGTTGCTCCTTGTTTTGATGATCAATAAGACAATCTCGTTATTTTCCACCAAAATTTCTAACCTTGCCACAATTAAGTATCCAGTTAAAAACTTGTTTTATAATTTTAATTTTATGGTCTTCATTGAATGGTTTCTTTTTATAATTTTTTTTTTCAATTTTGTGTTTATATAGACTATTTTATCTTTTTGATTTTATCTTTTATATGTATATATATTGTTTTTTTTTTCTAAGTGCTTATAGATGTGATTATTTATATTTTTGGTTTTTTTATATTAATAATTAAAAAGTTATCTTATTTATCAATAAACGAAATTGTAAAAAAAATTTATAATATTAATCATTAAATTTAATGTGTATGAAAATTTAAAATTTTAATATTTAAAAAAACTAATTTTTTTATATTTAAAATTATAAGTAATGTTGAAAATTGGTAATAAATTATGTATAATTTTTAATTGATAAGTGAGTATAAGAATATGAAAATTGCAAAACTGACAGATATTTCTAGAGTAAAAAAAACATAAGTTAAAATTATTTAACTTTAATATTAGAATTTTTCATATTTAGTATCATAAAATCTAATTTAATTATCATATAATATTTTAATATATATATAAATATTTAAAATAAATTATCATAATATTTTATTATTATAGAAGATAATTATAAATGAAAAAATAAAACGTATATTTAAAATTTTATTACAAAATTTTGTAAGATTATATATAATTGGGTTTGTTTATTATAAAATTTATAAAATTATAAAATTATGTTCATTTATGTTCGTTGGTAAATATATTCTACATATTGCAAGAATTCATACTTTTTATATCCAGAGCTTGTCCCGTGGGCCAGCGAAATCTCATCCGCTACAATTGTTTTGTTACAAAAGCTATTTTTTGTTCTGAATATTTTCGTAACAAATGGTTTTTTCGATTTGGTCAACATTTTTCTTTTATTGCGGTATTTTTTTCGTTACAATTACAATACTTCTATTTTGAAATTTCATAGTAAATCTAATATAATCTAAATTAATATATCACATATATGTATAATATATATACATAAATAATATTTATATATTAATATATACAAATTGTAATAAAAAAAATTTGTTTATTTAAAATTGAAACTATTATATACAATAAAAATTAAAGTTAAAATTAAAATTAAAACTAAAATATTTTTAAACAAACCCTAATGCACCGCCCAGTTCGTATCCTCTGTTTCATTTTCATTGTTCTTCTTCTTCCCTTTTCTTCTTTGTCCTCTTCGTTCTTCTTCGTCTTCCGTTCTTCTTCTTCTTCTTTTTCTTTCCTTTTATGTTTCTCCTTCCCATACGCCCTCCCTCACCTTCCTTTAATTTCTCCGCCCTGCACCCCTCAACGGTGTGTCATCTCCACCTTCGTCGGCCGTTAATCGCGCTTCACCGCAGTCTTCCTCGACCCGTCGATAGTGAGTTGCCGCTGCCTGGCGATGTTTATAGAATAGCTATTGTCCTTGATTTATTTTTGGATTTGCATTGTGGATGTTTCTGTGGCTACGGTTGTGAGTTGTGTTGGTACTACCAAAAATAAATAATTTATTCTATGATAGTTATATTCTAATGATTGTTAATTTGATTTATTTTTAATATGATGATTTGAATGCATTTTTCATTATTTTTTTTGGTATTTTTATTATAAGTGTGAGATTATCTTATTTTAGAAATGTTGTTGCTTTGAATTTATTTATTTTCAAATTTCTTGTTGAAAATACTAACTTATTTATTTTATTTTCTTGAAGTTCACGAAGTTTTTCCTCTTTATTAAAGCAAAATGCTACTCTTGTGAGAAGTAAACTAATTATCAATACGATTTTTTATTGCAGCTTTTGCACTACCTTTGAATTGTGGCAATATTTTCCTCAGCATATTGCAGTCATTTGCTGTTTGGGTTGTACGACTTCAGAGATTGTGTATGGTATGTTGTTATGCCTATGTGAAGTAGAGGTAGCATAGTTGTCTAGACCTTTGTAGCCATTCCTCGTGTGGTGGGAATTATAGTTATGGAATGATGGATGTCCATACTTTATTATTAGTTTTGATGTTTGAATTCCCTGCATTTTGTGATTCAAATTTATTGTAATATTTTTATATTTTTTAATATCATTTCGTAGTATTTTTCACGTTGTACATGTTTTCCGGTTGTTATTACTAAAAGATACTATTTTTGTTGCGAAATTATGACCGTTATAGATACCTGTATGAAAAATATGAATGTGTTTAAAATAGTTTTCTGACAACCAACTTATTGTAACAAAATTTATACCGTAACAAAAGCCGTTACAAGTGCATGAACATTTATTGTAACGATTATTTTATTACGAGAAATATCCGCTAAAAATAAATTGAAAATACATTGTTAGCGTTACAAAAACCGTTACAACAAGATTTCTCACGTGCTTAAAAAGTGCGTTGACCGCCCATCTTTTGTTAAAAAAATTGTCGGTACAGAGACTTTTTGTAACTCGAGCATATGCGCCGGTCAAAATCCGATAGAAAATTGTTACAAATAGCTTTTAATAACAAAAAATGGTCATTTGCAACGGTTTTAAAACTGCTACCAATGACCATTTTTTTTTGGTAGTGGGGTGAAATTGTGTAGGGCATGAAGATCACGTGCATCTCAGGTACAAAAATGCGATTTTTGGGAATGTGCGGTATATATTGTCAAGCCAAAAAAAAAGATGACAAAAGTGATAATTTTTTATATATAGAAAATATTTTTTGCAATTTTTGCCATAAATGTATACCAAGAATGTACCAAAAAATCGAGCAATATCAATAAATGTACATGTACAGTTAGAAATGAAAAAGAATATCGACACAGATAATAAATGTATACCGATAGGAATTGAAATAATTATCATAAATATACTCTAGTAATTTTAGTCCAATTTTTTTGTAAATTTATAAAGAAATGAGACTAAGATTTGCGGGAGAGAGTATATGATTAAGAGTGGATCAGAAAATATCAATAATATCAATATTTATCAATACGGTAAATACAACATATGATTTTTTTTAGTAATTTCTTAATTTTGATATTTATAAATCATACAAATAAAATATTACAATTTTGTATATTGAAAATGTAGATGATTTTTTTATTGAAAAATGAACACTACATGATTCATTAATTTTTAATATTCAATATAAAATATCTTTTTATACTACAAACATGATTTCTTATACCTAATATAAAAGTATACATAAAAAACACAAAGTGAACAAACCGGTAAATATCAACGTATTTTTGGGTGTTTTTCTTATTTTTAATATCTTTAAATGCATATACACATCAAATCAAAAATATCAGCATAACAATCATATCATTCGATATACACTGAAAATGTCTATATTTATTTTAATTTGTAAAGTAAACACAATATGCTTCGATATATATTTTTGTAATACAAAAGATAATGTAGAATACCATATACTACGCTGAAATCTTCGATATATATATTATATATACCAACATTTTTGTTATTTAATTACAAATTTATCCATGCGGATCTCACCCCCTCCTAAAACATGTACAAGGTATAGGGTAACTGTAAGAACCGGACCCGGCGTACTATACTGCAGCCTCAGGCCTGTAGCATCTATAAAAGGAGGCGCCATCGCCCCCATTTCCTACACCTCAGTCTCTGAGTCTTTGTAGTGTAAAAAATGTCCGGCAGGGAAAGGGAGGTTGCAGCGGAGGCGAAGGGTGGGGCTGGGGCTAGCCGTGGACGAGGAACCAACAGTTTTCATACATGCTGATTGTTATATCATGCAAACATATTTTAATTATCAATTTTTGTGTTTTGCTTCAATTCTGAGCTCCGATCGACTCTAGTGAATTTATCGTGCGTACATACAATGCGTATATTGAATCACAATATATTTTCATGAATGTACAACAATACATTCATGGATAATCAATACAAATTCGGAGACCATAGTACATCAAATTAAGAAAAAAAAATCAATTTTTGGGAATTTGTAGGTAGTTATATGTCATTGCCAACATAAAGAACAAGCAAATGTTGCAATTTTAGTCTAATATTATATTTCTTAAAAAAGAACTGAACGTACAACTGATCCTGTCATCAGGTTTCACCGAGGAAATGTGGCGATTTAAAGTTTTGTAACAAAATTATATATTTAATGTGAACTATTTTTTTTTTGAAACATTACATTTGTTATTTTATTATAGCATATTTGTGTATTAAGTGTCAACAGATATTATACACATAATGGCAACATATCAATCCAAACTTAAAATATACTTGCAACACATAATCATAACAATGATCCGTCTTAAACCTTCAAATCATGCGACTTCATAAGTTTCAATTTCACCTATAAAGCAAAGATTAGTAACAGGTGAAAGTTGGTTAGATGGGCTTGGTTGCCGTCAGAACAATACTATTGGGTAAAATTTGTATGGGCTGTGTTGCCTGTTAGGAAAATATTATTGGGTTGCGCCGGCCTTAGTGTTGGAGGAGAGGGGCGCCCACCCATAGCCCACCGGAAGTAATGGCTGATTTTACCTATATTTGCGGTAATATATAAATGTATTGATATATAATTTTTATACATAAACTTATTTTAAATTTATAAAAGAAGCTAATGTGATCATTTATTTAGTAATTAAAATAATTATTTATAAAACATATATATTACTCATACTTGCTTTCATCATAGATGACAAAAGGCAAAATGCTTAATATATTTGGAAGTATTTGCATTTTTCTAGGCCTCTCACTCGCTCTGTTTACATATATCAAAATATTTCTCTTCGTACTATTTGTCTATAGTATCATTTAAAAAGATTTGAACAAATTCGTTTTCTTAAAAGTCTTAAAGGGAATAAAAACTAAGATGTAGGAAGGTAAGTATTATTTTACACGCACGAATATAACACGCCAAATATTATATATATCATATTTAAATTTTAGCCATTTGACGGTACATTCCTTGCTATCATAGCTATCACAATAGCAATGATTTGCTACGAAGAAATATCATTTAAACTCACCATACGAGCCAGAATAATCGGGCAGGATAATGATGAGCAGCTGAAGGTATCTTCCTGCCGCATTCATCCTTTTAAGCTGTTCCTCCGATTCGTGATGAATGGCGCGCAGGGCTGTCCCGATCTTCCCTGAATCAGCTGAACGCGTACAGACTAGAGGATTCGGATTGATAACCTGAAAACAAACAAACACAATACATTCATTGAATTAAAATTATCAAAGAGGAAAAATTAATCAATTTACGAACAAACAACGCATATCATGCCCTTACTACAGCACATGCTGATTAGCTCATGGCAGAAATGGTTCACATCCAAATTCGACAGAGTAAATGATATACATGCCCAGAAATCAACTCTAGCTCCATTAACCATGTAAATACTGCCAATACAAGAATCGATTCGAAGAAATAAATATTTACCTTATCGATCATATTCCACTGGCCAACACTCACCTCCACCACCAGCGGTTGGATTCATTGGTCTTGTAGGATGTATTGTATGCACATGGTTGTATGATTATCAAACAAATGTATCAGTCTGTTTCTTTCGATCATAGAAATCATTCAGATTTGTTTTTGTATATTCCCGATCTTTGTGAATTTAATTTCTAACAGATTCTTAAGCTGCAAATACATGATCCAGGTGAGGTGATGAGCAAAGAAATATCTAAATGAATATTAGGTGAAAAGTTTACCATTGGGGGTGGCAAAACCCGAGCCTCTATAGTGGTAAGCTCGGTCTTTACTCCAAGGCCCGGCAGGGAGACCCTCTGGTGGTGGTGGTGGTGGCCGTGGACGGGGAGCAGGCAGTTTTTCCGTACATGCTGATTCCTTTATTATGCAACCATATTTTATTATCAATCTGTGTTTCGACTCAATTTTGAGCTCCGATCCAATCGACTCTAGTGAATTTATCGTGCGTATAATGCATATATTAAATCACAACATATTTTCATAAAAGTAGAATGCATTCATGGATAATCAATACAAATTCGGAGAACCATAATACTTTCAAATTAAGAAATAAATGTGAATTTTGTGGGAACTTCTAGTTTGCATAGAATATGTTATTGCAAACAATCTAAGTTTAAAATCATATTTCTTACAAAAATATTGAACAACTGATATTTTTCATCAGGTTTTATCAAAGAAAAAGAGCCTACGCATGGTTACAGGTCCAAACTCTGCTAATACATTTTTGGTCGAGTATGTCACATACTAGGAGAATTGGCAGTTGGCATGGCATGGTAGCATTTGATGCAAAATTGTAGTGTATGGGTTTGGCAAATTTTATGTAACGAAAATTGTATACATGTCATAGTTAGAAATCGCATGCTTTTTATATTCATATCATATGCGATATTTGAGTGATTTTGATTGGATTCTACCTAATTTATATGCGAATTATTTATTTGCTGTGTGCAGAGGGCAAATATCAAATTTGACATAATTGGCAGAAAAAGTGAAGAAAAATTCAGATTTGCACAACCTAGTTAGTCATGACCCAAAAGCCCATCTACAAAATAATTAGGGCAAAAATTAAATAAAAGGGGGGAACACACACCTATTTGGCCAGAGAGGACGGTTAGGGCAGAAACGCACAGGAGCAGGAGACTGACAGATTCATAGATCACGCAGGAGCAAATCGATAGAGAAGATTTCCCCCTCCCGCTATGACTTCATCTTTCTCTTTTGTTCTTTGTTATTTCATTATGGAGTAGATACTTTTCTGGTTTGAGGGGTGATAATGTTTTGGTTCTTTTGTTTTGGAGATTCTTGATTTTCTTTATAAAAGTTCTTTTTGATTATCAATATTTGTCTAATTCTGAGAATGGCGTTTATGATTGTTAGATTGATTGAATATTTTGGTACCGATATTTAAATTAGTCTGATAATCTAAAGTCAATTCAGGTAGGATATCCGTAATTGTATTCGCACTTAAATAGGTGACAACCGGATTGAATAGTTCCTTCCCGGGGGTTAGACAATCAAATCTAATTGCTCCTCTTAGGTAGTAATTGTTTTGAATTGGGTTTTTCTAGATTGGAATGCAGTTAGGCAATATTCTTATGGGCGCACCTAGGTTTATTTGCTTAATTAGGGGTAGTTAACGGTCGTACCTTAATTACCTACACTGTAAGGAAAAATTGGTTGTCAGAGCTTGTTGATAACTATAACCAATTTATTGATACTTTAATAACAATTAATTTTATTGAATTAATAATAAAACATAAGTGTCATAACTGCATCATCCCTTGAGCCAGGCATCCCCTTGATAGTCAGTTCCCCCTTAATTTAATTGATTTTTTATTTTATTTTTATTAGATAATAAAAGAAAATCCCCCCTTTTATTTACTGCATTAGAACACGAAAGAGTGAATCACACAATCCCTGTGGAGACGATCCCTTCTCCTGTATTATATTAAATTGTGATCTCGGATTAGGTGAAATATTTGATTGACTGCGCGACCGGTCAATTTTTGGCACCGTTGCCGGGGATTGGCGCTTTGTTTTACTCTTTTGTATTATTTTCATTTATCCTCCTGTTTATGCCCCATTCTTCTCGTACAGGTGAACTGATATTTAATCTTGAGATCGAGAAGGTTGAGCGAAAGCTATGAAAGGAAGCCAAGCAACAAAAAGCTGCTCAGGTTGCGAAGCTGGTTGAATCTTTAAACCACATCAAAATCTCTAGCTCTAACGACTCTGAAAGTGATCAAGAGACTGTCATGGCTGAGGATACCTGCATTCTAAGGGAGTTGGCTGCTCCCAACTTGGTGCAGCAGCCCTTATGCATTAACTTTCCAACTCTGAATAACACTATTGCTTTTGAACTGAAATCTGGCTTAATCCATTTACTGTCTTCTTTTCATGGACTTGCAGGTGAAGAACCTCACAAACACTTGCAAGAGTTCGACGTGGTGTGCTCCAGCATGTAACCATCAGGTGTTACTGATGAACAGATTAAACTCAGAGCCTTCCCATTCTCACTCAAAGATGTTGCAAATGATTGACTCTACTATCTCCCACCTGGAAGCATCGACACGTGGAACGACATGAAGAAGAAATTTTTGGAGAAATACTTTCTAGCTTCCAGAGCTGCGATCCTGAGGAATGAGATATGTGGCATCAAGCAACACAGATGAAACGCTCCATGAATATTGGGAGCGATTCAATAAGCTTATCGTTAAATGTCCACAACATCAAATTCCCCCTCAATTATTGATTCAATACTTTTATGATGGTTTATCGTTGATGGACATGAACATTATCGATGCTGCAAGTGGTGGAGCTTTAGTAAATAAGACGCCGGCACAAGCTTGGGATCTTATTGCGAGGATAGCTGAAAACACACAGCAATTTGGTTCAAGAGATGTTGGACATATGAGCGGAAACAACAACGACCATGCCATCCAATCGATGCAGCAACAACTTTCTGAGTTGACGAGCTTCGTTCGCAAGATAGTCGTGGAAAAATCCAACCCGAGTGTCCAGGTCAAGGCGTGTGGAATATGCACGAGTACAGGACACCCTACAGATGCATGTCCGACCCTCCAAGAAGAATGTGCAGTGGATGTGAACGCTGCAAACTACGGTATGAATAGACCTCCAGCGTACAATCCATACTCCAACACCTACAATCCAGGTTGGAGAGATCATCCAAACCTGCGCTATGGAAACGCACACCAGAATCAGGGTCCTCAACCATTTGGAGCCACACATCAGATGCAACAGCCTCACCCTTACGAGAAACAGCTCCCCCAAGCACCCACAAGCAACTCCAGTCCGACCTTGGAAGACTTTGTGAAGTCTATGGCTACAGTACCCTGCAATTCCAGCAAGAGATGAAGTCAACTGTCGACAAGCTACAAAGTCAAATTAGCCAAGTTTCAGAAGAGGTAAAACAGCTACGAGAAAGAGGAAAGTGGTCTGCGCAACCAGAGCAAAACCCGAAGAACATCAGTGCCATAACTCATCGCAGCGGAAAGGAATTGGAAGGTCCACCTCCTATCTCGAAGGGACAGAATGAAGATCAGATTGAGATGGAGATTGAAAAAGAGGCCGAATTTCACGAAAAGGTACCTTCTAACTCTATTCCTCATACTGAAACTAAATCAGCTCATTTTCCTGACAGGTTGAAAAGGCCACAAAAGGTGAACAAACGAAAAGAGATGATGGAAATCTTCAAGAAGGTGGAACTTAGTATCCCGCTCCTGGAGGCTATCAACCAAATCTCCAAGTACGCAAAGTTTTTGAAAGAACTGTGCACTAACAAAAGGAAATTGCGAAGGGACGAGCACATTATAGCGGGTGAGAATGTTTCTGCTGTTCTCAAAAGAAAGGTACCACCCAAAACAGGTGATCCATGTATGTTTTCTATCCCTTGTAGGATTGGAAAAACTGAGATAACTAAGGCTATTCTAGATTTAGGAGCTGCTATTAATGTCATGCCACGATCAATATAGAACTCTTTAAATCTAGGGCCTCTAAAAGAAACAGGAATTATTATTCAACTTGCTGATCGAACCAATGCTTACCCTGATGGTATGATAGAAGATGTGCTAGTTCAAGTTAATGACTTAATTTTTCCTGTTGATTTTTATATTCTGGATGTGCATGATGCACACTGCTTTAATCCACCGCCTCTTTTGTTAGGAAGACTTTTTATGTGCACTGCAGGAGCAAAAATTGATGTACGGAAAGGCACTCTCGCTTTGGAATTTGATGAAGAAGAAGTCCATTTCAATAATTTTGATGATGTGAAACATCCTATTGATTTTGAAACATTATATGCAATTGATATCATTGATCCCTTGGTGCATGACACATTTGGATTAAGTGGTTCCGACGAATTGAAGATCGTGTTAATGGAACATCTGGAGAAAGGACATGGGAGAGAGATAGCCGTAGAAAAAAGAATAAGAAAAGTTCTCAAGGAGCTTAACTCAACTCCAAGAGTGTCACCAAGGTATGAATTAGCTCCAATATTCTTACATGAGTCTAATCAATGTTTATTACAATATTTGATGCAGGCACCTGAATTTGAATTGAAGCCTTTACCTGAAACTCTAAAGTATGCTTATTTGGGAGAGAAGAAAACTCTACCGGTGATCATCTCTGCAAAATTGACACCAGAACAAGAAGAGAAATTGATTAAAGTTCTAAAAGATCACAAGACCGCCATTGGATGGACGATCGCTGACATAAAAGGTATTGATCCCTCATTCTGTACTCATAGGATCACACTCGAGGAGGATTCAAAACCAGTGAGACAAGCTCAAAGGAAGTTGAACCCGATTATGACTGAGGTAGTCAAGAAAGAAGTGTTAAAGCTTCTCGAAGCTGGTATCATCTACCCTATCTCCGATAGTAGGTGGGTGAGTCCGGTTCAAGTGGTTCCCAAGAAAGCTGGAGTAACAGTGGAAGAGACTCGAGAAGGAGAAAAGCTCCCGGTTCGAAAACAAACTGGATGGCGCCAATGCATAGATTACCGTAAGCTGAATGCGGTAACAAAAAAGGATCATTTTCCTCTCCCTTATATTGATCAAATGATCGAACGACTCGCTGGTCGCGCATATTACTGCTTTTTAGATAGATTTTCAGGTTATTTTCAGATAGCGATAGCACCCGAGGATCAGGAGAAAACATCATTCACTTGTCCGTTTGGAGTTTTCGCCTACAGAAGGATGCCTTTTGGTTTGTGTAACGCTTCTGCTACATTCCAAAGATGTATGGTAAGTATTTTCTCTAAGTATATTGAGCGAATCATTGAAGTTTTTATGGATGACTTTAGTGTATATGGTTTTGATGATTGTCTAGGTAATTTGACTTTAATCTTGATACGATGCATCGAAACTAACCTTGTGCTCAATTGGGAGAAATGTCAACTGATGGTTCAACAAGGAATTGTTTTAGGCCATAAGGTGTCACATGAGGGTATAGAAGTAGATAAATCTAAAGTTGAGCTAATCACTGCTTTACCTTACCCTACTTCTGTGCGAGAGCTACGTGGTTTTTTAGGACATGCAGGTTTCTAACGACGCTTCATCAAGGACTTCTCCAAGATCGAAGCACCATTGTTTCACCTCCTGCAGAAAGATGTAGCATTTGAGTTCAATGACGATTGCAAGAAGGCATTTGGAGCACTGAAAGAGCGCCTCACAACACCACCGATTATTCAACCTCCGAATTGGGACTTGCCATTCGAGTTGATGTGTGACGCAAGCGATAATGCAGTGGGAGCCGTTCTAGGGCAACGAGTTGGGAGAGCTTCTCATGTCATCTACTATGCTTCGCGAGCACTGAATGACGCTCAATTAAATTACTCCACCACGGAGAAAGAGATGCTTGCTATTGTTTTTGCTCTTGATAAATTTAGAGTTTGTGTACTCTGACCATCCAACTCTGCGTTACTTGATGTCAAAGAAGAAAGCCAAACCTCGATTAATTCGATGGGTACTCCTTCTGCAAGAGTTTGACATAGAGATTCGCGACAAGAAAAGAACTGAAAATTTGGTAGCTGACCACTTGAGTTGTATACCCATGGAGTCAGATGCAGTTCCTGTTCGAGAGTCGTTTCCTGATGAACAGCTTCTCTCTATTGCGACTACACACCCTTGGTATGCTGATATTGTTAATTACTTAGTCACTAACGAGTTTCCTGCAGGTTGGGCAAAGGCAAAAAGGGATAAGCTCCGCAGTGATGCAAAATACTACATTTGGGATGACCCCTACCTTTGGAAGCGATGCTCTGATCAAATCATTCGAAGGTGCGTTAATGAAAGTGAATTTCATAAGGTTTTGACCTTTTGTCACTCTATGGCATGTGGTGGACACTTTGGATCCAAGAAGACAGCTAGAAAGGTGTTGGACAGTAGACTTTACTGGCCTACTCTCTTCAAGGACGTAATTGAGTTTTGTAAGTCTTGTGATAGATGTCAACGAACAGGTAATCTCTTTTCCCGTAATCAAATGCCTCAATCCCCTATGATGTTTGTCAAAATATTTGATGTGTGGGGTATAGATTATATAGGACCTTTTCCTAATTCATATGGATGCTTATATATTATCTTGGCTGTTGATTATGTCTCAATATGGGTGGAAGAAAGAGCCACAAAAACTAATGATTCTAAGGTGACTGCAAAATTCATTAAGTCATGTATCTTCTCTCAATTTGGAGTGCCAAAGGCAATTGTGAGTGACAGAGGGTCTCACTTTTGCAACAAAACCATGGCTGCACTTTTTCGAAAATATGGCGTGCTTCACAAGGTATCAACCTCATATCATCCTCAAACGAATGGACAAGCTGAAATCTCCAACCGCGAAGTCAAGTCTATCTTGAAGAAAACAGTTCAACCGAACAAAAAAGATTGGAGCTCGAGACTCGATGATGCTCTGTGGGCATATCGAACAACATATAAGACACCAATAGGGATGTCACCATTTCGATTGGTGTATGAAAAGCCTTGCCATTTACCTGTGGAAATTCAACACAAGGCATTTTGGGCAGTGAAAAAGTGCAATATGAATCTTCAAGAAGCCGGAGCCCATCGAAAAATGCAAATTCAAGAGCTTGAGGAGATTCGACTAGATGCATACGAGAATGTGATACTCTACAAGGAAAAGACAAAAGCCTTTCATGATCATCACATCTCCAGAAAAATTTTTGAGATTGGACAGAAAGTCTTATTATTTCACTCTCGTCTTAAGCTTTTCCCTGGAAAGCTGCGCTCTAGGTGGATAGGGCCCTTTATTGTTACTAAACTTTTTCCTTATGGTGCAGCGGAGATTCAGAGCTTAAGGATGGAGAAAAAGTTTGTGGTCAATGGACATCGTCTTAAGTCATATTACGAGGGATTCCCACTTGAATCTGTAGAGTTGGTGTCTCTCGCTGATGTCGAAGTTGAGGACTGAGACGCGACAAAGTCTAGCTCAAAGACTATAAAGAAAAGCACTTTTTGGGAGACAACCCAAACCGTTTAATTGTTTTCTTTAATTTTATTTGCTTTTTGTTTAATTGCTAATAATACTCTTGATTTTTTTGTTTGATTTGATGCAGATCTTTTGGAAAATAATTACTGATTCTTAACGAAGGCGCGGCGCGTTAAAAAAAAAAAAACCAGATCACAGGGTGCCATTTAGTCATGATCATGACTAAATAGCACCTATAACACTGCCTAATCCCTCCAATTTCCAGCATGCAAGGATGTCTTTAGTCATGACCGTGACTAAAAACCACTTGTCATACTGCCTTTCATTCTTTCAATCCCCCTTTAACCCTAAAATTTCCAAAATAAAATAAATAAATAAAACAAATAAAAATCCCCCTTTCCTCCTCTTTCTCTCTTTCTCTCCACTCCTCCGCGACGCCCCCATCGCCCTTCCTCCGCCATTCTTCTTTCTTCTTCTTCTTCTTCTTCTTCTTCTTCATCTTCTCCCTTTCCCCCATTCTCCTTCTTCTCCTCTGCCCCGATCCACTGCGCCCTCCTTTCGCCCACCGCCAGCGTCGCCGCTGTTCTGATCCAGCCGAACCAGCCACGATTCCGTCGCCCTCCCTCCGCTCTTCTCCTTCTCCTTCTTCTCCACCGGCCGTGATCCCCTCTGTCCAGATGCCACCGAGCCCCTTCGCCGATCACCCTTCGGCACGACACCGCTTCCAGGCGTTCTTCCCGACGACGAACGCCGCCGCCAGTCCTTCTCCGCCGCGATTCTTCGTCGCTCTGCCGATTCTCTCACCGGACATCTCTGACCCTGTTAATTGGTAGTATTACTTCCTTCCTTATTCCTACTATTTTCAATTTAGGGATTCTACGTTGAGTTGAGAATTGGGTGATTACTTAGATTTCGTTAGCATTCCTTGGTCGAATTTCGCTCCTTGTTATATGGGAATTTGGCTTCACATTGATGTCTTCATGTGTGAATGTAAGATTGCGGCGACAGAATTTTTTTGTCTATTTTGATTCTTTTGGATAAAATAGCTCATTCATGTTCTCGGTGTTATGGAATTGATCTCCCCCCATTGATACATCTCATTACTTGTCGAATTTGGGAGTTAGATATTGCTTTGATTTGGTTCTAGGCTACTGCGTTGCCGGTTATTTCGTTTTGCAGATTTCATGGGTAAGGTTCGAGCTTCGACCACAAGCTCCATCAAGGCTACTCAATCAGCAGGTATCACCAAGAAGAAACGCGGCCAACCCGTCACCCCATCTCTTGCAGTGCCACGTATCCCAACGGGTGGGACCTCTTCCACTGGCCATCGTGCTCGTTGCACTGCTACTCAACTCGCCCCCGCTTCAGTTATTGGTGGTAATTTGGATTTCCAAGACCCCCAGGACCGCCAGCGGTATGAGCAATGCCTGGAACCATGTCGAAAGATTATCACTGGTAAACTCTTTCATGCTCCAACCTTAGAAGAGCTTCATGTCACCACCGAGGTAAACACGTATCTTTCCAATATTGGTTGGACCTTGTTTGCTACTTTTCATCTACCAGCAATCATTGAGTTGGTCTATGAGTTCTTTTCTACATTCCAATTCACATTGCCTGATGAGTTTGATCTTTTTACACCTAATGTCGTCCATTTTCGGTTAATGGGGAAAAATTTTCATCATTCTATAACTGAATTTGGTATAGCATTAGGAGTTGTATCTGCACTAGATTCTCAAAGTCCCAAATACTCGCACAATTTATGTGATTATGCTGAACCATTCGCTAGTGATTTCTATGACTTTTGGCAAGAAATTAGTGGTAACGCCTCCCAATTTCATCCACTCGATGCTCATTCCTCATCTATCAAACTTCCTGCTTTACGACTCATGCATAAATTCATTGCCTATAATTTAACTGGTCGAAAGGATGGTGCAGGTGTTATTTCTAAATTTGAGTTATATATTTTATGAGGCATGACTCGCGGCATCAGAATAAACCTTCCATTTTGGTTGGCCGATAGATTTTCTCGTGTGCTTTCTACTAAAGGCGGCAACCTCATTCACGGATCTTACATCACTCACCTTGCCCTTAACCTTGGTCTTATTTATGATGTTTCTATTGCATATTTTACTTCTCTTTCTCTTCACAGGGCCTGCTCGATGACACCACTGGATATTCCCTGCCTCAAGGCAATGAAATTGGTTACAGACTCCTTTGGAACTCGGTTCTTCACCGGCACACCGTTCCGCGGCTACCCACCTTCTCCAGACCCCCCTACCCTTGATCCCGATGCAGCCGTACCCCCCTCCCATGACTTTCAGAAACAATTTGATCACTTACGAGCTGCGCTCGGGCACCAACAAGCTGAACTTTCCACGTTTCGCACCGAGGTGACTACAACCCTCTCCGAGCTAAAGCTAATGATCCAGTCACTCCTGCCCCGCACCGATTGAATAGGCCCGTCAAACCAGGGAAGCATTACTCTACCTTTCTCTTCCTTTTGTTCTCATTCTCTTTCTTTACATTGAGGACAATGCATGATTTAGGTGTGGGGAGAGGAGCTATGATGCAAATTTTTGGGCAAATTTTCATTTTGTTTGCTACTTTTTATGCCTGATTTGCTGTCATTTTGCATATTTTTGCGATTTGTCTGAAGTGAGTCAAAGGTGATTTGTGTGATAGGTTAGTCTGGCATGACTAATGACATTTGATTGGTAATATGTTGAGTTAAGTCGACGCTTGAACCCCGTGAGAATTTGAGCCTATGTTTCAAAAGTCCAATTAGAAAACAAATTGCATATATTCAAGCTTTTGAAAATTTCTTTCATGTGTGATCTGTAGTGCTCAATTAGATGACCTAGAACTTGAGTGATTATGCATGTTGAACTTGCAACTATCGAGTCCTGCGTTTTGAAAATGATAAGGGCATTAGGTAACCCACTAAGCCTTTCTTTATTACCCAGCACAATATATTCCCCTAGTTAACCCATTTGAGCCTTCTTAGCCTATTTTTCTTTTATAATAACCTGTCTTTTAGCCTCATACCCTTCTTTTGATTAAGCCTTCTCCATTTGAACCCTATGTTAGAATAAATTACTTTAAGTCCATGTTGTGATGCACTTCATTTCTTCGGCATTAGTTAGAAACAAACTTTGGGTACGAATAAGTCATAGTATGAAGGAATAACTGTAGGTAGTGTAGGTATATATATATATATATAAAGGCAAAAGCCAAAAAAAAAATAAAAAATAAAAAACAAAAAAACAAAAAAATAAAAAACAAAAAAAAAAAAATAAAAAAAAAGAAAAAAAAGAAAATATATAAAATAAATACTAAATAAATACTAAAATAATCATCTTGAAGTATTTCTATTTAATTATATTATTGAAGTTTGGGCAGTGAATAGAATAAGAATTTCATTGTTTATGCCGATTTGTTCTTCATGTGCTAGCACCGTATTCTTATTGTATTCTTTTCTGACATATTTTAGCCCTTGTATATCCTTTTTCCTACCTTGACCATAAGCCCCATTACAACCCTTATTGAAAGTCCCTTTGATTCTCTATGCTAGATTCGAATATCTTAAGTAAGGGAGATTTGATTTTTACTCAAGCCTATAGGATAATCTTTTGTTGCACTACCTGAGTGTTGAGCCAATTATACAGTTAATGCCTTCAGAGAGCATGTGAGAATACACTTTATCTTGTGAGGTTGACTTGGCTTGATGTGTTAAAATTCGGATTGAATTGGTTGTGTTGGATCCTCTAGTCATAAGGAGTTGCCTGCGATTTCTTTGGCTTATTTCGAATTTATGCTTGAGGGCAAGCATGATCTAGGTGTGGGGAGAATTGATAGTTAGAAATCGCATGCGTTTTATATTCATATCATATGCGATATTTGAGTGATTTTGATTGGATTCTACCTAATTTATATGCGAATTGTTTATTTGCTGTGTGCAGAGGGCAAATATCAAATTTGGCATAATTGGCAGAAAAAGGGAAGAAAAATTCAGATTTGCACAACCTAGTTAGTCATGACCATGACTAACTACACACTCTTGATATGAGAAATTAATTAAAGGCCCAAAAGCCCATCTACAAATTAATTAGGGCAAAAATTAAATAAAAAGGGGGGAACACAGGCCTATTTGGCCAGAGATGACGGCTAGGGCAGAAACGCACAGCAGCAAGAGACTGACAGATTCATAGATCGCGCAGGAGAAAATCGACAGAGAAGATTTCCCCCTCCCACTATGACTTCATCTTTCTCTTTTGTTCTTTGTTATTTGATTATGGAGTAGATATTTTTCTGGTTTGAGGAGTGATAATGTTTTGGTTCTTTTGTTTTGGAGATTCTTGATTTTCTTTATAAAAGTTTTTTTTGATTATCAATATTTGTCTAATTCTGAGAATAGCGTTTGTGATTGTTAGATTGATTGAATATTTTGGTACCGATATTTAAATTAGTCTGATAATCTAAAATCAATTCAGGTAGGATATCCGTAATTATATTCGCACTTGAATAGGTGACAACCGGGTTAAATAGTTCCTTCCCGGGGGTTAGACAATCAAATCTAATTGCTCCTCTTAGGTAGTAATTGTTTTGAATTGGGTTTTTCTAGATTGGAATGCGGTTAGGCAATATTCTTATGGGCGCACCTAGGTTTATTTGCTTAATTAGGGGTAGTTAACGGTCGTACCTTAATTACCTACACTGTAAGGAAAAATTTGTTGTCAGAGCTTGTTGATAACTATAGCCACTTTATTGATACTTTAATAAGAATTAATTTTATTGAATTAATGATAAAACACAAGTGTCATAACTGCATCATCCCTTCAGCCAGACATCCCCTTGATAGTCAATTCCCCTTAATTTAATTGCTTTGTTATTTTATTTTCATTAGATAATAAAAGAAAATCCCCCATTTATTTACTGCATTAGAACACGAAAGAGTGAATCACACAATCCCTGTGGAGACGATCCCTTCCCCTGTATTACATTAAATTGTGATAACGGATTAGGTGAAATATTTGATTGATTGCGCGACAAGTCAACATGTATAGCCAAAGAGACTTAAAGTTTTGTAACACAATTATATATTTTATGTGAACTACATTTTTTTTTTGGCAACATTACATTTTGTTATTTTATTATAACTTATTTGTGTAATTAATTTTCAATAAATATTATACACACAATGGCAACATATTGATCCAAACTTAAAATATACTTGCAACACATAATCATAAAAATGATCTGTCTTAAACCTTCAAATGATGCGTTCATAAAGTTTCGATTTCATCTATAAAACAAAGATTAATAACGGAGAAAATTGGTGGGATGGACTTGGTTGCCAGTAAGAAGAGTACTATTGGTTAAATTTTGTATGGGCTATGTTGCCTGTTAGGAAAATATTATTGGGTTGCAGAGCCGGCCTTAGGGTTCGAGGAGAGGGGTGTCAGCCCACGGCCCATTGAAAATAAGGGCTCATTTTACCTACATTTGCAGTAACCTTATTTTAAATTTATAAAAGAAGCTAATGTTATAATATATTAGTAATTAAATAATTATTTATAAAACATAATTTTCAATATTAAATATTAAAATTGTCAATTTTTAAGACAATATATTACTTATACTTCATAGATGACAAAAGGCAAAATACTTATTATATTTGGAAGTTTTTGCATTTTGCCACCCTCAATCACCCGCTCTGTTTACATATACCAAAATATTCCTCTTGGTACTATTTGTCTGTAGTATCATTTAAAAGGATTTGAACAAATTCGTTACCTTAAAAGTCTTAAGGGAATAAAAACTAAGATGCAGGAACTTAAGTATTATTTCACATACACGAATATAACACGCCAAAATATTATCTATATCATATTTAAATTTACTAGCCATATGACGATACATTCCTTGCTACCATTGCTATCACAATAGCAATGATTTGCTACGAAGAAATATCATTTAAACTCACCATACGAGCCAGAATAATCGGGCAGGATAATGATGAGCAGCTGAAGGTATCTTCCTGCTGCATTCATCCTTTTCAGCTGTTCCTCCGATTCGTGATGAATGGCGCACAGGGCTGTCTCGATCTTCCCTGAATCAGCTGAAATCATACGGACTCGAGGATTCGGATTGAAAACCTGAAAACAAATAAACACAATACATTCATTGAATTAAAATTATCAAAGAGGAAAATTAATCGATTTGACGAACCAAAACCACATACCATCCCCTTACTACAGCACATGTTGATTAGCTCATGGCAGAAACGGTTCACATCCAAATTCGACCGAGTACATGAAATACACGCCCAGAAATCAACTCTTGGTCCATTAACCATTTTCTGTAGAACAAAGAGGATCATAAGTATATCTCACAATGTAAATGCTGCCAATCAAAGAATCGACTCGAAGAAATAAAAAATTACCTTATCGATCATATTCCACTGGCCAATGCTCGGCTCCACCAATGCTTGCTTCCCGGATTCATGATATTGAAGCTGCAAATACATGATCCAGGTGAGGTGATGAGCAAAGAAATATCTAAATGAATATTAGGTGAAAACTTTACCATTGGAGGTGGCAAAACCCGAGCCTCTATTGTGGCGAGCTTCGTTTTGACTTCAATTCCAAATTGCTGAGCAAGACTGTCAGCGGCATAATTGTTTGACTCAATTTTGCCGTACATGCTGATTACTTTACCCTGCAAACATATTTAATTATCGATCTATGTTTCGACTCAATTGAGAGCTCCGATCGACTCTAGTGAATTTATCGTGCGGCATAATGCATATATTGAATCACAATATATTTTCATGAAATTACAACACATTCATGATAATCAATACAAATTTGGATAATCATAATACTTTCAAATTAAGAAATAAATTTTAATTTTTTGGGAATTTGTAGTTGCATAAAATATGGTATTGCCACCAATTTAAAAAGATATTGTACATCTGATATCTATCATCAGGTTTCATCTAAGAAAGTATTATAATACAATCATAATACTTTCTAGTAGAATATACAACTTTGTTTCCTATTTTGACATAACATACAAATGTCAGTTTTTGGTGTCAGTACTTACCTGCAATACCAAAATGGAAAAGGCTTTCTGCTGGTTGTCTAGAAAGTTTCCCTTACCGTCAACTATTTGTTTGTATGTTGCAGGTGCCACATCATCTTTTAAACAAAAAAAAAAACTAAAAAACGTGTCTGACACAAGAAACTGTCCACTTCTATTATACCGTTTCTTCCTCCTTTCTGTGTGGGACCATTACATTCTTTTCTTATTTAATCCATATAAAAATTATAATATATATTATATGGTATTTATGGTTTGAAAATTGTTTTATCATTTATTTGAGATATCAATTAGTAAGTAAAATAATGAACGCATGCATAATATTACGTAATATGATGATAGAAGATGAAACAGACATTTACATGCATCCTTAGGATATATCTCAATGTGATCAAGTTGAGACAAGTGATAACTCGATAAACTCTAGGCAAAAAAAATTATTTGCACTTTATTTTATAATTTTAAAATTATTATATATTATTAATTTTTTAAAAAAATGCCTCCTGCTAAAAGAACATTTTCTGGCCCGTCAGACTCACCGTTGAGAGAGAATTGAGAGACTTTTTCTCACTACCAATCAAAACAATCTACAAACTTTTTTTACTGATTTGTCCTTTTTTCCTTTTTTTTTTTTTTTTGTTCTTTTGGCCAAGTTGGGGGATAAGAATCAGACAGTTAATGCATCTGCAACATACAAACAAATATTTGACCATAAGAGACAAGCTTGACAGTCCAAAATTTTAATTTGTCCAAGACAAGACTACCTTTTCCATTTCGGTGTAGCATATAAGTTCTCACAGCAAAAGTTAATATTTGTATCTTATGCCAAAATAGGAAATAGGTTGTATATTCTAATAGAAAGTATTATGATTGTATTATCCATACTATAATTTTGCATCAAATGCTACCATATCATGCCAACTTCCAATTCTCCTCGTATATATGTGACATACTCGACCAAAAATGTTTTAGCAAAGTTTGAATCCGTAACCATACATAAACTCTTTTTCTTGGATGATACCTGATGAAAAATATAAGTTGTTCAATATCTTCCTAAATATGATATTAGACTTAAATGGTTGGTAATAATATATTTTATGCGAACTATAAATTCCTACAAAATTGAAATTTATTTCCTAATTTGACTGTATTATGGTTCTCCGAATTTGTATTGATTATCCATGAATGTATTCTACTTTTATGAAAATATGTTGTGATTCAATATATGCATATTAACGCACAACAAATTCACGAGAGTCGATCGGAGCTCAAAATTGAGTCAAAACACAGATTGATAATTAAATATGTTTAAACGATAAAGGAATTTGCATGTAGGGTAAAATTGAGTCGAACAATTATGCCGCTGACAGTCCCGAGCTTACCACTATAGAGGCTCGGGTTTTGCCACCTGAATTGTTGATGTGCAGATCTACAAAATTGTCGGGGGCCAACGATATTCTAAAAAATTGAATGAGAGGCAAGTATGCCCGTTGCTCAAAGCTACTTGTAAGCGGCCAAGTGAAAGACAGGCCACCATCCAAGAGGCAAGGGTTTATGAAACTGATTACTCTTTCATTGAAAATTTCCGAACTTCTTTTCCCATGCTTTTATGTTTGATATGCAGATGGTGAGGAAGAACAATTATGCCGCTGACAGTCTTGCTTGACAATTCGGCATTGAAGTAAAGACTGAGCTCGCCACCATAGAGGCTCGGGTTTTGCCATTTCCAATGGTAAAGTTTTCGCCTAATATTTATTTATATATTTCTTTGCTCATCACCTCACCTGGATCATGTATGTGCAGCTTAAATATCATGAATCAGGAAAGCAAGCACTGGTCGAGCCTAGTGTAGGCCAATGGAATATGATTGACAAGGTAATTTTTTATTTCTTCGAATCGATTCTTGTATTGACAGCATTTACATGGTTAATGGTATGCGGTGTTTGTTCGTCAAATCAATTATTTCTTCCTCTTTGATAGTTGTAATTCAATGAATTTATTGTGTTTGTTTGTTTTCAGGTTTTCAATCCGAATCCTCTAGTCCGTACTTGTTCAGCTGACCCAGGGAAGATCGAGAAAGCCCTGCTCGACATTCATCATGAATCGGATGCACAACATTGTCTTCTTTCTATCAGAAGTGTGAAGAAAGTCCCCATACCATATATGTGAAAAGGGGAATTAATTGCATGGTTGCACTGGCCAATTCTGAGGTTGCCTTAAACAGTCCGTGAGACTGGAATGGTTGTTTGTATGATTTGAAAAAATTAAAATTTTTTTGAGGCTGTTATCCAAGTTCTATCTATTCTCCATGTTTTGAATAAGTACATAGCACTGTTACTCGCGGGAGAGTTTGTCGGGGAATGAAGTTGCTGGAATTTCAATAAGAGAGAATGAACAAACTCTGAGCAGCTCTGTGGTTGTTGTCAGTATGAGTTTGTTGCAATTTAAACCTGTGAAGGAATATTCCAAGGTAAACCACGGTGGAGGTATAGGTTGAAGGAGTCGTAGTTATTTTGTTCTCTAATCTCACTGATTAGTAGAACTCTCCCTATGCCTATGTAATTTGTAGTAACGTTAATATACAATTGAAGAATGTTTAATTACTAAGTTCTTAAAATTAATTGAATCGTGGAATCAAATCAAGATTTATCAAAAGAACACTAGTATATGCAGTTGAATAATTCAAGATTCAAAAAATTAAACTAAAAAGTAGTAATCATAATAATGATAATAATAATAATGATAAAAACCAACAAAATAACAAATATTCACCAGAAACCCAAAGCATGTAATCAACAATGAAGTGTTCCATATTATCAACAACACAACTCAAAAAATTAGAGAAAAATAAAATTTGACAAGTGATTAAAGTGATCAACAAAATAAAAAATTACTGACTTGTCACAGTTTAGCAAGTTGCCACTTTTTTACATGAATAATACTTTTCCTAATCAATACATAAAAACAATCACCAACCAAAGCCATAAAATTTTGAATATGGAATCATAAGATCCCGGTGTAAACCTACAAGAGTAAGTCCATTTCCAGTTGAGCTATTTTTTTCTCATGTTGCCATTAAGACAATTGTATCACTTCTCAACATCTTCTGCAAATACCTGAATGAACATAAGAGAGGTTTCATCCAAACTATCTAATATCGCCCCACGATCCACAAACCAAAGTGCACAAAGATAAAGCAAAAATATTAACGGTCATAAGTACTTACCAAATTATTACGAATCACCCAAAGATCCAGGGGTACTACATGAAAAAACTCCATAACTACGGGATGCTTGAACCAATGTAGATGTTGGTGTTAGTATTTGAACAAAAATACGACAAATGTATCCCATTAAACCACATCATACAATATGAAAAATACCTCAAGTAATTCTATGAAATTCAAAGAATAAGTCAAGTCATTGAAGCATTTAGAATGTATGGATGATATTGAATTAAGTGTGTCAATCTATAATTAAAAATATGAACTAGAAAAAGTGAAGTACAAGCTCCAAAATTGTAGAAAAATATATAATTGAACCTGTTGCGAGGCAGTTTGATCTTGTCGTAACACAATGTCACATCCTTCAGTGCAAGTCTAATTTACGGATGGTTGTATAAGAAATATAATTATACTAAAAATTTTGATGTATCTGAATGTATATCATAACAATACTGAAAAATCAATAAATATATACGGTTAGAAATAAAGATAATATCGATAAACATTGCTAACTTTCTGTATGATAGACTATTTAAAAATTTTTGATATATGCACAGACATAAATGTATACCATTATCGTATCGAACATATCAACTAATACCAATAAATGTACGTTGAGAATGGAGAGAATATTGATAAAAATAATCAATATTCGGTTAGAGTGAAAATATTTTGATAAAATAAAAAATTATACTAAAATTTTTTATGTATCTGGATGTATACCGTCACTATATTGAAAAATCAACAAATATATACGGTTAGAAATAAAGATAGTATCGATTAATATTACTAATTTTCTATACCATAGACGATATCTAAATTTTTGATATATGTATACACATAAATGTATACCAATACCGTACCAAACATATCTACTAATACCAATAAATGTACCGTTGAGAATGGAGAGGATATCGATAAAAATAATCAATTTATACGGTTAGAGTGGAAATTTTTTTGTAAAATAAAAAATTATAGTAAAATTTTTGATGTATCTGGATGTATACCATCACCATATTTAAAAATCAATAAAGATATACGATTAGAAATAAAGATAATATCGATAAATATTACTAATTTGCCATACCATAGACTATATCGAATTTTTTTTTTTTATGTACACAAATAAATGTATACCAATACCGTACCAAACATATCAACTAATACTAATAAATGTACCGTTGAGAATGGAGAGAATATCGATAAAAATAATAAATTTATCGGGTTATGGTGAAATTTTTTGATAAAATAAAAACTTATACTAAAATTGTTGATGTATCTGGATGTATACCATCACTATACTGAAAAATCAATAAATATATATTGTTTGAAAGAAAGATAATATCGATAAATATTGCTAACTTTCTATACCAAGACTATTTCAAAATTTTTGATGTATGTACACACATAAATGTATATCAATACCGTACCGAACATATCAACTAATACTAATAAATGTACCGTTGAGAATGGAGAGGATATCGATAACAATAATAAATTTATATGGTTAGAGTAGATGAAAATATTTTCATAAAATAAAAACTTATGCTAAAATTGTTGATGTATCTGGATGTATACCATCACCATACTGAAAAATCAATAAATATATATGGTTAGAAAGAAAGATAATATCGATAAATATTACTAATTTTCTATACCATAGACTATATCAAAAAATTTTATATATGTACACACATAAATGTATACTAATATTGTACCAAGCATATCTACTAATACCAATAAATGTACCGTTGAGAATGGAGAGGATATCGATAAAAATAATTAATTAATACGGTTAGAGTGGATTTTTTTTGTAAAATAAAAAGTTATAGTAAAAATTTTGATATATGTGGATGTATACCATCACCATACATAAAAATAAATAAGGATATATGATTAGAAATAAAGATAATATCGATAAATATTACTAATTTTCTATACCATAGACTATATCGAAATTTTTTATATATGTACACACATAAATGTATACCAATACCGTATCAAAAATATCAACTAATACCAATAAATGAACCGTTGAAAATAGAGAGGATATCGATAAAAATAATAAATTTATACGGTTAGAGTGGAAATTTTTTGGTAAAATAAAAAATTATAGTAAAAAATTTTGATGTATCTGGATGTATACCATCACCATACTTAAAAATCAATAAAGATATACGATTAGAAATAAAGATAATATCGATAAATATTACTAATTTTCCATACCATAGACTATATCGAAATTTTTTATATATGTACACAAATAAATGTATGCCAATACCGTACCAAACATATCAACTAATACTAATAAATGTACCAATGAGAATGGGGAGAATATCAATGAAAATAATAAATTTATCGGGTTAGGGTGAAATTTTTTGATAAAATAAAAACTTATACTAAAATTGTTGATGTATCTGGATGTATACCATCACCTTACTGAAAAATCAATAAATACATACTACTAGAAATAAAGATAATATCGATAATATTGCTAACTTTCTATACCATAGACTATTTCAAAATTTTTGATATATGTACACACATAAATGTATATCAATACCGTACCGAAGATATCAACTAATACCAATAAATGTACCGTTGAGAATGGAGAGGATATCGATAAAAATAATAAATTTATATGGTTAGAGTGGATGAAAATCTTTTCATAAAATAAAAAATTATACTAAAATTTTTTATGTATCTGGATGTCTTCCATCACCATATTGAAAAATCAATACATATATACTGTTAGAAATAAAGATAATATCGATAAATATTACTAATTTGCTATACCATAGACTATATCAAAAGTTTTGATATATGTACACACATAAATGTATACCAACACCATACCAAACATATCAACTAATACCAATAAATTTAACATTGAGTATGGAGAGGATATCGATAAAAATAATAAATTTATACTATTAGGGTGGAAAATTTTTGATAAAATAAAAAATTATAGTAAAAATTTTGATGTATCTGGATATATACCATCACCATTCTGAAAAATCTAAAAATATATACGGTTAGAAATAAAGATAATATCGATAAATATTACTAATTTTCTATACCATAGACTATATCAAAATTTTTTATATATGTGCACACATAAATGTATACCAATACCGTATCGAACATATCAATTAATACCAATAAATGTACCATGGAGAATGGAGAGGATATCGATAAAAATAATAAATTTATACGGTTAGAGTGGAAATTTTTTGATAAAATAAAAATTTATACTAAAAATTTTTATGTATTAGGATTTATACCATCACCATACTGAAAAATCAAAAAATATATACTATTAGAAATAAAGATAATATCGATAATATTACTAACTTTCTATACCATAGACTATATCGAAATTTTTGATATATGTACACACATAAATGTATACCAATACCGTACTGAACATATCAATTAATTCCAATAAATGTACCATGGAGAATGGAGAGGATATCGATAAAAATAATAAATTTATACGGTTAGAGTGGAAATTTTTTAATAAAATAAAAAATTATACTAGTTTTTTTTTTTTTTTTTTTTCTGTATGTGGAAGTATACCATTAACATACTGAAAAATCAATAAATATATACAGTTAGAAATAAAGATTATATCGATAAATATTACTAACTTTCTATACCATAGACTATATCGAAATTTCGATATATGTACACACATAAATGTATACCAATACCTTACATATCAACTAATACCAATAAATGTACCGTTAAGAACGGAGAGAATATCGATAAAAATAATAAATTTATACGGTTAGGAATTGAACTAATTATCATAAATACTACCTCCGTCCCACTCCAAAGGGTCCTTTGGGGTTTTGTATTAAATTAAAAGATAATAGTATTTTTATTTTTTTTTTATTTGATGACATGAGAACCTGCAACTTCTATCTGAAAAGTGCACTCAGTAAACCCACGGTCGAACCTAATACCCTGCAACTTAGGCTCGACAGACAAGTCACACTAGGTGGACCATGTGTAGCAGGTGACTTGAGGCGTTGGGGGGTTTGAACCCATGACCTTTCGGTCACAAAGTAATTGTATGTGTAATTATATATTTGTAATTGAGGTAAAAGTTAAGGGTATTTTGGTATTCGTGTATGATTATTTTTACTAAAATATAAAATAGATGCTTTAGAGTGAAACATACGAAAATGATAAAAATAGTATTTTGAGTTGTGACGGAGGGACTATATATGACTAATTAAGAGTTAAAAAATATCGATAAAATCAATAATTATCAATGTAGTAAATACAATGTATCACTTTTTTTTAGCAAATTCTTAAATTTGTTATTTATTAAATCATATTAATATTGGGAAAATTGCAAAAAATATCCGTATGTATACCCTGTTATTACTTTTGTTCTGCATTTATCTTGTTGACAAAATATATCACACATGTTTACAAAAAACGTTATTTCTATCATTTGGGCGCGCGTGATCGCACATGGTATAAACATCACGCGCGGCCAAAGGGCTAAAACAACGACTTTTGCAAACATATAGAATAATATAAGACAAATGTAATAATGAGATATACACGTGGATATTTTTTCAATTTACTCTATTAATATTATATTAAACGCTTCATTTAGGGTGTTGATTGTGGATTTAGTAGCATCAGTTTATTGCCTCAATCAAAATATGAAAATACTATAGAGAACATATAAAAAAATCACTAACAAAAAAGTTAAAATTTAGCTACAAAAAAATTCGTAGCAAAAAGTAATGAATTCATAGTAAAAAGTTTTTTGCGAGCTATACCGCGTTAATAAAGATATTTGGCAATAAATATGAATTTTATAAAGAATAATACGTTTTTTGCAATGGAATTTAACAAAAGAGATATAACTACAAAAATACAATTTTGTAGCTAAAACTCATTTGCTATAAAAATAAAATTTATAACAAAAGAGTTTTAACACCCGAATATCCATGTTTTTTTTAGTCAAATGATTTTAGCTATAAAAAATAAGTTGTAGCTAAAACCCTTTTCCTATGAAAATATAATACTTTTAGCAAAAATATTTTAGCGACAAAATTAATTTTATAGTACATAATTTATTTTTAGGGATAAAATTAATTTTTGTTACTAAATGACAAGTTTTTATTTTTATTTTTATTTAGTAAATATAGCTGATAATATATATTGTATATTTTATTTAGTAAATATAGCTGATAATATATATTGTATAAACTATTAGCATGTGCGGTTGTATATTTATACCTAATATAATATGTGCTATATATTGCCGAAACCGTCGCTTATATTAAAATTTGGTATATGGAATATGTAGATAGTTTTTTTCTTATACACTCAGCCCTGTATTCAATTTGAAGTATACCCACTACAAAAAAAAATAGTATATTTGTAACAGAATTCCACTCCTAAAGTTCACGTAGCTAACGTAATTCCATCTCTAATTCCGTCTCTAATATCATTAGTAATGGAAAAAGTGAATTTAGGAACGAAGAAACCTCGTTACAAAATTGATAATTTCTTGTAATGGTACCGTATACTATATTAATATATTTGATAAATATTTCAAAATTTGCAATTTCTACTTTTTTTTCTATTTTACTGCACCTTTTTTATATTATTATTATTTTTATTTTTATTTTTTTCTACTGTTAAGATATTTTAGATATTCAGATTTAGTAGATTTATATTAGATTTGATCTTATTCATAGATTATATTATTTAGATATTGCCTATATATAGGCTTCTTATTTTGATGATCAATAACACAATCTAATTATTTTCCCCCAAAATTTCTAACATGGTATCAGAGCCTATTTTTCTGATGCCGTAGATATAGCCTACCAACTCGTGTTTATCTGGGTACATTCAACCTGGATTGTACCCGGAGGTCTTGTGATTTTGAAATCATGTCTTTGCAAGTCTGTCTTTTTGCAAATCTGTCTCGTTTGCGATCTGTCATCTCTCCGTTGTCTATCTGTTCTCGCATACAATCTGAAATTTGTCTGCGATGCATATGAAATCTATCTGCGATCTATCATCTGTCCGTTGTCTGTCTGTTCCTGCATGCAATCTGAAATTTGTCTGCGATCTGCATATGAAATCTATCTGCGATCTGTCTGCTATCTACCATATGTCCAGTGCATGTCTGTTGTCTGCGTGCGATCTGCCATTTGTCGTTGACTGTCTGTTGCCTGAGTGCGATCTGCCATCTTTCGTTGCTTATTTATTGCCTTAAATCTGTCTACGATCTGCCATATGTCCGCTGCTTGTCTGTTGCCGTATGCGATCTATCTTATTTTCGGCTCCGGTGGAGTTATGTCGTTTTCGGCTTTGGTGGAGTCATATCGTTTTCGGCTCCGGTGAAGTCCTGTCATTTTTGGCTTGAGTGGAGTTATGTCGTTTTCGGCTCCGGTGGTGTCGTCTCGTTTTCGACCATCTCGTTTTTCGGCTCCGGTGAAGTCATCTCATTTTTTGCTGCGGTTGAGTCTTCTCGTTTTCGGCTCCGGTGGAGTCATGTCGTTTTCGGCTCCGGTGGAGAGTCATCTCGTGTTCGGCTCCAGTGGAGTCATGTCGTTTTATGATCCGGTGGAGTCATCTCATTTTCGGCTATCTCGTTTTTCCCTCCAGTGGAGTTATGTGGTTTTCAGCTCCAGTGGAATCATGTCGTTTTCGGCTCCGGTGGAGTCATCTTGTTTTTTGCTCCGGTGGAGTCATATCGTTTTAGGCTCCGGTGGAGTCATCTCATTTTTGGCTCTGGTGGAGAGTCATCTTGTGTTCGACTTCGGTGGAGTCGTGTCGTTTTCGGCTCCGGTGGAGAGTCATCTCGTTTTTTGCTCCGGTGGATGGAGAGTCAACTACTAATTTAATTTATGTTTTCTTTTTGTATTTATATTCAAATTTCTCATCAAACTCAAGTTGGTTTCTGTTACACCACTTGAGTTTGAGGGGATATTAAGATATTTTCGATATTCAGTTTTAGATTTAGTAGATTTATATCTAGATTTAATCTTATTCATAGATTAGATTACTTAGATTTGAGTCTATCGTTTCTGTTTTGTATTGCCTATACATAGGCTCCTAATTTTGATGATTAATAAGACAATCTCATTATTTTCCCCCAAAATTTCTAACTCTTACCACAATTAACTATCCAGTTAAAAACTTGTATTATAATTTTAATTTTATGGTCTTCATTGAATGGTTTCTTTTTATAATTTTTTTTTTCAATTTTGTGTTTATATAGACTGTCTTATCTTTTTTATTTTATATTATATATATATATATTATTATTTTTTCTAAGTGCTTATAGATGTGATTATTTATATTTTTGGTTTTTTTTATATTAATAATTAAAAAGTTGTCCTGTTTATAAAAAAAACGAAATTGTATAAAAAATTTAAAATATTAATCAATAAATTTAATATGTGTATGAAAATTTATAATTTTAATATTTAAATAAATAAATTTTTTATATTTAAAATTTTAAGTAATGTTGAAAATTGGTAATAAATTTATAAATTATGTATAATTTTTAATTGATAAGTGAGTATAAGAATATGAAAATTGCAAAACTGACACATATTTCTAGATTACAAAAAACAGAAGTTAAAATTATCTTTTTGAATTTTCCATTAATTTTTTAAAATATAGGAGCATATTTTTGTGATATAATATTTAACTTTAATATTAGAATTTTTCAAATTTAGTATCATAAAATCTAATTTAATTACAAGATAATATTTTAATATATATAAATATTTAAAATAAATTATCATAATTGTTGATGCAATTTTTTAACAATAAAAAGTAAAATCTGAAAATAGGAAATTATCTTCGAATTTGATACAATTAGTGCCTGAGATTAAGAATCTCTATAGAATACATAAATAAAATAGGAAAAATAAAATAAAAGACTGAAAAATAAAGTGGTGATCCCCAAAATCAATTCTTATGAATTTGATGTCGATTGAAGATGTCTTTTTTCGAACAGTACCGGATCCTTAAATAACCCCTTAAAGAAGCGGTTTGAACCACCATTTGGTCGGTTACAGCAACTGCTGTCAACCGTCCACCAAGTTCTCCTCTGTTGACACGTGTTGCAACTTCCTTCAACCGTTCGCTAGTTGCAACTTCCTCCAACCGCCCCAGAACTACCTTTCACGACTTGAACCGTCCCATAAATGCCTTTCGTCCGACCTACATACCCACAGCCATGTCCCTTCTTGCCCGACTTCGTTTCGCCCGACTTATGTGCCACCCGACCAATCCAGAGACTAACTGGTTGCTAGACCAAATGATTCCTTGGCCGCCCCATCAAGCGACCACCATCTGGTCTCTTGTCCGACCACGTATCGTCTGTCTCATTCTTCTTCGCCCGACCTCACTTGGTCCGAACTCCGCATCAACCGACCTCCATATCAGCCGACCTCCATATCGTCCGACTCAACCGACTGCGGACCGCCCGACCTGCTCAACCGACTTTGGACCATCCGACCTATTTAATCAACTGAGAACCAACCGACCGCAGACCAACCAAATGTGGTCCCGACCACAGAGCAACCGACTGTGGTCCCGACCACGGTCCAACCGACCTCAGTCCTGGCCGCAGACCAACCAACTGTGGTCCCGACCACAGAGCAACCGACTGTGGTCCCGACCTCGGTCCCGACTGCAGACCAACCAACTGTGGTCCCGACCACAGAGCAACCGACTGTGGTCCCGACCACAGAGCAACCGACCGGCTCTATTTGCCTTATCTCCCCTTAGATGGACAGACTGTCCTCTTGACAGATCTCCGCGTCTGTCCATACTTCTTCCTTGCCCGACCTTCGTCTTGACAGACCTCCGCGTCCGCCGATACTTCTGTTTTGCCCGACCTTATCACGCCCGAGCCCTGTGCCCGACCTTGTCCTGTCCGACCTCCGTATCGGCCGATCATCCTTCCTTGTTCGACTTCTTTTTTCCCGACTTTTGGGCCGTTTGGCTTATATCCAGACCCATCCAGAATCTTACTGCCATTATTTATTATTATTATTATTATTTATGCTCAACAATATGCCTCCTCCGCAAGACTCCTAAGTGTCACTTCTTGTGATGTTTAGGAGTTAGCAGGCCGTCATCCGAGGCCACGTTAGCCTCAGATCCGACCTGCATCATTCGAGGCTACGTTGGACCCGACCTCCATTTATTGCGGACTAGTGCTGGCCTGCACGTTGGTCGATCTTGCACTACCATTGCTTCAGCACCTCCCCCCTGACGGAAGTCGTGATCATTTTCTCTAAAAAGGGATTCTAACCTCCATGCCTTGGATACCAAACTGGCCAGATCTCGAACATCGTGGGCTGTCAAAGCCTCCCGAAGGATGGTGTGCATGTTCCTGACCACCAAAGTGGTCATTTCGCTTTCTTCAATGAACGTTGGGCAACGTCCCTTCATTAGACGTATCCGCTCTATAAATTGATAAACAGTCTCGTCTAGCATCTGTCGGATCTCTAAGAGATCTTTGAGTGATACCGTCGGGAGAGGGTTAAAAAACCTTGTATGAAACGCCGCCTCCAAGCCTTCCCAGGTTCGCAACCGTCCTGGAGGAAGATTAACAAACCAGGAAAAAGCGGTTCTTGTAAGTGATAATCCGAACAACTGTAATTTGTAAAATGGATTATTGCCCACTTCCCCCAATTGAGCCGTGAACAGTCCCACATGTTCAATGGTCGAGGCTCCATCTTCTCCTGAAAAAGAATGAAAATCCGGTGGCCGGTAATTCCTCGGGAGAGGATGCTCATTGACTATTCTTTCTGGAAATGGCCTCTGATACGCTGGTTGGTTCACCGTTTGCAGATTTATTGCAAAATGTACCCGCAAAACTTGAGCGATTTCCTCCGGATCTATTCTGGGTGGAACAGGGTCGAACACCGGAATGGGATTATGGATCTGTTCCCTAACGAAGGCTGGCTCGGCTGGGGTGGGATTACGAATCTGATCTCCCAATCTTTCTTCTCTGGGGATGGTTGGCTCAGCTGGGATGGGATTATGATCCTGTCCCCCCAACCTCTCTTCCCTTACGATATTCGGCTGAGTATTATCAACTCTTGGTCCCAAATGAACAATATCTGGGAAATTTAGAGGAGTCTTCCCCATATCTGTTCGGTTGAAAGTTGTGGCGCTTGGAAGTGTACTGTCAATGTATGTTGGCCCTGCAAACGATCCTGGAAATGTCGCCTGAAAACGAGAAGGTGACACGGCTGGAGGCATGTTTGGATACAGGGTGAATCTGAAGAACGCCTGATCCAACATGTTCTGCATTAGATTTTGGTGTTCACGCAACATGATGTTCTGTTGCTCGCACAACATATTCTGCATAGCCAAAGTTTGCTGATTGTTCAATTGTTGAATGTAAGACAACCAATCGGTAGGTGGTTGGGGAAACTCCCCTGGATTTGACATGACTGGTGGTGAAATATTTTCTCCCACCGGTGTTGATGATGATTGAGGTTGTGAGCCTGCCATATGATTCCTTCTGATGATTCGGCCGGACCTCAGTCGTATGAAATTTTCTGATGATGTAGGATCAACAATCTTGCCTTTCTCCCACTGTGGTCGCCAAATTGTTGATGCAATTTTTCAACAATAAAAAGTAAAATCCAAAAATAGGAAATTATCTTCGAATTTGATACAATTAGTGCCTGAGATTAAGAATCTCTAAACACTGTAGAATACATAAATAAAATAGGAAAAATAAAATAAAATACTGAAAAATAAAGTGATGATCCCCAAAATCAATTCTGTTGAATTTGATGTCAATTGAAGATGCCTTTTTTCGAACAACACCTGATCCTTAAATAACCCCTTAAAGAAGCGGTTTGAACTACCATTTGGTCGGTTACAGCAACTGCTGTCAACCGTCCACCAAGTTCTCCTCTGTTGACATGTGTTACAACTTCCTTCAACCGTTCGCCGGTTGCAACTTTCTCCAACCGCCCCAGAACTGCTCTCACGACTTGAACCGTCCCATAAATGCCTTTCGTCCGACCTGCATACCCACTGCCATGTCCCTTCTTGCCCGACTTCGTTTCGCCCGACCTCTGTGCCACCCGACCAATCCAGAGACTAACTGGTCGCTAGACCAAACAATTCCTTGGCCGCCCCATCAAGCGACCACCATCTGGTCTCTTGTCCGACCACGTATCGTCCATCTCATTCTTCTTCACCCGACCTCACTTGGTCCGAACTCCGCCTTAACCGACCACCATATCAACCGACCTTCGTGTCGTCTGACTCAACCGACTGCGGACCGCCCGACCTGCTAAACCGACTTTGGACCATCCGACCTATTTAACCGACTGAGAACCAACCAACCGTAAACCAACCAAATGTGGTCCCGACCACAGAGCAACCGACTGTGGTCCCGACCACGGTCCAACCGACCTCGGTCCCGACTGCAGACCAACCAACTGTGGTCCCGACCACAGAGCAACCGACTGTGGTCCCGACCACGGACCAACCGACCTCGGTCCCGACTGCAGACCAACCAACTGTGGTCCCGACCACAGAGCAACCGACTGTGGTCTCGACCACAAAGCAACCGACCGGCTCTATTTGCCTTATCTCCTTAGATGGACAGACTGTCCTCTTGACAGACCTCCACGTCTGTCCATACTTCTTCCTTGTCCGACCTTCGTCTTGACAGACCTCCGCGTCCGCCGATACTTCTGCTTTGCCCGACCTTATCACGCCCGAGCCCTATGCCCGACCTTGTCCTGTCCGACCTCCATATAGGCCGATCATCCTTCCTTGTCCGACTTATTTTTTTCCGACTTCTGGGCCGTTTGGTTTATATTCAGAACCATATTATTATTATTATTTGTGCTCAAGAATAATGTTTTATTATTATAGAAGATACTTATAAATGAAAAAATAAAACGTATATTTAAAATTTTATTACAAAATTTTGTAAGATTATATATAATTGGGTTTGTTTATTATAAAATTTATAAAATTATATAATTATGTTCATTTATCTTTGTTGGTAAATATATTCTACATATTGCAAGAATTCATACTTTTTATATCCAGAGCTTGTCACGTTAGCCAGCGAAATCTCATCCGCTACAATTGTTTTGTTACAAAAGCTATTTTTTGTCCTGAATATTTTCGTAACAAATGGTTTTTTCGATTTGGTCAACATTTTTCTTTTCTTGCGGTATTTTTTTCGTTACAATTACAATACTTTTAATTTGAAATTTCATATTAAATCTAAAATTATCTAAATTAATATATCACATATATGTATAATATATATACATATATAATATTTATATATTAATATATACAAAGTGTAATAAAAAAAAATTGTTTATCTAAACTTGAAACTATACAATAAAAATTAAAATTAAAACAAAAACATTTTTAAACAAACCCTAATGCACCGCCCAGTTCGTATCCTCTGTTTCATTTTCTTTGTTCTTCTTCTTCCCTTTTCTTCGTTGTCCTCTTCGTTCTTCTTCGTCCTCCGTTCTTCTTCTTCTTATTTTTCTTTCCTTTTATGTTTCTCCTTCCCATACGTCCTCCTTCACCTTCCTTTAATTTCTCCGCCTTGCACCCCTAAATGGAGTGTCATCTCCACCTTCGTCGGCCGTTAATCGCGCTTCGCCGCAGTCTTCCTCGACCCGTCGATAGTGATTCGCCGCTGCCTGGCGATGTCCTGAAATGCCAACCCTAGATCATTTTTTGAGTTTAGATTTATTTATTGTTTTGTCTTATTGTTTTTTTTCAATATTTACTTAGATAGAAGAAATTTCAGTAACGTTGGACCAATAATAAGATGCTTATGGCTACCAAAAAAGGTAGGCTAATCTAGTGCCCACGTTGAATTTGAGGATCACCTAAAATAAGTTTATGATTTTAAACGTTGTGGACAACCAAAAGAATAATACTTACATGGGATGTGATTGATTTTAAAATTGTTTGTTTTGAAGTAAAAAAATCATGACTCTTTTATTTCTTGTAGCAAAAGCTTTTTATCTAGACTAAGCTTTTATTTTTAGTTGGTCTTTGCTTATTTTTATATTAGGATAAAGTGAGCATCAAATGTTTGGCTATGTTAATTGTAAGTAAAATTTGCTTTATTAATAAATTTTTTTCTGGATTTTGTGAGTGGTACTAGGTTTGATATCGATTTTCAATTGTAAGTGTTTCTGTTTTAGATGTTAATCGCTCCATTGAGTTGAAGAATTGTTCAGCTGTTGGAGGTAGAAAGATTCTAGTTAAAAAATGCCATGTATGACGCTCCTCTTGAGCAGCTTCGAAAAAAAGACAATGGAGGTGTGTAATTTTCAAATTGTTGCATCTTGTATGTGTCTTTCTTGCCTCATCATATAAAACATTGGTTAATAAACATTGGTTGATAGATGAACATTGTGTTCTTTTCTTGTTTCAAATTTAACTTTTACAAGTTTATGATCATTTTGAATTTTTGTCGCTATGTTTGGGATTCTTAATTTTCTTCCATTCAATATGGAGATGTTGTCAAACTAGACAGTAACAATAATAAGGCTTTGTAATTCTAAGCAAAAGGTTCTAGTTTTAAGTCTGCATCTGTTATATGGTAATCTAGAATAGAACACCATTGCTTGTTTAATGATTATGGTTTCGATTCTTGATTTTCTTCAGTTCAATCTAGATATATTATTAAACCCGAGAATAATAAGGTTGTTACAGTAGCAGACAAAACTGACAAGGCTTCGCAATTCCAAACAAAAGGTTCTAGTTTCAAGTTTGCATATGATATGTGGTGATATCATTTACTCCACACCATTGCTTGTTTATTTATCAACCTTATTAATATTGAAAATATCATGTGAGGTATAATGAGAAAAAATCGGTTGTAGTTTCTAGTATTCATCCCGAGAAAGTGAAAAGTTCTGAAAATAAGACATTTTCTTCGAATTTTGTTGTTTTATTTTTCTTCTTGTTGTGGTTGATGTTAAGATTGTTAAGTTAGATTTGGTCTAAAAGTATCGATAAATAATTTTAATATTTAGGTTATATGAATATATGTTTTGAATAACTTGTTGGTTTACACGTGTATTTTTGTGTTGAAATAGATTAAAGTATGATTATTATTATTTTTTAGTTTGGTCGGTATTCTTGTGTTGTCTTTTTGTTGAATTTTAATTAATAGTATGTGTTCACAAGTTTATTGGTTACTTATGATGGTTTTCCAACTTTCGTATTTGTTTGACTATGTAGATCTGAGTTTGATGCATTGTGTTAGCTATTAATTATAGAATAGGTTAGTGGATTTTTTTTCTATGAGTAATGAATATCTATTAATGAGTAATGAATAAATATTAATTATGGAATAGCTATTGTCCTTGATTTATTTTTGGATTTGCATTGTGGATGTTTCTGTGGCTACGGTTGTGAGTTGTGTTGGTACTACCAAAAATAAATAATTTATTCTATGATAGTTATATTGTAATGATTGTTAATTTGATTTATTTTTAATATGATGATTTGAATGCATTTTTCATTATTTTTTTTGGTATTTTTATTATAAGTGTGAATTATCTTATTTTAGAAATGTTGTTGCTTTGAATTTATTTATTTTCAAATTTCTTGTTGAAAATACTAACTTATTTATTTTATTTTCTTAAAGTTCATGAAGTTTTTCCTCTTTATTAAAGCAAAATGCTACTCTTGTGAGAAGTAAACTAATTATCAATACAATTTTTTATTGCAGCTTGTGCACTACCTTTGAATTGTGGCAATATTTTCCTCAGCATATTGCAGTCATTTGCTGTTTGGGTTGTACGACTTCAGAGATTGTGTATGGTATGTTGTTATGCCTATGTGAAGTAGAGGTAGCATAGTTGTCTAGACCTTTGTAGCCATTCCTCGTGTGGTGGGAATTATAGTTATGGAATGATGGATGTCCATACTTTATTATTAGTTTTGATGTTTGAATTCCCTGCATTTTGTGATTCAAATTTATTGTAATATTTTTATATTTTTTAATATCATTTCGTAGTATTTTTCACGTTGTACATGTTTTCCGGTTGTTATTACTGAAAGATACTATTTTTGTTGCGAAATTATGACCGTTATAGATACCTGTATGAAAAATATGAATGTGTTTAAAATAGTTTTCTGACAACCAACTTATTGTAACAAAATTTATACCGTAACAAAAGCCGTTACAAGTGCATGAACATTTATTGTAACGATTATTTTATTACGAGAAATATCCGCTAAAAATAAATTGAAAATACATTGTTAGCGTTACAAAAACCATTACAACAAGATTTCTCACGTGCTTAAAAAGTGCGTTGACCGCCCATCTTTTGTTAAAAAAATTGTCGGTACAGAGACTTTTTGTAACTCGAGCATATGCGCCGGTCAAAATCCGATAGAAAATTGTTACAAATAGCTTTTAATAACAAAAAATGGTCATTTGCAACGGTTTTAAAACTGCTACCAATGACCATTTTTTTTTGGTAGTGGGGTGAAATTGTGTAGGGCACGAAGATCACGTGCATCTCAGGTACAAAAATGCGATTTTTGGGAATGTGCGGTATATATTGTCAAGCCAAAAAAAAAAGATGACAAAAGTGATAATTTTGTATATATAGAAAATATTTTTTGCAATTTTTGCCATAAATGTATACCAAGAATGTACCAAAAAATCGAGCAATATCAATAAATGTACATGTACAGTTAGAAATGAAAAAGAATATCGACACAGATAATAAATGTATACCGATAGGAATTGAAATAATTATCATAAATATACTCTAGTAATTTTAGTCCAATTTTTTTGTAAATTTATAAAGAAATGAGACTAAGATTTGCGGGAGAGAGTATATGATTAAGAGTGGATCAGAAAATATCAATAATATCAATATTTATCAATACGGTAAATACAACATATGATTTTTTTTAGTAATTTCTTAATTTTGATATTTATAAATCATACAAATAAAATATTAAAATTTTGTATATTGAAAATGTAGATGATTTTTTTATTGAAAAATGAACACTACATGATTCATTAATTTTTAATATTCAATATAAAATATCTTTTTATACTACAAACATGATTTCTTATACCTAATATAAAAGTATACATAAAAAACACAAAGTGAACAAACCGGTAAATATCAACGTATTTTTGGGTGTTTTTCTTATTTTTAATATCTTTAAATGCATATACACATCAAATCAAAAATATCAGCATAACAATCATATCATTCGATATACACTGAAAATGTCTATATTTATTTTAATTTGTAAAGTAAACACAATATGCTTCGATATATATTTTTGTAATACAAAAGATAATGTAGAATACCATATACTACGCTGAAATCTTCGATATATATATTATATATACCAACATTTTTGTTATTTAATTACAAATTTATCCATGCGGATCTCACCCCCTCCTAAAACATGTACAAGGTATAGGGTAACTGTAAGAACCGGACCCGGCGTACTATACTGCAGCCTCAGGCCTGTAGCATCTATAAAAGGAGGCGCCATCGCCCCCATTTCCTACACCTCAGTCTCTGAGTCTTTGTAGTGTAAAAAATGTCCGGCAGGGAAAGGGAGGTTGCAGCGGAGGCGAAGGGTGGGGCTGGGGCTAGCCGTGGACGAGGAACCAACAGTTTTCATACATGCTGATTGTTATATCATGCAAACATATTTTAATCATCAATTTTTGTGTTTTGCTTCAATTCTGAGCTCCGATCGACTCTAGTGAATTTATCGTGCGTACATACAATGCGTATATTGAATCACAATATATTTTCATGAATGTACAACAATACATTCATGGATAATCAATACAAATTCGGAGACCATAGTACATCAAATTAAGAAAAAAAAATCAATTTTTTGGGAATTTGTAGGTAGTTATATGTCATTGCCAACATAAAGAACAAGCAAATGTTGCAATTTTAGTCTAATATTATATTTCTTAAAAAAGAACTGAACGTACAACTGATCCTGTCATCAGGTTTCACCGAGGAAATGTGGCGATTTAAAGTTTTGTAACAAAATTATATATTTAATGTGAACTATTTTTTTTTTGAAACATTACATTTGTTATTTTATTATAGCATATTTGTGTATTAAGTGTCAACAGATATTATACACATAATGGCAACATATCAATCCAAACTTAAAATATACTTGCAACACATAATCATAACAATGATCCGTCTTAAACCTTCAAATCATGCGACTTCATAAGTTTCAATTTCACCTATAAAGCAAAGATTAGTAACAGGTGAAAGTTGGTTAGATGGGCTTGGTTGCCGTCAAAACAATACTATTGGGTAAAATTTGTATGGGCTGTGTTGCCTGTTAGGAAAATATTATTGGGTTGCGCCGGCCTTAGTGTTGGAGGAGAGGGGCGCCCACCCATAGCCCACCGGAAGTAATGGCTGATTTTACCTATATTTGCGGTAATATATAAATGTATTGATATATAATTTTTATACATAAACTTATTTTAAATTTATAAAAGAAGCTAATGTGATAATTTATTTAGTAATTAAAATAATTATTTATAAAACATATATATTACTCATACTTGCTTTCATCATAGATGACAAAAGGCAAAATACTTAATATATTTGGAAGTATTTGCATTTTTCTAGGCCTCTCACAAGCTCTGTTTACATATATCAAAATATTTCTCTTCGTACTATTTGTCTATAGTATCATTTAAAAAGATTTGAACAAATTCGTTTTCTTAAAAGTCTTAAAGGGAATAAAAACTAAGATGTAGGAAGGTAAGTATTATTTTACACGCACGAATATAACACGCCAAATATTATATATATCATATTTAAATTTTAGCCATTTGACGGTACATTCCTTGCTATCGTAGCTATCACAATAGCAATGATTTGCTACGAAGAAATATCATTTAAACTCACCATACGAGCCAGGATAATCGGGCAGGATAATGATGAGCAGCTGAAGGTATCTTCCTGCCGCATTCATCCTTTTAAGCTGTTCCTCCGATTCGTGATGAATGGCGCGCAAGGCTGGCTCGATCTTCCCTGAATCAGCTGAACGCATACGGACTAGAGGATTCGGATTGATAACCTGAAAACAAACAAACAAAATACATTCATTGAATTAAAATTATCAAAGAGGAAAATTAATCGATTTGACGAACAAAAACCACATACCATCCCCTTACTACAGCACATGTTGATTAGCTCATGGCAGAAACGGTTCACATCCAAATTCGACCGAGTACATGAAATACACGCCCAGAAATCAACTCTTGCTCCATTAACCATTTTCTGTAGAGCAAAGAGGATCATAAGTATGTCTCACAATGTAAATGCTGCCAATACAAGAATCGATTCGAAGAGATAAAAAATTACCTTATCGATCATATTCCACTGGCCAATGCTCGGCTCCACCAATGCTTGCTTCCCGGATTCATGATATTTAAGCTGCAAATACATGATCCAGGTGAGGTGATGAGCAAAGAAATATCTAAATGAATATTAGGTGAAAACTATACCATTGGAGGTGGCAAAACCCGAGCCTCTATGGTGGCGAGCTCGGTCTTCACTTTAATGCCAAATTGTCAATCAAGACTGCCAGCGGCATAATTGTTCGACTCAATTTTTCCGTACATGCTGATTCTTTTATCGTGCAAACATATTTAAGTATCACTCTGTGTTTCGACTCAATTCTTAGCTCCAATCAACCATGGTGAATTTATCGAGCATATAATGAATATATTGAATCACAACATATTTTCATAAAAGTATAATACATTCATGGATAATCAATACAAATTTCGGAGAACCATGTTGATACTTTTAAATTAAGAAAGAAATTTTAAATTTTACAGCTCCGATTGACTCTGGTGAGTTTACCGTGCGTATAATGGGTATATTGAATCACAACATATTTTCGTAAAAGTATAATACATTCATGGATAATCAATACAAATTCGGAGAACCATGATGATACTTTCAAATTACGAAATAAATTTCAAATTTTAGAGCTCCGATCGACTTTGGTGAGTTTGCCGTGCATATAATGCATATTGAATCACAACATATTTTCATAAAAGTGTAATACATTCATGGATAATCAATACAAATTTGGAGAACCATGATTATACTTTCAAATTAAGAAAGAATTTTATATTTTAGGTAATTTGTAGTTCGCATAAAATAAAAGCTAAAATATAAAAGAGACATTATTTGGTTCTTTTGTATCAGTTTGGATGACACCTATAATGTTAAGGTCAATCAAGGATGAAAGGTCAAATGGGCTAGGTTGCTGCTCGGGACAATGCTATTGGATTGTATCGTATTTGTTTGGATCGCACTTGTAAAATAATCATGGGCCAAAAACTCAATGGTAACGTTCTATACTTAATGCAAAATCGGACAAGAGAAACGAAAAACTAATCAATTATGGACTTATTTGTATCTTTTAAAGAATGTATAGTTCGTGTAACATATATCGTTATGGTGGCAAAATTTTAAATCACTTTTATGGTACCTTTTTTAAATTTTTTGGTATTATTTTAAAAAATTAGGGTAACACATAAGGAAATTTAAAATAATCAATAACAACTTAAAATTTATTTTACTCGTACGAATATAACCCATCAAATATTATTTATATCATTTTTATGGATTGATATATTATTATTATTATTTATTAAATCCATCAATTTTTTCTAGCCCAAAATTTTCTATAAAAGGGGGTGTCCAGAGCCTCCATTTGTGCATATCAGTCTCAGTTTATTGTGAGTTCTTGGAAATATGTCTGGCAGAGGGCAGGGAGGTTGTGGCAGTGGCGTTGGTTTTGTAACGCGCAAAATTGTTGTTATTCCCGACGATAATATGACTATATTTTCAAAATATTGTAACACATTTTAATTATGAAAATATTACATAAAAATATTTAAAATTATGTGGTAACTCCGGCTACCCAAATCCTGCTTCCATAATATAAAATTTATGTACAATTATATAAAATCCATGCATAAATCCGTGCATTGATGTCTATTACCGTCTAAAAAAAAACCATATATATATTATATACACATCTACGACAAAATGTAAAATTGAACTGAGGATGCGATAATAAAATATTTTTGTCTCAAAACCTTAAAAAATGTATCGCAATTTTACATTAAATTTGTATTGAACATTAATACTATTTAGTCTTTGGCCCATAATTATATTACAGGCGGCCTCGAATTTATACTACACAACCCAATAATGTTGGCCCAACCGGGAACTCAACCATCCGACATAATTTAATATGATCCGTTGATTCTAGCTAGGTTTTTTTTATAATGATCGTTGGATTTTAAGTTTATGTTAAATGTAGTCTGTCGCCGCCTTGTGTTATCCCACTCGCTAACCTTCGCTTTCTTTCACTAATAACTGGTTGCCATGCAAAAATTATATCGATAATGGCCGGTTGATTCCAAATAGTTTTTATCAATTGAATCAAATTGATGTAGGCCGACGCAACATAACTTGTTAGTGTCAAGGCCAAGCATCCAAATCAAACCGATTAATGAAGAATTAGATTAGTGACGCCCTTAACTTTGTTAGTGTCAAGGTCAAGCATCCAAATCAAATCGTTTAATGAAGAATTAGATTAGTGACGGCCCAATTAGTTTAAAAATATATACTTTAATTTTATTAGAGAATACGACAATGTACTTAAGAGAATAAAAACTAAGATACGCATGAACCTAAGTATTATTTTATATGCACGAATATAACACGCCAAATTATTTATATCATATTTAAATTTATTAGCCATATGACTATACATTCCTTGCTACCATAGCTATCACAATAGCAATGATTTGCTACGAAGAAATATCATTTAAACTCACCATTCGAGCCAGGATAATCGGGCAGGATAATGATGAGCAGCTGAGGGTATCTTCCTGCCGCATTCATCCTTTTAAGCTGTTCCTACGATTCGTGATGAATGGCGCGCAGGGCTGTCTCGAACTTCCCTGAATCAGCTGAACGTGTACAGACTAGAGGATTCGGATTGAAAACCTGAAAACTAACAAACACAATACATTCATTGAATTAAAATTATCAAAGAGGAAAAATTTATCGATTTGACAAACAAACACCGCATACCATGCCCTTACTACAGCACATGGAAGAAACGGTTCACATCCAAATTTGAACGAGTAAATGATATACATGCCCAGATATCAACTCTAGCACAATTAACCATGTAAATGCTGCCAATAAACGAATCAATTCAAAGAAATAAAAAATTACCTTGTCGATCATATTCCACTGGCCTACACTACGCTCAACCAGTGCTTGCTTTCCAGATTTATGATATTTAAGCTGCAAATACATGATCCAGGTGAGGTGATGAGCAAAGAAATATCTAAATGAATATTAGGTGAAAACTTCACCATTGGGGGCGGCAAAACCTGAGCCTCTATTGTGGCGAGCTTGGTTTTGACTTCAATTCCAAATTGCTGAGCAAGACTGTCAGCGGCATAATTGTTTGATTCAATGTTGCCGTACATGCTGATTACTTTACCCTGCAAACATATTTAATTATCGATCTATGTTTCGACTCAATTCTCAGCTCCGATCGGCTCTAGTGAATTTATCTGCGGTATAATGCATATATTGAATCATAATATATTTTCATGAAAGTACAACACATTCATGGATAATCAATACAAATTCGGAGAATCATAATACTTTCAAATTAAGAAATAAATTTTAATAAACCCTTGCCTCTTGGATGGTGGCCTGCCTTTCACTTGGCCGCTTACAATTAGCTTTGAACAACGCGGACACTTTCCTCTCATTCAACTCTTTAGAGTATCATGGCCCCCCGACAATTTTGCAAATCTGCACATCAACAATTCAGGTGGCAAAACCCCCGAGCCTCTATAGTGGTAAGCTCGGTCTTTACTTCAATGTCGAATTGTCTAGCAAGACTGTCAGCGGCATAAATGTTCGACTCAATTTTGCTGTACATGCTGATTCCTTTATCATGCAAACATATTTAATTATCAATTTGTGTTTTGACTCAATTTTGAGCTCCAATCGACTCTCGTGAATTTGTTGTGCGTATAATGCATATATTGAATCACAACATATTTTCATAAAATTAGAATACATTCATGGATAATCAATACAAAATTAGAATATTTTTATATTGAATCACAACATATTAATTTTGTGAGAATTTTGCAGACGTGACTCCAGCAGATCAACACAGTCCGGCTAAGAATAAATACTGAGCTTTCAGCTGGTTTTCTTCTCTAAGCTCCATGAATGCTCAAGAACATCTTTATAACATGGAGAACAAGAGAGACTCGCCGTTGAGAGAGAACACAGACTTTCTCTCACTATCAATTAAAACAATTTCTTTTTCACAAATTATTTTACTAGTTTGTCTTTTTTTTTTTTTTTTTTTTTTTTGGCCAAGTTTGGAGACCAAAAGCATTTCTATATTTGGATGCAGCAACAAGATGCTATTTGTAACAAGTAGTTTTGTTGGTTGGTTAATCGGTGACATTTTATTCATGAAATTACTTGGATTCCACAAAATTGGCTGGCAGATAGTATTCATATAAAAATATTTTGTTCTTTCTGTCTAAAATTTTGGCACAAATCCAAATTCACTGTCTATTTTACGTCAAACAATACGTGGATAAACTCCCGATATAGCAGTAAAAGCAAGACTATCAAACAATTAATGCATCTACAACATACAAACAAATATTTGACCATTAGAGACAAGCTTGACAGTGGAGAGTTTTGTCCCATGCAAAACTTCCCAGACAAGACATTCCTTTCCATTTTGGCAAGCGGGTAAGTTCTGACAGTAAGAGTTGACATTTGTATCTTGTACCAAAATAGGAAACAATGTTGTATGTTCTAACTAAAATAAATTGATAGAGCTTGTTTTTATTCAATCATTTTTGTAATTACGTCAGCAAGAGCTAACATTTATTATATCATTTAACTCAAGGTTATTAATGAATATGTAAATATTATATATAGCCATAAAAATATATTCTATTATTAATAAAAAACATATATATATATATATACATTAATAAATGATGTTATATTGTCCTTGATATTTTTACTGCATTCATATCTCTATTTTAATTAATTAATTACAAAAAATTTAATTATTTATACTTTTGATATTTTTTATAATATTTATAAAATATGTGTTTTTTTCGTTTACACGGTTTTAAAGAGCACTACAAGAAAATATCAATTTTGTAATCATATTTTTTTGTTCCTAAATCCACTTTCCGTTACTAATGATATTAGAGATGAAATTACACTAGCTATGTGAACTTTTAGCAACGGAATTCGGTTACAAATATACTATTTTTTTTTTGTAGTAGAGTAATAACCTTTAATGTATTAAAGTAGTAATATTGAATGTAACAACATAAATACTTTTATGATCTGTAATTTTTTTTAAAAAAAAATTATATTACTGCAATAGGGCAATATATTAAATTGTAAAATAATATTTGATATATGAAATTTTAAAAAATATATATATTTAAGCTGACAACTAAATATTACATTTATCCTAAATAGAGGAGTAGCTAATTTTTGCTTATGGGAGATTAAGGGGTGTGTATTCAATTGGAATTTGAATGGATCTTGTTGGATTTTAAAAAGCTTATGAATTTATGTGGATTTTCTAAATTCACAGAGTCTACGCTGAGTTTGATGTATTTTAAAAATTGATTTACATGAATTTTTATAAATTTGATTGAATTCTTTGCGGATTTATATGGATTTCGTAGGATTGAAGAATAATTTTTTTATTAATATATATAATTATATAAATTTATATTAAACACAAGTTTTATATATATAATATATTTATAAATAAAGTTATTATATATTATTATTTTTTATAATATAAAATTAATAAATAAATAATATATAATTATTGATAATGTAAAAAAATATTATAACATATATAACAATACTATATTGTATGCTAGTAATATTTTTTATTTTATAGTTTTTAGTATTATATTATCATTCAATATATCAAATTATTTTTATATTTTCTATTAGTTATTGTTATTATTTATATAATATTTTACATAAAAATAAATAAATATGTATATAAATAAAGTATAAAAATATAATTTACCATTTTTGAAATAAATATTAAAATAACAAAGTAAATAAATATAAACTAACGATTCAACTAAAAAAAATATATATCTATTCCACTGTCACCGATACGGTAATACAATGTATTCGATAATTCATAAGGGAGAACGACAATATATTGTATTTAATAATTGAAAAGAAAAAACAACAATAATATTATGACAATAATATTTTTTAAATATTATATTTATAATATAAAAATATATATTTTCAAAAAAAAAAATTGATAATAAATAATAATTTGAAATTATTATTTTTATTAAAAATTATAATAATATTAATAAATATTATCCTATTATTTATCACGTATACAACAACAATAACAACAACAACAACAACAACAACAACAATAATAATAATAATAATAATAATAATAATAATAATAATAATAATAAGTTTAACAATCCATCAAAATCTTTACTTATTAGCAAAGATTTTATACAATACAAATTTTTTATAATTTTCCATCAAAATCCAATAGTCTATGAATTGTTGAATACCTCAGGATTTTAAAAGATTTAAAAAGTTTGGATTGAATACCTCCGGATTTTATAAGACTTTTAAAAGTTTTGATTGAATACTCCAAATTTTAGAATCATGATTGAATACACCGTCCTAAATCAATGCACAAAATATAAATTGTAATCATATTGCATTATTATTTGGATAAAAAGAAAAAGATATATATATATATATGGAATATGAAACTGAAATTCGTATATATTTATAATAACCTATATATACTCTAAATAAGTTAAGAATTGTACAAATCTTTTAAATAACTAGAATAAAAATAGACATATGGCAAATTGTTCTTTTATTTTGTTAGAAGGGATGTTGTGTTGAATAAACAAAAAATATTGCATATGATCCAATCTCTTTTTATTTAATTTAAACAATTCGCCATCCTTAATCATTAAATTATTTATTTAATTAAGATAATTAGATTTTAAATTAATGGTTGGAATTAAATTCAGCATATGATCCAATCTCTTTTTTTTTTTTTTTTTTTGCTGTGTTTTGTATTTGAAGTTCTTAGATGTAAAAAGCAGCCGAAGCCGATAACCAAAGGAGAACAAAAGGAAGGCCGAATCCAATAGGAAATAATCTCCCGAAACCACCGTCAAATAGTTCTGGCACCAGTATTCGGACGCCCCGGCCAAGCATTCGGGCAGTGTTAAATTCCTCCGGCACGTTAGGAAAATGTTTGCTGTATTTTGTGCTCGCACGACATTGAGATATGTTGGACAATGGATGACTCTTGCAATAAAATCAAAGAGAAAGATGTAATACCCTCCAAGAGGCGATCGAGTTGGTGTAGAGCTTAGCTGATGACCGTGTACGTATACAAAAAAAGAAAAGGTAAATTAGTAATCCTAAGAAGATTGGTTGTTCATCTCTTTATTATGACTTCCGATCGATATTAGTGATTTTATCGTGCACATAATATTTCTTTAAGATATGGACAGTACAATGCTGATAAGAAGGTTGCCGTTAAGGAGAATCACTTCTTGACCGCATCGTTATACTAAACAAATGTCGAGAAGTAATTGTTTAGTGTTCGGCCAAACCTTGACATTTATCTTGAGCGAAACGTTCTCCATGTGCTGCTTGTTGTATTTCATTGCCTGCTTCGGCTGGCAACACTGCGACACGATTAAACTTCGGTTTCACAAATGCGCTTAATCTTCCCTGTAAAGAAAACTGAAATTTATTAGCCATTTGACGATACGTTCCTTTAGCTATCACAATAGCAACGATTTGCTACGAAGAAATAACTTTTAAACTCACCGTAGGAGCCAGAATAATCAGGCAGAATAGTGATGAGCAGCTGAAGGTATCTTCCTGCGGCATTCATCCTTTGAAGCTGTGCATCCGATTCATGATGAATGTCGCGCAGGGCTTTCTCGATCTTCCCCGGATCAGCTGAACGAGTACGGACTAGAGGATTCGGATTGAAAACCTGAAAACAAACAAACACAATACATTCATTGAATTAAAATTATCAAAGAGGCAAAATTAATCGATTTGACGAACAAACACCGCATACCATGCCCTTACTACAGCACATGTTATTAGATCATGGCAGAAACGGTTCACATCCAAATTCGACTATTAACCATTTTCTGCAGAGCAAAGGGGATTATAAGTATATATGTCTCACAATGTAAATGCTGCCAATAAACGAATCGATTCGAAGAAATAAAAAATTACCTTGTCGATCATATTCCACTGGCCTACACTAGGCTCGACCAGTGCTTGCTTTCCAGATTCATGATATTTAAGCTGAAAATACATGATCCAGGTGAGGTGATGAGCAAAGAAATATCTAAATGAATATTAGGCGAAAACTTTACCATTGGGGGCGGCAAAACCTGAGCCTCTATTGTGGCGAGCTTGGTTTTGACTTCAATTCCAAATTGCTGAGCAAGACTGTTAGCGGCATAATTGTTTGACTCAATTTTGCCGTACATGCTGATTACTTTACCCTGCAAACATATTTAATTATCGATCTATGTTTCGACTCAATTGAGAGCTCCGATCGACTCTACTGAATTTATAATGCGGCATAATGCATATATTGAATCACAATATATTTTCATGAAATTACAACACATTCATGATAATCAATACAAATTTGGATAATCATAATACTTTCAAATTAAGAAATAAATTTTAATTTTTTTGGGAATTTGTAGTTGCATAAAATATGGTATTGCCACTAATTTAAAAAAATATTGAACAACTGATATCTATCATCAGGTTTCATCGAAGAAAAAGAGTTTAAGTATGGTTACGGGTTCAAACTCTGTTAAAACATTTTCGGTCGAGTATGTCACATATATACCAAGAGAATTGTAAGTTGGCATCGTACGGTAGCATTTGATGCAAAATTATATTATAGATAATACAATCATAATACTTTATAGTAGAATATACAACTTTGTTTCCTATTTTCACATAACATACAAATGTCAGTTTTTGGTGTCAGTACTTACCTGCAATACCAAAATAGAAAAGGCTTTCTGCAGGTTGTCTGGAAAGTTTCCATGGCTGTCAACTATTTGTTTGTATGTTGCAGGTGCCACATCATCATTTAAACAAAAAAAAAAAACTAAAAAATGTGTCTGACACAAGAAACTGTCCACTTCTATTATACCGTTTCTTCCTCCTTTCTATGTGGGACCATTACATTCTTTTCTTATTTAATAATAAATTCTTTTATTTACATTCTTTTCTGTGTGGGACCATTACATTCTTTTCTTATTATATCGATAAAAATAATAAATTTATACTATTAGAGTGGAAACTTTTTGATAAAATAAAAAAAATTATAGTAAAAATTTTGATGTATCTGGATATATACCATCACCATTCTGAAAAATCTAAAAATATATACCGTTAGAAATAAAGATAATATCGATAAATATTACTAATTTTATATACCATAGACTATATCAAAATTTTTTATATACATACACACATAAATGTATACTAATACCGTACCAAACATATCAACTAATACCAAGAAATGTATAGTTGAGAATGAAGAGGATATTGCTAAAAATGATAAATTTTTACGGTTCGAGTGGATGGAAATTTTTTGGTAAAATAAAAACTTATACTAAAAATTTTGATGTATATGGATGTATACCATCACCATATTGAAAAATCAATAATAATATACGGTTAAAAATAAAGATAATATCGATAAATATTATTAATTTTCTATACCATAGACTATATCGAAATTTTTTATATACGTACACACATAAATGTATACCAATACCGTATCAAACATATCAATTAATACCAATAAATGTACCATGGAGAATGGAGAGGATATCGATAAAAATAATAAATTTATACTGTTAGAGTGAAAATTTTTTGATAAAATAAAAAAATTATACTAAAAATTTTTATGTATTTGGATTTGTACCATCACCATACTGAAAAATCAATAAATATATACTATTAGAAATAAAGATAATATCGATAATATTACTAACTTTCTATACCATAGACTATATCGAAATTTTTGATATATGTACACACATAAATGTATACCAATACGGTACCGAACATATCAATTGATACCAATAAATGTACCATGGAGAATGGAGAGGATATCGATAAAAATAATTAATTTATACGGTTAGAGTGAAAAGTTTTTTAATAAAAAAAAATCATACTAGTTTTTTTTTTTTATGTATCTGGATGTAGACCATTAACGTACTAAAAAATCAATAAAAATATACGGTTAGAAATAAAGATTATATCGATAAATATTACTAACTTTCTATACCATAGACTATATCGAACATTTCGATATATGTACACACATAAATGTATACCAATACCTTATATATCAACTAATACCAATAAATGTACCGTTAAGAATGGAGCGAATATCGATAAAAATAATAAATTTATACTGTTAGGAATTGAACTAATTATCATAAATACTACCTCCGTCCCACTCCAAAGGGGTCCTTTGAAGTTTTGTATTAAATTAAAAGATAATAGTATTTTATTTTTTATTTTTTTATTTGATGACATGAGAACCTGCAACTTCTACCTAAAAGTGCACTCGGTAAACCCACGGTCAAACCTAATACCCTGCAACTTAGGCTCGACAGACAAGTCACACTAAGCGAACCATGTGTGGCAGGTGACTTGAGGCGTTGGGGGGTTTGAACCCATAACCTCTCGGTCACAAAGTAATTGTATGTGTAATTATATGTTTGTAATTGAGGTAAAAGTTAAGGGTATTTTGATATTCGTGTATGATTATTTTTACTTAAATATAAAATAGATACTTTAGAGTGAAACATACGAAAATGATAAAAATAGTATTTTGAGTTGGGACGAAGGGACTATATATGATTAATTAAGAGTTGAAAAATATCGATAAAATCAATAATAATCAACGTAGTAAATACAATGTATCACCTTTTTTTAGCAAATTCTTAAATGTATTATTTATTAAATCATATTAATATTGGGAAAATTGCAAAAGATATCCTTATGTATACCCTGTTATCACTTTTGTTCTGTATTTATCTTGTTGGCAAAATATATCACACATGTTTACAAAAGTCTCTATTTCTATCATTTGGCCGCGCGTGATCGCATGTGGTGTAAACATCACGCGCGGCCAAAGGACTAAAACAATAACTTTTGCAAACATATAGAATAATATAAGACAAATGTGATAATGAGATATACATGTGGATATTTTTTTCAATTTACTCTATTAATATTATATTAAACGCTTCAGTTAGGGTGTTGATTGTGGGGTGTTGATTGTGGATTTAGTAGCATCAGTTTATTGCCTCAATCAAAATATGAAAATACTATAGAGAACATATAAAAGAATCACTAACAAAAAAGTTAAAATTTAGCTACAAAAATATTCGTAGCAAAAAATAATGAATTCATAGTAAAAAGTTTTTTGTGAGCTATACCGCGTTAATAAAGATATTTGGCGATAAATATGAATTTTATAAAGAATAATACGTTTTTTGCAGTGGAATTTAACAAAAAAGATATAACTACAAAAATACAATTTCGTAGCTAAAACTCATTTACTATAAAAATAAAATTTATAACAAAAGAGTTTTAACAACCGAATATCCATGTTTTTTTTAGTCAAATGATTTTAGCTATATAAAATAATTTGTAGCTAAAACCCTTTTGCTATGAAAATATAATACTTTTAGCAAAAATATTTTAGCGACAAAATTAATTTTATAGTACATAATTTATTTTTAGCGATAAAATTAATTTTTGTTACTAAATGACACGTTTTAATTACAAAAATATTATATAGTTAAAAATATTATAGCTAATTAGATTTTTATTTTTATTTTTATTTTAGTAAATATAGCCGATAATGTATATTGTATAAACTATTAGCATGTGCCGTTGTATATTTGTATCTAATATAATAAACTATTAGCATGTGCGGTTGTATATTTATATCTAATATAATATGTGCTATATATTGCCGAAACTGTCGCTTATACTAAAATTTGATATATTGAAAATGTAGATAGTCTTTTTCTTTTACACTCAGATAGTCTTTTTCTTATACACTCAGCCCTGTATGATTCAATTTGAAGTATACCATATACTATATTAATATATTTGATAAATATTTCAAAATTTGCAATCTCTACTTTTTTTTTTTTCTATTTTATTTCACCTTTTCTATATTATTATTATTTTTATTTATTTATTTGTTTTTTCTACTGTTGAGATATTTTAGATATTCAGTTTTTTATTTAGTAGATTTATATTAGATTTGATCTTATTCATAAATTAGATTACTTAGATTTGAGTCTATCGATTCTGTTTTGTATTGCCTATATATAGGCTTCTTATATTGATACAATCTAATTATTTTCCCCCAAAATTTCTGACATGGTATCATAACCTATTTTTTTTATGCCGTAGATATAGCCTACCAACTCGTTTTTCTCCGGGTACATTCAAGCTGGATTGTACCTGGAGGTCTTGTGATTTTGAGATCATATCTTTGCAAGTCTGTCTTTTTGCAAATCTGTGTCGTCTGCGATCTGTCATCGGCCTGTTCTCACATACAATCTGAAATTTGTCTGCGATGCATGTGAAATCTATCTGCGATCTGTCATATGTCCGTTGTCTGTCTGTTCCGCGTGCAATCTGAAATTTGTCTACAATCTGTATCTGCAATCTGTCTGCTATCTACCATATGTCGAGTGCCTGTCTGTTGTCTACGTGCGATCTGTCATTTGTCGTTGTCTGTATGTTGCCTGAGTGCGATCTACCATCTTTCGTTGCTTATTTGTTGCCTTAAATCTGTCTACGATCTGCCATATGTTCACTGCTTGTTTGTTGCCGTGTGCGATCTATCTATTTGGTGTTATGATCTATCTTATTTTCGGCTCCGGTGGAGTTATGTCATTTTCGGCTTTGGTGGAGTCATATCGTTTTCGGCTCCGGTGGAGTCCTGTCATTTTCGGCTTGAGTGGAGTTATGTCGTTTTCGGCTCCGGTGGAGTCGTCTCGTTTTTTACAATCTCGTTTTTCGGCTCCTGTAGAGTCATCTCGTTTTTTGCTACGGTTGAGTCTTCTCGTTTTCGGCTCCGGTGGGTCATGTCGTTTTCGGCTCCGGTGGAGAGTCATCTCGTGTTCGGCTCAAGTGGAGTCATGTCGTTTTAGGCTCCGGTGGAGTCATCTCATTTTCGGCCATCTCGTTTTCCACTCCGGTGGAGTTATGTGGTTTTCGGCTCCGGTGGAGTCATGTCGTTTTCGGCTCCGGTGGAGTCATCTCGTTTTTTTGCTCCGGTGGAGTCATATCATTTTAGGCTCCGGTGGAGTCATCTCATTTTCGGCTCCGGTGGAGAGTCAACTCATGTTCGACTTCGGTGGAGTCATGTCGTTTTCGGCTCCGGTGAAGAGTCATCTCGTTTTTTGCTCCGGTGGGTGGAGAGTCAACAACTAATTTTATTTATGTTTTCTTTTTATTTTTTATTTTTTTCAATTTTGTGTTTATATAGACTATTTTATCTTTTTGCTTTTATATTATATATATATTTTTTTTTTCTAAGTGCTTATATATGTGATTATTTATATTTTTGGTTTTTTTTATATTAATAATTAAAAAGTTATCTTATTCATCAAAAAAACGAAATTGTAAAAAAAAAAATTAAAATATTAATCAATAAATTTAATGTGTATGAAAATTTATAATTTTAATATTTTAGATTAATAAATTTTTTATATTTAAAATTTTAAGTAACGTTGAAAATTGGTAATAAATTTACAAATTATGTATAATGTTTTTATTGATAAGTGAGTATAAGTATATGAAAATTGTAAAACTGACAGATATTTCTAGAGTATAAAAAACATAAGTTAAAATTTATTTTTTTTACTTTTTCATTAATTTTTAAAAATATAGGAGCATCTTTTTGTGATATATTATTTAACTTTAATATTAGAATTTTTCAAATTTAGTATCATAAAATCTAATTTAATTACCAAAGAATATTTTAATATATATATATAAATATAAATCTTTAAAATAAATTATCATAATATTTTATTATTATAGAAGATACTTATAAATGAAAAAATAAAACGTATATTTAAAATTTTATTACAAATTTTTGTAAGATTATATATAATTGGGTTTGTTTATTACAAAATTTATAAAATTATATAATCATGTTTATTTATCTTCGTTGGTAAATATATTCTACATATGACAAGAATTCATACTTTTTATATCCAGAGCTTGTCCCGTGGGCCAGCGAAATCTCATCCGCTATAATTGTTTTGTTACAAAAGCTATTTTTTGTTCTGAATATTTTCTTAACAAATAATTTTTTCGATTTGGTCAACATTTTTCTTTTGTTGTGATATTTTTTTCGTTACAATTACAATACTTTTAATTTGAAATTTCATACTAAATCTAAAATAATATAAATTAATATATCACATATAATATATATACATATATCATATTTATATATTAATATATACAAATTGAAATAAAAAAAAAATTGATTATTTAAAATTGAAACTATTATATACAATAAAAATTAAAATTAAAACTAAAACATTTTTAAACAAACCCTAATGCACCGCGCAATTCGTATCCTCTGTTTTGTTTTTTTTGTTCTTCTTCTTCCCTTTTCTTCTTTGTCCTCTTCGTTCTTCTTCGTCCTCCGTTCTTCTTCTTCTTCTTTTTCTTTCCTTTTATGTTTCTCCTTCCCATACGCCCTCCCTCACCTTCCTTTAATTTCTCTGCCCTGCACCCCTGAACGTTGTGTCATCTCCACCTTCGTCGGCCGTTATTCGCGCTTCGCTGCAGTCTTCCTCGACCCGTCGATAGTGAGTCGCCACTGCCTGGCGATGTCCTGAAAAATGCCAACCATAGATCTTTTTTTGAGTTTGGATTTATTTATTGTTTTGTCTTATTGTTTTTTTTCAATATTTATTTAGATGGAATAAACTTTCAGTAACGTTGGACCAATAATAAGATGCTTTATGACTACCAAAAAAGGTAGGCTAATCTAGTGCCCACGTTGAATTTGAGGATCACTTAAAACAAGTTTACGATTTTAAACGTTGTGGACAACCAAAAGAATAATACTTACATGGGATGTGATTGATTTTAAAATTGCTTGTTTTGAAGTAAAAAAATCATGACTCTTTTATTTCTTGTAGCAAAAACTTTTTGTCTAGACTAAACTTTTATTTTTGGTTGGTCTTTGCTTGTTTTTATATTAGGATCAAGTGAGCATCAAAGGTTTGGCTATGTTCAATTGTAAGTAAAATTTGTTTTTTTAATAAATTTTTTTCTTGATTTTATGAGTGGTACTAGGTTTGATATCCATTTTCAATTGTAAGTGTTTCCATTAAAGATGCTAATCATTCCATTGAGTTGAAAAATTGTTCAGCTGTTGGAGGTAGAAAGATTCTAGATAAAAAATGCCATGTATGATGCTCCTCTTGAGCAGCTTTGAACAAAAGACAACGAAAGTGAGTAATTTTCAAATTGTTGCATCCTTTATGCGTCTTTCTTGCTATTATCCATGATTTATTTTTGGATTTGCATTGTGGATGTTTCTGTGGCTACAGTTGTGATTCAAATTTATTGTAATATTTTTATATTTTTTAATACCATTTCATAGTATTTTTCACGTTGTACATGTTTTCCGGTTGTTATTACTGAGAGATACTATTTTTGTTGCGAAATTATGACCGTTACAGATACCTGTACAAAAAATATGAATGTGTTTAAAATAGTTTTCTGACAACCAACTTATTGTAACAAAATTTATACCGTAACAAAAGCCGTTATAAGTGTATGAACATTTATTGTAACAATTATTTTATTACGAGAAATATCCGCTAAAAATAAATTGAAAATACATTGTTAGCGTTACAAAAACCGTTACAACAAGATTTCTCACATGCTTAAAAAGTGCGTTGACCGCCCATCTTTTGTTAAAAAAGTTGTCGATACAGAGACTTTTTGTAACTCGAGCATATGCGCCGGTCAAAATCCGATAGAAAATTGTTACAAATAGATTTTAATAACAAAAAATGGTCATTTGCAACGGTTTTAAAACTGCTACCAATGACCATTTTTTTTGGTAGTGGGGTGAAATTGTGTAGGGCATGAAGATCACGTGCATCTCAGGTACAAAAATGCGATTTTTGGGAATGTGCGGTATATATTGTCAGCCAAAAAAAAGATGACAAAAGTGATAATTTTGTATATATAGAAAATATTTTTTGCAATTTTTGCCATAAATGTATACCAACAATGTACCAAAAATATCGAGCAATATCAATAAATGTACATGTACAGTTAGAAATGAAAAGAATATCGACAAAGATAATAAATGTATACCGATAGGAATTGAAATAATTATCATAAATATACTCTAGTGATTTTAGTCCAATTTTTTTGTAAATTTATAAAGAAATAGGATTAAGATTTGCGGGAGAGAGTATATGATTAAGAGTGGATCAGAAAATATCAATAATATCAATATTTATCAATACCGTAAATACAACATATGATTTTTTTTAGTAATTTCTTAATTTTGATATTTATAAATCATACAAATAAAATATTAAAATTTCGTATATTGAAAATGTAGATGATTTTTTTTATTGAACAATGAACACTACATGATTCATTAATTTTTAATGTTCAATATAAAAATTTTTTTATACTACAAACATGATTTCTTATACCTAATATAAAATTATACATAAAAAAACACAAAGTGAACAAACCCGTAAATATCAACACATTTTTTGGTGTTTTTCTTATTTTTAATATCTTTAAATGCATATACACATCAAATTAAAAATGTCAGCATAACAATCATATCATTCGATATACATTGAAAGTTTCAAGGGAATAAAAACTAAGATGCAGGACTTAAGTATTATTTCACATGCACGAATATAATACGCCAAATATTATATATATCATATTTAAATTTACTAGCCATTTGACAATACATTCCTTGCTACCATTGCTATCACAATAGTAATGATTTGCTACGAAGAAATATCATTTAAACTCACCATACGAGCCAGAATAATCGGGCAGGATAATGATGAGCAGCTGAAGGTATCTTCCTGCTGCATTCATCCTTTTAAGCTGTTCCTCCGATTCGTCATGAATGGCGCGTAGGGCTGTCTCGATCTTCCCTGAATCAGCTGAACGCATACGGACTCGAGGATTCGGATTGAACCATCCCCTTACTACAGCACATGCTGATTAGCTCATGGCAAAAACGGTTCACATCCAAATTCAACCGAGTACATGAAATACACGCCCAGAAATCAACTCTTGCTCCATTAACCATTTTCTGTAGAGCAAAGTGGATCATAAGTATGTCTCACAATGTAAATGCTGCCAATACAAGAATCGATTCAAAGAGATAAAAAATTACCTTATCGATCATATTCCACTGACCAATTCTCGGCTCCACCAATGCTTGCTTCCCGGATTCATGATATTTAAGCTGCAAATACATGATCCAGGTGAGGTGATGAGCAAAGAAATATATAAATGAATATTAGGTGAAAACTTTACCATTGGAGGTGGCGAAACCCAAGCCTCTACGGTGGCGAGCTCGGTCTTCACTTTAATGCCAAATTGTCGAGCAAGACTGTCAGTGGCATAATTGTTCGACTCAATTTTTCTGTACATGCTGATTCCTTTATCGTGCAAACTATTTAATTATCAATCTGTGTTTCGACTCAATTCCTAGCTCCAATCAACTATGGTGAATTTATCGAGCGTATAATGAATATATTGAATCACAACATATTTTCATAAAAGTATAATACATTCATGGATAATCAATACAAATTCGGAGAACCATGTTGGTACTTTTAAATTAAGAAAGAAATTTTAAATTTTACAGCTCCGATTGACTCTGGTGAGTTTACCGTGCGTATAATGGATATATTGAATCACAACATATTTTCGTAAAAGTGTAATACATTCATGGATAATCAATACAAATTCGGAGAACCATGATGATACTTTCAAATTAAGAAAGAAATTTCAAATTTTAGAGCTCCGATCGACTCTGGTGAGTTTGCCGTGCATATAATGCATATTGAATCACAACATATTTTCATAAAAGTATAATACATTCATGGATAATCAATAAAAAATCGGAGAACCATGATTATACTTTCAAATTAAGAAAGAAATTTTAAAATTTAGGTAATTTATAGTTCGCATAAAATAATGTTAAGGTCAATCAAGGATGAAAGGTCAAATGGGCTGGGTTGCTGGTCGGGACAATGCTATTGGATTGTATCGTATTAGTTTGGATCACATTTGTAAAATAATCATGGGCCAAAAACCCAATGGTAACGTTCTATACTTAATGCAAAATCGGACAAGAGAAACGAAAAATTAATCAATTATGGACTTATTTGAATCTTTTACAGAATGTATATTTCGTGTAACATATATCGTTATGGTGGCAAAATTTTAAATCACTTTTATGGTACCTTTTTAAATTTTTTTGGTATTATTTTAAAAAATTACGGTAACACATCAAATATTATTTATTTTACTCGTACGAATATAACACATCAAATATTATTTATATCATTTTTATGGATTGATATATTATTATTATTATTTATTAAATCTATCAATTTTTTCTAGCCCACAATTTTCTATAAAAGGGGGTGTCCGGAGCCTCCATTTGTGCATATCAGTCTCAGTTTATTGTGAGTTCTCGGAAATATGTCTGGCAGAGGGCAGGGAGGTTGTGGCGGTGGTGTTGGTTTTGTAACGCTAAAAATTGTTGTTATTCCGGACGATACCTTGACCATATTTTCAAAATATTGTAACACTTTTTAATTATGAAAATATTACATAAAAATATTTAAAATTATGTGGTAACTCCGGCTACCCAAATCCTGCTTCCATAATATAATATTTATGTACAATTATATAAAATCCGTGCATTGATGTCTATTACAGTCTAAAAAAAAACCATATATATATTATATACACATCTATGATAAAATGTAAAATTGAACTGAGGATGTGATAATAAAATATTTTTGTCTAAGAACCTTAAAAAATGTATCACAATTTTACATTGAATTTGTATTGAACATTAATACTATTTAGTTTTTGGCCCACAATTATATTACAGGCGAGCTCGAATTTATACTACACAACCCAATAGCGTTGGCCCAACCGGGAACTCAACCATCCGACATAGTTTAATATGATCCATTGATTCTAGCTAGGTTTTTTTTATAATGATCGTTGGATTTTAAGTTTTTGTTAATGTAGTCTGTCGCCGCCTTGTGTTATCTCACTCTCTAACCTTCGCTTTCTTTCACTAATATATATGAACTGGTTGCCATGCAAAAATTCTATCGATAATGGCCGGTTGATTCCAAATAGTTTTTATCAATTGAATCAAATTGATGTAGGCGGACCCAACATAACTTTGTTAGTGTCAAGGCCAAGAATCCAAATCAGACTGATTAATGAAGAATTAGATTAGTGACGGCCCATAACTTTGTTAGTGTCAAGGCCAAGCATCCAAATCAAACCGTTTAATGAAGAATTAGATTAGTGACGGCCCAAAAGAATGCAAGTCCAATGTGATAATATATAACCCGGCCCGATTGATGACTTAGAAAAAAAAAAAAAAAAGGTTGTCATGGAAGTAATTAATAATGGACAGGAAATGCAAGCAAACTAATACATTGGTAATGGATTGGAGACAGGGAAAGTGGAAGAAATGTTACTATGATATTAAAGCACTTGAATGCAAAAACCTGCAAAAATAAAATACTAACAAACAATTAAATCAACATAACAAATGCAGCAAAGAAATAATTTCATTGAAAAGTAGAATCTTGATATTTTAAATATGCAATTTAAAAATATATAGTTTTATTAGAGAATACAACAATGAACTTAAGAGAATAAAAACTAAGATGCGCATGAACCTAAGTATTATTTTATATGCACGAATATAACACGCCAAATTATTTATATCATATTTAAATTTATTAGCCATATGATTATACATTCCTTGCTACCATAGCTATCACAATAGCAATGATTTGCTACAAAGAAATATCATTTAAACTCACCATACGAGCGAGGATAATCGGGCAGGATAATGATGAGCAGCTGAGGGTACCTTCCTGCCGCATTCATCTTATTAAGCTGTTCCTACGATTCATGATGAATGGCAGGCAGGGCATTCTTGATCTTCCCTGAATCAGCTGAATGCGTACAGACTAGAGGATTCGGATTGAAAACCTGAAAACAAACAAACACAATACATTCATTGAATTAAAATTATCAAAGAGGAAAAATTAATCTATTTGACGAACAAACACCGCGTACCATGCCCTTACTACAGCACATGCTGATTAGCACATGGAAGAAACGGTTCACATCCAAATTTGAACGAGTAAATGATATACATGCCCAGATATCAACTCTAGCACAATTAACCATGTAAATGCTGCCAATAAACGAATCAATTCAAAGAAATAAAAAATTACCTTGTCGATCATATTCCACTGGCCTACACTAGGCTCAACCAGTGCTTGCTTTCCAGATTTATGATATTTAAGCTGCAAATACATGATCCAGGTGAGGTGATGAGCAAAGAAATATCTAAATGAATATTAGGTGAAAACTTCACCATTGGGGGCGGCAAAACCTGAGCCTCTATTGTGGCGAGCTTGGTTTTGACTTCAATTCCAAATTGCTGAGCAAGACTGTCAGCGGCATAATTGTTTGATTCAATGTTGCCGTACATGCTGATTACTTTACCCTGCAAACATATTTAATTATCGATCTATGTTTCGACTCAATTCTCAGCTCCGATCGGCTCTAGTGAATTTATCGTGCGGTATAATGCATATATTGAATCATAATATATTTTCATGAAAGTACAACACATTCATGGATAATCAATACAAATTCGGAGAATCATAATACTTTCAAATTAAGAAATAAATTTTAATTTTTTAGGAATTTGTAGTTGCATAAAATATGGTATTGCCACCAATTTTAAAAAATATTGAACAACTGATATCTATCATCAGGTTTCATCTAAGAAAAAGAGTTTATGTATGGTACGGGTTCAAACTCTGCTAAAACATTTTCGGTCGAGTATGTCACATATATACCAAGAGAATTGTAAGTTGGCATAGTATGGTAGCATTTGATGCAAAATTATATTATAGATAATACAATCATAATACTTTATGGTAGAATATACAACTTTGTTTCCTATTCTGACATAACATGCAAATGTGAGTTTTTGGTGTTAGTAATTACCTGCAATACCAAAATGGAAAAGGCTTTCTGCAGGTTGTCTGGAAAGTTTCCCTGGCTGTCAACTATTTGTTTGTATTTAAACAATAAAAAAACTAAAAAACGTATCTGACACGAGAAACTGTCGACTTCTATTATACAGTTTCTTCCTCATTTTTGTGTGGGACCATTACATTCTTTTCTTATTTAATCCATATAAAAATTATAATATATATTATATGGTATTTATGGTTTGAAAATTGTTTTATCATTTATTGAGATATCATTTAGTAAGTAAAATAATGAAAGCATACATAATATTTCATAATATGATGACAGAAGATGAAACAGACATTTACATGCATCTTTAGGAGATATCTCAATATGATCAAGTTGAGACAAGTAATAACTCGATAAACTCTAGGCAAAAAAAATTATTTGCACTTTATTTTATAATTTTAAATTATTATATATTGTTTATTTTAAAAAAAAAAAATTGTCTCTTGCTAAAAAAACATTTTCTGGCTCGTCAGACTCACCATTGAGAGAGAATTGAGAGACTTTCTCTCACTACCAATCAAAACAATCTACAAACTTTTTTTTACTGATTTGTCCTTTTTTTTTTCTTTTTTTTTTTGGCCAAGTTGGGGGATAAGAATCAGACAATTAATGCATTTGCATCATACAAACAAATATTTGACCATACGAGAAAAATTTGACAGTCCAAAATTTTAATTTGTCCCAGACAAGACTACCTTTTCCATTTCGGTGTAGCATATAAGTTCTCACAGCAAAAGTTAACATTTGTATCTTATGCCAAAATAGGAAACATGTTGTATATTCTAATAGAAAGTATTATGATTGTATTATCCATACTATAATTTTGCATCAAATGCTACCATATCATGCCAACTTCCAATTCTCCTCATATATATGTGACATACTCGACCAAAAATGTTTTAGCAAAGTTTGAATCCGTAACCATGCATAAACTCTTTTTCTTGGATGATGCCTCATGAAAAATATAAGTTGTTCAATAAATTCTTAAGAAATATGATATTAGACTTAAATAGTTGGTAATAATATATTTTATGCGAACTGCAAATTCCCACAAAATTGAAATTTATTTCCTAATTTGATTGTATTATGGTTCTCCGAATCTGTATTGATTATCCATGAATGTATTCTACTTTTATGAAAATATGTTATGATTCAATATATGCATATTAACGCACAACAAATTCACGAGAGTCGATCGGAGCTCAAAATTGAGTCGAAACACAGATTGATAATTAAATATGTTTACACGATAAAGGAGTCTGCATGTACGGTAAAATTGAGTCGAACAATTATGCCGCTGACAGTCTTGCTAGAAAATTCGGCATTGAAGTAAAGACCGAGCTTACCACTATAGAGGCTCGGGTTTTGCCACCTGAATTGTTGATGTGCAGATCTACAAAATTGTCGGGGGCCAACGATATTCTAAAAAGTTGAATGAGAGGCAAGTATCCGCGTTGCTCAAAGCTACTTGTAAGCGGCCAAGTGAAAGACTGGCCACCATCCAAGAGGCAAAGGTTTTATGAAACTGATTTCTCTTTCATTGAAAATTTCCGAACTTCTTTTCCCATGCTTTTATGTTTGATATGCAGACGGTAACGAAGAACAATTATGCCGCTGACAGTCTTGCTCGACAATTCGGCATTGAAGTGAAGACTGAGCTCGCGTCGCCACCATAGAGGCTCGGGTTTTGCCACTTCCAATGGTAAAGTTTTCGCCTAATATTTATTTAGATATTTCATTGCTCATCACCTCACCTGGATCATGTATTTTTAGCTTAAATATCGTGAATCTGGAAACCAAGCACTGGTCGAGCCTAGTGTAGTCCAATGGAATATGATTGACAAGGTAATTTTTTATTTCTTTGAATCGATTCTTGTATTGACAGCATTTACATGGTTACTGGTTCTAAAGTTGATATCTGCGCATGTATATCATTTACTCGTTCGAACTTGGATGTGAACCGTTTCTGCCATGAGCTAATAACATGTACTGTAGTAAAGGCATGGTAAGCGGTGTTTTTTCGTCAAATAAATTATTTTTTCCTCTTTGATAGTTGTAATTCAATGAATGTATTGTGTTTGTTTGTTTTCAGGTTTTCAATCCGAATCCTCTAGGCCGTACTCGTTCAGCTGATCCAGGGAAGATCGAGAAAGCCCTGCTCGACATTCATCATGAATCGGATGCACAGCTTCAAAGGATGAATGCGGCAGGAAGAGACCTTCAGCTGCTCATCATTATCCTGCCCGATAATTCTGGATCTTACAGTGAGTTTAAATGATATTTTGAAACAAATAGCGACCATGCAGAGAATCTTTTTGCAATAGGAAGAAAATAAAACAACAATTACATATCGACAACTGATAGCAACCACGTGCGCTGTCGAACCAGGAAGAAACTCAAAAATAACTCACTCTAACCAAATTTAACCTTCAAACTAAAGTTAAATACTAAAAATATTAGTTTATTTAAACAAGACTCCAAATAAAAATTAAGAAGAATAAAAAATAAATTCCAACCCAATGATTGCACTAATTTGTGACATATTTCTTCGTAGCAAATCATTGCTATTGTGGATTTGTGATAGCTATGGTAGCGATGAATATATCGTCAAATGGCTAATAAATTTCTCGTTTCTTTACAGGGAAGATTAAGAGCATTTGTGAAAGGGATCTTGGGATCGTGTTGCAGTGTTGCCAGCCGAAGCAGGCAATGAAATACAACAAGCAGTACATGGAGAACGTTTCGCTCACGATAAATGTCAAGGTTTTGTCGAACATTAAACAATTTCTTCTCGACATTTGTTTAATACTCCAAGTGTTCTTATTTTTTGTATAACGATGTGGTCAAGAAGTGATGAAAACCTTCTTACCAGCATTGCACTGTCCGTATCTTAAAGAAATATTATGCGCACGATAAAATCACTAATATCGATCGGTACTCGTAATAAAGAGATGAACAATCAATCTTTTTAGGAATACGATTTTACCTTTTCTATTGTATATATACACAGTCAGTCGCCAGCCAAGCACCACATTAACTCTACCGCCTCTTGGATGGTATCACATCTCTCTCTTTGATTTTATTGCAAGAGTGTCCATTGTCCTAACATATCTCAACGTCGTGTGAGCACAGAATACGGCAAACACTTTCCTCATGTGCCGGAGGAATTTAACACCGCCGGAACCGAATACTGGTGCCGGATCTATTTGACGGTGGTTTCGGGAGATTATTTCCTATTGGATTCGGACTTCCTTTTGTTCTCCTTTGGTTATCTTATTTTGTTCCCTTATCTATGGGCTTCGGCTGCTTCTACATCTGAGAACTTCAAGTACAAAACTAAACTAAACTAAAAAACAAAAAAGGGATTGGATCATATATTGATATACATATGAATTCAGCATATGTTGAATTTAATCCCAATCATTAATTTAAATCTAATTATTTTTATTAAATAAACAATTTAATGATTAAGAGTGGGGATTAAATTCAGTCATGCTGAATCAGTTCATTGAGCACAGCATTCATTTTTTTTTTAAAAAATAACAGCAATTTGCCATATGTTTGATTACTATTTCGATTCCGACTATTTTTTACTATGCGTGTTGTTTGTATTTGTCTGCTATTTGTCTCTGCATTCTGTCTGTATTTGTTGTTATTTGTCTGCTATCTATATTATTTCAATTATGTCTGTTGTGTCTAATTTTAACCTTAGACAGAGTTTTATCTTCAATCTATCTTATTTCGATTATATCTGCTTCCAATTCAAATTCTATTAAGACAAACTTAAGTTAATTTATGCTGTATCTTAAATTTGAAGATGGGTATTAAAGATATATTAGAAAATATATAGTATTTTTATTGTAGTTATTTAAAAGATTTTTTAAAATTCTTGACTTATTTAGACTATATATAGGTTATTATAAATTTAGATTTTGTGCATTGACTTAATCTCCCCTGCGCAAAAATTGGCAGATTCCCACATTATAAAATTTTTTTATAAAAAGAAAAAAGAAAAAAGAAAAAAGAAAAAAGAATACTACTACCTCTATTTCGAAGAAATGTAATATTTGGTTGTCCCTCTGCTAGAATATACAACCTTGTTTCCTATTTTAACATAAGATACAAATGTCAACTTTTGGTGTCAGTACTTACCAGCAAAACCAAAATGGAAAGGGCTGTCTTGTGCAAGTTGTCTGGAAAATTTGTTAACTGTCAACTATTTATTTGTATCCTGCTGCCACATCATCATTTCAACAAAAAAAAAAAATTAAGAAACGTGTCTGACACAATAAATTGTCCATTATACCGATTCTTCCTCCATTTTGTGTGGAACTATTACATTCTTTTCTTATTTAATCCATATAAAAATTATATTAATAATATATATTATATGGTATTTATGGTTTGAAAATTATTTTATTATTTATTTGAAATATCAATTAGTAAGTAAAATAATGAAAGCATACATGATAACAGATGATAGATGATGAAACAGACATTTACATGCATCACTAGGATCTCAATATAATCAAGTTGAGACAAGTGATAACTCAATAAACTCTAGGCAAAAAAAAATTTATTTGTACTTTATTTTATAATTTTAAATTTATAATATATTATTTATTTAAAAAAAATTTCGCCTCCAGTTAAAAAGATTTTTTTGGCTCGCGTCAGACTCGGCATTAAATCACCTGTTCCCAAATTCTCTATTTCCTCTATTCCAACCAATAAGAAAGTGACACTTGGGAAAGAAGAAAAACAGAAACAATACAAATTTATATATTGGAAAAGTATTTTAGAATTTACTATTTTTTTTATTATATCTTTATTATTTATTAATTTTATTTTTAAAATAAATAATAAAAACTTATATTAGAAATTAATTTTTGTTCAATTAATTTTAATTCTCAAATATTTATTATTTTAATTTAGTATAAAAATGTTATATTTTTTTTAAAAAAATATCACATTATAATACACTTTAGATATAATTTCATGGCTGAAATATATATACATTACATAAATTTAATCTTTTAAATAATACTTAATTCTAATTTTTATAATCTTTTAATATAATACGATATTTTGTGAAAGAATAATACTCCTACAAAATTACAAAAAAAATATAGATGAGCAAAATAAAAATAACTTAAATAAAAATTAAATTTAAATATTTTTTATAAAAATCTAAAATTTTCTATAAATTATTGTTCTCAAAATAAAAAAAAAAAATTATGTAAAATAAACACTTGGAATATATATGAAAGATAAAATTAGAGTGCTATTAGTTTTGTAAATAATATGAGATTATATTAAAATATAAAAATTATACAATTTAAATATCATATAAAAATATTTGAATAGAAACTAATTTTGGATATAAATTTTATTTTATTTTAAAAATAGAATAAAATTAATAAGTAATAAAGAATAAAATTAAAAATAAAAAAGTAAAACGCATAAATCTTAAGTTATTTGTATCGCCTTTTTCTTCCACATGTTCTATTCTCATTGGTTGAAACGGAGGGAATATATATGAATTGGAAATAGGTGATTTGATGCCGTCAGACTCACCATTAAGACATAATAAAGATTTCTGCCACTACCAATCAAAACAATCTCTTTCACACTTATTTACTGGTTTGTCCTTATTTTTTTTTTTTTACCCAAGTTTGGGGATGAGAATCAAACTTAATGCACCTGCAACATACAAACAAATATTTGACATAAGAGACAAGCTTAACAATCCAGAATTTTAATTTATCCAAGACAAGATTGTCTTTTCTATTTTGGTGTAGTATGTAAGTTCTGACAGCAAAAGCTAACATTTGTATCTTATGCCAAAATAGGAAAAGGGTTGTATATTCTAACATAAAGTATTATGATTGTATTATCCATACTATAATTTTGCATCAAATGCTACCATATCATGCCAACTTCCAATTCTCCTCGTATATATGTGACATACTCGACCAAAAATATTTTAGCAAAGTTTGAATCCGTAACCATGCGTAAACTCTTTTTCTTGGATGATACATGATGAAAAATATAAGTCGTTCAATATCTTCTTAAGAAATATGATATTAGACTTAAATGGTTGGTAATAAAATATTTTATGCGAACTATAAATTCCCACAAAATTGAAATTTATTTCCTAATTTGACTGTATTATAGTCCTCCGAATTTGTATTGATTATCCATGAATGTATTCTACTTTTATGAAAATATGTTGTGATTCAATATATGCATAATAACGCACAAAACCTTCACGAGAGTCGATCGGAGCTCAAAATTGAGTCGAAACACAGATTGATAATTAAATATGTTTACACGATAAAGGAATCAGCATGTACGGTAAAACTAAGTCGAACAATTATGCCGCTGACAGTCTTGCTAGACAATTCGGCATTGAAGTAAAGACCGAACTTACCACTATAGAGGCTCGGGTTTTGCCACCTGAATTGTTGATGCGCAGATCTACAAAATTGTCGGGGGCCAACGATATTCTAAGAAGTTGAATGAGAGGCAAGTATCTGCGTTGCTCAAAGCTACTTGTAAGCGGCCAAGTGAAAGACAGGCCACCATCCAAGAGGCAAGGGTTTACGAAACTGATTGCTCTTTCATTGAAAATTTCCGAACTTCTTTTCCCATGCTTTTATGTTTGATATGCAGACGGTGACGAAGAACAATTATAGTTATGGAATAGTTGTCTAGACCTTTGTAGCCATTCCTCGTGTGGTGGGAATTATAGTTATGGAATGATGGATGTCCCTACTTTATTATTAGTTTTGATGTTTGAATTCCCTGCATTTTGTGATTCAAATTTATTGTAATATTTTTATATTTTTTAATATCATTTCGTAGTATTTTTCACGTTGTACATGTTTTCCGGTTGTTATTACTGAAAGATACTATTTTTGTTGCGAAATTATGACCGTTACAGATACATGTACGAAAAATATGAATGTGTTTAAAATAGTTTTCTGACAACCAACTTATTGTAACAAAATTTATACCGTATCAAAAGCCGTTATAAGTGCATGAACATTTTTATTGTAACGATTATTTTATTACGAGAAATATCCGCTAAAAATAAATTGAAAATACATTGTTAGCGTAACAAAAACCGTTACAACAAGATTTCTCACGTGCTTAAAAAGTGTGTTGACCGCCCATCTTTTGTTACAAAAATTGTCGGTACAGAGACTTTTTGTAACTCGAGTATATGCGCCGGTCAAAATCCGATAGAAAAATCATTATAAATAGCTTTTAATAACAAAAAATGGTCATTCGCAACGGTTTAAAAACTGCTACAAATGACCATTTTTTTGGTAGTGGGGTGAAATTGTGTAGGGCATGAAGATCATGTGCATCTCAAGTACAAAAATGCGATTTTTGGGAATGTGCGGTATATATTGTCAGCCAAAAAAATAGATGACAAAAGTAATAATTTTGTATATTTAGAAAATATTTTTTTGCAATTTTTGCCATAAATGTATACCAACAATGTACCAAAAATATCGAGCAATATCAATAAATGTACATGTACAGTTAGAAATGAAAAGAATATCGACAAAGATAATAAATGTATACCGATAGGAATTGAAATAATTATCACAAATATACTCTAGTAATTTTAGTCCAATTTTTTTTGTAAATTTATAAAGAAATGGGACTAAGATTTGCGGGAGAGAGTATATGATTAAGAGTGGATCAGAAAATATCAATAATATCAATATTTATCAATACGGTAAATACAACATATGATTTTTTTTAGTAATTTCTTAATTTTGATATTTTTAAATCATACAAATAAAATATTAAAATTTTGTATAAAAATATACTACAATTTTTGAACAATGAACACTACATGATTCATTAATTTTTAATATTCAATATAAAATATTTTTTTATACTACAAACATGATTTCTTATACCTAATATAAAAATATACATAAAAAAACACAAAGTGAACAAACCCGTAAATATCGACGTATTTTTGGGTGTTTTTCTTATTTTTAATATCTTTAAATGCATATACACATCAAATTAAAAATATCAGCATAACAATCATATCATTCGATATACACTGAAAATGTCTATATTTTTTTTAATTTGTAAAGTAAACACAATATGCTTCGATATATATTTTTGTAATACAAAAGATAATGTAAAATGCCATATACTACGCTGAAATCTTCGATATATATATATTATATATACCAACATTTTTGTTATTTAATTACAAATTTATCCTTGTGGATCTCACCCCTCCTAAAACATGTACAAGGTATAGGGTAACTGTAAGAACCGGACCCGGCGTACTATACTGCAGCCTCAGGCCTGCAGCATCTATAAAAGGAGGCGCCATCGCCCCCATTTCCTACACCTCAGTCTCTGAGTCTTTGTAGTATCAAAAATGTCCGGCAGGGAAAGGGAGGTTGCAGCGGAGGCGAAGGGTGGGGGCGGGGCTAGCCGTGGACGAGGAACCAACCGTTTTCATACATGCTGATTGTTATATCCTGCAAACATATTTTAATTATCAATTTTTGTGTTTTGATTCAATTCTGAGCTCCGATCGACTCTAGTGAATTTATAGTGCGCACATACAATGCATATATTGAATCACAATATATTTTCATGAAAGTACAACAATACATTCATGGATAATCAATACAAATTCGGAGACCATAGTACATCAAATTAAGAAAAAAAAAATCAATTTGGGAATTTGTACGTAGTTATATGTCATTGCCAACATAAAGAGCAAGCAAATGCTGCAATTTTAGTCTAATATTATATTTCTTAAAAATGAACTGAACGTACAACTGATCCTGTCATCAGATTTCACCAAGGAAATCTGGCGATTTAAAGTTTTGTAACAAAATTATATGTGAACTATTTTTTTTTTTGAAACATTACATTTGTTATTTTATTATATCATATTTGTGTATTAAGTGTCAACAAATATTATACACACAATGGCAACATATCAATCCAAACTTAAAATATACTTGCAACACATAATCATAACAATGATCCGACTTAAACCTTCAAATCATGCGTTCATAAAGTTAGATTAAAAAAAAATTGAGTTGCGACTTCATAAGTTTCAATTTCACCTATAAAGCAAAGATTAGTAACGGGTGAAAATTGGTTAGATGGGCTTGGTTTCCGTTAGAACAGTACTTTTGGGTAAAATTTGTATGGGCTGTGTTTCCTGTTAGGAAAATATTATTGGGTTGCGCCGGCCTTAGTATTGGAGGAGAGGGGCGCCCACCCACAGCCCACCGGAAGTAATGGCTGATTTTACCTATATTTGCGGTAATATATAAATGTATTGATATATAATTTTTATACATAAACTTACTTTAAATTTATAAAAGAAGCTAATGTGATAATTTATTTAGTAATTAAAATAATTATTTATAAAACATATATATTACTCATACTTGCTTTCATCATAGATGATAAAAGGCAAAATACTTAATATATTTGGAAGTATTTGCATTTTTCCACGCCTCTCACTCGCTCTGTTTACATATACCAAAATATTTCTCTTCGTACTATTTGTCTATAGTATCATTTAAAAAGATTTGAACAAATTCGTTTTCTTAAATGTCTTAAAGGGAATAAAAACTAAGATGCAGGAAGGTAAGTATTATTTTACACGCACGAATATAACACGCCAAATATTATATATATCATATTTAAATTTTAGCCATTTGACGGTACATTCCTTCCTACCATAGCTATCACAATAGCAATGATTTGCTACGAAAAAATATCATTTAAACTCACAATACGAGCCAGAATAATCGGGCAGGATAATGATGAGCAGCTGAAGGTATCTTCCTGCCGCATTCATCCTTTTAAGCTGTGCCTCCGATTCATGATGAATGGCGCCCAGGGCTGTCTCGATCTTCCCTGAATCAGCTGAACGCGTACAGACTAGAGGATTCGGATTGAAAACCTGAAAACAAACAAACACAATACATTCATTGAATTAAAATTATCAAAGAGGAAAAATTAATCAATTTACGAACAAACAACGCATATCATGCCCTTACTACAGCACATGCTGATTAGCTCATGGCAGAAAGGGTTCACATTCAAATTCAACCGAGTACATGAAATACACGCCCAGAAATCAACTCTTGCTCCATTAACCATTTTCTGTAGAGCAAAGTGTATCATAAGTATGTCTCACAATTTAAATGCTGCCAATACAAGAATCGATTCGAAGAGATAAAAAATTACCTTATCGATCATATTCCACTGGCCAATGCTCGGCTCCACCAATGCTTGCTTCCCGGATTCATGATATTTAAGCTGCAAATACATGATCCAGGTGAGGTGATGAGCAAAGAAATATCTAAATGAATATTAGGTGAAAACTATACCATTGGAGGTGGCAAAACCCGAGCCTCTATGGTGGCGAGCTCGGTCTTCACTTTAATGCCAAATTGTCGATCAAGACTGCCAGCGGCATAATTGTTCGACTCAATTTTTCCGTACATGCTGATTCTTTTATCGTGCAAACATATTTAAGTATCACTCTGTGTTTCGACTCAATTCTTAGCTCCAATCAACTATGGTGAATTTATCGAGCGTATAATGAATATATTGAATCACAACATATTTTCATAAAAGTATAATACATTCATGGATAATCAATACAAATTTCGGAGAACCATGTTGATACTTTTAAATTAAGAAAGAAATTTTAAATTTTACAGCTCCGATTGACTCTGGTGAGTTTACCGTGCGTATAATGGGTATATTGAATCACAACATATTTTCGTAAAAGTATAATACATTCATGGATAATCAATACAAATTCGGAGAACCATGATGATACTTTCAAATTAAGAAAGAAATTTCAAATTTTAGAGCTCCGATCGACTTTGGTGAGTTTGCCGTGCATATAATGCATATTGAATCACAACATATTTTCATAAAAGTGTAATACATTCATGGATAATCAATAAAAAATCCGAGAACCATGATTATACTTTCAAATTAAAAAAGAAATTTTAAATTTTAGGTAATTTCTAGTTCGCATAAAATAATGTTATGGTCAATCAAGGATGAAAGGTCAAATGGGCTGGGTTGCTGGTCGGGACAATGCTATTGGATTGTATCGTATTAGTTTGGATCACACTTGTAAAATAATCATGGGCCAAAAACCCAATGGTAACGTTCTATACTTAATGCAAAATCGGACAAGAGAAACGAAAAACTAATCAATTATGTACTTATTTGAATCTTTTAAAAAATGTATAGTTCGTGTAACATATATCGTTATGGTGGGAAAATTTTAAATCACTTTTATGGTACCTTTTTAATTTTTTGGTATTATTTTAAAAAATTAGGGTAACACATAAGGAAATTTAAAATAATAAATAAGAACTTAAAATTTATTTTACTCGTACGAATGTAACACATCAAATATTATTTATATCATTTTTATGGATTGATATATTATTATTATTATTTATTAAATCCATCAATTTTTTCTAGCCCAAAATTTTCTATAAAAGGGGGTGTCCGGAGCCTCCATTTGTGCATATCAGTCTCAGTTTATTGTGAGTTCTCGGAAATATGTCTGGCAGAGGGCAGGGAGGTTGTGGCGGTGGCGTTGGTTTTATAACGCTCAAAATTGTTGTTATTCCCGACGATACTTTGACTACATTTTCAAAATATTGTAACACTTTTTAATTATGAAAATATTACATAAAAATATTTAAAATTATGTGGTAACTCCGGCTACCCAAATCCTGCTACCATAATATAATATTTATGTACAATTATGTAAAATCCGTGCATTGATGTCTATTGCCATCTAAAAAAAAACATATATATATTATATACACAGATAAAATGTTAAATTGAACTGAGGATATGATAATAAAATATTTTTGTCTCAAAACCTTAAAAAATGTATTGCAATTTTACGTTGAATTTGTATTGAACATTAATACTATTTAGTTTTTGGCCCACAATTATATTGCAGGCGAGCTGGAATTTATACTACACAACCCAATAGCGTTGGCCCAACCGGGAACTCAACCATCCGACATAGTTTAATATGATCCATTGATTCTAGCTAGGTTTTTTTATAATGATCGTTGGATTATAAGTTTTTGTTAATGTAGTCTGTCGCCGCCTTGTGTTATCCCACTCTCTAACCTTCGCTTTCTTTCACTAATATATATGAACTGGTTGCCATGCAAAAATTCTATCGATAATGGCCGGTTGATTCCAAATAGTTTTTATCAATTAAATCAAATTGGTGTAGGCCGACCCAACATAACTTTGTTAGTGTCAAGGCCAAGCATCCAAATCAGACCGATTAATGAAGAATTAGATTAGTGACGGCCCATAACTTTGTTAGTGTCAAGGCCAAGCATCCAAATCAAACCGTTTAATGAAGAATTAGATTAGTGACGGCCCAAAAGAATGCAAGTCCAATGTGATAATATATAACCCGGCCCGCTTGATGACTTAGAAAAAAAAAAAGGTTGTCATGGAAGTAATTAATAATGGACAGGAAATGCAAGCAAACTAATACATTGGTAATGGATTGGAGACAGGGAAAGTGGAAGAAATGTTACTATGATATTAAAGCACTTGAATGCAAAAACCTGCAAAAATAAAATACTAACAAACAATTAAATCAACATAACAAATGCAGCAAAGAAATAATTTTATTGAAAAGTAGAATCTTGATATTTTAAATATGCAATTTAAAAATATATAGTTTTATTAGAGAATACGTAAATGAACTTAAGAGAATAAAAACTAAGATGCGCATGAACCTAAGTATTATTTTATATGCACGAATATAACACGCCAAATTATTTATATCATATTTAAATTTATTAGCCATATGATTATACATTCCTTGCTACCATAGCTATCACAATAGCAATGATTTGCTACAAAGAAATATCATTTAAACTCACCATACGAGCGAGGATAATCGGGCAGGATAATGATGAGCAGCTGAGGGTACCTTCCTGCCGCATTCATCTTATTAAGCTGTTCCTACGATTCATGATGAATGGCAGGCAGGGCATTCTCGATCTTCCCTGAATCAGCTGAATGCGTACACACTAGAGGATTCGGATTGAAAACCTGAAAACAAAAAAACACAATACATTCATTGAATTAAAATTATCAAAGAGGAAAAATTAATCTATTTGACGAACAAACACCGCATACCATGCCCTTACTACAGCACATGCTGATTAGCTCATGGAAGAAACGGTTCACATCCAAATTTGAACGAGTAAATGATATACATGCCCAGATATCAACTCTAGCACAATTAACCATGTAAATGCTGCCAATAAACGAATCAATTCAAAGAAATAAAAAATTACCTTGTCGATCATATTCCACTGGCCTACACTAGGCTCAACCAGTGCTTGCTTTCCAGATTTATGATATTTAAGCTGCAAATACATGATCCAGGTGAGGTGATGAGCAAAGAAATATCTAAATGAATATTAGCCGAAAACTTTACCATTGGGGGCGGCAAAACCTGAGCCTCTATTGTGGCGAGCTTGGTTTTGACTTCAATTCCAAATTGCTGAGCAAGACTGTCAGCGGCATAATTGTTTGACTCAATTTTGCCGTACATGCTGATTACTTTACCCTGCAATCATATTTAATTATCGATCTATGTTTCGACTCAATTCTGAGCTCCGATCGGCTCTAGTGAATTTATCGTGCGGTATAATGCATATATTGAATCACAATATATTTTCATGAAATTACAACACATTCATGATAATCAATACAAATTTGGACAATCATAATACTTTCAAATTAAGAAATAAATTTTAATTTTTTTAGGAATTTGTAGTTGCATAAAATATGGTATTGCCACCAATTTAAAAAGATATTGAACAACTGATATCTATCATCAGGTTTCATCTAAGAAAAAGAGTTTAAGTATGGCATACTATTTATATCATATCATACAACTATTCAAATTCAATATTTTTACTATTCAAATCCCAACTCAAAATCCAAACCCCCAAACAAACACACCCCAAAGAATTGTAAGTTGGCATAGTATGGTAGCATTTGATGCAAAATTATATTATAGATAATACAATCATAATATTTTCTAGTAGAATATACAACTTTGTTTTCTATTTTGACATAACATACAAATGTCAGTTTTTGGTGTCAGTACTTACCTGCAATACCAAAATGGAAAAGGCTTTATGCAGGTTATCTGGAAAGTTTCCATGGCTGTCAACTATTTGTTTGTATGTTGCAGGTGCCACATCATCATTTAAACAAACAAAAAAAACTAAAAAATATGTCTGACACAAGAAACTGTCCACTTCTATTATACCTTTCTTCCTCCTTTCTGTGTGGGACCATTACATTCTTTTCTTATTTAATCCATATAAAGATTATAATATATATTATATGGTATTTATGGTTTGAAAATTATTTTATCATTTATTTGAGATATCAATTAGTAAGTAAAATAATGAAAGCATACATAATATTACGTAATATGATGATAGAAGATGAAACAGACATTTACATGCATCCTTAGGATATATCTCAATATGATCAAGTTGAGACAAGTGATAACTCGATAAACTCTAGGCAAAAAAAATTATTTGCACTTTATTTTATAATTTTAAAATTATTATATATTATTTATTTTAAAAACAAAATTGCCTCCTGCTAAAAAAACATTTTCTGGCTCGTCAGACTCACCATTGAGAGAGAATTGAGAGACTTTCTCTCACTACCAATCAAAACAATCTACAAACCTTTTTTTACTGATTTGTCCTCTTTTTTTTTATTTTTTGGCCATGTTGGGGGATAACAATAAGACAATTAATGCATCAGCAGCATACAAACAAATATTTGACCATAAGAGACAGGCTTGGCAGTCCAAAATTTTAATTTGTCCAAGACAAGACTACCTTTTTCCATTTCGGTGTAGCATATAAGTTCTCACAGCAAAAGTTAACATTTGTATCTTATGCCAAAATAGGAAATAGGTTGTATATTCTAATAGAAAGTATTATGATTGTATTATCCATACTATAATTTTGCATCAAATGCTACCATATCATGCCAACTTCCAATTCTCCTCGTATATATGTAACATACTCGACCAAAAATGTTTTAGCAAAGTTTGAATCCGTAACCATGCATAAACTCTTTTTCTTGGATGATACCTGATGAAAAATATAAGTTGTTCAATATCTTCTTAAGAAATATGATATTAGACTTAAATGGTTGGTAATAATATATTTTATGCGAACTATAAATTCCCACAAAATTGAAATTTATTTCCTAATTTGACTGTATTATGGTTCTCCGAATTTGTATTGATTATCCATGAATGTATTCTACTTTTATGAAAATATGTTGTGATTCAATATATGCATATTGACGCACAACAAATTCATGAGAGTCGATCGGAGCTCAAAATTGAGTCAAAACACAGATTGATAATTAAATATGTTTACACGATAAAGGAATTTGCATGTACAGTAAAATTGAGTCGAACAATTATGCCGCTGACAGTCTGGCTAGAAAATTCGGCATTGAAGTAAAGACCGAGCTTACCACTATAGAGGCTCGGGTTTTGCCACCTGAATTGTTGATGCGCAGATCTACAAAATTGTTGAGGGCCAACGATATTCTAAAAAGTTGAATGAGAGGCAAGTATCCGCGTTGCTCAAAGCTACTTGTAAGCAGCCAAGTGAAAGACAGGCCACCATCCAAGAGGCAAGGGTTTATGAAACTGATTACTCTTTCATTGAAAATTTCCGAACTTCTTTTCCCATGCTTTTATGTTTGATATGCAGACGGTGACGAAGAACAATTATAGTTATGGAATAGTTGTCTAGACCTTTGTAGCCATTCCTCGTGTGGTGGGAATTATAGTTATGGAATGATGGATGTCCCTACTTTATTATTAGTTTTGATGTTTGAATTCCCTGCATTTTGTGATTCAAATTTATTGTAATATTTTTATATTTTTTAATATCATTTCGTAGTATTTTTCACGTTGTACATGTTTTCCGGTTGTTATTACTGAAAGATACTATTTTTGTTGCGAAATTATGACCGTTACAGATACATGTACGAAAAATATGAATGTGTTTAAAATAGTTTTCTGACAACCAACTTATTGTAACAAAATTTATACCGTAACAAAAGCCGTTTTCCGAACTTCTTTTCCCATGCATTTATGTTCACTACAAAAAAATAGTATATTAGTAACGGAATTCCGTCTCTAAAGTTCACGTAGTTAACGCAATTCCCTCTCTAATTCTGTCTCTAATGTCATTAGTAACGGAAAAAGTAAATTTAGGAATGAAAAAACCTTGTTACAAAATTGATATTTTCTTGTTGTGGTTTGATATGCAGACGGTGACGAAGAACAATTATGCCGCTGACAGTCTTGCTCAACAATTCAGCATTAAAGTGAAGACTGAGCTCGCGTCGCCACCATAGAGGCTCGGGTTTTGCCACTTCCAATGGTAAAGTTTTTGCCTAATATTCATTTAGATATTTCTTTGCTCATCATCTCACCTGGATCATGTATGTGCAGCTTAAATATCATGAATCAGGAAAGGAAGCACTGGTCGAGCCTAGTGTAGGCCAATGGAATATGATTGACAAGGTAATTTTTTATTTCTTCGAATCGATTCTTGTATTGACAGCATTTACATAGTTAATGGTGCTATAGTTGATATCTGCGCATGTATATCATTTACTCATTCGAATTTGGATGTGAACCGTTTCTGCCATGAGCTAATAACATGTGATGTAGTAAGGGAATGGTATGCGTTGTTTGTTTGTTTTCAGGTTTTCAATCCGAATCCTCTAGTCCGTACTTGTTCAGCTGATCCAGGAAGATCGAGAAAGCCCTGCTCGACATTCATCATGAATCGGATGCACAACATTGTCTTCTTTCTATCAGAAGTGTGAAGAAAGTCCCCATACCATATATGTGAAAAGGGGAATTAATTGCATGGTTGCACTGGCCAATTCTGAGGTTGCCTTAAACAGTCCGTGAGACTGGAATGGTTGTTTGTATGATTTGAAAAAATTAAAATTTTTTTAGGCTCTTATCCAAGTTCTATCTATTCTCCATGTTTTGAATAAGTGCGTAGCACTGTTACTCGCGGGAGAGTTCGTCGGAGAATGAAGTTGCTTGAATTTCAGTCAGAGAGAATGAACAAATTCTGAGTAGCTCTGCTATGTGGTCGTTGTCAGTACGAGTTTGTGGCAACTTAAACCTGTGAAGGAATATTCCAAGGTAAACCACGGTGGAGGTATAGGTTGAAGGAGTCTTAGTTATTTTGTTCTGTATTCTCAGTGATTAGTAGAACTCTTCCTATGCCTATGTAATTTGTAGTAACCTTAATATACAATTGAAGAATGTTTAATTACTAAGTTCTTAAAATTAATTGAATCGTGGAATCAAATCAAGATTTATCAAAAGAACACTAGTATATGCAGTTGAATAATTCAAGATTCAAAAAATTAAACTAAAAAGTAGTAATCATAATAATGATAATAATAATAATGATAAAAACCAACAAAATAACAAATATTCACCAGAAACCCAAAGCATGTAATCAACAATGAAGTGTTCCATATTATCAACAACACAACTCAAAAAATTAGAGAAAAATAAAATTTGACAAGTGATTAAAGTGATCAACAAAATAAAAAATTACTGACTTGTCACAGTTTAGCAAGTTGCCACTTTTTTACATGAATAATACTTTTCCTAATCAATACATAAAAACAATCACCAACCAAAGCCATAAAATTTTGAATATGGAATCATAAGATCCCGGTGTAAACCTACAAGAATAAGTCCATTTCCAGTTGAGCTATTTTTTTCTCATGTTGCCATTAAGACAATTGTATCACTTCTCAACATCTTCTGCAAATACCTGAATGAACATAAGAGAGGTTTCATCCAAACTATCTAATATCGCCCCACGATTCACAAACCAAAGTGCACAAAGATAAATCAAAAATATTAACGGTCATAAGTACTTACCAAATTATTACAAATCACCCAAAGATCCAGGGGTACTACATGAAAAAACTCCATAACTACGGGATGCTTGAACCAATGTAGATGTTGGTGTTAGTATTTGAACAAAAATACAACAAATGTATCCCATTAAACCACATCATACAATATAAAAAATACCTCAAGTAATTCTGTGAAATTCAAAGAATAAGTCAAGTCATTGAAGCATATAGAATGTATGGATGATATTGAATGAAGTGTGTCAATCTATAATTAAAAGTATGAACTAGAAAAAGTGAAGTAGAAGCTCTAAAATTGTAAAAAACACATATAAATGAACCTGTTGCGAGGCAATTTGATCTTGTCCTAACACAATGTCACATCCTTCAGTGCCAGTCTAATTTATGGATGGTTGCATAAGAAATATAATTATACTAAAAATTTTGATGTATCTGAATGTATATCATAACAATACTGAAAAATCAATAAATATATACGGTTAGAAATAAAGATAATATCGATAAACATTGCTAACTTTCTGTACGATAGACTATTTAAAATTTTTTGATATATGCACAGACATAAAGGTATACCATTATCGTATCGAACATATCAACTAATACCAATAAATGTACGTTGAGAATGGAAAGAATATTGATAAAAATAATCAATATTCGGTTAGAGTGAAAATATTTTGATAAAATAAAAAATTATACTAAAATTTTTTATGTATCTGGATGTATACCGTCACTATATTGAAAAATCAACAAATATATACGGTTAGAAATAAAGATAGTATCGATTAATATTACTAATTTTCTATACCGTAGACGATATCTAAATTTTTGATATATGTAAACACATAAATGTATTCCAATACCGTACCAACCATATCTACTAATACCAATAAATGTACCGTTGAGAATGGAGAGGATATCGATAAAAATATTTAATTTATACGGTTAGAGTGGAATTTTTTTTGTAAAATAAAAAATTATAGTAAAAATTCTGATGTATCTGGATGTATACCATCACCATACATAAAAATCAATAAGGATATACGATTAGAAATAAAGATAATATCGATAAACATTACTAATTTTCTATACCATAGACTATATCGAAATTTTTTATATATGTACACACATAAATGTATACCAATACTGTACCAAACATATCAACTAATACCAATAAATGTACCATTGAAAATAGAGAGGATATCGATAAAAATAATAAATTTATACGGTTAGAGTGAATTTTTTTTGGTAAAATAAAAAATTATAGTAAAAATTTTGATGTATCTTGATGTATACCACCACCATACTTAAAAATTAATAAAGATATACGATTAGAAATAAAGATAATATCGATAAATATTAATAATTGTCATACCATAGACTATATCGAAATTTTTTATGTATGTACACAAATAAATGTATACCAATACCGTACCAAATATATCAACTAATACTAATAAATGTACCGTTGAGAATGGAGAAAATATCGATAAAAATAATAAATTTATCGGGTTAGGGTGAAATTTTTTGATAAAATAAAAACTTATACTAAAATTGTTGGATGTATCTGGATGTATACCATCACCATACTGAAAAATCAATAAATATATATGGTTAGAAAGAAAGATAATATCGATAAATATTGCTAACTTTCTATACCATAGACTATTTATAAATTTTTGATATATGTACACACATAAATGTATATCAATACCGTACCGAACATATCAACTAATACCAATAAATGTACCGTTGAGAAAGGAGAGGATATCGATAAAAATAATAAATTTATATGGTTAGAGTGGATGAAAATCTTTTCAAAAAATAAAAAATTATACTAAAATTTTTGATGTATCTGGATGTCTACCATCACCATATTGAAAAATCAATAGATATATACAGTTAGAAATAAAGATAATATCGATAAATATTACTAATTTGCTAGACCATAGACTATATCCAAAGTTTTGATATATGTACACACATAAATGTATACCAATACCGTACCAAACATATCAACTAATACCAATAAATGTAACATTGAGTATGGAGAGGATATCGATAAAAATAATAAATTTATACTATTAGAGTGGAAACTTTTTGATAAAATAAAAAATTATAGTAAAAATTTTGATGTATCTGGATATATACCATCACCATTTTGAAAAATCTAAAAATATATACAGTTAGAAATAAAAATAATATCAATAAATATTACTAATTTTCTATATCATAGACTATATCAAAATTTTTTATACATGTACACACATAAATGTATACTAATACCGTACCAAACATATCAACTAATACCAATAAATGTACAGTTGAGAATGAAGAGAATATCGCTAAAAATAATAAATTTATACGGTTCGAGTGGATGGAAATTTTTTGGTAAAATAAAAACTTATACTAAAAATTTTGATGTATATGGATGTATACCATCACCATATTGAAAAATCAATAATTATATACGGTTAAAAATAAAGATAATATCGATAAATATTACTAATTTTCTATACCATAGACTATATCGAAATTTTTTATATATGTAGACACATAAATGTATACCAATACCGTACAAAACATATCATCTAATACCAATTAATGTACTGTTGAGAATGGAGAGGATACCGATAAAAATTAATAAATTTATAAAGTTATTGATATTATAAAAGATTATAGTAATTTTTTTTGATGTATCTGGATGTATACCATCACCATACTAGAAATCAATAAATATACACGGTTAGAAATAAAGATAATATCGATAAATATTACTAATTTTCAATACCATAGCACTATATCGAATTTTTTTTATATATGTACACATATAAATGTATACCAATACCGTACCGAACACGTCAACTAATACCTATAAATGTACCGTTGAGAATAGAGAGAATATCGATAAAAAATAATAAATTTATACGGTTAGAGTGAAATTTTTTTGACGAAATAAAAAATATATCAAAAATTTTGATGTATTTGGATTTATACCATCACTATACTGAAAAATCAATAAATATATACTATTAGAAATAAATATAATATCAATAATATTACTAACTTTCTATACCATAGACTATATCGAAAATTTTGATATATTTACACACATAAATGTATACCAATACCGTATCGAACATATCAAGTAATACCAATAAATGTACCATGGAGAATGGAGAGGATATCGATAAAAATAATAAATTTATACAGTCAGAGTGGAAATTTTTTGATAAAATAAAAAATTATACTAAAATTTTTAATGTATTTGGATTTATACCATCACCATACTGAAAAATCAATAAATTCATATAGTTTTTGGCTCCGGTGGAGTCCTGTCATTTTCGGCTTGAGTGGAGTTATGTCGTTTTCGACTCCGATGGAGTCGTCTCATTTTCGACCATCTCGTTTTTCGGCTCCGGTGGAGTCATCTCGTTTTTTGCTGCGGTTGAGTCTTCTCGTTTTCGGCTCCAGCGGAGTCATGTCGTTTTCGACTCCAGTGAAGAGTCATCTCGTGTTCGGCTCCAGTGGAGTCATATCGTTTTAGGCTCCGGTGGAGTCATCTCATTTTCGGCCATCTCGTTTTCCACTCCGGTGGAGTTATGTGGTTTTCGGCTCCGGTGGAGTCATGTCGTTTTCGGCTCCGGTGGAGTCATCTCGTTTTTTGCTCCGGTGGAGTCATATCGTTTTACGCTCCGGTGGAGTCATCTCATTTTCGGCTCCGGTGGAGAGTCATCTCGTGTTCGACTTCGGTGGAGTCATGTCGTTATCGGCTCCGGTGGAGAGTCATCTCGTTTTTTGCTCCGGTCGGTGGAGAGTCCACTACTAATTTTATTTATGTTTACTTTTTGTGTTTTTTTTTCAATTTTGTGTTTATATAGACTATTTTATCTTTTTGATTTTATATTTTATATATATATATATTGTTTTTTTTTTCTAAGTGCTTATAGATATGATTATTTATATTTTTGGTTTTGTTTATATTAATAATTAAAAATTTATCTTATTTATCAAAAAAACGAAATTGTAAAAAAAATTTAAAATATTAATCAATAAATTCAATATGTGTATGAAAATTTATAATTTTAATATTTAGATAAATAAATTTTTTATATTTAAAATTTTAAGTAATGTTGAAAATTGGTAATACATTTATAAATTATGTATAATTTTTTATTGATAACTGAGTATAAGAATATGAAAATTGTAAAACTGACAGATATTTCTAGAGTATAGAAAACATAAATTAAAATTATCTTTTTGATTTTTTCATTAATTTTTAGAAATATAGGAGCATATTTTTGTGATATATTATTTAGCTTTAATATTAGAATTTTTCAAATTTAGTATCATAAAATCTAATTTAATTACCATATAATATTTTAATATATATGTATATAAATATTTAAAATAAATTATCATAATATTTTATTATTATAGAAGATACTTATAAATGAAAGAATAAAATGTATATTTAAAATTTTATTAGAAAATTTTGTAAGATTATATATAATTGGGTTTGTTTATTATAAAATTTATAAAATTATATAATTATGTTCATTTATGTTCGTTGGTAAATATATTCTACATATTGCAAGAATTTATACTTTTTATATCAAGAGCTTGTCACGTGGGCCAGCGAAATCTCATTCGCTACAATTATTTTGTTACAAAAGCTATTTTTTGTTCTGAATATTTTCGTAACAAATAGTTTTTTCGATTTGGTCAACATTTTTCTTTTGTTGCGGTATTTTTTTCGTTACAATTACAATACTTTTAATTTGAAATTTCATACTAAATCTAAAATAATCTAAATTAATATATCACATATATGTATAATATATATATACATATATAATATTTATATATTAATATATACAAATTGAAATAAAAAATATTGTTTATTTAAAATTGAAACTATTATATACAATAAAAATTAAAATTAAAATTAAAATTAAAACTAAAATATTTTTAAACAAACCCTAATGCACCGCCCAGTTCGTATCCTCTGTTTCGTTTTCCTTGTTCTTCTTCTTCCCTTTTCTTCTTTGTCCTCTTCGTTCTGCTTCGTCCTCCGTTCTTCTTCTTCTTTTTCTTTCCTTTTATGTTTCTCCTTCCCATACGCCCTCCTTCACCTTCCTTTAATTTCTCCGCCCTGCACCCCTGAACGGTGTGTCATCTCCACCTTCGTCGGTCGTTAATCGCGCTTTGGTGCAGTCTTCCTCGACCCGTCGATAGTGACTCGCCGCTGCCTGGCGATGTCCTGAAATGCCAACCCTAGATCTTTTTTTGAGTTTGGATTTATTTATTGTTTTGTCTTATTGTTTTTTTTCAATATTTATTTAGATGGAAGAAACTTTCAGTACCGTTGGACCAATAATAAGATGCTTTATGGCTACAGAAAAAGGTAGGCTAATCTAGTGTCCACGTTGAATTTAAGGATCACCTAAAACAAGTTTATGATTTTAAACATTGTGGACAACCAAAAGAATAATACGTACATGGGATGTGATTGATTTTAAAATTGCTTGTTTTGAAGTAAAAAAATCATGACTCTTTTATTTCTTGTAGAAAAAACTTTTTGTCTAGACTAAGCTTTTATTTTTGATTGGTCTTTGCTTGTTTTTATATTAGGATCAAGTGAGCATCAAAGGTTTGGCTATGTTCAATTGTAAGTAAAATTTGCTTTTTTAATAAATTTTTTTTCTGGATTTTGTGAATGGTACTAGGTTTGATATCGATTTTCAATTGTAAGTGTTTCCATTGAAGATGCTAATCGTTCCATTGAGTTGAAGAATTGTTCAGCTATTGGAGGTAGAAAGATTCTAGTTAAAAAATGCCATGTATGATGCTCCTCTTGAGCAGCTTCGAACAAAAGACAATGAAGGTGTGTAATTTTAAAATTGTTGCATCCTTTATGTGTCTTTCTTGCCTCACCATATAAAACATTGGTTAATAAACATTGGTTGATAGATGAATATTGTGGTCTTTTCTTGTTTCAAATTTAACTTTTACAAGTTTATGATCATTTTGAATTTTTGTCGCTATGTCTGTGATTCTTAATTTTCTTCCATTCAATATGGAGATGCTGTCAAACTAGACAGTAACAATAATAAGGCTTTGTAATTCCAAGCAAAAGGTTATAGTTTTAAGTCTGCATCTGTTATATGGTAATCTAGAATAGAACACCATTGATTGTTTAATGATTATGGTTTCGATTCTTGATTTTCTTCAGTTCAATCTAGATATATTATTAAACCCGAGAATAAATAAGGTTGTTACAGTAGCAGACAAAACTGACAAGGCTTCGCAATTCCAAACAAAAGGTTCTAGTTTCAAGTTTGCATATGATATGTGGTGATATCAGTTACTCCACACCATTGCTTGTTTATTTATCAACCTTATTAATATTGAAAATATCATGTGAGGTATAATGAGAAAAAATCGGTCGCAGTTTCTAGTATTCATCCCGAGAAAGTGAAAAGTTCTGAAAATAAGACATTTTCTTCAAATTTTGTTGTTTTATTTTTCTTCTTGTTGCGGTTGATGTTAAAATTGTTAAGTTAGATTTGGTCTAAAAGTATCGATAAATAATTTTAATATTTAGGTTATATGAATATATGTTTTGAATAACTTGTTGGTTTGCACGTGTATTTTTGTGTTGATATAGATTAAAGTATGATTATTATTATTTATAAGTTTGGTCGGCACTACCAAAAAAAGGTCTTTGGTAACGGGCTAATGTTCCGTAACAATAATCTCATCACAAAAAGTGGTTTATGTTACGATTTATGTCGAAACAAAAAAAAAAAACGGGCGGTGGTCAACCTTTTTTTTCTTTTGTTACAAAAATTTATCCGTACCAAATACGATTTTGACAAAAAGTTATCTTATATATATTTGTTATGTGGACCGACCGTAACAAAAAAAATAAGTATAATAAATTAAAAAATTTCTGAAAATTAAATCTAAAAATAATTTTAAAAAAAATTAAATACAAGCTTTTCATTACTTAATAAATTATTAAGGGAATTTTTTTAAATTAAAATAAATTCAATATAAAACTTATTACTAAAAACAAAATTAAAAATAAAAAGCGTCAATGCGCCTTTGTGTCTTCAGCCAATAGTTTCATATACAATAAATCAAATCAAATTATTAAGTGTTTCTCTCCCTAGACGAATTTACAGAGAAGCCTCAGACTCGAGCCTCCGTTGCCTCCACCCTCGCTCCGCCGTCGCCTCCACCTTCGCGCCGCCGTTGCTGGTGGAAGGCAGCCCAAAATTCACCCTAAGCTAGCGACCTTCATCACCTAGGTTTCAAGGTGGTCGTTCGGGCTACGTTCTAGGGCGCAAATTCGACGGGTGAGTTAAAATGATTTGTTAACCCAACGTATTTTTGTGTTTGAGGATTTTTTATATAGTATAATACTCATCTACTTGATGTTCATTTGTTCGATTAAGTTTTTGCAATGTAGGTTTTTGGATTTAAAACCTAGGTTTTTCATTGACTGCGTAAAAATAGATTTTGTGGCTTTTGGATATCTTTATGGTTGAAATTATTTCGTACCTAATTACACAAATGTAATGGGTATAAAAGAAGTGGTATTAGGGCTTCCTCAAGTTTTTGGAGGGAATAACTGTAATGTTTGAATTTTTGGAGGGGATTAGCAGGATTTGTTTTCCTGCGCTCTTGTCCTTCTCGCCGGGGTTTGAATTTGTAACGGCACCTACCGGGATTGATTGTGTTGTGCACGCAGAGGAAGGGGACTCTCTTTTTGGCGAGGGGAGTTTCTGGACCCGGAGCTTTGGAAGAATGTGGTGATGCTCAGTTGTGATTCAACTGTGGATGGCGGCGTCTGTTATGTTTATTTGGTTGGAACATCTCATCTTTCGAAGGAATCTTGCCAAGAAGTTGAAGCTGTGATTGATTTCTTGAAACCAGAGGTTGTTTTCCTGGAGTTATGCCCTGCTCGTACATCTCTTTTTAAGGTTCCAACAATTGGAGAAATGGTGCAGATTTGGAAGAGAAACAGGAAACTTTTTGCCATTATTTACAACTTTTTTGCTCTTAAGCTTGCTATGAAACTGGAAGTTCAACCTGGGGATGAGTTTCACGTGGCGTATGAAGAAGCAAAAAAGTATGGCGATAAGGTTGTCCTTGGTGATCGACCTGTTCAGTACACATTACATAGAACATGGATGAAGATGTCTCTTAGGCACAAGATAAAATTGCTTTCCACCTTTATGTTTCAATCATTTTTCTCTCCAAGTTCTGAAGTGATCAATAAGAAGCTAAAGAAAATGGATGATGGTCACATGCCAACTATTCAAGAAGTAAGCAAGGAGTTTCCAACTATTATGGAAACTATTATCCACGAGCGCGACAAATATATGTCAACCAATTGACTTAGAGTTGCTCGTGAGCAAAATTCAGTGGTAGCAGTAGTCGGGAAAGGCCACCTACATGGAATTGAGGAGAACTGGGAACAGGATATTGAAGTGAGCGCAGGAAAGCACGTGGTATTAGCTTGTTCATAGTGCAGAGCTTATTTAGATATGTTTAAGAAGTTTTTTTTTGTCTGAATCTACTCCCAACACCAGATTATTTGTTTACCCCTTTCAAACACTTGAGCTGCAATTGGGCAATTAAAAGCTTGATATTCAAGTTGGTGAAAGTCAGTGGTGATGATTAATTGATTATCACAGCATTTAGCATGCAACGGACTGCGACGTTCTTGGCTGTGGATGGCATTGCACTGCTCCAAACAATCATAAGTGCAAACAGATTTTTGAACTTCAGTTTTCTTATTGCCGAGGCATCTAATTTAAGCAAAGAGAGGAATTCATTATTACTTGTCTCTTTGAAATTTCCCGATCTTCATATAGAGAATGAAGTGCAACAAATATGAGGCCATATGGGCAAGGTCAATTGGTCAGCGCAAGATGGAAGAGAATGAGTTTGAAGCTGCTCCAAAGTTTGTTTCAAAAGCACAAAACCTTTACCCGGGACTTGACATTACTAGCCAATTGCTAAGCATCTGTAAGATTGTTATATCTAGCATCTGGTTTTATTGTTGTAGGAGATGTCTATTTGGGTTTAAGGTAGTTGTATGGTTGAACGTTATTTGTAGGGCTTGATTGGTGGTTACTTGGTTGCTATTGGAGAGCTGTGTTCATTTTTTTTTTTTACAGAAGGATTGCCCATCTATGATCGTGGTGATTTATAATTATTAGTGTATGTATAAGGGGAGTTGGCCCCTATGGTGCATGTTGTGTTATTTATTTTCATAATGTTCAGGGGTCAGCCTATTTTATTAGTGCTTTTCGAGTTTATTTGTTATTATACTTGTATTTAAGTTAGGGTCCTTAGATCAGGCTAAAGCGTAAGTTTTATTTTATTATATTCATCATCGTAACTAGCGCTTGTTCAACCTATTTATATAGGTGATACCCTAGCCATTGTTAAGTTGTATGTTACAGCTGTAATGGTCCCGGAGACCGCACTTATACTCCCAACTAATGCTGGAGCGAAAATTCTCGGTGATGTACTCGATGGAGATAATATCGAGTGGATTTACCAGGATGTACGCAATTTTTTATTTACGTTATTCTTTTGGAAATTAAATTACTTCAATTTCTGTAATAAATGCTTATATATTATTAAAAACACATTGCATTTGGTTCGCCGCCCGTGATTGCAGCCTCCATGATTCTGCACTCGACTAGCTGGGTCATTCATAGTAGTGTTTATGAGTTGCCCTTAAGATCGTACTTCCGTATGATATCAGAATTACCTATTTACGTATTACTTTTTGGTTTTGCGTATCGTTATTTAGTATGTTGTTATGTTGGTGCACGGATTGGTGTTTTGTTGGGATGTTTTGTTAGCACCGTTAACGACTAATATTTTATTTTTGGCTGGACTATGAACATCGTTGTATTGATGACCATGGTCATGTGTAGTATTTTGATGGATTTAGAAACAACTATGATAAGATTAAGTTTTAAATTATTTGTTTCGCAGATTAATAATATAGACAAATGAAATTTATTTATGGTGACAAAACTACTATTCCACACAGGGACGTCTTTTGTAGCGTATTTTTAATTACGGACAGTGGCGGGTACAAATGGTAATGAATGGTTGCCTGACTTTTGTCATGACTTTTTGTTGCAGAGTAATTTCGTAACAAACAACTTATTTATTAGGGGGCAGTCCTTTCGTCGTAATGTATTGTTGTTATGGACAAATCTTGTAACAAAAATTTTTCTGACAAGATTAGACATTTTTAACGCATTTTTTGATTCGGACATATGTCGTAACAAATATTTTTCTGACAGTATTCAACTTTTGTTCCGTAGTATTTGTGTCGGATATTTGTCGGTTCAAAAACATGATTGATGTTTTTGTTACATACCAAAAAACGTAACAAATATAATTGACACGTGCTTATTTTGAGAGTTGACCACCTAATATTTGTTACGGATTTTGTTGCGACACGAACTTTTTGTACCGCGATTTTTCGTAGCGGTCATAATCCGTAACAAAGTCGACACAAAAAGCTATTTTGCACGAAAAATTGCTTTTAGTTACGAATATTTGATCGTTACAAAAAGACCTTTTTTTGGTAGTGCGGTATTCCTGTGTTGTCATTTTGTTGAATTTTAATTAATAGTATATGTTCACGAGTTTATTGGTTACTTATGATGGTTTTCCAACTTTCGTATTTGTTTGACTATGTAGATCTTAGTTTGATGCATTGTATTAGCTATTAATTATAGAATAGGTTAGTGGATTTCTTTCTATGAGTAATGAATAGCTATTAATGAGTAATGAATAAATATTAATTATAGAATAGCTATTGTCCTTGATTTATTTTTGGATTTGCATTGTGGATGTTTCTGTGGCTACTGTTGTGAGTTGTGTTGTTACTGCCAAAAATAAATAATTTATTCTATGATAGTTATATTCTAATGATTGTTAATTTGATTTATTTTTAATATGATGATTTGAATGCATTTTTCATTATTTTTTTTGGTATTTTTATTATAAGTGTGAGATTATCTTATTTTAGAAATTTTGTTGCTTTGAATTTATTTATTTTCAAATTTCTTGTAGAAAATACTAACTTATTTATTTTATTTTCTTGAAGTTCACGAAGTTTTTCCTCTTTATTAAAGCAAAATGCTACTCTTGTGAGAAGTAAACTAATTTTCAATACGATTTTTTATTGCAGCTTGTGCACAGCACTACCTTTGAATTGTGGCAATATTTTCCTCAGCATATTGCAGTCATTTGCTGTTTGGGTTGTTCGACTTCAGAGATTGTGTATGGTATCTTGTTATGCCTATGTGAAGTAGAGGTAGCATAGTTGTCTAGACCTTTGTAGCCATTCCTCGTGTGGTGGGAATTATAGTTATGGAATGATGGATGTCCATACTTTATTATTAGTTTTGATGTTTGAATTCCCTGCATTTTGTGATTCAAATTTATTGTAATATTTTTATATTTTTTAATATCATTTCGTAGTATTTTTCACATTGTACATGTTTTCCGGTTGCTATTACTGAAAGATACTAATTTTTTTGCGAAATTATGACCGTTACAGATACATGTACAAAAAATATGAATGTGTTTAAAATAGTTTTCTGACAACCAACTTATTGTAACAAAATTTATACCGTAACAAAAGCCGTTACAAGTGCATGAACATTTATTGTAACGATTATTTTATTACGCGAAATATCTGCTAAAAATAAATTGAAAATACATTGTTAGCGTTACAAAAACCGTTACAACAAGATTTCTCACGTGCTTAAAAAGTGTGTTCACCGCCCATCTTTTGTTACAAAAATTGTCGGTACAGAGACTTTTTGTAACTCGAGTATATGCGCCGGTCAAAATCCGATAGAAAATCGTTACAAATAGTTTTTAATAACAAAAAATGGTCATTTGCAACGGTTTAAAAACTGCTACAAATGACCATTTTTTCTGTAGTGGGGTGAAATTGTATAGGGCATGAAGATCACGTGCATCTCAGGTACCAAAAATGCGATTTTTGGGAATGTGCGGTATATATTGTTGGCCAAAAAAATAGATGACAAAAGTGATAATTTTGTATATATAGAAAATATTTTTTGCAATTTTTTCCATAATTGTATACCAACAATGTACCAAAAATATCGAGCAATATCAATAAATGCACATGTACAGTTAGAAATGAAAAGAATATCGACAAAGATAATAAATGTATACCGATAGGAATTGAAATAATTATCACAAATATACTCTGGTAATTTTAGTCCATTTTTTTTGTAAATTTATAAAGAAATGGGACTAAGATTTTCCGGAGAGAGTACATGATTAAGAGTGGATCAGAAAATATCAATAATGTCAATATTTATCAATATGGTAAATACAACATATGATTTTTTTTTTAGTAATTTCTTAATTTTGATATTTATAAATCATACAAATAAAATATTAAAATTTTGTATATTGAAAATGTAGATGATTTTTTTATTGAACAATGAACACTACATGATTCATTAATTTTTAATATTCAATATAAAATATTTTTTTATACTACAAACATGATTTCTTATACCTAATATAAAAATATACATAAAAAAAACACAAAGTGAACAAACCTGTAAATATCAACGTATTTTTGGGTGTTTTTCGTATTTTTAATATCTTTAAATGCATATACACATCAAATTAAAAATGTCAGCATAACAATCACATCATTCGATATACACTGAAAATGTCTATATTTATTTTAATTTATAAAGTAAACACAATATGCTTCGATATATATTTTTGTAATACAAAAGATAATGTAAAATACCATATACTACGCTGAAATCTTCGATATATATATTATATATACCAACATTTTGGTTATTTAATTACAAATTTATCCATGCGGATCTCACCCCCTCCTAAAACATGTACAAGGTATAGGGTTACTGTAAGAACCGGACCCGGCGTACTATACTGCAGCCTCAGGCCTGCAGCATCTATAAAAGGAGGCGCCATCGCCCCCATTTCCTACACCTCAGTCTCTGAGTCTTTGTAGTGTAAAAAATGTCTGGCAGGGAACGGGAGGTTGCAGCGGAGGCGAAGGGTGGGGGCGGGGCTAGCCGTGGATGAGGAACCAACCGTTTTCATACATGCTGATTGTTATATCGTGCAAACATATTTTAATTATCAATTTTTGTGTTTTGATTCAATTCTGAGCTCCGATCGACTCTAGTGAATATATCGTGCGTACATACAATGCATATATTAAATTACAATATATTTTCATGAAAGTACAACAATACATTCATGGATAATCAATACAAATTCGGAGACCATATTACATCAAATTTAGGAAAAAAAATCAATTTTTTGGGAATTTGTACGTAGTTATATGTCATTGCCAACATAAAGAGCAAGCAAATGCTGCAATTTTAGTCTAATATTATATTTCTTAAAAATGAACTGAACGTACAACTGATCCTGTCATCAGATTTCACCAAGGAAATCTGGCGATTTAAAGTTTTGTAACAAAATTATATGTGAACTATTTTTTTTTTTGAAACATTACATTTGTTATTTTATTATATCATATTTGTGTATTAAGTGTCAACAAATATTATACACACAATGGCAACATATCAATCCAAACTTAAAATATACTTGCAACACATAATCATAACAATGATCCGACTTAAACCTTCAAATCATGCGTTCATAAAGTTAGATTAAAAAAAAAATTGAGTTGCGACTTCAGAAGTTTCAATTTCACCTATAAAGCAAAGATTAGTAACGGGTGAAAATTGGTTAGATAGGCTTGGTTGCCGTCAGAGCAGTACTATTGGGTAAAATTTGTATGGGCTGTGTTACCTGTTAGGAAAATATTATTGGGTTGCGCCGGCCTTAGCATTGGAGGAGAGGGGCGCCCACCCACAGCCCACCGGAAGTAATGGCTGATTTTACCTATATTTGCGGTAATATATAAATGTATTGATATATAATTTTTATACATAAACGTACTTTAAATTTATAAAAGAAGCTAATGTGATAATTTATTTAGTAATTAAAATAATTATTTATAAAACATATATATTACTCATACTTGCTTTCATCATAGATGATAAAAGGCAAAATACTTAATATATTTGGAAGTATTTGCATTTTTCCACGCCTCTCACTCGCTCTGTTTACATATACCAAAATATTTCTCTTCGTACTATTTGTCTATAGTATCATTTAAAAAGATTTGAACAAATTCGTTTTCTTAAATGTCTTAAAGGGAATAAAAACTAAGATGCAGGAAGGTAAGTATTATTTTACACGCACGAATATAACACGCCAAATATTATATATATCATATTTAAATTTTAGCCATTTGACGGTACATTCCTTCCTACCATAGCTATCACAATAGCAATGATTTGCTACGAAAAAATATCATTTAAACTCACAATACGAGCCAGAATAATCGGGCAGGAAAATGATGAGCAGCTGAAGGTATCTTCCTGCCGCATTCATCCTTTTAAGCTGTGCCTCCGATTCATGATGAATGGCGCGCAGGGCTGTCTCGATCTTCCCTGAATCAGCTGAACGCGTACAGACTAGAGGATTCGGATTGAAAACCTGAAAACAAACAAACACAATACATTCATTGAATTAAAATTATCAAAGAGGAAAAATTAATCAATTTACGAACAAACAACGCATATCATGCCCTTACTACAGCACATGCTGATTAGCTCATGGCAGAAATGGTTCACATCCAAATTCGACAGAGTAAATGATATACATGCCCAAATTCAACTCTAGCTCCACTAACCATGTAAATACTGCCAATACAAGAATCGATTCGGAGAAATAAATATTTACCTTATCGATCATATTCCACTGGCCAACACTCACCTCCACCACCAGCGGTTGCTTTCTAGATTCTGTTGTGAGTAATTCTGATTATGTATTTGGTTGATTATATAATTAGTTATATATTATAATTTGTCATTATTTATTCCATTAATTTCCTAGGTAGTTATGTCTATTTAGAATTCAAATTTAAAATTGTGTCTGTTAGTGTTGAAAAGTCGTGTCTATTAGAATTATAAGATTGGATTCATTGGTCTTGTAGGATGTATTGTATGCACATGGTTGTATGATTATCAAACAAGTGTATCAGTCTGTTACTTTCGATCATAGAAATCATTCAGATTTGTTTTTGCATATTCTCGATCTTTGTGAATTTAATTTCTAACAGATTCATGATATTTAAGCTGCAAATACATGATCCTCGTGAGGTGATGAGGAAAGAAATATCTAAATGAATATTAGGTGAAAACTTTACCATTGGGGGTGGCAAAACCCGAGCCTCTATAGTGGTAAGCTCGGTCTTTACTCCAAGGCCCGGCAGGGAGACCCTCTGGTGGTCGTGGTGGCCGTGGACTGGGAGTGGGCAGTTTTGCCCTACATGCTGATTCCTTTATTATGCAACCATATTTTATTATCAATCTCAGTTTCGACTCAATTTTGAGCTCCGATCCGATCGACTCTAGTGAATTTATCGTGCATATAATCCATATATTAAATCACAACATATTTTCAAAAAAGTAGAATGCATTCATGGATAATCAATACATATTCGGAGAACCATAATACTTTCAAATTAAGAAATAAATGTCAATTTTGTGTGAACTTGTAGTTTGCATAGAATATGTTAATGCGAACAATTTAAGTCTAAAATCATATTTCTTACAAAAATATTGAACAACTGATATTTTTCATCAGGTTTTATCAAAGAAAAAGAGTCTACGCATGGTTACAGGTCCAAACTCTGCTAATACATTTTTGGTCGAGTATGTCACATACGAGGAAAATTGGCAATTGGCATGGCATGGTAGCATTTGATGCAAAATTGTAGTATGAGTTTGGTAAATTTTATGTAACGAAAATTGTATACATGTATAGCCAAAGAGAATTAAAGTTTTTTAACACAATTATATATTTTATGTGAACTACATTTTTTTGGCAACATTACATTTTGTTAATTTATTATAACTTATTTGTGTAATTAATTTTCAATAAATATTATACACACAATGGAAACATATTGATCCAAACTTAAAATATACTTGCAACACATAATCATAAAAATGATCTGTCTTAAACCTTCAAATGATGCGTTCATAAAGTTAGATAAAAAAAAAAATATATGATTTGGGTTGCATAAGTTTCAATTTCATCTATAAAACAAAGATCAATAACAGAGAAAATTGGTCGGATGGACTTGGTTGCCCATAAAAAGATTACTATTGGTTAAAATTTGTATGGGCTATGTTGCCTGTTAGGAAAATATTATTGAGTTGCAGAGCCGGCCTTAGGTTGGAGGAGAGGGGTGTCAGCCCAAGGCCCATTGAAAATAAGAGCTCATTTTACCTACATTTGCAGTAACCTTATTTTAAATTTATAAAAGAAGCTAATATTATAATATATTTAGTAATTAAATAATTATTTATAAAACATAATTTTCAATATTAAATATTAAAATTGTCAATTTTTAAGACAATATATTACTTATACTTCATCATAGATGACAAAAGGCAAAATACTTACTATATTTGGAAGTTTTTGCATTTTGCCACGCCTCAATCACCCGCTCTGTTTACATATACCAAAATATTCCTCTTGGTACTATTTGTCTATAGTATCATTTAAAAAGATTTGAACAAATTCGTTATCTTAAAAGTCTTAAGGGAATAAAAACTAAGATGCAGGAACTTAACTATTATTTCACATGCACGAATATAACACGCCAAATATTATCTATATCATATTTAATTTTACTAGCCATTTGACGATACATTCCTTGCTACCATTGCTATCACAGTAGCAATGATTTGCTACGAAGAAATATCATTTAAACTCACCATACGAGCCAGAATAATCGGGCAGGATAATGATGAGCAGCTGAGGGTATCTTCCGGCCGCATTCATCTTTTTAAGCTGTTCCTACGATTCATGATGAATGGCGCGCAGGGCATTCTCGATCTTCCCTGAATCAGCTGAATGCGTACAGACTAGAGGATTCGGATTGAAAACCTGAAAACAAACAAACACAATACATTCATTGAATTAAAATTATCAAAGAGGAAAAATTAATCGATTTGACGAACAAACACCGCATACCATCCTCTTACTACAGCACATGCTGATTAGCTCATGGAAGAAACGGTTCACATCCAAATTCGAACGAGTAAATGATATACATGCCCAGGTATCAACTCTAGCACAATTAACCATGTAAATGCTGCCAGTACAAGAATCTATTCTAAGAAATAAAAATTTACCTTATCAATCATATTCCACTGGCCAACACTCGGCTCCACCAGTGCTTGCTTCCCAGTTTCATGATATTTAAGCTGCAAATACATGATCCAGGTGAGGTGATGAGCAAAGAAATATCGAAACGAATATTAGGCGAGCTCGGTCTTCACTTCAGTTCCGAATTTTCGAGCAAGACTGTCAGCGGCATAATTGTTCTTCCTCACCATCTGCATATCAAACATAAAAGCATGGGAAAAGAAGTTCGGAAAATTTTCAAGGAAAGAGTAATCAGTTTCATAAACCATTGCCTCTTTGATGGTGGCCTGTCTTTCACTTGGCCGCTTACAAGTAGCTTTGAACAATGCAGACACTTTCCTCTCATTCAACTTTTTAGAGTATCATGGCCCCCTGACAATTTTGCAAATCTGCGCAGCAACAATTCAGGTGGCAAAACCCGAGCCTCTATAGTGGTAAGCTCGGTCTTTACTTCAATGCCGAATTGTCTAGCAAGACTGTCAGCGGCATAAATGTTCGACTCAATTTTGCTGTGCATGCTTATTCATTTATCATGCAAACATATTTAATTATCAATTTGTGTTTTGACTCAATTTTGAGCTCCAATCGACTCTCGTGAATTTGTCGTGCGTATAATGCATATATTGAATCACAACATATTTTCATAAAAGTAGAATACATTCATGGATAATCAATACAAATCCTGAGAATCATAGTACTTTCAAATTACGAAATAAATATTAATTTTGTGAGAATTTTACAGACATGACTCCAGCAAATCAACACAGTTTGGCTAAGAATAAATAGTGCGCTTTCAGCTGGTTTTCTTCTCTAAGCTCCAGGAATGCTCAAGAACATCTTTATAAGCTCCAGGAGAATAAGAGAGATTCACCGTTGAGAGAGAACACAGACTTTCTCTCACTAGTTTGTCTTTTTTTTTTTTGGCCAAGTTTGGGGACTAGAAGCATTTCTATATTTGGATGCAGCAACAAGATGTTATTTGTAACAAGTAGTTTTGTTGGTTGATTAATTGGTGACATTTTATTCATGAAATTACTTGGATTCCACAAAATTGGCTGACAGATAGTATTCAGATAAAAATATTTTGTTCTTCCTGTCTAAAATTTTGGCACAAATCTAAATCCACTATCTATTTTACGTCAAACAGTACGTGGAGAAACTCCCGATATAGCAGTAAAAGCAAGACTATCAAACAATTAATGCATCTACAACATACAAACAAATATTTGACCATTAGAGACAAGCTTGACAGTAGAGAGTTTTGTCTCATGCAAAACTTCCCAGACAAGACATCCCTTTCCATTTTGGCAAGCAAGTAAGTTCTGACAGCAAGAGTTTACATTTGTATTTTGTACCAAAATAGGAAACAGTGTTGTATGTTCTAACTAAAATAAATTGATAGAACTTGTTTTTATTCAATCATTTTTGTAGTTAAGTCAGCAAAAACTAATATTTATTATATCATTTAACTCAAGGTTATTAATGAATATATAAATATTATATATAGCCATAAAAATATATACTATTATTAATAAAAAAAAGATATATATTAATAAATGGTGTTATATTGTCCTTGATATTTTTACTGCATTCATATCTCTATTTTAATTAATTAATTAAAAAAAATTAATTATTTATACTTTTGATATTTTTTATAATATTTATAAAATATATGTTTTTTCGTTTACACAGTTTTAAAGAGTAATAAGCTTTAATGTATTAAAGTAGTTATATTGAATGTAACAACATAAATACTTTTATGATCTATAATTTTTTTCAAAAAAAAATTATATTACTGCAATAGGGCAATATATTAAATTGTAAAATAATATTTGATATATGAAATTTTAAAATATATATATATTTAAGCTGACAACTAAATATTACATTTCTCGTAAATAGAGGGAGTAGCTAATTTTTGCTTATGAGAGATAAAGGCAGAACGACCATATATTGTATTTAATAATTGAAAAAAAAAACAACAATAATATATATTTATTATGATAGTAATATTTTTTAAATGTTATATTTATAATATAAAAATATATATTTTCAAAAAAAAACAAATTGATAATAATTAATCATTTGAAATTATTATTTTTATTAAAAATTATAATAATATTAATAAATATTATCCTATTATTTATAGGTATACAACAACAACAATAATAATAATAATAAGTTTAAGAATCTATCAAAATCTCTACTTATTAGTAAAGATTTTATACAATACAAATTTTTTATAATTTTCCATCAAAATCCAATAAATACACTCAAATTTTATAATTTTTTATAAAATTTTTTATAATTTTTAAAAGTCTTGATGGAATACACTCAAATTTTAAAATCCTACCGAATCATGATTGAATATACCTTCCTAAATCAATGCATAAAAAATAAATTGTAATCATATTGCATTATTATTTGGATAAAAAGAAAAAGACATATATATATATATGGAATATGAAACTGAAATTCGTATATATTTATAATAACCTATATATAGTCTAAATAAGTTAAGAATTGTACAAATCTTTTAAATAACTAGAATAAAAATAGACATATGGCAAATTGTTCTTTTTTTTTTTTGTTAGAAGGGATGCTGTGTTGAATAAACAAAAAATATTGCATACCATCCAATCTCTTTTTATTTAATTTAAACAATTCGCCATCCTTAATCATTAAATTATTTATTTAATTAAAATAATTAGATTTTAAACTAATGGTTGGAATTAAATTCAGCATATGATCCAAAGCAGCCAAAGTTTTGTATTTGAAGTTCTTAGATGTAAAAAGCAGCCGAAGCCGATAGATAACGGAATAAAATAAGATAACCAAAGGAGAACAAAAGGAAGGCCGAATCCAATAGGAAATAATCTCCCGAAACCACTGTCAAATAGTTCTGGCACCAGTATTCGGACGCCCCGGCCAAGCATTCGGGCAGTGTTAAATTCCTCCGGCACTCTAGGAAAATGTTTGCTGTATTTTGTGCTCGCACGACATTGAGATATGTTGGACAATGGACGACTCTTGCAATAAAATCAAAGAGAAAGATGCAATACCCTCCAAGAGGCGATCGAGTTGGTGTAGAGCTTAGCTGATGACTCTGTAGGTATACAAAAAAAGAAAAGGTAAATTAGTAATCCTAAGAAGATTGGTTGTTCATCTCTTTATTATGACTTCCGATCGATATTAGTGATTTTATCGTGCGCGTAATATTTCTTTAAGATATGGACAGTGCAATGCTGATAAGAAGGTTTCCGTTAAGGAGAATCACTTCTTGACCACATCGTTATACTAAACAAATGTCGAGAAGTAATTGTTTAGTGTTCGACAAAACCTTGACATTTATCTTGAGCGAAACGTTCTCCATGTACTGCTTCATTGCCTGCTTCGGCTGGCAACACTGCGACACGATTAAACTTCGGTTTCACAAATGCGCTTAATCTTCCTTGTAAAGTAACGTGAAATTTATTAGCCATTTGACGATACATTCCTTTAGCTATCACAATAGCAACGATTTGCTACGAAGAAATAACATTTAAACTCACCGTACAAGCCAGAATAATCAGGCAGGATAGTGATGAGCAGCTGAAGGTACGTAAAACTCTGGTAAAACATTTTCGGTCGAGTATGTCACATATATACCAAGAGAATTGTAAGTTGGCATAGTATGGTAGCATTTGATGTTATATTATAGATAATACAATCATAATACTTTATAGTAGAATATACAACTTTGTTTGCTATTTTGACATAACATACAAATGTCAGTTTTTGGTGTCCGTACGTACCTGCAATACCAAAATGGAAAAGGCTTTCTGCAGGTTGTCTGGAAAGTTTCACTGGCTGTCAACTATTTGTTTGTATGTTGCAGGTGCCACATCATCATTTAAACAAAAAAAAACTAAAAAACGTGTCTGACACAAGAAACTGTCCACTTCTATTATACAGTTTTTCCTCCTTTTTGTGTGGGACCATTACATTCTTTTCTTATTTAATCCATATAAAAATTATAATATATATTATATATTATGATGATAGAAGATGAAACAACATTTACATGCATCCTTAGGATATATCTCAATATGATTAAGTTGAGACAAGTGATAACTCGATAAACTCTAGGCAAAAAAAATTATTTGCACTTTATTTTATAATTTTAAATTATTATATATTTTTTATTTAAAAAAAATTGCCTCATGTTAAAAAAACATTTTCTGGCTCGTCAGACTCACCCTTGAGAGAAAACTGAGAGACTTTCTTTCACTACCAATCAAAACAATCTACAAACTTTTTTTTACTGATTTGTCATTTTATTTTTTTTTTGGCTAAGTTGGGGGATAAGAATCAGACAATTGATGCATCTGCAGCATACAAACAAATATTTGACCACAAGAGACAAGCTTGACAGTCCAAAATTTTAATTTGTCCAATAATTTGTCCCAAGACAAGACTACCTTTTCCATTTAGGTGTAGCATATAATTTCTCACAGCAATAGTTAACATTTGTATCTTATGCCAAAATAGGCAACATGTTGTATATTCTAATAGAAAGTATTATGATTGTATTATCCATACTATAATTTTGCATCAAATGCTACCATATCATGCCAACTTCCAATTCTCCTCGTATATATGTGACATACTTGACCAAAAATGTTTTAGCAAAGTTTGAATCCTTAACCATGCATAAACTCTTTTTCTTAGATGATACCTGATGAAAATATAAGTTGTTCAATATCTTCTTAAGAACTATGATATTAGACTTAAATGGTTGGTAATAATATATTTTATGCGAACTATAAATTCCCACAAAATTGAAATTTATTTCCTAATTTGATTGTATTATGGTTCTCCAAATTTGTATTGATTATCCATGAATGTATTCTACTTTTATGAAAATATGTTGTGATTCAATATATGCATATTAACACACAACAAATTCACGAGAGTCGATCGGAGCTCAAAATTGAGTCGAAACACAGATTGATAATTAAATATGTTTACACGATAAAGGAATCTGCATGTACGGTAAAATTGAGTCGAACAATTATGCCGTTGACAGTCTTGCTAGAAAATTCGGCATTGAAGTAAAGACCGAGCTTACCACTATAGAGGCTCGGGTTTTGCCACCTGAATTGTTGATGCGCAGATCTACAAAATTGTCGGGGGCCAACGATATTCTAAAAAGTTGAATGAGAGGTAAGTTTCTGCGTTGCTCAAAGCTACTTGTAAGCGGCCAAGTGAAAGACAGGCCACCATCCAAGAGGCAAGGGTTAATGAAACTTATTACTCTTTCATTGAAAATTTCCGAACTTCTTTTCCCATGCTTTTATGTTTGATATGCAGATGGTGAGGAAGAACAATTATGCCGCTGACAGTCTCGCTTGACAATTCGGCATTGAAGTGAAGACTGAGCTCGCCACCATAGAGGCTCGGGTTTTGCCACTTCCAATGGTAAAGTTTTCGCCTAATATTTATTTAGATATTTCTTTGCTCATCACCTCACCTGGATCATGTATTTTCAGCTTAAATATCGTGAATCTGGAAACCAAGCACTGGTCGAGCCTAGTGTAGTCCAATGGAATAAAATTGACAAGGTAATTTTTTATTTCTTTGAATCGATTCTTGTATTGACAGCATTTACATGGTTACTGGTTCTAGAGTTGATATCTGCGCATGTATATCATTTACTCGTTCGAACTTGGATGTGAACCGTTTCTGCCATGAGCTAATAACATGTACTGTAGTGGGGCAAGGTAAGCGGTGTTTGTTCGTCAAATCAATTATTTTTTCCTCTTTGATAGTTGTAATTCAATGAATGTATTGTGTTTGTTTGTTTTCAGGTTTTCAATCCGAATCCTCTAGGCCGTACTCGTTCAGCTGATCCAGGTAAGATCGAGAAAGCCCTGCTCGACATTCATCATGAATCGGATGCGCAGCTTCAAAAGGATGAATGCAGCAGGAAGATACCTTCAGCTGCTCATCATTATCCTGCCCAATCATTCTGGATCTTACAGTGAGTTTAAATGATATTTTGAAACAAATAGCGACCATGCAGAGAATCGTTTTGCAATAGGAAGAAAATAAAACAACAATTACATATCGACAACTGATAGCAACCAAGTGCGCTATTGAACCAGGAAGAAACTCAAAAATAACTCACTCTAAGCAAATTTAACATTCAAACTAAAGTTAAATAATAAAAATATTAGTTTATTTAAACAATATTCCAAATAAAAATTAAGAAGAATAAACAATAAATTCCAACCCAATGATTGCACTAATTTGTGACATATTTCTTCGTAGCAAATCATTGCTATTGTGAATTTGTGATAGCTATAGCGATGAATATATCGTCAAATGGCTAATAAATTTCTCGTTGCTTTACAGGGAAGATTAAGAGCATTTGTGAAAGGGATCTTGGGATCGTGTTGCAGTGTTGCCAGCCGAAGCAGGCAATGAAATACAACAAGCAGTACATGGAGAACGTTTCGCTCACGATAAATGTCAAGGTTTTGTCGAACACTAAACAATTTCTTCTCAACATTTGTTTAGTACCCCAAGTGTTCTTATTTTTTTGTATAACGATGTGGTCAAGAAGTGATGAAAACCTTCTTACCAGCATTGCACTGTCCGTATCTTAAAGAAATATTATGCGCACGATAAAATCACTAATATCGATCGGTACTCGTAATAAAGAGATGAACAATCAATCTTTTTAGGAATACTATTTTACCTTTTCTATTGTATATATACAGTCAGTCGCCAGCCAAGCACCACACTAACTCTACCGCCTCTTGGAGGGTATCACATCTCTCTCTTTGATTTTATTGCAATAGTGTCCATTGTCCTAACATATCTCAACGTCGTGTGAGCACAAAATATGGCAAACACTTTCCTCATGTGCCGGAGGAATTTAACACCGCCGGAACCGAATACTGGTGCCGGATCTATTTGACAGTGGTTTGGGGAGATTATTTCCTATTGGATTCGGACTTCCTTTTGTTCTCCTTTGGTTATCTTATTTTGTTCCCTTATCTATGGGCTTCGGCTGCTTCTACATCTGAGAACTTAAGTACAAAACTAAACTAAACTAAAAAAAAAAAAGGGATTGGATCATATATTGATATACATATGAATTCAGCATATGTTGAATTTACTATGCATGTTGTTTGTATTTGTCTCTGCATTCTGTCTGTATTTCTGTCTATTTGTCTACTATCTATATTATTTTAATTCTGTCTATTGTCTCTAATTTTGATCTTAGACAGAAAAAAGGAAATAAAATTAATTAAAGGCTCAAAAGCCCATCTACAAAATAATTAGGGCAAAAATCAAATAAGAAGAAAAACACATGCCTATTGCCAATGAGAGAACGGCTAGGACACAGGAGCAAGACACTGACAGATTCATAGATCGCGCAAGAGCGAATCGACAGAGAAGATTTCCCCTCCCACTGTGACTTCATCTTTCTCTTATTCTTTCTTATTTGACTATGGAGTAGATATTTACTGGTTTGAAGGGTGATAATGTTTTGGTTCTTTTTTATTATCAATATTTATTTAATTCTAATAATAGCGTTTGTGATTGTTAGATTGATTGAATATTTTGGTACCGATATTTAAATTAGTCTGATAATCTAAAGTCAATTGAGGTAGGATATCCGTAATTGTATTCGCACTTGAATAGGTGACAACCGGGTTGAATAGTTCTTTCTCGGGGTTAGACAATCAAATCTAATTGCTCATTTTAGGTAGTAATTGTTCTGAATTGGGTTTTTCTAGATTGGAATGCGGTTAGGCAATATTCTTATGGGCGCACCTAGGTGTATTTGCTTAATTAGGGGTAGTTAACGGTGGTACCTTAATTACCTACACTGTAAGAAAAAATTGGTTGTCAGAGCTTGTTGATAACTATAACCAATTTATTAATACTTTAATAAGAATTAACTTTATTGAATTTATGATAAAACACAAGTGTCATAACTGCATCGTCCCTTGAGCCAGACATCCCCTGATAGTCAGTTCCTTTAATTTAATTGCTTTGTTATTTTATTTTCATTAGATAATAAAAGAAAATTCTCCCTTTATTTACTGCATTATAAAAGAGTGAATCACACAATCCCTGTGGAGACGATTCATTTCCCTGTATTACATTAAATTGTGATCACGGATTAGGTGAAATATTTGATTGACCGCGCAACTGGTCAAAATTCTTTGAGGATTTATATGAATTTCGTAGGATTGAAGAATAATTTTTTTATTAATATATATAATTATATAAATTTATATTAAACGCAAGTTTTAAATATATAATATATTTATAATTAAAGTTATTATATATTATTATATTTTTATAATATAAAATTAATAAATAAATAATATATAATTATTAGTAATGTAAAAAAATATTATAACATATATAACACTACTATATTGTATATTAGTAATATTTTTTTATTTTATAGTTTTTAGTATTATATTATCATTCAATATATCAAATTATTTTTTATATTTTTTATTAGTTATTGTTATTATTTATATAATATTTTACATAAAAATAAATAAATATATATATAAATAAGGTATAATAAAAATATAATTTACGATTTTTGAAATAAATATTAAAATAAAAAAGTAAATAAATATAAACTAACGATTCAACTAAAAATATATATAAATATCTATTCCACTGTCACCGATATGGCAATACAATATATTTGATAATTCAAAATGGAGAATGACAATATGTTGTATTTAATAATTGAAAAAAAAAACAATAATATATATTTATTATGATAGTAATATTTTTTAAATGTTATATTTATAATATAAAAATATATATTTTTTAAAAAAAACAAATTGATAATAAATAATAATTTAAAATTATTATTTTTATTAAAAATTATAATAATATTAATAAATATTATCCTATTATTTATCACGTATACAACAACAGCAACAACAACAACAACAACAACAATAATAATAATAATAATAATAATAATAAGTTTAAAAATCTATCAAAATCTCTACTTATTAGTAAAGATTTTATATAATACAAATTTTTTATAATTTTTCATCAAAATCAATAAAGTCCATAGACTTCAAAACTCTATGAATTGTTGAATACCTACGGATTTTATTAGACTTCTAAAAGTATTGATTGAATACTTTCAATTTTAAAAGACTTTCAAGGGTGTGTTTGTTTGGGGGATTTTGTGGGATTTCTACTATTCCCACAAAATTTTCCCTCCAAAAATATCAGATCAAACATTTATTTTTTATTTTTTATATTATACTAAAAATCAATTTTACATTCAAAACATCACATCAACACCTATTTATATCACATCATACAACTATTCAAATTCAAAATTTTTACTATTCAAATCCCAACCCAAAATCCAAACCCTCAAACAAACACACCCTAAAAGTCTTGATGGAATACACTCAAAGTTTAAAATCCTACGGAATCATGATTGAATACACCGTCATTGCATTATTATTTGGATAAAAAGAAAAAGACATATATATATGGAATATGAATCTGAAATTCGTACATATTTATAATAACCTATATATAGTCTAAATAAGTTAAGAATTGTGCAAATCTTTTAAATAACTAGAATAAAAATAGACATATGGCAAATTGTTTTTTTTTTTTTTTTTTGTTAGAAGGGATGCTGTGTTGATTAAACTAAAAATATCGCATATGATCCAATCTCTTTTTATTTAATTTAAACAATTAGCCATCCTTAATCATTAAATTATTTATTTAATTAAAATAATTAGATTTTAAATTAATGGTTGGAATTAAATTCAACATATGATCCAATCTCTTTTGTTTGGCTGTGTTTTGTATTTGAAGTTCTTAGATGTAAAAAGCAGCCGAAGCCGATAGATAACGGAATAAAATAAGAGAACCAAAGGAGAACAAAAGGAAGGCCGAATCCAATAGGAAATAATCTCCCGAAACCACCTTCAAATAGTTCTGGCACCAGTATTCGGACGCCCCGGCCAAGCATTCGGGCAGTGTCAAATTCCTCCGGCACGTTAGGAAAATGTTTGCTGTATTTTGTGCTCGCACGACATTGAGATATGTTGGACAATGGACGACTCTTGCAATAAAATCAAAGAGAAAGATGTAATACCCTCCAAGAGGCGATCGTGTTGGTGTAGAGCTTAGCTGATGATTGTGTACGTATACAAAAAAAGAAAAGGTAAATTAGTAATCCTAAGAAGATTGGTTGTTCATCTCTTTATTATGACTTCCGATCGATATTAGTGATTTTATCGTGCACATAATATTTCCTTAAGATATGGACAGTACAATGCTGATAAGAAGGTTGCCGTTAAGGAGAATCACTTCTTGACCGCATCGTTATACTAAACAAATGTCGAGAAGTAATTGTTTAGTGTTCGGCCAAACCTTGACATTTATCTTGAGCGAAACATTCTCCATGTGCTGCTTGATGTATTTCATTGCCTGCTTCGGCTGGCAACACTGCGACACGATTAAACTTCGGTTTCACAAATGCGCTTAATCTTCCCTGTAAAGAAACGAGATATTTATTAGCCATTTGACGATACATTCCTTTAGCTATCACAATAGCAACGATTTGCTACGAAGAAATAACATTTAAACTCACCGTACGAGCCAGAATAATCAGGCAGGATAGTGATGAGCAGCTGAAGGTATCTTCCTGCGGCACTCATCCTTTGAAGCTATGCATCTGATTCATGATGAATGTCGCGCAGGGCTTTCTCGATCTTCCCTGGATCAGCTGAACAAGTATGGACTAGAGGATTCAGATTTGAAAACCTGAAAACAAACAAACACAATACATTCATTGAATTAAAATTATCAAAGAAGAAAAATTTATCGATTTGACGAACAAACACCGCATACCATGCCCTTACTACAGCACATGTTATTAGATCATGGCAGAAACGGTTCACATCCAAATTCGACCGTTAACCATTTTCTGCAGAGCAAAGGGGATTATAAGTATATATGTCTCACAATGTAAATGCGGCCAATAAACGAATCGATTCAAAGAAATAAAAAATTACCTTGTCGATCATATTCCACTGGCCTACACTAGGCTCGACCAGTGCTTGCTTTCCAGATTCATGATATTTAAGCTGAAAATACATGATCCAGGTGAGGTGATGAGCAAAGAAATATCTAAATGAATATTAGCCGAAAACTTTACCATTGGGGGCGGCAAAACCTGAGCCTCTATTGTGGCGAGCTTGGTTTTGACTTCAATTCCAAATTGCTGAGCAAGACTGTCAGCGGCATAATTGTTTGACTCAATTTTGCCGTACATGCTGATTACTTTACCCTGCAAACATATTTCATTATCGATCTATGTTTCGACTCAATTGAGAGCTCCGATCGACTCTAGTGAATTTATCGTGCAGCATAATGCATATATTGAATCACAATATATTTTCATGAAATTACAACATATTCATGATAATCAATACAAATTTGGATAATCATTATACTTTCAAATTAAGAAATAAATTTTAATTTTTTGGGAATTTGTAGTTGCATAAAATATGGCACTAATTTAAAAAAAATAATTGAACAACTTATATCTATCATCAGGTTTCATCGAAGAAAAAGAGTTTTAAGTATGGTACGGGTTCAAACTCTGCTAAACCATTTTCGGTCGAGTATGTCACGTATATACCAAGAGAATTGTAAGTTGGCATAGTATGGTAGCATTTGATGCAAAATTATATTATAGATAATACAATCATAATACTTTATCTTAGAATATACAACTTTGTTTCTTATTTTGACATAACATACAAATGTCAGTTATTGGTGTCAGTACTTACCTGCAATACCAAAATGGAAAAGGCTTTCTGCAGGTTGTCTGGAAAGTTTCCCTAGCTGTCAATTATTTGTTTGTATGTTGCAGGTGCCACATCATCATTTAAACAAAAAAAAAAAAACTAAAAAACGTGTCTGACACAAGAAACTGTCCACTTCTATTATACAGTTTCTTACTCCTTTTTGTGTGGGACGATTACATTCTTTTCTTATTTAATCCATATAAAAATTATAATATATATTATATGGTATTTATGGTTTGAAAATTATTTTATCATTTATTTCAGATATCAATTAGTAAGTAAAATAATGAAAGCATACATAATATTACATAATATGATGATAGAAGATGAAACATACATTTACATGCATCCTTAGGATATATCTCAATATGATAAGTTGAGACAAGTGATAACTCGATAAATTCTAGGCAAAAAAAAAAAAAAAATTATTTGCACTTTATTTTATAATTTTAAAATTATTATATATTATTTATTTTAAAAAAATTGCTTCCTGCTAAAAAAACATTTTATGGCTCGTCAGACTCACCATTGAGAGAGAATTGAGAGATTTTCTCTCACTACCAATCAAAACAATCTACAAACTTTTTTTACTGATTCAAACAATCAATGCATCTGCAACATACAAACAAATATTTGACCATAATAGAGAAGCTTGACAGTCCAAAATTTTAATTTGTCCCAGACAAGACTACACTTTCCATTTCGGTGTAGCATATAAGTTCTCACAGCAAAAGTTAACATTTGTATCTTATGCCAAAATAGGAAACAGGTTGTATATTCTAACAGAAAGTATTATGATTGTATTATCCATACTATAATTTTGCATCAAATGCTACCATATCATGCCAACTTCCAATTCTCCTCGTATATATGTGACATAATCGACCAAAAATGTTTTAGCAAAGTTTGAATCCGTAACCATGCATAAACTCTTTTTCTTGGATGATACCTGATGAAAAATATAAGTTGTTCAATATCTTCTAAAGAAATATGATATTAGACTTAAATGGTTGGTAATAATATATTTTATGCGAACTATAAATTCCCACAAAATTGAAATTTATTTCCTAATTTGACTGTATTATGGTTCTCTGAATTTGTATTGATTATCCACGAATGTATTCTACTTTTATGAAAATATGTTGTGATTCAATATATGCATATTAACGCACAACAAATTCACGAGAGTCGATCGGAGCTCAAAATTGAGTCGAAACACAGATTGATAATTAAATATGTTTACACGATAAAGGAGTCTGCATGTACGGTAAAATTGAGTCGAACAATTATGCCGCTGACAGTCTTGCTAGAAAATTCGGCATTGAAGTAAAGACCGAGCTTACCACTATAGAGGCTCGGGTTTTGCCACCTGAATTGTTGATGTGCAGATCTACAAAATTGTCGGGGGCCAACGATATTCTAAAAAGTTGAATGAGAGGCAAGTATCCGCGTTGCTCAAAGCTACTTGTAAGCGGCCAAGTGAAAGACTGGCCACCATCCAAGAGGCAAAGGTTTTATGAAACTGATTTCTCTTTCATTGAAAATTTCCGAACTTCTTTTCCCATGCTTTTATGTTTGATATGCAGACGGTAACGAAGAACAATTATGCCGCTGACAGTCTTGCTCGACAATTCGGCATTGAAGTGAAGACTGAGCTCGCGTCGCCACCATAGAGGCTCGGGTTTTGCCACTTCCAATGGTAAAGTTTTCGCCTAATATTTATTTAGATATTTCATTGCTCATCACCTCACCTGGATCATGTATTTTTAGCTTAAATATCGTGAATCTGGAAACCAAGCACTGGTCGAGCCTAGTGTAGTCCAATGGAATATGATTGACAAGGTAATTTTTTATTTCTTTGAATCGATTCTTGTATTGACAGCATTTACATGGTTACTGGTTCTAAAGTTGATATCTGCGCATGTATATCATTTACTCGTTCGAACTTGGATGTGAACCGTTTCTGCCATGAGCTAATAACATGTACTGTAGTAAAGGCATGGTAAGCGGTGTTTTTTCGTCAAATAAATTATTTTTTCCTCTTTGATAGTTGTAATTCAATGAATGTATTGTGTTTGTTTGTTTTCAGGTTTTCAATCCGAATCCTCTAGGCCGTACTCGTTCAGCTGATCCAGGGAAGATCGAGAAAGCCCTGCTCGACATTCATCATGAATCGGATGCACAGCTTCAAAGGATGAATGCGGCAGGAAGAGACCTTCAGCTGCTCATCATTATCCTGCCCGATAATTCTGGATCTTACAGTGAGTTTAAATGATATTTTGAAACAAATAGCGACCATGCAGAGAATCTTTTTGCAATAGGAAGAAAATAAAACAACAATTACATATCGACAACTGATAGCAACCACGTGCGCTGTCGAACCAGGAAGAAACTCAAAAATAACTCACTCTAACCAAATTTAACCTTCAAACTAAAGTTAAATACTAAAAATATTAGTTTATTTAAACAAGACTCCAAATAAAAATTAAGAAGAATAAAAAATAAATTCCAACCCAATGATTGCACTAATTTGTGACATATTTCTTCGTAGCAAATCATTGCTATTGTGGATTTGTGATAGCTATGGTAGCGATGAATATATCGTCAAATGGCTAATAAATTTCTCGTTTCTTTACAGGGAAGATTAAGAGCATTTGTGAAAGGGATCTTGGGATCGTGTTGCAGTGTTGCCAGCCGAAGCAGGCAATGAAATACAACAAGCAGTACATGGAGAACGTTTCGCTCACGATAAATGTCAAGGTTTTGTCGAACATTAAACAATTTCTTCTCGACATTTGTTTAATACTCCAAGTGTTCTTATTTTTTGTATAACGATGTGGTCAAGAAGTGATGAAAACCTTCTTACCAGCATTGCACTGTCCGTATCTTAAAGAAATATTATGCGCACGATAAAATCACTAATATCGATCGGTACTCGTAATAAAGAGATGAACAATCAATCTTTTTAGGAATACGATTTTACCTTTTCTATTGTATATATACACAGTCAGTCGCCAGCCAAGCACCACATTAACTCTACCGCCTCTTGGATGGTATCACATCTCTCTCTTTGATTTTATTGCAAGAGTGTCCATTGTCCTAACATATCTCAACGTCGTGTGAGCACAGAATACGGCAAACACTTTCCTCATGTGCCGGAGGAATTTAACACCGCCGGAACCGAATACTGGTGCCGGATCTATTTGACGGTGGTTTCGGGAGATTATTTCCTATTGGATTCGGACTTCCTTTTGTTCTCCTTTGGTTATCTTATTTTGTTCCCTTATCTATGGGCTTCGGCTGCTTCTACATCTGAGAACTTCAAGTACAAAACTAAACTAAACTAAAAAACAAAAAAGGGATTGGATCATATATTGATATACATATGAATTCAGCATATGTTGAATTTACTATGCATGTTGTTTGTATTTGTCTGCTATTTGTGTCTGCATTCTATCTGTATTTGTTACTATTTGTCTACTATCTATATTATTTCAATTCTGTCTGTTGTGTCTAATTTTGACCTTAGACAAAGTTTTATCTTCAATCTATGTTATTTCGATTATATCTGCTTCCGATTCAGATTCTGTTCAGACAAACTTAAGTTAATTTATGCTGTATTTTAATTTGAAGATGGGTATTAAAGATGTATTAGAAAATATATAGTATTTTTATTGTAGTTATTTAAAAAAATTTTAAAATTCTTGATTTATTTAGACTATATATAGGTTATTATAAATTTAAATTTTGTGCATTGACTTAATCTCCCTACGCAAAAATTGGCAGATTCCCACCTTATAATTTTTTTTTAAAAAAAAAGAAAAAAAAAATACTACTACCTCTATTTCGAAGAAATGTAATATTTGGTTGTCCCTCTACTAGAATATACAACATTGTTTCCTATTTTAGCATAACATACAAATGTCAACTTTTTGTGTCAGTACTTACCTGCAGCACAAAAATAAAAAGGGTTGTCTTGTGCAAGTTGTCTGGAAAGTTTCTCTAACTGTCAACTCTTTGTTTGTATCCTGCTGCAACATCATTTAAACCAAAAAATATTAGAAAACGTGTCTAACTCAAGAAATTGTCCACTTCCATTATACCGTTTCTTCCTTCCTCCTTTCTGTGTGGGACCATTACATTCTTTTCTTATTTAATCCATATAAATATTATATCAATAATATATATTATATGGTATTTATGGTTTGAAAATTATTTTATCATTTATTTGAGATATCAATTAGTAAGTAAAATAATAAAAGCATACATGATATTACAGATGATAGAAGATGAAAGAGACATTTACATGCTTCATTAGGATCTCAGCATGATTAAGTGCTTCATTAGGATCTCAGTATGATTAAGTTGAGACAAATGCTAACTCAATCAACTCTAGGCAAAAAAACTTTGTTTGTATTTTATTTTATAATTTTAAATTTATTATATATTGTTTATTTAAAATAAATTTCGCCTCCTGCTAAAAAAAATTTTCAGGCTCCGTCAGACTCAGCATCAAATCACCTGTTTCCAAATTCTCTATTCCCTCTATTCCAACCAATAAGAAAGTGACACTTGGGAAAAAAAAAAAGAAAAAACAGAAATAATACAAGTTTATATATTGGAAAAGTATTTTTAGAATTTACTAATTTTTTATTATATCTTTATTATTTATTAATTTTATTTTTTAAATAAATAATAAAAACTTATATTAAAAATTAATTTTTATTCAATTAATTTTAATTATCAAATATTTATTATATTAATTTACTATAAAAATGTAATATTTTTTTAAAAAAAAATATCACATTGAAAACACTTTAGATATAATTTCATGGCGGAAATATTATATACATTACATAAATTTAATCTTTTATATAATACTTAATTCTAATTTTTATAATCTTTTAATATAATACGATATTTTGTAAAAGAATAATACTCCTATAAAATTACAAAAAAAAATATAGATCAGCATAATAAAAATAACCTAAATAAAAATTAAATTTAAATATTTTTTATAAAAATCTAAAATTTTCTATAAATTATTGTTCTCAAAATAAAAAGAAATATATATATATGTAAAATAAACACTTTGAATATATATGAATGATAAAATTAGAGTGCTATTAGTTTTGTAAATAATATGAGATTATATTAAAATATAAAAATTATACAATTTAAATATTATATAAAAATATTTGAATACAAACTAATTTTGGATATAAATTTTATTTTATTTTAAAAATAGAATAAAATTAATAAGTAATAAAGGATAAAGTTAAAAAATAAAAAAGTAAAACACATAAGTCTTAAGTTATTTGTATTGCCTCTTTCTTCCACATGTTCTATTCTCATTGATTGGAATAGAGGGAATAGAGAGGAATTGGAAATAGGTAAGTTGATGCCGTCAGACTCACATAACAGAGGTTTCTCTCACTACCAATTAAAATAATCTCTTTCACACAAACTTTTTTACTGGTTTGTCCTTTTCTGTTCTTTTTTTGGCCTAGTTTGGGGATGAGAATCAAACAATTAATGCACCTGCAGCATACAAAAAAATATTTGACCATAAGAGAAAAGCTTGACAGTTCAAAATTTTAATTTGTCTCAGACAAGACTGTCTTTTCTATTTTGGTGTAGCATAAAAGTTAATTTGTATCTTATGCAAAAATAGGAAACGGGTTGTATATTCTAACACAAAGTATTATGATTGTATTACCCATACTATAATTTTGTATCAAATGCTACCATATCATGCCAACTTCCAATTCTCCTCGTATATATGTGACATACTCAACCAAAAATGTTTTAGCAAAGTTTGAATCCGTAACCATGCATAAACTCTTTTTCTTGGATGATACCTGATGAAAAATATAAGTCGTTCAATATCTTCTTAAGAAATATGATATTAGACTTAAATGGTTGGTAATAATATATTTTATGCTAACTATAGATTCCCACAAAATTGAAATTTATTTCTTAATTTGACTGTATTATGGTTCTCCGAATTTGTATTGATTATTCATGAATGTATTCTACTTTTATGAAAATATGTTGTGATTCAATATATGCATAATAACGCACAACAACTTCACGAGAATCGATCGGAGCTCAAAATTGAGTCGAAACACAGATTGAAATTGAGTCGAACAATTATGGCGCTGCAGTCTAGCTAGACAATTCGACATTGAAGTAAAGACTGAGCTTACCACTATAGAGGCTCGGGTTTTGCCACCTGAATTGTTGATGCGCAGATCTGCAAAATTGTTGGGGGCCAACGATATTCTAAAAAGTTGAATGAGAGGCAAGTATCTGCGTTGCTCAAAGCTACTTGTAAGCGGCCAAGTTAAAGGCAGGCCACCATCCAAGAGGCAAGGGGTTTATGAAACTGATTCCTCTTTCATTGAAAATTTCCGAACTTCTTTTCCCATGCTTTTATGTTTGATTTGCAGACGGTGACGAAGAACAATTATGCCGCTGACAGTCTTGCTCGACAATTCGGCATTGAAGTGAAGACTGAGCTCGCTTCGCCACCATAGAGGCTCGGGTTTTGCCACTTCCAATGGTAAAGTTTTCACCTAATATTCATTTAGATATTTCTTTGCTCATCACCTCACCTGGATCATGTATGTGCAGCTTAAATATCATGAATCAGGAAAGCAAGCACTGGTCGAGCCTAGTGTAGGCCAATGGAATATGATTGACAAGGTAATTTTTTATTTCTTCGAATCGATTCTTGTATTGACAGCATTTACATGGTTAATGGTGCTATAGTTGATATCTGCGCATGTATATCATTTACTCATTCGAATTTGGGTGTGAACCATTTCTGCCATGAGCTAATAACATGTGTTGTAGTAAGGGCATGGTATGCGGTGTTTGTTCGTCAAATCAATTATTTCTTCCTCTTTGATAGTTGTAATTCAATGAATGTATTGTGTTTGTTTGTTTTCAGGTTTTCAATCTGAATCCTCTAGTCCGTACTCGTTCAGCTGATCCAGGGAAGATCGAGAAAGCCCTGCTCGACATTCATCATGAATCGGATGCACAACATTGTCTTCTTTCTATCAGAAGTGTGAAGAAAGTCCCCATACCATTTATGTGAAAAGGGGAATTAATTGCATTGTTGCACTGGCCAATTCTGAGGTTGCCTTAAACAGTCCGTGAGACTGGAATGGTTGTTTGTATGATTTGAAAAAATTAAAATTTTTTTGAGGCTCTTATCTAAGTTTTATCTATTCTCCATGTTTTGAATAAGTACATAGCACTGTTACTCGCGGGAGAGTTCGTCGGAGAATGAATTTGCTGGAATTTCAATAAGAGAGAATGAACAAACTCTGTGCAGCTCTGCTATGTAGTCGTTGTCAATACGAGTTTGTTGCAACTTAAACCTGTGAAGGAATATTCCAAGGTAAACCACGGTGGAGGTATAGGTTGAAGGAGTCTTAGTTATTTTGTTTTGTATTCTCACTGATTAGTAGAACTCTTCCTATGCCTATGTAATTTGTAGTAACCTTAATATACAATTGAAGAATGTTTAATTACTAAGTTCTTAAAATTAATTGAATCGTGGAATCAAATCAAGATTTATCAAAAGAACACTAGTATATGCAGTTGAATAATTCAAGATTCAAAAAATTAAACTAAAAAGTAGTAATCATAATAATGATAATAATAATAATGATAAAAACCAACAAAATAACAAATATTCACCAGAAACCCAGAGCATGTAATCAACAATGAAGTGTTCCATATTATCAACAACACAACTCAAAAAATTAGAGAAAAATAAAATTTGACAAGTGATTAAAGTGATCAACAAAATAAAAAATTACTGACTTGTCACAGTTTAGCAAGTTGCCACTTTTTTACATGAATAATACTTTTCCTAATCAATACATAAAAACAATCACCAACCAAAGCCATAAAATTTTGAATATGGAATCATAAGATCCCGGTGTAAACCTACAAGAATAAGTCCATTTCCAGTTGAGCTATTTTTTTCTCATGTTGCCATTAAGACAATTGTATCACTTCTCAACATCTTCCGCAAATACCTGAATGAACATAAGAGAGGTTTCATCCAAACTATCTAATATCGCCCCACGATCCACAAACCAAAGTGCACAAAGATAAAGCAAAAATATTAACGGTCATAAGTACTTACCAAATTATCACAAATCACCCAAAGATCCAGGGGTACTACATGAAAAAACTCCATAACTACGGGATGCTTGAACCAATATAGATGTTGGTGTTACTATTTGAACAAAAATACAACAAATGTATCCCATTAAACCACATCATACAATATAAAAGATACCTCAAGTAATTCTGTGAAATTCAAAGAATAAGTCGAAGTCATTGAAGCATTTAGAATGTATGGATGATATTGAATTAAGTGTGTCAATCTATAATTAAAAGTATGAACTAGAAAAAGTGAAGTACAAGCTCTAAAATTGTAAAAAAATATATAAATGAACCTGTTGCGAGGCAATTTGATCTTGTCCTAACACAATGTCACATCCTTCAGTGCCAGTCTAATTTATGGATGGTTGCATAAGAAATATAATTATATTAATATCTAAGTAAAATAAAGTAATTACAAAGCACTAAACTAAAAATATATTTGTTTGTAACTCTACTCTTTTTTCTAGATTTCTTCTCAAATCCACTTTTGGGTCTTTTATCGAAACGTATTCTTACTTTTGTTTTTATCCCCCCCACGAGTACATTGTCTTCTTTCTTAGCAGCCCCTCCAATCCTTAGGTCTGAGTGAGTATCTATCAGAGATGATCCTTTATTCATAATATTTTTGTTATGTAACTATTCATTCATCGTCTCAGCAGCCTTCAGGAATGATTCTTTCATCAACTCATATGTTTCTTTTGTTTCTGAAGCCATAATGACTAGTTTGTTAAAAAAAAAAAAAAAAACTCAAATACTTATACCTCGTACTCATCACTTTCTTCGGATCATCGACATTATCTTAGAAGAGAACCACTCTCCCTACCTTAGCTAATTTTTTCCATCTTTTCATCATATATTGCTCCAGAATCTTCAAAACATTATTAGTTGTGAGGAATTTCAACGCATAAGCACATAATAATCTTCCGAATTCAAAATTTTTGCAACTACAAGAAACAATATCATCTAAAAGTTAAATTTCACAATATGATACTTTGATCTTCGAAGATAACTAACATGATATCAAACTATTGTTCCATCAATACCAGTAAGAACCCCCACGCAATCAAAAGTCTTCCCTAGTTCATTTTGAAATCTTAAAAACTTTAGGGGTATGCACACTAGCAACATGTTTCAAGAGTTGGAGGGCATAAAAAAAGCTTGAGCATTTGTACTTACTTTGAAATCAACTGCCAATTCTTCATATTGGCGAGATTCAATCAAATTTTAAACTATTCAAAAAATAATTGCAAGGGGTTTTTAGAACTTACATACCTTTTGATGACACTGTTAGTAGCTTCACTAGGTTGTGTCGTAGTAATATCAACACAAAAGAATTGGCGCCCATATACCAATGTTTATTTCTCTTTTACTCTAAACAATTTATTCAACCAATCATTTTCTAATAGATCATACTTTCCAGCATTCCATTCCATTCGTGCAAAAACTCATCTTCTTTTTCACAGTCATAAATGCATCTCACAAAGTCACGTGCAAAATCTTTACGTTTTTCAAAATCCTACCTAAATGTATTGCAACACTTTGATAGATATGTCAAATACATAACCTATGACAACCTTGGGCCACCTTGCAACTAACGCACTTGCCATAGCATGATCTTGATTTGTCAGAATAGTGATAGGATTTTTTCCGTTTATGGTGTCTGCAAAGGTATCTAACAACCATTTAAATGGAGGTATTGTCTCATCATATAAGAGTGAAGCGCCAAAAATTATTGTTTCTCTATGGTGATTGACACCGACAAATAATCAAAAAAGGCGGCTTTCTCTATTTTTTTTGTATGTGGTGTCGAAACTCACAACATCTCCAAAATCAGCATAATTTGCTTTCATTCTGTTGTCTACCCAAAATATATTAGTTATCAAGCCATTTTCATCCACTTGAATAGAATATACAAATTTTGAATCTTTACTTTGCATCCCTTGCAAAATGCTCAAGAACTCCACTGGTATCTCTAACCTCCATATATTTTGTTTTCTTCAAACGCAACAAATTCTTATAATCTTGTATAATAACTCCCAAGTTGTCTTGGTTTCCGACTTCTTTGACCATAAGATTGTGCTAGATTTTTTAGTAAGTCCTACACATTCTGTCATCTCAAATTGTGCAACATGAACATCATTTATCTTCATGTGCGACCTAAACAAATATGCTTTCTGAAGACTATTAAGATGATGCGTATGTTCAGAAACAAACTAGACAACTTGAAATTTTTCATATTCTTTCAAACAAATTTTCATCATAGTTTTGCAATCAAATCTGGTTATTAGGCATGGAGCTTTCACAATGATACTTCATCTATCTTCCCCCCCCCCCCTTCCCCTCAGCACTACATGACCCTCAGCACTACATGAATGATTTGGATGTTATTTACCCTCTTTTCTTTATATATCTTATGTCTTTTAATACCAAAGCCTACTTCTTTAGCATAAGCTAAATAATACTGATATGCTTCTTCCTCCGTATCAAACAATACTTCAATTCGAAGAATTGCTTCTGTCTTTGTTCTATTTACTTCAACACCTTCAAACTCATTTTTCTATATAGGAGAAATCTAATCTATGAGATGAGGAGGATTTATTCATGTCTAGTTGATCAAAATTCATATATCATGTAATCTGAATCACAATAAAATGAATGATTCATTCATTCACAAACTATAACAGAATAATGAAAAAAAATAATTGTTATTTATTTAATTATTACTATTTTTATAAAAAGTTTATTATTTTTAAACTTATTAAAATATTTGGAAATAAAGATAAAATGAATAAAAATTTCTATCTAATGTATTATGAAATAACTAACAAACTTCCGTTGATTGTACTTCTTCCCGATAATGTAATAAAGTTATTGGTATTTATTGTAAATAAGTGTTAAATAGAATATGATAATTAAATGTTGATTTGTTATCTTTAAAATAAATTCAGCAGACAGACGAAAATGAAAAATGGAATAAAATTTGGCGGATGTAAAGAATATATAATATTATTATTATTTGAATTTGGTTCCATTTGACATGCTTGCTTTTTAATTTTATCAATAATAAAACATAAAAGCACTGAAAGCCCAGCACCAATACTATAAAATTATTTTTAAAAGATAAAAAAGAGGCACATCTATCTTTCTAAAAATAGATAAGGAGGCCCAGTGTTACTATATTAAAAAAATATAAAATATAAAAAGTATTCACACCTACCCTATTTCCCGTCGGCGATCATCCTCTCGAAGCTAGTTCCATGGCTCTGGTTCACTCTCGTAGCTCCAAAAAGGTTTTTCAAATACATCACCAATTTATAGCTTCTCTTGCTCTTAAATTTTTTTCTTTTCTATAGGATCCAGAAGGATTTAAATTTGTGTGAACATTGGAATTTCTCTTGGTGTTTGATTTGGTTTGATTTTGAAATACATACACGAACAAGGTATCAAGAATATCTGTGTTCAAATTTTATTTTCGATTACTTCCTGTGGAGTGTAGTCCTAAGGTTTTCTTGATTACATCTTTAATTTGTTCTCAGAGCACTGTGGATCTATACTCTCTTACAGAGCTTAACTTGTCAGACAACAATATCTCCTCACTTCCACTAAAATTGGTTTGGTTTGGTTTGTCTGTAAAATCCTTTTTTGTTACATAGTATTTCTGTCTATTTGTTTATAATTGGATAACCAATTTTGAATCTATGCCTAGGTAGAAATAAATATGGCAGTTCATCATTAGAAGCTGACTATTTCTGAAATTATCTTCATCCATTTATACAATAATTTGCTTTCTTTTAGTTTAATAAAGTTGAATGTTGTAAATTGCTGGACAATTTAGGTGCTATGGTGAATTGATACTGCCTTGTTTAATTGAAAAAAATCGGACATTGTCACCCATACGATTCTTTCTTTTCTCTCTATGTCTATGTCTGAGGATTAATTTATCTCGTAACTTGTACTCTTCCACGGTTTGCTAGAACCTAGTCTTCAACTTTAGGTGTTGTGCCGGCAGTCAATAGTGTTAGCAAATATGTAATATTGAAAATCGAGATGCTTCAATTCAATTCGAAATCAGATAACATATCCGATTAAGAAGATTCGAGTTTTGCGTTTTCTTGAAGCAGATTTGGCCCGCCACCGATTGCTTCCCATGATAAAACGAATCGATTAGAATCTACGATTCCACCAAAAACCGAACTAAGAAAAAATTTTGGAAGGTTTTTGGAGAAGATTGGAAGAAAAAAAAAAAAAACAAAGAGTATAAGAGAAGCAACTGAATTTTTGATTCACTTTACCTGAGTGTTATTTTTTAATTTAATAAAGAAAATTAAATTAAAATGCCACAAAATAGCAACCGCCCCATTATTTGGCACATTTTGATTATTGCTGCAATCACTTTCTTTTGTGCGATGAATTTGAATTTCAACTGTCAAAATAAATTAATGGGATAAAATACAAAATTTAAATTAATTAATTTTCTCGCAAATGGGCCCGGCCCAAAGCCCAATCTTGACTATATATATATATAAATATACATTAATGACTCAAGCCTAGGCCCATTCATAATTAGGCTCAATAAACTCCTCACATTCATTTTCTTCCTATTTCACATTCACACACCAACAAATACTTGTATATATTCCTGAAAATCAGGTATGCTTTCTTTATATATATATATATATATGCATAAGATTATTGTTTAATCAACTAAACCTTTTTTTTTTTTTTTTAAGCAATAATGTCTTCTCAAAACAATAGAACATAAATGTATCATACATTCGTTTGAGGAATAAAATATTTATTTTTAATAATCATATAAATTTATATTTATTTATCAAAGTAATAAACAAACTCAAAATCAAATAATAAATAGATGTATAAAATATATTTATCAGAATATATACTAAGTAATCAATAGTATTCTATTAAAAAAAAAAAGAACAACACACTAGTTAAATTAATAACTTCCACTTATAGTTTTTAGCATCTATTGAGTTTAACTTTTAAATTTGATTCAACATCGATTGAGATTAAAATTATAAATTTGATTAAATTTTTTATAATGAAATTAATTTAAAATGTGCAAATATATAAATTATATTTATCTAAATAATAATAATAATTGAATATTGAAATAGAATAAGAAAATTCTAATAATTAAATTAATAAAAATAAATCAGTGCAATGTAATAACCCACTTTAAAAATGTAGTATGGGTAGCTTTTAACTATAATTTTGACAACAACTTAACAATACATGTGTACTTTATAATTACATTTATTTCTAATATTAAAATTTTTACATATATACTACAATATATAAATTGTTATATTTCTATAGTTATATAAATTAGAAAGCAATTATAACATCTTGAATTTAAATAATTTATAATACAGATAATTTATAGATAAATAAAGAAATAAAAAGATATGAGAAATAATTTATTTACTATAATGAATTAACCGCTTAAAACACAAATAAGTTAATACACTAAAAAATCGAGTGGTGTGTTTTATTTGAGTTTCAAACCTAAATCAATAATATTCAATTATTCAATCCGCACATTATACATTAAAGATATACTACATTCGTTCGATTCTAAGGTCTACATTTACTTTTTACGTGTTGATTTTTAATATTAATTATTATATAAAAATACTTGTGTTAGTGTCTTATAATACTAATATAAGGATGTAAAAAATAAAATTATACAAATATAAATATATTTTTAATGTTAAAGTACAGTAAATGTAATCTTTAGAGTTATTATTTTAACTTCCAAAATATCACATATTTAAAATTATTTAAATCAAAACTCAAATAAAAAAAAAATACCAATCACTTTTTTCGGATGAAAATTCCTAATGAAAGCACTCATGGGTAATGAGAGTTAGAGATAGGATTCCTTTCCAATTTTTCGGAGTTTTTGGACTGTATAAAAGATTTTGTGAAAGTTTTGGGCTTCGTTTAGATAGAAATATTAAAAGAAAATTTTGGTTTTTGTTTGTTTAACAAAAAAATTTGAGTATCTTTTTCCAACAAAAATTATATATTATTATTTTTATATTATCTACACAATTCTCTATAATTCACGTAAAAAAATAATAAATAAAAAATCAAACCAAAACACAAAATAAACACACCTTTAAATTTAAAGTATTTTTGATAATTTTATATTATAAGTATATAATAAATAATGTGGGTGATGATGACTTAAAATATTTATTTAATATTATATAAAAAAATTACATTTGATTTTATAAATATAATTTTACATTTTATTATGCAAATATAATCAATATAAATATTTATATAAAAAATAAAATTTTATATAATAAATATAAAAAATATTAATCTATTATTATATAAAATACTTTAAGATAACGTAGATTATATGTATTTGTTTTTTTTTATTGAAATATTGATATTCATATTATATTTATATGTAATACGAATCAAAATAAAAAATAAAAATATTTGTATTAGTGTTATATAATACAAATATAAAAATATTTATACTCTTTACGTCCGCATCTAAGGGTTACATTTATCTTTTGTATCATTGTACTTAACATTAAAAATATCCTTATATTTGTATAAATTTTTATACAAATGTTCTTCTATTAGTATTATAAGACACTAATGAAAATACTTTTGTGATTTTTTCTCAATTTGTACTACGTTTTGATAAAATAATTAATATTTAAAATTAAAACACAAAAAATAAATGAGACACTTGAGCCGGACAGGAGTAGTATAAAATATTAGACAAATGTAAAAATACTTTAATATTTAATAAAATGATGCAATAACAAAATAAATATTTTGCGAAGGTAACGAGAGAGTATATATTCACTCGGTCCTTCTAATATTAGTTCTCAATTGTTATTCTAAAAAATAGAGGAAAAATCATTGGTCCTATTAAATATCATAATTATTAATTTTGATTTTATTAAAAAAATTTATCAATTTTGGTCTCACTTAAATGAAAATTTATAAATTTTAGTCCTAAGATGGTTGAATGGGACTCAACACGGCTGTGTTGGTGGATGACACAGGAGGTGACTGGCCGCCAATACGGCCGTGTTGGGCTCAACACGGCCGTGTTGATTACCCTGCACTTCTGAATGCGGTCGTGCTCTTGCCCGTGTTCTCAACAAAGTCATGTTCCTACCCATGTTCTCAATACAACCATGTTCTCAACAGGGTCATGTTTTAGGTCATGTTCACGACCATATTTTCAATATAATCATATATTGTAGATTATGTTTATTATTATTTTTACTTCTTTGTTAAAATTATTTGATATATAGATATTTACAATTTAACAAAAATATTTTTTACAATTATTTATACTCTTTTCGTCCCATAACTAGTATCCATTTGTTTTTTCTACGTAGTTTTAGAAATACTAGTATTATATTGGGATGTAGTAGGAATAAAGTAGAAATTACTAAAATAATCTTATTATTAGTATGGTGTGATATAAACGTAATGACATTTGTGTAATATATTGTAAGTTATAAAGGTATTTGTAATGTTAGATGGATAGTATAATTACTAAAAATAAATAAATAAATAAATACTTTATTATGGGACAGACTAAAATGAAAAAATTGATAGTTTGTTATGGGACGGAAGAAGTAATATAAATGGTGGCCCATTAATCATTTGTTGCTATACAGGTGGGAGAATTCTAAAGTTACTACCATTAAGATGAAATATGACTATCTAAATAAAGCGCTATTATTTTATTGTGATTTAAAATGGATTAGGAAGATTTTGTGAAATTGAAAAAATAATTTAATATAACATTTTTTATACATTACTATTAAATTTATAGTATATCCAAGTAAAAAACAAATTAATATCAATAGTAAAGAAGTGTTTATTTCTACCAACGTGAATCGACTTGGAGATATACTATCTACATCGAGGCCACAAAAGGCCAAGGCACTGCAGCCACAAACATACTTGTGGTCGAATCCACCTAATCTTCATTCATGGCCGGAGCCACCAAGAGGTAAGCCAACGAAATCTCTTGCATAACCCTTTTCTTACATTACATGATGGTATCGATCGATTCGATCTAAGCTTATTACCGTCGCCCTCGCAGGTATGCAGTTGTCACCGGGGCAAACAAGGGTATCGGTTTGGAGATATGTCGGCAGCTGGCGTCTCAGGGCATCACCGTGGTGCTGACATCTCGGGACGAAAACAAAGGCCTTGAAGCTGTCGAGAAACTCGCCGCGTCTGGCCTTTCCGATCATCTGATCTTTCATCGACTAGATGTGGCCAAGGATGATTCAGCCACAGCCCTGTCTGAATTCATTGAGTCCCGATTTGGAAAGCTCGATATCTTGGTACAGCCTAAATTTAGAATCCCCCCTTAATAGTTAGGACATATCTTTGTTGACAAAGCTCTGCAGGTGAACAATGCAGCAGTTCTCGGATCCGATGTGAAGTGGGAGATTCTAGACCCGACCAGGGCTACGGCCGAGGCTGATGTTGTTGCAGTAAGTTCAGATGCGCAATGACTATGTCACCTAAAAGTTATGTCCTAAAACAGAAACTTCTCTTCTCTTGTAGACAGGCAAAGTTACTATAGATTGGAGTAGCATTGCGAATGATACCTACGACTTAGGGGCGCAAGCAATTCAAACAAACTACTATGGGTACAAAAGGACAACAAAAGCTCTTCTTCCATTTCTCCGCCTCTCAAACTCGCCAAGAATCGTAAATGTATCCTCTTCTGCGGGGAATCTTGAGGTACCATATTATATATATAGCGGCAGCTACAGTACTGAATTTTAAATTCCGCATTTTGCTGAACAGCACATCATGTGCTATTAGACAACACATTATATAATACAAATACAAATACAATAAATAAACAAAAAAAGCACACTATGTATGTTAATATAATACAAATACTAACACATGAACAAAAAACACATGCTATAGTCTCAACAACATAAATTATTACTACAAACAGCACACAATATTACTACAAACACCACATTATATATGTTAATATAATAGAAATACAACACATGAACTAACAACACATGCTCTAGTCTCATACAACACACACAATAGTTGATTTTAGCACATGACATACTTGTATATAACACACTTATTATTATTAAAAAATAGCACACCCCTTTATTATACACAACATGTGCTATTTGTAATACTAATGTCTGTTGTTTGTGTATATAACGCATGCTGATATGAAAAATCAGTATGAATCAGCACCGTAACTATTCCCTATATATGTATATATATAGCCCAACATCATCGTCATGTTTCAAACCTCATTGTTTTATGTTCTTAGTACATACCGAGCGAATGGGCGAAAGGGATCTTGAAGGATGAGGAAAACTTGACGGAAGAGGGAATCGACAAAGTCGTGAGAGGATTCCTCGAGGATTTCAAAGAAGGGAAACTTGAAGGCAAAGGTTGGCCTAATTACATGGGAGCATACATAGTCTCAAAAGCAGCCATAAATGCCTACACAAAGCTTCTTGCTAAGCAATACCCGAGCTTTCGGGTGAACTCGGTGTGCCCGGGTTACGTGAAAACAGATATTAACAAAAACACGGGGACAGTGCCGGTGAAAGAAGGCGCCGCTGGCCCTGTGAAGCTTGCATTGCTGCCGGATGGTGGCCCTTCCGGCTGCTTCTTTGTCCAAAAGGATTTCGTCGAGCTCTAAGTGATATATATGTATGTATAAATATATATGTATACTTTGTTGAATTACGTAGGGTACGTTCATTGGTAAGATTTTACATTCAATTTTACTATTTCAACTTTATTTTCGTAAAAAATTAAATTAAATATCTATTTTTTATTTATTATATTGTATTAAAATTTAATTTTACAGTTAAAATATTACATTAATACATGTTTATATTACATCAAATAACTATTTCAATTCAAAATTTTACTATTCAAAATCAAAAGAAAAGTTATTCATTGTGTGGCATGTTGTATATTCAAAACCATTTTCCCGAATACTTTTCGATGTGTTAACTTATCTTTTCAATTTTATTTTTAAATTATTTATTGAAATTTGTTCGTCTAAAAAATATTACTCTCTCCGGTTCTCACATAATTTGTCAATTCTTTCTTTTTACTAATACACTTTTTAATTACTTACTAATTACACAATATATAAAACTTTGTGCTCCAGTTAAGATGGACAAATTAGCGGGACAGATGGAGTACATTTATTTATTTTTGTAAGAATATGAATATCTAGTTATATTATACTTTCTCGGACACACGTCTACTGTTTATATTTTTGTTCATCCGTTCCACATCTTATGTTATTTTTTTTTTCTAAAAAAAATTACACATTTAATTATATTTTAAATTTTCTAATTTATAAATTTTTAATTAATTATCTTAACCTAATATATGATTTTGTATTGTATTATAATTTACTTTCAGTAATACTACCTCCGTTCAGCCACAAATTATACAGTGGTTTTTTTGTATTGATTTTTGAATATTAATTATTAAATCAAAATATAGTACAAATAAATAGAAAATGACAAAAATACATTTATTAGTCTCTTATAATACAAATATAATCATATTTTTGGAGTAAACTATACAAATATAAAGATATCTTTAATGTTAAATACAATTGTGAAAAAAGATGTTTACTTTCTGACCGGACGGAAGTAGTATATTTTAACTATTTACTAATAATAATTGTCCTAAATTCTTATTTCTATGATAACAGTAACACAGTATGGGGAATGAAGGTAGTTTCAAATACATTTTTTATTTAATTTTTATTATTTGCAAAATTATTTAAAACTCTTAGTTATCTGTTTTTACATGTTGATAATATTTTTTAAAAATATATATATAAAATTAAATATTTATTTTTTAAAGATATTATATTATAAGTATATTTTATATATTAAATATTACAGTGAATACTTATTTACATTATAGTAAATACTTATTTAGCATTTAATAATTAGTATTTTAATGTGTTATTTTGTAAGAATAAATTGGAAAAAATTGTAATAAATATCCTGCACTTATATTCATTATCACTTTTGTCCTTAATCTATCATCTTGGCAAAATATACTCCGCATTTCTACAAAACTCGTCATTTACGTCCTCCCGTCCCACATGACAGTCACGTGACATGCATTTCTACGCGCACCCGAGATCCAGTAACACGTGGCACATTATATGTGGCTTGTGCTTGAAATTGTAAAAAATATTTAATTACTTAAATTTTATAAATGACAAATCATTGGTTGATCTCTGGATATTTTCAATTTAACCCCGAATGATTAAATTACAAATCTTATTGTTGATGCAATTTTTCAACAATAAAAAGTAAAATCCGAAAATAGAAATTATCTTCGAATTTGATAAAATAAATGTCTGAGATTAAGAATCCCTAAGCACCGTACGATACATAAGTAAACTAGGAAAATAAATACTACGGACTGAAAAAAGTAGAATGGTGATCCCCAAAAGAAATTCTTTGAATTTGATTGTAAGAGAGACCTGAATCTTTAAATATTCCCTAAGGAAACGTTTCAAAACACCGTATGATCAGTTATAACAACTGCCGTCAACCGCCTGCTAATTCCTCCTCCATTGATACGTGTTTTAACTGTTTCACCAACCGCTCCCACCAGTTACAGAACCCAACTGGCTCGACCGACCGCCTCATGGCACTTTACTTCCATAAATGGACGGCCGGTCCCGAACGACCACTCAACCGCCCAACAAACTTTAGACAGACTGCAGACCGACCGACTGCCTCGAGAAACCCCTTAGCCACCTGATGGACCCATAGACGGGCCCACATATTTCGTACGTAACAACTTGCCCCTCCGCCATCGGACTTTGACCAATCAACCAATACAGATACTAACTGGTCGCCAAACCAAACGACTAATCAGTTGCCCACTCAAGCAACCACCATCCAGTCCCTTCAATTGGCTGGACAACTATTCATCCAGACGGCTCATCGGTCGCTCAATCAAGCGACCAACTGACTGCTCTCTCAAGCGACTGAACTACTGTTTGACCAAATGACCGGCCAACCGATCAGGTGATTAACAGGTCGCTTAATTAAGCGACCAATTAACAGACCTTTCTTCGCCCGACCAATTAACAAACCTTTCCTCTTGTCCGACCTCGTGTCTGCCATCTCATCTTTCTTCGCCCGATCTCCTTTTGACTGACCTCTGTATCGGTCATTTCATCTTTCTTCGCTTGACCTCCTTTTGTCCGACCTCCGTGTCTGCCATCTTATCTTTCTTCGCCCGACTTCCTTTTTTGACCGACCTCCTTATCGGCCGTCTCATCTTTCTTCGTCCGACTTTCTCTTTTGACCGACCTCTTTATCGGCCATCTCACTTTCCTTCGCCCGACCTTATCTTGTCCGACCTCCTTATCGGCCGTCTCACCTTCCTTCGCCCGACCTCCTTTTGACCGACCTCCGTTAAGACCCTACTACCATTATCAGGCTCATTGGACTATATATCAATCCAATTTAAAAACCCTATACATTGGTTTTTTTTTTCTTACTCAACACTTATATATTCAATTTCAATCTCATTTATCATCTTCAACATAATCAAATTTCTTTCGATCTTTTTTGGTGTTCCACCTCAATTCCTCCAAGCCGACCGACATTGTCTTCTTCCTCAATTTCTGTCGCGGGGATACCAAGGGAAAATACGCTGATGTCTCAAACCACCGCCGATATGTCCGATGTTGTTGGATCTGTCGAATGCCACTGCGGGTTGAAGGCAAAACTAAGGTGTTCTTGGACCAATGATAACCCAGGTTGTCGATTTCACTCTTATAAATATTATAAGGTAATTCAAAATCTGTGTTTGTAAAAACAAAATTAAGCATATATGAACATTCGTAGATGATAATTAAAATCTCATTTTTTTATTTTTAAATTCAGAATGGTGGAAGGGGATGTGGTTGCTTCAAGTGGGAAGACCCTCCAATTTGTTGATGGAGTAAGGTTGTTATTCTTGGGCTATTGAAGAAATTAAATGCAAAAGAGAAGGAGGTTGTGCTTCTTAGAAAGATAACAGAGGACTCTGTGTTACATATGAAGTTAGTACTGTTGTTGCTGGAATGGTGTTCATCGTCTACCTACTGCGTAACAATGGTACAAAAGGTTGTCCAGGTGTTTTGATGATCGAGTAATATGCTTTGTGGATTGATTGATTTAAATTGTAGTTGATGGACGGTAGAACGAAGAGAATGTATGTGTATTGAATCCTGAGAGTCGTTAATTTAAGAAGCATGTGGAAGTCTATTTTATTTTGTTGTATGTTGTGAACATATCTTTATGTGAAAGTGTAAGTCTATTTTATTTTGTTGTATATTGTGAACATATATTTACGTGGAAGTGTATTTTTACAATATTTTGTGTTATGTGGAAGTCTATGTAATTAAACGTCAATTGTATTGATACAACTTGTGCATTGCTACAATACAACATGTGCATACCTACACACATTTGCATCACCACAATACAATATGTGCTTTCCTACACACCCGTGCATTCCTTCAATAAAAAAATAAATCATAACGTATGCATAACATGTGCATTACCACGTATAATTGAAAAGAGGTAGCACAATGTCATTCCACAAACTGAAATTGTCCACCAATTCACAAAAGAAAGTGTGCTATCCTTAACATAATTCAAAATATGTACCACAACACAATGCAACAAAACAAGTTATGTCATCCAGAACATAGTTTAGAAACAAACACTGCAATGTAGAATTGTTGTCATTATTACAACTTTTATAGAAAAGTTTGAACACAAGATGGTTCACATTTTTGTCTCTGTAGAAAGGACCGTACCGAGTTCCTCTACGCCCACGAACCGCTGCCCTTGAACCATAGCTTACCCAACTTGCGATCGAGTTGATGGCCGTCTTGTGAACATTAGTTGTTTACCACGTTTTGGGACCCTATCCAGACGGCGTCGTAGTGGTGGTTTTGGTGCTGAGACAGTTGGGAGGATGCGGGTTGCTCCCGTGTTATGCAGTTGCTCCTACATAGATGGCCCTACAAAATCATTGGATAATTAACAATATTAGAGTGTAAAAAATTCATTAATAAATGTATATATCTGCTCGCTTTGAGTCCCTGTTGCAGCCTCCAAGACTTTTTCCTTTCGTAGTCTGCCTCGACGTTTTGGTTGAATCGTAATCATGGATTCTTGCGTGGGAATTATCTCAGGTTGACTAACGGGAACAGTGATGCTTGATCTGGCGGCATTCCTTGCTGGAGCTTTTTGAATTTACGTCTACGAACAATGCAATATAAAAAGCATCGGAGATAATAGATCATTTGATTTGATACAATAATGCTAATGATTCTTAAAAATATAATAGCAATACTTAAATCATAATAAAAAATATTTATAAAAAATATTTATTCTTCTACACCCACAAAGATATAAATATATTAATTAATTGATCATATATATACAATGTGCTTGTTTAATTGTTTAGTTTGAATAGGTTAGATATGAACAATTATATTAATAATATCAAAATATTAATTTTTGCGAAAAAATATATGCTCTTTTGTCTAAATATGTTTTTTTGTCATCAAAATTTATTCTTGTTTTTTTTTTTAGTAAAAAAAATATTTTTTTATATTTTATTTATCAATAAAATATAATTTTTTTTTACTTATTTTTTTTAAAATTCGTATCCCATCAAATTAGCACACACTAGCTGAGGAAGTAATAGATATTATTTATATTATTAAAGTGTGAATATGTATTGTATATTTTATTAATATTCATCGAAAATCAATCATACCAGCAAAATATTAATAGATAATAGAAGTCGGCGACGGGAAAAGTCGCCCTCCCTATGAGATTTCTGCCGGAATATGTAACCGACGTTAATGGGGAGGTCCATCTCCAGCTTCTGCTCCCATCTCGGGTTATTTTACGCCGATTTCTATAAATAAATTTCTACTCCCTCTCCGTCGCTCACTTTTACTTTTGGATTGTTATTAATTTTTTTTTTTAAAATAAAACATTATTATATTTTTATAACTTATTTTTATTAAAATTTGTGCTCAATCAAATAAGCACACATTTGCACGACGCACGGAATACATACTAACCTACACTCTGTGTTGAGTACCTTATTTTTGTATTTTTTAATATTATAATATCAAAAATAAAATATTTAATATAAATATAAAGTTTTCTTTCCCCAGTTTAATTAATACTTTCTCATTCCAGTTCAAATGGGTCATTTAGAGTTTATAATAAAATAAAAAATAATAAGATTTTATTGATTAGTGAGAATGCATAAGAGATTTTGATATAATTTTGTCTTTTAATTTTATCTAAAGTAATATGTTAGTAGTTTAGGTAAAAATTATAAATATTTTGGTATAATGTATGATTATTTTTACTAAAATATAAAATAAATACTTTTAAGTGGGATAGACGAAAATGGTGTAAAAAATATACTTTGAGTTGGGACGAATGAAGCATTATTAAGTAATATAATTTTTGGTTTGTTTGTCTACTTTTTTTTTATATGATGTTGAATATATATATATATTATCCTCTCGCGAAAGTTAGTATTCAATATAAAATATTATTTTTTACATCACCGACATGATTCCTATGTCTTGTATTAAATAAAATTCAAATCAAAACACTAATCAAACAAACTTTTTCATAATTTTTGTGATAATCTTATCTATATATATTTATAAATAGTTTAATATTATTTTTTAAAATATAAAATAAAATAAAAAGCATAATCTCTCTATTTGAGTTTTATGTGACTTTATTTGAATGATTAATAAATAAGAATAATATTTTAATACAAAAATAATTAGTGAGAAAGGTTAAAAGCTTTACCTGCTGCAAATTAACAACAATGTGACACATTCTTGGAGTTTGCAATCTCAAAACTCACTGGAACTAAGGGGGAGAATGTTGTGGTGTTACTCGTGGCTTCAGTAACAATAGTTACAAAATTAAAAGATTTTGTCAGCCTCAGAGAGTTTTCAAGTGCATGAATTATTAGAATTAAACTGGAGTTAATGATTAGTTAATCATCTTCTTTGGTTTTATAAAATGATGTAATTTGATGACATTTAGAACAACAAGTGGCGTCAGATAATTGTGCAGCAGATTTTTATTTTCAAAAAATTAAATTTCAATTTTTTTTCCTTCAAGTTCTTTGTGTGTGATTTTAGCTCTTGGGACCAACACGAATAGAGAGGACGAGACAGGAATTCTTCATTGATTTCTTTCTCCTATCTCAAATTCAATTGCATCTTTAATTAAGATGTATGTTTGTTCGTCTTCTTTAATTTTCATACGTGTTTTTGCCTAATTAATTCAATTCAATTTGGTATTATTAATATTGTTTTGGTTTTATTCGAGCTTTCTATGATATTTTGTATTTTGTATACAAGCTATTGTTCGAATAATTCCAACAATCCATAATATAAATTTACAATAGTGGTATTAGAGCCCAGAAACCGTTACCTTCTTTTTATTTATTTTTGGCAAAATTGCCCATAACTCCCTTGTGGTTTCTAAACTCAGCGTAAATCCCCCCTCTACTTTAAAAATTGCATGGCACCCCCTTATATTTTAAAAAATATTGCAAGAAACCACTATGTGATTTCGAAAGTCAGCATAAATCCTCACTTTACTTTAAAAATTGCATGACGTTCCCTTATATTTTCAAAAAAATTGCATGAGACCCCTACAATGCAAAACATATAGATAGAAAATCATCTTCTTATCACATGAGGAAAGTTTCATGTTGGTGGGGTTTTATGCAACGTTTTTTAAAGTATAAGAGAGTACCATACAATTTTTAAAGTACAAAGAGATTTTACCCTAAATTTCGAAACCACAGGGAAGTTCTAAGCAATTTTACCTTTATTTTTTTTTGGTAAGATTGTAGATAATAATATGCTAAATTTCTTGGTGCGTGCTAATTTGAAAAAAATGAGGTGCTGATTTTTCAACTCAGCATACATTATATGTACAAATAATACACATATTATTATATACATCACATGTTGTGTATAAGAAAGGTATGTGCTCTTTTTTTTTTTATGATAACAAGTGTGTTGTATAAGAGTATATCATGTGATAAAATCAACTGTTGTGTGTTGTATGAGAATATAACATGTGTTGTTAGTTCATGTGTTGTATTTGTATTATATTAACATATACATTGTGTTATTTGTAATAATACTGTGTGTTGTCAGACAGGACACAATGTGCTGTTGAGACTATAACATGTGTTATTTGTTAATGTGATGTATTTGTATTATATTAGCATATACAATGTTGTTGTATGTATTAATACCATGTGCTGTCAAACAGCACACCATGTGTTGTTCAGCACAGTGCTGAATTTAACTTTAGCTTTGACTATACATTTCTTAGTGATTAAATTGAAAATTCTTGAAATTAATTGTAATTTATTGTATTGAATTTCTTGGATATTATTTTGTTTCCTAGGTTATTTTATTGGTATATTATTATTATTTTTTTGTTATATTTGTGTCAGCCATGTGATTTTTTGAGTAGATATAGTCAATTATTACATGCACGTTTTAATATTCTTAGTGAGATAGAAAATGTATGATATGTGTTAATTGAAAAATTCCCAAAAAGAATAAATAATTGGAGGATAATCAAGAATAAAAATTAGTTTTTGTTGCATTATGTGATTTCTTGGTGAAAATGCCCGATTCTTGATTTGTTTGCTATGTAATAGTAATTGACATAGATATTTGGTGATTATGTTTATTGCTTGAATTCTTTGTTGAGGTTTTATGGACTAATTGCCTTGTGATTATGCTAACGGGTATTCTTTGTGGTACTGTTCGGCCGAACTAGGTGCTTAGTGTTTTTCTTTCCTCTTTGTGCTTAGTGTTCTTCTACAGTTAGCTTTCTTCCTAGTTGTTGAGTGTTACTCTAGGCTTCTTTCTTGTTGCTTAGTGTTCTTTTAAGTTTCCTCCTAGATTGTTTAGTGTTTTTCTAGGTAGGATGTGTGAGTGGTTGAATCTCCGGAGATATTAGCGATAGTGGTCAATCGATCAAGGTGCATAGGTCGTAGGACTTTGTGCTTAACCCGTAGAAGTGTGTGATAGAGTTGCAAAGTTTAGTGCCCAAGGTATTCTTTGTGTATAGTGCTAAGTGTTTTCTAATTGATGTCAAATAAGGTGGAGCTCTTGCTGTGTGATTCTAAATTTTGTATTCGGCATGTTATTGCTTTCCATTTGTGAATATGTATATGTGTTGTTGGATTGTGTAGTATATTATGTGTTTGCTTAGAATCTATAGGTTTATCATGTTGAATCTGTTTAAAATTGCTTGTGTGCTTATTTTGTAGCATTTTTTGTGTGTATTGCGTGCTAGGTTGCTATGTGATCTATCTAGGTGCATGCTAGGATCTATGTGTTCTATGCATAAATTATTTTATCTACGTTAATGTTTGTTCATGGAGATAGCGGCGATGATGAAATTCATTGGTGCAGGTAAGTCTATATCTAGTAAATATGCATTTTGGGATTTGATTAAATCACGGCCAAAATAGGTGGAGTATGTTGGGAATTTTGACCACTCAAGGCCTAACTCAACAAGTCCCTCGATAAATAAAATAAGTTGACCCACTCCTTAGCCCGGCCTACCGGATCGGTCCAATCCTTTATGCCCAAATTCAAACCATAAACCCAAGTCCAATTCCTGTTAGCCCATTAATTCGTTTGTTTGGTGGTTTATGTTAGTTTTCAACCGTTTATATTTGTGGGGGTTTTAAAATAGGGGTTCGGTGGTGTGGAGATATAGCGTGAAAGATAGAGAGGGAAAGGGAAAGAGAATAGGAGAGAACCGCGAGTGAATTCCTTTGACTTTTCCGAGTACCGATTCTGGTGGGTGTCGTAGCTTAGAGTGAGAGCTGACCTCCAACCTTGCGGTGTGATTACCTCGGGCCATTCGGACTATGAACTGAGCCGAAATCAACATCCCTTAGTCTCCAGTGAAAGTTCGAAGAAGAATCAACAAGATCGGAAGAAGATCGGTGTGAATCGGAGTTGCCGGAGTCGAAGCTTTTTGGGTCCGATCAGAGAAGCTGTTGCGGCTGTTCATTGGATTAGCTGAAACAAGATGCTTCACTCCCGGAAACCACCATCATCCGCCGCTGATGGTCTGCCGCTAAAGGAATCTTTGTCGTCGTCTATACTCGTCCGAACAGGGAAGACGGAACAGAAATTCTAATATATACAATGCTTAGTGAACAACCCAAAAACACACAATTAGAAGCATATATATGAAATTCACACCCAAAAATCGCTCATAATATAACAAAATATCTATCTAATGTAGCACATATCAACTCCCCCTCACATATTCCATGCTTGTCCTCATTATATATCTAAACCAAGAATTGAGGTACTCACTAGCGCAAAAGTCACTTAGCCATGTCATCAACTACGTCAGATTCAAAGCATGCAAGAACCAACTAACCTCACCAAGTGAGGAATATATATAACCTAAAGCTTTCACTCTCAAGTGTTTAGGCTATTTCACTCAATGCACATGAAGTAAAACGATGAATCACATAGGCTTGCAAGCAAATCAAATCAACTCCACAATTTATCAAGAAATTAATGTTCATAATCAAAGGTATTAATTAGATGTTGTAATGGGGCCAAGGTTGGGGTAGGAAAGAGGATATTAGCGGGTAATGTAACCGATGAATTAATCTATCAATTCATCACATCACAATGAGTGCAAGTCCCATACATGAATGAATAAGAATGAAACAAAACTACACAAACGATTATCAATGCAATACAAGAACATACTTTCTTTCTTTTTCACGAGTTCCCCCCTCATTTTTTCAGGACTCGGAATATTTTCTTTTTTTTTTCATCCCCTTTTTACTTATTTTATTTTAAAGAGGCTAGATAATGAGATATTTTTGGCAAAAAATACATATGAACTGTGCCGCAATATGAACACTTTCAAATACAACTTCGGAATAATATCGTATAATGAATGCACATCTAAATAATCTAATGTAATGAATCAAAAAAACAATCCCTCAAAATCTCATGGATTCAAGTAAGTGTTTGGCTTAATCCAATAAAAAAGGCTTATCGGCTTGGAGTTAAATATAAACCAAGAAAAATAGGATAATAACATTAAACTCAAACTTGGTTCACTAGGGAATAATATAGGTCAATGTATGAAATTAAGGCCAACATGGGTAATCCTAGTGCATTATCATTTTAATCTCATCATTTCTCAATAAACAAGGAGTCAATAAGCATAAACAAGCAAGTTTTATGTAGTTAAATACAATATATGTTCACACAATCCAAGAAAAATTGAGCATATATGATGTGCATATGTTGAATTTTCTCAAATAAGGCTCAAACAACTCACTTAAGGGTTCTTTGTCGTAATGCTAATCACACTCCATCATCTAACTTCATTAACAAACACGGCAAGATCCTAATGAACTAGGTAAAGAACAACAACCTCAGCTCGACATACTTAAGAGGACATGCAGGAAAGTGCATCAAAATAAAGCATTATATCGCATCAAGAGTTCTAATCTCCCCCCACACCTAATTGATCCAATGTTCCTATTGCAAAAATAAAGATGAAACAAAAGAAAGTTTTTTAATGGAGTCCAACTATTCTTGCAGAGCCACTTGTCCGGCTAAAATCGCATCAAACTTGCCACGAAGCTCATTATTATCATGCTTTAGTATTTCAACATCGGATGCCAATGCCTGTAAAGTAGAGCCAGTGGCGGATCGCGAAAGAGCACCATCCCAGTAGAAACATTGAGAGGGGGCTCCTCTCGGTCATCATCAAACTGGACCATATCGCGATGGGACGGCCGACCCCACTGATTAACAAAGCGATATCCAATACCATATTTCTCAACCATACCCATGTGGAACAATACCATACCATCCAAGTACTTGATTGGTCCCATTTGATGGAGGCGCCACTTGAAAATAACAGAAGCATCAATGCTAGGGAGAACACTCAAACTAAACACAAGAGTAGTAATAAACGAGGCACCAATCAAATCCCTCTACTTCTTAAAAAATTCACGAAACTGCACATTCAACCAGTACCCAAGATTAACCCTAATGCTACTACCCATACACCATAGAAAGAAAAAATCAGTTTTAGTAACAATACTGGAGGGACCCCTACACCCGGATATAAATGAAGCAATAAAATGTTGTATATAACGAAGGGCGGGGTCCTTCAGTCAACGGGCAAGCATAGTATTATCAAAACAAAATTTTCCATCCACAGAAAATTCACTCCCTAATTTCTCAAATGAAGCATAAAACGGCTCAACAAATGCAAATTCAGCGGTATTGAAAGAATCTTCCTCAAGTTCCTCGGAAGTCACAAAACCTAAATGTAAATTAAATTTTGCTAAAGAAAGCTTAAACACTTAAAAAAAAAAAAAAAAAAAAAAAAAAAAAAAAGCTTAAACACTTGATCAAGCAAGAAGAATCTAATTACATCGGGTTGCATTACATCAAATTATTTAGGAAAGTCAAGCACAAATGTAGAAAAGAACTCGAGGGCAAGTTCAATGAAACCAGACTGTTGATAAGTGAATAAACAATTCCAACCAATGCTAAATAGGTCATAAAAAAAGCATCTTTAATGCGTAACTTCTCAAGTGTTTCAACGTTAATGCAATTATCCGAGAAAATGCTCTTAGTGCATAAAAGTTTTTGTCTTGTCGGTCCTTAGGGTGTGAAAGAATGTAAATAGCCCCCAAATTGAGTCGGAGGCAACACTTGAACTAAGTTACCTTTTCGCGCCCGTGCATTGGTAGGGGTAGTAGTAGGGAAATCGACTGGAATTGTGAGCATTGTGTTCTTCGTGTTAGCACTAGAGCTACCAACGTTTATACCTTGTGACTTAGATGATGTTCTTTCGCTCAAGGCTTGTTCCTTCGTTTTTTGGCACCCTTTTGGCTTACAAATAGCCGACGGCCTCGTTGCCATTAGAACCTTTGCGGGAACCGGATCCGGCGCTCACAATTTAGTCATAATGCCTACACGACAACCAAATTACAATTCCGAAATGAACTCCAACACTAATAATAATTTAACAATAGACACTCAAATTTTAATCGACAATCTCAATCACCCAAAAATTTTGCTTAAGTATCCATATGCATCCGTTAATCAATTTAATCAAAGAACTTATACGAAAATCGCCCAAATCAAAATTTCCGCAATCAACTGATTTTATATATTATCTAGGCAATGATCGATAGAGGTTAAACAAGGGACTGCAGTATCGATTAAGAGTCGGAGAAGAACTCCCTGAAGAATCGTAGCAGCGACTACTCGTGGCTGAAAAGTGAACACGCGGACCGCAGATGCACGATCTGGCTGATGAATTGCGGATGACGCGCAGAAATGGCGGACCGAATGGCGACTCGAACCGGAAGGGAGGCGACGGCTGTTGGATGCGGAGAACGGTTCGAACCGGCGGACCGGCTGGGCTGCGGTGGCTGCTGCTGGGCTTTGGCTGGATATGGAGGCTGGCGCGGTCAGACCGCTGGGGCTCGAACCCTTGGAGAACCGGTCTGGGGCGGCGCGGCTGACAGAGAGGAAAAAAGGGTAGGCGGCGGCTGGCGGAGGTGATGGCTGCAGTCGGACCGGAGATCAGGGTGAACCAGCGAGGGGGTCGAACCGGACTGGCGAATGGCAGCTATATCTGGCGAACCGGTTGGATGGTGCCGGCGGAGCAGCACCGGATCGAACCGGTCTGAGACCAAATATTTAAAGAGTGGGAAGGAAGGGAAAGGCCGCGGCTGTTCGAGAGAGGGGGAGAGAAAAGAGATGTTAGGGTTTAATGGGTAATATAGTAATTATAATTATAATTATAATAATACTAATACTAATAATAAATATAATATTTCTTATGTCCCGCGAAATTAGCAGCGCGTGGAGTTTAAGAAAATTTGGTTTATATAATTCATTACTGCGATTAATTAAAGTAATATATGTAATAAAATGTTATTTTAACTATTTTTATTTGATGAAATATTGAAATAAAAGTTGAAATATTTTTTTATTTTATTTAAAGTTAATATTTTATTTATTGAATTGTTTTATTTTAAAAAATATTATTATATTGATGGTAAATTATGCAATTAGATAAAAAAAAAAAATTAATTGTAATAATTTAAATACAAAAATAACAGTCGTAATACTAAAATTTTTAATATAAACAAAACATCAATTTTTTTGAATTTGATTGTTGGTAGGGATAGTTCTATATTATATACCAAAATTTATAACGCATATGTTATATATCGTACCAAAATTTTTTAGTATTCTATTTTATCATAATGAGATATTGTACCAATAATTTAGTATACCGAATTTATAGATGAAAAAAATACTGAACTACAGAAATAACACATATTGTACTAAAAAATACCGAAAATTCTAAATTTTAGTATACCGAATTTTTTTTGTATGGTATCGATATTTTTTTTAATACAAAAAAATTTAGTGTGGTATACAATATAGTTCAGTATTATCTGAATACAGTATCGAGTCATTTCTAATCGAATTACATATATGGTATCAGAATATAATATTTTACTCTAAAATATAAAAATTAAAAATAATTTTACAATTTTAAGAATATATTAGAAAATTATACCAATATACTAAATTATTAATATAGACCGATATATCAAATACTAAAATATCAAACTGTATTGATATTTTCGGTATATATTATACCAACAATGCTAAAAGTATATGCAATTATCGTACTGAAAATGTTTGGTACGGTATCATATCATATAAAAATTTACGATATACAATAATTTTGACACTTTAGAATTTTTTCATTTATTATTTGAGCAAATTGATATTTTTCACTCTTAATAATAGTGATAAATGATTTTTTTTAATAAAATATAAAAATCAAATTCGAAATCAAATCTCATTATTAAGTAATTTTTAATCGTAAAATATCAAATCAAATATTTTTTTTACTATATTAAAAATTTTAGACATCACATAAACACTTATTTATATCATATTGAATATTTATTCATTTTTATTATTCAAAATTAAAGTTAGAGGTATTAATAATTGAATAAAATATAGTTAAATTTGTAACTGTAATTAGTATTTACTAATTATTACTCCCTCCGTCCCATGTAATATGGGTGTATTACTGTAGACACGGGTATTTAGGTAAAGTATAATTAGTAAGTAATTAAGAAATGTATTAGTAAAAATAATTATTATTTAGTAAAAATAATTATAGATTAAGATTAAGATAAGTAAATAGTTTAATTAAAATTAACAAAATTATAAAATTTAAAATTTAAAATGCGTTTAAAGTGCATAATTATATTTTCAAAAATAGAAAGGACAAATTATGTGGGACGGACAAAAATAGAAAATAGGAACAAATCATATAGGACGAAAGAAGTAATATATTAAAAAATGTGACTAATTTCGCGGGACAGCCCAAAAAAAAAAGAAATGTGGACTAACCATTGTTACTTTCTGAAGAAACAAAGATGGAGCGGTGACCCCACCGGGCTTTTATAGAGATGAGGCCTTTTGGCAAAGTCAAGTCAATTTTGGGCGAAGGTTGTTGATGCAAGGGATCATCTCTTTTACTGTTGCCTTAATGTTGAGGTATTATTTTATGGTTGCTCTATACAGGCATAAAATGCCAATTTTGATTTTTCATTGATCCAATGGATTGATATCTCTATCAACCTGTCCATGGGAGATTGATGAGCGCAAAAGAAATTAAACTTGTTGTCAACAAGGCCTAATCTTCTACCAACCAATTTGGTTAACTGCTCTTATCTTGTATACTTGCTCACATTTCCTATAATGAATCAAGCAATCGAGAACCTAATTTGGTTATATTCTTATTTATGATATCTTTTTCTAATGTTACGTTAAAATAAAATTTGGATTATTGCCACTTGAAATTTTTGGTTGATTGGGAACTTTCCCAAATCAGTAGTTCAAATTGCAAGAATTGCATATTTTAATGAGTTTACACAACTTTTGTGTAATATTTAATTAAATAAAATTATTATTTTGATGTTATGACAAATATTGGTAAAAACATTGGCGTGGTGCAGAGTTCGGCTCTAAGAAAATATTATTGAGTCTTGAGGCACTAACTTCCGCGACTAAATTATTTTTTTATTTTTTATTTTTGGGTGGCGCTGATTTCGGTGCCTGAATCATTCCTTTTTCCTTTGGCACCGATGTGGCGCCAACCGCATTTTTATTTAGGTCCCAAGATCGTTGCTGGAAAGTAAGTCACCAAGATTTGGCAGCAGCTTAAGACCACGACTATTACCACATCTTCTAACTAAAATTGTTGAAGTTTTGATACGGCTTCTTCCGTGCTAATTTGTTTAAATTATGGTAGTGATATTCGATGCATGCGGGGGCAAGGGGGGCCCCCCTCCCCTAACTCTATCCCCTTATAATTTTTAATTTTTAATTTTTATTTTATAATATATAATATAAAAAATAATAAATAAATTAAAAAATTGATAGAATATTTATGTGAAAATTTAAATTTTGAATAATAAAAAAAATTATATTATAATAATTTTTTGATAATATAAAAATAGATATGAACAAAAAAGTAATAAATAATAATTAAAAAAAATCTTTAAAAATTTTTCAACCAAATACACAGAAAATGATATTTTTAATAGCTTTTTTTTTAATAAATGTTTTTATTATTTATCAATTTTATATAATACAAAATTAATCTTGTAATATGCAGTTGTGAATATAGATTGATATTTTACAAGATTTTCGAAATATGATAACTCTATTGATAAAATTATTGGATAACAAATAGATGATGATCGTTTCAAAATTTTAAAAATTAGCCCCCCTTTCATCCCAGTCTGGTTCCGCCTCTCCATACTGAGATTACATATTATAGATTAAAGAAAATTTTCTTTACTAGATATCATGGTTGACTTAATTGTTGTTTCTTTAGCAGGTGACATTTCTCGTTTTTGATGGTTAATATCATCGTTTGTTGTTTTCATTTTTTTCATGATAAGAAATTCAAATTTAAATTAATATTCATTATATGGAATTGCTGGGTAGAGGTTATAAAATAAAAAATATATAAATATAAGGAGTAAAAAAAGAACACATTTGTATATTAAGAGTAAATAAAAATTTATAATATGGCATAAAAATTTTATTTGAAATTACCCTTATAATAATTACTACTGCAATTAAAATATATATTTATATGTGCGTGAGGAAAATGATTAGTGGTTAAAAAAACAAAAAATAAAGAAAAATATAGTGAAAATATTATTTTAAAACTTAAAAATTTATTTATCAATACTTTAGTTAGGTGTTTGACCTATCAAAAAATTAAATATATTATTTTAAAACTTAAAAATTTATTTATCAATATTTTAGTTAGGTGTTTGATCTATCAAAAAATTAAATGTTATTATTACTGTCTAATGCTTTTATTTGAAATTTTGTAAGCATGTTTGTATGTGAGTTTGAAATTTGAATATTATCAATTTGAAATTTGAATAGCTTGTTTGATGTCATATAATATAAATTAATATTGATTTGATGTCGAATGTAAAATTAATTAATAGTATAATATAAAAAAATAAAAATATTTAATATTTTTAGAAAAAAAATCATATTTTAAAGAAATTATAAAAAAACCCCAAACAAACACAATTTTGTAAATATATTAATTATTCTTTTTTGAAATAAATAATTAAATAATTGATTGATAATTCCTTTTATAATTTTTTAAAGAAAAAATAGTTATCTAATTTTCATAAAAACTGTCAAATGAACTATTGATTAATTATATATTTATTTATTTTATTAAAAAATAATATTTCAGATATTCTACCTTTTTTATTTCTATAAAACCTGGATAATTTAAAATTATATTTACAATCAAATATCAATTTTGGATGAAGATGGTGTTTTGAGCAAATTTTAATTCAACACAAGATGATTTCCGCAATAAATAAAATAGGAAAAATTGTAAAAAAATGTCTTGTAGCTAGGTAGGTCCAATTATCATTTTCGAAATTTTTTTTTCACTTTCCCAATTTAAAACATTATATGTATTCCGAGCATTATCTTTTCCCTCCGGCACCGGAAAAACGTGACATGGCCGGCGCATACGTGGACGTCACTATTGTGGTGTTGTCGTCCGCGTGGTCGTCAGACAAGTGATGTGGAATAATTATTTTTTCACGTTCGCAATTTAGGACATTATGTGTACTTCGGGTATTATTTTTGTCCTCTGGCGCCGGGAAAATAATTTAGTCTAGGTTTTTAAATTTTAATTTGGTCCAATTGCAAATATATTATTTGCAATTTGGTCCAATTGAGCCAAATTAATTTTTTTTAAAATAATAAAATAATTTTATATTACCTATCTGATGACCTTAGAACAAATTATTTTTTTCGGAACTAGAGGACAAAAATAATACTTGGAGTACACATAATGTCATAAATTACGAATGTGAGAAAAAAAATAATTCAACGTTACCTGCCCGACTATCACGCAGACGACAACACAACAACGATGATGCCCACGTATGTTCCGGTCATGCCACGAAGGCACACGTGACGGTCACGTACGTTTTTCCAGCATCGAAGGGCAAAAATAATATTCGGAGTACACATAATGTCCTAAATTGTGAAAATGAAAAAAAAAAAAAAGTGTTCGAAAATGATAATTTGACCTACATACATAGTATTATTTACAATTTTCTCAATAAAATATGAAAGATTTTTATGCATTTTATTAAAATATAAGAAAATATTATATAGTTTACCAAATTTTTTATTTACATACTCTCTCGATCTGAGATACTTATATCATATTTTTTATTTTGTAGAAATAAATATGTTTGTTAATTTACAATTTTATTATCCATACTTTAAAATAATAAGTATGCCATTATCTCTTTAATTTTGCATTACTTTTTGTTATCTATTTAATATAATTTTCATAATAATTATGTTTTTTTATTTTTTTTATTTTTTTTTAAATATGTCGGCCTTCTGCTCATCAGTTCGAACAAAATCTACTTCAATTTGACCAGATTCGACACATTCCCTAACGAAATGATACTTCGTATCAATATGCTTACTACGATCATGAAACACCGGATTCTTCATGAGTGCAAGCACATATTTATTATCAACGAAGAGTTTCACTGTTTTTGGTCTTGAACCTCTTAACTCAAACAACAATGCTATCAACCAAAGTGTTTGACATGTTACCGCTATTGCTGCCATGAACTTTGGATTCGCAAGAGGAAAGAGCCATTGTTTTCTATTTTTGTGAGTTCCACAAAACTAGACATTCATTTATATAGAATGACATGCCTTATGTGCTTCTTCGATCAACCAAGTCTTATGCAAGGTCACTGTCAAAATAATCTACGATTTCTTCTTCACCTCTTCTTCTTTGATACACGAAACCATAGTGCATAGTGCCTTGCAAGTACCGAAGCATCTGCTTCACCACCTTATGATGAAATTTAGTTGGTCTCTCCGTAAATCCGCTAGCTAATCCAACAGCATAAAAAAGGTTTGGTCTTGTATAAAGCAGATAACGTAGGCAGCCAATGATTCATCAATTTTAGTGGCGTCAATATGTTCTCCTTCCAAGTCTTTGTAGAGTTGAGCTCTCAGCTTAATAGGAATCTTCGTCGGATTGCAATCAAGCATCCCAAATTGGGTAAGAGCCTTCTTGGCATATGTTGTATGTTTTATCAAGACACCTTCTTCAAACTGATCTACCTCGATTCCAAGGTAATACAAAATCAATTTGAGATCACTCATCGCAAACTCCCCGAACATCTGTTTCTTGAAAGCTTCGATAGGTTTCGGATCTTGGCCTATTATGATCAAATCCACATAAATAACAACAATACTTCTGGTGTACCATTTATTCTTGTATAGATAGCTTGCTCTTGTGAACACCTTATGAAACCCATCAGCTTTAGGCTTTTGTCGAGCTTTAAGTTCCATGCTCGAGGAGTTTTTCAAAGTACGTAAAGTGTTTTCTTTAACTTGATCACCATCAGCTCCTTCCCTGCAATTTTAAATCCCTCCGGTTGTGATACATACACCTCTTTTTTTAGTTCTCTATTAAAAAACGATGACTTGACATCGAGATGATATATAGTCCACCTTCGATTTGTTGCCAAGGCAAGAATCACTTGAATGGTAGCCATTCAAGCAACTGGTGTGAAGACTTCCTCAATATCAATTCTTTGTTGCTGCACATAGCCCTTTGCAAATAGGCCTTATACTGGACACCTCTCCATTTAAGTTCTTCTTGAGCTTGAAAACCCATTTGAGTCCAATAAATTTATGTCCGATCGGTAACAGGACTAGGGACTACGTTTCTCAATGGATTCAATTTTTTTAGCCATTTTTTCTTCCCATTGTGGTTATCCGACAACTTCCAGATAGCAAGACGGCTCCTCTGTCCCTGCTAGCATCACCTCTTCAAAATCAAGTGTCACTTGTGGCCCTTCTGCCATATATCAGCTATGTTTCTATATCTGACAGGTCCATTGTCACTCTCAACATATCCACATGACCATGAAGTGGACAAACAATCACTTTTGTCTACTTTTTCAACGGCTGGTTCAGCTTTTGGTGTATTAGAAACAGACTTTTCGATCACGTCTGTTGCAACCTACTCTCCCGTTGAGCCATTTTGGGTCATTCAAACTCGTATCTCCTCGTGACTAGTATTTTCGAGAGCGTCAAAGGGATGATCTCCTTCTCCATCCAACAAATTCTATGGCATATTCTCTTCAAAACCAACATCATGATTCACATGTATTTTATCACAAAATGGTTCGAGTAAACATTGAGTCTTGCTCCCTTCTTCAACGTCCAATTATACGAATGATTGACTTAGATCGTTAAGCTTCTTTAGCTAAGGATTGGTTACCTTAGCATGTGCAATACACCTAAACACACGAAGGTGAAGTATGGTTTCATTTTGGTCTATACTTTAAGCGTGGTCATATATCGAACAGCTTTGGTCGACAATTGATTGAGAAGATAGACTGCATGATGAACAACCTTCCTTCAATACTTGCTAGAGATATTCATGCTCTTGAGTAATGATCGAACTATCGACATTATTGTTTGGTTACGTTTTTCCACCACACCATTTTGTTGTGGAGAATATGGTGTAGTTAAATGTCATTCAATCCATTCTTGTTCACATAGCTCTGCGAACTCCTTCAAAAAAATTCTCCTCCACGATCAGATCGAAGCACCTTGATGCCAAGACCACTCGCATTATTTACCAGTTGCTTCGTCTTCTTGAATGTTAAACATGCCTCGTCCTTCATTTTCAATAAATGGAGCCACATCCACCTAGAGTACTCATCAACAATCAATATGAAATATTGGTTACTTCCCGATATGGTTGGTGTAATCGGACCACATAAATCAATATGTAGTAGTTCCAACACTTTCTTTGCTCGAAACTTAGCCACTGACTTAAATGGTTGTCTTAGATGTTTTTTCATTAGACATGTTCGACAAAGCTTCTCTGGATATGAGATTGGTGGAACACCAACAGCCATTTTTTTATTCACAAGGGACTTTAAAGACTTAAAATTAACATGCCCGAGATGGGCATGCTGCATGCCAAAGACATGCTGAATCTTTAAGGTTAGCCAAAAAACTGACCGGTGTCGCCAACTTGAGCTTGATTTGATAAAGTCGATTTTGTGTTCATCTCACCTTCATGATAAGACACAACAGAGTCTTGGAAAATACTTCAAGCTCCTCTCCATCCATCACCACCCGGTGACCTTTCTTAGTGAGCTATCCGAGACTAACCACATTACTTCATAATCGAGGAATATAATACAATTCCTATAGTAGCCATTGGTCACCATTTTTGCATTAAAAAATGATAGCTCATTTTCCTTGAACCTGAATTTTTGAGCCATCATCGAACCTCAACTTCCCGGTAATTGTTTCATCCAATTCAAAGAACTTATTTTTGTTGCCATTCATGTGATTCTTGGCGCCGTTATCCAAGGACCAAACATCATTTGATGTTTCGACATGCGTAACTCCTTGAAATTATGGGGTTGTCTTCCTTTCATTCAGCATGATGAATTCATCCATTAAAGTCTCCTGTATTGCCACCATTAATGTTGGTTCAAAATTTTTAGTATGGACAAGATGTGTTTCCTCTTTTTTCTTTGGTATTCGACATTATGATGCGTAGTTGCCCATCTCGTGGCAATTGAAGCAACGGATATGACTTTTGTCTTGACCGGCTGCACCCAAGCCACATGCTCCATCTTTTTGAGGTTGCACTCCTCGTCCACCTCTCCCTCGACCTCTGTCTTGGGTCTTTCCTCCTCGTCCATGGTATCCACCATCTACCAAAGGCTTTCTCGGCTGCGTCAATGATGACTCTCTGCTGGCCTTTTTGAACCGTGCTGCCCGCTCAGCTTGAGTGAGTAGTACCTGGTCCGCTTTCCTTCCAACGTCTATGTCTTTCTTTCGTGTGCATTCTTTGAAAGCCTTGAGCCTTGCAATAGCTTCCTCAAACGTAAGTGTCTCCGGATCGTAGAATTGCTCGATGTCGGCTATCACACTGATAAATCTTTCTAGCACCGTGTAGAGTAATTTCTTCACTAATGCGAAGTCACTAGTTTTCTCCCAAAGCTCAAGTAGTTGACATATATTGTAGTGAGTCGAACAACATAGTAATTGAGGGATTCACTATCCCTTATAATCATCGAGTCAAACTAACTATTCACTGTATGCAACCTTGCATTTTTTACTCAATTTTCCCGATGAACCTTATCTTTAGGCAGTCACATACTTGCTTTGTTGTAGTCTTTTTGGCCACTTGCATGAGGAGGTCCTCCAGAAATGCTTGTAGAAGGTGGGATATTACCTTCTTGTCTAGTTGGGCATCAACTCTTGCTCATTCTGCTGGCTTAATTGCTTTCCACACAGTTTGGTTCACCATCATAGCCTGGACATGAATCACCCAACTTGTGTAGTTTGTGCTTGTCAGTTGTGAGTACTAGAAGGAGCTATTCCCATGTTGTACCTGTGTATCTGCTGCTACCAAAATCATATTCTCCCACCGTATGACTTTTGGCATAATTGACAAGCTCTGATACCACTTGTTGGTCCCAAGAGCTAAAATCACACATAAAAAAAGTACAAAGCAAAGAAAAGCGATCGACACTTCGGGATAATTACTTGAAAATAAAAACCTGTTGCACAATTCTCTCAAACCCATTGTTGTTCTAAGTCACCAAGTTACATCAATTTATAAAACCAAAGAAAATATTTAATTAACAAATAACTCCAGATTAATTTCAATCATTCACTTGAAACTCTCCGAATCTGACAAAATATTTTCTTTTTGTAACTATTGTAACGGAAGCTAGGAGTTACTCCACAACAGTTTGGACAAGTATAGACGACAACAACAACGAAGGTTCCTCTAACAGCAGACCATTGGCAGCGGCGAACAACAACTTCCAGGCGGCGGACAACGGCAATTTCCGGCAACGCAACATCTGGTTTCAGCTAATCCAACGACCATCCGCAGCAGCTTCCCCAATTGGACCCGAACAGTTTTGACTTCAACGACTCTAATTCACACCAATCTTCTTTCGATCTTGTTGATTCTTCTTTGAACTTCCACCGGAGACTAAGGATGTTTATTTCGGCTAAGTTCATGTTGCAAATAGCCCATGGTAACCAAGCCGCAAGATTGGAGGTTGACTTTCACTCTAAGCCATGACACCCACCGGATCGACACTCGAAAAACTCACCGGAATTCACTCACGGTTCTCTCTTCTTCTGTCTCTCTTTCCCTCTCTATCTCTCACGTTATATCTCCACACAACCGAACCCCTATTTTAAAACTCCCACAAATACATGCGGTTGAAAACTAACATAAACCATATAACAAATCAATTAATGGGCTAATAGGAATTGGACTTGGGTTTATGGTTTGGGTTTAAGGATAAAGGATTGGACCCATCCGATGGGTCAAACTAAAAAGTGGACCAACTTATTTTATTTATCAATGGACTGATTGGATTAGATTTCGAACGGTCAAAATTCTCCACAATACTCTTCTTCGCTCGGTAAAATTTCAATATCCTTTACCGAAAAGTTAAAACTAATTTTCACTCACAACAGTAATTCTAAATGTATGGTTTATTATTATTATTATTCAAAATTTATAATTAAAATATATTTTTTTATATAATATCTTATTAAAATATTATTATTTTAATTAAACTAAAATTTAAATGCAAAATTAAGGGTGGGTTTGACAAGTAGGTGATAGTTGTTAGCTGTTAGCTTATTCGATTAGCAGTTAGTTTTTAGATGATTCGATTAGCAGTTAGTTTTTAGATGATTCGATTAGCTGGTTTGACTAACTGATTCGATTAGCGGTTTGTATTAAAATGTTTGGTAAAATAGTGGTTTGATATTAATTGTTTATACGTAAACTGTCAATTAAGAACATTTTGTATTTTCTTTTTTAAATATTGAATTGTATTCTTCGTTTTATTGAATTTTTTTGAATTTTTATTATTACTTATTGAAAATTATAAAAAAATTATTAAAATATTTGTTTTTGTTTTTTTTAAATATTTTGTAGAAAAATTGTATATATATATTTTTTATTACTTTACTTTTTAATTAATTTTTTTATTGTTTTTGTTTTTTTTAAATATTTTGTAGAAAAATTGTATATATATATATTTTTTATTACTTTACTTTTTAATTAATTTTTTTATTATTTAAAATTTTAAAATAAATTTATTTTAATATATTTATCAATAATAAAAAAAAATTATGCGTCTAACAATATATAGTATATATAAATAAATTAATATAATTTCAGTTATATCAAAGTTATAAAAGTAAATTTAAAAGTTAACTAAAAATACATATTACCATAATTAATAAATACTACAATGATAAATATATTACTATGTATAAAATGAATTGTTTATTTTTAAGGTCAAATAAGAAATACAAATAATTAAAGTGAAACAGCTATTCTGAAACACTGGAAATACAACATTTCAAAAATTAGTTTTTTTGGGCCAATAAGTTATTTCAAAAAGTTAATTTATAAAAATCTGAAATTAACTTTTTGATTGGTCAAACAGTTAAAAGTTGTTCAATAAGATAAAAGCTCTCTAAAAAACTGTTTTCCAAACACCCACTAAATATTATGGTTTGTCAAGTTTTGGTCATAAATTTTGAATTGAAATAGTTGTTTGAACATCACATTATATCATATATGTAGGTAAAAAAATTGTGTTATTTTTAATGAATATAAAATTTGTACAAATTATATTTGATTTGGATTTAATGTGGGTCATATTCTCTAAATGAGTCCATTGATTCCCTTTTCAAGTCGATTTATTTTCCAACTTGATTTTCGATGGCTTCTTAGATCCGAAGAGATTTGGTCTTCGGTTTGATTTTGCCGGACTTTGGAGGGCTTTGGTCTCCGTGCAGGCGATTTGATCGTCAGCTTTGGATTTGATGTCCTCTTTGGACGTTCCGAGGCTTTGATCTTTAATTTGGCTTTGCCGCCTTTTGAAGAGCTTTGGTCTCCGTGTAAGCGATTTGATCGTCGGCTTTGGATTTGATGTCCTCTTTAGACGATCCGAGGCTTTGATCTTTGCTTTGGCTTTGCCGCTTTTGGAGGACTTTGGTCTCCGTGTGGGCGATTCGCTCGTCAGCTTGGATTTGATGTCTTCTTTGGACGATCCACAGCTTTGATCTTTGGTTTGGCCTTGCTGCCTTTTGGAGAGCTTTGGTCTCCGTATGGGCGACTTGATCGTCGGCTTTGGATTTGATGTCTTCTTTGGACGATCCGCAGATTTGATCTTTGATTTGTTTTTTCCGTCTTTTGGAGAGTTTCGGTCTCCGTGTGGACGATTTGAACGTCGGCTTTGGATTTGATATTTTCTTTGGACGATCCACGGCTTTGATCTTTGGTTTGTCTTTGCCGCCTTTTGAAGAGCTTCAGTCTCCTTGTGGGTGATTCGATCGTCGGATATGGATTTGATGTCTCCTTTGGATAATCCGCGGCTTTGATCTTTTGCTTGCCTTTTCCGCCTTTTGAAGAGCTTCAGTCTCCGTGTGGGCGATTTGATCGTCGGCTTTTGATTTAATGTCTTCTTTGGACAATCCGAGGCTTTGATCTTTGCTTTGTCTTTGCCGCTTTTTGAGGAATTTGATCTTCGTATGAAACGATTTGATGTTTTCTTTGGACGATCCATGACTTTGATCTTTAGTTTGGCTTTACCGCCTTTTGGAGAGCTTCGGTCTCCGTGTGGGCAATTTGATCGTCGGCTTTGGATTTTGATGTCTTCTTTGGAAGATCCGCGGCTTTGATCTTTGGTTTGGCTTTGCCGCCGTTCGGAGGGCTTTGGTCTCCGTTGGAGCGATTTGATCGTCGGCTTTGGATTTGATGTCTTCTTTAGACAATCTGCGGCTTTGATATTTGATTTGGCTTTGCCGCCTTTTAGAGAGCTTTGGTCTCCGTGTAGGCGATTCGATCATCAGCTTTGGATTTGATATCTTCTTTAGACGATCCGAGGCTTTGATCTTTGCTTTGGCTTTACCGCCTTTTGGAGGACTTTGTTCTCCGTGTGGACGACTTGATCGTCGACTTTGGATTTGATGTCGTCTTTGGACGATCCGCGGCTTTGATCTTTGGTTTGCCTTTTTCGCCTTTTGAAGAGCTTCGGTCTCCGTGTGCGCAATTCGATCGTCGGCTTTGGATTTGATGTCTTCTTTAGACGACCCGCAGCTTTGATCTTTGGTTTGCTTTTTCCACCTTTTGGAGAACTTTGGTCTTCGTGCGGACGATTTGATCCTGAACTTTGGATTTGATGTCTTCTTTGGACGATCCGTAGCTTTGATCTTTGAGGAAGTGGATTTGGTGCTCCGTAACGCTTTTGGTGGCTTTGACTTTTGGATCGAAGAGGGCCGAGTTGATGCTTTGGTGAAGAACGCGATGAACACCTCGAAGCTTTAGGATGCACTTTGGATGCTCTTCCTTGGCTTTGATGGATTTTTCAACGACTTTTGGAGCTTTGATCCTTGAAGAGGTGGATTTGGTGCTCCATAACACTTTTGATGGCGTGTCTCTTTGACTTTTGGATCGAAGAGGGCCTGGTTGATGCTTTGTTGAAGAACGCAATGAACATCTTGAAACTTTGAGAGGAACTTTGGAGACCTTCCATTGGCTTTGACGAATTCCAAAATGGCTTTGGGAGCTTTGATCCTTCATCCGGTTTGGGCATACGACGAAGAACATTAACTATATCAATTTGTCAACCAATATTGGATCATTTGTCCAAATCAGTAATTTTCGACAAAGAACGCTTCGAAAGACAAGAAGAACATGAAGAACAAAACAGAGACAGTCTAGAGACTTACCTCTTTGCTTGAATCGTCGATGTAACTTCGGTGTCTCAAATGAACTGGTCATGGCTCCTATTTATATGGGAGGTGTGGTCTCGGCTTCCTTTTTGAATGGTGTCACATGGCGCATCGTGATTGGCCAACAATAAGATTTTATAATCTTTCCTTTTCCATCAGATATTGTTTTCCATTTTTGAAGGATTTGATTATGCGTCTTCCTTTCTCTCCAAGATCTTAATATCATTGTCTTTTTTGGAAGATATTAATTTATATACTTCTTTTATTGACAAAATTAATTTATTTTACTAACAAATTTATTATGGCTCTATTTATGTATGTAATATTTATATGATATCTTCCATTTATGCATTAATGGTTGATATTTATAGTACAAAAATTAATATATGTGCATAATTAAATACCATATATTTATTTTTTTTAGAATTTTATTTTCTTCCAAAATATTTAATTTAATTTATACACATTTTTAGTGTCTACAAAATGTTCTCTCGAGACTTGTTTATGCCGACGCAAAAAGTTTAAGGCGTGAATGAGTCTCGAAACATAAGACATTTTTTTTTACTGAAAATCTATTTTTTATGGCTATCATTTTTTTTAGCGAATAATTAATTTTCAAAGGGCTTTTTCTTTTTATTTGACTGAACTTGAAGATATATTTCAAGCTGCCTACGTACCCGGTAAAGGGATCAAGTCATAACGTAGTTCAAAACAAATTGAATTTGTTTTTTTTGTTAAACAGTTTATTCTCGTGTTAAGGAGTCTTGTAGAAAGTTTATCCTTATTTCTAGGAGATTGTAGAAAGTTTATCCTCGTTTCCAGGAGATTGAAGAAAGTTTATCCTCATTTCTAGAAGGATGTAGAAAGTTTATCATCATTTCAATGAGATTGAAGAAAGTTTATTTTCATTTCCAGAAGATTGTAGAAAGTTTATCGTTGTTTTCAGGAGATTGTAGAAAGTTTATTCTCGTTTTCAGGAGGTTGAATAAAGTTTATCCTTGTTTCTAGGAGTGATTGAAAAAATTTTAACCTCGTTTCCAGGAGGCTTTAGAAAGTTTATTCTGGTTTCCAAGTGACTGTAGAAAGTTTATTGCCCCTACTATTTGAAGTGTTGTATTTCTCGTCTTCTAAGTAATCTTCAGTAGGCGGTCCATACATTTCACTAGACATCATTCTCAATTCCATATCATGAGCGCGAGTGGCGAGTTCTTCAAAAGTATGGAGTCGGATCCCTTGTAGGATGTATTTCAAGCCCCACTGCATGCTTTGAATGCACATTTCTATGCCAGAAGCCTCGAACAGACGGTCTTTGCAGTTGAGGCTTAGACTTCTCCAGCGGTTGATGTAGTCATTTACTGGCTCATCTTTCTACTGGAGGATATTAGTGAGTTCGGTCATGCTGACGGTTCTCTTCGTGCTGTAGAACCGGTTCAAAAACTCGTACTCTAGTTGCTCCCAATTTTCGATGGAACCAGCCTCTAAGTCGATGTACCAGTCGAAGGTGTTGCCCTTTAGTGACCGCACAAATTGTTTGACTAGGAAGTCTCCATATGTTCCAGGATCGTTGCATGTCTCGACAAAGTGCGATATATGTTGTCTTGGGTTGCCTTTGCTATCAAACTATTGAAACTTTGGTGGTTGATAGCCCGTTGGCATTTTGAGGGCATCAATCCTTGCAATGTAAGACTAGGCGTAAGTGTGCGTCGGCCTTGAACTCCCTTCGAATTCTCTTTTGATTGCCCTCTTAATGTATTTGTCAAGTTAGGATATATGAATGAAAGAGTTAGATGATCCTTGGAATTGATTTGGTTCCGCCACATTTTTTTTTCCATGACGTTGCTCCACAGATCTTGTTTTTTTTATTTTGGGCCGCTGGGGAAAATGGCTGCTTTTCAATGGCATGACTGAATTCTTCAGGCTTGTCCGGCTTTGTAAGAAGTTTTTCGATGAGGGCGTCTTGTTTTTGCATGTGTTGAGACATTCCTTCAACGATTTTGGCCAATGCTGCAAGTTGGTCTTCTATATTTGAAGCATTGATAGTCATCACTGGAGCAGAGCTTGATGCGGTTGAATGACTTAAAATAGGCCGATGAGTAAGTTGCATGAAAGTGCCTTTGAAGCTTTGATCTTCTTTGCAGAGCAGACTTTGATCCACAATCTTTGATCATTAATATTTGAAGCGTTAGTAGTCATCACCGGAGCAGAGCTTCACGCGGTTGAATTACTTGTAGTTTGTTGAGGGGTGAACAGTGCGGGAGTACTCTTGAAGTTGTCGTATTCTTCATAGAGTGAATTGCTCTGTGATTTTTGGAGGAGTGTCTTCAGAGAACAACAATGCTCTTTTGGCCATACTTTTTGTTGTCATTCCAGTATTCTTTAAAATGATTGAGGTTTTTGATGTGGTAGATGCAACGACTTCTTTGGTGGCGCCGGCTTGAGCAACAACCTTCGACGCAGCATTGGACGTCTTGATCTTGTAGGAGACCATTGCTTGTTGAAAGTTCGTTAGAAAGAGAAATGAAAGGTAGAGAAGTCCCACTATGTGTGCCAAAAATCTGTAGGTAAAGAAATTGTTTTATTTTTAATGAACACAAATTTTGTACAAATTATATTTGATTTGGATTTAATGTGGGTCCTTTGATTCTCTTTCCGGGTCGATTTGTTTTTCAACTTGGTTTTCAATGGCTACTTTAATCCGAAGAGATTTGATCTTCAGTTTGATTTTGTCGGACTTTGGAGGGCTTTCGTCTCCGTGCAAGCGATTTGATCGTCGGCTTTGGATTTGATGTTCTCTTTGGACGATTCGAGGCTTTGATCTTTAATTTAGCTTTGCGGCCTTTTGGAGAGCTTTGGTCTCTGTGTAGGCGATTTGATCGTCGGCTTTGGATTTTATGTCTTCTTTAGACGATCCAAGGCTTTGATCTTTGCTTTGACTTTGCCGCTTTTGGAGGACTTTGGTCTCCGTGTGGGTGATTCGCTCGTGAGCTTTGGATTTCATGTCTTCTTTGGACGATCCGCAACTTTGATCTTTGGTTTGGCCTTGCTGCCTTCTGGAGAGTTTTGGTCTCCGTGTGGGCGACTTGATCGTCAGCTTTGGATTTGATGTCTTCTTTGGAAGATCTGCGGCTTTGATCTTTGATTTGCTTTTTCCGCCTTTTGAAGAGCTTCGGTCTCCGTGTGGGCGATTTGAACATCAACTTTGGATTTGATGTCTTCTTTGGACAATCCGCGGCTTTGATCTTTGGTTTGCATTTTCCATCTTTTGAAGAGCTTCGGTGTTCATGTGGGCGATTCGATAGTCGACTTTGGATTTGATGTCTTCTTTGGACGATCCGAGGCTTTGATCTTTGCTTTGGCTTTGCTGCCTTTTGGAGGACTTTGTTCTCCGTGTGGATGACTTGATCGTCGGCTTTGGATTTGATGTCTTCTTTAGACGATCCACGGATTTGATCTTTGGTTTGCTTTTTCCACCTTTTGGAGAACTTTGATCTCTGTGCGGGCGATTTGATCCTCAACTTTGGATTTAATACTTTCTTTGGACGTTCTGCAGCTTTGATCCTTGAGGAGGTGGATTTGGTGCTCCATAACGCTTTTGGTGGCATGTCCCTTTGACTTTTGGATTGAAGAGGGTCAAGTTGATGCTTTGGTGAAGAACGCGATGAACACCTTGAAGCTTTAGGATGAACTTTGGATGTTCTTCCTTGGCTTTGATGGATTCTTCAACGGATTTTGGAGCTTTGATCCTTGAAGAGGTGGATTTGGTGCTCCATAACACTTTTGACGGCGTGTCCCTTTGACTTTTGGATCGAAGAGGGCCTGGTTAACGCTTTGTTGAAGAACGCGATGAACATCTTGAAGCTTTGGGAGGAACTTTGAAGACCTTCCCTTGGCTTTGACGAATTCCTCAATGACTTTGCGAACTTTGATCCTTCCTCCGGCTTGGGCATACGACGAAGAACGTTAACTCCATCAATTCGTCAACCAATATTGGATCATTTGTCCAAATCTGTGACTTTTGACTAAGAACGCTTTAAATGACACAAAAAACATGAAGAACAATACAGAGAGAGTCTAGAGACTTACCCATTTGCTTGACTCCTCGATGTAACTTCGGTGTGTCAAATAAACTAGCCATGGCTCCTATTTATAGAGGAGGGGTAGCATCGGCTTCCTTTTTTAATGGTGCCACGTGACGCATCCTGATTGGCCAACAAGAAGATTTAATAATCTTTTCTTTTCCATAAGATGTTGTTTTCCATTCTTGAATGATTTGATTGCGCGCCTTCCTTTTTCCCCAAGATCTTTATATCATTGTCTTTTTGGGAAGATATTAATTCATATACTTCTTTTATTGATAAGATTAATTTATTTTGCTGCCAAATTTTATTATGGCTTATTTATGCACGTAATATTTGTATGATATTTTCCATTTTAATCAGATTTTTGCATTAATAGTTGATATTTATTGTACAAAAATTAACATGTGTCCATAATTAAATGTCATATATTTATTTTATTGAAATTTTATTTTCTTCCAAAATACATTATATTTAATTTAATTCAGACTTATTTCTAGTGTCTACAATATATATATATATATTTCCTCCGTCCCAAAACAATAGTCTCATTTTGTCTTTTTTGTCCTTCCCAAAAGAGTAGTCTCATTTCTATATTTGGTAACTACCTCCCCACCTTTATACAAAATTATTCTTATTTTTTCACAATAATTACACAAAATATGGGTATTTTGGTCTTTTAAAAATATTTTTACACTACCATCAATATAATACTATTATTCTTTAATTCTCGTATCCATCCCAAATGTCCCTATTATTTTGGGATGGAGGGAATATATAACAAGACGTTTTAATTTGTGCGCTCACATAATTTTGAAATTTTATTTTATTTTTAAATATTTAAATTTGGATAATTAATTAAAATTTGTTAGAATAACAAATAATCTAACAAAATTCAAATTTTATTGAAATAATAAATAACAAAAATATGGATAAAATTAGGGTTTTGTACATCATATATATATACACACATTTACTTTTAATTCTACAAATTGTTTGATTTTAAAATTTTTGGTTTTGTTTTTAAAATCGTATTCTTTTTATTTATACTAATATATTTTCTTAGATTCTTTGATATATAAAAACATCGGTGTTTTGTTAACCATCCAATCAAGTTGAAATTTTGAGAGAGCGTTCGTGATTAGTTGATCTTTCAATCCAACAGTAAGATTTGCGATCGGGTATTTGTAGTTCGACCATAATTTTACATCATGTGACAGATTTTTTGTTAGTAATCTTGATCTTAGTTTTTCGTAAGTTTCTAATTTTTTTCGATTGATACAATGATGATTTCGATTGATACAATGATGATTAGGGCACGTTTACACACATTCTTAAAATGACTTTTATATACAATTTGATAATAAAAGATTTCTCATTTGATTTGGTTGACCCGTAATTTTTGTTTTATGTTAAAATTTTTCTTATTTTTTTTATATATTATTTTCAATGTAATTCATTATTATTTCTTTTTGCAAGGATTGTGTTTTCTATTAATATATATTATGAACTTCTTACAATAAATATTTTTCTTTATTTTTAAAACTATGTATAAATTAACTATCATAATATATTGATTCTATCATTCTTATTGTTATATATATCTTTTTATAGTTTCTACTAATCTATTATAATATTCATACCGTAGTGTAGGAAAAAAAAGTAAAAAAAGAAAGATCGCAAAAATGAAGAACAAAAAAAAGAATGTATGTATTTTTTAAAATGATTATTGTATTTTTGTTACTAATAAATATTTTTATTTTTATTGTATATGTATTTTTTCAAGTTAATTTGGTTTTTATTATAATATTTTAGTAGATTTTTTAATTTATAAACTATGTTCAAATTTTTGAGTTTTTTTTTTTTAATTTAAAAGAATATTTGAAAAAATTCATGCATAAATTCTTATTGTATATGTATTTGTTCATTATTTATTTTGTTATTTTTATTTTATAAATTATATATTTTTTAATTTTTATTGTGTATATTATTTTTAAAATTGATTTTATTCGAGTAATATATTATATATATAAAAAATTATAAATATTATTTATAAAAAAATTCAAATCAGTATATACATGGGTTACACACTAGTAATAAATATGTAATAGTATAATATTTTAAATATAAAATTAAATACTCCCTCTGTCCCGCAAGAAGGTTGTCATTTAGTTTTTACGTCATTATACTTAACATTAAAAATATCCTTATATTTGAATAATTTACTCAACAAATATAATTGTATATGTATTATAAGAGACTAATAAACATATTTTTGTTTTCTTTTCTTGATTTGTACTACATATTGCTATCATAATTAATATTCAAAGATCAATACACAAAAAGTCAATGGCAACCTTCTTACGGGACGGAGAGAGTATAATATAATATAATAAATAAATAATAAATATTTTACTTAATATTTTTATAATTTTTATTTAACTAATAAAATTCAATCCAAAAAGCCCAAACAAACACACCTAATTAAGCAGATTTTGATTCTTCCAAATAAGTTTGAGGTAGGTTTTTCTTTATCATTATCAAGGGAAAAAAAAATCCAAGTTTGTTTGGTTTTTATTCAAAATAAAAAACACTGTGTTGATGTGATTTTTCAACAATAAAAAATAAAATTTGAAAATAGAAAATTATCTTCGAATTTGATATAATTAGTGCCCGAGATTAGGAATTTCTAAACACTGTAGAATACATAAATAAAATAGGAAAATAAAACTACATACCGGAAAATAAAGTGGTGATCCCCAAAGGCAATTCTTTTGAATTTGATGTCGATTGAAGATGATTTGTCAGAACAGACTCGAATCCTTAAATAACCCCTTAAAGAAATGGTTTGAACCGCCATCTGGTCGATTACAGCAACCGTTGTCAACCGCCCACCAGGTTCTCCTCTGTTGACACGTGTGTTAACCGACTCACCAACCGCTCTCGCCAGTTACAGCACTCAACTGACTCGGTCGACCGCCTCTGAAAACCTCACCGCCTTAAATGAACGGCTGGTCCGACCGGCTACTTAGCCGCCAAAATAACCCCTGACTCCTTAGACAGACTGCAGGCCAACCAACCAATCCAGATACTAACTGGTCGCTAGACCAAACGACTCTTTGGTCGCCCCACCAAGCGACCACCATCTGGTCTTTTGTCCGACCTCGTATCGTCCGTCTCATTCTTCTTCGTCCGACCTCACTTGGTTCGACCTGCGTAATAACTGTCCTTCTTCGACCGACTTCCTCTTTCGACCGACCGTCGTATCAGCCGTCCTTCTTCACCCGATTTCCTCTTTTGACCGACCGCCGTATCAGCCGTCCTTCTTCGCCCGACTTCCTCTTTTGACCGACCGCCGTATCAGCCGTCCTTCTTCGCCCGACTTCCTCTTTTGACCGACCGCCGTATCAGCCGTCCTTCTTAGCCTGACTTCCTCTTTTGACCGACCGCCGTATCAGCCGTCCTTCTTCGCCTGACTTCCTCTTTCGACCGACCGCCGTATTAGCCGTCCTTTTTCGCCCGACTTCCTCTTTCGACCGACCTCCGTATCAGCCATCCTCCATCCGACCTCAGTTGGTCCAACCGCGGGCCAATCTACTACGGACCATCCGACCGGCCCAACCGACTGCGAACCATCCGACAGCGAACCAACCGACCGGCTCTATTTGCCTTATCTCCTTAGATGGACAACTGGTTCAACAGACTATCCTCTTGACAGACCTCCGCGTCTGTCCATACTTCTTCTTTGTCCGACCTTCGTCTTGACAGACCTCCACGTCTGTCGATACTTCTTCTTAACGCCCGACCTTCGTCTTGCCGATACTTCTGCTTTGCCCGACCTTATCACGCCCGAGCTCCGCACCCGACCTTATCATTTCTGAGCTCCGCGCCCGACCTTATCATACCTGGGCTTTACACACGACCTTATTACACCCGATCTCTGTGCCCGACCTTGTCCTGTCCGACCTCCGTATCGGCCGATCATCCTTATTTGTCCGACTTCTGAACCGTTTAATTTATATTCAGACTCATCCAGAATCCTACTGCCATTATTTATTATTATCTTTTGTGTTCAACACACTGCTAATCAATATAATAAAATTTCATAATACATTCAATTAAAATAACTATTGTTCAACCAAAATAGTGCGTTTGTTATTTAATTGTCAATTTACTATTTTTCTTGAAATAAATAAATAAATTTTGTTTTTTACATATGAAGTTTGAAGGATGGTATTTTAGTTTAGTTTCCACCTGCTTTATTGTTTGAATACTTGTAGTATAATTGTTATAAATATTTTCCCTCATTTGTGAAATCGGTTTTTTTTTTTTTTTTTACATCATGCAAGTGTGAAAAACCAAATAATACTATACTATATTAATTTTTGTATGAAGATAGAAAATATGGGGTCGACATGGCATGGGAATTATAAAAATAAATACTCTCTCCGGCCACTTAGAAAGCTTACATTTGTGTTTTGCGTCTTGATATTTGAATATTAATTATTATATCAAACGAAGTACAAATTAATAAAAAAAAAATGACAAAAATATTTTTATTAGTATCTTATAGTACTAATATAACAATATTTATACAAAAAAATATACAAATATAAGAATATTTTTAATGTTAAATACAATGATACAAAAGGTAAATATAAAGTTATTAAGTGAACGAATGAAGTATTTTATTAAAAATTCATAAAAATATAAAAATAGTTAGAAACATTTATGAAACATTAAAGAGTATGAAAGAGAGAATATATAAATGATATTAAATAACAGTGATATTAAATGTTGAATAGGTGATAATAGTTAAATATTTGATATTTTAATTTTATCGAAACTAATAATAGCAAAAAATTTAAAATAAGAATATATATAGCGGAGTGAGTACTATTTTGTTATGTATTATAATTTGAAGTATATTTGTTGTATTATAGGCCGAATATATTCTTATTGTGTAAGCATAGTTTGATATATATCATTTTGTTCAAACTATACGCCAAATATAATAAAATATACACACGTGTGCGAAATTGTAGACCAATCTCTCATTTCGCTTGCACAATATATATAACTATATTTACTTATAAATAATTAATAATTTAATATAAAATATTAATTTTTATATTATTTACGCAATTTACTCATAAAAATAAAAATAAAAAAGGAAAAATTCCACGCGGAATATGGATATATATATAGGGTAAATTGTTTTTTTTAATTCCGTAATTTGACCCCCTTATCATTTTAGTCCCGTAAGTGGAGTCTGTCGCAAACTAGTCCCATAAGTGAAAAAATTTTGTTATTTTTGTCCTCCGGCGCCGGAGATGCCCGCGTGGCTCGCCGGAGGCCACGTGTCCTTCAGGTCAGCGACACCTAGTGGACACGTGGATTTTATTTTATTTTTTCATTTTTTTAAAAAATTTATTTTTACTTTTAGTTGTCTTTTTTAATTTTTTTATTTGGTCTAATTAAAATAAAATAAAAATAAAATAAAATAAAAATAAAATCTACATGTCCGCCGGGTGTCGCTGACCTGGCGGGGGACACCTGACGGACACGTCGCCTCCGGCGAGCCACGCGGGCGTCTCCGGCGCCGGAGAACTAAAACAACGAAAATTTTATTAGTTTGTGTCATACTCCACTTATTGGACTAAAATAATAAGGGTGTCCCGTTACCAGACTAAAAAAAACAGTTTAGCCATATATATATTAAACACAATATATATAATCTTTTAATTATGATGCAATTCAAACTATATTATTGAATGTTCTTTGTTGTTTTTCATGAGTTGAAAAGGTCCACTTTGATTTGTATATTCGATTATGTTTGTTTCCTTTGTTGTCAGCTGTCGGGCTTAGGATATGTATTTTATCTTATTTAGCAAAGAAGAAGTCTTTGAATAAATATCTTATTTATTTAGTTAGATAGGAAAAATTGTGTTTAATAATATTAAAGATAGTATTTTGTATTGAGTTATTAGATTTTTTAAGTAGATAAAAAATATATATATATTATATATTGTATTAATACGTGTGTATATTATAATTTTTTGAAATAATATTTATGAAAAATTGCAAATCAAATATAAGTGAACAAACCTATGATTTATTTTCCAGAATTTGAATTTGAATTTCAATTTTAAGATCTTAAAATTTCATGAAATATAATTTATATTTGATTTAGGGTGCGTTTAGCCGATAGCTTTTAGCTGTTAGTTTATTCAATTAGCTGTTAGTTGATTCAATTATCGGTTTGTATTAAAGTGTTTGGTAAAACAACGATTTGACATTAGCTGTTTATATATAAAATGACTATTAAAGATATTGATATATTATTTCTTAAAATATTTAATTTTGTTTATTTTGATTTGAAATTAATGAGAATTTTTGTTATTAATTATTGAAAATTATAAAAATATTATAAAATATTTATTTTTATTTTTATTTTTATTATTTAAATCTGAAAAAATTATTTTTATTAAAAAATAATAATTTTTTATTAAAATTATGTAAAATATAAAATAATGAATCTTTCGTATATATATTTTTATTATGTTAATTATGGTTTTAATATATATAAATAAATTAATAATCTTTGTTTTTTCTATTTGATTTAGTTTTAAAATTTTATATATTTTACAAATAAAATAATATATATGTAATAATTAATATAGTAATTATTTTAAATTTACAAAAATAAAAATATAATTTAATAAATTAAATATCTTAAAAATAATTAATAAATATTTCTATAAAAATATATTTATATGTATAAAATAAATATTTAAATTTTAAAGGTAAATAAGGAATAAACCAAAATTTTCAGAAATTAGTTTTTTTTTTTTTTCCAAAAAGCTCTTTCTAAAAGCTAATTTACCAAACACCTAAATTAACTTTTTAACTGGTCAAGGAGCTAAAAGTTGTTTAATAAGCTAAAAGCTCTTAAAAAAAATATTTCTCAAACACCCTCTTAATAAAAAAATTAATAAACAGTAAAAAATAAAATTCAACTTTGTTTGAATTTAATTTCAAATTTAATTATTTGTTATGAAATGAATAAGGTGTAGTTTAAATGAGTTTTGAAACCTTATTTAATATACTTAATTAAAAATTAAATTTAAAACATGTATTAAAATATTATAAAATTTATTCAATATAAACATATTCAATAATAAAATAAATAGGATATGTCTAGATAATATTAATGTAAAATAATTTGATTGAAAAAACAATCATTTTGATGATATAAGTTCTTTCAGAATTTTAACTTTTTTAAATTTAAATAATACTTTGAAATATATTATTTTATATAAAAATTTATAAATATTTTTAAAATTTTATAATACTTATATAAGACCTTTGTTTCTTTCACAAAACATAAGTATTTTTATTTTGGGTTGTACAAATTCAAAGTAACTATTTAAAAAATATATCAATTTTTTTTATAAATATTTTTATTTTACCATTACATCATTATTTTTATATTAAAAAATAAAGTAAAATTGTCTTTACATTGTTGTTCACTTTGATAAAATACTGCTATATTATTCTTTAAATTCCACACGAAAAAGTAAATGTAAACAAATAAAATGGATGGAGGGAATAAAAAATGTAAATTAAATATAACAAAAAAATATGTGTTTATTTTGTCAATTTGTATAATTTTTTGCCAGACGAAACATCTTAACATGTTTTTAAAATAAAAATGTAACAAAAAAAAAAACAAATAAAATAAATTAAAATCTTTGAAAACATCCCGAATATATTTAGTTTTAATTTAAAATTAGAATAATAATTTAAATAAATTTTTATTTAAATATTCTCTTTCATTCAAATTTATAAGACATAAATTAATTATTTTTATATTTTTTATTTTATTATTTTTTTTCTATTGTTTTTGGAACATATTTTTTAAAAAAAAATTAATGCACTATATAAATTAATTATTTTTATATTCCTTATTTTATAAATATAATATTGTCTTTGCATTGACATTTGAAAGTTCTTAAATCCATATTTCTCGTCCTAGCCTGTTGTTCTCTTCTCAATATATATTTTACAAAACTCTGTCTATTCCTCAGAACCGCAACTCCAAGGAGCATCAACAATCGGCGGCGGCGGCGACATCTTTCTCCGGTACCAACAGCAACCGTGTGCGGCGGCGGCGACATCTTTCTCCGGTACCAACAGCAACCGTGTGCAGCGGCGGCGGCAATTTGAAGAGGTGGCTGTTCCATTTCGGATTTGCAGGAATTTCAACAATCGCATCGGTAGGTCGCTCGCTCCACCCATTATTACTTTATTACGAACAAAATTGATTACATAACTTTTGTTTATTTCTAATTTAAACTATTCTTCAGAGTTCAAACAACAGCAGTATGTTATTGTTAGTGTTACATCAAACTTAATTAATATTTACTAATAGTTTCCCTAACAATTAGGTATAGATTTAGTTTCTATCTTTAGGTGTTGCTACAATCCTCTTAACTGTTATAATGATGGATTCTGTTTTTACTGTTTGTTGTTATTATAATGATTATTGTTGTTCAATTTCAATTTTCAGCAAAATTTTAAATTAGATTTTGACAAATTAAAGGAAAGTTCAAATTTAGCTGTAGGATTTCGACAGAAAAGGGATATTAATTTAAGGTGAAGAAGACTTGGATCACAGCCATAATTGATCACTCTAAAGCTTCATCAATGGCCGAAGCACCTCAGAAGTAAGCCTGCAGCCTATCTATCTCTTTATGTTTTGGTGTGTTCCTTTTTTGTCAGATAATATATATTCCCTCCGTCCGTCTCTAATGGTTATATTTACCTTTCTTATCATTGTATTTAATATTAAAAATATCCTTGTAATTGTATAATATTTTGTTAGTATTATAAAACACTAATTGAAGTATTTTTGCAATTTTTTCTTAATTTGTACAACGTTTGAATATAATAACTAATATTTAAAGATCAACACACAAAAAGTAAACTAGACTCTTAGATCTATAATTCAAATAGTAAATTTGAGTAGAAATTGAAAACGTTTTCAACATTATTATACTTGTGTCAAAGGTATGCAGTCGTCACGGGCGCAAACAAGGGGATCGGGTTGGAGACATGTCGGCAGCTGGCATCTCGTGGCATCACAGTTGTGCTGACAGCTCGCGACAAAAACAAAGGTCGTGAAGCCGTAGAAAAGTTCGGGGCGTCAGGCCTTGTAGATCGTGTGATCTTCCATCGCCTGGATGTTACCGATAATTCAACTATTACTGCCCTAGCTGAATTCATCAAGTCCCAATTTGGAAGGCTCGACATCTTGGTACACGACACAAGCCTGTGTTTCAAATTTTTTACTATGCATTGATTAGGACATAACTAAGTTGGCGAGGATTCGGCAGGTGAACAATGCAGGGGTTCTCGGATCCGAGGTTGAGTGGGAGGCTATAGATTTTGTAAGTTCATATATTTACTGCGATATGCGCTCAGATGTTTTATACTATTCATCAGTAGTAATTTTTTTATATTTTTTTATACTATTTTCAAGATTTTTTAAACTTTTAAAACATTCGAAACTTCTTTCTACTTTTTTTTTTTTTTTTTTCTTTCAGACAGTTAAAAAGGAGCCCGATTGGAGTAAGATCGCGACCGACATCTCCTACGAGTCCACAAAAGATGCTATTCAAACGAACTACTACGGCACCAAAAGGATTACCGAAGCACTTCTTCCCTTTCTACAACTCTCAAACTCACCGAGGATCGTAAATGTATCTTCTACATTAGGAAACCTTAAGGTACAAGTAATTTCTAGCAAACTCGATCCGAGACAATGATATTACTTGATTGGTAACTAAACTTTGAGTTCATGATTATCTTTCATTTGTAGTACATACCGAGTGAGTGGGCGAGGAGGATACTCAATGACGAAGAAAATTTGACCGAGGAGCAAATAGACGGAATTGTAAACGAGTTTCTGAAAGACTCCAAGGAAGAAGAAGTTGAAGCTAAAGGGTGGCCTAAACCATTGGGTGGATACATGGTTTCGAAAGCAGCAATGAATGCCTACACAAGGCTTCTTGCTAAGCAATACCCGAGGTTTCGGATCAATTGTCTCTGCCCGGGGCTCGTGAAAACGGATATTACTCGCAATGTAGGGATGTGGACGGCTGAAGAAGGAGCAGAAATCCCGGTCATGCTCGCGACCCTGCCCGATGATGGCCCGACCGGACGCCATTTTTACCGCAACACCGTGGGGGACTTCTGAGAAATACTTGTTGCTAAACGATAGCATAAAATATAGGTATGTGCAAGAATAAAATATTTGGTCTTATAATTGTCTTAAGTAGACAGTCATGCATATGTGTATCTGTGTAAGGGTCAGCAGTTTATGTGCTTATTTGGAATATTCAATATCATGCTAACAAAAAATCAAATATTACAAGTCACGGAATGATGACCCTGCTATATATGTTTTGTCCAATTTGATTGGTCTTTGTCAGATTTAATTTGAAAAATATATATATACATGATGATTACATTATATAAATTGAATAGCACGCTAGATTATTTTTATTTTTGTTTCTATTTATTTTTTAAATCAATTTAAAAAGCTTGTAGTTTTTTTATTTTTTATTTTTTATTTTTTTTATTTTTATAATAAGTAGTACTACATAAGTTTTACTTAGTTACTAATTTACTTTTATTTTTAGTGCGACAAAATTAATATTTTTTAACGAACAGATTCAAATTGAATGTCTATAATATAAATGCTCTACAATGTTTTTTTGACTTTTTTTTTCATACTATTTGTTTAGAAAAATTTATTTAATTATATAGTAAAAATCATTTTTAGTCTCATTCAATATCATAATTATAAATTTTGGTCTCATTAAAAAAACATTACAATGTAGGCAATACAAAACATACTCGATAGACTCAAATGTAAGTAATCTAATATATGGATAAGATCAAATCTAGATATAAATCTAATATATCTAAAACTGAATATCTAAAATATCTCAACAACATTCAAATGAAAATTTATCAATTTTAGTCCCAAGATGTTTGACTGGGATTGAGCACAACCGTGTTGGCTTGAACACGGCCGTGTTGGATGACTCAGAAGGTGGCTAGACGTCCCAGGCAGCCAACACGGCCGTATTGGTCTCAACACGGCCTTGTTGATTACCCTGCACTTCTGAACACGGCCGTGTTCCTGCCCGTGTTTTGAACACAGCCATGTTCCTGCTCATGTTCTCAACACAACCATATTCTAGGTCATGTCTCAACATAAACATGTTCTAGGTCATGTCTCAACACAACTATGTTCTAAGCCATGTTCACGACCATGTTTTCAATATAATCATATTGTAGATCATATTTATTATTATTTTCATTTTTTGGTTAAAATTGTTTGATATAAATATATATTTATAATTCAACAAAAATAATTTTTACAATTATTTCATAATATAAAAAGTAATCAATTTTTAATATTTTAAAAATATATAAAAATAATAATATACTAATATATATTTTTAATAATACTCCATCCGTCCCACTTACTATGTCCACATTGCGTTTTCTGTCGGTCCCACATCCCATGTCACTTTCGTTTTTTAGAAAATAATTACACACTATTTTTTAATTTAATTATTTTTAATTTTAATTAAACTAATGAGTTACCTTAATCTTAATTTATAATTATTTAAATTATATGATAATTATTTTCACTAATACATTTTTAATTATCTACTAATTATACTTATTCTAAATTCTCGTGTCTACAGTGACTCAGACATCCAACGTGGGACGGAGAGAGTATTATTTTAAAATATTATTTTAAATAATAAATTTAATTTATAATTTATAAAAATAATTAATTTAAAATAATATTTTTAAAATTTTTACTATAAATTTTTAAAAATATATATATAATGATTATTAAAAATATACTCACTCCGTCCCAGTACAATTGACACTATTTCAATTTTTGTCTTTCCCGTAACAATTGACACATTTCTATATTTGATAAATATTATTAAATCTAAACATATTTAACAAATATAAATCAACTTAATTAACTACATAACATATAACATCATAAATGACGTAGGACCACTCAAAACCCTTTTATTTCTATATCTTTCCTCAAAAAATAAATATTTTTATCTATATTTAAAACTATATATCTTTTATAAAATTGATTTATGTTAATTATAAATAAACAAAAATATTTTTTTATTTATTTGTATTATAAAAAATTTTTAAAAAATGATATCCATATTACATATATTTTTTAATTGCTATATAATTTTTAAATATTTAAACATATATTTTGATTTTTTTAATCATATATATTAAAGTTATTTTCAAACTATAAATATTATTAATTATATAAAAAATAATATCACAACTGATTATTATTAACTAATTAAACATTTTTACCTTAAATACCGTGTCCCTAATCAAATGATTCAATTTCGGTGGAACGGAGGGAGTATATTAATACATTATTATTTTTATATATTTTTAAAATATGAAAAATTGATTATTTTTTATATTATGAAATAATTGTAAAACAATATTTTGGTTGAATTATAAATATATATATTTATATCAAATAATTTTAACCAAAAAAATAAAAATAAAAATAAAAATAATATGATTAAAACATTGAGAATATAAGTAGGAACATTACTAAAAACATGATTTAAAATATGACTGTGTTGACAACATGGACAATGACATGATTGTGTTCAGAACCGGTTAGGAATACGGCCGTGTTGAGACTAATTGGTTGGGACGGCCAATTATTTCTAAGTCATCGAACACGGCCGTGTTCAAGCCAATATGACCATGTTATACAATTGATAAATTTTGAATAGGATAAAAATTAATAATTTTTTCTTTTTTTGAATAAGATCAAAATTTATAATTATAATATTAAATGAGAAAAAAAAAAAAAATTTTTTTGCTCTTAATTATATTATAATAATTAGTTTAGTAACGAGTTCTCCGGTAAGTGGAAATGATTGAGCTGTTTTGCAATGGACTCCCAAGCTGGCGATCCAAACCCTAGATTCTTCGTCGCCGTCCACGTCGGCGCCGGATTTCATTCCCCATCGAACGAGAAGGTTCTTCGTTCTGCAATGAACCGAGCCTGTCTCGCTGCAGCTTCTGTTCTCCGCAAGGTCCTCTCCGCTTCGCGCTGGCAATCGTCAAGTCGCTTGCTTTTCTAATTTGGATGGAGATGAAATTAGTCGCATTTTTCAATTGAAATGGCTTTTTGTACAGTTATTTACTCACAATGTGTGATAATGAATATGTATGTATAATATTTGTATATATGTGCGTATCCATATAGTTGCCCGTAGCCGTTGATTTTTTATTGCAATTTTAAATGTGTTAAATTGGATAAAAAGTTGATTTTAGCTAATCTGATACATGAATATTGCATTTTGGTTTAATTAGGGCTCTGGTGGATGTATAGAGGCTGTTGGAGCTGCTATTCGAGTTTTGGAGGTATAGTCTGATTGTTGTTCCTGGCAAACACTAGTTTCACACGCACGCATCTATATTAATATTGTGATGCCTTTGATCCTCAAACCATCGATTATACGAACCAACTCGAAATTAGTACCTCATGCTCCCATATGTGTGTATGCATGTATGTGAATGTCTGCACACAACTGTAGTAACCAGCGTGCTTCAATTTGCAAGTTTTGATTGACCTTCAGTTAGGGTATATATATATATATATATATTATAGGATGATCCCTGCACAAATGCTGGGCGTGGCTCAAATTTGACGGAGGACGGTCATGTAGAATGTGATGCCAGTATTATGGATGGTAACTCTGGAGCTTTTGGTGCCGTTGGAGCAATACCAGGTACCTCAACTCAATAATCTTTGAATCTGATGAAGTTTGACATCTTTTATTTTTTCATCACATATTGTATTGTGGGCTAAACATATATTTGTCATCATTAATGATTCATATTCTTGTGAAGTTAATGGTTGCAGGTGTTAGAAATGCAATTCAGGTTGCTATCTTGATTGCCAAAGAACAGATGTTTGGATCATCACTGTTGGGTCGAATAAGTCCTATGTATGTATGCCTCGTATGTTTTTTAAGATATGGTTTCCTTTACAAGTTGAAATCACTGTCAGATTCTAATTGTGGTTTTACAGTCTGGATATCTTCCAATATATCGCTGTTATGTTGTCCCGTCTGTATTTTATCTTTGTAGCATTAAAAAGCTAAGTATGGGCTGATCTTTTCATTGGATGAATCCACCTGAAGATTTTTTACTTGTTTGTAGTTAATCTCTTACACATCCTAATTCGTGTTCATAATTGGTTGATAAATAAAATGATTGGAAACTGTTCATGACCAGTAGCTTTCTGCTCAGGTTTTTGGCTGGTGAAGGCGCCCTCAGGTGGGCGAAGTCCAAGGGTATTATTTCGGATGACAGCATTGCAGAGGCCAATGAGGTAATTCTTGATTTGTTTGCTTTTGCAAATACACTTCTACAAGAATCAATCTAAAAGTTAAAATAAATAAATAAAGAATGGGGTAACTAAAGTACAGAAGAAAATGAATGTTGATGACAGTAAAAGTTTTGCTATTCTCTGGTGTTATTGCTTCTTCAAAATTGATTTGGTGGTGCAGTGGTTGGTTATTGAGAGGACAAAAAACCAGTGGAAAAGATACAAAGCAATGCTCGATGATGCCAAATCTATGATTAATGAAGATCCCGCAGGTAGTGCCAAATCCTCAAGGACTAGCAGTATGGAGTACATCATACATTTTAGATATGCAAACTGATAGATACTTAGTTTGTTCCCTTTTTTCAAAGTTTGTTTACTTGTTGCAACTCGTTTTCTTCTTGTGATTGACTGAGATCCTTGTCTGACTAGCAGGGCCTCAATCATGTGATATTCCAGAGGTGAAAGAAGGCGCAATTCAATCATCTCCCCCAAAAATGGTAGAACGTGACCTTATAATGGATACTGTTGGAGTTATTTGTTTAGATTCAGAGGGACACATAGCATCTGGAGCCTCAAGTGGTGGTATTGCCCTCAAGGTTATACTTCTAACCGTCGCAGCTACCTCTTCAAATTACGAATTTAACTTTGTGCTGTAACACTATTTCCCATTGATTTAGATTACCAATTGATCCCTTGGACAATTCACAGTCTTGAAGCATTTACTTGCTCAAGAATTTTCCATAAATACTTTTCCGTGACTATAACATGTGCCAGGAATTTGATGTTTCACTATATTTCACTTCACACTGAAGGAACCAAACTTAAGCATAGAAGTAAGGGTTAAACAGGAAATATGGGTTCTATTTCAATTGAAGGAATTAATTGTAATCTGTTAGCATGTGCAAATCAATTGAATCCTGAAGGATGAGAGACACTGTTCAAATTTCTGAAATTCTTAGTACCCATGCAGGTAAGTGGTCGTGTGGGATTAGCAGCAATGTATGGTTCCGGTTGTTGGGCATCAAAAAAAGGGCCTTTTGGATCCCCTTTTATTGTTGGTTGCTGTGTCAGTGGTGCTGGAGAGCACCTCATGAGAGGATTTGCAGCTCGTGAATGCTGTGTGGCATCTGCCCTGTATGATCGATTTTCCCCTTCCAAATACATTTGCTTCTTTGACTTGCTATTCATTATTCGTGTAGTATCCCATCCACTTATAATTATCATTTATTTCGCAGATCCGAGGCTGGGCCTGTATCTGCTTGCATAAAAGTTCTAAGTTCTGTTCAAGAACATGATCGTGGCAGCAACAGCAGCGAGAAGAGTGCTGGAGTTTTACTTGTTCAAGCAGAGACATCTACTACTGCAGTGAGTGGATATAGACTAGCACACCCCCTACCCCCTCCCCGTCCCCGTCCCAAATTTCATATACTAATTTCTTGAGTTGCTGGAATCATCCATCAGGGCACGGATACTTCACCGAAGCTGAATGCTGCTGAAATAGTGGCAGCCTATACTTCCCCGTCTTTTGGAATAGGTTATTTTGGAAACTCTATGAAGCAGCCTAAGGTATCGATTTCTTCAATTCATCTACCTCCTATGATTCATTCCCTCATCAACATAGTAAGTACTTCAGTTGTTGTATTTGGTTATTCGATGCGCATCTTTGTATGCTTCAGGTGTCTATACTACGGAGCACAAGGCTACACGATGAAAACAGAGTCGATCAATTTGGGACACGGATTAACCTTCAGACTGAGCATTTGTAAGTGCATTCTGGAATTGTAGTTTAACATTTGATCATATAGTCAAAAGTCAATTGGTGCCAGTCAGTCAGTCTTAATTTCCATGGATTTTCTTACAAGTTAGATTAGACACAGGTGAGTGTTTGATTGTATTAATTCTTTGTCACCATTTTCTTGATTGCACATGCACACTAAAGATGAGGTCTTTATGGCCTAAAAGAAGACCAGTGGAGTGGAGGATTTGCTGCATTGCCCAATAAACTACAAACAAAAGGGGGATTTGTAATTTGTTAAGTTCTTTTTGTTGTTTTGATGTGTTTAATATAATCTAATTGTTTATGAAGATTACGGTTTCAAATGCTGATAGATGCCAATATTTAAAGGTTGGCTTTGAATTAAGTGTGTTTGTTTGTGAGGGTGGTTTTAAAAAGTGTTACTATTCTAAACAAAGGTTTCAAATCAGAAGACACCTGTTTTTATTTATTTATTATATTATATTAAAATTTAATTTTATATTCAAAATATCATATCAATATATATTTATATTCTATCAAATAATTGTTTTATTTCAAAATTTTATTGTTTAAAATGTAAACTCAAAATCTATAAACGCACTTACTTTTTATTAAATTTTTTAGTGGAAATTACTCTTTAATACTACCTCCGTTCCATAAGAGTATTATGGTTTTTTTTGCATGTTTATAATATTCTTTCCGTCCCGGTGGAAGGTTTCTGTTTATTTTTTGCACGTAAATTTTTTAATATTAGTATTATAATGGATTGTAGTGAAAAAGACGAAAATATCTTTATTAGTATTGTGTAATATAAAAGTAATGACATTTATGTAATGTAGTGTAAGTTGTAAGGTATTTATTATGTTAGTTAGATTGTACAATTATTAAATTAGAAAATTATAATATTGTTTGGAGACGGACGAAAATGGAAAATAACAATTTTTCAATGGGAATGTGGGAATATTTTAAATTTAATAAAATTAATATTGAATGCTTGATAAATATTTGATGTTAAAATAAATGCTTGATGAAACATTTTGAGTGAAAAAAAATGATTCAGAGTGATGTCTTCAAAATATTATTTTTCAAGTGCACAATGCAAAATTAAGAACAAGAATGCTTGTACAAATGCAAACCGGATGAGATGATACAAACCTGTGTACAGCCACCAAAATTTTATAGCTTTTTATTTTTTTATTAGTTTTATTTTTGTTATATAATAATAATAATATTATTATTATTATTGGTAAGTATGTATCTATATATGCGAGTGTATATATAATAATATGTCTATGTATATAATATAATATATATAGTTAAAGTAATAAAGAGAGAGTAGCGCGAGAGAAATTGTAATGCAGTAAAATGATTCTTGTGTCCATTTCCTTCATTCACATGTATAGATATATATATAGGCAACATATAGGTGAATGGGTGGATATAATGCATCCATATAAACAACACATAACATCTACGTATCCAGTACGTATTGCTTTGTAGGTGTTGCGAATTTTAACACTCTCCCTTGGATGTTTTATATAAAGACTGTGTCTCGTTGAAACCTTACTATGAAAAAATCCTGTGAGAAAAAAAATCATAGTGAAGGAAAAAGAGTACATCGTTATTGTATTAATGCGCTCCCCCTGTTTTGGACTTTATTTGATGTCTTTCAGCCGACGCATTCCAATTCCTTGTATCAATTTGTTGAATGTTGCAGTCGGTAGCGCCTTTGTGAATAAATCTGCAAAATTTTCAAACGATCGAATTTGTTGCACATTAATTTCACCACTTTTTTGAAGATCGTGAGTGAAGAAAAATTTCGAAGATATGTGCTTTGTCCGATCGCCTTTAATATACCATCCTTTTAATTGAGCTATACAAGCTGCATTATCTTCAAATAATATTATAGGAGGTAATATATCATCGGTAATCAAGCCACAATTTTTCTGAATATGGTGAGTCATGGACCTCACCAAACACAATTTTTCGGTAATATTTTTTCAAAATATTTTATAATTGATGACGATTCATATCCGACATAAATGCCCAATCTACGTTGAGAATCCATTTTTGTACGTTTGGGGGGTGGAATAGGAACATAAGTAGCACACCCAAAAATACGTAGATGAGATATATTTGAGTTCGTGACCAAATACTAACTGCATTGGAGAGTAGCTATGATAGCTTGTCGGCCTCATTCTTATGAGTGTTCCTGCGTGTAAGATTGCATGCCCCCAAGCTGAAACGGGCAACATAGACCTCATCAGTAATGGTCTAGAAATTAATTGCAATATTTTAATAAGTGATTCTGTCAGGCCATTTTGTGTATGAACATGAGCAACTGGGTGCTCCACATTAATTCCAATCGACATGCAATAATCATCAAATGCATTCGATGTATATTCACCAGCATTATCCAGACGTATAGTCTTAATTGGATTATCGGGGAATTGTGCCTGTAATTTAATAATTTGAGCAAACAATCTCGCAAATGTCATATTACGAGTAGATAATAAATAGACATGGGACCATCTCGTAGATGCATCAATAAGCACCATAAAATATTTAAATGGCCCATACGGTGGGTCTATTGGTCCACATATATCCCCGTGTATTCTTTCCAAAAATGTAGGTGCTTCAATACCTACTTTAGCTGGCAATGACCTGGTTATCAATTTTTCTAGAGTGCAGGCAACATAGGTTAACTCACTTGAGTTTAACACTTTTTGATCTTTTAATGAATGACCATGCAAATTCTCAATTATTCGCCTCAGCATTATACTGTCAGGATGCCCAAGGCGATCATGCTATATTTGAAAATCGGTAGTCTTTTGATCTACCGTGAGGTGTGTTTCAACAACACCTAGTATAACATAATATAAGCCATTAGAGAATGAGGGAAATCTCTTAATGATGCATTTCTTTTTATCAATGATATTAGTGATCAATAAAAATTCACCATCGGTATCACTCATAGTTACAATGTGATAATCATTTTCCAAATGTCATGAAAGCTCAGTAAATTTCTTCGAGCTTTAGTGGCCAACAGTGCATACTGTATCACAATTTTTGTCCACACGGGGAGAAATATAATGGCTTCTCCAGAGCCTTCAATTAATTTTACCCTGTCACTTATTGTATTGACATTCATTCTTTCCATTTTCAAATGAGAGAAATATTTTTTGTGTTTCAATATAGTATGTCTCATTACACTGTCATGAAACACATATTTGCATCATTTTGATTGGCATCCATTTAACCAAAAAAAAAAATAGACAAGAGCCTTCGTGCTGATAACGTGTTATATAATAATAATAATAATAATAATAATAATAATAATAATAATAATATAATATTATTATTGGTAAGGATGTATCTATATATGCGAGTGTATATATAATAATATATCTATGTATATAATATAATATATATAGTTAAAGTAATAAAGAGAGAGTAGTGCGAGAGAAATTGTAATGCAGTAAAATGATTCTTGTGTCAATTTCCTTCATTCATATGTATAGATATATATATAGGCAACATATAGGTGAATGGGTGGATATAATGCATCCATATAAACAACATATAATATTTACGTATCCAGTACGTATTGCCTTGTAGGTGTTGCGAATTTTAACAAATTTTCGTTTTTTATTATATATTTTTCATTTTCTTGTAATATATCTTTAACACACACACATATATATATATGACTATTGGTAATGACTACATGTTATTACGTAAGTGTCCTTAATAGTATACATTTGTTATTTTGATTAGTTATACGAAGTGGTAATATTGTAGACAACTATGACTAAATTTGTCAATTAACCTCCGCATTGTCAGTTATATTGAGGATATTGGGTGTTATTCAGAGTTGTATTTTTTCAATATCATTTGTTATTTTTTAGTGATTTACTTGTACAAAATATATTGATATGAATATCATTTTGTAGATCGTAATATTTTCTAATACAATAACTTAGTTACAATATTATAATACTATGATATATATAGAAATGCATTTCAAACCAATGGAGGGGAGTGGTAACCGACCAATTCTGTCAACCACTTCATTTTTGTTTCAAAATATCTATATTTATATGGGGCACTTGGATTTAAATACCTCTGAGTTAAAATACATTTAGATTGAGTCACTTCTCATTATCAAAGAGCATTGCACCCCACTACCAATTTTACCCCTGAAATTACAGTATAATATAAAAAATGACGTATGTACTCTCGTTTTTTTTATATAAACCTAAGTTATTTAATTACATACCTCAATATTATCCCGTTGTACAAAAAAATGTTAGAGTAATGTGCCTAAAATTTGTATTTATATACTGAAATTAGTTACAGAAATTTAAATCCAAAAATAAAATAAAATAATAATAAAACCCACCATCCCACGTTGTTGATTGATTTATTTCTTCAAAACACTTCTCCTCCCACTCTACCTTTCGCTACCGAAGCACCCGATGAAATAATTTCCGCCGAGCCTCCCCGAAGAAATCTTCGCTGTCGCCGGAAGTCTCCCCTTACTTCCAGAGCTCTGATCCCGTTCAAAATGTCGAAAAAGACTACATCCCCAAAGCAACATTCGAAAAAGTAAGTTAAAGTTTATATTGTTACATAATTGATTTTTTTAATTTCTGATGTGCTCGAATCTATTTTATGTGTGCCTCGGCTGGGTTTGTACAAGTCTCGGTGGCAGATCATTTTACTTTGCTATGTATCGCACCATCAGGTCGATTATGAGTTATTTTGATGTATTTAAAATTGTAAATAATCTTGGTGTCTATAGAAGTGTCTTAATTTGTATTTTATTGGTTTATATTTGTAATAAAATGATTGAAATACGAGGGAGAGTAGGAAGATGGCGGAAAGACAAGAATAAGAAGGATAAACAAAAAATTAAGATTAGTAAAACATTTATACGTAACTTTGTTTTTCTTTGTATGTACTTTCGTTATTCTGTAAAATTCATTACTTTTGCTCACTAAAGTATGTTTATCCTTTCTACATATACTTTCGTTCTAATTGAAAATATTATATAAATAAGATTATATGACTAGGTATACAATATTATGTGTTTCGATTAGCATATTGTGTAACTGTTGTTTGATGATGGTGAAATATGAGATGAACAGATTGTTACGATGACATCACAACGACATGCAATTTTTTTGCAAATTTCAATATACGACATGTGCTAGCATTATATATATATATAGTTTTCGAAAATGTCAAATACTTTAACAGATTGTCAATTATAGGGCTACTGTATGAAACAATGGATTTATATACATAATGTCTGAAGCAGTGATGAACTTGTTATTAGATGATGCTATCCGTGGTGAGATTGACGATGCTATCGATGATGTCAAGGCTTATAGGGTAAAATTTGTTGGCAAGATTTTATGAGAGGTCCCTAGAGGGGCCGTCTAGTACAATATGTATGTGATTTTTTTATGGATAAATTGGATAATAGCCTGAATTTGTAGCATGTGGTTCTTAATTGGGTACTTAGTCGTTAATGTTTTATTTTGCCAAATGCTTTGTTGATCACTATACAATCTAATTTAACGTATGATACTTT